>NC_137341.1:11420266-12770053 GCF_965287045.1 Carcharhinus amblyrhynchos | reverse complement strand
CCTCCTCTCTTCTCCCCTTACCCTCCTCTCTCCCCTCCCTCCCCCTTCCTCCTCCCTCCTCCTCCCCCCTTCCCCCTCCCTCTCCCCCTCCTCCCCTCTCCCCTCTACCCCCTCCTCCTCCTCCTCTCCTCCCTCCTCTCTCCCCTTTACCCTCCTCCTTCCCCTCCCCCTCTCCCCTCCCCTTTACCTCCTCCTCCCCTCCCCCCTCCCCTTTACCCCTCCCTTTACCCTCCTCCTCCTTCCCTCCCCTCCCTCTCCCTCCCTCCCCTTTACCCTCCTCCTTCCCTCCCTCCCCTCCCCTTTACCCTCCTCCTTCTCCCCTCCTCTTCCCCTCCCCTTTACCCTCCTCCTTCTCCTTCCCCCCCTCCCCTCCTTCCCTTCCTCCCCTCCTCCCCTCCTCCCCCACTCTTCCCCTCCCCTTTACCCTCCTCTCCCCTCCTCCTCCCCTCCCCTTTACCCTCCTCCCCTTCTCCCTCCCCCTCCCCTTTACCCTCCTCCTCCCTCCTTCCCCTCCCCTCCCTCCTCTTCTCCCTCCCCTCCCTCCTCCCCTTCCCTTCCCACTCCTCCTCCTCCTCCTCCCCTTTACCCCCCCCTCACCTTTACCCCCCCCCTCCTCCCCTCCCTCCCCTCCCCCTCCTCCCGGTGAACTTGTAGATAAAACATCGCAAACTTGGGCAACAGCAGTAATAATACACGGCAAAATAACTGATTGATTCAATCAATGGAAAATATCCCCTTTAGACATTTACATCATGGGCTGCCTGCTTTGTTCTTGAGCCAGTTTGTGTGGGTGTGGTAGACGTACTGAGTCACCCATAACAAGCACAAGAATAAACTTTAAACTGCACTGGTAGAAAAAAAATACATAATCCAGACAAACTGAATCAACTTTCTGACTGTATTCGGTATCTCCCACTGTCCCTTCTCCTCAGACTGTAACCCATTCAGTGTCGATGTTTCTCCTAGCTCGCAATCTCTCTTGGCGCACCTCCTCAGACAGTTATCTTTCAATCAGATTACCTCACATTCTTCAAAGCCAGACTAGTATCAACCCACTACAGCAAATGATGGCATTTGAATTCAATAAAAAAAATCTGGAATTAAGAATCTACTGCTAACCATTGTCAGAAAAACCCCATCTGATTCACTCATGTCCTTTCCTAGTTTGGCCCTTGGACAACTCGAGATGGGCAGTAAATGCCAGTCAGCCACAAATTAACATCTGAGGGTCAGATTTTGGCTCAGTTCTTTTCCATTGGTTCTAAATGGCCAGGATTCAGTCTTGGCCAGAACATTTGCCAAAACTTGGCCAGTGATGGTAGCAAACGATGAGGGACAGTTGTAGATGTCAGTGGTGCCATGGGCAGAGTAGTGGCAGATGGAGTTGAATGCAGTAATGAAGTGGGACATTTTGGGAGGATTTATTTGCCAGTGCATCACACACTTTACCTGATGCTGTTCTTGTGGAGGCTGTCAAGGTGAGCGTTGTTGTCATCGGCTGTTGCGTGCTTGTCCAGGTTCCTGAACTTGGCCAGTGCAGACATCCCACGCTGCACGTTCTGCTTGGGGACATCTAGCTTCTTGCCGAATGTCACCGTGTCTTTAGCGCTGTCGTAGGTGAACAGCACTGGGTAACAGTCATGGCCCTGAGAGAAAGCAGCAGATCCTGAATTAATCCCCCCTCAGTCCATTACACAGCAATTCATCTACATCGAGGGACTCAATGTTCGAGTGTCACTGCCTGATTTCATCTTTTACTGATGCGTGTGAATTCAAAAACACTACACTTAACTCAATGTAAAACTTTGGAAATATTCTCCCTGTAATTGCTTTAAATAGACACTGACTCATACTGGACTGAGAGCAGCAGGGACTTGGAGTCTTACCCACCAGGCTTAAGCCCAGTGAAGCAGCGGACCTCCGCTCAGTATCTCGTGTAAAATCCAATCCTGTCTGCAGGCCACATCTCCACACAACACAGCAGGGATGACCTAGCAGCAATGCAACTGCCATTCCCCCTCTTCCGAGCTGGGGTGTGGGGTCAACTTAACATTCAAAATACTACCCAGGATAACTTGGTCTGGACAGTCTCTTCTGGTTTTTAGCTTGGCACAGGTCATATGTACATACCAAGCAAGCCCTGCCCAATGACTGCACACTCTGCCACCAGACTCACCACAGGGGAGGGTATTAAAGCTCACTCACTCACTCTATAATCTACCGCCAACCATCCCTGCGCAGATCAAATTCTGCCCATGAGCCTTCCTCATTTTAACCATTTCAAGATTTGAGGTCGTGCCTTCTGTTGCCTCATTCCCAAGCTCTGGAATTTCCTCCCTGCCACCTCCACCCTTCCCTTCCCTTCTTCCCACACTCACTGACATCTAAAGTGTGAAATATGTTGGAAAAGACTTTCCCTCCAGACAGCTTGGGTCTTTCTGTGGTGAGGGGATAGAGCAACACTCGGTTCCCAGGTCCAGTTGGAGGGTCGCTAGCGTGTTCCTACTGTCACGTGACTTACCGCTGCCACTAAACTGTTCTCCGTGATAAAGGTAACAGTCAAGAGAGGTAGAGACTCTGTATCGAGGGTAGCAATCCTGGGAGGCAAGAGAAAACAGTTCCAGTCAGTGGCAAAGCCAGCAGAGAAAAATAATTAACATATTATCAGAACATCTGGATGCTGAAATATGTGTCATCAGGTCATTCTTGTACAGCTGGGAGCCATTCGGCCCATCAAGACCAATGCTGGCTCCCCACAGAGCAAACCTTACCATCAGAAGGTAGGGGGGGCGGTGGGGGGTGCAGTGAGCTTTCCACTCAGATCCCAGCCAGACTCTGCCATTCCTCATCATCACATCACAGCTGAGGCCAATTCTATCCTCGATCAGCCTCCCCTCAGGCACACTGCAGTGTACAGTATGGGAGTGGACACAGCTCGGGAGCAGGAGCCTGAGGCCTATTGTGATGTTCCTCATCTCGTCCGCAATTCATTAATTAGTGAACCAAGCAGCGAGTTGGCTTCAGGACCACTCCTAGTCTGTTTTGGGAGTATACAACAATCCAGGGGCCAGGTTTGAAGAGAGAACAATGTTAAGTATGGTCTTTAAAAGGAGCAATGTGCTGTCACAAACAATGTGCTTAATCATCAATGGTAACTGAGTTAGCCATTCACCAGTACCTGTCCTCAGGTATGGAAAACCACGAGGAGGACAGTGGCCAGTCTGAAATCCGGTTTCAAGCTGGTTTAAATAATCTGGGCCGACTGCCTGTTGTACTTCCACAGGCAGCCTTTCCGCACTGCCAGTGGAATTTGGGCCGGTGGCCATGTTGGCACCAATGTCAGGTGAACATTGAGCAGGAAGTGGAGGACACCTGCAGGGAGGGACAGGTTGGGGCCTGCAGGATCCACCAGCAACAGGAAGAGACAACCCTGCTCTCCCCAGCTCCATATGAATTTGACATAAAATGATTAAAATTTACCACGATGGTGGCAGCCAGTCCCTGGGCCGTACTCACTCTGGATGAAGCCAAATGGGACTAACCTAGAGCCTGCCTGCACTTTTGGGGCAACAATTTCCCAAGGTGGGGGGGGGGCGGGTGTGGGGGGTCATCCCTAAAGGGCTGCAATGACACAGAAATATAGAAGCAGGAGTAGGCCATTCAGCCCTTTGAGCCTGCTCCACCGTTCATTTTGATCCTGGCTGATCCCCCTTCCCCATAATACACAAGGATCCTGGAATGCCTGAGAAATTATTAACAGGTCAGACACCTCGCCAGCATCCTTAGATGTACGTTATACCCAAGGTTAGGCCAGAAAAATCAGCAGAATGAGGTCCACTTTCGAGTCCATTATTTCATGGTCATTCTCACTCATGCTGCTGTATGTTAATAGAAAGATTAGGATATCCACGGGCAGATGTTTGACGATGGGGTCCAATGAGAGAACACTGCTGAGGCCTCAACTTCAAACACATGGATTCTGGAATCAATAGCTCGCTCTGTTTGGAAATGTGGAGCTCCAACAACCCTGCTGGAAGCAGTAACGGAAACCTTTCAACATCAAAAGGTTCACTCTGATTCTTGTCACCATTGTCGGATGATTTTTAATCCTGTCACTGTGTCACCACTATCAATGTGTTTATTGTAAGGGGCTGTGCACGAGCAGCCAGTTGACGTTAAAATGGGACTGGCGCTATTTTCTCGTGACAGAATATCACAGTGACTAAACCCTACTGTGTCCTGTGATCAGGAATGTTTTGTACGTCAGTGTGTGTCACCCGATACCTGCATCAAGTGTGCGTTAATTAAGATGGAGGCTTACGTTGTCTTCTTGTTGGCATCGGTGACACAAACGGTGCTGTCATGGCTGACCCAGCCCAGGCGGTTCCCACTGTCCGAGAAACAGACCCCATGAACCCAGCCTCCGGTCCCACTGGACTCGAACATCAGCTCCCCAAAGGGCATCTTCGAACCCCAGGGTGTGGGGGACGGTTTTTCCTCAACCTCCTTGATGTAGGCGGAGAAGACCCTGGCGACGAGAGAGAGCATGCGTGCAGTTAGAGTGCTGGCGACAAAGCTGCATTCCTTCAGCAAGCTACTGCCAAGCTCTGTGAATTTCAGAGGTTCTAACTGGACTGGGCTGTGGTAAATACAAATATGCAGTTCTGGCTCTGTTTTCCAGAGGTTTCCAGCACAAACTCAATGCTGCTGACATTTTAAGGTGTTCATTTTAAAAGCACAGATAGTAACAGAACTGGGTTAAGAAAGGTTGACTGGGCAGCACAGTGGTTAGCACAAGCTTCAATAATATTTGCCATTACCTTCGTGAACTGGTCATTCTTGACCAGAGCTGGTGAGAATAGCTCGTCTGTGCCAAGTCTGACCCCACCCCCCCCCATTCTGCTCCGAGTAAAACTGTAACCAATTTTATTGGCCCTAATGACATCTTGGCTGCAATCAGATTAACTTGGTTCAACACTGGTACAAGCCCTTGTGTCACAGAATCCATACAGTGCAGTAAAAAGTTTTTTTTTAAATTTATCTATTAGTCACAAGTAGGCTTACATTATCATTACAATTAAGTCACTGTGAAAATCCCCTCGTCACCACCACACTGCTCAGTGCCTGTTCAGGAACACTGAGGGAGTCTTTCAGACTGTGGGGGAAAACCAGAGCACCCAGGGGAAACCCACTCAGAAACAGGGAGAATGTGCAACTCTGCACAGACAGTGACCCAAGCCGGGAATCGAACCCAGGTCCCTGGCGCTGTGTGGCAGCAGTGCTAACCACTGTGCCATCATAATATTCTCCTGGACCTATAACATCGACTCTTAAGAACATAAGAACATAAGAAATAGGAGCAGGAGTAGGCCATCTAGCCCTTCGAGCCTGCCCCGCCATTCAATAAGATCATGGCTGATCTGTCGTGGATCAGTTCCACTTTCCCGCTTTCTCCCCATAACCCTTAATCCCCTCTCTTATCAAAAACCCATCAACCCGCATCTTAAAAATATTTAGCGAGGCAGCCTCCACCACTTCAACGGGCAGAGAATTCCAGAGATTCACCACCCTTTGAGTGAAGAAGTTCCTCCTCAACTCCGTTCTAAACCGCCTCCCCTTTATCTTGAGGCTGTGCCCCCTAGTCCTACTGTCTTTTTTGTCCTACTGTCTCTTCCCATGGCTTTCTCTCGTTACTAAAAACTTCACTTCTCACTCTCAACTTCCTGGTTTTCAAATTTCCCCATTAATTTGAACTCTTCACCAGAGGGTTCCCGAATTGGTCATTTGGTCATGTCACATGGATTATATGTTCTAATTGCTTCCCCAGGCATTGCTATTTGTCCCAGTAGCCATACACCTCTCATTTCCAGCATAATTATGCAATGTCGAACATACAGGAGTCATATGCTTATATAGCATACAATATATTCTTGTAAAATGTACACACAATATACACATATATGGTATTCTCTAGTATGATTTGTACATGACTACAGTGGAGCAGAGGATAAACTGAAGATATAATTAACTACAGGAACATGGGACAGAAATAAACCACTAAGTTCCTCAAACTTAATCCATTCACTTGAGACTATGGCTGATCTGCAATTTAACTTCACTTACCCACTTCTGTCCCATATTCTTACAAATCTTTCTTCAAAGTTATCACTCTCAATATAAAATTAATGACTAGCCAATTATTGTTTGTGGAAGAGAGTTGTTCCCAGTTCTACCACTGGCATAGTGGTTGGCACTGCTCCCTCACAGCGCCAGGGACCAAGGTTCGATTCCTGGTTTGGGTCACTGTCTGTGTGGAGTTTGCATGTTCTCCCTGTGTCTGCGTGGGTTTCCTCCCACACTCCTAAGATGTGCAGGTTCGTTTGATTGGCCATGCTGAATTGCCCCTTAGTTTCAGGGGGATTAGCAGGGTAAACATGTGGGGCTACAGATATAGGGCCTGGGTGGGATTATTGTTGGTGCAGGCTTGATGGGCTGAATGGCCTCCTTCTGTATTGTTGGGATTATTTGATTCTGTTATTTGCATGAAGTGCGTTTGCTAATAGTACTCCTGGAAGGATTGGCACTAAGTTTGGGATTACACCTACTATCCTGATCCAATGGAAACAGTTTCTTTCTACCGACCCTTTCAATTCCCTAACTTGGGAGCTTTGTTCATTATCTCAGTAATGAGTGCAGGGTAGATGAGATGGTGACATTGTAATATCACAGGGCTAACACTCCACAACACATACCTATTTACTCAGCAAACACTCCAGCATCATTCAGTCATCAAGGAAGTAAAACGCTCACAATGATCCAAAAAGTCCCACGTGCCCCTTTTCTCACTATTTTATCACACAAATGTTAACGTTCACCTGCCAATGTTGTGCCAGTAGGAGACTACAGGCCAAATATCTGCGTGACTTTTTACCAACTAGAATTTATTTAGCCACAGCTGCATTAACCAGATGTGGCTCCTAGCTAATGCACTGGATCGCAGAGGTGCAGATACATAATTCACAATCACCCTGAACATATTCCACATCAAACACCAGAAGCTAGTGCACTGACCAAATGGATTCTTCACTCTCTGGTGACGTTCACTATCAGTGAGTTATCGATGATGAAATCTAATGATATGTGGAGACGGAATGTTCATTTTTCAACTTTCCCATGTCTGTCTGGGAGTGAATTGCAGTGAAATTCTGCGCACATTACCTGCATTTGAAGTCAGATGATCCAGCAGCCAATAGGACATTGTTGGGATGCCAATCCAGACTCAGTATAGTGGAACGAATTGGTTTCTTGATGTGTTTACAAACCCACCTGTAACATACAAACAAGATCAAACCCTGAGACAAAGCAGACACCCAGCTTCCATCTAACTGCGTCTTTCTTTCATCCCTTTCCTGAAGCATACACCCTCCACCCACACACTCACCCACCCACACACAGCACAGACCACTCACAACCTCCACCACTAACACACCCACCTTCACTCAATACACACAGCACACACCCACAACACCCTCACACACACACATCGATCTCTAGGTGAGAGTGCAGTTTACGTGGGCAATGGGCTGCTCCTTAACAGCACCTGAGGGGGTTAATCAGACAGCAAACACTATTCAACCTCATCAAAACAACTCTCACCTTGTCTGTCTGAGGGATGTTAGTGCTGGGAAAGGGAAGAGCCTCCTATTTGGATACCGAGTGCCAGTGTCAGCTCTGGTGTAGTCATGTGCAGAATTCAGCATTTTCTACTCTGCCACTTCAAGGTGACCCAGTCCCCAACACAGAATGGCGTCTCCCACTGAACCACTGACATACTGTCCACTTGCCCCACCAGAAGTCCCTGTAGCTGCTCCCAGTGTCAGTGAGAAGGAATAGAAAGCAGTTTAACCTGCCCAGACCCTGCTGTGGGACTATCAGACTGAGGATATATTTCAAACTCAGCTGTGCAGGGATGTGGAGCTGTTGGCCTGGCTCTCCCAGATGTAAACACGCCCATTATTTCCCCTCTTAGCCTGCCTCTAATCTCCTTGGCTGATCCAAAGGAGGGGAGACACTGAGCAATGGCCGGGCTGCACTGGGAGGGCCAGGGACGAGATGGATGGAGTTACTGGTACTTTGCGCCACCACACACACGCCCCCCCCCCCCCCACCTCTCTCCTTGGCTGGTTTAACAGGGGCATTAATAGAGATCTATTGACTAGGAAACACTGCAGAGAGGGAGTTTCCCACATCACATTTGACCTGGGTTCAATTCCCAGCTTGGGTCACTGTCTGTGTGGAGTTTGCATGTTCTCCTTGTGTCTGTGTGGGTTTCCTCCAGAGCTCCGGTTTCCTTCCACAGTCCAAAGATGTTCAGGTTAGGTGGGTTGGCCATGCTAAATTGCCCCTTAGCATCCCGAGATGTGTATCTAAGAGGGATTAGTGGGTAAATATGTAGGCAAAAGGGGTGGAGCCTGGGTGGGGTTGTGGTCGGTGCAGACTCAATGGGCTGAATGGCCTCTTTCTGCACTGTAGGGTTTCTATGATGTTGTGAATTTCACATTGTGATAGTTTCTTGGGTAACTCTGGACTCCTGAGAGTGGATGGTCAGGCCTGTTAGGGTGAGGAATGTTAGTGCTTGGAGATAGATGTTCCTGTTTCAGACATTCAGCATCCTTTAATGCCGGGTACATAATACTGATCACTTCTGAAAGGCTCGTTCATACTTTAGGCAACGCATTTACCCCACTGCAGCGAGTGTGCCGTGGGGTCACTACCCAAGATCTGTTCTCTTAGATTCATTTCCCAGTCACTGCAAGCTCACCAATCATTATCCTGCTCAAAATAGCAGATGGAAATCAGTCGCGATCCGCTGCCCACGGCAAACTTGTTCTCCTTTGGAGACCACTTCACACATCTGGCCGCACGGTTGATTCTCAAAATGACAAGAGTTGGCTTCCAAATGTTGCCCTTCAGGGACCAGACGTAGGCATTCCGGTCAGTTCCACAGGTCACGATCCGATTGCTCTCCGGAGCCCAACAAATCCCTAATTCAACAACAATAACAGTGGCATTGGACTGGATGGATCACAAAGTCTGAAGAACAGATTCTCAATGGTTCTATCATGATGTGGAGATGCCGGCGTTGGACTGGGGTGGGCACAGTAAGAAGTCTCACAGCACCAGGTTAAAGTCCTACAGGTTTATCTGGAATCGTGAGCTTTCAGAGCACTGCTCCTTCATCAGGTGAGTCTCTGAGTCTCATCACCTGATGAAGAATCGGCGCTCTGAAAGCTCGTGATTGCAGATAAACCCGTTGGACTTTAACCCGGTGTTGCCAATTTCTATTATGGCTGCACCAAGAAAACCCATCAACAGTAACGAGGACTGACTGAGAGCAGGGATAGGGCTGAGACTAATCAATCCAAGAAAGAATTGAGCAGAAACTTCTTCACCCAGAGAGTAATCAGAATGTGGAATTGATGAGCACATTGAGGAGCTAGAGGGAGCAGCACAGACACAGTTAAGGAGAATAAGTGTGTGAGAGGGGAAAGGTCAGACAGACATGTTGATCAGGTTCAATGTTAAGGGGTGGGAGGATGCTGCTGTGGACCAAGTACAGACATTAGGACCATAAGGCCAGGTTCTGTATTATAAGCTCAGTATTAACTCCGAGCACCCAAACAGGTTGTGTACAATGAAGAACTGAACTGTTCTGACACTACTTTTTGATTTGATTTATTATTGTCACATGTATGGGGATACAGTGAAAAGTATTGTTTCTCACGCGCTTTACAGACAAAGCATACTGTTCATAGAGTACGTGGGGAGAAGGTAAGCAGAGGGTGCAGATTGTAGAGTTACAGTCATAGCTAGGGTGTAGAGAAAGATCAACTTAATATAAGGTAGGTCCATTCAAAAGTCTGATGGCAGCAGGGAAGAAGCTGTTTTTGAAATGGTCAGTATGTGATCTCAGACTTTGTATTTTGTCCTCGACAGAAGAAGGTGGGAGGGAGAATGTCTGGGGTGCGGGGGGGGGTCCCTTATTTTCTGAGGCAGCGGGAGATGTAGACGGAGTCACTGGTTAGGAGGCTGCTTATTGTGATGGACTGGGCTTCATTCACAAGCTTTGTGGATTCTTGCGGTCTTGGTCAGAGTCGGAGCCAGACCAAGCTTCATATCAAGCTATTAGGCATTTCTGCTTTACAATTAAAGAACACAGAAAACTACAGTACAGGAACAGGCCCTTCAGCCCTCTAAGCCTGCACCGACCATGCTGCCCAACTTAACTAAAACCCCTACCCTTCCGGGGACCATATCCCTCTATTCCCATCCTATTCATGAGTTTGTTAAGACGTCCCTTAAAAGTCACTACCGTATCTGCTTTCACTACCTCTCCCGACAACAAGTTCCAGGCACCCACTACTCTGTAAAAAAAATCTGCCTCATATTTCCTTTAAACCTTGCCCCTTAAATCTGAGCCCCCTACTAATTAACTCTTCCAACCTGGGAAAAAGCTTCTGGATATCCACTCTGTCCACACCCCTCATTATCTTGTAGACTTCTAACAGGTCACCCCTCAACCTCCATTGTTCCAGTGAGAACAAACCAAGTTTCGCCAACCTCTCATAGCTAATGCTCTCCATACCAGGTAACATCCTGGTAAATCTTTTCTGTACCCTCTCCAAAGTCTCCACATCCTTCTGGTAATGTGGCAACCAGAATTGAACACAATATTCCAAGTGCAACCTAACTAAGGTTCTATAAAGCTGCAACGTGACTTGCCAATTTTTCAACTCAATGCCCTGGCTGAAGGCAAGCATGCCGTATGCCTTCTTGACTACCTTCTCCACCTGCATTGCCACTTTCAGTGACTTGTGTGCGTGTACACTCAGACCCCTCTGCCTATCAATACTCTGATTGGGGTGCTGCCATCAACTCTATATTTCCTATCTATATAAGGCCTTCCAAAATACATTACCTCACATTTGTCCACATTAAACTCCATCTGCCATCTCTCTGCACAAGTCTTCAACTGATTTATATCCTGCTGTATCCTCTGATGATTCTCATTGCTATCCGCAAATCCACCAACCTTTGTGTCGTCTACAAACTTGCTAATCAAATCTGTTACATTTTCCTCCAAATATATATGCAAAAGTCCCAGCAGTGATCCCTGTCACCAGCCTCCATTCAGAAACGCACCCTTCCACTGCTACTCTCTGTCTGCTATGACGAAGCCACTCTTGTATCGGCTTTGCCAGCTCACCTCTGATCACATGCGACTTCACGTTCTGCACCAGTCTGCCATGAGGGATCTTGTCAAAGGCCTTACTGTCCTACTCGCAATCATCTTCATCCCTTCCTCAAAAAACTCAATCAAGTTTGTGAGACACGACCTCCCTCTCACAAAACCATGTTGCCTCTCACTAAAACATCCACTTATTTCCAAGTGGGAATAAAATCCTGTCTCGAAGAATCCTCTCCAATAATATCCCTACCACCGATGTAAGGCTCACCGTCTGTAATTACCCGGATTATTCTTGCTATCCTTCTTAAACAAAGGAAGGACATTGGCGGTTCTCCAACCCTCTGCAACCTCTCCTGCAGCCAGTGAGGGCACAAAGATTTCTCTCGAGGCCCCTGCAATTTACTCCCTTGCCTCTCTCAATATTCTAGAGTATATCCCATCAGGCCCTGGGGACTTGTCTACCTTAATGACTTAATTACTAAATTGATTAATTATAATATAGCAACAATTGGAAAATCCCAGTCTTCAACATGATACTGGGGTATATTTTGCATTGTAATAATTTTATTTGGTAACTCTATCTGTAGTACAGAATGCGGAATACAGAATAATCCCTGTATCGTGTGGGGTTTGTGTACATGTGTTACCTACAGAGGAATACACTTGAGCAAAGTGTCTGGAGTAACCCATACAGAACTAGACAGTGGATATATTACACTCACACATACTTATATGTCATGCTAGAGAACATACCATTGTATGTGTTATACTACACCGTGCATATGTTATACCAGCATTTACTTTGTATGCTAAACTTGACCATCTCTGCCATATATGTTCCACATTAGAGTAGACGATATAGATTGTACTGCAGTACACTGTATAGTGGAGCAAACTTGTTAGTTGTGCATGCATCCTGGCAACAATCATTCAAAAGCTCTATGATAAATTATCAACACTAGAATTTGGAATAGGTAGAACAGAATTCTCTGCGGACACAGAGATTTAAGATCACTGGAAGAGTGATTAGCACTGCTGCCTCACAGTGCCAGGGACCCGGGTTTGATTCCAGATTTGGGTCACTGTCTGTGTACAGTTTGCATGTTCACCCCGTGTCTGCACGGTGCTCCAGTTTCCTTCCACAGTCCAAAGATATGCAGGTTTGGTTAATTTGCAATGCTAAATTGCCCCTTGGTTACAAGGCAGGGTGGGGGGGTGGGGGGGTGAAGGAGGATTAGCAGGGTAAATAAACAAGGTTACTGGGGATAGGGCCTGAGTGGGATTGTGGTTGGTGCAGGCTCTATGGGCCAAATTACCTCCTCCGCACTGTAGGGATTCTATAAATTTTGGGATTTGCCAATTTTCCATTATTACCACAATGGTTACACTTCAAAAGAAAATCATTGATTGAGCTTTGGGATATCCCAAGATTATGTAAGGCTACATACAAATGTAGTGTTCTTTCATCCTTATTTACTGCATTTTAATAAAGAATTTTGAATCATTGCATGCTTCCAGAACTCCAGCTACCGTGGAAATGACGATTGCTGAAGAGAGAGACATGCTGTTGAAGCTTTTCATTTCGCACTCATCAGGACAAATGCAAGATTGCCAAATTTCAAACTACCACAACAATTTGCACTGCAGGAGAGAAGGGTGTTGAATGGTTGGCAATGGAGAAAGCATAGGGAACTAATAGCTCCCCAAGCTCCTGGGTAATTAACAAAAATGTTAAAAATTGAACACGGGGAACATTTATGACCACTGGGGTGTTGCAGAGAGTCATGTACAGTGCCTCACCTGTCACATGTCCACTATGTTCCTTCAGCTCGTGAATCCTGCTCCACTTGGATCCTTCTTTCTTGTAAATGTGGACCTCGTGGTTGTTGGGACAAATAGCAATTTCTGAGGAAGGAATTGGGAAATGTAAACCATGTGACCAGACTAAACCAACAAAGTCAGGAACCCTTGACATGAAGAGTTCAAATCTATTCAAAGCATCGAAACCAGGAAGTTAAGAGTGAGAAGAGAACTGTTTTTACACACGTTAACAAATCCTCAACAAAAGCCATAGAAAGAGTTAGAGCAGAGCAGCACAGTGGCACAACGGTTAGCACTGCTGCCTCACAGCACCAGGGACCCAGGTTCAATCCCAGCCTCAGGTCACTCTGTGTGGAGTTTGCACGTTCTCTCCCATGTCTGGGTCAGTTTCCATTGGGTGTTCTGGTTTCTTCCCACAATCCAAATTCCCTTCTAATGACAAATGGCCCTTTTCCCTGTCATTAGTGAGCAGCTAAACCAACTAGATGTCTCAAAGATCTGTGTTTATTCAACATCATTAACTCATCAGGAAATTCGCACAGAGCTAAGATCTCGCACCCACCCTCAAAGCATCATTCCCGAGCATAAAAGCTGTCCTTTGATACTTTAATGCCAATTTAGGGTTGAACTTTATACTGGCACAATGGAGACTTTAAACACACAATCTGCTGTGCAGTCCTTTCACCGCTTAACTGGTAGCGTACAATTTTACGTGAAAGATGTATTCAGTGTCCATTGCCAAGGCTACTGAAGGAGCCAGAGGAGCAGCAGATGTTAAATAATGCAAGCGAGGCCCTGCGGTCGATAGTGTGTGGATTCGGTGGAATGGTCATGCTAGTGTCAGAGGGACTAGCTAGGGTAAATACATGGGGTTATGGTCAGTGCAGACTCGATGGGGCAAATGGCCTCCTTCTGCACTGTACGGATTCTACGATTTGCCATCAGTCAGGTGCAGGTAAGAATGTGCTATCCCACTCCCTTCAGACTAACTCCCACTGCACCCTGTGAAGAATGTAGAAAGTTGCAAGGCAGTTACAGTAAACAGCCTGCCCTCTCTCAAATTCCAGATATATTCAAAAGAAAGTCAAAAGGATAATTGAATCTACTCCTGGAGAAGCATTTGAGAGACACGGCAAGGAGACAGTTGACTGCATAAATCCATCAAAATGGTGCTGAGGGAGAATTTAGCAAGGCCAATGCACCTAACCAGCACGTCTTTCAGACTGAGAGGGGAAACCGGAGCACCGGGAGGAAACCCATGCAGACACGGGGAGAATGTGCAAACTCCACACAGACACCGACCCAAGCCGGGAATTGAACCCGGGTCTCTGGTGCAGCAGTGCTAACCACTGTGCCAGCCGAAGGTGTCCCTAATAAACTGCACACACACACACAAATATAAACTGTGCATCTCTTTGAAAATCCTGGCCTTTGGGGGTCAGACTGCGAGATTTTTTTTGGGGAGAGGGGGTGAGGGGAGCAGGTGAGATTTGGGACTCCAGCAGGGTAGGAAAGGGTTAACTGTAAAATTGCCTTCTAAATGACAAATGGCCCCTTTCTCTGTCATTAATGAGCAGCTAAACCAATAAGACATCTTAAAGGTCTGTGCTTATGCAGCATCATTAACTCATCAGGAAATCTGGCTTTTCCCCACTTTTGGCTAAAGGAGGAATTCCGTGCCACAACTCTGAACTAAGGAATGTGGCTTTTCTGTGCATAACTTCCTGTTGTTCAATGCCTTGTGCACAGCACATAGATCTCAGATCTCGCACCCACCCTCACAGCATCATTCCCAAGCATAAAAGCTGTCCTTTGATATTTCAATGCCAGTTTAGGGTTGAGCTTTATACTGGCACAATGGAGATTTCAAAGACACAATCTGCTGTACAGTCCTTTCACCGCTCAACTGGTAGACTACAATTTTACGTGAAAGATGGATTCAGTGTCCATTGCCAAGGCTACTGAAGGAGCCTGGGGAGCAGCAGATGTTAAATAATGCAAGCGAGGCCCCGCGGTCGATAGTGTGTGATGCATTTTGCACGCTTCATAAATCATTCTTAACCTGCAAATTATTTTAAGAGGAGGGTAACATAAGAAAAATACTGCATGTGCTGGAATCTGAATCAACCCCGGAAAAAGCCAGCAGGTCAGGCAGCATCTGCCAGCAGAGAAACAGAGACAGTCCTTCAAGTCCTTCGCCTTTTTGTCAGAACATTGGGATTTTAGAATGCTGTGCTTTCACTTTATCCCATCGATCTTATAAGGGACAGCGGAAAAACACCTAATTCTCAGGATTTCCAAATATTTGTAGAAATACATTAACAAGCTAGAAAGGCCAGTCATTTCTGCTGTACTCGAGTTATTTTGTTTCAACAGCAAATGGTCTGAAAATAAAACGGACCCGTGACAGAGCAGTGCGACACTGGCCTCAGTGCCCTTGGGTTAGGGAAAGGGGTAACAAACGACAAAAAGAACAGTACAGCACAGGATCAGGCCCTTCAGCCCGCTAAGAACATAAGAAATAGGAGCAGGAGTAGGCCATCTAGCCCTTCGAGCCTGCCCCGCCATTCAATAAGATCATGGCTGATCTGTCATGGCTCAGTTCCACATTCCCGCCCTCTCCCCATAACCCTTAATCCCCTCGCTTATCAAAAACCCATCAACCCGCGTCTTAAAAATATTTAGCGAGGCAGCCTCCACCACTTCAACGGGCAGAGAATTCCAGAGATTCACCACCCTTTGAGTGAAGAAGTTCCTCCTCAACTCCGTTCTAAACCACCCCCCTTTTATCTTGAGGCTGTGCCCCCTAGTCCTACTGTCTTTTTTGAGCGGGAAGAGTCTCTCCACCTCTATCCTATCCATCCCATTCATCATCTTATACGTCTCAATGAGATCTCCCCTCATTCTTCTAAACTCTAACGAGTACAAGCCCAGTTTATTCAGCCTCTCCTCGTAGCTCAACCCCCTCAACTCCGGTATCAGCCTAGTAAACCTCCTCTGCACTCCCTCCAAGGCCAAAATATCTTTGCGCAGGTGCGGCGCCCAAAAATGCACACAGTATTCCAGTTGCGGCCTCACCAATGCCCTATACAGCTGCAGCAAGACCTCCCTACTTTTATATTCAATCCCCCTCGCTATGAAGGCCAGCATCCCATTCGCCTTCCTGACCACCTGCTGCACCTGCAGGCTGGGTTTTTGCGACTCATGCACAAGGACCCCGAGGTCCCTCTGCACCGTCGCCTGCTGCAGTTTTTCACCACGTAATAGTCCTTCCTACCATTCTTCCTACCAAAGTGGACCACCTCACACTTGCCAACATTAAATTCCATTTGCCATTTCCTGGCCCATTCGCCCAACCTATCTAGATCCTTCTGCAGACTCAGGAGGACAGCGAATGTTGTCCCATTGTTTAAGAAGGGGAACAGAGACTTCCCCGGGAATTATAGACCGGTGAGTCTTACTTCTGTTGTGGGCAAGGTTTTAGAAAGAATTATTAGGGATAGGATTTATAGTTATCTGGAGAGTAATGAATTGATTGGAGATAGTCAGCATGGTTTTGTAGCGGGTAGGTCGTGCCTTACTAACCTTATTGAGTTTTTTGAGAAAGTGACCAAAGAGGTGGATGGGGGTAAGGCAGTAGACGTGGTATATATGGATTTTAGTAAGGCGTTCGATAAGGTTCACCATGGTAGGCTTCTGCAGAAAATGCAGATGTATGGGATTGAGGGTGATCTAGGAAATTGGATCAGGAATTGGCTAGCAGATAGGAGACAGAGGGTGGTGGTTGATGGTAAATATTCGTCATGGAGTTCGGTTACGAGTGGTGTGCCTCAGGGACCTGTTTTGGGGCCACTGCTGTTTGTAATTTTTATTAATGATCTGGATGAGGGTATAGTTGGGTGGATTAGTAAGTTTGCTGATGACACCAAAGTCGGTGGTGTGGTAGATTGTGAGGAAGGGTGTCATAGTTTGCAGGGTGACTTAGATAGGTTGCAGAGCTGGGCCGCGAGGTGGCGGATGGAGTTTAATGTGGAGAAGTGTGAGGTAATTCATTTCGGTAGGAATAACAGATGTGTCGAGTATAGGGCTAACGGGAGGACTTTGAATAGTGTGGATGAGCAGAGGGATCTAGGTGTATGTGTACATAGATCCCTGAAGGTTGGGGATCAAGTAGATAAGGTTGTTAAGAAGGCATACGGTGTCTTGGCGTTTATTGGTAGGGGGATTAAATTCAGGAGCCGCAGCGTCATGTTGCAACTGTACACAACACTGGTGCGGCCGCACTTGGAGTATTGTGTGCAGTTCTGGTCCCCACATTATAGGAAGGATGTGGAGGCTTTGGAGAGGGTGCAGAGGAGGTTTACCAGGATGTTGCCTGGTATGGAGGGGAGATCCTATGAGGAGAGACTGAGGGATTTGGGGTTGTTTTCGCTGGAAAGAAGGCGGCTAAGAGGGGATCTTATTGAAACATATAAGATGATTAGAGGTTTAGATAGGGTGGACAGTGATAGCCTTTTTCCTAGGATGGAGAAAGCTAGCACGAGGGGGCATGGCTTTAAATTAAGGGGGGGTAGTTATAGGACGGATGTCAGAGGTAGGTTCTTTACCCAGAGGGTGGTGAGGGATTGGAATGCCCTGCCTGTTGCGGTTGTAAATGCGCCTAGTTTGGGGGCGTTTAAGAGATCCGTGGATAGGTTTATGGACGAAAAGGGATTGGTTTAGATTTGTGGGTCAGTGTTTTTTTTTTTAAAAAACTGGTCGGCGCAACATCGTGGGCCGAAGGGCCTGTTCTGCGCTGTAATGTTCTATGTTCTCCACACCCTCCGCACAATTATTAAACAATTATTAAACGCTGATTACGTTGTCCTATCTAGGCCAGCCGCCTGTATCCCTCTATTCCCTGCTGTTCATGTCTCTATCCCGATAGTCTTAAACGTGGCGAATGTATCTGCCTCAGCCACCTCACTTGGCAGTGCACTCCAGGCCCCCACCACCCTCTGTGTAAAAAAACTTCCCCAGCACATCTCTACTGAGCCTTCCCCACGCCCCCCCCCTCCCCTTTGTGCCCCCTTGTAATTGTCATTTCTGCCCTGGGAGAAAGCTTCTAATCCTATCTCTATCCCTCACAATTTTATTAACTTCTATCAGGTCGCCCCCTCAGCCTCCACCTTTCCAGGGAGAACAATCCCAGTTTAGAGCTAATACCCTCCGTATCAGGCAACATCCTGGTAAACCTTTTCTGCACTCTCTCCAAAGCCTCCACATCCTTCTAGTAGTGTGGCGACCAGGATTGGACACAGTATTCCAAACGTGGCCTAATCAATGTTTTATATAACTCTAACATAAAAAAAATAAGGGCAAGAAAAGGATAATCAGTGACAGTTTCAGTCACTATCCAGTGATACACGCTGGAAGAGAAGTGAAGTGTTTGTTGGAGATGGATTTTCCGGCCATTTTGCCTTCTTTCTCCAGAGATCCTCTATGTGTTGCCCCTTCTAGAAGTTACTTGGCTATGGGAAGGTGCGAGCTCGGGGGTTGGAGCCGGGGGGTGGGGGTGATGGTGCAAGCGTTTAGACCTGTCTGTCCCTTTGTCAGGTAACATCATGCGAGGACAGATGTGGTTGGACAGCTTACGAACACCCATCGCCAAGGTTCACATGATGATTTGCTTTATAGACAAGGTATTTGAGGATCCCTGTACGGTTATGAAGATTCAATATCGATGGGTAGAGGAGGAGAAAGGAAGAAAGTTGGTGACTCTAATAGCCATGAAACAATGGAATTCCACAAGAATTGTTCAGATTCCCTATTCTGGGTGGCATCGGGGTTAGCACTGCTGCCTCAGCACTAGGGACCTGGGTTCAATTCTCAGCTTGGATCACTGTGCAGAGTTCACACATCCTCCCCGTGTCTGCTTGGGTTTCCTTTGGGTTTTCCAATTTCCTTCCACACTCCAAAGATATGTGGGTTAGGTTGCTTGGTCTTGCTAAATTGCTCCTGAATGGCAGGCAGACTAGCTAGGGTAAATGGATGGGTATGTGGGGGTAGATGGGCCTGGGTGGGACTGTGGCTGCTGCAGACTCAATAGGTCAAATGGCTTCCTTCTGCACTTTAGGATTCTAAGATTATTTACTAAATTCCTTACTTATTAGGCAGCACCAGTATAAAATCAATATCGTAAAATTCCTTCCAACTTTGTAAACTAAGGTGCTGACAAAGTGTCAGAAATAGGAGATTTGTAGAGTGTTATGTTTTAGGTCTCTCTGTCTCTAATTGAAGATAAAATGGAGGGATGTGGCCCACTCGGAATTCTACACGACAAACCTTCCAGTCAGTTAGTGGGAATTCAAATATACTTTTAAACTTCTCAATCGCTATGGAAACTGTAACAACTGCCTACAGATTCATTAGGACATAATGCAAATTGCATTTTATACATTTATTACAGCCTGGGTTTAACACATGAAGTTCAAATTAAAACATTTCATATTCTTCAAATAAATCGCAATACTTTGAAAAAACATGTAATTTTGAGTAAGTACAACTTGGATTATTGCCAACTGTTGTTTGTCAGTGACCTACCTGTGATAGTCATAAACATCAGGAGAATGTCTAATCCTGAGATCTTAACCCAGATTTTCCCTGTGACATCCACATGTTTTGTTTTTAACCCAAGTTCATTTCCCAGTTTTGTACGAAGCTATATGACAAGTGCTGACACCACACTGACTACTACCCTCCTTGAGTTTAAGGAGGGTTGCCATTTTTTAATTGCTTGACCTGCGACCCCACCATTACTTCCTGTCAGGATTTTGCACAGTGAACGGCCATTTTGGCTATTGGTACTTGAATGCAGGAGAAGCTAAAGAATGCGTCCCTATTAGGAGAGATGGGGAAGAAAAATTGACAGGGAGATTCACAAAACCTACAATAATGCAGTTTGTAAATGTAAGAAAATGGGTAGTGATGGTATTAACCAGTTTTAACTATCGGTAGTGAGATTTTAAATACTGGTATCTTATTTAACACTGGACCATAAGAAACAAGAGATATTCATGACTGTGTCCGTCATACCCTTATTCACTCTATTTGCATAAGCTCCACCTATTCCCTTTGCCCCGAGGTATTGACTCCAGAATGTTCTCCAATCTCTGAAAGACTTTGCCTCGTCTTACCCAGGTGATCAATTCCTGCCTCTGGCCTTTCCATGCACTCCCTGCTCCTCATCCTACCAGGTTTCCCCTCTTTCTGCCCTCACTTGTCACCATTCAGCCTTTGCACTCCTTCCCACTGGAGTTCTCGACTCAGTTCCTCCCCCCTCCCCCCCCCCAGTCTTTCCCCACACCCCTCCCCACCCCCACACCCCTACCCCCCCCCAAATTCTCCATTAAGCCCTTTACTCCTGCCTATACCTTTCAGTTCTCTATCCTCCTGCCCACATCTACTGTACTTCTTTCCTTCTTACTGCACAAATTTGTTTTCCTCCCATTGCAAAGTGCCCAATAAATGCAATTTGTTGTTTCCTGTCTGGTTTCAATCACTCTACCTGTACACTTGGTGGAATGCACAAGGTCGACCTCTGCAGCCTTAACAACACTGGACTTTGTGCAAACTTGCTGAGACAAGAACAGTCAACATGTGTTCATGCACGCTAGTCAAGTCTAGATCCCGAGAGTCTCATCTTGGCAATGGGCCAGGATGGAAGAATTTGAGACCAAAAACAAACAGTCATATTGAACCAAATCGTGGCCTGAACTGACATTTCCATTCTATAAATGGAGCGCCACCTGGAACTCCAATTACAAAGACTGGAAGCAGCGAGAGTTAGATTGGGTTATGAGGAGAAATTATCAGCTTTGAAAGGAGACGTTTTGCTGAGATAGGTTCATTCGTAAAACAGGAAGTCTCCACTGGTCATGGTTTCAACCCCATCTAACAGTAACTGGACTGTGGCCAATTAAAAAATGAACCATTTACTTAACCACTCAGAAGCCAATGCTTTTGCCCCATTTTCGGTGTTAACCTGCAGAAGAATGTGGTGTCCACTTCAAACATAAATCTGCGCAATTCCTGATCTATACCAATACGACTCCAATTGTATTTGAACTGAGACCTCTCAGCAGCACAATGGCACAGTGGTCAGCACTGCTTCCTCACAGCACCAGGGACCTGGGTTCACTCCCAGCCTCAGGTCACCGTCTGTGTGGAGTCTGCACATTCTCCCCATGTCTGCGTGGGTTTCCTCCGGGTTCTCTGGTTTCCTCCCACAGTCTGAAAATGTTCAGCTTTGGTAGACTGGCCATGCTAAACACACAAAGTTTCAGGGATAGGGAAGAAGGTTGGGCTTGGGCGAGGTGTTCGTCAGTTCTTTTGGTGCCTGGAGCTGTGAGGCAGCAGTGCTAACCACTGTGCCAGATCCCCAGGGGAGGAAGAACGAGGCAGAACGAATGGCTTCCTCTACTGCAATTCTGATTCTGAGCATCATTACTAGCTTAAATTGAGGAAAAAAAGGCAACACGAGGGCCAGGCCATCCAGAAGATATGTTAGAAAACACTGCTACCTGCAGAGAATAGTTAAAATTTGGAACACTTCCTCAAACAGCAATGGATGCTGGTTCCATTGCTAAGTTTAAGTCTAAGATGGACTGAGCAGAGGTACAAGAGAAATGGGCCTAGGGCAGGAACATGGAGTTAGGCCACAGATGAGCCATGATCTTATTGAATGGTGAAGCAGGCTCGAGGGACTGAATGGCCTACTCCTCTTCCAATGTTTCTATGTAACACGGGATAACAAAGTGATCAAATACAAGACATTGGCAAGGCCAGATCTGGAGTACTGCACATAATTCTGGTCGCCCTGCTATAGGAAGGATGTTACTAAATAGGATGGGGTGCAAAAAACATTTGCAAGGATGTCACTGGGACTGGAAGATTTGAGTTAGAAGGATAGGCCGGGACCTTTTCCTCTGGTGTGTAGGAGGATGAGGGGTGACCTTATAGATGTTTATGAAAATCATGAGGGGTATAGATAAGGTGAATAACCAAAGTCTTTTCCCCAGGGTAGGGCAGTCCAAAACTAGAGGGTGAGAGCTCAAGGTGAGAGAGGGGAAAGATTTGAGAGGCCTGAGGGGTAACTTTTTCACACAGAGTGGTGCGTATATGGAATCAGCTGCCAGAGGAGGTGATAGAGAATGGTACCATTACAACATTTAGAAGACATTTGGACAGGTACGCGGATGGGAAAGTTTAGAGCGATATGGGCCAGACACAGGCAAATGAGACTAGTTCAGTTTAGGAAACCTAGTCAGCATGGATGGGTTGGGATCATAGAATCCCGACAGTGCAGATAGAGGCCATTCAGTCCATCGAGTCTGTACCAACAACAATCCCCTCCAGGCCCTATTCCCATAACCGCATATATTTACCCTGCTAATCCCCCTGACACTAAGGTCAACTTATCCTGGCCAATCCACCTAACCCACACACCTTTGGAGTGTGGGAGGAAACCGGAGCACCTGGAGGAAACCCACGCAGACACGGGGAGAATGTGCAAACTCCACAGACGGTGACCCAATCTGAGAATTGAACCCAGGTCCTCAGTGCTGAGAGGCAGCAGTGCTAACCACTGTGCTGGCCCACATGATGAAGGGCCTGTTTCCGTGCTGTGTATCTCTATGCTCTAAATCAAAGCCACATTTTTGGGGGTGGGTGGGGGGAGAGTTGGACTTGTCCGATTGCTGTTATTGACAGATAGCTTTGGCCTGGTGCCCTGAGTGTTTCCGGTTGCCAAGGACCTGGATGTATTTTGTTCCCGGCAGGCCTTCAGTACAAGACAGAGATGCAGATGCTGTTATTAACCTGCTAATAGCTATTCAGTGTGTCACACCAAGTCAGTCACTAAATAACAAAGAAAGACCACACAAACTATAAATTGCAAACCATGAGCTGGCTGTAGGAAAGAGAAGTTAATCTTATTTCCAAATAAGGGCAGTTAGCTTCAGCACTGAAACAGGAAGTCAGTTGTGAGCAAAGATGAAAGAAATGAGTGAGATTGTTTCGAGAAGCTCGAATTACAAAGAAGCTGAAGGTGGGTGTGGCAGCTTACTGCCTGTCAGAACACAATCTGCCCACGGTTATAGACCAGGGCCCAGTGAACCTCAGGAATCAACATTACTTCCTCTTTCTTTAGCTTTGCAAAAATGTTGGACGGGAGTCGAAACGTTAACACTTATTCTCTCTCTCCAACGTTTGCTGTTTGTTATTTTCAGGTGATTCACCACCTCTGCTGGCAACTCAATTATAGATTCATTCATAAACTGCCAAGCTCTTTTGTCGATGCTAATGCTGAGGAAATGTTTTATTTTACTCAAAAATGTGCTGAATCTTTAGAATAATCTGCGAGGCAGAACAGCAAAGACTAGAGTCACAGGCTGGGATTCTCCTGACACCCTGTCTCCTGGCAATACAAAATGGCCGTCAGTATCTGTCAGCACATATACCAAGGACTAATGCTGTCCTTTGAGGGAGAGATGATGCCAGTTAGATCTTATTCAGATCCTGCAGGTGGGGAGTAAAAAATGACAGGATAGATTGAAGGTACATCCAGATCTCTGTTGTATATTTTTTGGATTAGAGTCCATCACATCGAGGTGGAGAGACTCTTCCCGCTCAGAAAGGACAGTAGGACTAGGGGGCACAGCCTCAAGATAAAGGGGGGGTGGTTTAGAACGGAGTTGAGGAGGAACTTCTTCACTCAAAGGGTGGTGAATCTCTGGCATTCTCTGCCCGTTGAAGTGGTGGAGGCTGCCTCGCTAAATATATTTAAGACACGGGTAGGTCGGTTTCTGATAGACAAGGGAATTAAGGGTTATGGGGAGAAAGCGGGAAAGTGGAACTGATCCATGACAGATCAGCCATGATCTTATTGAATGGCGGGGCAGGCTCGAAGGGCTAGATGGCCTACTCCTGCTCCTATTTCTTATGTTCTTATTTCTACCTCTCTTCAGCTTTGAAGAGGTGTAATATGGACTCAAAATGTTAACTCTATTTTCTCTCTCAATGGAGGCTGCCAGACCTTTTCTAGAATTTTCTCTACAGAGGTTGCCTGACCTCCAGAGCTTTTCTAGAATTTTCTCTATGGAGGGTGCCTGATCTCCAGAGCTTTCTAGAATTTTCTACTTCTGTTACCTTACTATGTCATCTATACATTGGACATCCCTACTTGCGAAATCTATGTGGAGTTGAACGAAAGGGTTTTTTGATAGAACGTAATACTTCACCCAAATATTTTGCTCTCACTCTGCCTTTTTTTCCCCTTATTAAAGCCATCACATTCCTTCTGTCCAGTGGCAGCTGATTAAACCGCCCGTCCTTATTCTTTCTTTATTAATGTTTTGGAAACCACGAGTTAAATTTTCACACAGCAATCACGCACAAAGTTTGAAGGGACCCCAGTGTATGGCCCAAAGACCAAAAATTAGTGAACTGAGTTTAACTGTCTGAGTAAAAGGAGGAAACAAAATCATTGCAACATCAGATTCTTTATCTTTATTCTGCTTCCTCCACAGAGAATATTTGAAATATTTGCAGCATTTGAGACGTTACCAAGGCAACTCGGGAGTGTTGATCTGAAGTTCAATAGTCACGGTAATGCAAAAACTGATTAAAACTGTAAATTAAACTTTAATTTGAGCCAATTTCTGGTGAGAAAAATCTCTTCCACACGGCGAGTGGTTTAGATCTGGAATGCACTGCCTGGCAGAGTAGAGGAGGCAGGTTCAGAGGATGTTAGATGAATATCTGAATAGAAACAAAGTGCAGGGATCTGGGGTAAAGACAGGACGAAAAGGGGCTGAGCCATAATGCTCGTTTGGAGAGCCTGTGCTGACACAACGGGCCGAATGGCCTCCTCCCGTGCCATAACAATTCTGTGATACAGAGCCTGGGGCTGAGCCTGAAAGCCCAGCACCGAGAGGAAGGGCACACAGCTCGCTGCCTTCCCACGTATCAGGAGGAGCTGCTCTTTGTCCAGCAGCCTGGGGAACATGGCCCTCAATTTGCAGTTTAATTATTTCAATTGGCTGCCTGACCCCCGTGGGTGGATAGGTGGGTAACCAAACTACTGTCACTCCCGCCTCAAGGAAAGGGTCTGGCAGCGGGAATGCATTGGGGAACTCTTGCAACATGGCCATCCCAACATTTCACTGGCTCCACCCTCACTTCCTGGCCCACTGACCCTTCTCAACCCCCTCGAGGGCCGCACACCTCAGCCTCCTCGAGGGCCACACTTCCTACGTTATAGTGACTACACTTCAAAAAAAAATTTCGTTTCGCTGCTGAGCCAATTGAGATATTCTGAAGTCATGGAAGGCGCTATACGAATGTAAGTTATTTCTGTCATTTACCAGAGGCATTTATACCAGGGACTGGGCGAATTCTCAGAGTCACACAGCACAAAGGGAGGCCCCTCAGCCCATCATGAGTATGCCAGCTTTTTGATTCAACATCCCCTTGCTTTTTGCCCCTTCTCTTGTAACAAGGAATTTTGCATATTTTAATTTAGTCAATGCTGTGTAGTTGGATTTCAGGAGAACATTTCACGGCCAACTGCGTCATCATTGGTCTCGCAGGTGCAAGGCGAAAGCTGTGATACACAATTGAAACTGGACGATCAGGATAAAACATTCAAGAGGCTGTAAAGGGGGAATGATCAAAGTATAACTGGATGTAGGGCTTAGACAGAAGCTGTATTTATATAGCACCTTGCACAACCATAGGATGTTCTCAACTGCCAATGAAGCACTTCTGAAAAGCAGTCACTGTTTCAATGTCAGAAACGGAGGGGTTAATTTCTGCACAGCAGGATCCCACCTATAAGTCCGTTTGAATAATGTCGCACAAAGGCGAAGTGTTGGCCAGGGCACGAGGAACAATTCCTCAGCCCCTCTTTATGGTGGCACAGTGGTTCGCACTGCTGCCTCACAGCGCCAGGGACCTGGGTTCGATTCCCGGCTTGGGTCACTGTCTGTGTGGAGTCTGCACATTCTCCCTGTGTCTGCTTGGGTTTCCTCCGGGTGCTCCGGTTTCCTCCCAGAGTCCAAAGATGTGCAGGTTGATTGGCCATACTAAATTGTCCCTTAGTGTCAGGGGAATTAGTGGAGTAAATAGGTGGGGTTACAGGGGCCTGGGTGAGATTGTCTTAGGAGCAAGCTCGATGGGCCAAATAGCCTCCTTTTGCACTGTAAGAATTCTATGCTTCTTCAAAACACCACCTTGGAAGGTCAGCTGGGTCCTTGGTTTAACATCTCATCCGAGAGATGGCACCTCAACAGCACAGCAGCTCCTCAGTGAAGGCTGGTTTAGCTCAGTTGATTGGACAGCTGGTCCGTGATGCAGACTGACACCAACAGCACGGGTTCAATTCCCGTACCGGCTGAGGTTATCCATGAAGGCGCCGGCTTTTCAACCTTGACCCCTCGCCTGAGGTGTGGCGATCCATCGGTTAAATCACAACCGGTCACAGTCAATGGTCATCCGAGACCATGGCGACTTTACCTAATCCCTCAGTACTACACTGGACTGCCAGTTTAGATCACGCACAAATCTCTGGAGTGGACGTGAACGGACAAATTCCAGACCCGACTGAAACGTACGACCAACGAAGCTAAGGTTGACACACAAAAGAATAAAAATTGGGTGACGGCCCTTTAAAAATTCAAATCTCTAAAAGGTTCTGTGCCACTTAACTCAGCTACACAAGCATGAGAACAAGTATGTTTTTTTTACAAAAACACTGACATTCCAGAACTGGCCCCTTTGACATAATATTCCTCCTCCTACTGAGGTTTTGACTGTGGAAAGTTTTTTTTTTGCAATCTTTACTTAAACAAAGCCTTCCTTTGAACAGTATTCATGCCTGCATTAATCACCGGACTGCCTTTTCATGGCAACACCTTCAGTGCCCTGCACACCTACTCATTTGTCCGGCTCCAGATGTTCAAAGGTTTGTATTTACAGGATGCGGGCATCGCTGGCTAGGCTGGCATTTACTGCCCATTCCACATGCCAAGAAATGTGAAATTATGGGTGCCGTTTTGACGACTTTTAATCAGATTGCTGGATTTCTGACCCCTTCTGGGAAGAAAGCAAATGGAAATCATCGCTTAGTTACTGAGATACGGTAATAATAAAGAGCGGGATTCTCCGAACGCGTTCGTTCCAAATTCCCACCCAAGCTCAGTGGACCTGTGAACAATCCGCCAAATTTTCTGTCTCGCCCTCCTGTGGCAGGCGAGATGGGAGAATTCCAGACAGGCAGGGAGAGATTTTCCAGCTGCGCTCGCCCTGAAACTGGAAAATCCTGCTCGGGTTTAACAGACCTTCCCACTGTCCACCCCCGGCCTGCTCCGATTCCCGGGGCGGTAAAATTCCGGCCATCGTTCGGTATCTTCACCAGGTTTTCCCACGGACTCCAGCAGTCAGAATTTCCTCAAAGCTACTGCAATAAATAGCTGAGATTTAGGGGGCAGGGAGGCGTGCTGTCCAGCCAGCATCACTGAAGAAGATTATCTGATCATTATCACTTTTGTAAAGGTCTGCTGCTTGCCACATTTCCTCTGCAGTCACGACACTTCATAAAAGTGTTAAGCCTTTTGAGACACTGTTGGAAGTCACGAAAGGCAATATACAAGCTCTTCCCTTACTAACTTAATCAGCATTTACCAGAGGAAACAGAGCTACTGGCTTTAGTTACCCCACCCCCCCCCGTTCTCCGACCATTCACCCCGGCGGGATCATTGAATCCAGCACCTCGGATGAATCGGAGGGAAGGCTGAAGGGATTTGCCATTGGTGTCACCCCCACGCCACCATGAAGCCTGCGGAAGGGCCCATCGACCACAATCCCACTCAGGCCCCATCTCTGTAACCCCACATACTTACCCTGCTAATCCTCCTGACACTAGGGGGCAATTTAGCACAGCCAATCAACCTAACCTGCACATCTGTGGGCCATGGGAGGAAATCGAAGCACTTGGAGGGAACCCATGCAGACACAGGGAGAATGTGCAGACTCCACACAGAGACTGACCCGAGGCTGGAATTGAACCCGGGTCCCCGGCGCTGTGAGACAGCCGTGCTAACCACTGTGCCACTGAAGTGCAGCCCCTTCCGCAGGCTTCATGGTGGCGTGGGGTGACACCAATGGCAAATCCCTTCAGCCTTCCCTCAGATTCAGCCGAGGTGCCGGGAAGTACCTTTTGGTTCAGTAGTTCCGGTCATTTTGAGTGGAGGACAACAACAACACCAACCTGAGTTTACAGAGCACCTTGCATCCAGTAAAACACTCACGGGTGCACAGTCAAAACGTGACATCGAGCAACAAAGAGGAGCTAACAGGACCATTAGCCTGGTCAAAGGGATGTCTTTGATGGAGGAAAGAGACAGGGTTTTAGGGAAGGAATTTCAGAGATGAGGGCCTAGACACAGCTCAGGCCAACAATGGAGGAGTGGCTAAAATTGGGGATGTGCAAGAGGCCAGAATTGAGGGTGAGCCAAGACCTGAGTGGGTTACAGCTCTCGGAAAGGGGCAGGGGGTCATTTGAAAAGGAGGAGGAGAATTTTAACATCGGAGGGCTGGTAACAGGAAGAGGGAAGAAGCTTGTTGCTGCCTCAATGCCACGCCAAGCCCCTTCCGTTCAGTACGCAGCACTAACAAGAGTGAAAAGAATTCCGTCAGCTCTGCAAACAGACCGTGCATCAAGCTAGCAGGGAACTGCTCGCTGCTTCCTCTCCTCTGTCCAGGCCAGCCACAAGTCTAGGCCCTGCTGCTCTGTGTCATCATGCTGCGGTTTCTAGCAGAAACAGTTCCCCAACATCCTCTGAACGGTTGCACCCGTGCCAGGAGGAAGGACGGCGCACACTTTGCAGCTCATGAAGTATTTTTCACCCCTGGGTGTGGCTGGAATGTAGGAAGCGTGGCAGCCAAAACTGGGCACAGTGAGGGTCTGGCAAACAGCAACTTATCTTTATATGCTGCCATTAATGTAATGAAACATCCCCTGGGCGCATTATAAAATAAACGCCGACACAGCCTCACTACAAGAGACAGTTGGTTATGGCCATTACCTCACCAACACCACAAAGAGATAAGGAAGATAGCCAGACAGTCATCAGAACACAAGAGCAACCAGCTTGGACACAGCTCCATTTGGATGTTTTGGAATGAGATAAGGAAAAGAAAAGCAACAGTTCCCCATTAATGAGCTAAAAACACCGGCTGCAACGTGCAAGAAACCGAAGGGTAATTAATCACATACAGCAGCATGGGAGGATGTGATTATTCATAAGATACTGGAGTTCGGAGAGACTTCAGTCATCTTTCTGAAGCCACTGTGAACATAAGAACATAAGAAATAGGAGGAGTAGGCCATCTAGCCCTTCAAGCCTGCCCCGCCATTCAATAAGATCATGGCTGATCTGAAGTGGATCAGTTCCATTTTCCCGCTTTCTCCCCATAACCCTTAATCCCCTTGTCTGTCAAAAACCTATCTACCCGTGTCTTAAATATATTCAGCGAGGCAGCCTCAACCACTTCAACGGGCAGAGAATTCCAGAGATTCACCACCCTTTGAGTGAAGAAGTTCCTCCTCAACTCCGTTCTAAACTGCCCCCCCTTATCTTGAGGCTGTGCCCTCTAGTCCTGCTGTCCTTTCTAAGCAGGAAGAATCTCTCTACCTCTACCCTATCCAACCCTTTCATTATCTTATACGTCTCTATAAGATCCCCCCTCATCCTTCTAAATTCCAGTGAGTACAGACCCAGTCTATTCAGTCTCTCTTCACAGTCCAACCCCCTCATTATCACTGTGAGCAGTGATAACATCTTCCTGACAAGTCCACACAAGTTACAATCTGTACTGGTATCTGCAAAGGGCTCTGTATTTATTGGATAAATAAATAACCTGATATGCTTGAACTTGTATCCTGGGTAAGGAATGTACCACAATATCTATACTTTATTCTGATAACGATAAAATTAAAGAATGATAATATCCTCTGTGCACCAAAAACCATATAATATCATTCACCAAGTGTCCTGCTCATGGAGATGCCGACCTTAGATTGGGGTAAGAAGTCTCACAACACTAAGTTAAAGTCCTGATGGACTTTAGCCTGATGTGGTGAGGCCCCTATCAAGCCCATCTTCCCTGACCTACAATGGCTTTGGTCCTCCAACTTAAAACTCTCATTCTGACATATAAACCTCTCAGCTCCCCATCTCTGTAACCTCTTCCCATCCTCACCATTCAAACCTCAGTTCTTCTCACACTACCTTCTTAAACCCTTTTCACCAGGCCATCTGTGGTCAACCATTTCCATCTCCACTCTGCCAGCCTCTCTCCAAATCCCTTTAGCTTCCCATTCTCTCTCCATTAATGACATCCAGGGCATATAGAAACATAGAATATAGGAGCAGGAGGAGGCCACTTTGCCCTTTGAACCTGCTCCGCCATTCATTATGATCATGGCTGGTCGTCCAGCTCAGTAGCCTAACTCTGCTTTCTCCCCGTAACCCTCGATCCCATTCGCCCCAAGCACTATCTCCAGCCGCCTCTTTAACATGTTCAATGTTTTGGCCCATCCCTTTGACCTGATGTTTGGTCACCCCATTATCTAAATATCATTTTCTTTGACTTTGTAGCCACATTTTTATTCTGCCTTTGAGGGCTTTGGAATGCATTCTCCATTAAAGGCACTCAAATCCATACTTGCAGCAACAAACCTGGCAGTGCAGAGAGGCAATTGCTGACAAACTCTGATTTTCTCAGCATTAATTTACTTTTTGGAAATAATATCTGAAATTCTGATGAGTTGCTGGTCAGCATTGCGCTATCATCAAGTGTTCTCCTCAGCACCAACTCTGTCGCATTGCTTCAACAGAGGTACACAGCCAAGGCCAGGGATGCCTTCACATGAAATGACACAGCACTGAAGGGGCAGGGTCCCTGACCCCTGTGTCATTTGTCTTGATGGCCTTTTGGCCAAGACCAAATGAGGTGCAATGTCTTGTCTTCTTTGTCTCTTTTGTGGGGACCATGAATTGGATTCCATAGACTCCAAATCCAAAGAATCACTACGTTACAGACGGAGGCCATTTGGCCCATCGAGCCCGCACTGACAGCAATCCCACCAAGGCCCTCACCCTGTACCCCCACATTGGACCCCCGACACTAAGAGGCAATTTAGCGCGGCCAATCAAACTAACCCGCACATCTTTGGAGTGGGGAAGGAAACTGGAGCACGCACAGGGAATCCACCCAGACACGGGGAGAATGTGCAAACTCCACAGACAGTGACCCAAGTCAGGAATCGAACCTGGGTCCCTGGCGCCATGAGGCAGCAGTGCTAACCACTGTGCCGGTCTGAATGATGAAGAGCCTGTTTCCATGCTGTATATCTCTATGTTCTAAATCAAAGCCACATTCTGGGGGGGGGGTGAGAATTGGAATTGTCTGACTGCTGTTTGTGGACAGATAGCTTTGTGCTGGCGTCCTGAGTGTTTCTGGTTCTTCTAGTTAAAGGCCTGGATGTATTTTATTCCCAAAAAGAAGTCTCACAACACCAGCTTAAAGTCCAATAGGTTTATTTGCTACAAATAAACCTGTTGGACTTTAAGCTGGTGTTGTGAGACTTCTTTCTGTTTTTACCCCAGTTCAACACCGGCATCTCCACATCATGTATTTTATTCCCTGCAGGCCTTCGGTACAAGAGAAAGATGCAGATGCTGGGTTATTAACAAAATCTGCACAGACAGTGACCCAAGCTGGGAACTGAACCTAGGTCCGTGGTGCTGTGAGGCAGCGGTGCTAACCACTGCATCGTGCCACCCAATTTGAATTTGGTTTTTGGAGCAAGCAAAGAGATGGATTCAGGTTTGCCTGGTCCATTCTCAGCATTGGCTTTGTAACTTTACAAATGGAGTAAAATGTTTGTTGTGCATGCAGGATTGTTTTAACATTGGGCTGGGACTCCATCTCCGTTATGTTGACTGGAAACAGTAAACTGAGTGTTTTATCTTTAAGTGGAGGGTTTCACCAGGCCCAAATAGATCAGCAGTGGAGCTCCAGCATCAGCTGTCACTCCTTTAGATTTTTTAAAAGTGTAAACCACAACTTGGTAATATTGGGTCTTTTTTTCCCCCCTTTTTTCATCTACAGTACTAAGTGTAGGAATCTATTTAGTGAATAGCTCCTAGTGTTTGATAAATATCTGAAGAGATTGCGCCTCCCCAGACTCTCCAGATGGAGGTGACATTTTCACTCAGATCTCTCTGATGTGTTTGTGTGGAATTTTGCTGAGTGCAGTTCTGACAGCACAGTAAACGATGAGTACACAGATTACACTGACTTGTCAGCATGGCACTGTCAGGGTGCTGGCTTTCGGGTGAGTTGATAAACCTCTGCGCTCTCAGGTGAGCCACAGCACTGTCGCAAAGAAGAAAAGGGACATTCTCCACGATGTTCCGGCCAATACTTTCCCTCAAACAGTATCACTGGGCCAGATGGTATGGTCATTACCCACTTGCTGTTTAGTGAGACCTAGCCCTGTACAAATTGACTGCCACACTTCCTACAATTGTGACAGTAAAGACAATCCAAAACATACTTTTGTGGTTATAAAGTACTTCTCAATGTTGAGAGGTTTTAGAATCATGGATTCCCTGCAGTGCAGGAGGCTAAATCAGCTCATCAAGTCTGCACCGACAACAATCGCACCCAGGCCCTATCCCCATAACCCCACGTATTTACCCCGCTAACCTCCCTGAGGGGCAATTTATCACAGCCAATCTGCCTAACCCGCACATCTTTGGAACGTAGGAGGAAACCCAGGCAGGGAAAAGCGTGCAAACTCCACACAATTGAAACTGGATTCCTGGCATGGTGAGGCAGCAGTGCTCACCACTGTGCCACCCTCATGATAGGCACTATCTGGATTCAAGCTCCTTCTTTGGTTATTTTCAACCAGATTTCATACAAATGTGCCAACATCTTTACACGCTATTATATTCCAGTGTGATTTCAGACAGAGATTTTGGGGTCAATCTCAGTATATTAATTAATTATTCCACTCTTTGGTTTGATAATGGCAGCTTAACAAAACAATAACGTCTTCCGATGGGAGAAACAAAAGATTTGCTGATCTCCGCTAATGGTTGAAGGTGGGAGAAGGCGTGGTAAAAATCAACGGAATAGACACCTTAACCACGCTGTGTACCTGCGGGTGACTGGCACAGGCTCATCAATTCCAGAGTTACCACCTTGTCAGGATTATCCCAGTGTCTTCAGGAATTAAAAATTAAATCTCCCGTGATACCGCTGCCCACAACCAGGGGAAGCATCGCAGGACCTTTAGACAAATGGTTTATTTTAATTCTGTTTGAACACTTTCATTCATTAGTTATGAAAGGAGATGAGAATAGAGGGTTGTTGTTGCAGTTGTTTAGGGCTGTAGGATATGATGTGTTTAAATCTCTTGGAGTACACTGGACAGGCTAGGTTTGTATCTGCTAGAGATTCGAGGCAATTTGATTGAAACATGTAAGATCCTGTGGAGTCTTGATAGGGTGGATGTGGAGATGATGTTCCCTTTCGTGGGAGAATCTCGAACTAAGAGTCACTGTTTAAACATGAGGGGGTTGCCCATTTAAGAGAGATGAGGAAAATTTTTCTCTCCGAGAGGGTTCAGAGACTTTAGAATTCTCCTGAAAAGGAGGCTGACGCAGGGTCTTTGAATATATTTAGGTGTAGGTACCTAGATATCTTTAAGATTATCTTTAATGGCGGCACAGTGGTTAGCACTGCTGTCTCACAATGCCTGGGTTCGATTCCCGGTTTGGGTCACTGTTTGCACGGGTCTGCGTGGGTTTCCTCCCACAGTCTGAAAAAGGTACTGGTTAGGTGCTAAATTCTCTCTGTGTATCCAAACAGGCGCCAGAGTGTGGCAATTAGGAGATTTTCACAGCAACTTCATTGCAGTGTTAAAGTAAGCCTACTTGTGACACTAATAAATAAACTGAAGAGCAGGATCGAGGGGCCAAGTGGCCTACTCCTAAATAGTACGTACGCCCAACCAGAGTTGACCAGCCTAATACGAGTAGGCCAGCTGTGTGCTTTCGCAGATGTCAGACGGTGGATGGCCGTTCAGAGAGTTAAACTGAGAAATTAAAACACTGGCAAAATCAAAATGGGGTGGAGGGGAAAATGGAGGCACATTTTGTAATCAAATCTCAGCTCTGTCTGAACAGGTCCAAACTACCTTCTAGTTAACATCTCAGTCTGAAATAGGACTGGGTGATCATGCAAGCCTGGGCTGGAGCAAATGTTTCAATAATTGAGCAATCCTTCAGCATACCAGTGGCACTTAGCAAGTTGAAATGCGTTCTACCTCCAGGCAAGCTCCAACATTGCTGAGGGAAGGTATGTTTTGAATTTGAATGGAAATAATTGAATAAAACCAGCGGGATAGTAGCTAAAAATAGAGGCGCTTCATGTTGTTTTATGAGATTTGTATCTCTTTAAAATTGTTTTGAGGTGATTATTCATCAAAAAGAATGAATGTACCTTTGCATCCAAGTGTTTTTTTTTCTGTGTAGGAAGTTCACTGTAAATGTTTAACTAGCACCATGGGACTTTTCAAACTCCTCACTAATAAAATGACTGAGGGTTCACACGCAATTCCCTTAGTGAAGTGGTTAGCATTGCTGCCTCAGCGTCAGGGATTGGGGTTCGATTCCTGGCTTGGGTCACTGTTTGTGCAGAGTTTGTACATTCTCCCTGTGTCTGCGTGGGTTTCCTCCGGGTGCTCCAGTTTCTGCCCACAGTCCAAAACATGTGTTAGTTAGGTGCATTGGCCATGTTAAATTCTCCCTCAGTGTACCCGAACAGGTGTCAGAGTGTGGCGACTGGAGGATTTTCACTGTAACTTCACTGCACTGTTAATGCACGCCTACTTGTGACACTAAAATAGACTTTAACTCACCTCAGCCAAGTAGAAAAGCTGTGGTTCGCTGGGCACAGACTGAGATGGGATTCTGTCAAAGTGCAGCAATGTATTAGGAAAGGTTAAAGCTAAGCGGGCCTGAGCAACTGTTGAAGTAAGTCACCACTGGTTCAACAGAAAGTACAGTATGAGGGTACAAGCGGGACCAAAACTCAAAATCCTGATGAGCATTGAGTGCCACAGTGATCCTGGATCCGTCTGCATTTCATTCTCCGTAAACTTCCTCTTGTGTTTAGTCCATCTGGATTTTACATCACAGCACAGGCTGTTTCAGTAAGCGCGTACCCTTCTCGATCTGTGAATTCTATCAGCTTCCTCCAATCAGTCTTTTTATGTTGAATATGCTCCAGTAAATGGACAAAGCACGCCTTTGAAAATTTTGCAAGCTACTGCCGAGAGTATAGAACTCATTAACTTCAGCCATTTGAAGCCAGTGACAATCTCATGTGATATCTCTGATTACTCATTACTCTTCTCAGTAATTACAGTTACATCACATAGCCACTACTTTTCAGACTGGGTGAGCAAACGCCCAGCAATGGATGTGCTTGGACTAAAAGCTAATTTATATTTAACCTAATGACTAGGGCTCCATATTGCACATTCGTTCTGCTTAATGTGACAAGTTCCATTAAGTCACACTGCGATAATTTGCCGGTCTTGCCTTAGATATTCTCTTCAGTACAGCAATGCTTATTTCCCTCATTACTGACCTGAGTTTAAGCCTGTAACTATACTGCCCAATATTTCACTGCCTGGATATAACTATGAGGTGTTCTTGTTATCTGAACTGGATTCTCCTTAAATCTTTTCGAAGGCAGACAGAGAAAATGCTTGAGGAGAACAAATCAGGTGTGAAATTGTTAAGCTGTTTTGTTTTAGGACATGCAGATCTACAGTTATAATAACTGAGTAATTATACTCAGTTCATTCGGCGTTACCAGATTTTCAGAGACTCCCCAACGTGCAGGAGGCCATTCAACCCATCGAGCCTGCACCAACTTAGCATCATATGCACATCCACGCCCTGCCCCGCCCTATCCCCATAACCCCACATATTTACCCCACTAATCCACCTAACCCATACATCTAGGGACACTTAGCACAACCAATCCACCTAACCTGCACATCTTCGGAGGAAACCCGAGCATCCAGAGGAAACCCACACAGACATGGGGAGAAAGTGCAAACTCCTCACAGTGACCCGAGGTGGAATTGGACCCGGGTCCCTGGCGCTGTGAGGCAGCAGTGCTAACCATTTAGAGCAACGATTCAAAATATCAAACACGCTATGCAACTCCATACCTGACTTAAACTAAATCCACTCCTGGCCAGCCCCTTAAATTCTCTTTCTGAACTTTGCTCTTGCGGTTTCCAGTTTAAAATCTGACCCATTTTGAGGCTTTATTGGAGCTGACTTTCTTTGAAAACTCTTAGTTATTTAGCTCCATCGGTTCACAGCAGAAAGCCACGGTGAGTGTAACATGCTTATCACGCGCTGAGACAGGCTAACACATTTCTCACTTAGTCCACAGTAACACAACATTTTGGGTTAACACATTACAATTTTAACTCTCCATCACCCGAGTGGCTCTTTGACAATCAATTTGAAAACGCAGATGTTTCTGGAATACCTTTAAAAAGAACTTATTTTTCCCCAAACCCTTTCAGTGGAGCCCCACAAGCAGTATTGGGCACGGGGCTACAGAGCTCTGCAGATGTTAAAAGCTCCCCGAGGTTGGTTAGCAGTTGAAGTCAGGCCATCTGATTGCATTTACTTTATTTCCGGCGGGGGGGGGGAGCCAGGACAGTTTGATGTGTGTGTGTGTGTGTGTGTGTGTGTGTGTGTGTGTGTGTGTGTTTGCAAAATGGATACTCACGGGTCCTGTCTTTATTCCAGGCGTGACAGCTGATTGGTTCCAGCAGGAAGCTGTGGTAAGCCATTTCTGTTTTGGGACTGAAGCAGACGGAGGAATTAGTAACCAGTGTGGCCATGCATCGATACAGAGAGAGCAGCATGAAATCATCACTTACTTGTAACAACTGAGGCACACACTAATGGACTTTGCATAGCTTTAGATAAAATATTTATATCCAACTCACAAACCACATAAGTGGCCACTGCGTTTGCTACACTTCCTAAGATCTCTTTCGGATATTTTTCAGAAACATCTGGGTCACAGTTCTGGGGGCCTTTTCAAATTAATATTTCCTACTGATTGCCAAGACTCCTAAATAGGTGCCCAATTCTGTGTCCAATACTTCCAACCCACATCCCAGCTGGTACATGTGTGAAACTGAGAGATGAACCACTGTAGCCATAGTGTGTTCAACATACAATTCCCACAGTGCAGAAGGAGGCTATTTGGCCCATCAAGCCTGCACTGACAACAATCCTACCCAGGCCCTAACCCTACAACCCAATGTACTTACCCTGCTAACCCGTCAGACACTAGGGACAATTTACCAAGGCCAATCCACCTAACCCGCACATCTTTGGAGTGTGGGAGGAAACCGGAGCACCCTGAAGAAACCCACGCAGACAGGGGGAGAATGTGCAAACTCCACACAGACAGACAGTCACCCTAGGCTGGAATCGAACCCGGATCCCTGGTGCTGCGAGGCAACATTGCTAACCACTGTGCTACCGTGTTACCCATAAAACTGTCTCTGACCTTTGGGTGGCATTTAAGGTGCTGAGAGGCTGCACCTGCCCTCCTAACCATGCATTCTGTCTTCATAACTGCACTCTAGATTAGCCTCACTCACAACAGGAGTAAAATATACTTTTAATTTACATCTGGCTTTTCATCAATACCAATCATTAATATTTATAGTTTGTTAGCAATGATTGATGCATAGTGCACTAAATATCACCATTTCATCTCAACTTCTATACACATGTAAAAAGAGACCATTTAAACCCTTGAGCTCATGCCAGCTCTGTGACAGCACTATCCAATTAGTTCCACTTCCTTATTCTCTACCCAGAGCCCTGGAAAATATATATTCAAGTCTATGTTATGCATCTTGGACCAATTTTCTTCCTTCCCCAAGACTGTGACATCTTGTGAGAGTATGAATGGTCCAAGGGCAGCCATCCTGATTGGAGCTTTGACTGGATAGATACTGACACGATGTTTCTCTTTCTGGAGGAACTGTGGAGCACAGTTTAAAAACAAGGGATCTCCCAATTAAAGGAGGAGATGGAGGAATTTCTTCTCTCAGAAAACCATTAGTCTTTGGAATTCTCTTCCATAGACAGCAGTGTAGGCTGGACCATTGAATTCAAAGTTGAGAGTTGGATAGATTTTTTTAAAATCTACAAGTAAGCAGGTAGGAGAGCAGGGTTCAAGCTATAATGAGATCAATGATCTTACTGAATGGTACAGCTGGCACGAGGGACTCAGTGTGGCCTAAACCTGCTCCTACATTTTTTACGAACATCATCACGGAACCTCACCAGTGAATATTCGACACTAAGATTATCAGAGCCAAGTTTGACCCATCCCATAGCCAACGTTCAAGGCTACTAGAAACTGATCAGGAATGGAAACGCTGACTGATTTTCCCTAACCAAACAATCATACCGGACATTGGTTAACTTGAACCCTGGGGATTGTTGTAGTTTGTCTGGCTCAGCTACTCACCAAGTCAACATGCAAACCATGAGGTCAGCCCTAAACTCTGCACCTTAGAACCTTCTGCCACACAGTACTTGTGATTATTTTTCCAGCCATTCCCACTGCTGGGAGAGGCTGACCTGACAGCTGGGGACTGAAGATATCAAAATATCGAGCAGCAAAATCAAATCGATTCCACATTATCACTACTCTTCCACAGGGACTGGAGACCAACTAGTTGATGCATCGACCAAGACAAGCCAAAGTTCCCATCTTTCTCAGTGTGTAAAAGAATACTGTGAACACTGAGTGAACTACTTCACAGCACAACTCACACAAACTGAGTCTAAAGCCTCACTGTGTTAATTAAGATAGATATAGCAGGTATCTCAATGGCATCAACACAAGAGTTTTGTGTATTTAACAGGAGTGAGGTTTGGGTTTAGATTCTAATATTGAACCCCAAATCTGTTACCTCTCATCACCTAAAAGGACGTGCAGTTTAGGTGGACTGGCCATGCTAAATTGCCCCTCAGTGTCCCAAGATGTATAGGTTAGGGGGATTGGCCTTGCGAGGGGCTATGGGGATAGGGTGGGAGATGGGCCTGTGTAAAATGTTCTGTCAGGGAGCTGGTGCAGACCTGATGGGCTGAATGGTCTCATTGTGCACTGCAGGGATTCCAAAACAGAAAAGAACATGAAAAAGGATAAGAGCGGCAGTGCGTGGGGACATCATCACTTTCCAGCTTCCCACCATGTCACTCACTATAGTAAACTTGGACATATCGCCATTCCTTCGTTGTTGCTCTAACATCTTGCTACCCACCTTGGGAGCGTCTTCACCACATGGACTACAATGGTTCAAGAAGGCAGCCTGTCAAGGGCACCCGAGATGGGCAATAAATGCTGGTCTTGTCAGAAATGTCAACATTTCTTTCGATGTATAAAAGAACTCTGGCTTTTCCCTAATAACTGGGATAAACCCATCAGCTCAAAGGAAAGGGGAACACTGTCTCACTGAGAGGCACTCAGTACTTTCCAGCATTACTTGCTTTGGTGAACAAAAATGTACATTGGGAGTGTTAGTAGGTTGGGGGGGGTGGGGGGGAGGGGTTTACAATTCCCTAACAAGGGCAGTGAGCATTGGCACCAGCAGAAGATCACAGTCTCTAAAACAAAAAGAACTGAGGTGTAATTTTCCACTGAATTCACAGGCAGAAAAGAAAGTCTCAAAAAACACATTTTGTCCACTTCACAATGCCAGAGACCCCGGTTCAATTCCCGTCTTGAGTCACTGTCTGTGTGGAGTCTGCACGGGTTTCCCGGAGTGCTCCAGTTACCTCCCACAGTCCGGAAAGATACGCTGGTTAGGGTGCATTGGCCATGCTAAATTCTCCCTCAGTGTACCCGAACAGGAGCCTGAGTGTGGCGACGAGGGGATTTTCACAGTAACTTCATTGCAGTTTGAATATAAACCTACTTGTAACATTAATAAATAATAAACCTTTTTTAATTATTGGCTGGAGATATTGATCAAGTCACAGAGCCAGGTTTCAATTTGGGAAATGTTTAAGCTGTCCCATCCCAAAATACCGGGCATCAACGAGGTAAAAATAATTCCCATCAGAATTAAACGGTGCCTGGACTGAATGCACACATTAACAATGAGATGTTCTACTATCAGTAGATGAATGGCAATGCCAAATCTGGGTTGCTGATGTCAGGGATACTGGAATTACAGCTGCACTGGCTGCGTACCCACACGACAGATGCTGAGAATGCACTCGCTGAAGTTGTGGAAGGAAAGAGAGGGTGGAACCTCGCTCTGCAAAGTGTTCTTTTGCCACTAATGCGCCATTAAGTGCTTGTACTAATGGAGACAGGAAAACCCTGCCAGGAATACTGGAACAACCAGCCAGGACAGACCGTACACCCATAATCATGTCTGAGGGAGTGTAAAACCTTGAATACTGAAACTCAAATAAATACAGTGAATGTTGGAAATGTCAGTGTAGGGTGTGATCTTGAACCTGGACAATGATGCGACCAGACAGATCACACCAATGTTTGATCTTATTGTTCCTTTCCAGATACTGAGTAGGCTACTAAACCTTTCCACTATTTCTGATTTTACATTCAAAAGGCTTCACTTGTTTATAGGGTTGCCAGCTCTGGTGGACCTTATTCCTGGAGGTTTCATCACAAGGCCTCCAAGTGCCCTGACCTCCAGCTTCAGCCTTTGGCTGGACGGCCACCCTGTTCGTCTTTCCCATTCAATTGGGAATTCAATAGATTTCTGGTTACCAACTATCTTGCTCCTCAGTCCAAAAGCCTTTCTATTCCCATTAATAAGAGATGATACACAAAGAAAAAGAAACAAATCGTCTTATTTTAATGCCCTGCTGCTTTTTTCTCTTTGGTTGGTCTCAGCACTGGCCTGGAGGTTAATCATCAATTACTGGAAACTCCAGGTCAATACTAGAGAGTCAGCAACCTTACTTACACAGCACCTCTCACAACCTCACTGAAGCATGTTTGAAGCACTGTGAAAACGTAGGAGCCAATTTGTGCACAGCAAGCTTCCACAAACAAGATAAAACAGCCAGATAGATTCCTTGTGACAATGGTTAAGGAGTAAATACTGGCCACGACACTGGGCAGAACACCCCTTCTCCTCTTGGAATGAGCTTCACAGGGTTTTTTTTTACGTCCACCCGTGAGTTTTCTCTGGGTGAGGTTGATCAGTTATGCTAAATTACGCGTGTGTCAGGGGATGAGCAAGTTACATGGGGTTATGGGGATAGGGCCTGGGTGGGATTGTTGTTAGTGCAGACTCGATGGGAAATGGCCTCCCTCTGCACCGGGGCAATCCTATGATAGGGCAGATGGCACCTTGGCTTAACATCTCATTAGAAAGATGGCATCTCCAGCAGTTCAGGCTCCCCCATAGCCACCTCAAGACTGGTGCCAGAATCCACAACTTTCTGAATCACTGTGCCGCCAACCCGATGGTTAAGTGATGTTGCAGAATATAAAAAAACATTGAACAGAAACACACATCAGGAACAAAAAGTTTCCCCCCCGCCTCTGACTAATACATTCCACTAGTGCAACAGCCCACTGGTGACCACAAGCAAGCAGCCATTTCTATCACATCCTGTGGCAGTTGTCTCCTCCCCACTCACACTGCATTTCCCAAAGAAATGCAATCCAACTTCCCAGTGCTGGTGAAATAATTCTTTCCTAACGCCCCGTGCCAGAGCAAACAGGGACTGCCGAGCACCAAAACTCAGCCTCCAAGCAAAAATACAAGAGATTAGCTCAAAAATAAAATGACTGCAACTTTAAGAATGGGGAAACGAGGGGACAGGCTGGAAGCTGGCAAGGGCTGGTGTGTCCTCCAGTTCACACAGGGTTAAAACAATATATTTCTCAAGTGGTTGAGAGAGAACATACTGTATGTTTTTTTAAAAAAAAATTCAATGTCATAAGCTGGCTGAGCTTTGACCCATCTGAAGATATAAGCCTGAGTCACTGTTCTGGCCACAGTGACAGCTTAACGGAGGAAATGTTGAACTGTTTCCTCCCATTTGAACATATTACCCCAATATTAACAGTACAGAAAACACCTCTCAACTGTCTCAAGATAAACCCTTTCCCCCAGACAGCACTAAACAAGATGTTGTCACATCAATTGGGCAAACTTAATGGGAGCAGATCACAGATGCACAAAGTCAGGCTTCACTGAAAGAAACTTTTAACACAAACAAGTTACCCGCACCCAGAGAGGAGACATCCAAAACAGACAACTCACCTGCAGAAAAGCAGCAGCTACACAGCACTGTAGAATGGTCTTTTGGGAAGCGAGTTTGTGTTCAGTTCATGGACTCTGTTCCGTCAACATGAACGGCAGTGGAATGGTTTTAGAGTGAAAAAAAAGAAAAAAAAACTGCTTCAGTCAGAACCTTCCCCAACTTCCCCTTCCTCTCAGAGAGATCCGACCACTTCCTGATGTGGGTGGCTGACTCTTTCAGCAGCTGCCTTCACACACACACACACACACACACACAAATTCAGCTAACTGCAAACTCCCCTCCCTCACGCACACAGACACACAGCTCCAATTGCAAACTCCCCTCCCTCTCACACACACAGCTCTAACTTTAAGCTCCCCTCCCTTCCCTTCACACACACGAATTCAGCTCTACCTGCAAAACTCCCCTCCCTGACGCACACACAGATCTAACTCCAAGCTCCCTTCTCTCCTTCCTTCATACAAACTACTCACACACACAGCTCTAACTGCAAATTTTCCCCCTCTCTCTGACACGTACAAAGCTCTAGCTGCAAACTCCCCTCCCTCTCTCTCACACACACACACAACTCCAACTGCACTCCCTCCCTGCATTATACAAGCCACACACACACCCAGAAAGTTCCAACTACAAAATCCCCTCCTTCCCTCTCACACACACAACTCTACCTGCTTCTTACAAGCTACTCTGAGCTGCTTTTACAAAGTAGCTGGATGCCAAGCTCATTAACCCTCCATAAGCCACAGTGGCTCTAACATTCTCATTTTTATTCAGCTGGTGCCTGTTAATGCTAAAGGTTCCTTTGGTTCTCTATATTACTTTAGTTCCATATAGAATCCCACAGCTATAGGAGGAACACCATTAGTCCCATAGCCCTGCACCATCCACAGGATCTAACAGTGTAGGAGCCACACAGGAATGAGTGGCCTCTCTCTCAATGCTGTTAGATTCTAAGGATAATGCAGAGGGCGTGGGGTTAAATGGATATAGGTTCACCAATTGGAGCTGAAATGCAAGAGGAGGAACTCCAGTAAATGCTCCCTGCTATTTTTGTAGATCACAGTCAGACACTGGGGACATGGTGTACCATTCCAGAGGTAGGGCTTAGGGAGATAAGTCCTGACTGTTCCCCACAGATATTGGTCGTGTAGAGGATAGTTTCAACTGTGACATTCATGTGTACAAGGGCAATTGTACGAGCATCACAAGCCCCAAGCTCCATTCATTCAAAACGTTACCATGTGTTTGTATTCTGTCCTGCCAATCTGTCCCCACTGATTTCTATAGAATTCAGTCAACGATCACTGGGGGGACATGGTGGTTAGCACTGTTGCCTTGCAGCACCAGGCACCCGGGTTCAATTCCAGTCTTTGGGTGACTGTGTGGAGTTTGCACGTTCTCCCCTGTCTGCATGGGTTTCTCTGGGTGCTCCGGTTTCCTCCCACAATCCAGAGATATGCATGACAGGTGGATTGGCTGTGATAAATTGTCCCTACAAGACATATAGGTTAGGTGGATTAGCCGTGGGGAATAATATGGGGTTGCGGGGATGGAACATGGGAGAGGGTCTGGGTGGGATACACTGGCAGTACAGACTCAATGGACTGAATGGCCACTTCAGTCCTGTAGGGATTCTATGATCACTGGGTGGCAAACTTGATGGCTATAGGTGCTTGTCAATTGAAAAACTCTGACACAATCGATCGCATTCTTTCCTCCAAGTCAGACGGTCACCGGTTCACATTCCACTCCAGGCCCAAGGTGGAGGCTGACTGGGGGAGTGCTACATCGTTGCTTGTGCTGTCATTTGATATTTTGGAGATGGGCAGAGAATTGGCAAAGTGGGATTTTAGGAGAGAGATTCAGGGTGCCGGCTGAAGACACAGATGCTGAAGTGGATTTTGGGGGTGTGGGTTACCAGACAGAATATTTGCAGATGCCGGTGCTGTATTTAATGGTTATGAACAATGACAGCAATGGGACAAAGGTCATGAGGCAAATTGGGAGATGGAGAATCGATGGAAATCAATGAGGGCAGGTTGGCAAGACAGAATACAAGTGGGAATGTTTTGAATTAATGCAGAGTGGAGCTCAGGATGCCAGGGTGCCTTTGTACACCTTGTGGATGCAACCATGATTCAGCATCTGAGATCACAACTTCCACTATAAGCAGAAGCAAAAATTACCCAGTGTTGACAGTGGAAGATGTAAGTCCCGTAAGCTCAGTCACTGCTGGGCTGAGTCAAACTCCCGCTGTCATGGCTTTGGATGTCACTGTTCCAAAGGTCTCACAGCAATTCAGAAATCTATCTCCAACAGGTTACCAGGGCTGCTGACGTGTAGCCCTTGTGGAATGGCCACTGATCCATGGAGCTTGAACCCTGCTGTCCTCTCTTCAATTTATCCTAAAAATTGTGTCACTCCCATGTGCCTGTGCCCTTGATGTCAGCCAGCCAGCCGAGATTAGCGCAGAGAAGGGGCAGTCAGCAGCCAAGCCCCCAGACCCAGAGCTGTTTGAGGTCATTCTCCAAGTTCAGCTGGAGTCTTCTTCAATAAAAGACAGCAGCCTTCCTCCAGCCATGGTGTAGTCGCTGGGGTAGCACCTCATGGAGAAACTGGGACAAACAAAAGCACATGAAAAGCAGCCCCTGTAGGAATGAAGGTCATAGAGTCATTTTCATAGAATCATAGTCATCGAGATTTACAGCCTGGAAACAGGCCCTTCAGCCCAACTTGTCCATGCCGCCCCTTTTTTTAAACACTAAGTTAGTACTAATTACCCATGTTTGGCCCATAACCCTCTATGCTCATCTTACCCATGTAACCGTCCAACTGCTTTTCAAAAGACAAAATTGTACCCACCTCTACTACCTCTGGCAGTTAATTTCAGACACTCACCATCATCTGTGTGAAAAAATTGCCCTTCTGGATTCTTTTGTATCTTTCCCCTCTCATCTTAAACCTATGCCCTTTAGTTTTAGACCCCCCTACCTTTTGCAAAAGAAATTGACTATCTAGTTGATCTACGCCCCTCATTATTTTATAGACCTCTGTAAGATCACCCCCTCAGCCTCCTACGCTCCAATGAAGTGAGTCCCAGTCTATCCAGCCTCTCCTTATAACTCGAACCATCAAGTCCCAGCAGCATCCTAATAAATCTTCTCTGCGCTATTTCTAGCTTAATAATATCCTTTCTATAATAGGGTGTCCAGAACTGAACACAATATTCCAAATGTGGCCTGACAAATGTCTTGTACAACTTTAACAAGACATTCCAACTCCTGTATTCAATGTTCTAACAAATGAAACCAAGCATGCTGAATGCCTTCTTTACCAATCTGTCAACCGTGACTCCACTTTCAAGGAGCTATGAACCTGTACCCCTCGATCTCTTTGATTAGTTTACATTTGCACGTAGATAAACTCATAGAGTCATACAGGTTTACAGCAGGGAAACAGGCCATTTGGCCCAACTTGTCCATGTTGTCCTTTTTTTTAAACCCCTAAGCTAGTCCCAATTGCCCACATTTGGCCCATATCCCTCTATACCCATCTTACCCATGTAATTGTCCAAAATTGTACCCACCTCTACTACTACCTCTGGCAGCTTGTTCCAGACACTCACCACCCTCTGTGTGAAAAAAATTGCCCTTCTGGGCCCTTTTGTCTTTCTCCTTTCTCACCTTAACCTATGCCCTCTAGTTTTAGACTCATCCACCTTTGGAAAAAGATGTTGGCTATCTAGCTGATCTATGCCCCTCATTATTTTATAGACCTCAGTAAGATCACCCCCTCAGCCTCCTACGTGTTAGACAGAAAAGTCCCAGTCTATCCAGCCTCTCCTTATAACTCAAACCATCAAGTCTCAGTAACATCCTAGTAAATCTCTTCTGCACTCTTTCTAGTTTAATAATATCCTTTCTATAATAGGGTGACCAGAACTGTACACAGTATTCAACTGTGGCCTTGTACAACTTCATCAAGACATCCCAACCAAGCATGCCGAAGGCCTTCTTCACCACTCTGTCCACCTGTCACTCCACTTTCAATGAACTATGAACCTGTAACCCTGGATCTCTTTGATTAATTTACATTTGTACATGACATAGCATGATTTTGTTTCTCAATTTGGTTTGGAAATTTTACGTATTGGCATTTTTCCTGCATCGTGGCCATGCAAATGTTGTGATGGCTAACGTCAGGGAAAAACTGAGTTGTTGGATTGTTAGTAAATTGGGTAGGGTTGACACAAGGCACCATGGGGGCAGCCTGTTGTGCTGGTGTGCCTGCTGGGGGTTACGGTCACTGAATTCAGTTGTTCTGAGGCAGAAAGACGCACGGTAGCACAGTGGTTAGCACGGCTGCTTCGCAGCTCCAGGGTCCTGGGTTCGATTCTCGGCTCGGGTCACTGTCTGTGTGGAGTTTGCACATTCTCCCTGTGTCTGTGTGGGTTTCCTCCCACAGTCCAAAGATGTGCAGGTTAGGTTGATTGGCCATGCTAAGAAATTGCCTCTTAGTGTCCAGGGTAGCGGAGGTTAGAGGGATTAGTGGGTGGGATATGGGGGTAGGGCCTGGGTGGGATTGTGTTTGGTGCAGACTCGATGGGCTGAAGGGCCTTTTTCTGCACTGTAGTGTTCTATGAAAGAGGCTCTTGAGGTCACTGACGTCCTTCTTGTCATTATTCTGACACCCCTCACTGAGTAACTGGTAGCAGGCGTTGTCCTCTCATGATGGCAAGGTGATGCCCCACACAGCTCGATACCATGCTGCCGAGTATTGGGAGGTGATGGCCAAGTGGTATAATTGCTAGACTAGATGGCGAAATTTGAATTCAATGAAAGAAAAAATCTGGGATTAAGAATCTACTGAAGAGCGTGAAATCCTTGTCAATTGTTGGTTCACTAATCTACTTCAGGGAAGCAAATCTGCCGTCCTTATTTGGTGTGGCTTACATGTGCCTCCAGAACCACAGCAATATGGTTGACTCTTAACTGCTCTCTGAACAAAGGCGTTGAATGCGTTGGGCAATAAATGCTGGACAGCCAACAACACTCATGTCCCAGGAATGAATAAAAAATAATGTAGGATTCCTCCAGGGGAAGCAATGGGTAGAACATTTCTACATGTCAATGGGCTGTTCTTTCACACTGCATGTATCAACATTTTTTTCATTTTATGCACACTGCAGGAATTGTCAGCCACCTGATCCAAGGATACCCACAGTCAACCAACATCCACTCTCTGGTTCACAGTGGTGGCTCAGATGCAGTTGGCACAATGGATTGAGGCAGAATGAAAGCATACTTGACAAAGACCATCGTGATTCCCTGCAGAAAGTCACACATCGGCTGGATACCGGGGCGGGTGGGGGGGTAAATGGAACCTCTTTGAGCTTTGCTCTAGGATAGTGTTGATAAGTGGCGCCAGCGAAGCACTGTGCTTGCAGTCAATAGCACCATGGGGAAGCCCGCAATGCGTTCAAATCCCTGTTCTGCCTGCTGGACACTGCCTCAGGAGAATACAAGGTAGATGGCTCTGTTTGAATGTAGAGTGTCAGTGACTCCTTTATACAACAGTGGGTGGCTAACAGAATCATTGTAACTATTTCCAACCTGAAAGGAGCCAGACACGCCAGGCTGAACAAAAAAAGTAGAAAATGCTGGAAAAACTCAGCCGTTCTTGTGGAGAGAGACCTGCTGAGTTTATTTTGCAGCACTTGATTTTATTTCAGATTTCTGCCATCTGCAGTATTTTGCTTTTATTAGACCTAGCTCTGAACTTGCCCATGGGGGGTAGGATTGCCAATCCACCCAGGCTGGCCTGGAGTCTCCAGCAACTTGAGGATCAGACCCCAGCACACTGCTCAGTGCAATCCTGCAGAAAATTCATAAGGACAATAAAAAGGTGGGTTTTATTTTCATTTCCTTTCAATATTTCCCCTTAAAGTTTATTTATTTATTAGTCACAAGTAAGGCTTACATTAACATGCATTGAAGTTACTGTGAAACTCCTCTAGTCACCACAGTCTGGCACCTGTGCAGGTCAATGCACCTAAACAGCACGCCTTTTAGCATGTGGGAGGAAACCCATGCCAACACAGGGAGAACGTGCAGACTCTGCACAGATGGTGACCCAAGCCAGGAATCGAATCAAGGTCGCTGGTGCTGTGAGGCAGCAGTGCTAACTACAGGCACCATGCTAGATGTAAAAAGTTTGTGAATGGGGGCGGGGGTGCGTGGAGGCCGTTTGACTGGCATTTCAAGCATCATCCAGTTGGTTCAGGAGGGCAGTGTGCGTCACAGAGATGGATGTGGCGACTGGGGCAAGTCATGTGATGAAAGCTCCCAAATTCAATTTAATTGCAGTTGGCACCTCTGGGGTTGAGTTGCAATGAGGGTGGGCTCTACAAATCATGCACTCAGAGGGCGACCCTGGCTTCTGGGACCTTAGTGACGTGGTTAGATTTTCAAAGGGTGTGTTTCCCTGTGCACTGTACAGTTTTACTTGGAGCTGGTGTACTTGGTGACCACCTTTGTCCCCTCAGCGGTCTGGATCTCCTAGGGGTTTGGGGGGGGAGACAAACAATCACTGTCCCTCTATATTCCCTGTTTATCCCTTTCTAAAGAGAATTGCAAACTCATTCATGGGTGCCCATTTGCCTTTGAATCCCTCTGTGCTTACCTCTAGCCCGTGCTTGATGCCCCTACTTGGGCATTGAACTCGGCTTTGAGCCAATTAGTGGCTGACACTGACAGAGTGCGGGGTAAGAACCCAGAAACATTCCAGCTATTGGGATCCTGACCCCAGAGTAAGAATTTAACCCATACTGGTTTATTACTAGGGTTATCTTCACAGCCACTGACAACGCAATCCTTGCCTTGCTCCAAGGTTGCAGTTGAACATAGAACATTACAGCACAGTACAGGTTCTTTGGCCCTCGATGTTGCGCCAACCTGTGAAACCAATCTAAAGCCCATCTAACCTACACTATTCCAATATCATCCATATGTTTATCCAATGACCATCTAAAAGCCCTTAATGTTGGCAAATTCACTACAGTTGCAGGCAGGGCATTCCACACTCTTACTACTCTCTGAGTAAAGAGCCTACCTCTGACATCTGTCCTATATCTATCACCCCTCAATTTCAAGTTATGTCCCCTTGTGCTTGCCATTTCCATCCTAGGAAAAAGGTTCACACTGTCCACCTTATCTAATGCTCTGATCATCTTATATGCGTTGTGACTGTAATGGGTGAGAGTTCAGTGACAGTGCCCTTACTGAAGCACAGATATCTCGTGTATTGTTCCGCACTGAGATTCAGCTAGAATTGTTCCTTCTGCTGACACCTCTTCTCCAACCCCCACACATTCCCCTTCAAGGGGATTACACTGCTCTGCTTGCAGTGCTCCAGTCATCCTGTATTCCAAAAGGAATGCCTGCTAGTGCATTAATGCCAACTTGTTTGTGAAGAAGTTCTGTATTCATTAATAAGGCCTTCCAACACATGCCAAACTACTCTTTCTGGGCTGTTAAAAGTTGAAAGAAAGTATTAAGCATTTTGTAGAATTGTAGCAGCAGCCGCCAGAAAAAAAATGAAATGAACGAACAAGTAAGCTGTAAGGAGTTGCTAACTCTGTCAGGCGGGTGCTTCTTGCTGCTCAACATCTCCAAATTCATGGGATTAACAGGGACCACAGCTGGAGCACAGAGCTCCAAAATGGTACCCACTGGGGTCAAATCAGCAATGCATGTTGACCAACCAATGATGTGATTTCCCAATACTGCATACTTCTGGTGCTTTGTTACAAAAGGAGTGGGGTACTGATCTAAAGACCTGAAGTAGACCCTGTTTTGGGCAGGATTCATAGAATCCTTATAGTGCAGAAGGCAGCCACTTGGCCCATCAAATCTGCACTGACTCTCTGACAGAGCATCATACCCAAGCCCATCGCCCACACTATCCCAGTAACCCCGCACATTTACCCCACTTATTCCCCCTAACCAAAACATCTTTAGACACCAAGGGGCAATTTAGCATGGCCAATCCACCTAACCTGCACATCCTCAGACAGTGGGAGGAAACCCACGTAGACATGGATAGCAGGATGTCCACGGCTCAGAAATTGGGTGATGTTTTAGGTGGCTAGGCGAGCAGTAATGAAAAATGCAGCAATGAAAACAGCCCCACACTACGACAGAGATGGGGCAGCATAAACCTGTATTACCTTTTTTTAAATCACTAAGCTAAAACTCCTCGAGTGTTCTCTCAATTTAAAAACTGAGCTGTTAAAACAATTCAAACTTTATTTAATAATATTCAAGTTATGAATAAAAGACCCACTTGTCTTGCAGTTATGGGGAAGAATTCTTTTCAAAAATCCAGCAAAGAGTTTAATCATTTGGAGCTGTAGCTACCTTTGAATAATTAGTTGCTGAGACTGTGGTCAAGGTTCAGTACAGTAGCATTCTACTGAGTTTTGAAACCTGCCTACACCCTCTGGATCCCATCCCTCTGTCGAAACACAGCCACATGTTTCATGTTACTCTTAGTTATTCTTCAGGAATGTCATGGGCGTGTTTCCTCCATCTCAGAACAGTGCCAAATTTATTTTACAGTTCAGATTGCACAAACATTTGGCCGCCGAGGTCTTCAGAATACATCCGATGAATGATCAGTTCAAGGGGAATGAGAAAATGAGAGTTAAATACAGCAATCCACATTAAATTAAAGTTCCTCGTCCCCATCGCTGTTCCTCCTGAACAGAGTATTAAAGGAACAGTAACCCTGCTGAGTTTTTAAAGGTTGCATTTAAAAGCTGGGAATAAAAACTTCATGTGGCACAACATCTTTACAAAGCTTTGCATGGGTGCAATGTTCAACAAGAATTCTTTCAAAGATCACATATTTGGAGTTTGAGAGAAAATACAAGATTTGCCTTTTGAGAGATGTAGCAATGGACATACTCATTAATCACCTCTGGAAAAGGTTCTTGAATATTATTGGCCCATGATAGGAATTCTTTATTTTCTCCACACATACGATAGCCATGTTATTGAATGACGTTCTAAAATAGCACAAGTTAAATTCACCATCAAGAAGTTGAATGCTTTGGAGATATGAATATAATTTGTACCTGGGAATGAGTTCAAAGGCTTCCAATAATGCAATGATTTAGATTTCATCATAAAAGTCATTTCAAAGGCCAGCTGAAACAATTACGTTTTGGTGGTGGATGTGCAATTTTACTGACTTTCCAGCCAGCGTAAGCAGTGTATTTCTTTTTTAGTTTTGTGGGATGAGTGCGTTCCTCACACTGCCTACCCATACAACCACATCTGGGGTTGTCCAAGATGGCGCTTCATTGTGGCAGGTCTGAAGAGCAGAAAGCAGCAGAAAAATCAAGGAGCTTCTGAGAAAAGAAATTCAGATTAAATTTCAAATTATGATTCTTCATCTACTACAGTGGTCAACACTGCTGCCTCACAGTGCCAGGGACCTGGGTTTGATTCCCAGCTTGGGCCTCTGTCTGTGCAGAGTCTGCATGTTCTTCCCATGTCTGCATGGGTTTCCTCCCTCAAAAGCTATGCTGATTAGGTGCAATGGCCAGGCTAAATTCTCGCTCAGTGCACCTGAATAGAAACTGGAAGTGTGGCGACTAGGGAATTATCATAGTAACTTCATTGCAGTGTTAATGTAAGACTATTTGTAAATAAACTAAAACTAATATGAAAGTTTTAAAAAGTGGAAAGTTTGTAAATCACTAGCCCATAGAAGCTTTGAGGAAGTCAAATCCCACTTGTCTGGGGCTTTGGAGGCAGGTTTTGTACACACTTAGTGTTTGCATCCAGTTGCATATTACACAAATGGGGAAATTGGTTCAGGGAAAATCAAAGTGGATAAATTAATAAAAAGTGACATCAGGATTTGTCATTTTTTGTATTTCACATCTACATAATTGAAACTATCATTGCAGCAGAGAACATATATAAAAAAGCCTGGACAGGAAAAGCAGTTTTTATAAATAGCTGTATATAATCTGCCTGTAAGTTAATTTACCGTCTGTTTCAGTAATTGCACCAAATTCCTGAGTTGGAAAAATCTCAAGTCTGTGAAAATTAAGGACCAAATGTTCCCTATATAACAGCAGCAGAATTGAACTATATAAACTGCTGCCAAGATGGTTCAACACAATGAGATACAACTTAAAACAAGACTGAATTAATTTGTTTTTATTTCGAATCCATAATTTTTAAAGTATTTTAGGATGAAGATGCGGAGAATTAGAGCTTCACCAGCATGAGAATTTTCTTCTCTTTGGTGAACCCTTAATGGGACTCATGACCAAATGCCATCCTGAAGGTTACTGCCATTGCTTAGGTGGTAACACAGGAGGCCATTTAGCTCAAGTTTGTTCATGCCACGAGATTGTGGGTTATCTGTACTTCATATCCATTTACCTATCTTTGATTTGTATCCACTGATCAGGTGACGCAGTGGCAAGCACTTGCTGCTTCACAGCGCCAGGGACCCGGGATCGATTCTGGCCTTGGGTCAGTGTCTGTGTGGAGCTTGCACAGTGTCTGCATGGGGTTTCCTCCCACACTCCAATGGACAGGTTAGGTGAATTGGCCATGCTAAAATTGCCCCTTAGTGTCAGGGGGTAAATGGAGTTATGGGGATAGGGCCTGGGTGGGATGGTTGTTGATGCAGGCTTGATGGACCAAATGGCCTCCCTCCTTTCTGTAGGGATTCTATGATTCATACCCTCAACAAATAACTGTTGATCTCAATCTTGAAAATTTCAATTGACTCTCAGCATCTACAGCCTTAGGGCAAGACAGCTTCAGATTCTGTCTCTTGTGAAAATGTTTATTTAGATCACCACCGCCCAGTCTTAATGTTAAAATGGTGCCACTTGTTTCTGCATTTGCCCATCAGGGAAACAGACAGTTCTACATCTGCTTCATCAAATATCTTTGAGTATTTTAAACACTGTCATTAGCTCACCACTCAATTTTCTCAACTAAAAGGAATGCAAGTCAAGCTTTTGCAACATGACCTTATAATTTAACCTTTCCTAACTTGGTATAAAATTCTAGTGAACCTACCCTTTCCATAGCCATTGTATCTCCCGAGTGAGGTTCTGGACACTGAATGCAGTACTCCAGGTGGGTTTGACCACGACTTTATACAACTAAAACAAACTTTGCATTCCAGACCCAACAAGACGGGGGCAAACATGCTGTGAGCTTTTTAATCACCTTTTATATCCAAGCACTAGCTGGCCAGCCAAACCCCTTTGCAGCTCCACTGTTCATGTCTGTTCAATAAAAACAATACTCTAATGTATCAAAGAAAAATTTGTCTATGCAGAGGGTTGTGAATCTTTGGAATTCTCTAGCCTGAAGGACTGCAGATACTCAAGCTGATGAATATATGCAAGACGAAGATTGATAGATTTTAATAGTTGCCTTGGGTGACTATGTGAAGTTTGCATATCTCCCCGTGTCTGCAAGGATTTCCTCCAGGTGCTCTGGTTTCCTCCCACAGTCCAAACATGTGCAGATTAGTTGGATTGATAATACTAAGTTGCCTCTTAGTATCAGGGGCAATATGTGAGGTTATGTGGGTAGAGCATGGGTGGGATTGTTGTCAGTGCAGCCTCAATGGGCCGAATGGCCTCCTTCTGCACTGTAGGTTTCCATGAATAGAAGCGAGGGGTATGGAAATAGAACAGGTAAGTGGAGTAGATGTAGATGTTTAGCCAGAGTAACCTCAATAGGAGGAGGCCATACAACCTACGTCTTATGCTCTCATAACCCTTTGACATTAACCTCTAAGCCAGAAGGAAGTCTTTTCCCTAGACATCTGACCAAACTTCTCAACTTTACGTGTTTATATGTTACCACTTATCGCTAACATCTAACTTCACTACTTGGATGATCCTTTTTGAAGAGAGGTGTAACATTTGATAACTTCGAATGCACTGGCACAATTTGTTTTCAAATTAATTTGGGAACTTAGTTGGTACCTTTGCCTCCAGAATGCAGTATTCCGGAATACAGACCATTGAGGCATGGCAACATCATTAAGCATCATAGCCTATTTCAGATCACCTTTTAACATATTTATCCTTTGCTGTTCAACAATCTCCCTCTATGGTACTTCTGCAGCTCTTTCACGTCCCTCTCTAAATAGAGGCAAAATATTGTTAAACAGCTCCATCATTCATTTATATAAACATTGCAGCAAGTCAGACATGTGTGTAGATATACAGTTAACATTTCAGATCAATGTCCTTTCATCCAAACTGAGATCTGATGAAAAAAACACTGATCTGAAACATTCATTCTCTTTTACTCTCTCCACAGATGTTCCTAATCTGCTGACTACTTTTCTCAGCATTTTGCTTTTAGAACAAAGAAAAACACAGCAAGGAACAGGCCCTTCAGTCCACCAAACTTGCACAAATACGCAGTTTTTATCCTTCTATTTGCCTTCTGTTCATGTGTCTATTAAGTTACACCTGGAACACTGTGCCTGCTTCCACCACACCTCCCATCAGCACATTCCAGGCAGCCACCATCTTGTGTGAAGAACTTTCCCAGCACATCTCACCTAAACTTACTATCTTTCACCTTAAACCTGTGCCCTTAAGTAGTTGAGCCTTCCACTTGGGAAAAAGCCTCCACCCTATCTATGCCTCTCTCAATTTTGTAGGCTTCTATCAGGTCGCCCCTCAGCCTCCATCTTTCCAGTGAAAACAATCCGAGTTTATTCATCCTCTCCTCAAATCTAAAATCCTCCAGACCAGGCAACATCCTAGTAAACCTTCTTTGCACCCTCTCTAAAGCATCCACATCATTCTTGTAATGTGGTGACCAGAACTGCATGCAATATTCCAAATAAGGCCTAAAGTTTTATACAGCTGTAAGCTAACATAACTTGCTAACATTTATACTTGTTGCGCCAGCCGATGAAAGAAAGCAAGCTGTGTGCCTCTTTGATCACTTTATCCACCTGTGTTGTAACTGTCAAGAATTCGTGGACCTGTACGCCCAGATCCCTCTGCATGTCAATGCTCCTAAGGTTTCTACCATTTACTGTATAATCCACATCTGAATTTGGTCTTTCAAAATGCATCACCTCACATTTGTCTGGATAAATTCCAAGTGCCATGGAGATGGAGTTTAATATATCTACATCCTACCCATATCCTTTGACAATCCTTGTCACTATCTGCAACTCTAATTTTTTATCTCATCCACAAATTTAATCAGACTACCTATATTTTCCACCAGATCATTTATATTACAAACGACAGTATTTGTTTGTCCTCTGTTATAAAATTGCCTTCTTCATTCTTTAGTGACTGACCCTTTCTCTAATTACCCATTTACTTCCAGTTTCTAAGCTTTTGTGAATATCTTTCACTTTGGCTTCCGGTCTTTATTCATACATAGTTCTTCTGATTGGCTTTTTTCTGCATCAACATCTGTGAGTTCAGTCCTGACACTTGAGCAACTCCAGTTTATATCTTTTTTTTAAACATGGCATAAAAATAAACCATGGCTCTCATACAGTGCTGCAATTACTAACTTTCATATTTCGATAACCTTGCAGAATCTGAGATGAATGCAAGCTTTTTATTTGAATCCACTCATGGCCCCTTTCTATTTCTTACATCTGCCTTTCAGTGAAGTCATCTGAAAACAGTATCAGGTTCTGCATATACACTGATTCCACCAAGCTCTACCTCATTACCCATTTCCAATACTTCACTGCCTCTGATTCTTCATGCTACTTGCTTGACATCTAGAATAGGATGAACAGAAATTTCCTCCAAAATCGGAAAGAATGAAGTCACTGACTTTAGTCGCTACCACAAATACAATTCCTAGTTGCTGACTCCCTGGCAATTCATAGATCATCATAGAATTCCTACAGAGCATCATTGGCCAATCCAGCCTGCACCAACAATCCCACTCAGGCTTTATCCCCATAATGCCACATATTTACCTTGCTAATTCCCCTGACACAAAGGGGCAATTTATCATGGTCAATCCACCTGACCTGAACATCTTTGGACTGTGGGAGGAAACACACAGAATGTGCAAACTCCACACAGTTACCCAAGGCCGGAACTGAACCTGGGTTCCTGGTGCTGTAAGGCAGCAGTGTTAATCACTGTGACACCCCACTGTCTGCAACCTGGACATCCTATTTGACCTTGACCTAAGCTATTGAGCCCATGCCCTCACCAACCTCAAGACCACTTACCTCCACCTCTGTAATACTGCCAAACTCTGCCGAACCTCGGCTCATTTGCTGCTGAATCCATGACTTTGTTGCCTCTATTAACAACGATGGACACGATGAGGCAAACAGGTTCGTGTCCACAAATCAGACTGTTGTGGACACTCTTCAGTTGACACTTATCAATCCCAATGTTAACATTCCCCATTTCATTTTGCTGCAACTGTTCCAATGTTAATTATAGATTTCGGGCCATGAGCTAACTCTGCAGAGTAAGTTTCTCTCCTCTATCTTGTGTATATAAAAATTTATATTAATCAACTTCATATTTGCAGGATCACACTGAATTTACTTAAACAAGATAAAGTTGCATCACGTTCAACCACTTCATCCAGAACTGAATTTTCCCTTCAATTTCTTCTTGAATTATACATTTTGATTTCATAAAGATGATCGAATATGAGTCACAAAGTTGAAAGTTGTTGTGACACAAGGGAGAACAGACTGCTAATGAAAAGTAAAGCATGCTCCAATTCACAAAATACTTAGGCATCAGGCACTCTATATAGCCTGCTTCTTTCATCCATGTGTAGCAACTGAGACTGCTCATTTAATAATTTCTTACATAATGGCAAGATTCTCACTTCCATCACAGCTTCAAAATCCAATCCAAGTGTTGATCAATCTCTGCATGAATAACTGTAGCTATCCGTCTTAAAAGTTAACTTGTCCTACTCCAACAAAGGACAAACATGATTTTAAAAATAATGCACTGGAATAACTTCTAGAAAGACTGCTCTTAATTAGGATATTAATGCTCAAAAAACCTTTTCCATACTCATTAATCATAACTAACTGATGAGAAGCTTTGAACATTTGTAAAAAGAAACTCTCTGGATCAGAACTGGTCAATCCTTGGAGTTTCCTAACTGAACTGTATATTACAGTTGCTCAACGTTGAAATGCACAGGCCAAATATCCCTACTCGGTGAGGAGTGCTGGGAGTGGTACAATCATTTAAAAAGCAGCATCATTCTTACCAGCACTATGATTCACACTTAACCATCCTTTACCAGTAGATCATAAAAGACTGAGTGGGCCACTTTGCCCCTCAAGTCTGCTCCACCACTCAATAGGAACATGGATGATCTGATTGTGGCCTTACTTCCGCTTTCCTACCTGCCCCACATAACCCTAGATTTCCTTGTTGTTCAGAAACCTGTATGCAAGTTGTGTTACCATTGTTTGAATTTCTTTAGGTTGACTTATCCGATCAGATTCATAGCATGGCCACTGTTGCTAACCAAATCGACACAGAGTTAATGCTGACTGACGACACAGAACATTTCTATATCTTGCAAACGCGATTAGAGAATGCTACGAAGAGAGTTATATCAGTCTCCAAACACAGCCAGACCGTGATGTAATCTTACCACAGAATATCATAGCATTTCCTCAATCTTTTGCAATACAAGATAAAACATGATACATGGCCAAAAGGAATGAATAACTTTGGAGGCACATCAGGATGGGTGAAACACAGCTACTCCTTTTCACATTGCTGAAGAGACATACTGCCAAAGCTTTTCATCCTGCACTCAATACAACAATGCCAAATTTCAAACAGTCTCAATAATTTATATCACAGGAGAAAAGAATGCTGATTGCTTGGTTGATAAGTTGACTCTGATTGGGCGAGGCATTGCCAAGAAGAAAACAGTGGGAAACTATAGGCTACCTAAACTCTCAGGTCATTCAAAGAAGACACCAGACTTCCACTTGTTTGCAGAAAATGGTTACCTATGTTTGAATGAGCCACTTAACAAGCTTGACCGATTACCTTAAATTGGCTTAGTGTGGCTGTCAGCACATTCTGGATTGCTGAGCAAGTGCTGCCCAATCGCAGAACGATACCTAACAGCAGACATTTTGCTTTGTGTTTCGCAAGCAAGGGCTGGTTGAGCATGGTCTGTGCTCTGCCATTTACAAACAACCGCAGGAAACACATCTGGCTGATTGAATCTGACAATCGATGGGACACAATGTATCTCAGCTCCCTTTTCTGCCGTAGTTTAAATCGTTGTGATCTTTGAAATTTGGTATTATGTTTGTCCTGTTGAGTGCAAGATGAAAAGTTCTGCGCTTTTTCATCCATTACATGGATATCTCAAAAAGAACTAATCTTGAGCTTGTGAAGCTACAACGTTCACAGCTCCAGGGACCTGGGTTCTATTCCCGGCTCAGGTCATTGTCTGTGTGGAGTTTGCACATTCTTCTCATGTCTGTGTGGGTTTCCCCTGGTTTCCTCCCACAGTCCAAAGATGTGCGGGTTAGGTTGATTGGCCCTGCTAAAATTGCCCCTTAGTGTCCTGGGTTAGAGGGATTTAAGGGTAAAAGTGTAGGGATATGGGGATAGGGCCTGGGTGGAATTGTGGATGGTGCAGCCCTCAATGGGCAGAAGGGCCTGTTTCTGCACTGTAGGATTCTATGTTCTAGAAGTTTATAAAGATTACATACAATTAATTTATGGAAAACCACAAAGTCACAAATTACACACCTCTAAAATGCACTTCAATTCAATTGGCTTTACAAAAATATAATACTTTGTTATTTTGAATAAGATGCATCAAATCTGCTTCAAGTATTAAAGCAGGTGAACCTTATAGCGGAGTATTTATGTAATAAACTGCTGGAAGGCTGGGGAATGACTGCTCCCCCTCAGTGTCTCAAAACAGAAAATCGTTTTGATCGACACTTCAATCATTCAAGGGCAGGGAGAAAAGCAGGGTAAATGGTAACTCTATGTGATTTAGCCTGATTGAAAATGCTAAATCTCTTCGGGAATATACCCTCATTGCCACCATGAATTCTCCAAACAGGCTTTATTTTGCTTTGACCAATCCAGTGTGACAAAAGTGAAACCCATCAATATACGTGAATTTTCTAAATCAGCTATAGAAAAATCATTTGTTTGCCTAACATGGAATGCATATGCCTTAGCCTGTAAAGACTTTTGCAAGTTCAAAGCTTATGCAGTTGTTGGCAACTGGCTTAGGAAATCCCAAGCTTGTGAAGGCTCCTGCTGGATTTTAGCCTTCTAATAGCAAGCAGCTTACCAACATGGAAAACTTCCCACTGTTTTTTAAAGTCAGGGTTATGCTACGCCTTCATGCACTGGTTCCACGGAATCTGAAGCTTCGTGGAAGGCTACTACGCCCCAGTGATGGGTCCACCTCTTCAATCCCATTAGTAAACCAGAATACTCACGTACAGTCCTGTATAGATTTGCAATCTTAGATATTGAATTGCTGAATGTGTCACTGGACTTATGAGCGGCATAACGGTTGTGTTAATATCATTGACCTAGTAATACAGAAGGGCTAATGCTCTGGGGACAGAAGGTCAAATCCCACCACAAAGCTAGTGGAACTCAGATTCAATTTTAAAATTTGGAACATAAAATAGTCTCAGTAATGGTGACCCATGACAACTATCATTAATTAGTGAACGAGAACCATAGAATCCCTATGCAGAGTCTGCACCAACTCTCCGAAAGAGCTCTCCACCCTAACCCCTTAACAACTCACACATTTACTATGGCCAATCCACCTAACCTGCACATCTTTGGACTGTGGGAGGAAACCCAAGCACCCGGACAAAACCCATGTAGACAAGGGGAAAGTGCACACTCCACGCAGACAGTCACCCGAGGCCAGAATTGAATTGTGGTCCCTGACGTTGAGGCAGCAATACTAACCATGTGCCATCACTTGATGGGTTTTTACAATAATACCCTTTCATAATATCCTTTAAGGAAGGAAATCTACCATTCTTACCTAGTTTGGCCTACAAGACTTCAGACCCACAGCAATGTGGCCCTTGGAAATGGCCAAGAGTGGAAAAAAAACAGGAGATATCTGTCATTACCATTTCATGTTTAGCAGCTAAACTCTAAACAGGTTAGTTAACCAATAGTGGGTTATAAGAGACTTAAAAATTCTTTCATAGGACGTGGGTGTCACTGGCAAGGCCAATAGTTGTTGCCCATCCCTAAATGCCGTTGAACTGAGTGGCTTGCTAGATAATTTCAGACAGCAGTTGGTGGTCAACCACATTGCTGACAATCTGCAGATGCATGTTAGCCAGACCAGGTAAGGATGGCAGATTTGCCTTCCTAAAGGGCATTAATGAACCAGATGGGTTTTTACAATTCTGTGACTGTTTCATGGTCACCATTACTGAAAATTTCTTTATATTTCCAATCATTAAAAAAAATTAACCAAATTCAAATCCTGCCAGCTGCCATGATGCGATTTGATTCCACATCCCTACAGCACTAACCTGGGTCTCTAGATTAATGGTCCAGTGACAATACCACTGTTAAAGACAAAAAGTTGAAGAAACACCTTGCAATTAATCACTTTTAACACTGACCCTACAGTCCTCATTTCCTTTCATATACTTACATCAGAATCTGGAAATAAGCATGAAGCTTTGTTAGATTGCTCTTTCGGCAATTTAATGGGCAATAAAGAGGCATTACCATTAACAGCCAAGTTTTGTAGTGTTTATTTTCTAGCAGACACACTACACAAAAGTCCCCTTAAATTAGTGTACATTATTACCCTTTCTTAGGGTATGTCCCTCAGAATGCCGTAGAAACTGCTTTGAAGGCAGCTTTAGCTAAGAAAAAAGGAAAAAAAGAGAACCCACTTCAAACCAATTCCTTTAAAAACAAAACAAAAAACAATTCCCAGAACGATAAAAGCGGTGGAGCATTGATTTCAGTATTTTTCAGTGCCTTTCCTTGTTTTTCTTTGAGAATTTTCTCGCCAGCCTCTGGTCAGCTGCTGCTGGGAGGGCAGGGGGAGCTCTTCCTTCTCATCGTGTTTTGTCATGCTAGAGCACAAGGATTCCTGTTCACATGATGCGTACACCTTGGATCGAGGATTCCAGAGACTGAAAGGAAATTAAAAACTCTAAATAAGTGCAAGGTAGCAGCAGGCAAAAATGTTTGAGGGGAAAAACTGAGCCCAAAATTTGCAGACTGTACATTCCACACTTGTTGCAGGAATCCTGATTGTAAGGTGGCAAAGATGAAGTGCTAACCATTGTACCATGCTGTGGGTCATGCTCACCCGTCAGGTCACGTAAAATATTCCACAGCAGCCTGTTCTGAAGGTCAGCAGCAGTGACAAGATTACAGTTAATACCTGACATTCCTGAAGTAATGCCTCCTGCCAATATGAGATGGCCTCTGATACTGGTCCATCCATGTGCAGTAAACCAGTAACATTATTGGTCAGAGACTGTTTGCAAAACCCATCTTCAAAAACCACTTGTGTGGAGTTCACTCCAGCATTGGTGCTGGTTTGTACGTTAAATATTAATATTCAATCTTCCATTACTACCACACTGATCTCTCTCTCCCCTGCTTTCTTTGTACTCATATAGTCCCCCAACTCCGTTCGCCTTTCCCGCCTGTTCTCGATAATCTGTCAAAATCTTTTTTTTTGCCTCAAAATTAATTAAGTGATTGAAATACACTCTGATAAGTTTGTCTATTTTAAATTATGACGCACTATGGCCATTTCTTTATTCATGTTCTACATTGCCAAACAGAGGTTGGGGGGGAACGAAAGCAATCCGTAATCAGATCACCACTAAGTTAAATCTGGGGAGTGTAGCCATGGTTGCAGTGCAGGAAAAGCTGCAGGCTATGATGCCACAGGGTAAAACAGTACAACTGTGCATGTATCATATTGGCAGCCAAAGCACCCTTTCTCAAATCAGTCCATACAATTCTGAAGAAACTGGTAACACAGCATTTGAACTGTTTAATGGCTTCAACATCAGCTGCAACTATATAGAGTTTTATACAATACACACAATAAGGTGAAAGTCTTAATGATAACCTATTTATAAATATTCCTTGTGTGGTTGGAACTTATTGAAAAATTCCCAAAATAAATGTGACTTCACCTTCAAATCCCAAATTGTCATTGCGCCGTCAATACCAGTAGTGCAAAACTTCCGACAATCTCTCTTATCACCTTCATATACTGAGACTTGGCTATGGAGAGAAAAACAAAAATATATTTTTGTAATACTCACTTTTTAATCCAGCTAAACCAAGCAGGAATCTACAATCAACAGTTTTTAACTTCAAATACAAGAGGTTTGATACTACATTTGAATATACAGCAAATAACATTCAATGACATTACCATCATTGAATTCCCCACTATCAACACCATGGGAATTACAAGTGACAGGAAACTGAACAAGCTCAGCTATATAGATACTGTGGTTATAAGAGCAGGTCACAGGCTGGGGATTCCATCGAGTGTAACTCTCCCTTTGACTTTCCAAAATCTGTCCATCGTCAACAATGTTCAAGTCAGGTGTGTGATGGAATACTCTCCACTTGCTTGGATGAATGTCACTTCATCAACTCTCAAGAAACCTGGCACCAACCAGGACAAAACAGCCTGCTTGACTGACACCCCATCTGCCACCTTCAATGTTCACTCCCTCCATCACCAACACAGTAGCAGCAGTGTGTCCAATTCTACACGATGCACTGCAGCAACTCATTAAGGCTGTTTTGCCAACACCTTCCAAACCTACGACCACTACCACCTATAAGTGCAAAGGCAGCAGATCATGGGAATACCACCTGCAAGTTCCCCACCACGTCACACACCATCCTGACTTGAAACCAGATTGCCATTCCTTTACTGTCGCTGTGTCAAAATCCTGGAAGCCACTCCTATCAGGATGTTGCCACAACACATGGACTATGGCTGTTCAAGTGGGCAATATTAGAATATGAAAATATACATCTGGCATACAAGTGCATAAAAAGGAAGAGAGAGAAGAGAGAGGATAAGACTGGGGAATTAATGGGAAACAAGGAAATGGCAGATTTTTAACAAGTAATTCATAGCGGAAGACATAAAATGCATCCCAAGAATGATTAAAAAACATATGAATGGATAAAGGGAAGGAGTTTTCACTATCATTTCAGAAAAAAAGTACTTGGAAAACAAGACGATAAGAAATAGGAACAGGATAGGCCAATCAACCCCTCCTGCCAGCTCTGTTACTCAATAGGATCATGGCTAATGCAACATTCCTTTTGTCCACTTTGCTGCCCTTTCCCCACAATTCTCAATTCCCTTATTGATCAAAATTCTATCTATCTCAGCCTTAAATATACACAAGGACTCTGCCCCCACAGCTCTCTGTGGCAAGGAGTTCCAAAGTCTCCCAAACCCTCAAAAAAAATTCATCTTCATCTCAGTCTTAAGTTGGCACCCCTTTACTCGGAGGCGATGCCCTCTGGTGGGCAGCACGGTAGCACAGCGGTTAGCACTGCTGCTTCACAGCTCCAGGGACCTGAGTTAGATTCCCAGCTTGGGTCACTGTGTGTGTGGAGTTTGTACATTCTCCTCGTGTCTGCGTGGGTTTCCTCTGGGTGCTCCAGTTTCCTCCCACGGTCCAAAAACGTGCGGGTTAGGTTGATTGGCCATGCTAAGAAATTGCCCCTTAGTGTCCTGGGATGCGTAGGTTAGAGGATTAGTGGGTATAATATGTAGGGATATGGGGGTAGGGCCTGGGTGGGATTGTGTTCGGCGCAGACTCGATGGGCTGAAGGGCCTCTTTCTGCACTGTAGGGTTCTATGATTCTATGGTCCTAAACACTCACACGAGGGGAATCATCCTCTTAGCAATTACCCTGTTAAGCCCTTTAGAATTCAAGATGTTTCAATGAGAGCACCTCCCATTCTTCTAAATTCCAATCAATAAAGTCCTTTCCTCATAAGAAAAGCAGTTTTATCCAAACTGTCTCAGGGCTCCATTTTCATCTAATGTTTAGTTAAAGACTTGAGTATTTCAAAATTCATCTAATTGAAGTGGTTTGGTATTTTATACATCAAGAATGTTTTGTCTCCAAATCAGCAGTTGACAAGATTTAGTTCTTAGTTGCTTGTCAGTTAGATTCCCGCTCAGTAATGCTCAGATTCACCTGTTCTCAGTACCACTCCAACTGTCAGAACCCATGAGATGGCAACAAGCAATTCTCATTCATTTATAAATGGAAATTGTACCCAGCAATCCTGAACATCATTGACATTGCTTGTCTTAAACCCCTTTTTATCTGTCAGCTTGATAGAGGCGGTGTATTCTGTTAGGAATTTGTGGAAATTACAGAAATTTGAAGGGACCAAAAAAGGGATTTGGTAACTTAATTCTGTTTAAGAAGCTATGGAGCTGACGATTATTTCATTCTTAAATTCAGACTCAGATTTACTGGGTAATAATCGACTATCGTTGTCAATATTCTTCCTATCTCTTCATGAAGGCAGGCCCCGAATCTGCCCCAGCCGGAACAGGGATCAAATCTTATACTGCTGGCACTAATCTGATCCACAATGGCTGTCCAGCCAACCAATCCCCTGTAGAGTCTCACTTAGTGAGGTAACATGCAGTATTATGAATACTCTAGTCCTGAAACTTGAACAGTGATGTCAGCGGCCCCTGGTTTTCTTCAATGCTGATGAGGAACTCTCTTGCCATTACTGCCTTCTATCGGCACATTTTGAAGGATTTGCAGATTGATACTCAACCTGTTTGGCCACATTATTAACACACCTTCCTCTGCCATCAAATCCTGGATTGGGATTTGAGAGATGTGGGCGTAGGACTGGTGTAAACACAGTAAGAAGTCTCACAACACCAGGTTAAAGTCCAACAGGTTTATCTGGTAGTAAACACCACTAGCTTTCGGAATGCTGTTCCTTCATCAGTTGAGTGGAGAGTTCAGAACTCTCAAACTCTCCACTGAGTGCATTAGTCCAGAACTCTCCACTCACCTGATGAAGGAACAGCATTCTGAAAGCTAGTGGTGTTTACTACCAAATAAACCTGTTGGACTTTAACCTGATGTTGTGAGACTTCTTATTGGGATCTGAGCTCAGAGCTTCTGCCTGCAAGTTCAGCCGATGTGGTTTTCAGCTCTGTGTATTCCATAATAAGTTTGTGTCACCAATACCCAAGGACACACACAAATGGGATGGATTCCAAACATCAGCAGGCAAGGCAAACAGTTCTTTGTACTAAAAACAATTCTGAATAGTATAGGATCAGCAATCTAAGTCAGAACCTACTCTTTGGAATTAATTAATGGAGAGATTCTGTAACCAAATCATATTTTCCATGAGGAGCTGGGTGGGAGTGGATCCTTAGAGACCAAACTGGATAGGCAAGAATGTGTTGGATGAAGCTACAGTTTCTTTCTGTTACAGTGTAAAAATGTTTTTCCAACTACAAATAGATTTGAGTGTTGCTCTTAGAATTTTAGCTCATTTAAACTGAAGTCTTTAGAGATTTAGACAAGCTACATTATATCAACCATTAAAATGTACCTGTAATCCAATAGTGCATCCATTTGATGTTTGTTTATTTCCATGTGTTCAATGCAAGTGATCCCTTAAAGCAATTAGTTGGAAGTTTTGGGCCCTCAAGGCTGACACAAGCCTAAAAGCTCAGAATGGGTCTAATATTACATCATATCACTCAATTTGTTTGGTTTTGGATTTTGACAGTGACTTAAAGAGAGTTTTAGAGGAATGACGTTATTTTTTCTACCACTGAGCACATTGGTCCAGGATCCTGGAAAAACCCTTTTGTAGAACCTGATTGTTAATGCCTCTTGGAATTCAATGGTAGATATTGACTTACAATATTAAACAGTCTTGTGTTTAATTTTGTTAAATGGCACTGGATCCTTTCTAAGGAACTGGACTGCTTCTGGGCTGTTGGCAGTTTCAGACGATGAGTGTTCCATAAGAAATAGAAGCCAAAGTTGGCCTTTCAACCCTTTGGCCCTGCTTGACCATTCGATATGATCATGGTTAATCTAAGTATTGTAGTCAATATCTCAATTTTCCAACCTACTTCCCCAAACCCAACAATGGTAGTTTGGTAACTACCCAGTAAATCCAGAAGTCAAGATCTAAGAATGAAATTGTCACTCGCTCCATGGCTCAAACAGAATTAAGCTAACAAATCTCTTGGTCCCTTCAAATTTCTATAACTGCTATGAATTCCTATCACAATACATGTCACCTTTATCAAACTGACAAATAAAAGGGGTTTAAAACAAGCAAAGCCAGTGATGTGGGTAAAGTTTCTGCTTGTAGATGAATGAGAATTACTTGCTGCCATCTCATGGGCTCAGAGCTGGAGCGGTATTGAGAATAGGTGATGCTCAACATGACTGAGGTGGAGTCTAACTGACAAGCAACTAAGAACTCAGCAACTTCTGATTAGGAGACAAAATATTATTGGTGCATAAAATATCAAGATGCTTCAATTAGATTATATTTGCTGACCAATATAAGCACATTAGTCTGTCAAAACATTAGATGAAAATGGGTCCCACAGGCAGTTTGGCTGAAAAACTGCTGGTCTTGCCTTTCTCAAACTTACGTGATACTGTTCTGGTGCAGCGTCTCAAGCATAGTGTTTCGATCCTCCGTAGTTGCCCTTCTATCCAGATTGTGGAAGCGCTGCATGGCAGACATGTTGCGCTGAATGCTCTGCTTTGGAATGTCTAGCTTGGAGATGTAGGTCAATGAACCACGATCATCATACATAAACAGCATCGGACAACAATCATGGCCCTACAGATACAGAGAAAGCTGTAGAACAGGTTATCCAGTTTCATGCTCATCACAACTTTAGAATCAAAAAGCAAACCCTCTATACTACTATACAAATTTATTTCTAATTAGTGTTTAGCAACTAAGTGGAATCTTATTAAAAATAGTACGACCAACCTAGTACACACTTAAAACATTAATATGGAGATTGAGTTTTGATAATGTTAATTTAAACAGAGCACCAGAAAGCATTACTTCTACTGGAATCAGAGTGCTTTAACCTCCTTCACTCCCTCAGTTTCCTCATCTTTAGTTCTGAAAGCTTTCACCCTAATGGGGTGTGGTACCTCAGGTGGCTGAGCCCTCTGGTTGTCGTTAGTAATGTGGAAGCCTAGGCACCAACTGCTACCAGACCATTTGCTCATACAGGACATCCTGGCCAAAAGGAAACCTGCCCCATTTGATATGTGCTCTTCCTAACAGGCCAGTAAACAACACACAAGGCTGATTCTCTCCCCTCTTAGCCCTCCTCCTTCCTCCCAAGTCCAGGGCCCGCTGAGGAATTGCGCAGTACATCCCACTTGGATTTATCTATGCCAGATTGGTTCTGGAATATCAGAGGAGGAGTGAGGTTTCCAATGAGTGGCATTCTGCCATAGTGGCAAATACGATTTTCAAGACTTTGAATAGCAAGTGTAGACGATACAATACAGAAGTTTGAGTCATTCCCACAGATTTGTGTAACATGAAACCAGGTTGTACTCACTGCTGCCACTATGTTATTCTCAGAGACAAAAATCACACTCAACAGAGGGAGAAATTCGGTCTTCGTTTGAGAAACCCTATAAAGAAAGATTACACTTTAATTCTAACCACTTATCTTTTAAGCATCCTTATGCACTACTGAACCACTGATTTCCCCATTAAAACGCAAAACTCCTACAGTTGAAGGTAGAATTGACACAAATCAAGTCAAAATTATTTGCCCAATTGCTCCGACTTCTCTTCATAGCGCAGGCCCTTCTTACGACAGTAATTCTGGGGCACCAGCAGCTCTCTGACACAAGTGCAGCTAGACTGTAGGCACTAGCAGACTGTTCAAAAGCATCACAAGAACAACAATCTGCCTTTTACTAGGCATTCACACATGCATACTTTCCAGCTGAGATCATGGAATGCATTCAGGAGAAGCAGCCTTGGCTGATTCTTCCTCAATCTCTAACCAAGAGAGACTGAAGACAATTGTCAAACCAGTCTCTGCTGAGATTAGCAAACCCGAGACGGATCAGGCACCTCCTGGTCTACATTGTTGTACTAACCTGGGAAAATAGAACAAAATATCCAGTCCTTAGTCAATTTGCTATTTCTAATACTTTGGCGTCAACTAAACCGGGCTTTCAACCACATACCGAGAAACTACTTTTTTTGTGGTTTGTAATAAGCACTAACCATAGGGAGTGAAGGTGTGAGATGAGTACGTTTTATTCAAGGACTCCATGCTTATATTGAAGAAAATTAAATTCCTGCCAAATATTTGGACGTTAATTTTATTCATTGCCATTGTACCACAGAGATCGCAGAGTTGGATTTCATTCAGTGTCCAATCACTCACAAGTGTCAATTATAAGGAGTGGCTCAATTACGAACACAATAGAACACCAGATTTCACAGCAGCCTTCACCTCAGGAAGAGACTAGGATGTCAATTTCCTAGTCTGTAGAAAGATTTTCTGAAGCTTTTGGCTTTATGGCTGGTATTTCATAATAAACATGCTAGGAACAGCCTAGCTGGAAATAACCACCTACTTATGGGACTTGAGATAAAAATTAAATCACTTGACTTCATGTCTAGCAACAGAATCATGTTCTTTTTATAAAATCAGGGAACGTTTTGATCAAGACTACTAGCCACCATTTCCTTCAGATGTGCAAGTTTACGTGGCATCTTACTGACACCATGTGGCGGAAACATGCATTACATAAGTAAGCACTATGCAAATCCAACAATCAAAACAAAAGAAATCCCGACACTTAATACAGAAACACATAACAGGAGTAGGCTGCTCACTATATTCAAAGTGATATGAATTTACTTTGTACAAACTCAAGTTCTCTGTTCACACCTGCTTAACCAATTTGTGACAGCACAAACACGAAATTTGAATCCTAAATCAACACCTAACCTCAATTTACCAGTGTAAATGATTCACATTTCACAATACAATTACAGTGGACATGTCCAAATATCAATGTATCAAAATGACTGGGAAAGTCTGAAATAAAAACCTTTAGAAAAGTGATGATTCATAAATATGCTTAGATTCAAAGCCTATCTTTCTATGTGTCACTTCAATGATTTTGAAGTTTAGAGGCCAGCATGACCCTTCTTTCATCTGAAGATATGAGAAGCAACAACAGCCTTGTTTATCATGGCCTGGAACTTAATTCAGGCCAACCTCAAGAGCGTCCTACCAAGATACCACCAACATGTCTCCTGTTTCACCTGAAACCTAAACATCCACTCTATCACCCACCCACACTTTGGCAAAGCAGACCACAAGGCAGTGCTCCTGGCTTACAAGCAAAAACTGAAGCAGGAAAATCCATCTAAGAAAGTCATGCAACGTTGTTCTGAGGAATCGGATGATCTCCAACAGGTCTGCTTAGACTCAGTAGACTGATCAGTATTTAAAAACTCTGCAACCGGCCTGAACGAGTGTACTACTACAGTAAGTGGCTTCATTAGTAAGTCACTTTGAAGACTGTGTGCCAAGGAAGCAAATATGCATGTTTCCAATCGGAAACCATGGACGAACAGGGATATCCACTGGTTGTTGAAGTCCAGATCTTGAGGCATTCAAGTCAGGCAACCCTGACCTATACAAGAAAGCCAAATATGACCTGAGGAAATCCAAAGATACCAAAAGACAGTACTGGACCAAGCTAGAGTCCCAGGTTAGCCACAAGGACCCTCATCAACTATGGCAAGGCCTGCAAGACATACCAGGCTACAAGATGAAGGCATTAAAATTGCCAGCTCCAATGCATCCACCCCAGAAGCCTCAGATGAGCCTGTACCCGAAGTCACCATTGCAGATGTCAGAGCAGCCTTCTCGAAGGTCAACCCACAGAAAGCGATTGCCTGGATAGGGTACCCGGACAAGGACTCAGATCATGTGCAGACCAGCTGGCAGGAGTATTCGCAGTCATCTTCAACCTCTCTTTACAACAATCTGAGGACCCTATCTGCATCAAGAAGACAACCTGATACCAAAAACCCAAGCAACACGCCTTAATGTCTGTTGTCCGGTGGCTTGAACATCCATCATTATGAAGTGCTTCAAAAGATCAGTCGTGGCACTAATCAATTCCGGCCTCCCAGTTGGCCTACCACCCCAAGAGGTCCACAGCAGATGTCATCTGCCTAGCCCTCTACTCAACCCTGGAACACCTAGATATCAAAGACACCTCTGTCAGACTCCTACTTATTGACTATAGCTGAGCCTTCAACACCTTTATTCCTACAAAACTCATCTCCAAATGCTATGGCCTGGGGCTCGGTTCCTCCCCTCCCTCTGCGACTAGATTCTGGACTTGCTAACCCACAGACTGCATCAGTAAGGATAGGCAACATTTCCTCCACGGTCATCCTCAACACCTGTGCCACACAAGGCTATGTCCTGAGCCCCTTCCTATATTCCTTATACACCTATGACAGTGGCACCAAATTACCTCCAACTTGATTTTCAAGTTTGCCATTGACACCAGCGTAGCAGGTCAGATCTCAAACAATGACGAGACACTGTACAGGAAAGGAAGAGAGTCTGGTGAACCGTGCGACGACAATAATTTCTCCCTCAATGTCAACAAACCAAAAGAAAGTTATCAACTTCAGGAAACATAGTACAGGACATGCCCTTGGGGCATCAATGGCGACAAAGTAGAAATGCTCGAGAGCTTCAGGTTTTTAGGTGTCCAGATCACCAACAACCTGTTTGCTCCCCTCATACCAACACCATAGTTAAGAAAGCCCACAACACCTCTACTTTCTCAGAAGGCTAAGGAAATTTGGCATGTCCGCTCATCCCTCATCGACTTTTATAGATGCACCAGAGAATGCATTCTTTCTGGATGTATCACAGCTTGGTATGGTTCCTGCTCTAAGACTGCAAAAACCACAAAAGGTCATGAACGAAGCCCAGTCCATCACTCAAACCAGCTTCCCACCCATTGACACTGTCTACATTTATTGCTGCCTTCAGAAAGCAGCCAGCATAATTAAGGACCCCATGCACCCAGGACATACCTTCTTCCATAGGGAAAAAGATATAAAATGCTGAGGTCATGTATCAACTGACTCAAGAACAGTTTCTGCCCTGCTGTCATCAAACTTTTGAATGGATTTACCTCGCATTAAGTTGATCTTTCTCTACACCCTAACTATGACTATAACACAACATTTTGCATTTTCTCCTTTCTTTCTCTATGAACGGTATGCTTTGTCTGTATAGCATGATAGAAACAATACTTTTCACTGTATACTAACATAGGTGACAATGATAAATCAAGTCAAACTTACGTCATATTTTTACCAGCGTCAACAACAGATACAGTGCTGTCGTGGCTGACCCATGCCAGACGGTTTCCTGTGGCAGAGAAAGAAACACTGTGGACCCAGCCACCACTCCCAGCTCCCCCAAACTCTGCCATCACTTGTCCGAAAGGCATTTTAGAACCCCAGGGTGTGGCAGAAGGCTTTGTGTCTACTTCTTTGATGTAAGCTGAGAAAACTCTAAGAAAAATAAAAATTCAATTGTCAGAAGAATACCCTGACGGATGGTTAATGACATTCTGCATGGTTAAATAAAAGGAAATTAGACATTGAATTCTCCAGGGCCTCGCAATGCATGACATGGTTGTGAGACTTGGCCTCACAAAGCATGACAAAGTACTTATTGCAAATCGGAAATATTTGAGAAGTAATACAATGCAAGCATTTTTCTATAATACAACTGGATTCATGAACATATTGTCACCATCTTCCCCAAAATCCAATCCCAACTTTCTCAGAACTCCATGTCTAATTTCCTTCAATCACTTTTCTGCCCCTGCCATAGTGCCCGAAACATCTTATCAAAGTCACAAATGACATCAGCTGTGACTGCGACAAAGGCAAACTAACCTTCCGCATCCTTCTGAACTTGTCTGCAGACTTCAATACAATTCATCACACCAGCCTCCTCCAAATTCTGTTCACTGATATCCAGCTGGGTGGGACTGCACTTGCCTGCCTCTACTCTCATCTACCTAATCATAGTCAAAGAATTATCATCATTGGCTATCTTTGTACCCCTGTAGAGCAAATGGTCTCCAACCTTTCTAAGCAGAAGATCATTTTAAGCTTCAAAATGTAGCACAAGATTCACTCTTAAAAATTTTACTAACCACCCCCCCGCCCCAAAATGTACTTGTGCATAACACTCACCTATTCTCAGTGTGATACCTGTACTTGCACACTGTGAAAAGTTTGGGGTCATAGTTTGAGATGGCCAGCCTCAAAGTCCATCAGATGGGCATCTGTGAGAAGAGTGCAATGCTTGGACTTGATTTTCATCAAGCCAGCTCAGAGGAATTGGAACGAAAGCAGGCCTTAATCTTCAGTGCACACAATGTCAGGAGAGGGTACTTCTCTTTACTTACAAGTTCCCAAAAGTCTTTGCCCCTTGACCCAGCTTTCAGATCTGCGTCATTTTGCACAGTGATTATTTCTATGTCAAGTCCATTGCTTTGTTTGAACACCTGCTGAAATGTTGCTGTCAGTTCTCCAACTCCCACTTGAAGAAAAGGATTTGAGACAAACATAATGAACTGTTCCACCCTGTCCGATTTTGTCAACTGAATTTCTTTTCCAATTTGTTCAGGTGGTCACAGAATGTGTTTGGATGGAACCCTTTCTGTTTGACCTGTGGTTGGATTTTCTCCAGATTTGAGAAGTGCTCAGTAACTTTGTTCCTTAACTGGGAGTATCACAGGTCCAGTTTCTCCCTGAACACATTCACGACTCTGATCATGTATGATAAGTCTCTGCCCCTGCTCTGCAATTCATGGTTCAGTTCATTCAATTTTGCACATGCATCCATAAGAAGTACCACGTGCTTAAGTGCTCTGAGGCATAATGCAAGAGATGTGAAACCTTAGGCAGTGTACAGTTACATGGAAAATGATATGGAAAACAAATATATTTTGTGATATCAAAGACTGGAACTGTAAGATGCTTAGTAGAATTAAGGAAGAATACATATCGCAGCATTGAAAATAATAGCTAGAAGATGGTGATTTGGTAGAAGTTACTATTTATGCCACAGTCTGGACATGCTTTTAGAGGAAGGACATCAGGCCATAGAAAAGTTGCATTGTCGATTCACCAAAATGTAACAGGAATGAAATGACAGTTTGATGACAATGACTGTATTTACTGGAGCCGAGAAGTTTAAAAGAATCTAATAGAAACATTAAAAATTTGAAGGAGTCTGGAAAGTGAGTCGGAAGATTTATTTTCTCTGTGATGAATAAATGGAATTAATACAAGGAAAAATTGGAAGGGGAATCAGAAGGATATCCTTTACACTAAAGGTGATTATCGAAACAATTATGAAATTTAGGAAGGAATTAGAAAATTAAATCATGGGCACAAAATATAGGAAGATAGAACTGCAATGGAATGATAGCAAATATCCGTGGTTGCAACAACCTGCAACGCAAGCCATGGGTCGACTAATGCACGAATTATTGCAGTTGTTTCCAGCATCTGAATGACCTCTCTCTCCTACACTAATTTTAATGACTACAATAATCAGAGTTTTACTCCAGGAGATTAGGGAATCATTTAAATCCTTAAATATAATAAAAATGCTGTATACATTCAAAGCGTTCTGAAGGAACTACATTGAGAGAAAGTTGCATGAAATGAATTTTGATGTGGTCCAGTATTATATATTTGTGACCAAAACCAGCACCTGTAAATGATGTAAAAACTTCGGACAGAAGCTGCAGTGTCTCTCACCTGCATTTGAAGTCACATGAGCCTGCTGCCAGTAAGACATTATTGGGATGCCAGTCAAGGCTAAGTATAGTGGAACGAATTGGCTTCTTGATGTGTTTACTCACCCACCTAAAACAGAGAACTACAGCTAATTATGTTAAAGTTTAACAAATGCTTTCACAAATAAGCAGCATTTAAATTTCATCTATAACAAGATTTATTCTCTTGAAACATCCATTCATCTGGATAAAAAAATCCTTCATTGTTCCACACGTCACTACCTTCATGTTTTGAAATGCATCATTTGATGAGCGAAAGGGCAGATGGGCACAGTTCAAGGTTTGAAAAAAATACTGTGCAAAGTGATAGACACTAGATACACAAGAGCTTCACAATTTTCCATTTTACCCCGAGAAAAAGAAGCATCAGTTTGAGCTCAGCATCGCCCTCCGAAGGCTCAGGCAAGAAAAACTCAACTGTACAAACAATTGTAGACATAAACCTGCATCCCATCATGATACAATGCAGCAGCACGATTTCCATGCTGCAAGCTGTTGACTGTAAGATGTGCAGGAAAAACTGTTTGCAGATAATGCCAAATTTGGAGTGCGGGTTCACACAACTGCACAAATAAAGTGAACACAAAGGGATCTGTATAAATTTAGAAGACAGGTTAATGACAGGAGCGAAGGGAAGTGGACTGTGTAAATTAGAAATTAAATACTTTTAAGATACAACAGGATCTGAAAGCATTAACTGATAACTCACTACAATCAACAGTACAGTGTTCATCAGCAGAAATATAAGCTAACCAAATCTTTAGGCAAAGACCAATTGTGTTCCAAGCAACTGCAACGGCTATACCTACAATATGTAATTCTAGCTGCTACACTTCAGCAAGGATACCCAGGTTTGGAGGCAGCACAGAGCAGGGCAACCAAATTGATAAGTTAAGCACAGGGTCCATGAGGAAGCACTAAAAAACTTGGGGAACTATGCAGAAGACAAATTTCTACGGTGGTTTTACTGAAGCATTTTTAAGGCAGTATAAAACTCAAACCTCAATAATTCATTTGAAATTGTTCAAATTCCAGAATTGGTGATGTAAGCTTAAGAGGGAGTGATAACTACAGGGAAGAAGAGTGTGTGGAAACTTCTCAGGAAGAATTGGATAGATATTTTAAGGGAACATATGATTAAGTAGTATCCACTTCAGAGATCAGAAAGTTGGATTGCAGCATTTTTTCCAACCCCGTGGAGTTATAAAAATAAATTTAAATGCATTTTGATCAACATTTGCCAAGATGGCTGAGCTGGTTAAGGCAGTGAGTAGCTGAATTGTACAAACCAGGAAGGTCCTATATTTGAAACTCAATCTGTGATAATTAGCAGAGTGCTATCAGGAAAGTAACCATTATCTACAGGACCCATGGATTTGATGAGCAGAGGAACAAAGACTGGTACTGGATATCTACCTGCCAGTTTATGCTGCAGGGAACACGCATGTGCATCTTAGCTGTGATGCATCCAGTGGTCGAATATCTAGTCAACACTCACTAGTTAAGCTTATGTGTGAAGAATTTATTAGTGGATTAACACCTAATACCTACGAAATGAGCCATGGGGCAAGGAGCAACACATTCAGGAGATGAGCTGGAGGGTCAAATACCATAAAACAAACAGGGGCAAATATTCCATGGAATGGACAAGGGGCGGACCACGGACAGGATATTCCAGTTTCAGGATCAGTGCGGCCAGAAAATCCTCAGTCTTTGAAATCGTCTTTGGGTAGCATGGTGGCACAGTGGTTAGCACTGCTGCCACACAGCATCAAGGCCCGGGTTTGATTCCAACCTTCGTTGCCTTTGTGTGTGGAGTTTGCGCATTCTGTGTCTGCGTGGGTTTCCTCTGGGTGCTCTGGTTTCCTCCCACAGTCCAAGGATATGCAGATTAGGTGGAAAGGCCATGCTAAATTACCTCTTCGTGTCCCAAGATGTGCAGGTTACGGGGATTGGTGGGGTAAATGCGTAGGGTTACAGGTGTGTGTGTGTATATATGTGTTGTGGGGGGGCGGGGAAGGTGGGCTGATTAAAATGCTCGGTCGGACAGTCAGTGCATACTAGATACACTGAATGGCCTCCTTCTGCACCACAGGGATTCTACGATTCTATGACTGCTGTTCTATTTAGAGATCTTTCTATTCCAGTGTACATTTCCCCCCAGGCGCTCAATAAAAAAAATGCACATTTTAAAAGATCTTGAGGAAACATATATTTAAGCACTTTAAAATGTCTTTGCTCAAATCAGCTGGAAGTTAAAACCAATCTGAACAAATTAAAGCTAAAATAACTCCACAGCTAAAAATACATTTGTCATTGAAACAATGACACCTATCTTCTGCAGAAGATGACCTGAATATCCAGTAAACGTGCACACGGTAGTTTGTCAATTATGACTAACAGAAAATAAAACATGATCCAATTTCCTTCCATCTGTTTATATGTTTAACAGAGTCTTTCAGGAATGCAGAGCAAGGCTTAACAGTAAAGTCCCAGCATTTGCAAATACTATGAATTCATAGATACTTAACACAGATTTGCTTTAAATGAACAAAATATAGCAGCGTCCAGGCAAAGTTTCAAACCACGTTATTTACCATTTATATTAATGCCTTAGATGAAAGGATTGGGTTTAATATATCTAGGTTTGCTGATGATACAAAGCTTGGAGGGAAAGTAAGCTGTAATGAGGATATAGTCTGCAAAGGGATAGATAGACTAAATGGGTGGGAAAGAAGGTGGCAGATGTATTATAATTCAAGGAACTCCAAGGTAAGAATAGAAAAAAGAATTTTAAATGGTGAAGAACAATAACAAATTTTCAGAGGAATTTGGACACCCACATACAAAAGACAAAAGTAATTAGGAAGGCAAGTAATTTCCAAATCTTTATTGCACGGGGGTTAGAGATTCATTCGTGGGACGTGGTCAAGGCTGTCTGACCAGCATTTATTGTCCATCCCTAGTTGCCCTTGGAAGGCAGTCGAGAGTCCACCGCATTGCTGTGGCTCTGAAGTCATATGTAGGCCAGACCAGGTACAGACGGCAGATTTCCTTCCCTAAAGGACATTAGTGAACCAGATGGGGTTTTTCTGACAATTGACAATGGTTATCCATAGAATCTTAATTCCAGATATTTTTTATTGAATTCAAATTCCATCATCTGCCGTGGTGGAATTTGAACCTGGGTCGACACTCTTCTGGCTTTGAAGAATGTGAGGTAATCTCATCGAAAGATAACTGTCTGAGGGGGTGTGACAGGATAGATGCTGAGAGATTGTTTCTCCTGGCTAGCATTGACACTTAATGGGTCATACTCTCAGTGTCAGGAGAAGCAATTCCAGACTGAGGAGGAGGAGGAGAAATTTCTTCACTCAAAGGTTGAGTGCCTTTGAAATTCTCTAAATCACAAGGCTGTGGATGTTCAGTCATTGAGCATATTGAGGTTGCTAAATTTAAACTGAGGTCAAGATCAGCCATCATCTTATTAAATGACGGAGCGGGCTTATGGGGATATATGGCCTACTCTTGCACATATTTATTGTGTTTTCAAAACCCGATTGCATTTTGTTCATCAATAAAACTCCTAAATCAACAATTTTATATCATTTTACTATAAAAGCAATGCTCCTGTGGCCATTATGCATCTGACTACAGGAAATAGATCATAAACATTTAACAACCAGTATTAACAGCTGAAAACTTAATTCCTTGGAAGACACCTAATACTGTTGGTAGTCTTGCATTTAACAAATACTTACTCACCAATCATTTTCTCCTTCAAAGTAGCACACTGAGATCAGGCGAGCACCACTACCTACAGCAAACTTATTTTCCTGAGGAGACCACTTCACAAATGTTGCAGCGCGGTTAATTCTTAGAATGACCAATGTTGGCTTCCACACACCATCTTTCTGACTCCACACGTAGGCATTACGGTCAGCACCACAGGTTACAATACGATCGCTCTGGGGAGCCCAGTCAATGCCTGTACAGATAATATAACAACCAATTAGTTTAAACAGTTTAAGAATCCAATAAGTAAAATATGCCATAAAAGCTGCTATATTTCTTTGATTTCAAATGCCAAACAGATGAGAAACTCCCCCCCCCCCCCCAACCGTTGCTACTTGGGTAATCAGACATAATGGTCGCATTACACAGTGGTGGTGGTGGTGGTGGGGGGGCGGGGGGGTAGTAACATATATCCAATAATCTAAAGGATATATACTGGAATCGGCCACAATCATAACAAGTTTCATTTTTTTTTGTTTCAGAGCTCTAATTTTGTGCTTTGAAATGTAACGTCCAAAGATTCTACAATACTTAGGCTCAGGTTACTTTGTCATACTGAAAGCACAGCCAGATGACATGCCAATCGCACTTTCAAACCAATAGGAGATGCAACAAAAGTTCTAATACACTTTCCTCAATCTGCTCAGAATAATCAAAAACCCTGTTGCATAGGTGTGGGGGCATGCATGCAATATAAAAAATGCATTTTAGCACAACAAAATTCTTGAATTAAGTAAATAAGCTGAATACAGATTTAATAGAAATTATACTGTGTTTGCAAGGCTTTCCTCCAGGTGTTCCAGTATCTTCCCATAGCCCAAAGATGTGCAAGTCAGGTAGACTGACCATGTTAAAATGAACGGTGTAATGGAGATAGGGCAGGGACTTGGGCCTGGATAAGATGTTGGGTCAGTGCAAACAGGCTCCTTCTGCACTGTAGGGATTCTATGATACATGGTTAAAAGAGACTTTAGAATAGAGTTTAGTAATTCTAAAATACATTATTGTTCTCTTATAATAATATTCAATAAGTGCGATGTTCCATGAATTAGAAGCTTGCAATGCACCTGCTGATTCCAGAATTTTAGGGAGGGGATAGCTGGATTTTGATTGGACATAGCTCAGCACAACATTGGGGGCTGAAGGGCCTGTACTGTGCTGTAATGTTCTATGTTTCTATGATTCATGCAATAAGTGGTTAGAATCTGGAATAAACTGTGGGAGAGTGTGGCAGAGGCAGGGTTAATTGAGGCTTTCAGAAGGGAACTGGATCATTACGTGGAACGGAGGATTGTGCAGGTCCACGGGAAAAGGTGGGAAATGGTACCAGGTGAGGGACAGCACAGACACAGCCGAGTCTGGCCTCCTTCTGTACTATAATTACTTTATGATTCCATAACTTACAATAACAATGGACACTCAGTAAAATGCTGCTAAAATATTTTATGAGCTCATTTAGTGAGATGGCAGCATTGTGGTAATGACATGTGACTAATAATCCAGAGGCTAATGGCTCTGGGAACATGGTTTCAAATCCCACCATAGTAGGTGGTGGAATTCAACTTCAATTAACGAATCTGGAAATATAAAGCTAGTCTCAGTAATGATGATCACGACAATCATTGATTGTTCACTAATGTCCTTTAGGGAAGTCTGGTTTGGCCTACATGTAATTCCAGAAATACAGCAATGTGGCTGACTCTTAACTGCCTTCTATGATGGCCAAGCAAGCCACTCATTTCACAGATAATGAGGAATTGGTAACAAATGCTGGCCTTGCTAGTGGTGCCCACATCCCATGAAAGAATACAGTTAAATTTTTCAACACCCCAGATTCTGTCAATTGCCAACACATTCCTAGCATTCTTAAGGTTGAGATTCAAGAACAAAGAATTGACACTGTTCTTTGTGACCAGGATCAAGAATCCCGAAGGTTGTGTTGCCTGCCTGGTGCTCGGGTCCAGGATATCTCATCTGGGCTGCAGAGGAACTTGGAACAGGAGGGTAAGAATCCAGTTGTCGTGGTCCACGTAGGTGCCAACGACATAGGCAGAACAGGAACAAAGGATCTGCAGAGGGAGTATGAAAAGCTAGGAGTCAAATTAAAAAACAGAACCAACAAGTGGTAATCTCTGGATTATTACCTGAGCCACAAGCAAATCGGCGCAGGGTCAATAAGATTAAGGAGGTGAATGCATGGTTCAAAGATTGGTGCGGGAGGAACAGGTTTGAATTCAAGGGACATTGGCACCAGTATTGGGGAAGATGGGGCCTGTTCAAATGGGATCGTCTTCGTCTGAATCGTGCTGGGACCAGAGTCCTGGCGGATCCTATAACTAGGGCTGTAGATAGGGCTTTAAACTAAATGGGGGGGGTGGTGGTGGTGGTGGTTGGTGGTGGTGGTGGTGGTTCAGGGGTATGGGGAGTTACAAAATCAACGGTAAAGGAGAGTGTACGAGTGCAGGTTAATGTTGAGGACATTCAACTACGTAAAGGAGTCGAGGGCTCAGGAGAGGTTAGTAGCGTTTCAACAAATCGGATCCAGATAAAGGCTAGCAGAAAGACACTTTACCTGAATGCACATAGCGTTCGAAACAAAGTGAATAAGTTGATGGCACAAATCAGTACAAATGGGTATGATCTAGTGGCCATTACAGAAACATGGTTGAAGGGTGACCGAGACTGGGAACTGAATATCCAGGGGTATCAGACATTTCGGAAGAATAGATAGGAAGGAAAAGGAGGCAGGGTGGCTCTGTTAATAAAAGATAACATCAGGGCAGTGGTGAGAGACAACATAGGCTCTAAGGAGCAAAATGTGGAATCGTTGTGGGTAGAGATAAGGAATAGTAAGGGGAGAGAGTCACTGGTGGGCGTGGTCTATAGGGTCCCAAATAATAACTTTAAGGTGGGGCAGGCTATAAACAAGCAAATAAAGGATGCGTGCAAAAACACAACGGCAATAATCAGGGGGGATTTCAACCTGCATTTTGATTGGCTGATTCAAGTTGGACATGGTGGACTTGAGGAAGAGTTCTTAGAATGTTGTCGGGATAGTTTCCTCAAACAGTATGTTACAGAACCTACGAGGGAGTGAGTTATCTTGGATCTGGTCCTGTGTAATGAGACAGGTAAAATTAAAGATCTCCTTGTGAGGAATCCTCTTGGGATGAGTGATCACAATATGTTGGAATTTCTAATACAGATGGAGGGTGAGAAAGTAGGGCCCCAAACCAGTGTCCTCTGCTTGAACAGAGGGGAGTACGATAGGATGAGGGTGGAATTGGCTAATGTAGACTGGGAGCACAGACTAGTTGGTTGGACAGCTGAGGAACAGTGGAGGATTTTTAAGGATTTCTCAGTACTCAGCAAAAATATATTCCGGTGATAAAGGAGGAATTTAAGAAAAGGGATAACCAGCCGTGGATAACAAATGAAATAAAGGAGAGTATTAAATTAAAAACCGACGCGTACAGAGTGGCCAAAACTAGTGGGGAATTAGAAGACTGGGAAAGCTTTAAAAAAAACAAAGAACGACTAAGAAAGCAATAAAAAAAGGAAAGATAGATTATGAAACTAAACTAGCGCAAAATATAAAAACTGACAGTAAAAGTTTTTACAAATATATAAAAAGGAAAAGTGTGGCTGAAGTAAATGTTGGACCCTTAGAAGACAAGAAGGGGGATTTAATAATGGTAAATGAGGAAATGGCCGAGGCCTTAAATAAGTTTTTTGTGTCGGTCTTCATGGTAGAGGACACAAATAGCTTACTGAACATTAACGGTTGTGGAACTGTAAGGGGTGAGGTCCTTAAAACGATTACTGTTACTAAAGAGGTATTGCTTGGTAGACTAATGGGACTAAAGGTAGACAAGTCCCCGGGCGTGGATGGAATGCATCCCAGGGTACTGAAAGAAATGGCAGAAGTAATAGCAGATGTGTTAGTGGTAACTTATCAAAATTCACTCGATTCTGGGGAAGTGCCGGCTGATTGGAAAACAGCTAATGTTACACCACTGTTTAAGAAAGGAAGTAGACAAAAGGCAGGTAACTACAGGCCAGATAGCTTAATGTCCATAGTTGGGAAAATGCTGGAATCCATCATTGAAGAAGAAATAGCAGGACACCTGGAAAAGAATAGTTTGATCAAGCAGACGCAGCATGGATTCATGAAGGGAAACTCATGTTTGACGAATTTACTGGATTTTTATGAAGATGTAACGAATGCGGTTGACAGAGGGGAACCGGTGGATGTGTTGTTTTCCGATTTCCAATAGGCGTTTGATAAGATGCCTCACAAAAGGCTGCTGCAGAAGATTAAGGTACACGGAGTTGGGGATAAAGTGTTAGCGTGGATTGAAGATTGGCTGTCTAACAGGAAGCAGAGAGTTGGAATAAATGGGTGCTTTTCTGTTGGCAGTTGGTGACGAGTAGCATGCCGCAGGCATCGGTGCTGGGGCCTCAACTGTTTACCATGTACACAGACGATCTGGAGGAGGGAACTGAGTGTAGAGTAACAAAGTTTGCTGATGACACAAAGGTGAGTGGGAAAGTGAATTGCTTGGAGGACGCGGAAAGTCTGCAGAGATTTGGATTGGCCGAGTGAGTGGGCGAGGATCTGGCAGATGGAGTATAACGTTGGCAAGTATGAGGTTATCCACTTTGTAAGGAATAATAGTAAAATGGACTATTATTTAAATGGTGAAAAATTACAACATGCTTCTGTGCACAGGGACCTGGGGGTCCTTGTGCATGAATCACAAAAACTCAGTCTACAGGTGCAGCAGGTGATCAAGAAGGCATATGGAATGTTGGCCTTTATCGCGAGGGGGATAGAATATAAAAGTAGGGAGGTCTTGCTGCAATTGTACAAGGTACTGGTGAGGCCGCAACTAGAGTACTGTGTGCAATTCTGGTCCCCTTATTTGCGAAATGATATATTGGTCTTGGAGGGAGTACAGAGAACATTCACCAGATTGATACCGGAGATGAGGGGGTTAGCTGATGAGGAGAGATTGAGTAGATTGGGCCTGTACTCGTTGGAGTTTAAAAGGCTGAGGGGTGATCTTATAGAGACATATAAGATAATGAAGGGGCTAGATAGGGTAGAGGCAGAGAGGTTCTTTCCACTTAGAAAGGAAACAAGAACTAGAGGACACAGCCTCAAAATAAGGGGGAGTCAGTTTAGAACAGACTTGAGGAGGAACTTCTTCTCTTAGAGGGTAGTGAATCTCTGAATTCTCTGCCCATTGAAGCAGTGGAGGCTACCTCGTTAAATATGTTTAAAGTCACAGGTAGATAGATTTCTGATCAATAAGGGAATTAAGGGTTATGGGGAGCAGGCAGGTTAGTGGAACTGAACCACTTTCACATCAGCCATGATCTTATTAAATGGCGGGGCAGGCTTGAGGGGCCAGTTGGCCTACTCCTACTCCTATTTCTTATGTTCAGCTCAACTCTTAAGTCAGGTGAAAGCACTGAAACTTGGTTAAAGCAGTTGGACAGGATTTCACCCTCGATCATTTGTAAAAAGGCATTAACACAATAGATTTCCTTTGACTGAAGGAAAGCACAACAATTAAATTAACTAAAATGAAACTGCAACTTTAGCTTCATATAATCATTATGCTTTGCAACCATCTTCCTTCAGAAGTAGTAACACTGAGACCAAGTAAAAATGGATGATTGTGACTTTCAACTTTAGGGAATTCAGCAAGGTTACTTGGAGTTGCCTGTACATGACATGCTGTTACACATTCAGACCTGTTGTGGATAAGTTCTCAGGTTCAGTGGTGTCTGTCGCTCCCAAAACGCCAAAGCATTCTGAGCATTAATGCAAGTTGCCTGATGTTACTTGCGCAATAGCATAAACCAGGCATGTAACAACAGCATCCGCCGCCATCTGGACCAGCTGTTTGCGTCCGTTGCACGTGTACTCACTCCAACATGTGGCTCGACAAAATTTGAAATGAATCATTAAGTTGCTTTGTCGCGCAGTGAGTGAACGAAGAGCAACAGTTCTGACTATTCGGTATAACTCACCTTTACGTAAAATATTAAATAAAAAGCATAGTTAATTTGCCACCAGTGATCATGCTCAGCTATCCTGTAATCATACTCCAGTATTTCTAATCTCTGAAGTTAATAGAAAAGTATATGTGTGTAAAATGGGTTACTGATTCCACATCACCTGTTTTGCACTTTTACTGAAGACAATGCCCTTCAGTTTACAATTACAAACCGGATTTCACTAAATTGTGAGCAGTTGCTGTTTCACCAGAAAATGTTTACCAGCGCATTCAGAATACAACTGGCAAATTACATCCAATGGAAGTCTCTATATCCTACAACATTTAACCCGATTTAGTTGTCTGTTGGCCATAACCTACACTCTGATAGAAAATGATTCGCTGATTAATGATCTGCCTCAATTAAATAATAAACGTTAGTGTTTGGCAAGTAATTGTCTCAGTCAGCCTCAAAGGTCATCTATCTTCCAGCACGGTTTGTAATTGAGCCTTTGATATGCTTTAAAAATAGAAATACCCAATTTCAGCACTTGAAAAGAACACAGATTTGGTTTACCCATTTTAATTTTAAATGATTTTACATAAATAGGCAGTGCAAATGGCATTAGGCAAATTGAATAATCAATGAGCCCAAAAGAGCAGAACTAGGGTTCATGGGATATCACCAAGACATAGCTAGTGAACATTTACACTTTTGTCTTAGACATGCAGAATGAAGATTTTCCAGTCACAAAACCCACTTACAGTGACAACTCATTTAAATAAGCACATTTATCACAGTAAAACATCCCAAGGCACTTAAGCACGATATTAATAAAAAAAAAGACACTAAGGCAGAAATTAGGAATGATGACCGAAAAAACTTGATTAAAAAGGTAGGCTTTTAGGAGCGTATTAAAACAGAGGTAAAGGTGGAGAGGTCTCAGAAGGGAATTCTAGAGCTTCTGGCCTACATTGCTGAAAGCTCAGTTGACGATGGTGGAGCTATAAAAATCTAGGATATGCAACAGTCCAGAAATGGAATGCAGAGGTCTTGGGGGATTGCAGGGCAGTGGGAGGTTACACATATAGGGAAAGATGATCCATAGAGAAATTTGAAAACAAGGATGAGGATTTTAAAATCAAAAAAGGGAGCTGTCAAAAAGTGAAGGCCAGCAAACAAAGAGGTGTTAGGTGAATGAGATTTGGAGTGAGTTTAAGATATGGGCAGCAAAAGTTTGGATGAGCACAAGGGTAGGAGATGGGAGGCCAGCCAGGGGAACATTAGAAAGTCTAGAGATAACAAAAGGATAGATGAGCAATTCAGTAGATGAGCCAAGGGAAGGTCAGAGTCAAGCAATGTTACGGAGGTGAAAGTAGGCAGCTTTGATGATGGTATGGATATGTGGTTGGAAACTCAACTTGGGGTCAAACGCAAATCGGAGGTGCTGAATGTTTTATATGGCTTAGACAAAAACCAAAGACACTGGACTGCTACCTATTACTAATAATTAGAAGAAATTTCTGTTCACCCAATATTGAATGTTACATAAACAGTGACAGATCGGGGACAATTAAAGAGTCTCCAAAGCCTTACAATCACAGCTGCCTACTTATTCCCTGACTCCACCACTACCTCATCATTCATCAAAGCTCATCTTTCCATTCACTGATCTTTAAATCATGAAGAGTTTTAGTGATGGAGAGCATTGCCTGATAATGCTTTAAGTGGTCTAGCCAAATCTGGCTACGAATGGTTAAGCCAGTTATTCAAAGATGTTAAAGTCTGCACCTCTTGGACTCAAGGGAGCAGAGATGAGATGTACACTGTGGAATGAGAAGAGAGATGGAAAGAGGAGGACGGTGCTAGACAGAAATACTTCTAAACAGTGGAGCATGTGAGATTTAGCAAATCACTAGCTGCCAAGATATCATGATGAATGGAAGGCCAAAGGTGAATTGACTGGGAATTTCAATGCAGTTGTAAGTGACTTGAGGAAGAGTTTAAAAAACAGAGAAAAGCTGGCATGCCAACAGAAACCGGACTGAAGTAATTTGCTCTGGAGGAAATACAGCTGTTCTGGTTATTACATCTTATTACATAAGATGTTGAATGGGATGGATAGGATAGAGGTGGAGAGGCTCTTCCCGCTCAGAAAGGACAGTAGGACTAGAGGGCACAGCCTCAGGATAAAGGGGGGGGTAGTTTAGAACAGAGTTGAGGAGGAACTTCTTCACTCAAAGGGTGGTGAATCTCTGGAATTCTCTGCCCGTTGAAGTGGCGGAGGCTGCCTCGCTCAATATTTTTAAGACGCGGGTTGATAGGTTTTTGATAAGCGAGGGGATTAAGGGTTATGGGGAGAGGGCGGGAATGTGGAACTGAGCCACGACAGATCAGCCATGATCTTATTGAATGGCGGGACAGGCTCAAGGGGCTAGATGGCCTACTCCTGCTCCTATTTCTTATGTTCTTATGTACCTCTCACGATTGTCACATGCAGCTCCAAAATTGGTGTTTCAGGCAAGCTATGCTAGACAACAGCCAGTCTAAAATGTTCCTCAAATAAGCAGCAACAGCTCTTTAATTTGTATACAGTAATTGAGACAAGATAGCTCAGCAATTTAAAAAAATAATTCGTATTGCAAGCAGGAGTCCTGATCCACAGCCTCATTTTGATTTCATATTTTCAAAATGAAGAATAAAGCATATCAGCTTGGAACATGATCAGGATGAAAGGTGGTGGTGCATTGAACCAATTATTTTCTGTCTTTTGTTTCACAAATTGAAGTTTACACCTCCACTCAGCTCAACTGCTTAAATTTCTACCACACTGAAAAACTCAGATTGTGGTTCATTTGGTGATAACATGGGCATAAACTTGACTTTCTGCCACTCTCCTGTTAACTGTAGACTGTGTTGAAATGTACATAGGTGATGGGAATTAACTAGTGATTCATTTGAATGAGCAAAGCATGAGAGGTGATCTCATTCAAATATACACAATTTTGTCAGGGCTTAACAGGGTAGATGCAGGAAAGATGCTTGCCCTGGCTATGAGGGTTTAGAATCAGGGGACATAGTTTCAGAATAAGGGGCAGACCATTTAGAACAGAGATGAGGAGGACTTTCTTCACTCAGAGGGATAAATCTTTGGAATTTTCTATCCTAGAAGGCTGTAGAAGCTAAGTCATCAGACATGTTCAAGACAGATTTTGATGTTTTTAGATATTAGGTGCATCAAGGGATATGGGGATAATGCAGAAAATGGCACTGAACTAGATCAGCCACAATCTAGTTAAATGGCAGAGCAGACTTGAGGGACCAAATGGCCTACTCTTGTACCTATTTCCTTGGTTCCTATAAATAGATTGAAACTGCAGTTTTGGGTTAGAAGTATATGCTCCTTAATGTCTAACTCTGTAAAAAAAAAATTAAGTGTGGGAAGAGCGAATCCAGTTTTAGCCTTTATCCATCTGGCTTCTGGAGCAGAACAATAGGACACTTCCATCATTTGTAACAGTTAAAATAAAAAAGAAATGGTTTGAAAATCTGCTTGATTTTTAGGGAAAAGATTTTAAATTTTCTTCAATACAGTGAGAAAACATTGTATGGTCACTGATTTAATAGGACCATATTTAGCTGCATCTTTGAGTGAAGATACTGTATGGGGGGGAAATCAAGAAGCTGATGTATATTAGTGTGGAATATGAAAAAGTAGCACAGCTTTACGTTTGATGCTACTCTCAATTCTAAATTTGGAGCATTAATATCTAGATCCAAAAGCACTAATTGTTTTAGTACCTGTTATTCGACCATTATGCTCCTTCAGTTCGTGATTCTTGATCCACTGATTTCCACTTTTCTTATAAATATGAACCTCATGGTTATTGGGGCTAAGTGCTATCTCTGTAGAAATCAGAAAAATAACGAGTAAAAATTCACATCAATAAATCATCACTTCAAATATTAAATGTCAGATATGAGGAAGAGTCATAGAATGCCAACAGTGCAGAAACAGGCCATTAGGCCCATCAAGCCTGTACAGACAACAAGCCCACCCAGGCCCTAACCTCATAACCCCACATATTTACCCTGATAGTTCCCCTGACACTAAGGGGCAATTTAACATGACCAATCCACCTAACCTGCATATCTTTGGACAGTGGAAGGAAACTGAAGCACTGAAGGAAACTTACGCAGACACGGGGGCAGTAGGTGCAAGTTCCATACAGACAATCATTTGAGGCTGGAATTGAACCCGAGGTCCCTAATGCTGAGAGCGCAGCAGTGCTAACCATTGTGCCACCCCTTAAAAGTTTGAATTCAAGATTTAAGAATAACTTTAGACTTGAGGTAGACTTGACACCAAATGGATTTGTTTATCTTGGGGAATCATTTGGCTCACATTACACAGCATTGAACTGGTCAGTTGCAGATCCATCCTAAGAAATGGAAGTAGAGTTATAAACTCCTGGTGACTTTCCAATTGATGCGTATGTAGCTGTGACTCAATATCTGATTATCTGAACTGAATACTTGACATCCAATGACAGCAATCTAGAGAAAAACATAATACACCAAAACACATAATATAATTCAGTCTGTTTGTGTGCTGCAAATTATGTAATCTTGAAAACTACAACAATGGATCAGATTATCTGTGTATGGTGATGCAAATACACTGATGCTACTTCAGTTACATTAGGTTATTAGGCCCTGCTATAATTTACTAAAAGAATCTTGAACGACACTAAAGTACACCAGGGAAATATAACAGTGGGAAGCACCCATCTTCTAATTCCACCTGATTTTTTGGCAATTAAACCAATGTACTGGACATTGGAGGCTGTTCTTTTCGTATGCAAATGTAATTTAGTGAACATATTTTTAAAATAATGTGGGGGTGGGGGAGGAATCATTAAAGGAGGACACAGTTTTTGTTCCTGCTCATTTAAATTAGTGTTTTGAGCCAATTTGAACCAAACCACTTTAATTGATTCAAAAAGTACACAAAGAATAGAACCAATTTTAGCAAGCTGACAGGGATAGCCAAGTATAAATAGTTAGGGGACTAATTTATATATTGCTTCTTGGTCTTCTGGCTGAGATCAAGTGTTGGATTGGATCCAGGAGAGGGTGCAATGACTTGCCAGCTTGAATCTTGTTTGTCTTTCTTGTGGGGACCATGAATTGGATTCAATGTGAATTTGGTTTTTTGAGTGGGCAGAGAGGTGGATTCAGGTTTGCCTGAGTCATCCTTTGATTTTAAGGATGGAGGAAATTCATGCCGATGTTTATACCTCACTCAAGCCTCCTTGCAGCTTTCTTCGTCTAAATTCATCATTTTAATCCTCTATTCCCTCCTTTTTGCCTCATGTACTGTTTTTTTAGTGCTCAGATTAAGATTTCAAATCCGTGACCTCTACCACCTAGCAGCTGCATTGGAACACCACCACCTGTAAGTTTCCTTCCAAGTCACACACCATCTTGGAACTATATTGCCATTCCTTCACTTCTGCTGGGTCAAAATCCTGAAGCTCCCTTTAACAGCACTGTCAGTGCTCCTACAGCACATGGACTACAGTGGTTCAAGGCAACAGCTCACCAACACCTTCTCAAGGGCAATAAGGGATGGATGATAAATGCTGGCCTTGCCAGCCATTCACATATCCTATGAACAAATTCAAAAAATTAAATCATGGGTTTTTTTTGCTCATCACTGGATTGCTTATGTAATCTGCATCATGGTGACACAGTGCTCAGCACTGCTGCTTCACAGTGCCAGAGATCCAGGTTTGGTTCCAGCCTCGGATGACTGCCTGTCTGGATATGATATGTGCTCTGACCCATGATTCCCCATGTTCTCTCCTTTGTTTGAGTGGGTTTCCTCCCACACTCCAAAGATGTGCAAGTTAAGTTGATTGGCCATGATAAATGGCCCCTTAATGCCAAGGGGATTAGCAGGGTAAATACATGGGGATATAGGGAGGGGGCCTAGGTGGGATTGTTGTCGGTGCAGGTGCAATAGGCCAAGTGGCCTTCTTCGCCACTATAAGGGTTCTATCAATAAAAAGTAAGTACAACTTTAAGTTGATAACAATAAATCAAACAGCATTTTAAAAATCATGACCACTACAATGGGAGATATTTACATAGAAACAGGCCATTTAGTTCAACCAGCCTGTGCTGATGGGCATCCTTCACATAAGCAAACTGTCTTAGTGATATTTATAATTCACATGCCCAAATTCCATTATTGTCCACATTACTTCATCCACCTGTTATATTTAATTTTGAATGCTGACATAATCTTAACCACTAATCCAGGAAAGTAAATCCCACAACCTCATAATTTTGTTTGAAAAATTTAAGTTGCTCTCCATTTTAAATGTTATGTTTTAAATCTTACATGTATCACTTGTCCTTCAATCTAGCTGCTTTAATTAATACATACCTTAACTACTGTAAACACTCCACCCCTATATGCTCCGGCCCATGATTCTCCAGTTTTAAACACCAATGTGTTGTCCCATAATCTAGATGGCTCTAATGAGAAACACCCAACTCTGACACGCATCTGTATTCAATGCAGACCTGATGGGTAATTTCTAAGATTGAGACATTTTCATCCTTCAAGATTGTGTGTCTCGTCAAGGACCTCACACACTCCGGACATTCTCTCTGCCACCTTCTTCTGTCGGGAATAAGATAACAAAAGTCTGAGGTCACGTACCAACTAATTCAAGAGCTGCTTCTTTCCTGCTGCTGTCAGACTTTTGAATGGACCTACCTCGCATTAATTTGATTTTTCTCTATACCCTAGCTATGACTGTAACTGTCTCATTTCCTTCTCTATAAATGGTATGCTTTGTCTGTATAGCATGCAAGAAACAATACTTTTCACCATTAATACATATGACAATAATAAATCAAATCAAACTGTGACACTTTGATGTCTTTCAGCCTAACATATCCACATCAGGATAGTTCTAATAGTCTCTCTTTAGTAAACACTAACTCACTCAATTCCTATGCCATTTTATGATCTTTCTTTGTGAATCCACATTGCTTTAACAATTCAATTTTATTGATTAACTTGCTCCTTTGATTTTTATGCGCTCATGTGCCCGCTTACTCCTTGATTTTGTTATTTTTTCATTTTCTTACAAATCCTCAAAAGCTTTCCTCCTCAATTTTAGTTTGTTTCTAACCTCTATTCATCCATGGCATTTTAACTTGTAGATCAGTGAACTGTTTAACCTGGAAATAACAGAAATTATACATACACTGGCTATGGAGTCTCACAAGAGTGAATTTTTTCACAATTTGAAGACATCACCATTGGGCCACTTTAATTATAAGGGCATACTTTGAAATGCACCATTTCATGTAAATACAACTACAGAGTTTTCCAAAGGGTAACTGGCCACATTCCTGAGCAATGGAAATACCTTAATATGTGATTAACCAACCATGAGTCACTAGCTGCTCCTTAAACAAAGAAAGGTTAGTGAATAAATTCTCACTGAGAATAGCCTTTTAAAATTCTCACTGGCTTTTTACACAAGCTCAATTAAGTTGTCAATTTTGCCCTGTGCAAGAGTTTTTGTTTACAGCTGTTTTAATGAAATTTCCACAACTTGATGTGCATTAACACTTACAAAATGGAACATAGCAGATTTATGTGGAATCGTGTATATAGTTCAATTATCTGCTCTAATCTTGTCAGCAAAGTTTTGTGACTCTGCTATTGTACCCTCTGGGATATGAGATTCAGCAGTCATAAGCCAGCACAAAGACGTCAATCCCCTGTGAACAAGTGTTGGTGTGAAAATGCCTTCAACATAAAAACACCAAACCATCAGCATTATCACATTTTTTCCATTTTTCCTTAAGGGTTGATTATTAATGCTTGCTTAGAGGGACATTACAAAATATAACTTACGTGTTCTATCTTGATTCCAAGCATGGCATGTGATTGGCTCAAACAAGAATTGATGGCGAGACATTCTAGTGTCAAAACTTCTGTATGGCCGTCACTGAACCTGTAAGATTTTACAGGAAGAGTGAAATAACATTTCAATCAATATTTCAAACACATACCTAGTCAAAGAGCCTAATGCAGCTCATGTCAAAAATATTAAGGCATTAGTATTATCTTAAGTAATCCATATCAAATTACTGAAAGAAAAGCTGCCACGCTTTACTGCCTACAAAAGAACAGGCTTTAAAAAAAAGGAAATGGACGTCTTTTACAACAGCACTTCATGTTACACGAAAATTCTAGTATTAACCTTTTGTCCAAACACAACATTAGTTGTGTTTTAATGATTTATGATTTTCCCATGAAGTACATTATTCATTATGCCTATACACTTCAGAAGTACTTTGATTGTAAAGCACTTTGGGACAAGGTCAAGTAAGGCATGATGTAAATGCTAGAATTTCTTTCTAATCACTAGCTGAAATAAAGGCAGCTGATCGGTTCTAATGCTTCTGGTAATATCTTTAAATAACCAAAGGAGAACAAAAAGAGAGGTGCACCTAGCCTATTCCCTGCACCTTTATCAAAATTCTTAAACCAGGGTTCAGATCACATCACTAGGAAAACTGCTGGCACAAGCCCACGTTCTAATCATTGTGTTCAAAGGGTGGATCCACTGGGATAGTAGCATCTGTACTTCAATTGTTCCAGAGCAATCAGCCACAAACACCTTTACAGCCTGAACGAATAACAAAGGACTGAACCATGTTCCTTCTGAATGCTAAAATCTTTGATCATTCGGTGTCAACAAATTCACATATCAAGCACAGGAATATAGGATTCTGCTAAAGACCACCATTATTTAATTGGTCCCTAAATTCAAAAAAAAAAGCTGTTTATATTTCACAATGGCTTCTTTCAACAAAACATAAAGCACTCCCTCCTAAATTGATTAACACTACCTATCTCCACTGCAAGTAGTCCATTTTGTACATTAAGAATCAGTGCATGGAACAAGAAAAGCTGTTTCCATTCTGTGCCTTATGACCGAGTGCACCAATCTCCTGTACAGCTGACTGAGGGACAATTCGAGTTTAATGAAGGTCATTGAACACAATTATAATGAAATGCGAGAACTCAGTTCTCTCTTCGTCAGCATGGGTGCAGAATAACAATAGTTCATAGAATCACTACAGTGCAGAAGAACGAAGTTAATCACATAGCTTGCAAAACAGAAATATAAATTGACAACTGAAATTAAACCTTACACGATACTTAATGCCTTCAACAATTTTCTTCCTGAACAACCTGCTGCAAATCTGAAGCTGTTGGCCTCAATCATTAAACCTATGCAGAATTTGCCATGTATCATGTATTCAATACTAGATATTAGGCAGCTAGAATGGTAACACAGTGGTTAGCACTGCTATTTCACAGTGCCAGGGACCTGGCTTCAATTCCCAGCTTGGGTTCTCTCTGTGTCTACACAGGTTTCCTCCCACATTCTGAAAAATGTGTTGGTTAGGTGCATTGATCCGAACAGGTGCCGGACTGTGGTGACTCGAGGAATTTCACAGTAACTTCATTGCAGTGTTAATGTAAGCCTTATTTGTGACAAATAAACAAACTACAAATTAGCAACATTTCACTTTCCAAATCAGGGTTCACATTTGGTCCTCAATCACTATTTGCACTGCTTAGTTGTAACTGGACTTGTATTCCAATCCAAAGCAGCAAGTGACTTTTAAGCAAATGCAGGAACCAAGATTTCCTATATTCCTCACAGAAGGTATAATGCAGGCTGCATATTACCTATATGGTAACTATCTCAGCGGTAACGACCCGTGTGCACCTGAGCTTCTGAAGTTCACCTGAAGTCAGTGATAAAAATTAAACTTCCACGAGAACTGTGGCAGCAAAGTTAAAAAATTTGCACAGGATATAAATTCAACTAAATATTTGAAAAACAGTGCATCAGAGTGCACAGCAATTTTGTAACACCCAAATCCTCCAATAAGTCACCTTTCAAAAGTAAACTAAATGTACTTGGCAAATGGAATTTAATGTTGGCAAGTGTGAGGTGGTCCACTTTGGTAGGAATAATGGTAGGAAGGACTATTACTTACGTGGCGAAAAACTGCAGCAGGTGACGGTGCAGAGGGACCTCGGGGTCCTTGTGCATGAGTCGCAAAAACCCAGCTTGCAGGTGCAGCAGGTGGTCAGGAAGGCTAATGGGATGCTGGCCTTCATAGCGAGGGGGATTGAATATAAAAGTAGGGAGGTCTTGCTGCAGCTGTATAGGGCATTGGTGAGGCCGCAGCTGGAGTAGTGTGTGCAGTTTTGGGCACCGCACCTGCGCAAAGATATTTTGGCCTTGGAGGGAGTGCAGAGGAGGTTTACTAGGCTGATACCGGAGTTGAGCTATGAGGAGAGGCTGAATAAACTAGGCTTGTACTCGTTAGAGTTTAGAAGAATGAGGGGAGATCTCATTGAGACGTATAAGATGATGAATGGGATGGATAGGATAGAGGTGGAGAGACTCTTCCCGCTCAAAAAAGACAGTAGGACTAGGGGGCACAGCCTCAAGATAAAGAGGGGGGGGGGGGCAGTTTAGAACGGAGTTGAGGAGGAACTTCTTCACTCAAAGGGTGGTGAATCTCTGGAATTCTCTGCCCGTTGAAGTGGTGGAGGCTGCCTCGCTAAATATTTTTAAGACGCGGGTTGATGGGTTTTTGATGAGAGAGGGGATTAAGGGTTATGGGGAGAGGGCGGGAAAGTGGAACTGAGCGACGACAGATCAGCCATGATCTTATTGAATGGCGGGGCAGGCTCGAAGGGCTAGATGGCCTACTCCTGCTCCTATTTCTTATGTTCTTATGTTCTTACTTGAAATATTACTATGCCATTATCATTACAAAGGCATTGATAAATATTGGTTAACCCAACACTGTCAACACCTTTGGGGTACCCATACAACAGAAGCTGAACTGGACAGGCCATTGAAATATTGTGGCTACAAGGTCAGGTTATAGGCTGGCAATTCTGCAGAGAGTAACTGTCCTCCTGACCTCAAAAAGTCTGCTCACTATCTACAAGGCAAAAGTCAGGAGTGTGATGGAATACTTCCCATTTGCCAGGATGAGCTCCCATCATCCTGGCAAGTGGAAAGTATTCCATCACACTCCTGACTTTTGCCTTGTAGATGGTGAACACACTTTTTTGAGGTCAGGAGGACAGTTACTCTCTGCTTGACACACAAGCTTGACTCCATCCAGGACAAAGCAACCCACCCACCTTCAACTTTGACTTCTCCTGCCATCAACAAGATTTACCACAACGGTGCTTCAACAGAGCCTTCCATACCCACATCCTCTACCAACTAGCAGGACAGACTTCAAGTTCCCCTCCATGCCACATACCATCCTGATCTGGAACTATATAGCTACTTGTTCACTGTTGTGGCATCAAAATCCTGGAATTCATTCCCTAACAGCTCTTTTGATGTACCTACACCACATGGACTGAACCAGTTCAGGAAGATGGCTCACCACTGTCTGCTCAAGGGCAATTGGGGGCAAGCAATAAATGCTGGTCCAGCCAGCGATGTCCACAACCCAAAATGGAAGAAAGAATTGCCATTTAAGCTGATTGTATGAATTTCAGCCCAGCATTAAGCTAACAAGAGTATATTAGTTCAAGAAAAATAGACTTTAATAATGATAGACTGTGCAGGAAATTTAAGGTTGTCTAGGTAACTGAACATCTTTCATTTGAAAATGCCAAATTCAAGCAACTGCTTTTGTGTTGCAAGTGCATTCCGACTCTCACTTTACTGCTGATTGTTATGAACCATTACCAAGTCTTTCCTAACTATCATTACAGAACCTTCAGGAATTTGGAACAATGGACATTCTTCACAGCTGAATGCTGTAAAATATTCAACATACCAGTCACCAAAATAAATTCTTCACTTACAGCATCAGAACACGTTAGGATGGCTGGTGACAAACTGAATCTCAGCACCAGGATATAGACACATTTGGCACTGAATCTCATTTCAAAAGCTGACTGAAACGCTGATTACTAAAACCAAACAAAAAAGGTCCAACATTCTGCCAGCTAGCTGGGACTAACACTTTCATTCGTAAGAATTTCAACAATCTGCTTTTCACCAACTGAAGCTGGCTGTTTACTTAGTGCTTAGCTACTAATAAAAGGTTAATTGAAATACTCCTAATATGTCAATGCAGCAACAACTTGAAAATGACATTTCCAGATGTTGAATCCACAGGATTGACAGAAATACATCGCAAGTAAAACCCACTCAATTCCATCTTCCTATTCCAATTAGGAAGTCACAATAACATACCAGTAACAGAAGGAATGAAAACTTTTGTCACTAGTGTAATTATTCAGTGTAGTTGATATTTGGATGTCTAGTTTGTGTTCTCGATAAATAGCCTGTCAAATCATAGATTCATAGGAAATGCTTTTGCAGACAGTGCACAAAGGAAAACATACAGCCATAAGAGTGGAGTCAGCCATTTAGCTCCTTGAGGCTGTACCCTTCAATGAGATCATGGCTGATATGTAACCTAACCTTACACAGGGTCTTGACCCCATATCTCTTTGGTTTATAAAAATCTATCAATCTCAGATTTAAAATGTTCAACTGATCTAATATCAAGAATGCAAGTAGACAGTATTTGTTCCCACATGGAACATGAAGGAGATAGAAACTGGAAACACAGCATCAAATCAGAAATTTGATGCAAGCGGGAAAATGGTACAGAGGTGCTGCTTCTTATTATTTTTGTCTAACCCCCAAGTAGCAAACTTTTCTTTCGTCTCGAAGCTATGGACTGCGACTTGCTATTTATTAACGTACTAAATTAGTGACTATTGTTATGACCTGTCTCTGGGCGGGATCCCCAATCTGATTCCAAACAAGAAAACCCAAATTGTTAGGCTCCCGGATGAGGGGGGTAGGGGTGGGGATGGAGAACAGTTCTCTGTAACAAAGTTTACTGAAGACACAAAGATGAGTGGGAAAGCAAATTGCATGGAGAACGCGGAAAGTCTGCAGAGAGATTTGGATAGGCTGAGTGACTGGGTGAGGATCTGGCAGATGGGAGTATAACATTGGTATGTGTCAGGTTATCCACTTTGCAAGGAATAATAGTAAAATGGACTATTATTTAAATGGTGAAAAATTCCAACATGCTACTGTGCAGACAGACCTGGGGGTTCTTGTGCATGAATCGCAAAAACCCAGTCTGCAGGTGCAGCAGGTGATCAAGAAGGCAAATGGAATGTTGGCCTTTATCATGAGGGGGATAAAATATAAAAGTAGGGAGTTCTTGCTGCAATTGTACAAGGTACTGGTGAGACTGCAACTAGAGTACTGTGCGCAATTTTGGTCCCCTTATTTGCGAAAGGGTATATTGGCCTTGGAGGGAGTACAGAGAAGGCTCACCAGGTTGATATCGGAGATGAGAGGATTAGCTCATGAGAAGAGATTGAGTAGATTGGGCCTGTATTCATTGGACTTTAGAAGGTTGAGGGGTGACCTTATAGAGACATATAAGATAATGAAGGGGCTATATAGGGTAGAGGCAGAGAGATTCTTTCCACTTAGAAAGGAAACAAGAACTAAAGGACACAGCCTCAAATTAAGGGGGAGTCAGTTTAGAACAGAATTGAGGAGTAACTTCTTCTCTCAGAGGGTAGTGAATCTCTGGAATTCTATGCCCATTGAAGCGTTGCAGGCTACCTCGTTGAATATGTTTAAAGTCACAGGTAGATAGATTTCTGATCAATAAGGGAATTAAGGGTTATGGGGAGCAGGCAGGTCAATGGAACTGAACCACTGAGATCAGCCTTGATCTTATTGAATGGTGGGGCAGGCTCGAGGGGCAAGATGGCCTACCCCTGTTCCAATTTCTTATATTCTTATGTTCTGTCCTTATATAACTCTCTCTCGTTGATTGCAACAAGGTCAATTTAAAAAGGATTCCTTCCTCTGTGGATACCTTTTCCCATTACTACTGTATTTATGCCAATTTAACAAGGCATTTTTTTTTACAAAAATAATAAAAACACAATATACATACACACAGATTAGAGATGAGAAGCCAGTTCAAAAACAAAAGTTTAAAAAATGAATCAATCCTTGGCTCGTCTGTGAGAAGGATATGGTGAAAGGCTGTGGGGATTAAGTTGAGTGAGCTCAGTCGTGCTGACTTCAGCAGTCAAACAGTTGGCTTGGTGATTCTTGGTTTTGCAGATTCGCTGAAAGGAGTTATCCTGTTTCCTATTTGACCATGGTTTTACTGGCTTGACTTGCTTCCAGCACGAGGAGAGAGAGAAAAACTTTGCCTGCCAGCACAGGGGTGCTAGGGAAGGGTGTTCTTCACAGTACATACTAGTAGTGGAACTAGAACACCAAATTAGCACAATGGGACCAGAATTACAGTTGTTTTGTAACCCCTTTCCACGTGCATTGCTGGAAAGGGAAAAACACAACCATGTCTAGGATACAACTCTCAGCAAGAACTCTCACAACACCAGGTTAAAGTCCAACAGGTTTATTTGGTAGCAAAAGCCACTAGCTTTCGGGCCTTTGACCCTTCGTCAGGTGAGTAGAGAGTTCTGATCACAAACAGGGGATTTCCCCTGTTCCCTCTGTGATCAGAACTCTCCACTCATCTGACGAAGGGTCAAAGGCCCGAAAGCTAGTGGCTTTTGCTACCAAATAAACCTGTTGGACTTTAACCTGGTGTTGTGAGACTTATCATGTTTACCCCAGTCCAATGCCAGCATCTCCACATTTAACTCAGGACATGGTTTCTGTTGAGATGGTAATCAGTTTCCATTATCTCCACAGGAGATTACAGGTCAGTGTGCATTGTATTTCTTCCTCTAAAACGTCTGTCTGAAAAAAGTGCAACATTCTGTTGTCTCTCGTGGACTAAGTATAATCCACGTAGGAATCCCAGCAGTTAAGCAGCTCCATCTTGAAGTCTCAGCCAGTTATTGCTTCCTAGTCCTTCTAGACAAGATTTAAAAAAATCTTCAATATGTAACATGCTGCCACAACTTCAGAAAGCATCGATTAGCATAACAGCAGGATATTCTCCACTAACATTTGGGCGGTATTAATAATCAAGTGCATGGCCACACAGACATGCAGCTTAGAGTGAATTTAAGAATTGGAAGTGTTTTAGAAATCACAGGCCAAATAAAACATTGATAAGAGGAAAAACAATATGAGAGTAAACCAATAAAGTATATATAATTGAATTGTAATAGTTTTCATAAAGGAGAGCAGCTAAATTAAATGCTGGTTCCTTCGAGACAGAATGAGGAAAAACTGAGGCAATGATGCAGATATCGAACAAGTATTTTGTATTTAACTTCACAGTAGAAGATGCTAAGTACATAACAGAAATAAAGGGCAACTAATGGGCTAATAAGAATGAGGAACTTAAGGAAATTAATATTGGCAGAGAAAAAAAATTGGTGAAACTTGAGGGACAAAAAGATAACAAACCCCCAAGACCTGATGGCCTACATTTGAGTGTGCTAAAAACAGCAGCCAGAGAGTTAGTGGATGCACTGGTTAAGATTTTACAAAGTTCCCTGAACTCCAGAACAATCCGGTGGCTTGAAAGTTAAATATAACACGACTATTCAAGAGGGGAGGTAGAGAAAGAGGAAACAGGGAATTATAGGCCAGTTAACAGCTGTCAAGCAACTGCTGGAATTTATTAAAGGAGTTATAACAATGCATGTGGAAAAATGTATGTTCAGACAAAGCCAACATGAGATTTTATGGAAATGGTGCTTGCCAAATTCATGAGCAAAAAGTGTAGATAAAGGGAAATCTTTAAATATTGTATACTTGAAATTGCAAAAGGCATTCGATATGGTGTCACACAAGGGATTAAAGTGCAAGATAAGTGCTCATGGAATTGGGGTAATATATCAGCTTGAATGGAGAATTGGGTATCAGACAGGAAGCAGAAATTCGGGATAAACAGAGCATTTTCAAGTTGACAGCTGTAACTATGAAGTGCTGCATAAATCAGTGGAATTTCAGCTATCTGCAATTTATATTAATGACTTAGGCAAAGAGACTAGGAATACTGTATCCAAGCTTTCTGATCATTAACTCGGTGGGAATGTAAGCTATGAGGGCACAAAGAGATTGCAGCTACATAAACAGGTTAAGCCAGTCGGCAAAGTGGCAGAGTATAGTGTAGGGCAATGAGATTATTCACTTTGCTGGTGAGAACAGAAAAGCACAATATTTTGCAAAAAACATGAAACTTTGAAATGATGATGTCCAGGTGTACTCATCCAAGAAATACAAAGTTAGCATGCAGATACAGCAAGCAATTTGGAAAGCAAATAGTATGGTTTTTATTGCAAGAAAACATGGACTTTTTAAAAAACAGATGATAGAGAGCTTTGAGAAGCTCCATGCTTAGTTTTGACCTCTACATCAAAGGAAGGATATACTGGCCTTGGAGCTGATACATCAGAGTTTCACTAGATTCAATGTCGTATGAAGAGAAGCAGGGTCAACTGAGTCTATACTCTCTCATGTTTTGAAGAATGCAAGATGATCACTTTGAAACACGGAAAATTCTGAACAGGTTTTACAAGGAAATTTGGGGATTGTATCCCTAGCAGTGGAATCTAGAGCTCGGAAGAACAGCTTAAGGATCATTTAGGATCAGGTTTGAGACAGGAAAATTTGATTCTCTCAGGGGGTTGTAAATTTTTGTGATTCACAAAATTCTGAGAGCACTTAAAGGGATGGATGTTGAGAGAATGTTTCCCCTTGTGTGGTCTAGAACTAGTGGAAGCAGTTTAAAAATCAGGGATCTTCCATTTAAGACTAGGATAAGAGGCTCAGAGGGTCATTAATTTGTGGAATTCCCTTCCACAGAAAGCAGTGGAGGCTGGGTCACTGAAAATATTACAGGCTGAGTTAGCTGGATCTTTGACCAACAAGGGAGTCAAGGGTTAAAGGGGGCAGGCAGGAAGTGATCTTATTGAAAGGTAGAGCAACTCAGAGGGTCAAATGGCAGGCATGCTTCTGCCCCAATGCCTGTTCTTGTGGCAGCATCCACCCCAGAGGGTTGTGGGTGGTCCATTGTCGAGGTCTGTGTATCTTGTGTCAAAATCATAGGTAAAAACTGGTCTTGTTTCTGACCTAAAAAACACTTTTTTCAGATACCTTGTGCAAGCACGGAATCCAGTTTTCAGGAATAAAAGCCCAATAATGTCAGAACCAAAGTGTATGTGGGTTTGGGAAGAGAGAAGCCATTGCTTTAAATGCTTGGGCTACAACTGGAAAGGTGAAAGTTAAACCAACCAGTTTGCCACCTTGCTGGCAATTGTAAAAAAAAATCCTTGTTGTCATCGAAATTATATAGAGATAATTACCATGATGGTGATGAGCTGAGGCAATAAATTCTGATTTATTCTATTCTTATAAGAGGGAAAGGATATTACCTGAAACTTAGTTATGAAGTGCTGCATAATTCATTGCTGGAGTTTCAGCAATGGACTTACTGATATATCACTCAAAATCTATAGAAAATGGACATTTTCATAAATACATTTGTATGCAGAAATGCAAATACAGGCTAGGTTTTTGCTGCAGCAACATCACATAAATAAGAATATTGAGCAGAGGATACGGTTTGAAAAGTTTATTTAACAGGCTGTGTCTCCCTTTTGAGTTGAGTTGAAAACTATTTAAAAATTAATCCAGTAATGCCTCAAGCTTTCTAGCCACTGCAGGTTACCTTGTCCATTCAATGTGGCCAAAATCAAGCACAGATGTCAAGCCCTTGAAAATATAACCCATGTAAAAGTCGACTCCATACTGTTTGGCCGAAAAGATTGGTCTCAAAAATGTGACTTTTACATGAATACATATGGTAAATTTAAAACTGCTATCTTTTGTATGTAGTAGCCTTTCCTAATTTCACTTATGATAGGTTTGCCCAAAATATTTAAACTGTACACCTTTGTCCTGGACTCCCTAACCAGCTGAAATGGTCCTATGCACCTGTCTGTTCATGGTGACAGTGGTTGGCACTGCTGCCTCATGGCGCCAAGGACCAAGGTTCAATTCCTGGTTTGGGTCAGAATTTGCACGTTCTCCCCTTGTCTGTGTGGGTTTTCTCCAGGTCCTCCAGTTTCTTCCCATAGTCCGAAAGATGTGCTGGTTAGATGTGTTCGCCATGCTAAATTCTCCCTCAGTGTATCTGAACAGGTGCCAGGGTGTGGCAATTAGAGGATTTTCACAGCAACTTCATTGCAGTGTTAATGTAAGCCTTCTTGTGACACTAATAAATAACCTCTAATATCATAAATCATTTGATCAAAGTAGTACCAGAATTTGTCTGCTGACTACTAAAAGTTATTTTGCACAAAATATTCTTGGAACTAAACAAAATTCCATCAGGCCTCAAATGACAACATAAAATGATCAAAGACTAGATTAATATATACAATACACACACACACATATATCCATTGTGGTATAATGCAAAAGCTTAATTTAAAAGCAGCAGTGTCAAACACCAATAGTGCATAAAACCACTGAACCACTTTGTGGTTTTATTGCCAGTGAATGGGCTCTGATGTTAACTGCCATAGTGATCCAAAAAAATCAGCAGACCCGGGTTCAATTCCAGCCTTGGCTCACTGTCTATGGGGAGTTTGAGTTTTCTCCCATTGTCTGCGTGGGTTTCCTCCAGGTGCTCCGGTTTCCTCCTACAGTCTAAAGATGTACGGGTTCGGTGAATTGGCTGTGCTAAATTGCCTCTTAATATCAGTAGGAATGGCAGGGTAAATAAGTGGTGCTATGGGGCTAGGGTCTGGTTGGGACTGCAGTCAGTGCAGACTCGATAGGTCAAATGGCCTCCTTCCGCACTGTAGGGATTCTATGATTCTATGACTACGATATCTCACTTTCACATAAATTCAGATTTCTCTGGAGCATAGGTTAACAGCAGTGACAGTGAAAGCTGAAGCGTGTCACTACAAGTTACTGCCATTCTGAGTGGAAGTGCTATGGCACCATTTGTCACTGAATTATAGTCAGCAATTTTTTTAAAAAAATGCTGGTGCTCTTTGAATGTGCAGTCAGCTGGATTTAAATATTGATCTAGCACTCTGCTTCCTGCTTCTTTTAATCTGGAATACAATATACTATTTGTAGAAGCTTTCACTTTGAACTTTGGAGCAATTAAAACAGCGTGCTACGAAGAAGTTGTTAATGGACCAGATGGATCCAATGGGCTTCACTCATTCAGGCATGCACTGTCATAGAGCATACAGTAACATAAATAGGCAATGGAAAAATAGAAGTAGCCAGTAGATTACACTATTGAACGATAAATTGCCTGTATTCTGCAATTAATTCATTCACTGTCATTACTCCCCCCACTCCCATAAATAGTTATATAGTTCAAAATACTCTTACAGAGCACTAATTCAAATACAGTAGCACAAAATTTATAATTGCAATGTTGGGTGCTTTCCACAGTCCAAGGACACAGTATGAAAATTTCACCCATCAGTAACAAGCGACTGAAACAAAGCCAAACCCAGATATAGAATTTGACATTTTTGGACATTATATGCAATGCTTCTCTTTATAAAATGCCAGCCTTTTGTTGCTAACTATGAGTGTTTACCTAAAAGCATTCAAAGCAATGGAATTTAACCTACATCCTACTGGTACATTATCATATATTACATCAACCATGACTACCGTGGAAAACATATTTCAGATTCCCTTCCCCCCGCCAAATCTAGTACACAAAGATGATTCTGTGCAGCAGGACCTGAATTGGGAGATCAAGTGTATTAAAAGGAATTAAGCAATGGATTGGTGACAGGATAATTAAAATCAACTGTTCAAAATTTTGAGGCATAAATGACAATATTTTTTCAAAGCTCATAGACAACCGTGGGAAAGAAAGAATTTGCATTTATAAGTGCTTTGCACACCCTCTGGGTGTTCCAATGTGCTTTACGGCCAATTAATTACTTCTACAGTGCAGTCACTGTTTTAGTTGATAAAGGCACAGTTTGCAAGCAATAAAATCTGACAGAAAGCAGAGATGGATTGCTCGTCCAATCTCTTGCAGTTTGAGGGGTGAATGTTGACCAGGACACTATTACAACTTCTAGATCAAATACCACAAAACCCCTATAGCACAGAAGGAGGCCATTCAGCCCATCGAGCACCAAGTCTCCGAAACAGCACCCCACCACCCAGGCGCTCCTGTTTGCCCTACATCCCATAACCCCATGCATTTACCACAGTTAATCCACCTATCCTACACATCTTTGGACAATAAGGGGCAACTTAGCATGGACAATCCACCTAACCTGTATATCTTTGCCTGTTATATTCAGAAAGCCAGTTGGTTAAGGGTAGAACCGAAGCCAGTCTTTTACTCACTTTTATATGCATTTCAAGAATTTCACATTACAAATATATACCCACTAGATCAATAACCAGTTTCAATCTTTGCCCATTTGTAGGGACTCAGCAAATCCCCAGTTACATCCAGCACTTGCATGCAATTGATATAAAATTAACAGACTCCCTTCTCTCTCTTCAAATCCAAATTAGATATTTCATGCACAACTAAAAATTTCAAAACAAATTAAATCAAAAACCTCCATATGGATTATGAAGTTTTACATTGAAAAATTCCCCTCTTTTCGGACTCAATTTCTTTGTTCCACAAAATGTAATGCACACACACATATACATAAATAGTCATTTATGCCTCAAAATTTTTAATCAGTAATCCTCTCTATATGCATATCAGCCACCTCCTTAATTTGAGATTTCCTTTCCTGTCAGAATTTGTTTCAAACCAAAAGATTCAATCTGCAACCACCTTATCATGGGCAATTAGGGATGGGTAATAAATTCTGGCCTATCCTGCAATGCCCACATCCTATGAATAAATTAAAATAAACAGCTGCATTAGAAATCCTAACAGGAAGATTAATGTGATATGTGAAGCATCATTAAAAAAGAGTAGTTGTATGATCTCAGGATGGGGCTAAATTCTCCAGATTGAATTGTTCACTGTTTTATTTGCCATTAAAACATTCTAAACTTTAGGAGGTTTCATAGAACATTACAGCGCAGAACAGGCCCTTCGGCCCACGATGTTGCACCGACCAGTTAAAAAACAATGACCCTCTAACCTAAACTAATCCCTTTTCATCCATAAACCTATCCATGGATCTCTTAAACGCCCCCAAACTAGGCGCATTTACAACTGCAGCAGGCAGGGCATTCCAATCCCTCACCACCCTCTGGGTAAAGAACCTACCCCTGACATCCGTCCTATAACTACCCCCCCTTAATTTAAAGCCATGCCCCCTCGTGCTAGCTTTCTCCATCCGAGGAAAAAGGCTATCACTATCCACCCTACCTAAACCTCTAATCATCTTATATGTTTCAATAAGATCCCCTCTTAGCCACCTTCTTTCTAGCGAAAACAACCCCAAATCCCTCAGTCTCTCCTCATACGACTTCCCCTTCATACCAGGCAACATCGTGGTAAACCTCCTCTGCACCCTCTCCAAAGCCTCCACATCCTTCCTATAATGTGGGGACCAGAACTGCACACAATACTCCAAGTGCGGCCGCACCAGTGTTGTGTACAGTTGCAACATGACGCTGCGACTCCTAAATTCAATCCCCCTACCAATAAACGCCAAGACACAGTATGCCTTCTTAACAACCTTATCTACTTGATTCCCAACTTTCAGGGATCTATGTACATATACAGCTAGATCCCTCTGTTCATCCACACTATTCAGAGTCCTCCCGTTAGCCCTATACTCGACACATCTGTTATTCCCACCAAAGTGAATTACCTCACACTTCTCCGCATTAAACTCCATCCGCCGCCTCTCGGCCCAGCTCTGCAACCTGTCTAAGTCTCCCTGCAAACTACGACACCCTTCCTCACAATCTACCACACCTCCGACTTTGGTGTCATCAGCAAATTTACTAATTCACCCAACTATACCCTCATCCAGATCATTAATAAAAATTACAACAGCAGTGGCCCCAAAACAGATCCCTGAGGCACACCACTCGTAACTGGACTCCATGACGAATATTTACCATCAACCACCACCCTCTGTCTCCTATCTGCTAGCCAATTCCTGATCCAATTTCCTAGATTACCCTCAATCCCATACATCTGCATTTTCTGCAGAAGCCTACCATGGTGAACCTTATCAAACGCCTTACTAAAATCCATATATACCACATATATACCATATATTTCATCTGAATCAACTGACCAATCAAGCTCTTTCAATACAACATCAACTTTCTGCAAGGGCCTAGTATGATTAACTGGAATGAGAGTAACGTTCCTCAAAAAGGGTTGTTAATTTAAAGTGAGTGTAGACATTTTCTGCCCAATGTCAAAACCAATATATTTAATAATCCCACTAGCCTGACTCCCAATCTGCTTTTAGTTGAATACAACCCATTTTCAGCAGCTGGTCCCATAATAGTAACACCCTACAAGTACCATTTAGGTCACTGACGCATTTGTTAAGTTTCCTTAGCCTTTTTTCTGCATCTGTTGCTTCTTTGGCATATTACAGAAACACTTCTCTCTCAAATGTACTGCCCTACTGAAATGCAACCTATACTCCATGAACACGTGGCTAAAAGAGCTAAAAAGATTTTTGAGATTACATTTTCAACTTTGGGAGAGTCCACTAATATCTGTAATATTATAGTAACTCACTCTTCAAAATTCCTAGCAATTAGCCTCATGTCCAATCTGCAATGAGGCCTTAATACAAATCCACCAACGTGACAAAGCTTTCTGCCCTTCATCTGGTACCTCAGAGCAAACTCCTAGCTCTTTTCAATCTAATGCTCTATGTCTCTCATTAGTTTATCCAAAAAGTCCATTAGTTTATCTACAACTACCAAAGTTTCTTGATCATGAGACTTCTGCTTCTCGTGCAATTCTGTATTCTTTATTTGACTGCCTAATCTTTCCAAGCTCTGGCCTCTCCTTGCACTTTTGTTCGTCATAACTACTACTGAGAAAAAAATCCTCTTGTACTACTACCGGATTTTTCTTCAGTCTTGTGACATGAGACAATTTGAGACCCATTTTCAATACTAGCACTGTTCGTCACTCTGCCAGTCCATGGCCCTCACTTCTTGGCCAATATTTGAACAATGTTTAAACTTGCAGTCACTCTTTCTGCATGTCCCAAAAATATCACATCGCTCTATCCACTAGCACCATCATGTGTCACCCAGGTAGCTATCCTGAGGAATTGATCTTTTAAATAGGGTAGCCCTTTCATGTGTTCTAATCATGCACAGCACAAGCCCTTGATCTATTGTACTCTGTTCCTTGGACCTTCACCACAAAACACAGGAGCATTTGAGTTACAAAGTGGCTTGTGTTACTTCTGTCGGCTGTTCAGAGTCAGATATTGCAATTAACTGTGAAGTGAACTTCAAATGTTTGACTGTCATATTTGACAAATATCATGGCTGTACAGGGGCCTTTCCATTCTCTATGATCCCCTCTTTTATAATATATGAAATCTCCTCAGTCAACTTCTCTGATGGTCTTAATACTTCAGTGCCCTCTGAATTTGCTGAGGCCATAGTTTGGCAAAAGCATTCAAACATACAGAAAATATTGAACTGTGCTGCTTTCTGGATCAAGACTACTGCATAGCAAGAAGGCAATGTGAGATTTCGAAAAGGGACCAATCAATAAAGACTTTACCCTCCGGCCACCAGTGATTTTATTGCATGAACTGCCCATGACAGGGTGATTGTCAATTTGCAGTCTGCTGCACAGCTAAACAGTTATGCAGCATTTCATTGATCACTGCATGATTTCTATCACAAAGTCCACTGCTGAAAGAATGTCCAGCTGCAATATTTATGACCAAAATGTATTCATATTTTCACATCTCTGAACTCACTCATCATTGGCAAGCTCTCCTCCATTAAGTGTCAAACTTTGCTGGTGGCTGAAGTCAAGCCCCTATCCACTTATCCATGATTTTGCCCATAATAACCCCTTTGCCTAAACTATACGTTACTGCAGAAAGACTAAATCTGGTCACTAGGTTTACAAAATGTTGAATGCAAATATTTTTGTTCCAGATCTTTAGATCCATGGCAACTACCTTCGAAAGTCACATGCCAATAAAAGGCTTACAACAGAATATGCAGTGTCCAAAACTTTTTACAGGTTTCACACTCCCCACTAATCTTCTATTAGTTTCATATACACTTTTTCAATCACACCTGAAACTTTTAGCAGGAATTTTAATCTTTGACCATAGGATGAGAAAACTGTTGATGCACCTTTAGAACATTGTTTTCCTCTCTCTCTCTGATTAACACTTAATTTCATTAATACTTGACTGACACTCTGATGAGAAATATAAGGCTTTGCGAAGCAGAAACAATAATATCCTGGCTGGGTAAATTGCAGGTCGACTAATCTTTCAGAAATAATTGCCTTATCATGTAGGTTTATTCAACAGCAGAAGCAACACTAGTGATGACATCAAACCTAATAAAATATGAGCTTTATATTCCTTAACCTTGTGTTGATTCGCACTAAATAAACAGAACACTCTGCTGTTCCATTTGCTATTGAAGTGCAAGGACTATCTAGTACTGCAAAGTTAAAGGTGCCACAACTAACACATTCACCATAGGATCAAAACTCCTTCTGACCAGCATACTTTGCTCAGGTGACACCATTATCTCCACTATCTTTGTCAGAATTTTTTTATGTCTCATTTTGAGGACCCTGCCTCTCCATTTTGGGGAGTTTGCCTGCTGCATGAATTATATTTTGAGTCATAATTGAAGTACCAACTAATCCTTGGAAATTCCTGGCATTAATTTACCCCTCATTATTTTTCCAATTCTGTCTTCTGCTGTAATAGCTAGATCTACCAAAGATTATTTAAACTTCATTCTGGTCTTTAATCCTTTCATTATACTGTCAGCCACATCCATTATCAAGTCAATTTTGAAACTCAGTAATCGAGTCCTTTGCCCTTATTGCACTGCAGGATGCCCCATTTGATCCATGAAAGTTGAAGGAACGACTGATTCCCCAAGAATGTTTTCAAGACAACAGACATCTGATCTGAACAGGTCATCCATTTCCAAGAACCAAACACCAGTTAGAACCAATAGGCTGCACAAAAGAGACACCTTGCCACAATCCAGCACTTTAAGTGTTAGAACTATTCCAGAAATTCCAAAATTAAATTTAATCAATATTTTATACTGTCTGTTAAAATAGATGATGCATTCTTCTATGGAAGGACCATCTGATTCCCAAAATCTATCAAAGTTTGATGATGCATCATAGGCATTTAATAGACAATCTTTCTTGTAGATTTCACCCAAGAACCCTAAAAGGTTCGGACCTTCACTATACACCTCACAGGCATTCCTCTCAATTTGTTTACCTGCAGGAAATGTGAATATCCAGACCATACTTTTTCCCTTGATGTTCAGATCAGAGACTCTTCACATATCCACTTAATTCTTCCATTGATCATATTGTTCATACTCCCAAGAATAAAATGCCACTGGTGCTTCACAGGCATGTTATGAAACAAACCACATGAAATATTGGGTCCAATTACCAAAATTTCAGCCAAAGAGTTAGAGGGTTTTAAGGAGTGACTTAAAGGAAAAAAGTGTGGCAGAGACAGGGAGAGGTACATTGAGAGTAATCCAGAGTTGAGGGCTGATGCTGTTGAAGGCACTGCCAACAATGGAGGAACAATCAAACTCAGGAATACTCAGAAGGCCAAGGTTTGAGCAGAGCAGATATCCTGGAGAGTTGTGGGGTGAGGAATTACAGAGATAAAGAGGGGCAAGGCCACGGATGGAATTGAAAACAAAGAGCAGAACTTTAAAATCAAAACATTGCTTGACCAGGACCCAATAGAGGTCAGCGAGGACACAGGTGACAGGTGAACAGGACTACTGCAAGCTGAGGCACAGGCAACAGAATTTTACAACATAGAACACTGCAGCGCAACACAGGCCCCTTGGTCCTCGATGTTGCGCCAACTTGTGAAACCAATCTAAAGCCCATCTAACCTACACTGTTCCAATATCAAGCATACGTTTATCCAATGAACATTTAAATGCCCTGAATGTTGGTGAATCCACCACAGTTGCTGGCAGGGCTTTCCATGCTCTTACTATTCTGAGTAAAGAACCTACTTCTGACATCTGTCCTATATCTATCACCCCTCAATTTAAAGCTACGCCCCCTCGTGTTAGGCATCTCCATTTGACGAAAAAGGTTCACACTGTCCACCCTATCTAATCCTCTGATTACCTGATATGCCTCTTCTAAGTCACCTCTTAACTTTCTTCGAACGAAAACAGCCTCAAGTCCCTCATCCTTTCCTCAAAAGGCCTTCCCACCATACCAGGCAACAACCTGGTAAATCTCCTCTGCACCCTTTCCAATGCTTCCACATCCTTCCTATAGAACTGTACGCAATGCTCCAAGTGCGGCTGCACCAGAGTTTTGTACAGCTGCAACATGACCTCATGGCTCCTAAACTCAATCCCTCGACCAAAGAAAGCTAACACATCGTATGCCTTCTTAACAACCCTATCAACCTGGGTGCCAACTTTCAGGAATCTATGCACGTGGACACCGAGATCTCTCTGCTCAATCACACGACCAAATAACTTACCATTAGTCCAGTACTCTGTATTCCTGTTACTCCTTCCAAAGTGAATCACTTCACATTTTTCCGCATTAAACTCCATTTGCCACCTTTCAGCCCAGCAGCTTATCCATGTCCCTCTGTAACCTGCAACATCCTTCCGCACTGTCCACAACTTCACCGACTTTAGTGTCATCTGCAAATTTACTAACCCATCCTGCTATGCCCTCATCCAGGTCATTTATAAAAATGACAAACAGCAGTGGCCCCCAAACAGATCCTTGCAGTACACCACTAGTAACTGAATATTAACCAGAGGAAATTTTGGATCCATGGTGGGTAGAAAGCAGGCAATCAGCACATTGGAATAGTCATCTAGAGGTAACAAAAGCATGATTGAGGGTTTCAGCAGATCAGCTGAGATGGGGCGACATCAGACGATGTTACAGAAGTGAAAAAAGGCACTCGAGTAGTAGTGCAAATGCAATAAGCAGCTCATTTCATGGTAAACGATGACATCACAATTGGGGCTAAATGTATACGGGAGGAAGAAGGGGGGGAACATAAAGATATTGAATTTGACGATCAGCCATGATCAAAATGAGTGGCGAAGCAGGTTTGATGAGCTGAATGGCCTACTCCCACTTCGAGTTTCTATCAAGGTTGCAAAAGGACTGGTGTAATCTCAGGCTGTTGCTAGGGGGAGAGATGGAGTTGGCAGCTGGAAACAAATTTGGAGTGAGGGGCTAAAAACAACAGTTCCAGTCTTCCCAATATTTAACCAGAGGAAATTTGTGCATACCAATTATTGAATATCAGTTAAGCAGTCTGATAATTTAGTAACAGTAAAAGAGTCAGGAGAGATGCTGATGACGTACAGATGGGTGTTATCTGCATACACGTGAAAAATAATGATGTACAAATATCAGAGGAATTATACCCCAACAGTTGATATTTATTTTCTAACATTTTTCACAATGTCACTAGGATTCAGTTTTTGGTCTGAATTTTTAAAAAAAAAGTTTCAATCTTCACCCTGAGACATTCTGAAGTGTGAGGATGCCCTCCAGAACCAGATGGTCTGAAGTGTACTGGGCATGGGCATAGGCATAGCCATAGCCATAGCCACAGAACAGAAACAGACCAACCTCCTCATACATTACCTTTCAATGCCATTATTTGCATATGATCAAACACAATTTATATGCAATTGACATGCTCATGGGATCTTTAATGTCCACCATAACAGGAGGGCTGGGCCTAGATTTAACACTGCACCTTCTGTTAATGCAACACTCCCTCAATTCTGCACTGAACTATGCAAGTTCAGTAACCAAGGTGTGTATACAATGTGAAACACAGAGGTCGATTAACTGAATTATAACAGCACAACTTGTGATTTTCCTAGTTCCTGGAGAAAACATGACAAGAGTAAACTGCCACTGACTATTTTCAAAACCCAAAGATAATAATTTTACAAAGTATTTTGGCCTGCAGTCACAATCAACTCATTTGCTGTGATTCTTATCTCTGACAAGAACACTTCACATTCCTCCTCTCTTATCTTATTGTTCCACACCCTTTTCAGACTTCAACCAAATGACTCAAGTCTCATTACACAAAAAACATTAAAGGTCAGTACATTGCACCTTTAAACACACAAAACAAATGCCCATTCTAAAACCAATGCAAAGTACAGTCTCTGTTTTCGGGACACAGTCAACCTCAATCTTAAATTCAAAATTAAACGAGACCTCTCTGTCAAAGTCTTGGATTGAAGCTCCTCCATTTGTGCACAACTGAAATCTTTCTAAGATATTAACAGCTGCAGCTTATTTATATAATTGCAAAATTTCCCGAGTCCACAGGAAAATTGCAGTAATGATTTAAAATCTGTTCATTTGGCTCAGAGGTAAATTCTCCATACAGGAGATCACAGATTCAATTCCTACGACACCAGGAACTTAAACACAACCACAGAGAGTGCCGCCTTTCAGGTAAGATATTATATTGAGGCCCGATTTATCACAAAAGAGAAGGAATATTCTCCCAGTGTCTTAGCCAGCATATATCCCTCAACCACACGATCGTAACCAGTCATTTCTCGGATTGTTATTCATGGAGGCTGGTTAGCTCACTGACCAGATGCTCAGTGTGGGTTCGATTCCCATTTCAGCTCTGGTAGACTCAGGACTGACTTCCTCCCTGTGCCCGAAAATAAAAGACAATGGCAAATGACCACTGACAAAAACAGCTCACTGAGAAACACAGCAGACAACGAGCCGAGGACCTGCCTTTGAAGAGCACAGAGGGGTAAATTTTCTAGGTCCTGCCTGCACAGGAATTGTTGCAAGCTGGGTGGAAAATTTGACAGACCATTTAAAGGTCCACTGACTTCGAGTGGGAATTTCTGAAAAATCCTGCCCATGCTATGGAATCCTTATTTTCCACTATTTTTCTCTCCCACCCCCCCACCCCAAACTCATGGAAATGGAATTTGTGGAACGTTGCTCTGTGCAAATTAGCTTTCAGAACAATACTTCAAAATCACTTAATGGCTATTACCAACGTCCTTCTTAGCCATGACCACCATAATTTACATTCATAATATAGAATCTCAACAGTGCAGACAAGGCCATTCGCCCTATCGAGACTGCACCAATTCTCTCACAGTATCTCACCCAGGCCCTCTACCCCACCCTATTGTTGTAACCCCAAACATTCAGCATAAACCATGTAACCTACATATTTTGGGACACTAGGGGGTAATTTAGCACAGCCAAACCTGCACGTCTTTGGAGTGTGGGAGGAAACCGGAGTATCTGGAGGAAATCCACACAGACACAGGGACAGTCACCCAAAGCTGGAATTTTTCTATTTTCTATTGTCTTGACCTCTGACAAATGATCATCCAGATCATAAGTTGTTACTTTCATCATTATTTATGTATTTAACATAAATCCTATAACAATATCACAAAGTTTATTGGTACAAACAAGCTACAGGTAAAGCAGCATGTAGGTCCATGCCCTTCTAACAATCTAATTTCACTATGTCAGTTTGCTCCCATCATAAGCAATAGTTAACCCATAACTGCTTCACTCTTGTACTTAAAGGCTAAACATTCTCTTTCTTGACACAATCTAAATTATTTTATGTAGGCATGGCACAACTCAGGCAAAACCTCATACAAAAACGTGAACTGACTTAAAAAGGAGAATGCTCACGGATGATTGAAGAATTCCACAAACTCCTCCTCAAACTTTACACTGTATTGGCCGGACAAAAGAAAATAATGCCTGACTCACAAAGAATAGATACCTAATAGCTTCCTGAGGAGCATCAGAAATCTGATCAAATCATTTACCAGGTATGTAAAGAGGGTTTCCTGTATAACATGCCTGAAATTCCTAAAATCTTAGCCCCTGCTTTCTTTCCCTCCACTCTACCAATCAACTCCTTTCCTCTTCCAAAATTTGAAGGGGTTAGACACAAGAGAGAGACAACAGGAGGACGGTAGTGTCACTCTTCATTCTTTCGAGTTGCTGCACTGTACTGGAGAGAATTACTAAACGTTTGAGCTTCAGTTTGGAGCAGGATTGTGTAGATACTTCGCTGAACTCCAGTGTTTTCAGACCACCTCGGTACCCAGGCGCTGTATGAACTCACTGTCCCGGTCAGTGTATTGTGTTGGCTTTTACACCCCCGGCTCCACAGCAGTGCCTCAGCCACTGGAAGCAGCCTCCGAAGTGCCAGGCCGGGGCTGACCCCCGGGGCCGGGGCGGGGGGTAGGTCACCCAGGCGGGGTGAGTGGGTGGGAGGAGGCAGCTTTTCTCCTTCCTGGGTCTCAGCGGTCATTTCCTAGCCGAGCTTCCCACGGAGAGTGTGAGTGAGGGGCAGACAGGGCAGTGCGGCTGGACTGGCCGACTGACCTTTCCTCTCTCTCTCTCCCCCCCCCCCACCCCGCCCCCTGTCAGGGATACCACCACCACCACCGCCTCCCTCTCTCCCTTCGTCTGTCGGTGCTGCCGGCTCGGCTCCCGGCCTAGGCCTCAACGGCTTCACCAGCCAGGAGTGTGTGTGTGTGTGAGAGAGCGAGGGGCTTCCTTGTGTCGGATCCCCTCCCGCCCGGTTTACCCTCACCCAGCCGCCCCGGCTTGCCCTCCCTCCTTCTCCTCCTCCCCCCCCCCCCCCCCCCAGCCCCGCCGGTTACCTGGCGCTTGTGCGGGGCTGGAATTCGCGGACTCTGGGCAGTCGACACGAATTCACTCAGCAGGCGGAGACGGGATCCGGGAGCGGCACCCCGCGCGCGAGCACGCACGCCTACGCTGGATCCCGGCCTCGAGCACGCACGCCTAACCCCCCCCCCTTCCCCCGGACGCGAGCACGCACGCACGCCTGCCCCCCCTTCCCCGGACGCGAGCACGCACGCCTACGCGATGACGTAGGTGCGCCGAACGCAGCGTTGGGCGGCGCGCCCGCAGGCTGTTGCTAGGGTGCTCTCCCTTAGCGACGGTCTCTTCACCTGGTCGGCCTCCCCCCAGATTGTCCATAAACTTCACCCAAACCCGCCCTTTTTGTTACTTTAGACAGGCGGAGCTAGGAGAGACAAATCTTTGTCTTTTTTAAAATAATAAGTAGACTTAATAAATTAGATCATCTTTTCACCTTTGCCAGTGATGCCCAGCGGTCACAGTCGGTGTAAATCAGTGATAGGCAACCTCGGTCACATGATCATCCTTCTGTCGCCTCATTAGTGACCCTCTGTCACCTCACCAATGGCCCTCCATCGCCGTATGAGTGGCCCTCCATTGTTGCATGAATGACCTTCTGTCTCTGCATGAGTGGCCCTCTCTGCCCTTGTGAATGGCCCTTCGTCATCGCATGATTATCCCTCCGTTGCCGCATGAGTGGCCGTACATCATCACATGATTATCTCTCCATTACCCCATGAGTGACCCTCTGTCTCCTCATGACTGGCCCACATGATTATCCCTCAGTCGCCGTATGAGTGGCCCTCCATTGCCACATGATTATCCCTCAGTCGCCGTATGAGTGGCCCTCCATTGCCACATGATTAAGCCTCAGTCGCCGTATGAGTGGCCCTCCATTGCCACATGATTATCCCTCAGTCACCGTATGAGTGGCCCTCCTTTGCCACATGATTATCCCTCTGTCGCCGTATGAGTGGCCCTCCTTTGCCACATGATTATCCCTCAGTCGCCATATGAGTGGCCCTCCTTTGCCACATGATTATCCCTCAGTCGCCGTATGAGTGGCCCTCCATTGCCACATGATTATCCCTCAGTCGCCATATGAGTGGCCCTCTGTCGCCGTATGAGTGGCCCTCCATTGCCACACGATTATCCCTCTGTCGCCGTATGAGTGGCCCTCCTTTGCCACATGATTATCCCTCTGTCGCCGTATGAGTGGCCCTCCATTGCCACATGATTATCCCTCAGTCACCGTATGAGTGGCCCTCCTTTGCCACATGATTATCCCTCAGTCGCCGTATGAGTGGCCCTCCATTGCCACATGATTATCCCTCTGTCGCCGTATGAGTGGCCCTCCATTGCCACATGATTATCCCTCAGTCGCCATATGAGTGGCCCTCCTTTGCCACATCAATAGTCTGCCTTCTTCCCATTGGTCACAAGATTGAAATCAGGTCATCACGCCATGAATAAGATTAAATCTATTTAATACACACTGAATATTTCAAAACTAGTTATTGAAAATGCTTGATTATTAATATCTGAGTAGAGCTGTCATCAACTTCAAATGGTAAAAACAAATGAAATATTTACGTTTTGATTTGACGCAGAGGGAGTGCATGGTTCTCTCAATGTGTGGAATCAGCATGTACCTCACTTCCCTGTGCCTTGCTTTATATGCATATCACTTTAATCATGCAGGTAGGATAAAACTACCCAGACAGAAACAAGCAGAATCTGGCAACCCTCTGTGTAGGCACTGGTCAACAAAATGTCCTGAGGTCTGCACTCAGAACCCAGGTGGCACAGTGGTTAGCGTTGCTGCCTTACAGTGCCAGTGACCCAGGTTCAATTCTCACTTTGGGTGACTGCGTGGAGTTCTCCCTGTGTCGACATGAGCTTCCTCGGGTGCTCCGATTTTTCTCCCACAGTCCAAAGATGTGCAGAGTATGTTGATTGACAATGCTAAATTGCCTCTTAGGGTCCAAAGATGTGCAGGTTAGGTGGTTTGGCCATGATCATGTGTGGGGTTACAGGAATAGGGTAGGCCTGGGCAAGATGCTCTTTCAGAAAGTTAGTGCAGACTCAATGGGCCAAATGACCTCCTTCTGTACTGTCGGAGTTCTATGATTCTATGTGGTCCTCGGGCGGCAGGTTGCCCATCATTGACCTAAAGCATACCAGCAAAATTGCATGCCCTTCTTTCCAGGATCTACCAGGAATGGGAAAATCTGTGGAAAAGAGGTGTGCAGTCAAGTGCCAATGTCCCCCATGGGCCATGTCCAACCTAAACTAGTGAATGATTTTATCTCATAAGTGATGTTAATTTGTTCTGGGTTTAAAATTTAAACCTGTTTTGGCCTGTTTTAACTGCCATTAAAATGACAGTTCCACATTATCGCATCAAGATCTTAAGGCAATATTTTTCTTTTAGCTGCAGGTTTCCAGCTGTCACAAATGTGAGATTAAGAAGCACAACAACTTGCATTTATATGAAGCTTAAAGCTTATTTATTAGTGTCACAAGTAGGCTTACATTAACATTGTAATGAAGTTACTGTGAAAATCCCATAGTCACCACACTCATGCGCTATATACTGAGGGAGAATTTGGTATGACCGATGCGCCCAACCATATAGTGTCATTAACATGGATACTAGGACTGTTGAAAAAAGGTTGGGCAAAGAGGTAGGTTTTAATCAGCCAATTAACAGAGGAGAAAAAGATAAAGAGTCAAGCAAGGTTAACAGTGTTCCATAGCTAGGACCTGGGCAGCTGAAGGTATCAGCCGCTAATGTTGTATGTGATGAATATTGGGGATGTACAAGAGGCCAGAATTGAAGAAGCCTAAAGTTCTCTGAGGGTTATAGAACTGAAAAGGTTTATAGAGAGAGAGAAAGTAGAAACATTCGAGGGAGTTGAACACAGGGATGAGAATTTACAAATTCAGACCAGGAGCAAGCAGACTGATGAGTGGGACTAAGTGCAAGTTAGGATACAGGCAGCAGAGTTTGAATGAATCTTAAGCTTATGGAGGGTTGCAGACTGTAGTCTGGCGAGGAAAGCAATGGGATTGTCGCATCTGGAGGTAACAAAATCATGATATCATGGTAAGTGACCTTGTATGACTTGTGACCAGTGCCTAGTTCAGTGACAGAATGTCACATGGGTTGTACCAATTAGACCCATTGATGTGTGTACTGGACACTGTGATCGTATACTTATCCACCACTTATCTGCCTTCTCCCCATTTTCCAGGGAGCAAACTGATAAATGTAAGTCAACAAGCTGGTTTATGTGAAATAAATGACTGAATAGAAGTTAGCACAGTGGAATTTACCTATTTTCTATCATTCCTTGTGACATAAATAATAAATTATGCAAACTTTGCCCGAGATCAGGACTAATTATTTAACAAGTAGAATTGCTGAGCTAATTGCAGCTAACCTAGAAAAGGAGAATTTTTTCAATGTTCCAGACCTGAAAACCAACTATTTTCCACCAAGTAAAAAGCCCTTCCCTCAAACTTATTTTTTGTTAAAGTTTGGCTCGTTGAGCAGTTAATCGAAACGGCCACCTCTCCTTATGGTGCAGTGGCCACATTGCCTGATCGCCCAGGCCTCTGCAAAGCTCAACAAATCAAACCAATCCAATTCTATAGGTCTAAACTCTTTAATGTTATGCTACCAAATTCCTCCATTATCTCATGCTGATTGTGTGTTGCAAGTATGGACATTTATGTTACTTGTGTCTTCAAATTCTCTGACCAATGGACTTAAATCAACCTACAATATAATTTGTGTGTCTCAGGAATGTAACCCATCATGGCCTGAATTTAACTTAATTGCAACATCTTAATCTAAATGAATTTTAAAATTTCTTTCAGGACAAAGGTGAAAAATCTTAAAACATGTCTCCTTCTCTGAGAGGGCCCTCTATGTGAGGTCAGTAGTTGGGAAATGTGTATACTGTGACTGCTGATTCTTCCAGGTCTCAGAATTCCATAGGCAATGAAGAAAATTGTCTAAGCTATGTGGCAGTATGCAGTGCTCCTGATACCTTATCCAAAACATGATTTCATGGCATATTTGTGGCGGAAGGGTGGGTGGGGGCTAAGGTTATCTAAAGGCCACCTTGCAGCTGGGCCTAAAGAACCATTTGGACAACAAATAACACCCCAGAAAAAGCTGTAAATCAGGGAATTGAATGGAGGGAGAACTTTGAGAAAACTGCAATCTCAGGAGAAGCACTACTGGGAAAATTGTTGGAACTGTGCAGCTGACAAATCCCCAGGTTCTGATGGACTTCATTTTAGGGCCTTAAAATGAGTGGCTAGTGAGGTAGTTGATGTATTGGTTTTAATTTTTCAAAATGCCCTGGATTTGGGAAAATGCTTTAGATTGGAGTAATGACTCAGGAAGCCCAAGTCGAAAGGAACATAGTTTATTACAGAATGCAAAGTAAAACAACTACAGTGGCGTACACTCACATTCCCTGCCTAGGACTACCATTCAGCAGGTTTAACCAATTCTTTTCAGTTCTTTGAAGAGGTACCATATAAGGTTGATCAAGGGGAACTGGTGGACGTACTGTATTTAGATTTTCAGAAGGAATGTGATTACTGCAATAAAAAAAACTCATGTCGTATAGGGTAATATATTGGCCTGAACAGAAGATTGACCAGCAAAGAGGAAACTGAGGATAGCTATAAATGGATCTCTTTGGTTGGCAAGAAGTAATGTGTGCATCAGCGATCATTGTTGGTTCTTGAACTCTTTACAATTTACATAAATGACTTGAATGAAGGGACCAAAGATCTAGCTGCTAAATTTGCTGATGACCCAAAGTAAGTAAGATAGTAAAATGCGAAGAGGACACAAGGAGACCACAAAGGGATATGGATAGGTGAGGTGAGTGGAAAGACCAGGAAAATTGAGTACAATATAGGAAAGTGTGAAATTGTTCATTTTGGGAGGGAAATAAAAAGTATATTATTTAAATGGTGAGAAAACTCAGATCTCTGAAATTCAGAGAGATCCAGTGAATGGATTGCAAAAGGCTGGTTTGTGGACCAGTAAATAATGAGGAAAGCTCAGAGAATGTTATCATGTATTGCAAGGGGAATTGAAGACAAATTGGAGGTTATGCTTCAGTTGTACAGGCCATTGGTGAAACAACATCTGGATTACTGTGTATTGCTCTCCTAATTTAAGGAAAGATGTAAATGCATTTTAGGCAGTTTAGAGAAGGTTTATTCAACTAATACCTGGATTAGGCAGGTTGTCTTAAGAGAGAAGATTGGACAGGCCTGCATCCACTAGAGCTTAGAAGAATAAGAAGTGACTTGATTGAAACCTTTAAGATCCTGAGGGGTCTTGACAGGTTGGATATGGAAAGGATATTTCCCCTTTTGATTTAATTTATTATTATCACATGTATTGGGATATAGTAAAAAGTATTGTTTCTTGCACACTATACAGAAAAAACATACTATTCATAGAGGACATAGGGGAGAAGAAAAGGAGAGTGCAGAATATGGTGTTGCAATTACAGCTAGGGTGAAGAGAAAGATCGGTTTGATATATGATACATCCATTCAAAAGTCTGATGGCAGCAGGAAAGAAGCTGTCCTTGAGTCAGTTGATACATGTTCTCAGACTTTTCATAGAATCATAGAAATCCTACAGTGTGGAAAGATGCCATTTGGCCCATTGAGTCTGCACTGACCACAATCCTACCCAGGCCCTACCCTCATAAGGCTACATATTTTACCTGCTAATCCCTTGAATCTACGCATTTCAGGACACTAAGGGGCAATTTATCATGGCCAATCAACCCAACCCGCACATCTTTGGACTGTGGGAGGAAACTGGAGCACCCGGAGGAAACCCACGTAGACACGAGGAGAATGTGCAAACTCCACACAGACAGTGACCTAAGCTGGGAATTGAACCCAGGTCCCTGGAGCTGTGAAGCAGCAGTGCTAACCACTGTGCCACCGTGCCGCCCCTTTTTTATCATTTTCCTGACGGAAGAAGGTGGAAGAGAGTATGTCCGGAGTGTGAAGGGTTCTTGATCATGCTGGCTGCTTTTCTGAGGGATCAGAAGTGTAGACAGTGTCAATGTGTGGGAGGCTGGTTTGCCTGATTGACTGAGCTACGTTCACAACCCTTTGCGCTTTCTTGTGGTCTTGGTCAGAGCAGGAACCATACCAAGCCGTTATACATCTGGGAAGGATGCTTTCTATGGTGCGTCTGTAAAAACTGGTGAGAGTCGTACCGGACATGCCGAATTTTCTTAGCCTCCTGAGAAAGTGGAGGTGTTGGTGGGCTTTCTTAACCATTGCATGAGCATAGTTAAGCCAGGACAGATTGTTGGTGATCTGAACACCTAGAAACTTGAAGCTCTCGACCATTAGAACATAAGAACATAAGAAATAGGAGCAGGAGTAGGCCATCTGGCCCTTCAAGCCTGCCCCGCCATTCAATAATGCTCGATGTGTAAGCATACAAGTTAGAGAAACTAAGCTTTACTGCTTCTCATGCCTGCTCCCCCGTTTAGTTAGGTGACTACTGATCTGACTGTGGCCTCAACTCCACGTTCTGGCCAGCCCCCTATATCTCTTTGACTCCCTTAAGAATATATCCAACTCAGCCTTAAAAATATAAGAACATAAGAAATAGGAGCAGGAGTAGGCCATCCAGCCCTTCGAGCCTGCCCCGCCATTCAATAAGATCATGGCTGATCTGTCGTGGCTCAGTTCCACTTTCCCGCCCTCTCCCCATAACCCTTAATCCCCTCTCTTATCAAAAACCCATCAACCCGCGTCTTAAAAATATTTAGCGAGGCAGCCTCCACCACTTCAACGGGCAGAGAATTCCAGAGATTCACCACCCTTTGAGTGAAGAAGTTCCTCCTCAACTCCGTTCTAAACCGCCCCCCCTTTATCTTGAGGCTGTGCCCCCTAGTCCTACTGTCTTTTTTGAGCGGGAAGAGTCTCTCCACCTCTATCCTATCCATCCCATTCATCATCTTATACGTCTCAATGAGATCTCCCCTCATTCTTCTAAACTCTTAACGAGTACAAGCCTAGTTTATTCAGCCTCTCCTCACAGCTCAACCCCCTCAACTCCGGTATCAGCCTAGTAAACCTCCTCTGCACTCCCTCCAAGGCCAAAATATCTTTGCGCAGGTGCGGCGCCCAAAACTGCACACAGTACTCCAGCTGCCATACTTGGAATATAGTGTTGACTTCTGCTCGCCATACTAGCTTTGGAGAGGGTACAGAAAAGATTTACCAGGGTGTTGCTTGGTATGGAGGGCATTAGCTCTGAGGACAGGTTGGAGAAATTTAGTTTGTTCTCACTGGAGTGACGGGGGTTTAGGGGAGACCTGATAGAAGTCTACAAGATTATGAGAGGCATGGACAGAGTGGATAGTCAGAAGCTTTTACCCAGGGTGGAAGAGTCAATTACTCGGGGGTATAGATTTAAGGTGCGAGGGGCAAGGTTTAAAGGAGATGTACGAGGCAGATTTTTTACACAGAGAGTAGTGAGTGCCTGGAACTCATTGCCAGAGGGGGTAATGGGAGTGGATACGGTAGTGACTTTTAAGGGACGTCTTGACAAGTACATGAATAGAATGGGAATAGAGGGACATGGCCCCTGGAAGGGTAGAGAGTTTTAGTTAAGTCAGGCAGCATGGTCGGTGCAGGCTTGGAGGGCTAAAGGGCCTGTTCCTGTACTGTGGTTTTCTTTGTTCTTTGTCTTTCCACTTCATCACCATTTATGTAGACATGGACATGTCCTCCTCTACGTTTCCTGAAGTTGACGACTGGCTCCTTTGTTTTACTGACATTGAGGAAGAGATTCAGAGCCGCTGTTTAAAGATAAAGGGTTGCCATTTAGGACAGAGATAAGAAGCAACTTTTTCTCTCAGAGGGTTGTGAGTCTTTGAAACTCTCTTCCTCCAAAAGTGGTGGAAGCAGAGTCTTGAAATGTTTTAAGCCGGAGGTAGACAAATTCTTGGTAAATAAGGGGGTGAAAGGGGTATTGGGATAGGTGGGAATGTGGAGTTCAGGTTACAGTCAAATTAGCCACTATCTTGTTGAATGGCAGAGTAAACTTGAAGAGCCGAGTGACCTGCTTCTGCTCGTAATTCATATTTTTGCATGTTTGCTTTTCTTCTTGTTGGACAATGTATCACATGGCTTCACTTGTATTGCCTGAGACACCAAGCCTTTGTCTAAAGAATCCCGGTCTCTAAATGAGAAGATGTGAGTTCAAAATCTTATCAAGGGGAGATTTAGCTCTGTGTTCTGAACTGACAGCTAGCAGGGAAACTCTGGGTCCTGCCACACCTCTTGGAGCGTGTTCAAGGTGGCAATCCCTTAATTGGATTGATGTTGGCTTGGGTGACCATTTAGAGGCTACAGGGTGAGAGTGGAAGTAGGCCACATAAAATTTCCATGGCAGCCAATGCTGAGGAAACAAGCAGAAGAATTTCTGTAAGGTTTAGTTTGGACTGAAATGAGCAACAATATCATTGGAAAGTTGGAGGCCTGGCACTCGGGCAGGACAGCCCCCAGTTCTCAGACTCGGAGCTGCTGCTTGAGGCTGTGAAGGTGAGAAGGAAGGTCATCTGCGTGAATGGTGGCTGATATCGGTCACCAACCCAACTAAAAAGGCCTTACTGAGATTGCTGTCTCTATGGCAGAAGTCTGATCTGAAGACTGTGATTTCAGTTCCCAAAAAGGTTCAATGACAGCATCTGGGCCAATGTAAAGATCACCAATATCCGTTATTAGCACATAGTTGTTTGTGGGAATTTGCTGTGTGAAAATTGGCTGTTGTGTTTCCTATATTGCAAGGATGTCAACACTTCAGAAGTACTTCATTGGCTTCCAGTTATTCTAGTTTTGTATAAGGTCATATTTAGGCACTTTCATTTGTGGATTTCACTGGATAGGCCATCATTTATTGCCCATCCCGAGTTGCCCTTCAGAAGGTGGTAGTCAGCATCCTTCTTGAACCACAACAGTCTTTGTGATGTAAGTACACCCACAGTGCTGATAATGAGGGAGTTCTAGGATTTTGATCCAGCAACAATGAAGGAATAGTGATATATTTGAGTCAGAATGGTATGTGACTTGGAGGGGAACTGCCAGGTGACAGTGTTCCCATGCATTTGCCACCCTTGTTCTAGGTGGTAGTGGTCATGGGTTTGGAAGGTGCTGTCTAAGGAGGTTTGGTGAACTCTTGCAGTACATCTCGTAGATGATACACACCGCTCTGACTATGCGTCGGTGGTGTAGGAAGTGAATGTTTGTGGACGGGATGTCAATCAAGCGAGCTGCTTTGTCCTGGTTGGAATCAAACTGTACTCATCTAGGCAAGTGGGGAATATTCCATCAGACTCCTGACTTGCAGCTTATAGATGGTGGGCATGCTTTGGGGACTTGGGGGTCAATTACTCATTGGAGCCTCTGACATACTCTTGTAGCCACAGTGTTTATATGGCTAGTTAAGTTCAGTCATTGTGTGAAACATGAAATGGTTCTGCAGGTAGATCACTCTGAAATACCTCCTAAAACATAACCTAATTTTGTGCTTAAATCACATCATAGATTCTCCATAACCCAACCAACTAACTCAAATAATCTCTCTGGAAGGCTCAAATCGAATTATTTCATTACTGTAGTGGCCTCAGTCACAGCTTCCAAATGTCTTCTCTTTTCAATAGTAAATTTTCCTCAGCTCTTTTAATTTGTGATATTTAAATTAGATATCAATTCAGTGACCCTTTTCTGTAGCCATTTCCGAGCCTCTGTTATTAGTATAAATGGGATTTTTCCGGTCACATCAGCAGTGGGCATTGGGGTGGGCAGGACAGGAAAATTTGGAGTCAGTTTCCAGCTGGCAGAAAAATAGTTAGAAAGTTTTTATTCCTAACTTTCATGGTGGGTCTGGTAGCCCACTTTGGGAAATGTATTTGCGTTTATTTGAATATCATGATTACTCATTAAAACCCAGGCTGCTGGAATCATGCCCCCACTCCAGAACAATTAACCACACTGGTGACTGACTAGATTGGCATGTTCCACAATTGGACAAAATTGACGTGCACCTGGCAAACTGCACTTCACTCACCAACTCAAGGTTAGTGCACTCAGCCTTCAGCTGCCTTTTACTGTAGTCACCACTGCACCTACTCAGTATTAAGGTTGCTCAGATAAGACCAGCTGAAAGGCAAGGTGAGTGGAATGGCTAGAAGGCACAGGCTTAACTGTGGGACCATGGTGAGACAGGACAGATGCAAGAGAAAGGGCTCGAAAGCACAGGCTTGACTGGGAAGAGGAAAGTTGCCTGGATTCAGGGCAGGGTTGAGGGGTGGGGGGGGAATGTGGGGAAGAGTGTGCATAGAGACACATGACTGGGGGAAAGGTTGAGCTGTGATGCCATATGCTGCATGTTCACACATGTATCATTGGCTGAAAAATGGATGTTCTGGTGTGAAAACCTATCACACTGGCTGGCTGGTTACTGTGCCAGCTGTCTGCCAATGCAGAAAATTCCACCCTCTGTGACGGACACAAAACTGGACACAACATTTTAAAAGAGTCCTAAATGCGGCCTTACACAAAGCTAGAACTGTGATTTTTGTTTTATATTTATGAAATTGCTTTGCTGAATCATTTGAGAGCACGATGGTGAATACTAAGTACAACCCACTCAATTTTACAAATTGCAGTCACATTTGTTATTTTCAGATTCAGTGGCGCCACAGTTTTTTTTTGAAGGAAAAAACAGGTCTTTTTTTTGACAGATGCTAAACAAATTTCACAAACCAAAAAAACAAGGAAGAAAATCATCCGTTAGAGATGTCATGGAATAAAAGAATAGTGTGGGAATAAATTAGAGGGATAAGGGAGGGGTTGTTACCCAAGCTCTCCTTGGTTTTGTATATGGAACCACATAAATGGTTTAAATTCCCTTCTGGCCATTTGATATTCTCTATGTAACTCATCCTTCTGGCATTTGTTTCTGATGTCGTACCTGCAGAGGAGGTTTGGTTGTTCTCAAGTACAATACTGAGTGCCTTTCAGAAGAGACCAGCTAGCTTGGGAGAGCAGACAATGGACTACATGATGTTTGAAACAAAAAATTGCAACAAGGTCAGAGATATAAAATATCTCGACTGGTATTAATTAAGATTTTATGCTACATCACAGCTTAGAATAGTAAGAAAATTTGTAACTCTAACACAATGAATTGTTCGGCCAGAGTTTGCTCCAGCAGGGCATCTAAAGGCAGATGCCACTGGTTAGATTGAGGTAAAATTCTGCAGAAATCTGAAAGAAAATGCTGGGAGGTTAGGTCATTAACATCCATCATGTCATTAAAAATAAATAAACCTCCTCAGTAGGTCAGGCAGTATCTGTGGAGAGAGAAACAGAATTAACATTTCAAATCAATGACCTTTCTTCAGAATTTTGCTGAGTATTTGTTGAGTATTTCCAGTGTTTGCTGTTTTATGTCATTAGTTAGATTTGAACCTGCACACTGTAACTTATAACTAAGTTACTGCTTAGGAGACTGCTTCTCCTACCCTTGCTCTTTGTTTGCATCTTCCTGTCGTTTCTCTCCTATTTCCTGTTATGCTCACTCTGAGCTCATCATGTCCATGAGATCCTCCTGCTCCCTCAGTCCTATTTCCACTAAACTTCTGGCCACCAATCATTCTTCCTCACCCCCATGCTTTTTGGGTGTTGTCTGTCTCTTATTTATCATCATCCCTCGCCACAGAAAAAACTCCTAATCCCACTGATTTTGCAAACTGCCGTACCATCTCCAACCTTCCCTTCCTTTCCAAAGTTGATGAAAGAGTGAGTGAGCTGATGACAGTGGAACGGAGGAAATGAGATCAAGCACTTTACTGAACAGGGATCTCTTTACCTGATAAAACCTAAGAATTAGGAACTAAGATAGTGATAGTGAGAAAGATGGTTAATTAAAGGGGCTGAATTCATAGAATCCCTATAGTGCACAAAGGCCATTCGGCCCATCAAATCTGCAACAACTCTCTGACATAGTTATCTTACCCAGGCTCTCTCCCCCTGCCCTATCTCTGTAACCCCTCATGTTTACCCTGCTAATCCCCTAACCTGCAAATCTGAGTGGGAGGAAACCGGAGCACCCGGAGGAAAATCACGTAGATGCAGGGAGAATGTGCAGATTCCACACAGACAGTTACCCAAGGCCGGGATTGAACCTAGGTTCCTGGAGCTGCGAGGCAGCAGTGCTTTCCACATTGCTGCCCATTCAATGTCCAATCAGGTACAAAAATTAAAATTTGAGAGAAAGAAAAAAAGATTGGATTCAGATATTAAGTAAAAGTAACAAAAATAAATAAATTTAATATTTCACAACAATGAAATTGTAAATCATGAACTGAAGAAATGAGCTTCCATTCCTGCAATAGTTACTATTTGATGAGTCATTAACATCCATCGTGTCATTAAAACTGTACTTAACACTTATAATTACTAACCCTAAATATCTAACACAAATTTAGTTCATATCTATGGAACAGATGCAGGAACTTTAATAACAATGTATTACAATGATGAGTGAGAAAGCAAAATGATGTTTATGCAATGCGAGCAGCAGAGCCACACAACTCGGACAATAATTTTTAGATCTGCTAATTCCCAATTGACTTAGAATTATACTTTCAAAATCCCAACGGGCTAACCTTTGGCCCTTTGTTGACTACAACATTTCTGAAGCTACTGATTTGCTAAACCACACCCTCAGCTTCATATTTGATACCTTAATCCCAATAAAACAATTACTCTCGCTCACCTTGGCCTTTCCCCTGGTACGGCTAACTCTAAGGAACACAGCCAGACTGAAAAGGATATGGCAGACAACTGGTTTAGCCATCCTCCTGCCAGATCTGGCTGGACCACTTAACTGATTGGGTCCTGCTTTCATCTGTTTAAATCTGGTCATTATTCCAGGATTATCCTGGAATGTGAAGATATCTCAGCTTCTTTTCTCCTGAAAATTGTCATTTAAAAATCCCTGACCTTCAACAACAAGTGTGAGGAGCTCAGAAACTTCTTTTTAACTAAGATAAAGACTGTTCAATCAGCTGCCTTGTTCACGAGTCCACCTCTCCTGCTTCTCCTACCCTTGTAGGTAAAATGTTAGAATCCGTGATCAAGGAGAAAATAGCGAGGCATCTTGAGAAGAATTGTTTGATAGAGTAGACGCAGCACGGTTTCGTTAAGGGGAAGTCGTGTCTGACGAATTTATTGGAATTCTATGAGGATGTGTCTAGGGCGGTGGATAGAGGAGAGCTGGTGGATGTGGTGTTTCTTGATTTTCAGAAGGCGTTTGACAAGGTGCCTCACAAGAGGTTATTACAGAAGTTTAGGGGACATGGAGTTAGGGGTAGGATGTTAGCGTGGATAGAGGATTGGCTGTCAAATAGGAGGCAGAGAGTGGGGGTCAATGGGTGCTATTCGGATTGGCGGTTGGTGACTAGTGGAGTGCCCCAGGGGTCGGTGCTGGGGCCTCAGCTATTTACCATTTATATAGATGATCTGGAGGAGGGAACAGAGTGTATGGTGTCGAAATTTGCTGATGACACCAAGATTGGTGGAACGGCAAATTGTGCGGAGGGTGTGGAGAGTCTGCAGAAGGATCTAGATAGGCTGGGTGAATGGGCCAGGAACTGGCAAATGGAATTTAATGTTGGCAAGTGTGAGGTTGTCCACTTTGGTAGGAATAATGGTAGGAAGGACTATTACTTACATGGCGAAAAACTGCAGCAGGCGACGGTGCAGAGGGACCTCGGGGTCCTTGTGCATGAGTCGCAAAAACCCAGCCTGCAGGTGCAGCAGGTGGTCAGGAAGGCGAATGGGATGCTGGCCTTCATAGCAAGGGGGATTGAATATAAAAGTAGGGAGGTCTTGCTGCAGCTGTATAGGGCATTGGTGAGGCCGCAGCTGGAGTACTGTGTGCAGTTTTGGTCGCCGCACTTACGCAAGGATATTTTGGCCTTGGAGGGAGTGCAGAGGAGGTTTACTAGGCTGATTCCGGAGTTGAGGGGGTTGAGCTATGAGGAGAGGCTGAATAAATTAGGCTTGTACTCGTTAGAGTTTAGAAGAATGAGGGGAGGTCTCATTGAGACGTATAAGATGATGAATGGGATGGATAGGATAGAGGTGGAGAGGCTCTTCCCGCTCAGAAAGGACAGTAGGACTAGGGGGCACAGCCTCAAAGTAAAGGGGGGGGGGAGGCAGTTTAGAACGGAGTTGAGGAGGAACTTCTTCACTCAAAGGGTGGTGAATCTCTGGAATTCTCTGCCCGTTGAAGTGGTGGAGGCTGCCTCGCTAAATATTTTTAAGACGCGAGTTGATAGGTTTTTGATAGGCAAGGGAATTAAGGGTTATGGGGAGAAAGCAGGAAAGTGGAACTGAGCCACGACAGATCAGCCATGATCTTATTGAATGGCGGGGCAGGCTCGAAGGGCTAGATGGCCTACTCCTGCTCCTATTTCTTGTGTTCTTGCTCTTTGTTTGCATCTTCCTGTCGTTTCTCTCCTATTTCCTGTTATGCTCACTCTGAGCTCATCATCTCCATGAGATCCACCTGCTCCCTCAGTCCTATTTCCACTAAACGTTTGGCCACCAATCATTCTTCCTCGCCCCCATGCTTTTTGGGTGTTGTCTGTCTCTTATTTATCATCATCCCTCGCCACAGAAAAAACTCCTAATCCCACTGATTTTGCAAACTGCCGTACCATCTCCAACCTTCCCTTCCTTTCCAAAGTCCTTCATTGTGTGCTGCCTTCAATATCCAATCCCATCTTTCCCAGACCCTCATGTTGAATTACCCTGATTTTTGTCACAGTACTGAATCAACTCTTTTCAAAGCTGTAAATGACAAATCATGTAATTGTGGCAAAGGTGACCATTTTCTCCTTGTCCTTCTCAACATGTCTTTTAACATGGTTGACCAAACTATCCTCCTTCAATGCCTTTCCACTGTCACCCAGCTATGTGAGACTACTCTCACCTGATTCCATTCTTATCTATTAAACTGTAGCCAGAGAATTACTTTCAATGGCTTTTTTCCTGCTTCCACATCTTTGGCTTCCTCCTATTTTCCTTCTACATGCTGTTACACATGTGTTGTAGTTGCATCAAACTCTACTTTTACATTCAACGTTTCTTCTATTCTTCTTGTTATATTCATTAGACAATTCTCCTGAATTGCTAACTTGTTTAACGGTTGTGTTTTCTCTGAATTTTTCCATTACTCTTTGCTCCACAGTGCCCTCGAACACTGGACAGATTCTGCTTCTTCACAGAGTGCCAATTTCTGCAGCTCATTTGTGTTTTTACATGACTGGTAGTTCAACTATTCAATCTGATCTCTAGAAAATTCCCAGTAACAGCCCTGATGAATGATACGTCTGCTCTAAGTTCTACTTCAACAGTAAGGCGATCTTTCAGCACAGATACAGAATGTTGAACATGAGAGCATGGATCAAACCTTTGATGTATTTCACTCTGAGACAAACAGTTCTCTCACTGATCATGAAACTGTTAATATCCATTACATGGGATTTCCTTGGCTCTTCTTCAGTTCCATCTACGACCTCTGTCGCTGAATTCTACTTGTGCCTTTTCTCTTAATTCATTTTACCTTTTATTCACAACTTAATGCTCTAACTCCAGTTCCTTCACTGTTTGCTGGTGAATGTTGTACTGTTCCTTGCTAATAGATTTCCTAGCTATTTCCATCTTTTCCATAGTGCTTTTTTTTATCTTTGCCTTGATGTATCTGGGCCAGTTCTCATTTAGATTAGGGTCACAGACTTTTACCTCATTTCCTATTTGCTGCAGTTCTCAGTGACGTTTATCAAACTCTTTTTTTTCACTCTTATTTCTCCTTCTTCTGTGGCCTGTCTTACTTTTTGACTGATTATGGCTTTATTGTTTGTTTGTAGTTCATTGCTGCAACTTCAAGTAACTTCTCATTATAATACAAAAAGGATGAGCCTCAATTCAGTTTTGTTTTCAGCTGTTAACTTAGTTATTTAGGATCTTCCCGTGCCCTCTTCCTGGGGTCTTTCAGTGACCTTATTTTGGGTCTTTTGTTGCCCTCCTGGTATCTTTTGGTATCCCCCTCTCAGGAGACTTCTGCTGCCTACCTTGAGTCTGGAGTCACCTCTTGTTTGTGGGCTTAATTTCGCCCTTTGAGGTCTTGCATTACTTACAGACTCCCCCTTTTCTTCCAGAGTTGCCCTCTATCTGAGGTCTTCTCTGATTTTTTTCTGTCCCTCATCCTTTGTTCCTTCTTGTGGTTGTTTCATTAAATGTTGTACAACTTTAAATGCATTACCGTTTTAAGACTGTCAACTTCTGTTTTAACTGCAACAGTTGCTGTTTCTCCTTGTCTGTGTCTGTGTTTTTCTTGTGCATTTGGAGCTTTGGGGGGTACCTGAAGCTCCTCCTTTTGGATCCTTTGTAAGCTGTATAATTTCTCTTTTTAGCTGGTGAAAGACTTCTTCAATGATATTTGCATGTTTTTATGTTTCTTTGCTGCTGAAGAGTCTGTTTCTTTTCTCTAAATGTGCCATTCTTTTTATTAATTTTTCTTACAGCTGGCACTGTCCATTTCAGGACCATTATCTTCTTTTAACTTTTCAATTTACTTTTTAAATTCTTTTTTTTTAGAAGTTAAGGACTTCTCTTCTTCTGAAAACTTTCAGGCTTCCCTGCCTGGAGTCCCTTAGTAAGAAGTCTCACAACAGCAGGTTAAAGTCCAATAGGTTTATTTGGTAGCAAAAGCCACTAGCTTTCAGGCCTCCGACCCTTCGTCAGGTGAGTAGAGAGTTCTGATCACAAACAGGGGATGTTCAGTGAATAGATTACATCCCCTGTTTGTGATCAGAACTCTCCACTCACCTGACGAAGGGTCAGAGGCCCGAAAGCTCGTGGCTTTTGCTGCCAAATAAACCTGTTGGACTTTAACCTGGCGTTGTGAGACTTCTTACTGTGTTTACCCCAGTCCAACGCCGGCATCTCCACATCATGGAGCCCCGTAGTGCAGGATGGTTCTCTGCAGATTTCATTCAGATCGGGAGATCTGCAAATCTCAGCGTTTCACTTTCCTGCACTTTTGGGACAAGCTGTGCATCTTCTCGGCTTTTCTTCCCTGAACCGATTAACTGCAGCCAATATATTTTGTTAAAGAAAACTTATTTCCAGATTTTATCTCCTTAAATCTGAAACACAGCGTTCTTCTAGCTGAATTTTATTTCAAACACTCTGTCCTTTTTTGTTGCTTTCACACAAGTTTCACTTTCCTTGCTCCTGAAGGCAAATCTTGCTTCATTTTAATTTTTCTAAATCTTTCCAAACCTCTTGAGTGGCTGGTCCCAGCAGGTTTGTTATTTTGTCTGCCCCTCAGAGTCTGGTACTAATTGGACAACTCTCTGGACCCGATGTGTTACACCCATTTTCGGGTGTGAAAACTTGGTAAAGTTGGACATGAAGCGAGTTGCGCAATCTGCGCCCACCTCCGTGACGGTTCCCTCTTTACCAAGGCCCAAAAATGGCCACAACAGCCATTTAAATGCATTTGCATGCATTTAAATTGACTTCATGGGCTGCACACCAGACCTTACTGGCACTTTCCCCCTTATCACTCATTCGCCCATACAGATACGGCACGACACAGACACGGTCCACAAAAGTTCGATTTGTGCACTCCAGCTATTGAGGAGGTAAGTGGAGAGCATCCGATGGCCCTGATATCCGGGGGGGGGGGGGGGGGGGGCGGTGGAGGAGGAGGATCTGCTGCCACTCTGCCTGTGATCAGTGAGGGGGAAGGGGGGGTTCACTGCCACTCTGCCTGTGATCAGTGAGGGGGAAGGGGGGGTTCACTGCCACTCTGCCTGTGATCAGTGAGGGGGAAGGGGGGGTTCACTGCCACTCTGTCTGAGATCAGTGAGGGGGAAGAGGGGGTTCACTGCCACTCTGTCTGTGATCAGTGAGGGGGAAGGGGGGGTTCACTGCCACTCTGCCTGTGATCAGTGAGGGGGAAGGGGGGGTTCACTGCCACTCTGTCTGTGATCAGTGAGGGGGAAGAGGGGGTTCACTGCCACTCTGCCTGTGATCAGTGAGGGGGGAAGGGGGGGTTCACTGCCACTCTGCCTGTGATCAGTGAGGGGGGAAGAGGGGGTTCACTGCCACTCTGTCTGTGATCAGTGAGGGGGAAGAGGGGGTTCACTGCCACTCTGTCTGTGATCAGTGAGGGGGAAGGGGGGGTTCACTGTCACTCTGCCTGTGATCAGTGAGGGGGAAGAGGGGGTTCACTGCCACTCTGTCTGTGATCAGTGAGGGGGAAGGGGGGGTTCTGCTGCCACTCTGTCTGTGATCAGTGAGGGGGAAGGGGGGGTTCTGCTGCCACTCTGCCTGTGATCAGTGAGGGGGAAGGGGGGGTTCACTGCCACTCTGTCTGTGATCAGTGAGGGGGAAGGGGGGGTTCACTGCCACTCTGTCTGTGATCAGTGAGGGGGAAGGGGGGGTTCACTGCCACTCTGCCTGTGATCAGTGAGGGGGAAGGGGGGGTTCACTGCCACTCTGTCTGTGATCAGTGAGGGGGAAGAGGGGGTTCACTGCCACTCTGTCTGTGATCAGTGAGGGGGAAGGGGGGGTTCACTGCCACTCTGCCTGTGATCAGTGAGGGGGAAGAGGGGGTTCACTGCCACTCTGCCTGTGATCAGTGAGGGGGAAGAGGGGGTTCACTGCCACTCTGCCTGTGATCAGTGAGGGGGAAGAGGGGGTTCACTGCCACTCTGTCTGTGATCAGTGAGGGGGAAGAGGGGGTTCACTGCCACTCTGCCTGTGATCAGTGAGGGGGAAGAGGGGGTTCACTGCCACTCTGCCTGTGATCAGTGAGGGGGAAGAGGGGGTTCACTGCCACTCTGCCTGTGATCAGTGAGGGGGAAGAGGGGGTTCACTGCCACTCTGCCTGTGATCAGTGAGGGGGAAGGGGGGGTTCACTGCCACTCTGTCTGTGATCAGTGAGGGGGAAGGGGGGGTTCACTGCCACTCTGTCTGTGATCAGTGAGGGGGAAGAGGGGGTTCACTGCCACTCTGCCTGTGATCAGTGAGGGGGAAGGGGGGGTTCACTGCCACTCTGCCTGAGATCAGTGAGGGGGAAGAGGGGGTTCACTGCCACTCTGCCTGTGATCAGTGAGGGGGAAGGGGGGGTTCACTGCCACTGTGTCTGTGATCAGTGAGGGGGAAGGGGGGGTTCACTGCCACTCTGCCTGTGATCAGTGAGGGGGAAGGGGGGGTTCACTGCCACTCTGCCTGTGATCAGTGAGGGGGAAGGGGGGGTTCACTGCCACTCTGCCTGTGATCAGTGAGGGGGAAGGGGGGGTTCACTGCCACTCTGCCTGTGATCAGGGAGGGGGAAGAGGGGGTTCACTGCCACTCTGCCTGTGATCAGTGAGGGGGAAGAGGAGGTTCACTGCCACTCTGCCTGTGATCAGTGAGAGGGAAGGGGGGGTTCACTGCCACTCTGCCTGTGATCAGTGAGGGGGAAGGGGGGGTTCACTGCCACTCTGTCTGTGATCAGTGAGGGGGAAGGGGGGGTTCACTGCCACTCTGCCTGTGATCAGTGAGGGGGAAGGGGGGGTTCACTGCCACTCTGCCTGTGATCAGTGAGGGGGAAGAGGGGGTTCACTGCCACTCTGTCTGTGATCAGTGAGGGGGAAGGGGGGGTTCACTGCCACTCTGTCTGTGATCAGTGAGGGGGAAGAGGGGGTTCACTGCCACTCTGCCTGTGATCAGTGAGGGGGAAGAGGGGGTTCACTGCCACTCTGTCTGTGATCAGTGAGGGGGAAGGGGGGGTTCACTGCCACTCTGCCTGTGATCAGGGAGGGGGAAGAGGGGGTTCACTGCCACTCTGTCTGTGATCAGTGAGGGGGAAGAGGGGGTTCACTGCCACTCTGCCTGAGATCAGTGAGGGGGAAGGGGGGGTTCACTGCCACTCTGCCTGTGATCAGGGAGGGGGAAGAGGGGGTTCACTGCCACTCTGCCTGTGATCAGTGAGGGGGAAGAGGGGGTTCACTGCCACTCTGCCTGTGATCAGTGAGGGGGAAGAGGGGGTTCACTGCCACTCTGTCTGTGATCAGTGAGGGGGAAGGGGGGGTTCACTGCCACTCTGTCTGTGATCAGTGAGGGGGAAGGGGGGGTTCACTGCCACTCTGTCTGTGATCAGTGAGGGGGAAGGGGGGTTCACTGCCACTCTGCCTGAGATCAGTGAGGGGGAAGGGGGGGTTCACTGCCACTCTGCCTGTGATCAGTGAGGGGGAAGAGGGGGTTCACTGCCACTCTGTCTGAGATCAGTGAGGGGGAAGGGGGGGGGTTCACTGCCACTCTGTCTGTGATCAGTGAGGGGGAAGGGGGGGTTCACTGCCACTCTGTCTGAGATCAGTGAGGGGGAAGGGGGGGTTCACTGCCACTCTGTCTGAGATCAGTGAGGGGGAAGAGGGGGTTCACTGCCACTCTGCCTGTGATCAGTGAGGGGGAAGGGGGGTTCACTGCCACTCTGTCTGAGATCAGTGAGGGGGAAGGGGGGGTTCACTGCCACTCTGCCTGTGATCAGTGAGGGGGAAGAGGGGGTTCACTGCCACTCTGTCTGTGATCAGTGAGGGGGAAGGGGGGGTTCACTGCCACTCTGCCTGTGATCAGTGAGGGGGAAGAGGGGGTTCACTGCCACTCTGTCTGTGATCAGTGAGGGGGAAGGGGGGGTTCACTGCCACTCTGTCTGTGATCAGTGAGGGGGAAGGGGGGGTTCACTGCCACTCTGTCTGTGATCAGTGAGGGGGAAGGGGGGGTTCACTGCCACTCTGCCTGTGATCAGTGAGGGGGAAGGGGGGGTTCACTGCCACTCTGTCTGTGATCAGTGAGGGGGAAGGGGGGGTTCACTGCCACTCTGTCTGAGATCAGTGAGGGGGAAGGGGGGGTTCACTGCCACTCTGCCTGTGATCAGTGAGGGGGAAGAGGGGGTTCACTGTCACTCTGCCTGTGATCAGTGAGGGGGAAGGGGGGGGTTCACTGCCACTCTGCCTGTGATCAGTGAGGGGGAAGAGGGGGTTCACTGCCACTCTGTCTGAGATCAGTGAGGGGGAAGGGGGGGTTCACTGCCACTCTGCCTGTGATCAGTGAGGGGGAAGAGGGGGTTCACTGTCACTCTGCCTGTGATCAGTGAGGGGGAAGAGGGGGTTCACTGCCACTCTGCCTGTGATCAGTGAGGGGGAAGGGGGGGGTTCACTGCCACTCTGCCTGTGATCAGTGAGGGGGAAGAGGGGGTTCACTGCCACTCTGCCTGTGATCAGTGAGGGGGAAGGGGGGGTTCACTGCCACTCTGCCTGTGATCAGTGAGGGGGAAGGGGGGGTTCACTGCCACTCTGTCTGAGATCAGTGAGGGGGAAGAGGGGGTTCACTGCCACTCTGTCTGTGATCAGTGAGGGGGAAGGGGGGGTTCACTGCCACTCTGTCTGTGATCAGTGAGGGGGAAGAGGGGGTTCACTGCCACTCTGTCTGTGATCAGTGAGGGGGAAGGGGGGGTTCACTGCCACTCTGCCTGTGATCAGTGAGGGGGAAGGGGGGGTTCACTGCCACTCTGTCTGTGATCAGTGAGGGGGAAGAGGGGGTTCACTGCCACTCTGCCTGTGATCAGTGAGGGGGAAGAGGGGGTTCACTGCCACTCTGTCTGTGATCAGTGAGGGGGAAGAGGGGGTTCACTGCCACTCTGCCTGTGATCAGTGAGGGGGAAGGGGGGGGTTCACTGCCACTCTGCCTGTGATCAGTGAGGGGGAAGAGGGGGTTCACTGCCACTCTGTCTGTGATCAGTGAGGGGGAAGAGGGGGTTCACTGCCACTCTGCCTGTGATCAGTGAGGGGGAAGGGGGGGTTCACTGCCACTCTGCCTGTGATCAGTGAGGGGGAAGAGGGGGTTCACTGCCACTCTGCCTGTGATCAGGGAGGGGGAACAGGCTAGGGAGAACAGGGTTTCTGCTGCCACTCCACCCGAGATCGATAGTGGGGAGGGGGCCATGATTGGTCTGGGTGGCTGATGAGTGGGGGGGATGTGTATCAGTAATGTTGTGGGAGTGGGCCAATGTCTGGGGGCCGGGGAGAGGCATTATCCAGCTCCGAGGGATGTGCCAGGGGAGTCGCATGCTATCATTTTTTTTCTGCACATGCGCAGTTGGAGGCGCTGATCAGAACTGCACGGTTTCGGGTGCGTTAAGTCCCGCCTACAGGCTTCAACAGCATGATTTGGAATCGCTGATTTTTTTTAGGCAGAGTGCGAATGGGGGGGGCGCCTGAGAACGGGTGTAAAAGTTGGATCTGAAACATTCCCAGTTTCAAGTCCACCCAGCACTCAGAATCAAAATGATAAAAGAGGCCCTCTAAGTCTACTTGCTGAACAGGCACTTGGGTGGCTATCCCTGTTTTCCAACTTGAATTAAATCGGATACTCACAGGTAGGCTGTGCTACTCAACACAAAAATTCATCACATCGCCAAAATGTTATGTGGTGGCTGTTATGGAGTTGGGAATCAGGAGGTAATTTATTGAAGAAGAGAAACTTGGTACAGGAGTCTGCTGTCCTTGGCTGACCTGGAGCAGAGCACCAGTCCTTACGTGCTTACCACATGGCTGTTAGAAGATTCTCCCCAAGACAGGATGCCATCCTCTGGGGTGATCACTTACTCTCAGTTTTCATGGGTCCTTAAAGTCAAGTGACTCACTTCTTCTGTACGACCTTAAAGAGACAGACATATATATACTAACATCATCCGAAAACACAGCATTAGTATCACACATGCGGTGTCAACACCCAGCTCCATCTTTCTTAACTTATTCACTTGCTAAATTATCAACAGTTTATTCAACAACCAGTATTGGATAAGCAAAAATCTCCTCCAATTAAACATTGGAAAGACTGAAGCCATTGTTTTTGGTCCTCCAAACTTCACCCCCTGGTTATTGACAGCATCCCTCTTCCTGCCAACAGTCTGACATTAAGCCAGTCCGTTTGTAAATTTTGTGTCACGTTTGAGCGCGAGGTTAAATTTTTAACCTCATTCACGCCTTCACCAAGACCAGCTATTCGCAACTGATAACATTGCCCAACCTCACCCATGTCTCAGCTCATCTACTGGTGAAACCATCAGCAACATCTTTTGTTAGCTTTAAACCTAATAATTTCAACTCACTCCTTATTGTAAACACTTGAAAAATACTGAGTCGTAGGACAGCACAGAGAAAGGCCACTTGGATCCTTCCAATCTCATTTCACTCTTGCTTGCTCTCCACACTTTTTAATGTTCCTCTTCTATAACCAATTAAGCTATCTTTAAAAGAATTTATAGGCTACTTCAACAATGGGTTGAGGCATGGAATGCCACATGCTAACCCCATTGCCTAAAGATATTTTTGAGAATCTCTCTTTACAAATATTATTGGAATATTTTGGCAAAGGTAATTGCTTTATTTCAATGACAAATCAATAACATATACTGAAGAAATGCAGATCTTGGGGAGGCTGTGCAATTCTCTTGCCATGTTATTTCTTTAGGTTGGCGTTGTCCTCTTCTTGTCCTTGTTATTTTGGGCATTTTGTTGCATCAGTCAATTCATTTTGTTTATGTAATGGCAGTTTTTTTTCTCTCCGTAACATCAGCCTGGCTGTCACTTCATACCTTAGCTATTTGATTATTCTTGGAAACACCAAATCAACAACTTGCATACTAGGGAAATAAAAATCAACTCTTTTTTTTTTGATGATGGTCAAAAATAAAAACCAATCAGATACCAGTCTCTCTCAGTTGCCATGGCATTTCTCTACTCCTTAGTAGCACAGTAAGCAGAGAAAAATAAAAAAAAGTTCTAAGTTATCTTGACACCTGATATATCTGCTTTTTCACTTGTATCTCTCAGCCTTCCCACCCTAATTTTCACTAGCTTTCAGTCAGCTGTAGCCTCCTGCTTCTCGTACTCATTGATTCCCATGCCTCTGCTCCCATCCTTGGCTCTTACCTTCCTTTGGATTTTAGACTTGCATCCCAGGCCTTCAGTTCTTAACCAACAAATAACATCCAGTGACAGTTGGTGTGGATGTTTGCCTCTGTTGTTCTGGAGAACTAAGAATAACAAGGTCAGTCTGAAGGACAAAGCTACAGCTCAATCAGCCTGCTCCCTTTGTTTTACTGATACAATATGAACCAACTACAATGGCTAGATCACATTTATTTGAGCCACTACCCTTCCTTTCCTTTGCAGCAGGTGGATGGCTGACTATGTGCATGTCCATCTTACTGAAACAATCCAAAAGTCAGTGTAAGAGTGGATACTGGATTGAAGATGATTTGGTCAAGACACAATACCATTATTGGATTATTGTGATCTTCCTATCCTGCAGTATGGGAAGATTCCCTTTGTGAGACCTAACTCTATTATTAAACAATGCTTGACAGTGAACTGTCAGTCACTATCAACTGGTACATTTTTCATGGCACTACCTCTACTAATCCGAGTCTGTTTGCCAACCAACTAGCACTCTCTCCCCTTTTGTATTAACTGATGCTCCCTTAACATTTGATATTCTTGTGAAATGTTCTGGTGAGTGCAAGGTTAAAAAAACTTAGACAAAAATGTCTCTTTTTTCAGCAATACTTGACTATACTTGTCTTATTACACTGCCATTCCTCAAATTTATTCATGATAGTATGAACAAACAGTTGAACATACAAATTAGGAGCAGGAGTAGGCCATTCGGCCCCTTGAGTTTGCTCTACTATTTAATAAGGTCATGGGTCCCACACTGAAACACTCACTCCCACACTCAAACACTTATTCCCACACTCTTTCATTCACTCACTGACCCACATTCTCTCTCTCCCACTCTCATTCAATCACCCACTACTCTCACACTCCTACACCTATTCACTCACTTTCTCTCAAACTCATTCACTCCCTCTCTCCCACACTCACTCATTCACTCCCTCACTCACTCGCCCACATACTCTCTCTCCCACACTCATTCACTTACTGACTCTCTCCCACACTCACTCACTCATACTCTGTTCCACACTCACACACTCTCTCTCCCTCACTCACTCACACACTCTCTCCCATGTCCATGCACTCACCTCTGCTCTCACACTCTGATTCAGTCTCCCAAAAATCACACTCTCACACACATAAGCACACTCCTTTTCTCTCTCCCTCCCCACACTCCTTCTCTCCCATACTCACACTCTGTCTCTCTCTCTCCCCCACACCTGTGGGCCTGAGTTTTTTCATCCCCACCATGCACTCCCCCCGCACCCTCTCAGGCCCAGCACAGACTAAGTGCCTCCCTTACGGATGCCTCTCTGCACCGTGTTTCTTGCGGTGGGAGTGATGCACCATTTGTCGGCTGCAGGATCTTCTGGTCCTGTAGCTGTCAGTGTGATTTCTTATTGATTGCCCCACATGCCGCCAAGAATCCCACAGTGGAGGTGCGCTCTTGGCAAGACCGAACAATCACGCCAGTGTGAATGGCCAGAGAGTTTTGAGTCCATATAACCAGCTGAGTTTATCCAGCATCTTCTGTTTTTATTTCAGATTTCCAGCATCTACAGTATTTTGATTTTATGTTAGATAATAAACCTTGCTACTATCAATAAACCCTTATTGCTGTTAATAAACTTTACTGCTGCTAATAATCCTTACTGAATACTAATAATTCTTAAAATCTTTACGAATACAAATAAACTTTACTGTTACTAATAAACAATTTCTTCTTTCATCTTTTTCAATCAGCTAATTGCTGGGACATACTGTTTGTGTACCTAACATAGCACCAGCATTGAAATTGCTAATGAAGTTGCTCAGTTATATGGGAGGCAGAATGTATTTTTATACTGATGGCAGCATGATATTGGTGGAAAATCTGTTGTTTGAATTTTTTAGATGCTTTGTCTTTCCAGGGTAATTTGAGGTAGACCTGCTACTTTTCAGGGTTGAAAATGGCAGCCTTTGACTCATTTGTGAGTTTGTACGCTACGCAGTGAACAATGAAGAATCAGGATAGCCTTTGTCTAACAGGATCACTCAATTTCCCTGTTGGTCTTGCAAGGTGGGCCAATTTTTTTAAAAAAAGTTACTCCATTCCCAGAGTTACAAAGCCAATGTGCAGAGTGGACATGGCAAAAGGCCTTAATCCGCCTCCTTGCTTGCTCGAAAAATGAACTCAAATTCAAACTGAATCCAATGCATGGTCCCCACAAAAGAGACATTCTGGATTCAAGCTGATAAGAATAGAGGTACACCTGATTTGGTGCTTAATCCTACATTTGATCTTAGCTAAAAGGCTGACAAGCAATAACTATGGCCCTAGTCACAAGACTGCTGATAAAAGTCAATCTTACAGTTTGTGGAGCTTACAACTGCTATAAGTGATACACCTTTACATGCAGGTCTCTGTTCCCTGCTAACAAAAGGAATATGTTTAAACCTTGCATCTTTTTTTTACCTGGAAGCATGAGTTCTCCATTGCTTTCTCCATGGCAACCCCTCGGCCACTCAGAGTCAACTGACCAATCAACCAGCCCCTTTTTCTCCTGTAGTATAAATTGTTGTCATCATTTGAAATTTGGCACTCTTTGGTGTTTGTTCCGTTTGAACAATATGCAAATTCTGCACTACCAAGCAACTGATTCTGAAATACCAAATGGATTCGACAGCGTCTTTTAAGAGACATAAGAACATAAGAAATAGGAGCAGGAGTAGGCCATCTAGCCCTTCGAGCCTGGATAAGTACAAGGGACTTGGTAAGATAAATGGTTATAGGTAAGCCGAGTAGGTAGGGACACATTCGGCGCAATTTGTGAGCCAAAGGGCCTGTTTGTGCTGTAGTTTTTCTATGTTTTATGTTCTATGATTTATTAACAACTTAAATGAGGGGCTAGAAAGCCACATATCTGAGTTTGCTAATAACATAATGACTGGTGACGTTTTAAGCTATTGAAAGGAAAGCACAGAGTTGTAAATTGCGAATAGTCAATTAAATGAACGGCAAAATTAAGGAAATGGATTTCAGTGTAGGAAAATGCAAAATCATGCACTTTGGATCCAAAAAGGATAGAACAGGAAATAGTTCTTTAATGGTGAAAAGGTGAAAGAGTGGAGGTCTAAAGAATCCTGGGAAGAATGTGTTAGCTTCAGAGGGAGTACAATGTAGATTTGCTGGAATGATACCAAATCCAATGGTGAAGCTATAAAGAGAGATTAAACAAATCCCCTGCAATTTAGAAGGTTAAGGTGTGGTTTGATTGATTTATTTGCGATGTTAAGGCAAAGAGATAGAGGAAAAACTATTTCTGCTGGTGGGTGGGTGGGGCTGTTCTAGGACTTAGGGAGCAAAGTCTAAGAATTGGAGCCAAACATTTCAGAAGTAAAATTAGGGAACAATTCCACATACAAAGAATGATCAAAGTTTGAAACTCTCCTCTGCATGCTCAATGGTTAGCTTTAGATCTGAGACTGATAAGAATTTTGTTAACCAAAAGTATGAAGATACAGGGGGAAAAGGTGGATATATTTAGTTAGTTTTCAGATCAGTCATGATCTTATTGTATGACGGAATTGGTTCCTGATGCCAAATGGCCTATTTCTGTTCCCATGTTCCAGATGACTGTGTGTGTTGGTGGCCAATCATCTCAGCCCCAAGACATGGCTGCAGGAGTTGCTCAGGGTCGTTTCTTTGGCCAGACTATCTTCAGCTATTTCATCAATGATCTTCTCATAAGATCTGAATTGGGGATATTCGCTGGTGATTCCAGTCTTAAATGCCTCAGAAAATGAAGCAGTCTGTGCCTGCACCACATTCAGGCTTTGGACTGATAAAAGACTGGCAACATTGCCTGGCACTCATGTGCTGTGAATGACCATTTTTAACTGGCAATAGTCCTTTGATATTTAACAGCATTACCATAGCTGAATCCCCCACCACTAACATCCATGGAGTGGGGTGGAGGGTGGGGTGGGATCAGAAATAGACCAGCCACACAAATACTGTGGTTACAAGAGCAGCTCAGAGGCCTTCTATGAAGAACAACCCACCTTCTGACTCCCCTAAAACCTTTCCAATATTTATGAGGCACAAATCAGGATTGCGCTGGAATACTCCCCATTTGTCTGGATGAGTGCAGCTACGAAAGCACTAAATAATTTGACATCATCCAGGATAAAGCCGCACAAGAGGTTATTACAGAAGGTCAGGGGACATGGAGTTGGGGGTAGGGTGTTAGCGTGGATAGACGATTGGCTGTCAAATAGGAGGCAGAGAGTGGGGGTCAATGGGTGCTATTCGGATTGGCAGTTGGTGACTAGTGGAGTGCCCCAGGGGTCGGTGCTGGGGCCTCAGCTATTTACCATTTATATAGGTGATCTGGAGGAGGGAACCGAGTGCAGGGTGTCGAAATTTGCTGATGACACCAAGATTGGTGGAACGGCAAATTGTGCGGAGGGTGTGGAGAGTCTGCAGAAGGATCTAGATAGGCTGGGCGAATGGGCCAGGAAATGGCAAATGGAATTTAATGTTGGAAGTGTGAGGTTGTCCACTTTGGTAGGAAGGATTATTACTTACGTGGCGAAAAATTGCAGCAGGCGACGGTGCAGAGGGACCTCGGGGTCCTTGTGCATGAGTCGCAAAAACCCAGCCTGCAGGTGCAGCAGATGGTCAGGAAGGCGAATGGGATGCTGGCCTTCATAGCGAGGGGGATTGAATATAAAAGTAGGAAGGTCTTGCTGCAGCTGTATAGGGCACTGGTGAGGCCGCAGCTGGAGTACTGTGTGCAGTTTTGGTCGCCACACTTACGCAAGGATATTTTGGCCTTGGAGGGAGTGCAGAGGAGGTTTACTAGGCTGATACCGGAGTTGAGGGGGTTGAGCTATGAGGAGAGGCTGAATAAACTAGGCTTGTACTCGTTAGAGTTTAGAAGAATGAGGGGAGATCTCATTGAGACCTATAAGATGATGAATGGGATGGATAGGATAGAGGTGGAGAGGCTCTTCCCGCTCAGAAAGGACAGTAGGACTAGGGGGCACAGCCTCAAGATAAAGGGGGGGCGGTTTAGAACGGAGTTGAGGAGGAACTTCTTCACTCAAAGGGTGGTGAATCTCTGGAATTCTCTGCCCGTTGAGGTGGTGGAGGCTGCCTCGCTAAATATTTTTAAGACGCGGGTTGATAGGTTTTTGATAAGAGAGGGGATTAAGGGTTATGGGGAGAGGGTGGGAATGTGGAACTGAGCCACGACAGATCAGCCATGATCTTATTGAATGGCGGAGCAGGCTCGAAGGGCTAGATGGCCTACTCCTGCTCCTATTTCTTATGTTCTTATGTTCCATTGATTGCCATCCAATCCCCTACCACCTTAAACTTTCACTCATACACCACTGGCGCACTATGGGTAAAGTGTATACCATTCACGTGATGCACTGCAGCAACAAAGCAAGGCTTCTTCAACAGTATTTTCCAGATTTGCAATCACCTAGAAGGACATGGGTAGAAAGTTCATGGGAACACCACCACCTCTAAGTCCCCTTCCAAGTCACACATGTAGTAACAGGGTCTGGCACATACAGGGTTAATGTGGGATTGATATGCTGCCATCTATGCAGAGGTGTAAGAAGGCACATGATCCAGACCCAGGAGCTAATGTTGTGTTGAGCAGAGATGGCTAAAGAGCTAAAAATGGAGATAATTCCTAAATTGTACCCTTAACTGTAGAGTCATAGAGGTTTACAGCATGGAAACAGGCTCTTAAGACCAACCTCTTAGAGAACTCTAAAGGATCATCCTGAAACTTCCTAACCTCCAGGGAAAAAAGTCTCAGTCTATCCAGGCTCTCCTTACCATCAAGTCTCAGTAGCATCCTGGGAAATCTTTTATGCATTCTTTCTAGTTTAATAATATCCTTTTTATAATTGGGTGACCGGAAACATTCACAGTATTCCAAGTGTGGCCTTTGCCAATGTCTTGTACAAATTCAACAAGACATCTCAACTCGTGGATTCAGTGCTCTGACCAATGAAACCAAGCATGACAAATGCCTTCTTACCACCCTTTGTCCACCTGTGACTCCACTTTCAAGGAGCTATGAACCTGTACTCCTGAACCTGTTTGTTCTATAACTCTCCCCAAAGCCCTACGGCTAACTGAGCAAGTCCTGTCCTGATTTGATCTACCAAAATGCATCACCTCGCATTTATCGAAATTAACTCGATCTGCACTCATCAGCCCAGTGGCTCAATTGATCAAGATTCCATTACAATCCTAGATAACCTTCTTCACTGTCCACTATGCCACCAATCTTGGTGTCATCTGCAAACTTATTATCCATGCTTCCTACATTCTCATGTAAATCATTAATATAAATTACAAATAACAGTGGACCCTACACCGATCCCTGAGAAACACCACTGGTGACAGGCTTCCAGTTTTAAAAACACCTCTCTCCAACCATCCTTTGTCTTCTGTCATCAAACCAATTTTGTATCTATTTGGTGACCTCACTCTGGATCATGTGGGATTTAACCTTATGTAACAACCTACCAGTGGTACCTGGTCAAAGGTCTTGCTAAAGTCCATGTAGACAACGTCGACTGCACTGCCCCCACTTACCTTCTTGGTTACCCTTCAAAAAAACTCAATCAAATTTGCGAAACATTATTTTCCACTCACAAAGCCATGCTGACTGTCCCTAACCAGTCCTTGTCTCTCTAGATGTACATGTGCAAATAGTTCTAGTTGTTAATAAAGACTGTTAACTTATTGAAGATAAAGTCTTTTTAAGACATACCCTTCTATAACCAATACCCTCCCAACAGCATACAAAGCTGAGTTTGAGATATATTACATTCCCTTCATTGTCATTGGAACAAACTTCTGGAACTCCCGACCTACTGTGGTTATACCTATACCATGGCTCATCACTACCTTCTCAATGGCAATAAATGCTGGCCTATGTAGGGATGCCCACATCTCATGAATGAATATTAAAAAACAAAATGTTTCTGCATCTTCTTACATTCATTCCAGGGAGTTCCTCTGCCTTGCGCTCTGCAGGAGGTAGGTTCTCATCCCAAAATCACTTTTCATTTGTTCACACAATTTGGGCTGCTGTTTGATTTTTGGTTTTTGGTATGTATTTATCTTACATGTTCAGCATTACATCATAGAAGATATTGCTGTTGTCTTCTACTGAAATGTTGATAAACAAACTTTGCCCATTTACCCAAGCTTCTCCTGTTTTTCCTTCAAACCCCTCATACTTCATCTCTGGGACAAAAACGGACACAGTACTTATTCTGTTTACAAGGGTATTTTTGTTTAATCTGTGTAATGCTATCATTATCCACAGCTAGTTAATGCAACTAGCTCTCCTGATGATCACAATTATACTGTGTAATTACAGGATCAGCTCCATAACAGCATATTAGAATTAAAAGATTTTAATTTGCACAATCATTAAATCCCACATGCTGTTACTCTTCATTTGTATCACTGGTGTATCGCATTTGTGATCATTTAGGGGTTGACAAATTATATTGTTCACAAAATAAAACAAGCAAAGAAACTGTTTTAATTACAGGAAGGAACTAAACAGCATGTACAAGAATCTCCATAGCGATTCAGGAAAAGCAGTGGTGTATTGCACTGGACTAGTAATCCAGGACAATGCTCTGGGGATCTGGGTTCGATACCACCATGGCAGATGGAGAAATTTAATTCAAACCCATCTAGTTCACTAATGTCCTTTAGAGACGGAAATCTGCTATGCTTACCTGGCCTGGCCTACATGTAACTCCAGATCTATAGCAATGAGATTAACTCTAAGAGCAATGGCCTCGCAAGCCACTCAGTTGAAGGGCAGTTAGGGATGGGCATGTCATTACAACAGATCAGACATCACAACAGTTCTGGACCAGTTGGGATAAAATAGATCATCCTCGTGACTTGTTCAGGCGAGTGACTCCCCACTCAGAATTTTTCGCGTCCAACACTGGTAGCCATAAGGAGTGCAAGGGGCCATTACAGTTTTAAATAGGGAAGGAAGATTACCATCTGGGCAGAATTTTGTGGTTTTTCGTTGGTGAATTCGCAGGTAGGGCAGCCTGTAAAATTCTGTGGGTGACTTGCTTGCTGCCTACCCACCCACCCCGACCCTCACTACAGTTTTACAGGTGAGGTCGAGAACAGGTTGGCCACAAAGATGGCCACCGATACACATCTGAGTGTGCACACTGGCCTGTGAATGCATGAGGCAGGAACCTTGCATGGTGCTTTAACCGAAGTCTGACCAGGATCCTACATATGTTTAGCACTACCTCATCACTTCTGTGATCTATATCCCTGGGAATCAATCCCACGGTTTGGATATTTTAATTGCCAATTGCTAATCAGTGATTCTACTTTTAATGATTTGTTCATCTGTATTCCTAGATCCTATTGTTCTTCGATTTCTTACTTTCTAAGGTGTAAGTGAGGTTACAAAGTGTACCACGTCACATTTATTTCTACTGAAGTTAATTTGCTACTTAACTGCTCAGTCTGCAAGTTTTCTTATATTATGTTGCATTTTTCCTCAGTGTTAGCTGTATCCCACAATTTGATAACACCTCTTTCTACCTTCATCTGATCGACATAACTTCCTTCTATCTTACTCTTTTTTCTGTTTTTTTCAGATAATTTGCTGTCTATTCAACATTTGTCTGCTGATGTCACATCGTAAACTTACTGTGACTTTATAAAAGGTCATTTGAAAATCCAATTCAACATGGAAATCCGGAAGTTGCTGTCAGTGATAGCTTGTCCCTCTCCGAGGTAACTGACTGTCACCCATTTGTCAATGTTTGCCATCTTGATATCTCACCTTATCGTTCTTGTAATGAAGGTCTGGGTACCCACAAACGAGACCAATGGCCAGTTTCTCATACATATAGGGTGGGAGGGGATTCTCCCAAAAAGATTCTAAGTGTTGAATTTGTGTGAAAACTGGAGTAAATTTAGCTGTTTTTCTCAGTGGGAAGAATCTCCCACACTCTGTACACTGCTGAGTGCACCACCCTGAATCAGGTTGAAAATCTGTAGGTGGGGTCTATTCCTGCTGGAGAAGCTGGTGGGCCACTGCGCATTCGCCGTTCTGTCAGCGCCGAGATTGGGCGCATGCGCAGTGTCCCCTGTCTGCTGGCCTCCCGAACACTGACCAGTTCAACCACTGGGCAGCCCCGCGTCGCCGGCTCTCTTAACCCAGCTCCCCAACAGCCCAATCACTGGCTCCCTGGGATCAGCCTCGACTTTTCCCCCTACCCCGCCCGCCTGCCTCGATCATTCCACCCCCCCCCCAATCTCCTGATGAACCACGCCTCTGCCCCCTGCCAGCTGCCCCAATTGCTGGCCTCCTTCCCTCCACTTGCAATCCCAAAGTGGCAGCAGGACCCAGGCAATACATCCCAGAGCAATGCCCAATGGACAGTGCCAAGAGGGCCCCTGGGCATTGGCACTTTGCCCAAGCAGGCACTGACAAGGTGTCAATGCCCAGGCAGCACCCCAGCTGCCCAACCCTCTGGGAGACTCTGATTGCCCCCCCTTCACTCCAGTGGGGTCGGGTTGCCAGCTCCCCGCATGTGGGGAGCTATTGTAATCCCCGCTGGAGTGAAATACTGGTTGGGGGTTGGTGGGGGGTGGGGGAGATGCAAGTGGACTTGGAGATTTCAGTCTTGGGCCTGCTATTTCTATTTATAATATATTAAGATGAATTGTTGCACGCCCAATGCAGCTCTATGCCTACGTCCAGCGCGGAACTGATGGCAACGGAAACCCGATACTGGGAGACGTGCTCAGGGCCGGACACCCAGCATGGATCCCATGAGCTGACCAGCACAAGAATCTCCCATCCTGCTGTGCTAACAAATCAGTGCAGCGACATGGGAGAATCACCTCCAAGGTCTTTGCATATCTGGCTGTCGTCCATCCGATGAACTTGGCCAAGCCAGTGCAAATGTTGATACTTAGATATGGGGGTACGGTGATCGAATTAGGACACCCCAGGTTCTCTGAGTTGATGGCCTTGATCAAACATTCATTCCTTCCATGAATGATAAGGCCATAAGGCACAGGAGCAGAATAGGCCACTCGGCCCATCGAGTCCGCTCTGCCATTCAATCATGGTTGATATTTTTCTCATCCCCATTCTCCTGCCTTTTCCCCATAACCCCTGACCCCTTTACTAATCAAGAACCTATTTATCCATGTCTTAAAGGCCCCCACAGCCTTCTGTGGCAAAGACTTCCACAGATTCACTGGTCTCTGGCTGAAGAAATTCCTCCTCATCTCTGTTTTAAAGGACTGTCCCTTTAAGCTGAGCTTGTGCCCCCTGATGCACAGTCACAGCAGTGTGCACCTTCCAAACCCATGACTGCTACCATCGAGAGGACAACAGCAGCGGACACATGGAAATACCACGACTTGGAAGCTCCCCTCCAAGTCACCCACCACCCTGACTTGGAAGCATATTGCCGGTTGTTACTGTCACAGGGTCAAAATCGCAGAACACCCTCCCGAACAGCACTGTGGGTATACCTACACTACATGGGCTCCAGTGGCTCACACTACCACCTTCTCAAGGGCCTAGCCAGCGACACCCATAATCCCCTGAATGAATAAAAACCATTGTTGGATAAGCCTGCGAACCTTTCCTAATTCCATGGAGCAGCTTCTTCTAGGATCATTGCTTCTATTTCATCTCCATCTAAAGAAATAGCCGGTGCCCCGGTTATCAGAAGCAGTGTTTTAATGATGCAGCTGACCTCAGTTTCCTCCTTTACAGAACATCAGGAGCAGGAGCCCTGAGCCCCTGCTGCTCAAGTCAACCATGTCACATTGGCTTATCACTGGGCAGAGCTGGTAACTAGGAGGAGGTTACATGCTCTATTTTACCTTGAATTAAACGAGACAATTAAAAACATCACCATATTATGGCACCTGGCATTTGTTACATGTGTTAAATGCAGGACTCTGATGCCAAAACTCCAATCAGAGGAGTGTTGCTTTGTATTTTGAGACAGCAGATTAGTTTATGTCCTGGCAATGTAGATTAACACCACGATATTTATCATCGAGAATAAATACATTATTTTGAAGGTTTGAATTGTTCTTTTGAGCCTTGCTTTGTTGCATCACCTGATTCTCAGTGAAAAGATTTCTTCTGACAACTGGGCCAAAGATTGTTACAGTAACATCAGCCCTCCAGAGGGTGCTGTGCACCGCAGCCAGCTGCAAAGTCAAACTCCTCCATTCTGGATGGAGAATAAATTCAAGTGTCTTCAAAATCGTTCTGCAGTTGCAACACAATGCTCACACCCACAATGGATCTGAGTGCCAGAGACATATGTATGAAAGTATGTCCAGGGTGCCATATCTTGTTCTTAAATAAAATACACGCCTCATAAAGCAGTTCAAATATGATTTGAAAGAGATAGATTTTAACTATTTACAGAGACAGCCGAGGTCTGTTGCCTGCTATTTCTGTATCTTTTGGGAATTCCAGGAAACGGCATATTCCTTTGGATAACCACAAATGGTGGAGTGTTTCCTGTTCTGGATGCTTGAAGTCAAACTCGATGTTTTGGAGTTTGAGGAGCGCCTGGTGTTATTGCAAAACAATTCCTGGATTGCACCTTTCAGAAACAGCCACAGAAAGCTCAGGTGGATAGATAGTAAAAGAATGACCATCTGGCAGCGTAGGAAGGAAAGGTAGAGATTGCAGGAATTCTCCGGGAGCGGGGCGCTCACAAACCAGTTTTCAGTGCCAAATGCCAGTGAAATGGTACCACCTCAAAAGACAGCAGGCCAGGGCAAATTGTGGCCAAGGGCTCCACATGGGGACACACCAAAACACAGAAACTCAAAGAATTCAATCATCAGCAATAGACCAACGTTTCTGTAACTGTCCATATAACTCTCACCTGATCCATTGCCTCCCTGGATTGGGTCTAGATCTTTTTGAGGAAGGAGGAGATCAGTCAGAAGGAATGGCCCATTGTGGAACTAATGACAAGGAAGCAAAATAATTGTGATCTTGTTGTCAAGAGTTTCAGGATCTCAGGAACAGATGAAGAGCAAGATCTCAGTGATGACAATCTCTGGGTGATTCTCAGTGCTATTTTTTCGCAAGTATAGGAGCCAGAAAATAGAACATGTTCATGCGTGGCTAGAGCAATTGTGAATAAGGTAAGAGTCCCTGGTAAACAAGGTAGTATTTTGGCATAATTAGAGAATTGACTAATGGGCAGGAAAGAGCGAGTGGGAATAAGTGTTGGTGACTGTAATCAGTGGGGATCAGTGCTGAGACTGCAACTGTTTACAATATATATCAATGACTCGGAGGAAGTAAACAAATGTACTGTAACCAAATTTGCAGACCACACAAAAAGTTGGAAAGGCAAGTTGCGAGAGGGAAACAGTTTACAAAGAGATATTGGCAGGTTACATGGGCAAAATGTTGGCGGATGGAGTATAATGTGGGAAAATGTGAAATTGTTCATTTTGGAAGGGAGAACAATAGAATAGTATTACTTAAATAGAGAAAAACTGCAGAAAGCTGCAGCACAAAACGACTTTGAAGTACTTGTACAGTAAACATAGAAAACTTACACACAAGTACATCAGGTTATCAGGAAGGCTAGTGGCATGCTGGTCCTTATTTCTAGGCAGTCAGAGTATAAGAGTATGGGAGTCTTGCTGCAACTGTACAAGATGCTGGTGAGACCACATCTGAAATACTCTGAGTAGTTTTGATCCCCCTATTGAAGGAAAAATATTGTTTAATTGGAGGCAGTTCAGAGAAAGTTCAGTGGGATGATCCCTGGTATGGAGGGATTTTCTGATGAGGAAAAGTTAAACGGGTTGAGACACTGCTCACTGGAATTTAGAAGAATGAGAGATGATTTCATTGAAACATATAGGATTCTTAAGGGACTTGATGGTTATATGCTGAAAGGATGTTTCTCCTCATGGGGGAGTCCAAGACCAGAGGGCATTGTCTCAGAATAAAGGAATGCAAATTTAAGTCTGAGATGAGAAGGAATTTCTTCAGAGATTGAGAGTCTTAAGAACTCCTTGCCAGAGAGAGCTGTGGGGCAGAGTCTTTGTACATATTTAAGGCTGGGTTAGATAGATTTTTGACTAGTAAGGGAATTAAGGGTTATGGGGAAAGGGCAGGAAAGTGGATGTGAGGAATGTTGGACCGATCATGATCCTATTGAATAGCAAAGCAGGTTTGTGGAGCCGAATGGTCTACTCCTGTTCCTATTTCTTATGATCTTCTGGTTTTGCTGGAACAATTGTGCTCCAGATTCTCAGGGAATCAGTTCAGAGATAGGTGACACCTGTATTAGGTAGACAGTTTACATCTCACAGATCTAAGACCATTCTCCTCGAAGGGAGATTAACTAGTGCTGTGGGGAGGGTTTAATTGAATTTAACAGGGGAGAGGGGAGCCAGGATGAAGGGTTAGAGAGGAGAATGGAAACTCAGAGGACTGGGCGAGACAGACAGCCTTTGAATAAAGTGTAGATCAAAACCAGGAAGGTTCAAATGCAAGGCAGATTAGGATGGGCTTTGAGTGCACATGTGTAAATTCATGGAGCGTGAGAAATAATGTTAATGAGCTGCAGATTGGATAATGGTACAACAGCAATAACAAAGACCTGCCTCAAACGTGGGAGGTTTGGAAACTGAATATTCCCAACAACAAAACATTCAGGAAAGATATTGTGGTGGAAAAAAAGGAAGGGATTGACTGTGTTGATCCAAGATACTGAGCTGAGTTCTCCTGGCTGTACAGGAGGTGGAAGAGCTTATAAAAAGGTAGAGGGAAAGGTCAGTCATTTGCTGTGTCAACAGCAGGAAATTAGCAGCTTAGCCATCCATGGGAAAGCCAACCTCAGTGGCCAGTTCAGCATTTTGCCCGCACCAGGTGAGACCATCACTGCTTGGGGAGACCTCCAGGTAAACCCAGGTGCCCTCCCAGTGGTTTCTGGAGATGGGGGACCATCCTTTACTGGCATTGCATGGTCCACTGAGGGGACTCCTCGGGGCAAGTGCCATCCTCGAGGCAAGAGCACTGCGGATGGTCCACAGCTCCCCTCCCTAATACCCCATTTATCTCTCTTCAAAGGCATCTCACGGTTGAGGCTCCACTCCTGGAATTCCCTTCCTAACAGCAGTGTGGATGTACCTCTACCACATGGAATGCAGCGGTTCAAAGCAGCAACTCATCACCACCTTCTCAAGGGCAATTAGGGGTGGACAGTAAACACTGGGCCAGCCAGCACATCCCATGAATGAATTTAAAAAAAAATCACAGAAAGGGATATCACTGTGGCCAAGGCCACTAGTAGGGTTAAAGCAATTCCTAATGAGGGTATCCACAAACCTAAACCTTCTCTCATCCCATGCCTTCTTCATCACTCAATCTTTTCAAATTGAGAAGTTACAGAGGGTGTCACTACTTACTCCCTTCATCACAAACCAGCCCTTGTCCCATTTTCATTCTGGCTGTTCTTGTAACTGGAGCCTGTCCAGACAGTGAAGATGAGAAAAAGAAGGTAGTGAAGATGAAGGGACATTATTATACAACCTCACAGTTAGCACGAGGAGCTCAGATATTGACACTTCCTTCAGGGGCCTACATGTGGTGGCACAGAGGACACAGAAGCAAGCAGGAACCAGATAAGGGTGAAAGGAGAGCTTAGATGTTAACTTGCTGGAGACCAAAGACACACATCTTCTGTAGAGAACTGAGATGAGTATTTGGATGAATCAGGCTACAGTTTAAGTATTAGTGTCACAAGTAGGCTCACTTATATTCCAATAAAGTTACTGTGAAAATCCCCTAGTTGCCACACTACAACAGCTATTTGAGTACACTACCCAGCATGCCTTTTGGACTGGGAGGAAACTGGAGCACCCAGAGGAAACCCACACAGACACGGGGAGAATGTGCAAACTGCACACAGACAGTGACCCAAGCCAGGAATCGAACCTGGGCCTCTGGCACTGTGAGGTAGCAGTGCTAACCACTGTGCCACCATAGAGGCACAGAAGGTAAATGGATGTACATATCCAAATGCATTGGGGAATACCTCGAGAAGCACAATCTCAGGTTGCATGAAGGATCTTGCATCAACATGGTACAGTGCTTTGCACAGAGTTGGAGCTCAAACCTTCCAACATCAAAGGAATCAGCCACAGTGCAGTGTCTGATTGCAATGCCCACCAAAAGTCTGAGTGCTGCCATGCAAGCTTGGAGTGCTGCCACCATGCCCTTGGCATCAAAGTAATTTAAGTGCATCACAGCATCCAAGACATGAGTCACTAACTGTAGTGATTCAGCCACATGTCTGTTTCCCATCACCAATATCCTTTTTCGTGCACCAATGAAAAAGACCACTCCCATAGCTTGCAGTCAAAAGAAGGCCATTCAGCCCATTGAGTCTGCACTGACTTTCCGAAAGATTATCTTACCCGGTCCACTTCCCCAAACTATCCTTTTAACCCCGCGCATTGACCATGGCTAATCCATCCAACCTAACATCTTGGGACACTAAGGGGCAATTTAGCAGGGCTAATTCACCTAACCTTCATGTCTTTGGAGTGTAGGAGGAAATGGGACCATCCAGAGGAAACCCACGCAGACACGGGGAGAAACTCCACAAAGACAGTCACCCAAAGCTGGAATCAAACCTGGGTTCCTGGCGCTGTGAGGCAGCTGAGCTAAGCACCGTGCCGTCCACTGGTAAGTAACGTGGGGTGAAGGGACGGGGGGGGTTTTGCAGGGTCGAGGTTGCTGTTGGAGATGTATGTGTGGCAGGGGGATGTCACTGTGGCACAATGCATGGTACTGCTGCCTCACAGTGCCAGGGACCTGGGTTTGATTCCCAGCTTGGGTCACTATGTGGGGTCTGCATGTTCTCCCTGCATTTGCATGTATTTCCGCCAGGTGCTCCGGTTTCCTCCCACAATCCGCTGATTAGGTGCGTTGGCCATGCAAAATTCTCCCTCAGTGTGCCCGAACAGGTGCCGGAGTGTGGTGACTAGGGGATTTTCCCTGTAAGTTCATTGCAGTGTTAATGTAAGCCTACTCGTGACACTAATAAATAAACTTTGAACTTTAAAAAGGGTCTCAGCCCTGCTACGTGATGCCGAGGTACTCAGAGTGTCTATGGTCTGCCTCCACCAGAGAAGACAAGTTGGCTACATTCTAGCTGTTGTGCATGTTGAATGTCGACAGCCCTGCCCACCACTGGGTTCATACCAGCAGTGGCAGGATGAAGCTCTTTAAATAGTCACTTAATAAGCAGAGGGGCAGGAACGTTGATCCTGGCCCTGCCCATCCCAAACTTAATTGTGGCAGGGGCCAGAAAAGTGGCAGGATTCCGGCACGTTGCTATCCTGCTAAATTATATTCCCTTTCCATCTGCCAGCATGAGCAGAAGATCCTACCCAGACTCCATAGATAGACCGATGTTTCATTGATGGCTCACTGAAGAAGTGAAAAGCTAACAAGCCTGAAGATGTATCGGCGAGACACAAAAGTCAAAATTGAAGACAGGACTTTCAATATTACCGATAGAAATATGTTGCACAGAAATGAGTACTTTCAGCACCATGGATAGAAATGCAATCCAAACTAAACTGTCAATGAACATGGTCTTTAAAGGCAGTGATGATCTGAATTTAATATCTTCTAACCAATTTACTGTTTTGTTAAAAAATGGTATTCTAATCACTGCCTTGGAAGAAGATGGAGAAACCAGTAAAACTGGTACATCTGCATCCAGGTGATCTCATCCAAGAAAACATTCTCAGCTAATTAACACATCGGCCGAACCCTGAGTCTATGTCATGAAGTCAAAAGGGAGTTGTTCAAATAGTTGGTAAATTGACTTGAACTTGTATTCGAGGCACTGCAAAGGTGATAATTATTAAAGCATTCTTTCTTTTTGACAGGTAACGCGACATAAACTCAAATTAAACACAAGATGAGAGGTCTGAAGACCCAAACTGGGACAAGTTACATTAATTTCTTGCATAAAAGCAGAAAATGGTGAGGAAATGGTCACACAGCAGGTTGATTTTAAGAGAAAGCCTGGTTAATGCTGAATGTAACCCTAATGATTAACCAGCTTTATCTTTTCCAATTGTGCCTCATTTCCCCAAGTTCAGGTTATTAGGTTGCAGTGAGTATGTTTCCAGTCCGATTTTAGCCCATTGCCAAGGCTGCGGGCAGTTGGGGAAGTGTAAGATTTTTAGCTCAGGGATTCAAGATTTTAAGATTTTCAGGCTTTAAGATTTTCACCTACTGCAGAATTAAAGGGGCTAAAGAATAAATATACGTTACATTTTATGTTTTACAGCATTCTATTCACAACTTCCCAAAGCCAATGTAATACTTTTAAAATGTAATCATCGAACTCCTAAGCTGCAGAAAGAAGCCATCCAGCCCATCAAGTCTGCATCAACAACAATCCCACACATGCCCTATCCCCATAACCCTGTGTATTTAACCCCCGCTAATCTTCCTGACACTAAGGGGCAGTTTAGCATTGCCAATCGACCTAACCCACACATTTCTGGAGTGTGGGAGGAAACCAGAGCACCCTGAGGAAACCCACATAGATACCTCCACACTATGAGGTCTCCAAACAGCAAACTGATAACTCACCAGATTATCTGTTTGCAGATGGGTTTTTGAAACCATAAAACATTACAGCACAGAAGGAGGCTGTTTGGCCCGTGTCGCCTGCCCTGGCTCCCCAGAGGAGAAATTGACTTTGTGCCACTCCCCACTTCCCCCTGTAGCCCTGTACAGTCTTTCCTTTCAGAAAATAATCTAATTCCCTCTTAATTATCTTGGTTGAAGCTGCCATCAACACACCCTCAGACAGTGCATTCCAAATCCTAACTGCTCACTGCGTGACTCTGTTTTCCCTTATGTTGAGGCACAAAATTTATTTCTTTAAAAAGTGAACTAACTTGCAGAATTTTGCCCGTTTGATGGGGTATAAATATTTTGAGCCAACTTGCACTTTGTAAGAGAAATATATGGGGTCAGCCATTTAGTACTAAGCTGAGGAGAAGTTTTTTCACACAGCTGGTGGTGAACCTGTGGGCTGTAGAGGCCAAATCTCTGAACATAATAAAGAAGGAAATAGATAGATTTCTAGATTCTAAAGGTGACAAGAGGTATGGGGAGAGTGCAGGAGTACATGGTGTTGAGATGGAGAATCAGGCATGATTATGTTGAATGGCAGAGCAGGCTCAAAGGACTGAATGGCCTACTCTTGCTCCTATTTTCTATGGTTCTATTACACTTTCCCGAGCTGTCATTGTTTTAGAATCATAACCTTTATTTTGTTTTGTCTCTGGGTATTCATCCTGCCAAAATTGAGTCGCTACACACTTCTCTGCACCCACCTATCACTGTCCACCCAGGCCACTAACCTGTCCATGTGCTTTTAGACGTTCTACACTATCCTCCACACAATACTTTCAAGTTTCATTTCATCTGCGATATTTTGAAATGGTCTGCTTTCCACCATGGGTTTGTCATTATACATCAGGAAGAGCAGGTGTCCCAACACCAAACTTTGGGGAACTCTGCTACGCCCTTCCTCCAGTTGAAAAACCTCCACGAATCATTATTCTCCATTTCCTGCCACTCAGCCAGTTCTGTTTCTATGTTGCTGCTGTCCCTTTCATTCCACAAGCTCTAACTTTGCTCACAAGTCTATTGTCTGGCACTATATCGGGCATCTTTTGGAAGTTATGTACAAGTATATGTAAAGCATTGCTTTCATCAAGCCTATCTGTTACCTCATCAAAAAACTCCAGCAAATTAGTTTCTCCTTTAACAAGTCTGTGCTGGCTTTCTTAAATTAACCCACATTTTCCCAAAGGACTATTACGTTTGTTCTTTGCTCTTCTTTGCCCAGTAACACCCTCTGTCACTGTGACAAAGCTAACATTTCCCACCTTGTCCTTCTTGATCTGTCTGCAACCTTTGACATCATCCTCTTCCTCCCCAGTGCCTCCTTATTGTCACCCAGCTGATTGGACTGCTCTCACATGGTTCCATTCTTAGCTAAACTTCAAACAAATTACTGTGGATGCTGGAATCTGAAACAAGAACCAAAAATGCTGGAAAATCTCAGCAGGTGTGACAGTGGAAAGAGAATGGAGGCAGCATTTTGAGTCAGGTCATCAGGTTCCCGTGAAACACCCAGGAATGTTTCATTCTGTTAAAGACTAAGACAGAAATAGTGAAACAGTGAAGCAGAGAGAGAGAGAGACCAAAAAGAGAGAAAGCAAGAAAAAATATTGAAACCCAGTTACTGATCATTCCAAACAGTCACAGTGACAATGGTGAGAAATAGTTTATTGATTGTCGATGACTTTGGAACATCCTGAAGTAATGAAAGGTACTATATAAATTCTGCATTTTCTTCCTATCTTTCTCTCGTGTCCTTTCAGCAGCACGTTGGCACAGTGGTTAGCACTGCTGCCTCACAGCACCAGGGACCCGAGTTTGATTCCTGGTTTGGGTGACTGCCTGTGTGGAGTCTGCACATTCTCCCCATGTCAGAGTGAGTTTCCTCCGATAGTCCGAAAGACGTGCTGGTTGGGTGCATTGACCATGCTAAATCCTCCCTCAGTGTACCCAAACAGGCACCGGAATGTGGTGAGTAGGAGATTTTCACAGTAACTTCATTGCAGTGTTAATGTAAGCCCACTTGTGACACTAATACTGAAACTTTCATCCTTTTTCTGCTTTCATCCTCTTCTCTTTCTCTTCCTCTCTTTTCTTTCTTGAATTTATGTAACACTTCTCACTCACTCAGGATGCCAGAATACTACCCAGCCAATGAGCTATTTCTAAACTGCAGTCACTGCAAGTTTCTTAGATGAGTCAGTAACTAGAATTCAATCAGAATCAGTTGAGAAATACAAAACAATTAAGAGACAAAATCAATAGGGTGGCATAGTGGTTAGCACTGCTGCCTCACAGCGCCAAGGACCCAGGTTCGATTCCCGGCTTGGGTTACTGAATGTGTGGAGTTTGCACATTCTCCCTGTGTCTGCATGAGTTTCCTCCGGGTGCTCAGACTTCCTCCCACACTCCAAACAGGTGAAGGTTAGATGGTTCGGCCATGTTAAATTGCCCCTTAGTGTCCAAATATGTGTAGGTTAGTGGGATTAGCAGAGTAAATGTGTTGGTTCACAGGTATAGGCAGGGATGAGCCTGGGCCTCTGTCAGGGAGACTTGATGGGCCAAATGGCCTCCTTCTACACTGTAGTGATTCGATGATTTAATCTAGTAATTAGTTGCAAGGAGTTAGAAATTTGTGAATTCCTTCAGTGGATGGGTTGGAGAGTCTCAAGAAAGCAGTTCATCAACATCATCTCAAGGACAATAAAGCAATAATTGCCATCCTTGTCAATGATGTCCTCATCCTATGAATGAATAAATTAAAAGTTAACACAGGAGTAAGAATTCAACAATGGTGTGGAATGTAACCTGCAAAAACTGCCTGAATAGCCACACGAGGGGGCTGTAGGATGAGAATTTCAACTGGCAAGTCAACTGAACAAAGCTTAATTTGAATAATGATTTGTGAGGATGCTGAATCAATCCTGGAGGCTGGATGTAGATGCTCAAAGTTTGCGATGAACCTGCAGCTCTTTGATGTAAATATGAAAACATTCAGTTTGGAGGAAATCAGAGCGGAGAAGCTTGGAAATGGAAAAATTGTTGGAATAGGGCAGGAAGAAGCCAGGGACAAGCAAATACCCCCACATACAGCTTGGTGACTGAGTGTCAGGAGAAATGGGAGAATTTACGATTTCAGTTTCAGATGTAAAGATGTACCTGTGTACTGTGTTGATTCCATTTAACTGAACGTCCCTTGGAGTGACTGAAGCAGGGGAAACATGGTTAAAGACTCAAAAATCAGAAACTGAAATAATGTATGTGACCAAGGAACATATACTAGGGATTAATGGGGGAGGGTATGACAGATAGCATTTTATTATAAAACTAATCACCGATGATACAAAGTCTCACAACACCAGGTTAAAGTCCAACAGGTTTATCTGGTAGCAAAAACCACTAGCTTTCGGAGTGCTGCCCCTTTGTCAGGTAAATGGGAGTTCTGTTCACAAACAGAAGTTTATTTGAACAGAACTCCCACTTACCTGACGAAGGGGCAGCGCTCTGAAAGCTTGTGGCTTTTGCTACCAAATAAACCTGTTGGACTTTAACCTGGTGTTGTGAGACTTTTTACTGTGTTTACCCCACAGCTGGCATTATAAGCCAGAGACAGCCCAATTATGGTAAATATAAATAGCAAAACGGACATTTGACTGCATCTGCAGTGAGTTAGATTTGCACATTTAAACTGTAACGAATAGCAAGTTGCTGAACAGTGAGCTGATGATGCTGCAGAAAGGGAAATGTTCACAGAGAGAGGAGTGAAGAGGATAGGTAACTGAGGATTGCTTCGTCAGGCTGGCAGGGTGTGCTGCTGGCTGAGTAATGGGGATGTGGTGCACTGAACGTTGTTGAGAGATGGATTGTGTAACAGGGTTGGAATAAGGGTTCACATCCTTTTCATTTTGATAGAATGAGTTTTAGTTGTGAGTAAGGATAAACTGCAGTTTGCGAGTTGTCACGCAAAGTGTGAAAGCATGTGTCAAATGCAAACTAAATAGAAATAATAAAGAAAGCAGAGCCGCAGAACAGTTGTTTCCTGATATGAACTATGTTGCTGAAATTCACCTGATTTGATGAGAGTTGTGTTTCCCTAAAAAATATTTGATGAGCTTTTTCATGGATTAATTTACTAGCAACTGCTTAACTTACTGCTAAGTTATTAAGACAGGGACCGCTGTGCTGGTGGATTGGGGCAGCGAGCTGGGAAGATAGCGCATGATGTTTTTGCACCAGGTATGAATTGAAAGCTAACTTCCCAGATGTATTTTGCCAGGACGATCAGTTCATGCCCAGAAAGGGTATGGAGCTGATTTAAATATTAATGATATGCTTTGCCCGGCACAGCCATCCTCCTGGACCATTTCCCCCCTCACGATCCCGACCAACGGAGACATGATGGCCTTGCTGGGGGAAATCGGAGGCCATTGAAGCCGTTGGATGGTTGGGGGCAGGGCCAGTCTGTGCCCCATGGGCAGTGGCAGCTTGGCACTGTCCACTGGGCACCTTGGCACTGCCCATTGGGTACACTGGCACTGCCTACCAGGCACCATAACTATACTAAGGGCAGTGCCAAGGGGGTGGGACCTGAGTGGGGGTGAGGCTATGGTGAGGAGGGGGGGCCCTACAATGAAGGAGCGAGTTCTGCAAGGGAAGGAAGCAAAGGAGAGCTCTGAGGGCTGGGTGGGGGGGTGCGCGCGCGCACACACACACACACACACACACACACACACACACACACACACACTCATACACACACACAAGTCACAGAGTGTCATAAGATTGAATTTTCAAACTTGCCGATCCGAAACTCTCTTGTTTTTTTGCTCATTCGGCACTTTGAAATTTTTTGGGAAAATCTCACCCAGGTTATTGTCTTTGATAGCGTAGCTATCTGAGGAAATTTGCCAAACTGAAATAGTTTTGGGAATGCAATAGTTTTGGTTTGAATCATTTTAAAATGTAAGCTGCTTGTTTAGCAGACCCTCCTATCATTACAGGAAGGTCTTAAGGGAAGTAGATGCAATTGATAAAAGAAGCTTGCAAACCACATCAGCAATTGTTACTCTGTATAGAATGAGTAGTACATGTGATCATGATGGTTCAATCCAGAAACTGGCAGGAACACAAAATGTTGAAAAAGATGAAGAATAATCTACTTAAAACTGAGCTCCGATATTTAAGCTTGCTTGATAAGCAGAAATAAACAGAGTTTGAGCTAGTGTTTTCTTTATTAGTCATTCATGGGATGTGGGCTTCCCTGGCTGGGATTTATTGCCCATCCCTAATTGCCCTCGAACTGAATGGTTTGCAAAGCCATTTCAGAGGGCATCTAAGAGTCAACCACATTGCTCTGGGTTTGGAGTCATACGTAGCCCAGACCAGGTAAGGACAGATTTCCCTCCCGAGTGTGGACAAAAATGATTGGCATTATTGTGTTAGGTGTTGTGGGGCATAAAAGAAGGAAGATTGGCCAGTCAAGCACAAGATTAGAAGACAAGAAGATAGTTGAGCTTGTGTGGGTGGATAAAATTCTTGCTGGAATCCCACAGTCGCTTACTGAAGAATCTGAAGAAGAAATAAACTATCAGGTGGGATATGCTCTGTTTGGAACTGTAACTTATGGCCGAGACAATGTATTCATTGCCGCTCTATGCCAATAAAAGCTTGCTGAAATCAGATAGAATCAAGACTGAATCCCTTGAAAATCCGACAGTGGGAATTTGAGATTGAATGCATGTGCGCATACCTCACCATGACCACTTGAGTGAGATTAATTAAACTTTGTCAGCACTGTGGCTATGTTCTCGGAGCGACACTTTTGCCACCTGCTCCCATTGTCTCCTGATGGAGTGCTTCAAAGGCCTTCTGACCCCGTGGGAACATGAAGGGTGTGATCTTACCGGCTGTTCACACCACACTCCCGCTGCAGCAAAGTCGGAGAACTTGGCGCTCAGCCAAATCTCTGTTCGCTGCAGCGGGATGGGAAAACATTCCGGCTGAATCCTCTTTCAGCCTCTCCTTGTGTCACCAGCATCTCTTGGGTGTTGTCACTGAATTGGGGTGCCTTTTCACCTGAGCAGCATTGATTAAAGATTTGGCATGTTGGAGGTGTTGTCTTTTGGATGAGGTATTAAATCAAGATCCTATCTGCCCTCGTAGGAGAGAACGTAAAAGATCTTGTAGCAATATTTCAAAGCAGAGCTGGGGAGTTACATGTGGTGTCCTGAACAATACTTATTTCTCAACCAATATCAATGAAAACAGATCATCACATAGTGATTTGTGGGAGCTTACTGTGCACAAATTGGTTGCTGAGTTTTCTACGTGGTCATGTGGCTGCTGTCAATAAAAGATGGGTGTGAAGATTGTTCTTACTTCAGTCCAGGGTTTGGCAGGAAAAGTCTTTACAAAATGTTGAAGAAGGTGAAGAACAATCTCCCTAAGATCGAGCTCCGATGTTTAAACTTGCAATAGAAGCAGAAATAAACAGTGACCGCACTTCTAATGTACTCCATTGGCTGTATAGTGCTTTGAGATGTTCTGAGATCACGAGAGGCACAGCGTAAATGTAAATCCCATCAGCATCTGATGCTGAGTGTGCTGGTCAAATTTATTTTGTTCTCGAGCCTCCTGGTTTAGGCTTGAGCTGCCCATCCAGGGCCCTGTCTGAATCTGAAATCAGACATCACTCAGTAAAGTTCCAAAGTGGGAGCCGTGTCTGCTTTTTGCACTCTGTGAGGACACTGACGTCATTTGCCCCACGTAGACATTCCATTTGGATTAGAGTTTAGAGATTGAACTTGGCATCTTCCTCTTATCTATAGCTCAGCAGCTAGCTTGACGTTAGTGTTGCTGAGTGATAACTAAACTATCCACAGTAGGGAGGGAGGGTGTATCCCTGAGCAATGCATCATACTCATTCAAGGTCCGATTCTTTAACCGTCATCGAGTGACAAGTGAGGGCAGTATGAAACTCAAACAACGATTACACACTGCTGTGAGTCTGATGATGCCAATAGCAAGAAGGGTGGAGACTAAACCCTTCCCTTTATTAAGATTTTGTAAAGATATGATTTGAAAAATCAATAAACAATGACATGGTTTGAAAGGGTTAAGGAATGCTGTTGACTCATTGCTTTTGTTGGCAGCGAAAGACCAGGAGGAGCATCCAGTCTTCCATTTGAAGATAGGAATACAGAGTCGGGAGGCTGATCTGAGTTAGAAAAGTTCGGAATCTCCAATCTTGGAATGAAGAAGTAACCGAGATAGGGGTTAGAATTTATGGAGCCCACTGAACCAGTCTCAATAGTGGGGGGCCCGGGAGAGTCTGGAGGGAATAGGAAATTATTATATTGTACAAAAAAACAAATGTAAGGCACTGCTTTGTTAAGTGCGTCATTGAATTGACTACAGCAAGGTGCTGTGTGATGGGTATAACTCCAGTCTCACAGATCATAGGATCCTTACAGTGCAGAAAGAAGCCATTCAGCCCATCCAGTCTGCACCAACCACGATCCCTATTCCCATAACCCCACACATTGACCCTGCTACTCCCCAACACTAGGGTCAATTTAGCATGGCCAACCAACCTAACCCACACATCTTTGGACTGTGGGAGGAAACCAGAACACCTAGAGGAAATCCACGCTGACACAGGAGAATGTGCAAACTCCACACAGATCCGAGGCTGGAAATGAACCCAAGTCCCTAGCGCTGTGAGATCGCAATGCTAATCACTGCACCACCGTCTCACCCCCTCATCAAGAATCAGGTTTGAGGGAAATCTGTTTCTCATAGAATCCCTACAGTGCAGAAAGAGGCCATTCAGCCCATCTAACCTACATTGACAAGAATCTTACCCAGGACCTAGCCACATAACCAAACATATTTACTCTGCTGTGATTCGCCTGACTCTAAGGGTCAATTTAGCATTGCCAATCAACCTAACCTGCACATATTTGGACTGTGGGAGGAAATCAGAGCGTGTGGAGGAAATCCCTCCAGACACAAGGAGAATGTGCCGACTCCACACAGACAATCACCAAAGGCTGAAATTGAACCCAGTTCCCTGGTGCTGTGAGGTAGCAGTGCTAACCACTGTGCCACCATCCCACCCAAGAAGTAATTCAGGTTTTGCTTCACAGCCACAAACTTCTATTCCCTGACCGAGAATTGAACCCTAGCTGCAGCAGTGAGAGCGCTGAACCCTGACCATTAGACCACCAGGGAAGTTTCATTCTGGATCACCAGCATCCACGGTAGTTTGCTTTTACAATCGGGGAGAGATAATTGTGCATCAGGTTGGCAGCCAAATAAATATAAATGGACAGCTTCTTACATCTGACTGATTACCGAATCAATCGGATAGCCCATCTACTTGATCTCAAGTTGCACAAGGTGTGCATTTTGCATACAAAGAAGTTAATGTCTCTCAACACTGGAGAGGGAGATTTAAGAGATCTGTTCAAAGCCAGTTTCTCTTCCCACCCTCAACCTTTTACACAGAAGAGGAATCCGAGCGTACAAGCTGCAGCACAAATGGTAACCGTGGAAATTGTTTGTTGTAAGAAGTCGCATTGTGTGAATAATTTGCTGGCTTTAAAATGTCAGTGAAATGAAGCAAAGCAAAATATCTTAGTGCTCTCATCCCAGAATTTAAATAAAGTAGTTAGAAATGTCGACTGTTCTGTTAGGAAATAAATGCTATTACATTGAGTAACCATACAAATTTCCTGATTTTCCAATCTGTCCCCGAATAAGACTCAGCATTGTGAATGAATTAAAGAAAGACTTGCATTTATATCGCACTTTTCAAAATCAACGCTTTAGTCGCTGTTGCAATGTAGGGAATACAGAAGCCAATTTCTGCACAGCAAGATCTCACAAACAGCAATACGATAGTGACCAGATAATCTCTTTGTGTGATGCTAATTGGGGATAAACATAGGCCAGGACATCACAGGCCACTCGCCTGTTCTTTAAAACAGTGCCTTGGGCCTTTTACATCTGCCCAAGCAGGTTGATAGGACCCCGATTTAGCGTCTCAGTGCTAAGACAGCAGCTGCTCCAGCAGTCCAGCATTTCTTCAGTACTGCTCTGGTGTGTAGGCCTTGAGTTTGTTCTCAAGGCCTGGAGTGGAACATGAACCCAAAATCTGATGACTCAGGGTGTTACATGCCATAGTTGGCAATATGATGCAAGTTGAGACTGACAGAAACAATAAATTGTGTGAAACAGATGAGGCAATGCTTCATGTCACTCTGCTAGACCAACCTGTTATAGGTTTTATTTTACCCATTTAGATTCAGATTATGTAACAGGTGTTTTTGAAATGTTCTCATCTTAAAAATATGTTGCCGTAGAAAATGACTTTCAAATGATTTCTCTGCAGCTGTGAGTATAATCTCAATCTCCACCGTGAACCTGTCATGTTGAGATGCTCTTTAGTGTCAGTTTTTAATCTATTGAAAGAGGTTTCAAATCAGAAGAAAAAGAAGGGTTAAGCAGGTGGGAAGGGAAGAGAAAGATGAGGGAAGCAATTCCATGTCTTTGAAGGAATGTTGAAAGGTGGAGAGTTTTAAGCTATAAAATAGAGGCATTGGATATTTTGACTTCCTCCTGAAAGGGCAGATGGGACATGTGTTTAGCATCTCACCTGAAACACAGCACTTTAGATAGCGTAGCACCTGAACAAGACTGAACAGGCATCAACTTGGAATAAGTTTTGAAGTGACGGTATTTAATCTCAGAAACGAGAATGCTACAGAGGAGCTAACAGCTAATGCTGCAGGAGTTCAGTGACTGGCAGAGAGGACGAGAAAAGGGAGTTTTTGCTTGAAGGACAGAGGGTGAATGAGCGACATTGGACGAGAGGAAATTGCTGAGATGGGCTCAGACCATGGAAGGACATGAAGATGAAAACAATGTCCTGGATATCAATTTGCCACTCTTGCCAATTCAACTAAATGAAACAAACTAAGGGGAAAATCAAGAGAGCAGCCCATAAAGAGACACTGCATTAAACACAAACAAATCACAAGGGAACTTAAAACATTGGATGGGATTTTAATGGCCTTGCACATCCTGTAAAATCCCGCCTGAGGTGAAAGGACCTTTCAATTGTTCCCCACTCCAATTCCTCTGGCAGGCGGGCCGGCCATTAAATCATGGGATCAATAAAACGCCCCAGCCCCTGTGGTGCCCGCCAGGCATGGAAGGTTTTCCAGCATTATGGTGAGCCTGTGGGAATAATGTTAGACTGAGACTCAGGGACGCAAGCACGCTGAATAATTGCCATCTGTGAAGCCAACAAGGGGAGAATTGGAGGAATCGAACCTCCAGATAATGGGTAACAACAACTTGCATTTATATAATATATTTAATGTAGAATGCAAACAGATTAAAAGATTCAAAGATTTAGAGAGGTAATTAAACAATGTCAAAAAGTAGCTTTAAAGGGAATCTGAAGGGAAAGACAGGTGGAGGATTTTAAGGAGGATTAAATGTATTGACTAGAATTTCAGAAATGGTAAAAGAGAAGCAAAACATTGATTTTTTTTAACAAATTTGAAAGAAAGTAACCTGGAGAATGGTTTAATAGTAAGAAAAGCAAAGTTGAATGTAACATTTGGCAGTAACACTTTAGCAGCAGCCTGAGACTTATACTGAATCATATGTGAAAGGATAAGCACAAATCCATTTCTTTTGACTCGGAAAACCTATTTTGTTTCAACTGAGCACAGCAGTTGGGTAAACAAAGTGGCAACTAGAACTTATGTGCACGATTGTCTCATCACAATTACCTGGAGCCTGTAAAGTCTATATTTCAACGGCAAGTTGCAGCAACTGCTATAGAGACAAAATCGCGTGGATGTTGGAAATCTGAAATGTAGCCAAAAAGCTGGAAGTACTCGTGTTTTCAATGTTCTATAATGACGAAACCAGCTACTCTTGTTTTAAGCATTCTGTGATGGCGAGAGCACCTCAGGACAGCACTTGGCTTGAAAGCTGTGTTACTGTGCTAGCTGCCTTTGTTTCAGCCCTGTGCCACTGGCTTTCCACACCAGCCTTTGTTAAGGCTTAAATAAGCAGAAGTATTAAAAGACTGCTGTAACTGCAGAGCTTTTTACTCATATCAATAGCTGAAGGTGTCGATGGTCTAAAACATTGAAAAAAATTAGTGGAATGTAACACACGTTTGTTTCTAAGATACTTAATTTGTTTCTGAACTGCAACTGACCAAATTGCATTCATGTCCCAAATATTTCTGCTGTAACCAAACATAGGGGAGCTATACATAGAATTTTTATTTCTTCCAAATAAATTCTTATTCATCAACAAGCGTCACAATGTGATGAGCTGCTAAGAGGTTTTTGAATGGTTCAGGGTGACTTGGCGTGACATTTTACCTCCCTGCCTGGAGGGAAGTATGACTCTTGCTTAATTGCTTCCATGTATCCTTCCAACGTATTTCTCAAATAATTTGTCTTTCTTCTTAATTCTGTCTCATGAATAGGAGGCCATGTAAACACTAAACAGACGGTCAGAGATGGTGTGGATCCTATTAGGGTCAAAGAAGAAGACATACGGTATGAATTCATTACCACAGAAAGTAGCTGAGGCCAAAATGTGTGATTTCAAGAAGAAATCAGATATAGCTCTTGGAGCTGAAGGGATCAAGGGATATGGGGGGGAAGGGAGAATCAGGATATTGAATTTGATGATCAGCCATGATCATAATGAATGGCAGAACAGGCTTGAAGGGCCAAATGGCCTATTCCTGCTTCTAGTTTCTATGTGGTGCAGGGCAAGGCTAGAATACTGAATGAATTCTTTGCATTGGCATTTACTAAGGAAGAAGGTGCTGGCAAAATATCAGAGATGGTAAAGGTTATGGATGGGGCGAAGATTGATAGGCAGAATATACCAAATGGGCTGATTATGCTTTGAGTCATTAGGTTGCCTGACACAGAAGGCTTACATCCCAGTTGCGAAAGGAAATTGGGGTGAGCAATGCAGAAGGGCTTGCCATCATATTCCAGCATTTCTCTAAATACAGGCAATCTACATAACTACAGGTTGGTCGCTTTAATAGCAATTGTGGGGAGGGGTTTGAAAATATCATCAAGATTGAAAGGCCTGACAGGAGGTTGATGGGCAGCTGCTTCATGAGATGCAAATGAACACCAGCCGGTGAGAAGATGAGCCTGTCATTATCCCACCATTGGGAGATCTGCACCAGCAGATTTCTGACTTCTTTCTCAGCTCCTGTCTGCCACCATCCTGCAGGAAGGGAGAATTCTGCCCAATGACTGTGCAGGGACCTTCAATTTACTCCAAACTCTCCAGTTGCCTGTTGATTTATTTCCTTTGATTATCATTTCCTAAAACATCTTGGAAATTAAACTGGCATGTCATTATACAAAATGTCCTTTCCAGTCTTTCTTGAATGTGGGTGTCACATTTGCCATTCTCTAGCACTTTTCCCATGTCTGGGGAAGATTGGAAAGTTATGGAAATCCTTTCTGTTATCTCCATTTCCACTTACTTTAGCAACCTGGGACACACACCATCTGGACCAGGCTTTATCCACTCTAGCACAGCCAGCCTTTCAAGTACATCCTGCTATCAATTTTCACCCCAGTACCTTTACAATCTCCACTTCAACAATATTTCATCAGCATCCTCTTCCTTAGCTTTCTAGCCTTGCCCTGAGCTCCTGAGTCTGTATCACCTTCTGTCTCTTACTACCCATTTTCAATGTTCATGCCAGTATAAGTGAAAGACTGCGTCAGAGATTGGTAGTGGTCCTTTACCAGATTCTCTTTATTTCCAAGTTAACTCCACTCTAAAGAATGATTCAGATACAAAGTCAGAGTCTGGAGTGTCAGTAGACATGTCACTCCCAAAAAGTTATATACAGGTGAGGCTCCTTATCAAATGCATTTTGGAAATCTAAATACATTACATTTCCAGGTTCCCCTCTATCTACTCTCCCTGTTACATATTTAGCTTTCTTAAATGATTAGCTCTCAACTGTAGCTCTTGGAGCTAAAGGGATATGGGGAGAAGGTGGGATCAGGATATTGAATTTGATGATCAAAGTGAATGGTGGAGCAGGTTTAAAGGGCCAAATGGCCTAATCCTGCTTCTATTTTCTATGATGAGCTATTTCCTCTTTGATTATTGACTCCAGTGTCTTACTAACAATAGATGTTAGACTGACTGAACTATTGTTGCAGTTCCTCAAGCTGCCAACACTTATTCCAGATATGTTTACCACAATGTGTTCCACCAGCTCCCACATGATGGAGGTACAACACATCACCTGGCCCTCCATCCCTATTTTTTCAATTTTTAATTTGAATTTTTAAAAAAATTCAACTGTTGTTTAGCTTTTTAATCTGTACAATGTTTTCCTTTTTTACCTTTAATCTATAAGAAATCTAGAATAGCTAATTCGAATTAGCAATTTCTTACCAGCCAAAGAGATTACTATTTTCCTGTGACGTCCCTCCTGATTGTTTTTCAAACTCAGCCTGCTGCCTCAGTACAGCGTGTCCCTCGCAGGGTCGACTGCCTCTGCTCCGGACACAAGTGAAGGCCCCGAGCCTGGCTCTGTATTTATCCGCTGCCTCAGTACAGCGTGTCCCTCGCAGGGTCGACTGCCTCTGCTCCGGACACAAGTGAAGGCCCCGAGCCTGGCTCTGTATTTATCCGCTGCCTCAGTACAGCGTGTCCCTCGCAGGGTCGACTGCCTCTGCTCCGGACACAAGTGAAGGCCCCGAGCCTGGCTCTGTATTTATCCGCTGCCTCAGTACAGTGTGTCCCTCGCAGGGTCGACTGCCTCTGCTCCGGACACAAGTGAAGGCCCCGAGCCTGGCTCTGTATTTATCTGCTGCCTCAGTACAGCGTGTCCCTCGCAGGGTCGACTGCCTCTGCTCCGGACACAAGTGAAGGCCCCGAGCCTGGCTCTGTATTTATCCGCTGCCTCAGTACAGCGTGTCCCTCGCAGGGTCGACTGCCTCTGCTCCGGACACAAGTGAAGGCCCCGAGCCTGGCTCTGTATTTATCTGCTGCCTCAGTACAGCGTGTCCCTCGCAGGGTCGACTGCCTCTGCTTCGGGACACAAGTGAAGGCCCCGAGCCTGGCTCTGTATTTATCCGCTGCCTCAGTACAGCGTGTCCCTCGCAGGGTCGACTGCCTCTGCTCCGGACACAAGTGAAGGCCCCGAGCCTGGCTCTGTATTTATCTGCTGCCTCAGTACAGCGTGTCCCTCGCAGGGTCGACTGCCTCTGCTTCGGGACACAAGTGAAGGCCCCGAGCCTGGCTCTGTATTTATCCGCTGCCTCAGTACAGCGTGTCCCTCGCAGGGTCGACTGCCTCTGCTCCGGACACAAGTGAAGGCCCCGAGCCTGGCTCTGTATTTATCCGCTGCCTCAGTACAGCGTGACCCTCGAAGGGTCGACTGCCTCTGCTCCGGACACAAGTGAAGGCCCCGAGCCTGGCTCTGTATTTATCCGCTGCCTCAGTACAGCGTGTCCCTCGCAGGGTCGACTGCCTCTGCTCCGGAACACAAGTGAAGGCCCCGAGCCTGGCTCTGTATTTATCCGCTGCCTCAGTACAGCGTGTCCCTCGCAGGGTCGACTGCCTCTGCTCCGGACACAAGTGAAGGCCCTGAGCCTGGCTCTGTATTTATCTGCTGCCTCAGTACAGCGTGTCCCTCGCAGGGTCGACTGCCTCTGCTCCGGAACACAAGTGAAGGCCCCGAGCCTGGCTCTGTATTTATCCGCTGCCTCAGTACAGCGTGTCCCTCGCAGGGTCGACTGCCTCTGCTCCGGACACAAGTGAAGGCCCCGAGCCTGGCTCTGTATTTATCCGCTGCCTCAGTACAGTGTGTCCCTCGCAGGGTCGACTGCCTCTGCTCCGGAACACAAGTGAAGGCCCCGAGCCTGGCTCTGTATTTATCCGCTGCCTCAGTACAGCGTGTCCCTCGCAGGGTCGACTGCCTCTGCTCCGGAACACAAGTGAAGGCCCCGAGCCTGGCTCTGTATTTATCCGCTGCCTCAGTACAGCGTGTCCCTCGCAGGGTCGACTGCCTCTGCTCCGGACACAAGTGAAGGCCCCGAGCCTGGCTCTGTATTTATCCGCTGCCTCAGTACAGCGTGTCCCTCGCAGGGTCGACTGCCTCTGCTCCGGACACAAGTGAAGGCCCCGAGCCTGGCTCTGTATTTATCTGCTGCCTCAGTACAGCGTGTCCCTCGCAGGGTCGACTGCCTCTGCTCCGGACACAAGTGAAGGCCCTGAGCCTGGCTCTGTATTTATCCGCTGCCTCAGTACAGCGTGTCCCTCGCAGGGTCGACTGCCTCCTCTCCTGGAAGGGGATGAGATCAGACTTGTACTGTGATTCCCTTCTTTCAGGCTCCACAGTGATAGAATGACAGCTGCCTGTGAGGGGAGGGGTGGTTGTGACTTGTGCAGAGTCTTGCGGGGGGGGGGGGGGGGGGGGGGGGGGGGGTGGGGGGGGGGGGGGGGGGGTGGGGGGGTGGGGGGTGGGGGGGGGGTGGGGGGGGGAGCGGGGTGTGCTGCTGAGAGTGGAGAGGGATGGTGAGTTTTCAGGGAGGGAGGGGCAGGGGTTTTGCTGCTATCCTGTCTCCCACTGCCGCCCTGTTTTGCATTGTCATGGTGCAGCGTGGGTTGGTGTGATGTTACCTGCCCTGACAAGTCCCATGCATCCTCACCCTCAGGCTCAGTCTGAATATGCTTGCTCTCTCCAGCCATTTCCCATGGACCTGTGGAAAAGAAGCACAAGTGTTACAATGTTCATTTTCTGCATCACTAAATATTCTTTCCAATGTGCATACTCTTTTCCACCTTCTTCCGTTGGGGAAAAGATACAAAAGTCTGAGGTTACATACCAAACGACTCAAGAGCAGCTTCTTCCTTGCTGCCTTAGACTTTTGAATGGACCTACCTTGCATTAAGTTGATCTTTCTCTACACCCCAGCTATAACTCTAACCCTCCATTCTGCACCCATTCCTTTCTCCTCCCCCCATGCACTCTATGAATGGTATATTTTGTCTGTATAGTGCACAAGAAACAACACTTTTCATTGTATCCCAATTCATGTGACAATAATAAATCAAATCAAATCAAATCAAAGCTTTTAAGAACTCGAAATGTTCTCTATCATTGCTCATGGCTTCACAAGCATTGTGCCAATCTACTCGCTTTTCACAGCCTGGAGACATGAAACAGGTTTTAAACCGTGCATTTCATAAATCTCCGTGTTCCTGCTGTTTGCTTTGCATCTCGGCAGGCTCGCAGCCAGGAAACAAAGTACAACAGTTTGACGTGTTAACACGGGCTCAGTCTGAGCTGTACAGACTGCATCATGGGAGGCTTAGAACTGTGGGCCCTGACCCTGATAGAATCATTCAGTTCACAAGAGGCCCTTCGGCCTATCGAGTCTGCACTATCACGTGAGAAACACCTGACCTCCTATCTAATCCCACTTACCAGCACCTCGCCCACAGGCTTGTATGTTACCGTGTGCCAACTGCTCATCCAGGTACGATGGGGGAAGGGCATGTAAATTAGCAGAAGGATTCCCTCCACCCTGTATGTGCTTGCTGCTATATGTCGCGTGCCTCCTTGCCCTGAATGGAGAGTACAGACACCACCATGTGGCTTGCCTGTTGGAGACGCTTCTGACATGTTCACTGGCACAGTGGTTAGAACTGCTGTCTCACAGGTCGGGATTTGGATTCGATTCCCGGGTCACTGTCCATGTGGGGTCTGCATGTTCTTCCTGTGCCTGCGTGGGTTTCCTCCAGGTGCTCCGGTTTCCTCCCACAGTCTGAAAGACGTGCTGGTGCATTGGCCATGCTAAATTGTCCCTCAGTGTACCCAAACAACCACCAGAGTATGGCAACGAGGGGATTTTCACCGTAACTTCATTGCAGTGTTAATGTAAACCTACTTGTGACAATAGTAAATAAACTTAAACTTCTCCAGCAGGGTCTTCATTTTGGAAAGGTCGCTATCACAATAACTTTGTCTTTGCATCCAACCTTCAACCGATAAAGGAGCAGCCAACCTTCACCAACCAGACCTCCCTCCCACCCTCCCCAGTCCCGATTACTCACTATTTAAGCCTGAGGTTCATTCTGAAATTGAAGAGAAATGTCTTGTCAACAATTACACAGGAAAGGAGACTGTGACTGTTCGATTGGATTCAAGATAGCACATTTCTTCAACCCCAGCCTCAGGGGCCAAGCTAATTTACACCACACATTAGCTTACTTTCTCTTTCAGACGCAAACAAAACAATATTTTGCAGAAGCTAAAACTCAGAAATATAAGCAGAAGAGGTACACAGCAGGTCAGACAGGAGGCAGTAAGGACCTACAGTCATTCTACTATATTTGCTGAGATGTTTGCTATCTTACCTCTATGGTCGCAGCGTGGATGAGAACTTCCAGAGTATCACATCATTCTTGTGCATAGCTCCCGTGCTGAGGTCCTGCCCAGGCACGTGGCTATGTCTTCAAAGAAAATTACAGCACAGGAACAGGCCCTTCGGCCCTCCAAGCCTGCACCAACTGTGCTGTCTGACTGAACTAAAACCTCCTACACTTCTGGGGACCATATCCCTCTATTCCCATTTCATCATGTATTTGTCAAGACGTCCCTGAAAAGTCACTACCATATCTACTTTCACCAGCACCCACAGCAATGAGTTCCAGGCACCCACCATCCTCGGTTTAAAAAATCTGCCTCGTACGTCTCCTTTAAAACTTGTCCCTCACACCTTAAACCTCTGCCCCCTAGTAATTGACTCTTCCCCCCTGGGAAAAAGCTTCTCACTATCCATTCTGTCCATGCCCCTCATAATCTTGTAGACTTTTATCAGGTCTCCCCTAAAACCCCCGTCTCTCCAGTGAGAACAAACTAAATTTCTCCAACCTTGCTTGATAGCTAATGCCCTCCATACCAGACAACATCCTGGTAAAACTTTTCTGTCCCCTCTCCAAAGCCTCCACGTCCTTCTGGTAATGTGGCAACCAGAATTGAACACTACATTCCAAGTGCAGCCTAACTAAGGTTCTATAAAGCTGCAATGTGACTTGCCAATTTTTAAACTCAGTGCCCTGGCTGATGAAGGCAAGCATGCCGTATGCTTTCTTGACTACATTCTCCACCTGCATTACCACTTTCAATGACCTGTGTACCTGTACACCCAGGCCCCTTTGCCTATCAATACTCTTAAAGATTCTGCCATTTACTGTATATTTTCTATCTGTATTAGACCTTCCAAAATGCATTACCTCACATTTGTCGGGATTAAACTTCATCTGCCATCTCTCCGCCCAAGTCTCCAACTGATCTATATCCTGCTGTATCCTCTGGTGGTCCTCAATGCTATTCACAAATCCACCAACCTTTGTGTTGCCCTCAAACTTACTAATCAATCCTGTTCTATTTTCCTCCTAATCAATTATATATGTCACAAACAGCAAAGGTCCCAGCACTGATCCCTGAGGAACACCACTTGTCACAGCCCTCCATTCAGAAATGCATCCTTCCATTGCTACCCTCTGTCTTCTATGGCTGAGCCAGTTTTGTATCCACCCTGCCAGCTCACCTCTGATCCTGTGCGACTTCACTTTCTGCAGCAGTCTGCCATGAGCACATGGAAGAGGCACTTATTATCCTCTCTCAGGATGACAACATTCCAACTCCATTCCAGGGAGGCGATGGCACACTGGCACTGTCACTGAATTGGTAATACAGAGACCCAGGGAAATGAGTCCCTCGATCACCTGAGTTTGAGGTGGCAGATGGGGAAATTTGAATTGAATAACAAATCTGGAATATAAAGCCTAATGATGACAATGAAACCATTGTCGATTGTTGTAAAAATCTGGCCCTTTAGGGAGGGAGATCAGCCATCCTTACCTGATCATTACTGAACATGGCTAGTTAATTAGGGATGGGCAATAATGTTGGCTGAGCCAGCGAAACTCACATCCTATGAATGAATAAAAGAAGACTTTGTTAGTGCTTTTGTAGGTGCCATGCAAGCAGCTGAGTCTGAATGCTGAAAGCTATGCTGACATGATACAGTCTGACATGGGGGTCACACAGCCCCAAACAGGACATCTAAACTGCACTTCTCCAATTCTCAGTAACCATTCACCTTACCGACTGTGTGAATTACACTCACAGACCCGGCTTGGGTCACAGTCTGTGTGAAGTCTGCACATTCTCTCCATGTCTGCGTGGGTTTCCTCTGGGTGCTCTGGTTTCCTCCCACAGTCTGAAAGACGTGCTGGTTAGGTGCATTGGCCATGCTAAATTCTCCCTCGGTGTACCCGAGCAGGTACCGGAGTGTTGTGATTAGAGATTTTCATGGTAACTTCATAGCAGGTTGTCATCCTACTTGGAACACTAACAAATAAACTATCAACTTTTAAACTTTATAGAAAGCCATGAAGGATAGCACCATAGTGAACAGCTTAATATTTGTAACTGACGACAGGGTTTACACAGTTTTCTATAAAAAAAGATTTCTTTTCATTTCTTTTTGATGGATAGGAGCACTCCCCAGTCCCCCCTCCTCCTGCTGTGGTGGCTCCTGAACGTTACCCTCCAGTACAATTGTCGGGGGTAAAGGTCTGGTGTCTTGTGATTGTCAGGTTGCAGAGCATGTGACAAACCTGAAGCTATTCCTGGCTGTGTACGACAGCGAGCATTCTGAACAACCAAGACATCTAAACCTGTGCTTGCGGACCCCCTTGTTGATACTCCTGGTGATTGAATGACTCTTACCGTGTGGGTGCTTAGCTGGTGCCTGGGAATTTCACACGAGAATCGTGAACCGTGGCATCAGAGGGTTTCCCTCGTCACCTGCTGACCAGCCATCCAGATTGCAACAGAGTTCAAAGTTCAGTGGGATAAGTGACTGTGTCATCATGGCAGCTCCCTGGACAGCAGGCATTCAACTGCATCATATGATGTTTGTGGTCACACAAAAACTGTGTGTAGAATCATAGAATGGTCACAGCATTAAGATGGTCATTTAACCCATTGTATCTGTGCCAAACACCTTCCTGTTCTTGAATAACTCCAAGTTTAGATAAAGGGCTTACACGGACACATATCCACAGTCAATGGCTTTCTAGACCATGGGGAACCCAGCAATCTGTCAAAAGCCAATGTTTCCTGTTTCTGGTCCTCTCTGTCCATAGGGAGCAATCTCTAATCATTCCTCTGAACATATAGGGTTTCAGAATCTCCCCCAAACCCCCAGAAAAGTGTACAAAGGATTGAAGATGGGATTTGTATAAACCATGGCAGCCCGGTTGGTTCTACTTGTGCGAAAGAGGACTATTGAGTCCTTAACTGCCACTTCCTTACTGAAGCACAGTTTCTTCATGTTGAACCAGTTGAATGTTAAAGTACTGCTCGCTGGACTTTGAATCAAACACATCGTGCCGTGGCACAGAGCCCCAGTGACTGGTGACCCCATGCTGGCCGACGGCTGTGGGGGAACCAATCAGAATCTGAGAGCTCTGCATTTACTGATGGGCTCGAGAAATACAAATGAGCCTATCAGCAGGCAATGCGGAACGACATCGGTCTCTGATCGGTTGAGTCCACTCGAGTCATGTTTAACTCAGTCTCTAACTGAAGCCCTGGGGCTTGGATCACTGTGTGAACTGGCAATAGATGGGGAGCCTCCCAGTGAGGTTTTGGACCAGCAATTCCAGCAATGCCATCCCTGGTTTCCATGTCTCGTTCCAGCCTGCTCTGGGTGGCTCTGGCCAGCTCCCGGTCTCTCCAGAGACACTGAGTCAGAATGGCCGTGAGTGTCCAGTTTCAGCCCACCTCCGACACCCAGGATAACTTGGCCAAGCGGGGTGAAAAGAGCCTCGATGATTTGTGTGACTAAAGAGACAAGAAGAAGAGAAATAAAACCAAAGTGGTCAAGGCAGCTCCTCCTGCTGGGTCGACTGAGCTCCCTGCCCCAGCCCTCGCCATGACTCTGGACCCACCCCTGTCTGCGGTTATCGCTCTGGATGCCACCATCCCCCTCATGCCAGAAGCTGCAACTCCCATTGAAGCCTCAGAGTGGCCATGAATGTGAAGAAGGAGAAAGGGCAGCTGTCAGAATCCCCAACAACTGCAAGTCAGGGAGGGGGGTGGGTGAAGTTGGAAGGAGTTTGACTTGAACAAAAGGATGTGAATCTGGAGTGGCTTTTCAAAGAGGCAGTCAGGACTGGGCTGAAGCCAAACACACAACCATCGCAGCTCAGTGATTCAGGGGACGGAGGGACAGGAGGGACCAGGGGCAGCCAGAGCCATCTGGAAGTTGAAGACAGTGGCTTGAGGATCCATGTCTTCCATTCAGTGATAAAGAGAGGAAGAAGGTGATGAGAAGAATGAAAGAAGATCAAGGTGAAGATGGTGGGGAATATGTCATATAGAGAAGGAGACAAGACAGTCAGGCCCTGGCACTAGATAACTCCCACACCAGCACCAGTATGGAAGCCAGCTCCTGCAGCCAGATCAGATAATGTGAGAGGATCACAATCACAGGCTCCATCCTTGGCAGCTTCTGCAAACAGAGAGGTGAAAAAGACCTTTGAGATGATGAAATACACAAACAGAGTCCGAGAGGATTGTTCTGAAAGTCTGTCCATTCAGCCAGAACTTGGCAATCAGTCTGCTGTTCGTGGGGAGCAGTGAACATTGACGCCGATTTTCCAGAATGGATTCCAGCCCAGCCAGCTAATCTGTGTGCAACCCACCCATCTTCACCCCACAGTGCCAGAAAGATTTTCAATTGGTCTGATTTCGACTTCTGCAGGAAAATGAGGCATCTGAAAGGCATCATCGGAATTTAAAGCTTGAAGCATAGTGACTGTTGTTGCCTAGAATGGGCTGGAACTGGTAGAAGGTTTAAATGAAGTGTCAGTCACTCTTGGAGTGTAAAGCTTTTGGATAAAGATTAAAAATGCAGCCATTGTTTATCATCCTGCTTTCTATTTGAATGTTGAGCCTGTGAAAGGTGATTAGCTCCCAGACCAGCCTTTGGCTGCTTCTATCAATGAATGCTGGAGTATGAAGGAAAGGGTGAACAGGATCTCAGTTAGAGGGGACAGGGTCCGAGGGACCCTCTTCATCCCATCAGGAAAGACCTAATTTCAACTTTAACATCAACTTTATTCAGAGTTGATGGGTTAATTCCCTCGCCTTGTGCTTTCTAATGCTACTGATCTCGAAACATTGGGCTGTGTCCTAATACTGTGGACACAAAGTGCTTGGACCCAATCATTCTTAATAGTGAGCAACTGGACTTTCTCATACAACAAACTTCTTCTAAGCATTAAGGTTCATGCTACTTTTGCTTTAGGAAAGAATATTTAAATAATTGGGAAAACATTAGAATTTGTAATACATTCGTAACACAATATAAAATGCCTTTGAAAAGTTTTGAAAAGCCCAATTTTTGTTGTCGCATTTTACCTTGTAGTCTGGCTGGAATTTACGTACACGAGCCAGTGCCTATCAATACAAATTACTTTTTAGGAAGCTTTCCAAACTGCATAGAAATGTTTACATCGTCACAATGAGCGATATCAATTAGAAACATAAAATACTGATCTGAGGAGACCAACTTTTTGAGTGTTGACCATTGGCTAAAATAAGACCAATAACTATTTAGCATTTGAAAGCAAATATCATCACTGTGTGTGACACCTCTGTGGGTGGAGCGTGACATTATTGGGGATGAGACATGACATTTTTGTGGACAGGGTGTGACATCATTGTGGAAGGGAACAAAGGAACACTGGAATTAGGAGTAGTTCTCAGAAAGGTGGGTCCTATATGGGCTGGATGAGTTGCACCTAAATGGTGTCATATTCCTTATTCATTTGGGGCCAGTGTGCCAATGCTGTTTGAGGTATAAAATAATTTGGTGGGGGGGGAGAGTAGGAACCAGGATAGAGCATGGGAAAGGAGAATCAGCGTGCACAAAGGATTGGGAGAGACAGCAAGTACCGGAGTAAGAAATAGTCAAGTATTAGATTGGGTCTAAATAAAGTTGACAGTTCCAGTTCCAGTTTACTTATGTAAATGCACAAATGTGGTTGTTGAGCTGTGAGTGTAAATATTCAGGTAGCGAATCAGTGACCCGATTTGTAAAGGGACAGGAGTGGATATTAAATAGTCTGGGGATACAAGGTGTTCAGGAAAGATGGGGGGGGACAATTTCCCCCCAAAACATCAAAGTGTCCACTGGGTGGGAAAACTTCCCGTTTTCCATCCGTTTTTTGGTTGCACTGAGTTTCATGAATTTATGACACTGTGTGCAATACCGAGGCTGTTAAGTGATTCATGCCACTCAGGGGCGTGGGGCAGCCTGAACCTGCTGGATAAGCGGGCAGCAGAGTTCTCAGGGAGCCATTGGGCATGCAGCGATCTCCCAGTACACTGGAAGATCAATCAACATCCTCCCCCTTACCCCCATCATCACCAGCCTCCTAATCGCCGGTCCCACCCCTGGATATCACCGATCGCAACCCCCATCCCAATCACCGGCCCCGACCTCCAATCACCAGCCCCACCATCCGATGTAAAGCTCCCTCTTCCCTCCCCTCCTACCTCCCCACCTGGCTCTGCCCCATGAGACCCCACCCCGGCACTGCCTGATGCCCGGTGGGCACTGCCAGGGTGCCAGGCTGTCCCCCTGCCCTCGACCGCCCAGGGGGTCTCAGTGGCTTCCAATAAAGCCATCACTACAGGTCCCCAGCTGTGATCCCCGCTGGTGGGAACCCTCACTGGCATGGTCGGAAATCCAAGTGAGCTCGCTAGAGGATTTTAACTGAACGTATGAATATTTCAATCAGCCTCGTGACAATCGGCAATCTGCTGGCTGCTGGGCAGGAATTCGATTCTTTGCATCCCACTTCACTTTTCTGCCCCACTATGCTGATCGACTAGTGTAGCGAGGCGGGAAAATCGCACCCAGGGAAGCAAAGAAAAGAGAAGGAAAGTAGTATTGATTATCAGGAAGATCCCAGCAGCAATATTTCTCTCCCAGTTGACCCATTAAAAGTTTATTTATTAGTGTCACAAACAGGCTTACATTAACACTGCAATGAAGTTATTGTGAAATTTCCCTAGTCGCCACACTCTGGCGCCTGTTTCGATACACTGAGGGAGAATTTACTACGGCCAATCCACCTAACCAGCATGTCTTTCAGGCTCTGGGAGGAAACCGGAACACCCGGAGGAAACCCACGCAGACACGGGGAGAACATGCAAACTCCGCACAGACAGTGTCCCAAGTTGGGAATCAAACCTAATTGATCCCTGGCGCTGAGAGACAGCAGTGCTCACCACTGTGCCACCGTGCTTATGGGCTTACCTGGATTCTTAGCACTGAAATGTGGCTACCCTCTGTGAACTTATCCCACCACCGGTAAGATCTTTAAGAGGCAGGGGCCAATTACATAACCTATCCGATTCATTCTTTTCCCATTTTGCTCCCCACCCACAAAATATAACTTCAGGTCACTAGTCCAGGATATTTCTGTGCACATCTCCATTTCGAGCTAGTTCACAAATTTAGCGATTTGTTGAACTAAAATGTTCATCTTGCTTTGTGTGCTTAAGCACTGAGTAACCAGTTCAGTGCAATGATCCACTGCACCGCACATTTGTATATCCAATCTTTAGAATGAACATTGAACAATTCAGAGGGCAATTCAATGTACACTACTGGCTGTCATAGTGTTAAAATAAATTTCCAATTTGCAGAACAGGCATATAATTGGTAAATGATTTTCCACAGTGGTGTGAGGTATTACATTTTAAGAATAAAAATTGAGCTCACTGTAAGACTACAATGAGGTCCATGAGGCTGGCCTCTGAGCTCTCTGATTAAGTAAAAAGTCTGACAACACCAGGTTTTAGTCCAACCTATTTATTTGATAATATACTCGCAAGCTTTCGGGTTAGCCCCTTCGTCAGGTGAATTCACCTGACGAAGGGGCTAACCCGAAAGCTTGCGAGTATATTATCAAATAAATCGGTTGGACTAAAACCTGGTGTTGTCAGACTTTTTACTGTGTTTACGCCAGTCCAACGCCGGCATACCCACATCATGACTACTCTCTGATTAAGGCCATACTTGCCTGCCCAATCAGGGAGCCTCGCCTGTATATAAATATAGAATCATAGACTCCTTACAATGCAAAAAGAGGCCATTCAGCCTCTCGAGCGTGCATCAACCACAATCCCACCCTGGCCCTAACCCTGTAACCCCGTGTACTTACCCTGATAATCTCCCTGAAACTAAGGGGCAATTTAGCATGGCCAATCAACCTAACCCACACATCTTTGGAGTGAGAGAGGAAACAGGAGCACCTGGAGGAAACCCACGCAGTCATGGAGAGAATGTGCAAACTCCGCACAGTCACCCAAGGCCAGAGTTGAATCTGTCCCTGGCACTGTGCAGCAGCAATGCTAACCACTGTGCCACTGTGAGTTAATATGGGTGTGTCAGGGCTACTGACCCTCCAGATTCTGACTTTGTACCTGAAGCACTCTTAGGAGTGGAGATGAGTTTGTAAAAAAAGGGAACCTGGTGAAGGGACACTGGCCTCTGAGGAATCATTTCAGTGACAAAGAGCAAGTGGGCAAACTAGAACTCGGGTGTTCGTATTGTAAGAGATGGGCGTTGCACGCCGAGTTGGAGGATCCAGACCCATGTGCTGAAATGTTGCAAGGGAGCCATGAGGTACATGAACTGCCAAGATTCCTTGGTCTGACGGGGGAGGGGCGTGACTTCAACATGAGGTGGGGTCTATGGAGTATGAGCTCCCTGATTGAGGTCTTAATTGTCTGTCCAATCATGGAGCCTCACCTATATATATAGAGGAGCGTCAGGGTTACTGACACTCTGAATTCTGACTTTGTACCTGAAACACTCTAGGAATGGAACAGAGTTTGGAAATAAAAGGAATCTAATGAAGGGACACCTGAGGAGTTATTTCAAATACCTATTGCAGCAAAGAGTTCTGGCAGAACAACAAACAAGTGACTAAACATAGGTGATTAAAGTTAGGAGGCAAAAAAACACCAGGATTTATCTGTAGAGGGATTCAGTTGAAAAGTAGAGAAGCCGCACTAGAATTCCACTCTGTTGGTTCAAACACATTTGAAGTAGTGTGTGCAGTTCTGGCAGCTTTAATAAGAGGTAATGTAGAGGATGTGGAAAAGATTGACATGAATGAAGCCAGAACTGTGAGGTGACACCTAGCTGGAGAGGATAACTAGGTTGGATCTCTTTTCCTTTGATAGGGTCGATACAAAAAAAGTGTTTCCAGTTTTGCGGATGAGCAAAACTAGAGGCCGTTGGTATGAAGTAATCAGCAAGAAAGCAAATATCAAAGAAGTCCAGGGAATGGTGAGAATGTAGAACTTATTCTCGAAAGCCCGAGGTGAGGCGAGTTCAAATGGATTTCAGGTGTAACCTCTCTGGAAGGGGAAAGGAATAATATTTTGATAAGAATTCGGTGGAAGAATGCTGAGAGAAAGCTTGACCAGTATGGACTGGTTGGATTTATTTATGTACTGTGTGTTCTATGCCATTCTAAGAAAATTGCATTTCACTTTAAATTCCTCCGGTCATAAGACATAAAACATAAGGAAAAAGAGCAGGAGTGGGAAATTCAACTGCTCGAACCTGCTCTGACTTTCAATACAATCATGGCTGATCTCAACACGTGGCACAGTGGTTAGCACTGCTGCCTCACAGTGCCAGGAACCCGGGTTCAATTCCGGCCTTGGGTGACAGTCTGTGTGGAGTTTGCACATTCTCCCTGTAACCTCCAGGCTCTGGTTTCCTCCCACAATCCAAATATGTGGGGGTCAGGTGGATTGGCCATGATAAATTACCCCTTAGTGTTCCAAGATGAGTTGGTTAGATGGATTAGTCTTGGGATTTACAGGGATAGGGCAGGGGAGAGGGCTTGGGTAAGACACTCTGTCAGAGAGTCAGTGCAGACTCGATGGGCCAAATGGCCTCTTCTGTACTTTGGAAATTCTATGATTTTATGATCTTGGTTTCACCTCCACCCTCCTGCCCGCTCCCAAAATTAAATATCATCCCGCGACTATTAAATCCTATCTATCTCCTTAAATTTGTTCAGTGTTCTGGTGTCCACTGCATTCGGGGTCGAAAATTCCACAGATCAGTGACCCTTTGAGTGAAGTGATTCAGCAGCTGCTGAGATTTTCAAGCCTTACGATTAAGACACCAGACTAGCTCAGTTTCCCCAAATTCCCAATCACAAGATACTCTCCATACTCCACGTGCTGCATTAAACATAAATCTCAGTGTGAAAGGAGGTTCACAAGAATGATCTCGGAAATGAAAGGCTTGATGTGTGAGGTGCGTTAGAGCACTCCAGGTTTGTACTCGATGGAGTTTGGAAGGATGAGGGGGGGATCTATTGGAACTTACAGAATATTGAAAAGCCTGGATAGAGTGGATGTGGGGAAGATGTTTCCATTAATAGGAGGCATCAGGATCCAAGGGCATAGCCTCAAAGTAAAGGGATGGCCCTATAGAACTGAGATGAGGAGGAATTTCTTCAGCTAGAAATTGAATCTTGAAATTCATTACCACAGAAGGCTGTGGAGGCAAGGTCATTGAGTGTATTGAAGACAGAGATAGATAGATTCTTGATTGGTAAGAGGATTAAAGATTATTGGGAAAAGGTGGGAGAGTAGGGTTTAGAAACATATCAGCCATGATTGAATGGTGAAGCAGACCTGATGGGCTGAATGGCCTAATTCTGCTCCTATTTCTACTAGACTTGAATGAATCAAATACTGGTCTTTAATTTCCAAGGCCCAAAATGAACACTTTCTCCCAGGCTGAATCAATTGAGTCTGAGCAATGATGATGTCCATCAGCCCATTTATGAATTACCATAAATATGATTTAACGCTTTTATTTTCAAATTACTCCTTTTGCTTTGAAGCGACAATATATCGAGATCGAGTATTAGAGAAGTTCAATAGCCAAGATTCGCATGTAGGATTCGAAGGGCCACATTAAAATGGGTCATATCCTTACCATCCATAAACTACTGTGAGCAGTGTGTGGTGGGAGGGGCAATGGTAATGGGCTAATTGCCCAGTGTACTTGCATTAATTCTACCTACATTAATATCACAGCATAGTCATCCCCAGTGTGGGATGTAGAGAGTTAAAATCACAATGCCATAATCTTTGGCGTGAACACTGATGTCCAAAACATTTCAGTGTGAGGTTCTTTCCCCAGTGGATTAAAAATGTAGAATTTGCCACAGGGAGGGGTAATTGACGCAAATAACGTCAATGTATTTGAAGGGGAGTTAGAGAACCACATGGGAGAGAATCATAGAATCTCTGGAGTGCAGGAGAAGGTCATTTGGCGCATCAAGTCTCCACCTACTCTCTGACCGAATACCCCACCCAAGTCCGATCCCTGTAATCCCACACATCCATCTCGCCAATTCCCCCACCCCACCACATCTTGGGATGCTCAGGGACAACTTATCATGGCTAATCAACCTAACCCGCACATCTTTGGACTATGGGAGGAAACCAGAGCACCCGGAGGAAACCCACGCAGACACATGGTGAACATGCAAACTTCACACAGACAGTGAGCCAAAGCCTGAATTGCATCTGGGTCCCCGGCACCATGAGGCAGCACGGCTAACCACGGTTAGGAAGCGAGCACACTGTTCGGGTAAGATGGAGTGGGAGGAATCTTAGTGCATTGTTGTCCGCACACACGAGTTGGTTCAATTGGTCTTTCTATGTGCTATTGATCCAATGTAATGGAAGCAAGATCAATTAATCTGGGGATGGTCTAGCGGTACTGTCACTAGACTATTAATCCCAGAAACTCAGCTAACGTTCTGGGGACCGTGATTCGAATCCCGCCATGGGAGATGGCAGAATTTGAATTCAATTTAAAAAAATCTGGAATTAAGATTCTAATGATGACCATGAAACCATTGTCGATTGCCGGAAAAACCCATCTGGTTTACTGATGTCCTTTAGGGAAGAAAATCTGCCATCCTTACCTGGTCTGGCTTACTTGTGAGTCCAGACCCACATCAACGTGGTTGACTCTCAACTACCCTCGGGCAACTAGGGATGGGCAATAAGTGCTGGCCAGCCAGCAATGCCCATGTCCCACAAATCAATAAAATAAAAAATTGGTTGAGGAATAAGTGCTTTCAGAGATAGCTTTCTGAACATGCTGCCTGGTGTGGCATATTCTATGTGTTCTTAGGGCTAAAGAGAAGACCAGTAATTAAAAAAGAAACTACAGGGAATAGAATGTGAGGAATGTTTTCCATGAATTGACAATTTTAGATTTTGCAGGTTGAACAATAAAAATGCAAAACAGCCTCAGAGCATGTACCACCCATTTAGATGTCATTACTGGGACGTTTAAAACATAGGTTTTGTCAGTATAGACGTAGGAGCCACACCTGGATTTGAGTATAAAAAGAAGCAGTAAGTGGGTAGCTACAGTTACAAGTTCTCAGTGTTCTGTTCACTCTTTCTCTATCCAGTGCTCAGCAGGTTGCCTGCAAAACAGGAGGTGAGTTATCAGGATTTGATTGATTTCTATGTACTTAACATGAATGATTTCATATTGAAATTAATAATACAGAATTTACTTTGGGAAAAGATTTGACATTTATAGCACATTGAAGTGGAACCAAACCTGGAAATTTTTCAGGTGGTAGTTTGTGTGTGTATTCCAGCACTGGTGGCCATCTGCGTGGGTGGCATTGTGGGCAGCACAGTGACACAGTGGTTAGCACTGCTGCCTCACAGCTCCAGGGACCCAGGTTTGATTCCTGGCTTGGGTGACTGTCTGTGTGGAGATTGCACCTTCTCCTCATGTCTGCATGGGTTTCTTCCGGGTGTTCCAGTTTCCTCCCACAGTCCAAACGATGTGCTGGTTAGATGCATTGGCCAGGCTAAATTGCCCTTTTGTGTCCTGGGATGTAACAGTTAGAGGGATTAGTGGGGCAATTGTGCGAGATTGTGGGAATAGGGCTTGGGGTGGGATTGTTATAGGTACAGACTCAATGGGCCGAATGGTCTCTTCTGCATTGTAGGGATTCTGTGTTTGTGTGTGCAGCAAATGGAAATGTAATCTCCACCTGCCTGCTTCCACCTCTCAGTAGATTGTTATTGGCAGCGAGTGCGTGCTTGCAAAATAATTGCACAATGAATCTTTTCTCTTCATACATTAAGTAAAATATGATTAGCACAACTCTTCATCTCCCATCTATCCCTGCCCTTCTATTTTGCTTCACTTGCTCCACCCTCCCTTAAATCCCTCCCATTTCTCCCTATCTTTGTTGCTGAAGAACAGTCACACGGACTTGAAACATTGGCCAGAATTTTCCAGGCATTTACAAAGCACGGCCACTGCCAGCGAGGATGGAGAATTTGGCGCTCAGCCAAATTTCCGTTCCACTGCAGCAGGATCGGAGGATCCCACTGGCATAAATGGCCCATTGAGCCTGTTTCTCTCTCCACAGATGCTGCCAGATGTGTGGAGGTCTTCCAGCATTTTCTGTTTTTATTATTATAGTGGAAAATTAAACCTAATGCTCTACTGTGTGACTTGAACTGTTTAGACTTAAGTGGTCTGTAAATGTGTGTCACAGGCATGGTGTTGATGTGCATGAAAAAGGGAAAGTTTTGACTATATGGTGTCGATCCACCTTTCACTGTTTTGAGGTTGATTGAAAAGTTTATTTTAAGAACATCTCCTCAGAGGTATTGACTGCCCTGCTGTGTAACTCAGATACCTTTTGTTTCATTGACAAGTATTCTTCTTGAGTTGAATCTTAAATAGCCTTGAATCCCTCCTTATAAAAGACAACTCGTTCAGTCCTTCTCAAATTAGCCTGTCTGAGTGAGTGTAAAAAGCACTGGGAGGGGGGAAGAAGGTGGAAGCAATTAATCATATTATGATTGTCAACTTAGAAAGAGGATTTTGTGTAAGAAAATGACTCAATGAAGGAAAGCAGATGAGACAGGCTAGACCAAGAACGCTGGAAGTGATCTGAGAGGAACTGATGGGATTGACACCTTTTCTCAAGCTAGTCACGAGAAGAGGAACCAGAAATAGAAAAAGCTACAAACATTCAGCTTGTTTTCTTGGTCTGTGAACACTGAGGCCATTGCATTTCACTCACCTCTAGAACACTTACCACTCTTCTTCCCACTTTACAGGAAAGTTTCAAGTTGTTTCTGGTTTGAGAAGCGTTACATTTCACCAGTAATGATGAAGAATACAGTGTCAGCCAATCACACCTTTTCAGTGAAGCTCATGACAGTCACCATCGTTGGTAAGTCAATCCCTTTATTTAGCTGAAATTTGAAAAGACAACAAAAGACAAATAAAAGCAACACATTTTTTAGATTGCTTCCCTGAGCAACTACTTACTCACCAAATAGGCCAAACTGACCAACTGCCCTGTTAAAAATCTGATGGAAAAGGATAGGCAGGCTCAGTTTCATATTTGGTTTTCAGATGGTATAAATCCTGCACTTAGAGCTCTGTAATTCTGGCACAAGTAAAAGCATCATCATTAAAACCATCGGAGCAATTTAATTTGTGGAATTCGGTGCCTCCGAGGTTTTGAATAAGTTGTACTGTTGACAGGTCCAAGACTTATGTCTGTTACCAAAGAAATCAGCTGAAATTTGACAGGAGGAATGTACAAAATATGACGTGGTGTTATGCATTCCATTTTTTTGATCTTGAGGTTGCTGAAGCATTTATGCGGCTTTGTAGTGGTTTCAAGTGATTCAGAGTATTTATTGCAATATCACAGCATCACACAGTATTGCTTTAAAAAAAGCTCTGCTTTTGTGGGACCACGCTCCTGACTGTGCCCTCCTCCACCCTCAATGGTGCTGAATGTTTCAATACCAATGTACATGGCTAGACGATTTGAATCAGTCACTTTTCCCAACTGAACTGCTGTGATCTGATGTGTTACTACATGGCAGGATTCTGGGGCAGCACGGTGGCATAATGGCAAGCACTGCTGCCTCACAGCATACACTGGCCATGTTAAATTCTCCCTCAGTGTACCCAAACAGGCGCCAGAGTGTGGTGACTCAGGGAATTTCACAGGAACTTCATTGCAGTGTTAATGCAAGCCTACTAATAAATAAACTTAACATTCCTTACAACTATGGTTAGCCAACTTATGAGCTGTTTGACACATGCACAAGTACCAAGGTATGAAGTGTGTATGTTTTGATCAACAAATGTTTGCGGGATGTACTTTTAACAGGACATTTTGCTGTTTCCTTTCAGGTTTCTTTTTGACCATCGTGAATGCTCAGCCGGTAAGAGAAATTTGATACCTTCCTTGCATGCCATTGCTAATTGTTGAAAATATAATTCAGTGACAAATCAGAAATCTCACAGTAATTTCAAAATTAGGTTGATTACATTGATTGGACAATAATTAATGAGAAATTTTTATAAATGCAATGCAAGGCAGTGAGAGAACATGACAACATTGGCATCTATGTTTTGGTACATGTATAACCAGGTTGTGCTTATAAAAGTGGCAGAATCTATTTAAGAACATCAAAGGTGTTTTCTGCTTTATGCTCACTACCTGTATGACTTATTGCACAAGTATTTACAACCAGCTGTGTCTTTATAGGATTAATTGTTCATTTAAACTGTACCACATGAACAAATGTAATCATTAGAATATTATATTCCCCCCTACAGATTGTTGGTGACAAACAGCCATCAAAGTCCAGGGAGATGTTGTTCAGAAGAAGAGTAAAGCGTGCTGTTGGTAAGTAACAAGCAAGGAAACAAAGTATAAATTGACCTAGACTCTTATCTCTATTGCCTGACTCTGCATCTGTCTCAGTTCTTCTGAGGGACACTGAAATCCTCCATCCATGCCCATGTTACCTCTAAACTTGGTGATTCCAACGTACTCCGGACAAGATCCACTTCTTCCACCCATTATGAACTTATGCTCTTCCAAAACTTTGCTGTCCGTATATCCTCATTTTCCTACCTCGTGTTGACCCATCAGCCCCAGGAACACTGATATACTTTGACAACTGATTAGCCAATGTATTGGTTTAAAGTTATGAATCCTTGTTCTCCAATTTCTCTATAGAATCATAGGATCCCTACAGTGCAGAAGGAGGCCACTCAGCCCATCAAATCTGCACTGACTCTCCAAAAGAGTATCTTACGCAGGTCCATCCCTGTAACTCCATGCATTTACCTGGCTAATCGCTCTAACCTACACATTTTGGGACATTAAGGGGCAATTTAACATGACCAATCCACATAACGGGCGTGGCATGATGGCACAGTGGTTGGCACTGCTGCCTCACAGCACCAGGAACCCGGGTTCAATTCCTGCTTTGGGTCACTGTCTGTGCGGAGTCTGCATGTACTCCCCGTGTCTGTGAGAGCTTTTGGTTATCTTCCCTAATGTCACTTTATATCATTCTGTGTCAGATTGTGTTTGTTAACAATCTGGTGAAAGTATTTCATTAAAGTTGCCATGTTGCTGTAATGCACGAGACTGGATGTCAAATTGAAGGTTCTGCATGCATATTGTAAACATTTCTTCAGTTGTTCATGAGACATTAATTTTTGTCTAAAAGATCATTACTCTGTACTTCCTGTGTTTCCAAAGTTGAAACACTGAATAAGACCAGTTTAGCTCAAATCCAGTCGTGTTATACTCTACAGAGAGACTATGGCTCTTTGTTGAAGCTATAAAAACAGCCTTCATCCCACCACCTCATGTTTATTAAGGGGCCAACTAACAGAGCACCGTCTTCCTGAAGAAAGGATTTGTTAATTTCTCTGTAAACACAGGAAAATGCAATAAGACATGTGTAACCTTTGAAGGTAGAATAATTTCAATGATGTGAAGCAATCCCATTGTGTATTTTTTTGTGAGATACTCAACACAATGTAATGGAATTATATGATGTGGTTAAATTCAGTTCATTGATTCATGGGACGTGCGCATCACCAGCTGGGCCAGCATTTATTACCTGTCTCATATTGCCCTTCATGAACCGCTGCAGTCCACCTGGTGTAGGTACACCCCCAGTGCTGTTAGGGAGGGAGTTCAAGGATTTTGATCCAGTGATAATGAAGGAATAGCGATATATTTCCAGGATGGTGTGGTCATGAGTTTGAAAGATGTTGCCTGAGGAGCATCTTGCAGATGGTACAGACTGCTTCCACTGTGTTAGTGGTGGGGGGAGAGAACATTATTGAAGGGGTACCAATCAAGCAACTTCAGTTGCCCTGGATAGTGTCAAGCTTCCTGAGTTTTGTTCCATCACACCCTGACTAATACCTTGAAAATGATGGACATGCTTTGGGGAGCCAGAAGATAAGTTACTTATCATAGGATTCCTAGCCTCTGACCTGCTCTTGTTGCCACAGTATTTAAATGGCTAGTCCAGTTCAGTTTCTGCTCAACAGTAACCCCCAGGATGTTGACGGGGGTGGAATTCAGTGGTGGTAATGTCATTGAATGTCATGGGGCAATGGTTAGATTCTCTTCAGTTGGAAATGGTCATTGCCCAGCACTTCTGTGGTGCGAATGTTACTTGGCACTTGACAGCCCAAGCCTAGACATTGTCCAGATCTTACTACTTTTGAACATGGACTGCTTCGCTATCTGAGGAGTTGTGAATGATGCTGAACATTGTGCATCATCAGCGAACATCCCCACTTCTGACCTTCCGATGGAAGGAAGGTCATTGGTGAAGCAGCTGAGGGTGGTTGGGCCTAGGACACTACCTGGAGGTTTGGAATAGATGAACAGCATCCATGCTCGTTCTTCCTGCATTTAATCTTGAGCTCAATTAGCTAATGGATTCTCTGGAAACCGTTTAACTCAATAAAAACTGCCTGATAATCATTTCCATTGATTACTACTGAATGTGCAGTAAGGAAACTGGAGGAACCCTCTGAAAATTCCAGATGAGTGTCCCTATAACACAGTAATATATAGGGAGATAATATTGTAGTACTGAATACTTAGACTTTTTTTCCTCCAGATGCCCTTAATAAAGTTTCATATTCACTTTTCTCCATTCAGTCCAAGTAAGTGAACGGTGAGGCAAATGATTGCGATCTGCATTTGTAAATATTTCTATCCATGACAGAATAATGATGGAATATGGAGGGTGGGGGTTAGTATTATGAATGGAATGGCCTTTCTGGCTTCTCCTGCTGTTTTATGCTGTGGATGAAGGACTGACCAACACGTTCCGTGGATCCAGAGCCTTCCGTTTCCTGCAGTGTGTGAAAATCTCAGATGCACTGTGTGGTATTCCATCCACTTCCTTCTGCATCCTTTTGAAAATTTGCACCATTCTTACACAACGGATGTGCTTCTTTTCGCAGAATGTACCCAGGACTTCATTTCCAGTGAACAGACCAGTGACGCATTGTTGGCTGCAATTTACCCTGCTGATCAGTTGGATGCCTGTTTAAACAATAGTGTGCTGAAGACTAACCTCACTGAACTGGGACACATAGCTTTCAGCAAAGACCAGCTTCTCATTCTGAAAAGGAAGCTGGGCGAGGTAAGCCTGCGAGATTTGAGCATCAGCTGTCTGGGCTGAACACTTCCAGTGCTCAAAGCAACTGACCATTAGGGGACATCCACTCATTATTGGCAGCTCACTTAGTGGAGCTTAAAGATCAGTGGATGCCAAATAAAATGGCAGTCTATAAAACCCTGGCGCATCTTAAACAACATTAGATTGCAGCTTTAGCGCTGTAATCAATCCTTCAGTTATACACCTAAGCTGCTTTTTATTTCCTTTCCAATGTGTGGCCAAAATGTCACTTTAACTTGCCAGACTCTCTACCTTGAGATTCCAGAGAGAATCAGGAAGAAGCAATGAAAGTTTGGAACAGTGCTAATGGAGAAAATGACCCCTCTTCCACAAGGCCCCTGTTGGTCTTGGGAAGTTTTAGCATTAAATTCTCTTGTAGATGCGACAGAAGAAAGGGATCCCATTTCACACCCGTATAAGAGAATTAGGGATTGCAGCAACTTGTTGAAAGTGTAGTATTTGGAGGGTATGGACTTTAATCTAACTGATAACATATTTTGAATACTTTGAAACAGATCTACCCAAATGGACTAGGAGAAGAACAAATACAACAGCTGGGATTCATTATTACTGTGTATGGTCCAGAGGAAATCAGCGTGTGGAATATAACAACTGTGGAAACCCTCGATCTTGTTATAAAGAATAGTCCAAATCTTAACACGGTAAGGATTAGCTGCCGGCTTCTCACGTACTGGGGGGATTTTTCCTGTCCCGCCTGCCACGGGAATTGTAGCGGTCAGACCATTGACCTGGGGCAGGATATTCCGGATTTGGGGTGAGTGCAGCTGAAAGATCCTGCCGGTTGGGTGAGATATTCTGACTGTTTCGGTTGGCAGGGTCTTCCCGTTCTGCCGATGGACACCCCCTGCTGCAGGTTTCCCTCCCACAGGGGTGGGGTGGGTGTGGGTTCAATGGGAAATCCCATTGGCAGCAGTGGGTAATTAAGGAAAATTTCCGAGTTTTGACTGTGCGTGAAGCGAAAGTGAATCAAGTGAACCTTCTCTGTTTCTTGTTGTTTCAGACAAACACAATTATTCAAAATTACCTACGGGGTCCTGGGTCACTAAATGCCGCTGTGTTGGATGTGATTGGTGGTACAGCATTGTGTACTCTGAGTGAAGAGCAACTCCGAACCATCTCTCCCAGTGAACTAAAGTGAGTGTCAGGTTCTGGAAAATCACCCTGCCAATCTACTGCTCCATTCAGCAAACCTGCTGAAGTTCAGAAGAACACCACGACCTGCATTCCTTGGCCTGTGAGGCGGGCATACTTGGCGAAAATGTGCTTTCGGTCACGACTGGTCCCAGAACGGGACCTGATAGAAGTTTGCAGTATTGTGAGAGGCATGGGTAGAGTGGATAGTCAAAGTCTTTCTCTCAGGGTAGAAATGTCAATTACTAAGGGGAAAGTTTAAAGGAGACGTGAGTGGCAAGTTCTTTACACAGAGGGTGACAGGTGCCTGGAATGCACTGCCAGGGGAGGGGGTAGAAGCAGATACAGGAAGAGGCATCTTGACAGACACATGAAGAGGTAGAGAATAAAGGGATACGGACCGTGCGGCGGCAAAAGGTCTTTAGTTTCGGAAGGCCTCGTGTGTCAGCACAGGCTCGGTGGGCCGAAGGGTCTATTCCTGTGCTGTATTGTTCTTTGTTCTCTCTCGCTGGTCAGTGAACAGGCAGCCAGCATGGGGTGCACGCTGATAAATGATCAGCGCTGCTAGGGAGGGCGAGAGAAAGGATTTTGGTGATTCCCCTCAGGTGCTGTGGAGCAGCCTTAGGGAGCTGCAAACCCATGAAAAATAAATATTGATCGGAAACCCATGCAAGCAGCACATTCATACATTAACCTCCGCTCCCAGGTAATGTTATCAATTTTATTCCAGCCCTGACAGATTATCCAGTCCTGGATTGAGGTTACAGCTTAAAGACAAAGGCTGCCTCAATAATTACTCCATTCAGTAACATTAAAATCTGCCAGACACACAAAACTGCATTCCTTTGGCCCCATGAGGGGTTAAATTGTCCGCTTGATTGTTGGTGGGCGCACTTCCAATTCTCACCCACACTTAGTGACTGAAATTCGCTTGCATGCGCGATGATGTGGGGACATACACTTGCGTGGAAAATTCACACCTGCGTTTTGTGTTTGGATGAAGCAAAGCTTTGAAATGCTAGAAATGCTCAGCAGGTCCGGCACCATCCATGGACAGAGGAACAAGAGTTGAAATGTCAGGTTGTGAGGCCATTGACTCGAAACGATATCCCCATTTCTTTCTCGACAGGCGTTGCCAGACCTGCTCAGCATTTCCAGCACCTTGCGCTGTTACTTCAGCCTTTCAGCAGTCTTCAGAAAGAGAAGCGATGACCTTGTCGATCAACACAGAATTCCAAAGTCCAAAAATATAAAATGCTAATGTCAGCACCATTCTGTTGCAGGAAAGCCAAGCCACTCGATATCTCCACATGCACTCAGGCAAAGAAAGACATCATTTTTGGGATTGCTAAAGAAGCATTTCAGGATCAAGCTGGGAACGTCAGTGCTTATTATAAACTCATCAAACCGTATGTCGGTAAGTGACCTGACACTCTGGTTTAAGGATTATTTGAAGAATTATTCAAGAACTTCCTTTTCAATTCATTGCAATCTTTAGCTGGGGAAGCTTGTAATTAAGACCAAATAAATTAAATCTTCACTTTAGCTCCATATTGTGTGAATTTATTTGTACATATAAATATGTACAAATTAATCTGACAGATCTTTCTATTCCCTACAAGGTGGCGCACAAGCATCTGATTTACAGCATTTAGCGACCGGTAACATCAACATGGACTTCCAGACATTCAGCGGACTCAACCCAGTGGAAGTGAAAGTAGGTATCGATGGAAGATTGTAACATCATTCAGTGTTTCATTGCCTTACACACCAATCAGATACTAGATACAGTGCCCGAAAACAGTCATTCATTCAATCCAATCAATATTATCGCCACAGACCAGATCACTGTCACATAATTGCTATATTTATGACAACTTACCTGGACAGAAGCCACAAGGGGAACATTATTTTCTCAGCTGTGTCAGAAAGAGAATAACAAGAAGTTTGTGATATTTCAAGCGGATTTAAAGTGGAATGAGATGAACTCCTTGCCTGTTATTAAGTAAAGAATGTCAGAATCGATTTTCAGTTTGATTTCCCCGTCCATAATGGAAGTGAAATGGTGCAGGGACAACAACAGACAAATGATTCATTATTACCCAATTGTGTTCATGCTCCAGAGACCATTTCACCCACAATATTTCTATAGAGAGAGGCAATTTATAGAACCACCCTGCCAGAGACACACAGTTCTGATTGAGTGGAGAGAGTGGGATCAGAATTGGAGTTTAATCCATCTGAGTGGTGTTGTTAGCTGGTGTAAGAGACAGAAAAGGCTGTATCCGAGAGCATGTGAACACTCAGAATCAAATTAAATAGGAAGATGAAAGAGATGGAGTTGAAGGGATTTGGGAACAGGGTTGGTGAATATGTGATTCCCATTATTTACTTGCATGGATTGCACAAGACAACATATTTGGGATGAGTGACCTGTCTTGGTTTTGTCTCTGTGTGTTTTTCTCCCTATGTCACTGCTTCAATGGTGAGTCCCTCTTTCTAACATATCATTAAAATACTACATCGAATCAGGAAGCAACATGATCCTGTTGTTATAATATGACTAATTTATCTTTCAGAAACTCACTGCTCAGAACTTACGAGATCTACTTGGAACAAACCTGACATCTCTTAAAGAGAATGAAAATCATGAACTCGTGCGGCTTTGGGTTAACTCACACAGTGCCAAGGAGGTTCTGAGTCTGGGAATTGGACTCCAAGGAGGAATATCACCAGCTGGACTTGGGAACTTTTCCTTTGATGAACGTAAGTGGAGTTTTACATCAGTTGTTCTCTGCACTGTTACATTGGCTGACACCACCAGGGGAGCAGAGTGGAAATATTTTATTTGAAAGTTGTGGGTCCTTGAGGATACTGATTGATGTGTATACACATGCACATACATATATGTATATTATATATATATGTATAAAAATCTAACAACCTCACAGTATTACAGTCTTTTCCAATACATTTATTAGTGTCACAAGTAGACTTAACACTGCAATGAAGTCACTGTGAAAATCCCCTGGTCGCCACACTTCGGCTACTGTTCGGGTACACTGAGGCAGAATTTAGCATGGCCAATGCACCGAATCAGAACGTCTTTCGGACTGTGGGAGGAATCCGGAGCACTTGGAAGAAACCCACGCAGACACAGGGAGAACGTAAAGACACGACATAGACAGTGACCCAAGCTGGGAATCAAACCCGGGTCCCTGGTGCTGTGAGGCAGCTGTGCTAACATTGTGCCACCATGCCAACCATGGAAAGATTTACAGCACCACTTAACACAATGTAATTGTGCTTAGTTAGACACTATGGCAAAGTAAAGTGTAAAACAAAAGTTTGAAAAGTTGAACCCCTTATAGAATCCCTGCAGTGTGGAATGGAGGCACTGACTCTCTGACAGATTGTCTTACCCAGGCCCTCTACCACACCCAATCCCTGTAACCCCATACATTCACAATAACTAGTCCATCTAACCTACATTTTGGGATACTAAGGACAATTTAGCATGGCCAATCCACCTAACCCACACGTCATTGGACTGTGGGGGAAACCAGAGCACCTGGAGGAAACCCATGCAGACACAAGGAGAATGTGCAAACTCCACACAGAGAGTGACCCAACGCTGGATTTGCACCCAGGTCCCTGGCGCTGTGAGGCAGCAGTGCTAACCACTGTGTCCCCATGTCTGCTTCAGTGTGAAGTGTTAATTGTGAAAGGTACTGTTTAACACTAAGAACATGAATGATTAAAGAATGTTCTAGGGGATAACTATTGACAATGTGTTTCTTTATTTTAGCTTCTGGGAATGGCTCTGCTTCAGTCAACAGCTACAGTCTGCTACTTTCCACCTGCCTCGCTGTGATGGGAACCACAATGCAATATGTTTGATAAACCCCTACTCAACCCATCTGTACCCACCATGTTAAGAAGGGAAAATCAGAGGTTCTGGTATCAAGTATCAAATAATGGATCTTAAATCCTTGCTTTACTGAGTTCAGCACATTGAGTGAAATCTGCTTATGACAAACACTTTGGACGGACTTTTAGCCAGCTTTTTAGACTTTGTGCTGATCGAGTGTAAAACCTCATGATTTAGAGACAACTTTGCCAAAACATTGACCTTTAGTAGCAGTGAGAATGATTCTGTTTTTGCTGCTTGCCTCATTTCACATCACAATCTTCCTTACTTTTCATTTCTGTCTCCAGATTGGATAAAGACAAGAATAAAATTTTGCCTGGCTTTTACAGGCATTAAACATAACTTGAACAGTTTTTATAATGGGATCGGTATTGACACGGCCGTCGGTTGAACAAAACCTGCTCCCGCAGTCCAAAGTCCACAATCCAAAGATGTGTTGGGTTAGGTGGATTAGCCCTGCCAATTTGCCCCTTAGTATCAGGTAGATTAGCAGAGTAAATATGTACGGTTACGGGGAAAGGGCTTGGGTGGGATTGTTGCCAGTACAGACTCGATGGGCCAAATGGCCTCCTTCTGCACTGCAGATTCTATGATTGAAAACTGACATTAAGGGAGCTATAAGCCAAAGAGGATTGGGAGTACAGACATGAAGGGCATGACTACCATCTCCACCAGGCAGCAGACACACCACAGTAGGCTGTGAAACCCTGGCCAAGGTTAAATGAAAATTGGCCATCTAGTGTACCTACTTAGTGCAATTATAAAGGGAACTTGAACCCTTCTGTATATAGACTATTTAATTTATTGTGTAAAGTTTCAACCTAGTCAGCGATCTGTAAAGCTAGCTTATAAAGACTGCTTTTGTGATGTTAAGGATTTTTGAATGTATAAATAATTGTTACACAATTGCAGTTTTGTTCATTTTTGTCTCTATCCAATTGCCTAAAATGGAAAAGCTCTGATCTTGAAGCAATCAGCAGTAAGGACCTGAATGTCTATGTTAATGTCTGCACAGCTGAACAGAACCGAAGTTGTGGTGCAACAGTGTACATTAGATTTAAATCATCACAAAGCTTTATACTCTCTATGTTAAGCAGTACTCAGTGCTGTTTCTGTTAATATTGAATGTAAACAAAAGTCACTTTCCCATCTTTAAGCCGTTTGATGCACTTATTTTATGATGTACTTATTGATTGATATTGTTCTGTTTTAAAAGAGTTATATTTATATTTTCAATAAAAGGCAATTGAATTGCGTATGAGTTTGATTAATTTTGTCACTCACAAAGATATAGGGCAGGAGGGAGCAGCATATAAGCATGCCTTGAATACTGTGCAACCACAGCACCATTGAAGACAGCAGCCCCAGGATTCTGCCATGCTGATGTAGATCGCATGCTAGATGCCATTGGGAAGTGGGCGGTTGCTCTGTTTCCCCCCAGGGTAGGCAGGAGACTTCCTGCCAATGTTGTGGCGGCAGTCTGGGAGGCTGTGGTGGGCACACTCAGTAACGACAGCATGACTAAGAGGAAGCTGAACCTCATCTTTCCAACTCCAAGCCTAAGTACCCATCTGGCCTCCCATGGCATCATTCCCATTCCCAACCTCTGACAGCTAACACTTCCAGCCTTCAAACTATCGCATCTCCCCCAGAATCCCTCACCATCTCCACTCTCCCACTGGTGCCCACCATTATCTGGTATGATAGCTGCAGGGAAATCATCAATAGATCTTCCTGTGGGCCTCACAGTGTACCAACTCCCCTAATTAGGCGAGTAGAGGCTTCCCCACCCCACCCCACCCCTTCCAGAAGACACTACATCCCTGCACATGTCAGGGAGTTGTCTGATGCCCCATGGTCGGTTCTCATAATCCCTCTCTCTCACATAACAAGCATGGGGTGGGGGGGTGGGGGGGGAGGGTGGTTCAATGTTGGGTCTGAGCAAAGATCACTGTGACCCTTCCCCCGAGGAGTCTGAGTGGGGGATGGGTCCTTGATGAGGTGCCCTTGTGGAGTCTTCGATGAACATGGCAGCTGAATGTGTGGGCTGGCTGTTTATACTGTGCAGCTAAGAGTCTCCTCAGGAAGAGGCTGAAACAATGGCGCAGATTGAATGGTTCTTTCGGTCAGAGATGTGAATCAAAGCGGGAAGCTGGGCTGCCCCCACTATGGACCCCCCCCTCCTCCACCACCACTGAACTTCCCCACCACTACCATGGAACTGCACCCACCAGCACACAACTCCCCCCCACTACAGGGCACCCTTCACTGAAACCCACATTCAACACTCCCCCTCACACAACACTGCCCCAAACGACCGCCCCCCCCCCCTCAGAAATACAGAGATCAAAAATGCACACGGTACTCCAGATACCACCTCTGCAATGTCCTGTACAATTGTAATAAGACATCCTTTGTCCAATCCCTTTGCAATAAAGGTCAACATGACATTTACTTAATGCTTGTTGCGTAAGAATGCTAATTTTTCGCATTCCTTGTGCAATTACACCCAAGGCTCTCTGAACACCAATGTCAACAAGTCAAAAAATATTTTGTTTTCCTTTTCTTCCTACCCGGTTGAATAACATGTTCCCACATTACACACTTTCTACCTATTTGTTGCCCACTTGTTTGACCTGCCTATGTCCACACAGACTCTCTGTGTCCTCCTCTCTGCTCACATTCCTATCTAGCTTTTTATCATTGACAAACTAGGATGCATTACTGTCCAATGCTTTGGGAAGGTTTTCTGGCCACCTCGCAAAACTTTTCTCGCCGTTCACCAGCGGTGGAATCTTCTGGTTCCAGTACCGGGAAACCCACGGTGGGGGTGCATTGTCGGCAGGACCAGAAGATCTAACGATCTAATTGCTAATTTTAACTGCAAATAGCTGAGACCCAGCGCTGATCCTTGTTGCACCAGTCATTACTTAGAAATATAAAAGCAGATATACTTGCATTTGTCCTTGTAATGCAGCGTAGCCAAAATATTAACCCAGTATGGATTGGTAGCAGGCTGTGTGACTCTATTATAGAGCATCTGTTTATGCTTCACTTGAAATGCTTATAAAGTTTTGGACAATGATACAAGCCGAGAGTAAAATGGAACTCTTTCACTTCTAAAATTTCAGTAAAATATTCTGTTAGATACTTCAAACATTTTGAGGAAAAGGAAACTTAATGTTTTTGATTAATGCTTCCTGTTTGCTCACAATATCATCCTTGGGGGCCAGTTGCAGAATCATACAATCCCTACACCGCAGAAGGAGGCCATTTGGCCCAACAGATCTGCACCGACTCTCCAATAGAGCATCTTATCCAGGCCATATCCCCATAACCCCAAACATGTACTCTGTTAATCCCCCTAACAGACACATTTGGGACACTAAGGAACAATTTAGCATGACCAGTCCACCTAACCTGCACATCTTTGGAATGCAGGAGGAAACCGGAGCACCCGGAAGAAGCCCACACAGACACAGGGTGAATGTACAAACTCTGTACAGACTGACAAGGCTGGAATCGAATCCGGGTCCCTAGAGTTGTGAGACAGCATCCTAACCAATGCCCCAAGTCAGATTTCTAAATAAGTAGCGTGATTGCTGAAGTGAAGGAAGGTTTTTAAGATGGTACTAACAGGGAATGCTGTAAATACGCAGCAGGTCTATCAATATTGACAGGAAGCTGTGTTCAGTTCTGGATCTTTATTATCTTCTGTTTCGATTACAAATTTCTGCCCAGCACATGTTGTAATTTCTTCTATTTCAACAGTTAGACCTTCAAGTATTTTATAAAGCAGTTCAGAAATAAACAAGCGATTAGAACATTTATAAAGTATTTGAAGCAAAAGTTAAAATGTGAGTGCTCACTGTTTCCTTCAATGCGATTATTGAAAATTACCTGCAGCCAGTGGATGCCATTGCATTAAATGGTGGTCCAACATTGTGTAGTTTGAGTGAAGGGAACCTTTGAACTGTGAAGGAAAATCATGAATAAATAGGAGAAAATGGACACATTTTTGTCAATAGCCATTTTTATCCAGAAGCCTTGAAATATATACATGGGCAGCATTAGCTGATAGCATTGGTGTTACATAGAAACTAGAAGCAGGAGTAGGCCATTTGGCCCTTCCAGCCTGCTCCGCCATTCACTTTAATCATAGATGATCATCAAATTCTATATCCTGACCCTCCTTCCCCCCAACTCTCTTGATCCCTTTAGCCCCAAGGCTATATCTAATTTCTTCTTAAACTCAGACAACGTTTTGGCCTTAACTACTCTCTGTGGTAATGAATTTCACAAATTCACCATCTTCTGAGTGAAGAAATTTCTCCACACCTTAGTCCTAAAAGGTTTACTCCTTATCCTCAAACTCTGAACCCAGGTTCCCCCACCATTGGGAGCATTGTTTCTGAATTTACCCTGTCTAATCCCGCTACAATTTTATAAGTTTCTAGGAGAATCCCTCTCACTTTTCTAAACTTCAATGAATATAATCATAACTGATTTAGTCCCAGGAATCAGCCTGGTAAACCTTCTCTGTACTCCCTCTATAGCAAGGACATTCTTCCTCAGATAAGGAGACCAGATGTTAAACGGACGTTGCCTGTAGCACACACAGAGTAACACCAGGACGTTTCACATTCTCTTCACGCTAAGGAAAGATACAAAAAAACTTAAAGTCATTTTTCAAAAGAATTTTAAAAGCATACATCATGATATTGTCTCTCCTTATAGATTCAAAAGACACTCTTAGATCTTACTTCAGCAAATTAGAGAAACAGACTTTTAAAAACCTGTTCCATTTTAACAATTAACTCATAGTGAATAATAAGGACACATTTTAAGAAGGGTTAATCAAAGAGACAACACTCTCTGTTGCTAAAAGATTTTGTTTAGAAGGGTATAACTCTTCCAACTTCTATCCAGAAAATCAGGAATATTATAGAATGGTACGGGAAACACCCCCTCAATATTTCTCCGATTGTCAAAGAGTTGGATATTGTAAAGTAGACAGCTTTTCCATCCAATTCCCCAACAACTGATTCACACAGGGATTCAGGTGCAACATTACTTTGTTTATTGATGGATATTCTTAAACTGATATTAGCTGTGGCATTGTATTTTGAGAATTTTATTGGACCCTGTATTAGAACTAAGACTAGGAGTTACCTTTTATAATCACTAACATTGCAATGTACTTATCCATTTTAAATTGTATTGCGTGATAAATAGATCTGTAATAGGTTGGTGAAGTACGGTGGCAGAGTGGTTTGCACTGCTGCCCCAAAGTGCCAGGTGTGGAGTCTGTGTTTTCCCCGTGTCTGTGTGAGTTTCCTTCGGATGCTCCAGTTTCGTCCCACAGTCTGAAAGACATACTGGTTAGGTGCATTGGTCATGCTAAATTCTCCTTCAGCGTACCCAAACAGGCTCTGGAGAGTGGCAACAAGGGGATTTTCACAGTGACTTCATTACAGTGTAATGCCTACTTGTGACACTAATAAATAAACTTTAACATTTTAAAGTAAAGATCTCTGGTGGTATTCAGCATGCAGTATAAGGACCCACCTCTCATGTATCTTCTGAAAGTAGGCCAGCGATCGAACTGGCCAGCAGACGGGGAGACTGACAGATCGGGGCCATTGTGCATGCGCAGAATTTCGGAACTGTCAAACTCTGGCAATGAATAGGTCCCGCGCCCCCCCCACCAAAAGTTTTTAATGCGATTCCCAACTGGAAACTCTGCATCGCATGGAGTGCGGAGATTTGAGTGTGAAGTTGAACTGAGAAAACAGTCGTGATCTAGAACAGTTTTCCCACCAATTCAGCACTTTTGGGAGAATCGCCCCCGAGTTACTAGTTTGGACTTGGGCTGGGCAAGAATGTGAATAGTGAGACCGTCTACCTTGAACTCAAGAACAATCTTCCCCCCAGTCAAGGAACAGATAACATTCATGATTAATAAGAGAAAGTGTGGAAAGGCAGTGCTGTCTGCACCACACTCCAGTTGTAAGCAACAGAGCAGCTTCTCCGACCTTGCCCGCAGCTGGGATTCTCCAGTCCCGCTGCAGTGAACAGTGATTTGGCTGAGCACTAAATTCTCCATTCGCGCTGGCAGTGATGGCAGGGCTTGAACAGCCTGAGAATTCGGGCTAACGCCTCCGAGCATGAAGGGAGGAACATTTTGGGGAAACCGTATATGAGAGACAAGCAGTAGCATGAGCCATATAATCTCAATGTCAAACAACACTCTCGATGCCATTCTTTTTGCACGGTTACATCATTCACTCTCACATCTGGCAGCTTTTCAAAGTATTTATTTTATGACATAGTGATTTATTTTTGTCTGTTTGTCTTATTGTGTTGTGAATTAACTAAAAAAACATGAATTGTATCTTAGCTTGGTTAATCCTGATAGCCACATACTGATCAATGTTGACAGGAGGATCCTAAATTCTGTTCTCCAGGATGCGATTATGAAGAACAAGAGTAATTCATATCACACATGTGATGACTTCAGTCAGGCAAATGAGGTTGGCTTGCGAGAGTATGAACTCCCTGATGAAGTCCACCCAAACCTTGAACCCTCTTGCCCAGGTTAGGTATCCCACAACTTGAGCTGATTTGTGGAAATGCCTCTGTCCTCTTTGCTACTGCATGGAGGCGGTTCCTGTATGGGCTGCTGCTGCACACCCTCTACTACAGCGTCCTTGCCCGTAACCCGGATAAAGCTTGACGGGTCTTGTTGCTGCTGGGTGGCAGAGGTCCACAGTGGAGGTTCCTTTATGGAGGGATCCCCTCTCACTATCCCGGGGACCTGGGGTGTCGCACTCAGCAGTACCGTGCAATCATAGGTTGTACTAGTTCACAGGCTCCCAAGTGTGACCTTTTTGCAATCTTGTGGAGTCCGTGAGCCATGTCTATGTTTCCTATTATAGGATGCACAACTTTTTTCAGTCTCCTCAAAAATCTTTTATTGATGCTTTATTTGCACTTCAGCCCCACGCTCCTGATCTACGGAAACTCAGTGCGGAGAGGGCGGGGAAGGAGGAGGACCTCCTCGTGAACTTGCTCTTGGGCTTGGCAAGGTGTGACATCTACAGGTCCGGGCAGTGGGTGACCGAAGGGGTCATCCAACCTGACTGTCTGCCCCTTTACAGCAGATGCGACTGAGTGTCCCTGGAAAGGGAACATGCGGTGTCTGAGGGCATTCTTAATGCCTTCCATGCCTGCTGGGCACTGCAGGAACGGGGGTGTATTATTGACCCTTTAATTTGATGTTTTAAGTTTCTTTTCTGCTTTGTTTTTTGTTTTGGGTGGTTCCCCTCCTTTTAGGGAGCTGCCCCTTTTGAGTTTTCCCCGAGTTAATTTGATTTTGTTTATTTGGTTGAACATAAAAGATGTTCCTGATTGGGCCATCAATTCAAACTCAGTCAGGAAGTCTCATGTTCCCTATTTAAAGTAGGTCTTTCAGTTTCTCTGACTGCTGAGGCACGGAGCAAACAGGGAACACCCTGTTGTGTAATATGTCTTGTAAATAAAGGAACTTTTGGTTTCGGGACCTTCTCCTCTGCGGAGTTATTGTAGTACAGAAATCTATTTCTATCATAGTGTAGATAGGCCTAACAAATGGATGGGGGTGGTGGATTTTCAAGTAGGAATTCATCGTACAACTAGCCCTCTCAGAGGGCATTTAAAGTCAACCACACTGGTAGATTCAGAGTTACTGGGGCAAATTTTTCCATTCCGCCCGCAATGATTCCCGTGGTGGGCCATGGAAAGGTCTATTGACCTCAGGTGGGATTTTCCGGTTTTGGTGCAAGTGGGGCTGGAAAGTCCTGTCCAGTGTATAAGGATGATAGGATTCTTCCCTTAAAAGGATGTTAAGAAACCAGAAGGAGTTTTACGATGACGATTAGTTCTCCTGGTTCTGGGTGACACAGTTTAACTGATTTATTAAATTCAATTTTGCATCTTATTTGCTTTTCCAAATCCTGGGTAACAAATTCAGGACTGTAGCCTTTACACCATGATATATTGTTATAGGATGAACATTGAACTACGGGGAGCATATATTTCATGTTCATCGCAGGCCTCATGCAAAATACACATCCAGAATGGGCATAAAGCTGGGAAATGAATTTAGACGGAGGGAAGTACGAGGCATTACATTTTGATAAGAAAAATCAAAAGGTCACATAGCACTTAGTGAATGTATCTCAATGTTAGGTACTGGGGCAACAGGTTCAGTGAGTAGAAATATGCACATCACTGAAATTAGTGACATAGTCACTCAATAAAACTGTGCAATCTTTTTCTAGATGGATTGAATTGAAAATCAGAAAAGTTAGTCTAAGCTTTGAACTTTGGTTAGACCACACTTGGAATATTGTGTACAATTCTCATTATTATTATTGAAAGGTCATTGAAATCATTGTCCAGACTGCAAAGAAAGATTTACAAAGATGGTTCCAGAACTCCATGAGATCATGGCTGGGATTTTCATTCATGCCAGCGGGACCCTCTGATCCTGCTGAAGTGATCGGAGATTTAGCCGGACACCAAATTCCCCAACCTCGCGGGAAGCGGCAACAGGGCGTGAGTGGTTGGAAGATTCCACCATGTAACTATCAGGAAAGAATGTACTGGTTCCATTTCTTTTCTTTTGAGAATGGAAGGCTTACCTAATTGAAGTCTTCAAAATTGTGGCAGCTTTTGATAAAATTGACAGGAGAGAAGGATGTTATGGATCCTGTGAGATCGAGGAGCGTGGTGTGCCGGTGCCTCAATTAGGCAGGGTGCAAACTTTGATTCCTGCTGGTGGGCTGAGATATAGAGATTCAGTCAGTGGTGTGTTTTTGACAAGTTGTCCTCAGGCCCTGGATCTGCACTGGTTCTGTTGAAGGATCACTGATTTTGGCCCTCTCTATGTTTTCTCGCTGTGCAGATGCCTCCCAATGTGGCGAACGTTTCCAACACTTCCCATTTCCATTCCAGCAGAAAATAATCTCCACTGCCAGCCCTCCAAAAAGCAACCAGACCCTTGTGAGGCCTCTCATTCCGCTCAGCAAGAAACCCAGCAGCAGCTGCCTGAGATCTGGTTCGGCACAACATTAAACATAAATTACAAAAAAATGTTAAAGTCCAAAGAAAACTTGAAGAATTTGCTGTGCAAAACCAAATCATATCAAAGCAATAAATTGATCATTAAAAGAAAAGTAATGAATAAATGACCATGCAAAAGTGTCAAGCAGTGGAACTAACTAATAAACCCCTTTTTGCTCAAGGGTTTTTAAAGTTTATTTTTAAAAATAAAAAACTTTATTTATTGGTGTCACAATTAGGCTTACATTAACACTGCAAATAAGTTACTATGAAAATGCTTGTAATTGTTACACCTCTGGTGCCTGTTTGGGTACATTGAGGGAAAATTTAGCATGGCCAATGCACCTAACCAGCAAATCTTTTTGACTGTGGGAGAAAACTGGAGCACTCGGAGGGAACCCACTGAGACACAGGGAGAACATGAAAACTTTACACAGACAATGACCCAAGCCGGGAATCGAACCCAGGTCCCTAACACTATGAGGCAGCAGTGCTAATCACTGTGCCACCGTGCCGCCACAGAGCTAGAGAGAGATAGACTAGGCCCCAAATCTTGGTCACCTTGGAATTGGGAGAGGGGATTGGAGTTGAGCTAAGGAGGTGGGTTTACCTATGATGTGAAGATGCTGGACTGGGGTGGGCGCAGTAAGAAGTGTCACAACACCAGGCTAAAGACCAAAAGGTTTACTTGGAATCATGAGCTTTCAGAGCGCTGCTCTTACCCGGTGCAGCTCACCTGATGAAGAAGCAGTGCTCCGAAACCTCGTGATTCCAAATAAACCTGTTGGACTTTAACCTGGTGTTGTGGCGTTTAACTAACACCTACCTTGCATTTACCTCTGGGGTGTGTGTGGGTGTGTGTCTGCAATATGTTTGCATCCAGCTACCTCCCAGCCTTAGGGTCCTCTCTGTCTCTCTCGCTTTCACCCATTTACTCTCTTTCCCCCAGCAGTGTCTTCGCTGTAGTTCGGGTAGCTTCTGTTCCCTTGGAATCTCGCATTGACGGCTGCATAGATACATCACCACTTGGATGTGCCTCTCCAAGCCACACATCGTCCTCACTTGGAAACGTATCCTGTTCCTTCACTGTCCTGGAACTTTAACTGCACTGTGGATGTACCGACAAGGGGTGGAACACACCAGCTCAAGAAAGCAATTCACCACTTCCTTCTTAAGGGCAATTAGGGATGGGTGATAAAGAACCAGTGATGCCCACAGTCCAATAAAAGCAACAGATCATGTTACAGTTGTCAACTTTGTGAAACAGTTTTTAAATTTAACACCTTGCAAGCATTCCAGAGACAAATAAGGACAATTATTCAACTATTTCTTTATTCAATGCTACCAGTAATACCAACTCAAACATAAACAGCTGCAATTTATTAACTCTTTACTGAACTTGAACTCTGACTGAACATCAACTCTCAACTGAACTTCAATTCTTAACTGTACATTAACTTTCATTTTAATCATTTAACTGAAAATAGATGCTACCAAATTTAGGAAAAAACCTTGGCCAAGAAATATTTCCAATGTAGAACCTGTCTTCTTCTCTGAGGAAAATTCCTTCAGGGCACACGCTTCTTACAATGGTTAATCTCTATAGAGTTGTCGCTGGCAAAAAAAAAATTGCAGTGTCTTCTATCTACAATTCCTCCACTTACTTCCAGAAGATTCTCTGTCATCCAGCCAACTGTGTAACCAGAAACCGATCACATGGCTCAAACATCCAATGGAATTACTTGCAAACGACGCCATTACACTTAGTTTAAACTGCATGCTCCACACATAACTGTCATAAATTAAAACCACAATGCTAAGTAAAATGTAAACAACTTCCCTTATCTGGGAGGCTTCAGATTACAGCCCCCAGACCAGAGCAACTTTACCATCCGCATCTGGTTTCAATTTTAAGTTGACCAAAAATCCCAGCATGCTTCACTCTCAGCCAGAACAGCCATTTTAAAGCCACTATTGTCGTTAAATTATTGTTGCAGTTGATCTTCCTTAGAAATAGGTTTCTGTGTAAGAAAGCTGTTCAATAAAGTAGGAGATATGCACTAATTTCACCAAGTTAAATGAGAGACTGAATCAACAACGCTATGATTGACAAGAGCTTTCTTCCTCAGCTTCACGTAGGGACAATAAGAGCAAAGAGAAAATGCTGGATTGTAGCTGAGATCCATGTGTTTCTCAGTCATGTCGTATTGGTCTGTGATAGAAGAGGCAATTGTATCTCACTGGTCTGTATGCTAATCATGACCCATGTTCCCTCTTTACAGCAAAGCCTAAGTAGCTTCTGGTTTGATTAGTGTCACATTTCACCAGCAATACTGAAGAATACAACTTTAGCCTGTTGTGACTTCACAGTGAAAAATCATGGCAGTCACCGTCATTGGTGAGACAATCCTCTTATTCAATTCTGGAAACTATTGTGTAACCGGATACAGGTAAAAAAGCAGTAAAATGCTTGTAATGATAGCACTTGTTGTACCGGCCTCCCTGAGCAAGGGTCTTTGTGCAGTCGCCTACAGGCCAAATATACTACTGCCAAACAGTCCAAGAGTTCTGTTAAAAACCTGATAGGGCAGGATTTTTCTCAGCAGCCAGAATGTGTTCATAGAAGCATTGAAGAATCATAGAATTCCGACAGTGCAGAAGAGGCCATTTGGCTCATCAAGTCTGTATTGCTCTTTGACTGAGTATCTTAACCAGGCGCACCCCTTTGCTCTATCACTGTAATGCCATACATTTACGATGGCTGATCTCCCTCAGTGGCACATCTTTGGACAGTATGGGTAATTTAGCTTGGCCAATCCATCTCACCTACACATCAGTGGACATTGAGGGACAATTTAGCATGGCTCATCCACCTAACCCACACACCTTTGGACACAAAGGGGCTATTTGGCATGGCCAATCCAGCTAACCTATATATCTTTGAACATTATGAGACAATTTAGCTTGGCCAATCACCTAACCTGCACATCTTTAAACACTAAGGGGCAATTTTGCGTGGCCAATCCACCTAGCCTATACATCTTTGGGCGTACACCTGGCATTTTTTAAAATGTCTGCTTATCAGCTGGTTGAACATATCCTGCACTTGGAACTCGATACAGATAAAAGTATCATAATTCAAAACTCTCACCAGAGTAATTTAATTTGTGAGATACAAGATCTCAGGGTTCTTGGATGTATTGAAGAGTTCACTGCTGCAAGATTTTCACCTGTGACTGTTACAAAAAACATTCGTGGAAAATTCTGGCAGGAATAAAATGGTGTCATATTTCCAATGTCTTGCATTTGAGCTTGCTAAAGCATTTAGGGGTGGCATGGTGGTACAGTGGTTAGCACCTCTGCCTCTCAGCTCCAAGGACCAGGGTTCAATTCCTGCCTCAGGTGACTATCTGTGTGGAATGTACACATTCTCCTTGTATCTGCGTGGGTTTCCTCTGGGTGCTCCGGTTTCCTCCCACAGTCCAAAGATGTGTGGGTTAGGTTGAATAGCCATGCTAAATTGCCCCTTAGTGTCAGGGGGATTAAGAACATAAGAACATAAGAAATAGGAGCAGGAGTAGGCCATTTGGCCCTTCGAGCCTGCCCCGCCATTCAATAAGATCATGGCTGATCTGTCGTGGCTCAGTTCCACTTTCCCGCCCTCTCCCCATAACCCTTAATCCCCTCTCTTATCAAGAACCCATCAACCCGCTTCTTAAAAATATTTAGCGAGGCAGCCTCCACCACTTCAACGGGCAGAGAATTCCAGAGATTCACCACCCTTTGAGTGAAGAAGTTCCTCCTCAACTCCGTTCTAAACCGCCTCCCCTTTATCTTGAGGCTGTGCCCCCTAGTCCTACTGTCTTTTTTGAGCGGGAAGTGTCTCTCCACCTCTATCCTATCCATCCCATTCATCATCTTATACGTCTCAATGAGATCTCCCCTCATTCTTCTAAACTCTAACGAGTACAAGCCTAGTTTATTCAGCCTCTCCTCATAGCTCAATCCCCTCAACTCCGGTATCAGCCTAGTAAACCTCCTCTGCACTCCCTCCAGGGCCAAAATATCCTTGCGCAGATGCGGCGCCCAAAACTGCACACAGTACTCCAGCTGCGGCCTCACCAATGCCCTATACAGCTGCAGCAAGACCTCCCTACTTTTATATTCAATCCCCCTCGCTATGAAGGCCAGGGTAAATACATGAGATTAAGGGGATAAGGGGGATTTTTGCCAACTTTAAGGGCGTTCAAATGGTCAGTGGATAGGCATATGGATAACATTGGAATAGTTTAGGTTAGAGGGTCATTAAATTGGTTCCACTGGTTGGCGCAATATCGAGGGCCGAAGGGCCTGTACTGCGCTGTAATGTTCTATGTTCCATGATAGGGCCTGGGTGGGACTGTTGTTGGTGCAGACTCGATGGGCCGAATGGCTTCCTTCTGCACTGAAGGGATTCTATGATATGCATGGCTCTGTAGTGGCTTCAAGTGATTGACTCTGAGAATGGCTACAGCACCGCTGTGTACTGGCAGGAATTTATATAACTAAATAACTCTTCTTTAGTCAGATGTTTATTCACACAGTCACCTCGTCCATCATTGTCTATCATTGTTGGTGCTTAGTGTTGCATAGTCTTAGTTCCTCTTGGACTTGACCCAAACTCCCTCACTCTATTGAGAGATATGTGCACTTCAATCACCAATTTATTTCTGAGACTTAATAGTAACCAATCATTCTGGCATTTTCTCTTCTGTTTCTTCCTGACCATTTTGAGTGCTCAGTTGGTAAGAGAAATGTGACATCTTTTGTCTTGCAGATGGTTCAATTGTAAATATAAGTCAGTGATAAGTGAAAAATGTTTGCAGTAATCTCAATTGGTCTGAATAGTTAATCAGAAATTTGCTAAGTGTAGCACAGGGCAGTGAAACAGCATGAGAACGTGACCTCTGTGTCCTGGTTCATGAGCAGGGTTCGGGAAAACAGCAGTTCCTTCTCCATGCCGAGATATAGTTAAGAAAGCCCACCAATGCCTCTACTTTCTCAGAAGACTAAGGAAATTTGGCATGTCCACTACGACTCCCACTAACTATAGAAAGCATCCTTTCTGGTTGTATCTTGGTATGACTCCTGCATTGCCCAAGACCGCAAGAAACTTCAAAGTGTCGTGAATGGAGCCCAGTCCATCACACAAACTAACCTCTCATCATTGAGTCTGTCTACCCTTCTCGCTGACTTGGAAAAGCAACCAGCATAATTAATGACCCTACGCACCGCAGACGTACTCTTTTCTACCTTCTTCCATTGGGAAAAAGATACAAAAGTCTGAAATCTTGTACCAACAAACTCAAAGACAGCTTCTTCCATGCTACCATCAGACTTTTGAATGAACCTACCTCATGTTAAGTTGATCTTTCTCTACACCCTAGCTCTGACTGTAACACTACATTCTGCACTCTCTCCTTTCCTTCTCTATGAATGGTATGCTTTGTCTGTATAGCGCGCAAGAAACAATACCTTTCACTGTATGCTAACACGTGACAATAATAAATCAAAACAAATCAAATCAGTAACTATCTAAATCGTCACAACAGCTCAATCCACATGTCCACTTGCTGTCTGTGACTCTGTTTGCAAAAGAGAAAATGCTGGAAAATCCTCAGGCGGGATTTTCCGCTCTTGGGGTGACTGTAGCTGGAAAATCCCACTCTCTCTTTTCTCCTTTCGCAAAGTCTTTACGACTACCCCATGACCAAACCTTTGGTCACCTTCCCTGTCACCTTATGTGACACAATGTCCAACATTCCTGGATAATTCAGGGACTGGTGCGAGTCTGGAACTCAGAGCCTGGAAGGGTGGTTCAGGCACAAACTCTTGTAACATTTAAGAAGCACTTAGATATTTGCCTGCACTATGGGCCAAATGCTGGAAAATGGGATCAATGTCATCAGGTCTTTGTTGACTAGCGTAAACACAATGGGCCGAATGGCCTCTTTCGGTGCTGTCTATAACACTCCTGTGATGCACCATGGGACATATCCCAAGATAAGGGTGCTCTTTAAATGCAAGTTCTCGTTATACAAACCACCCTGAATATGAAAATAGGGGTCTACCAGCTGCATGGACATGAGGAACCTCTCTTCGACAGTTCAGTAGATATTAACTCTTAGCCACGGTATCACTATTCCACATTCCTGCATCTCCTCAAGTTGAAGGACTGAATAAGAGCTCGGCAGCTTGACAAATTGTGCTGCATTACACTCTGCTAACAGATTGTGGCCTCTTGTCAATGATACAGGAATGGCCTTCATCCTGCCCCACCATGGTTCAGACACCACCTAACCAAACACTTTCTTCACATTAAACAGCACCTGTCAGTATTTTGCCTGAGGGAGCACAGAAATGCGTACAGTCTTTAAAGGCCAAATAGTTCCAGTGAAGTGAACCAATCCCATTGTGTCCTTTAATAATAATACGTTCATGCGATAGAGTTACAGATACAGAGAGGTTTATAATAACTTTCCTCCATGCATTCCTAGATGCAATCAGTAAGGTTTACTGAGGTCTACATTATAAGAGATACAGGAACTGAGGTCTAAATTTAGAGATACATGTTCGCAGGTCTATGTACAGATATAAACGTACTGCGGTGTATTTTCATGAGAAAAATTTACTGAGTGTATATTCAAAGATACACATACTGAGGTATATATTCAGAGATAGATGTACTGAGGTGTGTTTTCAAAGACATATATGGACTGAGATGTATATTCAAAGATACATATACGGAGGTGTATATTCAGCGATGCACATACTGAGGTGTATATTCAGAGATACATGGACTGAGATGTATATTCAAAGATACATACATGGAGGTGTATATTCAGCGATACACATACTGAGGTGTATATTCAGAGATACACATACTGAGGTGTATATTCAGAGATACACATACTGAGGTATATATTCAGCGATACACATACTGAGGTGTATATTCAGCGATACACATACTGAGGTGTATATTCAGCGATACACATACTGAGGTGTATATTCAGCGATACACATACTGAGGTGTATATTCAGCGATACACATACTGAGGTGTATATTCAGAGATACACATACTGAGGTGTATATTCAGAGATACACATACTGAGGTGTATATTCAGCGATACACATACTGAGGTGTATATTCAGCGATACACATACTGAGGTGTATATTCAGCGATACACATACTGAGGTGTATATTCAGCGATACACATACTGAGGTGTATATTCAGCGATACACATACTGAGGTGTATATTCAGCGATACACATACTGAGGTGTATATTCAGCGATACACATACTGAGGTGTATATTCAGAGATACACATACTGAGGTGTATATTCAGCGATACACATACTGAGGTGTATATTCAGCGATACACATACTGAGGTGTATATTCAGAGATACACATACTGAGGTGTATATTCAGCGATACACATACTGAGGTGTATATTCAGCGATACACATACTGAGGTGTATATTCAGAGAAACATGGAGTGGGGGGGGTGTGGGGAGGGTGACTCTTGCAGCCTAGCTGAGCTGCCTTAGCAGTGCAACGGGCTGAGAAACTCAAGCGGACACTGCAGGCTTCCCATTGGGCACCAGGGCTTTCGCGGGTGTCCTAGCCCAAGATTTTTAACGTCGATTTCCAGCGTGGAGCTGATTTCAATATTTAAATCAGAATTTGCATCCCATGAGTGAGCCCAGAAACTTCAGCCGCTGGAGTCTCCCCCACCCCCCAGCCAGGCATGGTTCACTCCAGTGGGGTTTACTCCAGCTCCCCAACCCTGCTGAAGGGTACAGAGGCCATGGAGGTTCCCCCAGGTGCAAAGTGCTAAGGGGTGGGGTGCCTCCTGAGGAGTGCCAGCCTGGCCCCCTGACACTGCCCAAGGGGCAAACTGACAATGCCCGCGTACTGAGGTATATATTCAGAGATACATATACTGAGGTCTGTAGTTTCACTTGCTCTTTTGCAAGAAGCTTCAATGAGGGAGTGAAACCACAAGCTGCCAATCAGGGTTAGCATCTAAATAAAAGCAAAATGCTATGGATGCTGAAATCTGAAACAAAAACAGAAAATAGCATGCCTGAGAGCATAAAGTTTAAAGTCTATTTATTATTTTCACAAGTAAGCTTACATTAACTCTGCAATGAAGTTACTGTGAAAATCCCCGAGCCAGACAACATCTGTGGAGAGAGAATAGGGCTAATATTTTGAGTCTGGATGACAGTTCATCAAATCCAGGCGAAACTTTCTTAATTAACCCACATTAGTGACTGCGCCGATTATCATTTCGAGTTGCTTTTCCCATGACTCGGGTGACACTATCTGAACCTTATTTGTTAGAACGATCCTGACATTTTTGTTTGAAGGAGCGATTATTATCTTTATTTCATCAATACTCTGGCACTACTCCTTCATCTGAGGAAAATTGGAAGATTGTAGCCAATGGCCGCAGCAACAATGATCTGGTCCCGGTATCTTTTCTTGAAACACAGCCAGTCTTTCTAATTCCTCATCTTCTTCAATTTTTATCCCTACTCAGTGTTTCAATAACTGCATTTTTCATCATGACTAGGTGGCATCTTCTTCCTTGATAAAGGCAGATGCAAAGTCCTCAGTCTCCACACACACATCCTTTTGTGGGGATCTATTCAGCCCCAATCCTCATTTTACCACTGATATAGAAGACTGTAAAAAGTCTGACAACACCAGGTTTTAGTCCAACCTATTTATTTGATAATATACTCACAAGCTTTCGAGGGACACCCTCTTCGTCAGGTGAATGGAGAATTCTGGCCTCAGACAGAGCGTATAAAGCACAGACAGTTTAGAGATTACTGATTAGAATGCGAATCTTGATATGCTACTGTTTGGTTATTTATTTATCCATTAAGTTTTTTCACAGGCTTTTTTCCTTTGCAAAAGTTTTTTTTTAAGCTGGGAAAACTGCGCAGGTGCCTGATAATGTGAATTATCAGCCACTTCAGGTCTTGAACAGCAGGTTAGGTGTAAAGATTCGCATTCTAATCAGTAATCTCTAAACTGTCTGTGCTTTATACGCTCTGTCTGAGGCCAGAATTCTCCATTCACCTGACGAAGAGGGTGTCCCTCGAAAGCTTGTGAGTATATTATCAAACAAATAGGTTGGACTAAAACCTGGTGTTGTCAGACTTCTTACTGTGTTTACGCCAGTCCAACGCCGGCATACCCACATCATAGAAGACTGTGACAGTTAAGGTGGCACGGTGGCACAGTGGTTAGCACTGCTGCCTCACCGCTCCAGGGATCTGGGTTCCATTCCGGCCTGGGGTCGCTGTCGATGTGGAGTTTGCACATTTCCCTTTTGTCTGTGTGGGTTTCCTCCGGTGCTCTGATATCTTCCCACACTCCAAAGATGTACAGGTTAGGTTGACTGGCCATGCTAAATTGCCCCATAGCATCAGGGAGATTAGCAGGGTAAATACGTGAGGGTTAAGGTGATAGGGGCTAGGTGGGATTGTTGTTGGTGCTCAATGGGCCGATTGGCCTCCTTTTGCACAGTAGGGATTCTATGAGTGTGAGGATCCCTTTTATGTTGGCTGCCAGGTTTACTTGCCAATCTTACATTCCAATTTACCTGGGCAGATGCATTCCTATCCTCTTGAAATTGGCCCTCATTCTTTAATTATATTTACTTTAGGTTGCCTCTCATCCTTTTCTACAATGAACCTAAACTTACAATACTATGATCCCGTCCCTTAAATGCTCCCCCAATGACACTTGAACCTCTTAACCAGCTCATTCCCTAAAAGCAGATCCAGCAATACCTTCTTCTTTCCTGGGCCAGGAATATACTGGCTAAGGAAATTCTCCTGAATACATTTCCTCCGCCCTTGACACTTTTACCTTCCCAGCCTATATTAGGATAACAAAAGTATTGCTATTATCACTACCCTATAGTTTCAGCAGCTCTTTCTAACTTCCTTGTAAATTTGCACTTCTGTATCATTTCCGTAGCTGGTGGCCTGTAGAATACACCCAGTTAGTATTGGGAATCTATGTTTTTTTTGTATTAACCAAACAGATTCTGCCCTTGACCTTTCCATGATAGTGACTCTCTCCAGCATTTGGATACACTCTTTCACAAAACTACCATCTCACTTCCTTTCTTGAACACCTCCAGGAATATTTAAAAACCAGTCCTGCCCTTTTAGAATCATAGAATCCCTACAGTGCACAAAGAGGCCACTCGGCCCATCGAATCTGCATCGACTGCAATCCCACCCAGTCTCTAATCCTGTAACCCCACATATTTAGCCCATTAATCCCCGATACTAGGGTCAGTTTAGCATGGCCAATCAACTTAACCTGCACATCTTTGTACTGTGGGAGGAAACTGGAGCACCCAGAGGAATCCCACACAGGTAATGGGGAGGACGTGCAAACTCCACACAGGCAGTGGCCCAAAGCTGGAATTGAACCTGAGTCCAATGCAAACCAGGTCTCCTTTATCACCACAATATCAGATTCCTAAGGATCCTGCAGATTACTAGCCATGTTAACTGCACTCTGTGGTTTCACAAACATATTCAGCAAACTTAATTCATTCTTTTTTGCATTCTCTGCTATGCTGACCCCATACCATACTTTATTCTACTGCTAGCTGTCTCTTTGTATACTTTCTTCTTCCTCTCTAATGTTACCGCCTGGTTCCTGTATCTCTCTCTAAATTTGTTTAAACTGCCCTCAGTAGCACGAGCAAACCGCCCTGCACTGTGTTCAGGTACAACCGGTCTGGCCCACACAGTTTCCATTTTCCCCAGAACAGGTCCAAGGTACCAGAAGGTTACCTGCCATCTCCTCTTATGGATGCTGACTGGTGAATGGCACTGAGAGAGTACAGGGGAGATTATGACCACTGAAGCCCTGTTTGCTCCTTTCTTTCCTAGCTCTTGACATCCACCTCCGTGATCTCTTTTCACCCACATCATCGGCACTGATATAGATTTCCAACAAGGTCATGTCTTTTCTATTTCAAAAGCACGGTCCTCACATATTCTTAAAGCAATTCAAAAATGTTAATGGAATGAATATGTAATTAGAAAACATTCTGAGTTCATGCTGCATATGGAGCTAAAGTTAATAAACTGAACATTTTTCCTTTCACTTCAGACAAACACAATTATTGCAAATTAGCTGCAGAGTTAATTCACTACCACAGAAAGCAGTTGAGGCCAAAGAGATTTCAAGAAGGAATTAGATATAGCTCTCGGGTCTGAAGGGATCAAGGGATGTGGGGAGGAGCGGGGATCATGATTTTGCATTTGATGATCAGCCATGATCATAATGAATGGTAGAGCAGGCTCGAAGGGCCAAATGGCCTACTCCTGCTTCTCATTTCTATGTTTCTCGAACTCTGGGTCCCTAAATGCCGCTGTATTGGATGTGATTGGTGGACCATCAATGCATACTCTGAGTGAAGAGAATCTTTGAACCATCCCTTCCAGTGAAGTAAAGGGAGTGTCAGATTATGTGAAACTATTTGGCTAAACCAGTCCTAAAGTTAAATGTATGTCAATCTCGTTGCCCCATCGGTGACCCAGCAAATATGTAGAAGTCCCACTTTGTGAACAGGGACTTTCTGTTTAAAGAAGGCAAATTGAAATGTTAACCTTGTCAATGAACACAGAACAAGAAAGTATGAGAGGTGCTAATGTTAGCTGAAATATAACATCACTACCATTCTTTGCAGGAAAGCCAATATCTCCACATGCACTCAGGCAAAGAAAGATTTTGGGATCGCGAAAGAAGGATCCAGCTGGTGACATCAATGCTTATAAACTCATCAAACCGTATGTTGCTAAGTAATCTGACCCCCTAGTTTAAGGATTATTTGATGAGTTATTCAAAGACACAGTTAATTTTCAGATGCTTGCAATTTCTCAATCAATCTGACAGATCTTTCTATTCCCTACAAGGTGGCACACAAGCATCTGATTTACAGCATTTAGCGACCGGTAACATCAACATGGACTTCCAGACATTCAGCGGACTCAACCCAGTGGAAGTGAAAGTAGGTATCGATGGAGGATTGTAACATCATTCAGTGTTTCATTGCCTTACACACCAATCAGATACTAGATACAGTGCCTGAAAACAGTCAGTCATTCAATCCAATCAATATTATCGCCACAGGCTAGATCACTGTCACATAACTGCTATATTTATGACGACTTACCTGGACAGAAACCACAAGGGGAACATTATTTTCTCAGCTGTGTAGAAAAGAGAATAACAAGAAGTTTGTCATATTTCAAGCAGATTTAAAGTGGGATGAGATGAACTCCGATTGCTTACTAAGTAAAGAATGTCAGAATCGATTTTCAGTTTGATTTCCCTGTCCATAATGGAAGTGAAATGGTGCAGGGTCAACAACAGACAAATGATTCATTATTACCCAATTGTGTTCATGCTCCAGAGACCATTTCACCCACAATACTTCTATAGAGAGAGGCAATTTATAGAACACAGAGTGGCACAGGACTCACACAGCTCTGATTTTTAAAGACACTTACTCTTTCATGAGATTTGGGTGTTCCTGGAAAGGCCAGTATTTAGAATTAAACTGCATGGCTTGCTAGGCCATTTCAGAGGGCATTTTGGGGTCCTTGATTATGCTGGCTGCTTTCCCAAAGCAGTGGGAAGTATAGACGGAGTCAATGGCTGATAGGTTGGATTGCGTGATGGGTAATGATACGCTAGCGATCCAGCGAACAACATGTTATTGTGCACAGCTAGATTTAGTTACCAATGTAGTCTAAAGGACAATGACAGTCTAAAAAGAGCAGCCCCCATCAGTCTGACATGATATTCTGTCAGGTGCCCATTTGCGAAAGGTGAATTCAGAGGACAATTATTAACAACAAGTTTCTTTATTTCATTTTATTTTCCAATGCCCAATTCTGCTGCAGTCAACAGCAACAGTCTCCCACTTTCCATCTGCATTGCTGTGATGGGAATCACATCGCATACTGCCATCTGCACCTTCTACTGTATTTAGTGGAACAAATCAGAGATTTTGGCATGAAGTGATGGATATTAAAGGAAGTTTAACAAACTCAGCACTCTGTAGGCTGATACCTGTATACAGCAATCCACTTCAGCCTGACTTTATACTGGCATTATGTGCTGATCGAATGTAAAACATCATCATTTAGGAACAATTTTGGATTGTCAAAAAATGACGACAATCCAATAGCAGCCAAGAAAGATGATCTTTTTACTGCCTATTGAATCTTAGAATCATAGAATCCCGACAATGCAGAGAGAGGCCATTCAGCCCATCAAATATGCACTGACAACAGTCCCACCCAAGCCCTATTCCCTAAACCCCACGTATTTACCCCGCTAATCCCCCGAGACTAAGGGGTAATTTAACATGGACATTCCGCCTAACCTGCACATCTTTGGAGTGTGGGAGGAAACCGGAGCACCCGGAGAAAACCCACACTGACATGAGGAGAATATGATGTGGAGATGCCGGCGTTGGACTGGGGTAAACACAGCAAGAAGTCTCACAACACCAGGTTAAAGTCCAACAGGTTTATTGGTAGCAAACACCACATTTGCTACCAAATAAATCTGTTGGACTTTAACCTGGTGTTGTGAGACTTCTTACGATGAGGAGAACATGTAAACTCCACACAGTCATCTGAGATCGGAATTGAACTTGGGTCCCTGGTGCTGTGAGGCAGCCGTGCTAACCACTGTGCCACCATGCCACTCAATATTTATTAATTTTCTGTGCATTGGCTCCTGAAGTTAGATTTTAAAACTGAGGTTGATATATTTTTGTTTGCCAAGTTATTAAGGGATAAAAGACAGAAGCGGCTATCTGGAGTTAGGTTGCAGATTAACTATGACCTTGTGAATGATGGAAGAGACTTGGGCGCCCTTTCCTGGACCCACAATCCTATATTCCTAACGAAGGCAGGAATAAAATTCCAACTTGTTTTCAATCATAATTTGAGTCACTTTTATAACCAGGTCTGGGTTTTGGGTGATTGATCTTGATGCAAAATCCAGTTAATATCTAACGAGAGTTTGGGAGTATAGAAATGAGAGGCATGAGTCTGAAATATGCGCTGGTTAGGTGCCTTGGCCATGCTAAATTCTCCCTCGGTGTACCCAGGCACCGGAGTGTAGCGACAGAAACTTCATTGCAGCATTAATGTAAGCCTACTTGTGACAATAAATAAATCAATAGAAATCATTTCTGTCCTCGATTTGGAGTCAGAACTTTGAATGGACCTACATTATATTAAGTCAATCTTTCTCTATGCTCTAGCTGTAACTGTAACACTATATTCTGCACTCTCTCCTTTCCTTCTCCCCATGTACTCTATGAATGGTATGCGTTGCCTGGATAGTGCGTGAGAAACAATACATTTCACTGTATCCGAAGACATGTAACAATAATAAATCAAATCAAATCAAAGAGAACAGATCAACTGTGCCCCAAAACTCATGGGCTGAACTTGCTACCCGTTCCCTGCTCCTGATTCACTGGCCGACACTTTCTTTGGAGTCTGAGCTGATACTGACTCGCTTTGGAGTGAGAACCTGTTTTGGAATTTGCATTTTGGGATCTTTCCAGAACTCCAACTCGTTTCTGACGTGCGCGTGGGTGGGAATACACTGCGGTTGGAATTCTCCAGCCGGTTCACACCCCACTGCTGCTGCCAGAGTGGACGGAGGAATTGACATTCAGCCCAGTCTCCGTCCACTACAGAGGGACAGGAGACTCCCTCTGACATGATCTGGCTGGAGAATCTTGCCCGTTCTGTGCTGGTTTATTGTAAGTGGGCTGCATTGAAATTCTGTACAGCGTAGCTCACCTCAGTGCAAAAGCAATAATGGTGTGACATTTACCTCTGTGTTTTGGGATGGAAAGTGGGAAAAGCACTTTCAAGTCTTCAGGCAATCACCCACTCAGTTTTCTGCCTCAGGCTGGGCTGGGATGTGTTTCTCAATCAAATAGTGTTGTTGTCTGACTCAACAACCTCCTCACTGTCATGGAACTGATAACAGTCTCTACAAAGAATAGCTACTGATGGACAGTGCTGCTGGCACCTATCCACAGTCAGCAAGAATGAAAGGGAATAACCTGGGAAACATATATCAGATTTTAAGCAGTCACATTACTTGTAAGTTCTCTATGTTAAACAGTCGTTAGTCTGAGCTGTAAACAATTTGCTGTTCCACCTTGTTGCTTTCCAATGTACGTATTTAATGTACACCTAGCGATTTATTTTGTCCTGCCTAGATGCTTTCAAATTATAAATCATATTTATATTTTCAATATAAAATATCAAATTTCTGTCAAATACACACAAATCATCTGGAAACAACCTGTTGGGAGCAAGGATCCTAACTTCTGTTCTCCAAGAAAATGGGAATAATTCATATTTGGCAGCAAACAATTTTTCTCCATAGGCAGCTCATGCTGACAGCATCTCATTGATGAGTTAGGGTTTGATGAGCTTTCAAGCAGCAATTATTAATCCAGTAAGCCACTTCAGATGACCTCAACACAAAGAAAATTGCATTAAGCTCAGAGGCCGAGATGTTTGTCCTGGGCTTAGCAGCACAGAGTTGGGAGATTTCTGTGAACCTGATCTTAAAAAATTTCCACCCACAGGGCAAAAAGGGAAGAGCTGCTGGTGATGGCAGGGGGGACGCGGAGTTGGTAGTGCTGTGGGCAAGCTGAAATAGGAGTCAGAGAGGCAACACTGAACAAACACGGAGACTGCTTGATGCAGAGGGCAGGCTGTTTAAATAAAAATATCTCTCCAGCTAGCACACCTCACACAAACTTACTCAGCCTTGACTATGCCAACATATAGCCCCTCATATGTCAATGCCAATTTGGTGCCAACCCATGACCCCTACCCTTTGCTAACTCACTTCATATCCTTGGACAGTTCCAAGACAATCTTGATACTTCCTCAGCAGCTTTGATATGGGCAGTTTTGACAATTCTAAAGAATTTTTGCGTAAAAGGTAAATCATGTTTCATTAAAAATATCCTGAAGGGTGACTCACCTCTCCCAAAGATGTCCTGTCAGCCAATTCAAAGAAGTACCCTACCCTCCAAAGGCTAGCCAAAAAATGCACCAAACTCATGCAATCATATAATCCCTATAATACAGGTGGAGGCAATCCGGCCCATTGAGCCTGCATTGACTCTCTTTGACAGGGTACCTTCCCCAGGGGTCTGACATTCTTAGGGGTCTTACATTCTCTTCACTTAAGGCTATTGACAAACTGGATTGGTTTAGCTCAGATGGCTGGATGGCTGCTTTGTGATGCATGGTGACAGTAACAGCGTGGGTTCAATTCTTGTACTGGCTAAAGTTATTCATGAAGGTCTTCTCAACCTCATTCCGTGCCCAAGGTGTGGTGATCCTCAACTTAAGAGAAAATGCTGGAAAATCTCAGTGGGCCTGGCAGTATCTGTGAGGAGAGAAAAGAATTGAGCTTTGTCAAAGCTCCCCTTGTCAAAGGGTCTTCTGGACTCGAAACGTCAGCTCTTTGCCCTCCTTACAGATGCTGCCAGACCTACAGAGATTTTCTCTTTCAGATTCAGATTCTAGCATCTGCAGTAATTTGCTTTTATTTAAATCATTACCAATCAGCACTCCCCCTCAAAGGGGACAGCAGCCGAAGGTCATCTGGGACTACGGCAACGTTATCTTGACATCTTAATTGAATGTGAATATAGGAAGTAGAAATAGGAGGAGGCTATGTTGCCCACTGAACATGCAGCCCACATCGACACCACCTTCCTGCCCCTATCCCCATACCTCGATACCTCAGTGCTTCAGAGTCTCAATGTGAAACATACATATTGACTGAGCGTCCACAGTCCTCTGGGGCAGACAATTCCAAAGATCCACAACCTTGTGAGTGAGCCCATTTCTTCTTATCTCCTCCAAACTGATTAGGCTCTTATCCTTAGACTATGATCCCGAGTTCTACACTCTCCAGCCAGGGGGACCTGCCTTTCAGCTTTCACTCTGTCAAGTCCAGAAAAAAACTGTCAGACATTTTCAATGATATCTCCTTTTATTCCTCTAAACTTGAGAGAACATAGGTCCTTAGGCTTCCATCATTGGACAGTTCTGCCAATAAACCTAGCCAGTTATATCTCCACTAAGGGTATCCTTTCTTGGAGACCCAAGTAGTGCAAAAATCTCCAGTTGTGGTCTCAGTAAAGCCTATTAATTCCATGAACATTCATTACTCTTGCCACCAGCACTTCGCCCACAGCCCTGAATGTTATGATGTGCCACGTGTTCATCCAGATACTTTTTACAGGATGTGAGGCAACTGGCCTCTCCCATCCTCCCAGGGACCGTGTTCCAGACCATCACCACTGTCTCCTGCCCCTCACCTTGAACCTATGTCCCCTTGTGACTGACCCTTCAAATAAGGGGGACAGTTGCTCCTTATCCATTCTATCCATGTCCCTCACAATCTTGTACATCTCGATCAGGTCACCCCTCAGTCTTCTCTACTCCAATGAAAACAACCCAAGCCTACTCAACCTCTCTTCATAACTTACACCTTCCATCCCTGGCAGCATCTTGGTGAATCTAAGTTATTCCTACTCTCTTTTCTATCTGTTAACCTGACCTCAATCCATGCTGATATATTATCAACAAGCCATGTCTTGTCATACTACCTCCCGTATGAAACCTTTTTGAATGTGTTCTGCTCATTTGGCCTTGTCCTTCAGGTACCATACCCTCACAGGGTGGTAGTGACTGCAGGCGCTTTGATTGTTACACCCTCAAAAAAATGCTTCAATAGATCTGTCAGTCATGGATTCCCTTTCATTAAAAATATATCGACGCTGCCAAATAATACTTTAACTTTTCAACTGCTCTACTATCAAGTGCTTAATAACAGGTTCTTGTGTTTCCTCTACTGCTGGGTTCAGACTAACTGGCCTTTGTTCCCTATTTTCTCTCTCCTTCCTTTCTTGAATGAAGAAATTTCCTTAACTAGCTTCCAATTCACACAGACCGTTGTAGAATCATAGAATTCTACAGTGCAGAAGGAGGCCATTCGGCCCATCAAATCTGCACTGACCACAACCCCATCCAGGCCCTATCCCCATAACCCCATGCATTTCACTCTAGCTTGTCCCCCTGACACTAAGAGGCAATTAAGCATGGCCCAATCAACCTAACCCACTCATCTTTGGACTTTGGGAGGGAACCAGAGCGCGTAGAGAAAACCCACGCAGACACAGGGAGAACGTGCAGACTCCACACAGTGACCCAAGCTGGGAATTGAACCTAGGTCCCTGGAGTTGTGAGGCAGCAGTGCTAACCACTGTGCCACCGAGAGCTCCTCACCCTCAATTAACTTTCTCCTGCCTCGACATCCAAAGGAAGGGCATTTACATACATCACCTCTTTGTGATCAACGATGATTCTGGACCAGCTCATCCTTCGTGCAGGAAGGTTTTTTGACTCAGTGTGTAGATAGGCGAACTAGAGGTGAGGCTATATTGGGTTTGGTGCTGGGAAATGAGCCAGACCAGGTGTTAGACTTGGAAGTTGGTGAGCATTTTGGAGATAGTGACCACAATTCGGTTACGTTCACCTTGGTGATGGAAAGGGATAGGCATGAACCTAGGGGCAGTAGTTATAGCTGGGGGAAGGGTAATTATGAGGCTATTAGGAGAGAATTAGGAAGCATAGGTTGGACTGGGAAACTACAGGGGCTGGGAACATCCGAAATGTGGAGTTTTCTCAAGGAGCAGCTACTGCGAGTCCTTGATAAGTATGTCCCTGTCAGGCAAGGAGGAATTGGTCGAGCAAGGGAACCGTGGTGCACTAAAAAAGTTGATTCGCTGATTAAAAGGCAAAAGGAGGCTTATGTCAGGATGAGGCTTGAGGGCTCAGGTAGTGCACTGGAAAGCTATAGATTAGCCAGGAGGGAGTTAAAGAGTGAGTTAAGAAGAGCTAAAAGAGGACACGAGAAGACGTTGGCTGATAGGATTAAGGAGAATCCTAAGGCTTTCTTTAGATATGTTAAGAATAGAAGACTGGTTAGGGCAAGATTAGGGCCAGTCAGAGACAGCAGTGGGAAGTTATGTGTGGAACTGGAAGAGATTGGAGAGGCACTGAACAAATATCTCTCTTCGGTATTCACGCAGGGAGACGTAAATGTAGTTGTGGAGAACACTGGGTTACAGGGTTGTAAATTGGATAGTATTGAAGTAGATAAGGAGGATGTGCTAGATATTCTTGAGGGTTTGAAAATAGACAAGTCCCCTGGGCCGGACGGGATTTACCCTAGGATTCTCTGGGAGGCAAGAGAGGCAATTGCAGAGCCTCTGGCTCTGATCTTCAGGTCGTCGTTGGTCACAGGTATAGTGCCAGTAGACTGGAGGATAGCAAATGTTGTCCCGTTGTTTAAGAAGGGGAATAGAGACTTCCCTGGGAATTATAGACCGGTGAGTCTTACTTCTGTTGTGGGCAAAGTATTAGAAAAAATTATTAGGGATAGGATTTATAGTTATTTAGAGAGTAATGAATTGATTGGAGATAGTCAGCACGGTTTTGTGAAGGGTAGGTCGTGCCTTACTAATCTTATTGAGTTGTTAACCTTATTGTGGAGGCATTGCAGAGGGTGCAGAGGAGGTTTACCAGGATGTTGCCTGGTATGGAGGAAAGGTCCTATGAGGAGAGACTGAGGGATTTGAGGTTGTTTTCGTTAGAAAGAAGGCGGCCAAGAGGAGACCTTATTGAAACGTACAAGATGATTAGAGGTTTAGATAGAGGTTTAGACAGTGATAGCCTTTTTCCTCAGATGGAGAGAGCTAGCACGAGGGGACACAGCTTTAAATTAAGGGGTGGTAGTTATAGGACGGATGTCAGAGGTAGGTTCTTTACCCAGAGGGTGGTGAGGGAATGGAGTGCCCTGCCTGCTGCAGTTGTAGATGCGCCTAGTTTGGGGGCGTTTAAGAGATCCATGGATAGGTTTATGGATGGAAAGGGATTGGTTTAGGTTAGAGGGTCATTGCTTTTCTCTTAACTGGTCGGCGCAACATCGAGGGCCGAAGGGCCTGTTCTGCGCTGTAACGTTCTATGTTCTATAATAAATGCTAAATACTGCGGATGCTTGAATCTGAAACAATAAGAGAAAATGCTGGAAAATCTGTGACAAAAACTTCAACCAGACTCAAAATGTTGACTCTATTCTCTCTCCACACAAGTTGTCAGACCTGCTGAGATTTTCCAACTCATCCTTCTATTTGTCACAGTGGTTGAAATTCCACTGAAACTCACATGCAAAGTTTCCCAAGTCATCCAATTGGCATGCCAAGCAATCCTTGGAAATTTGCCAGGTGGTAGAACCTCAGCTTTAATATCTTCACTTTCAGCTACCCTGCACGTATCCAAGACAAACTATTTCACACAAGAGAATTGAAAACTTGCTGTCACTGAGGAAGACATATTTCATGTTCAAGTTCATTTATTAGTGTGACAAATAGGCTTACATTAACACTGAAATTAAGTTATTGTGAAAATCCTCTAATCACCACACTCTGGCGCCTGTTTGGGTACAGTGAGGGAAAATTTAGCATGGCCAAAGCACCTAACTAGCACGCCTTTCAGACTGTGGAAGGAAACTGGAGCCCCAGGAGGAAAACCATGCAGTCACAGGGAGAACGTGCAGACCCAAGCCGGGAATTGAACCTGGGTCTCTGACACTGTGAGGAAGCAGTGCTAACCACTGTGCCACCATGCTGCCCTAGGGGAAGCTCGGTAAACACATGAAGGGGAGAAGAATGGAAGGATAGGTTGACGGGGTTAGATAGGTGGAAGGTGGATCATGTGGAGCATAAGTACATAGACAAGTGGGGTCAAATGGCCCAATTCCGTGTCTTAGAGTTGACATAGCTCGGTGTAATGGAAGCTTACTGAAGAGATGGGAGTGTTTTATGAGGTGTTGTAAGAATACTTGGCATAAGGTCAGCTGTGCCCTTGGTGCTGTGCATGTTGGTTGCCATGGGAACTAAGAATGGGAGAAATGACAAAATAGAGTGACTACAGAGAATAAAATGTGACACTTACTTACCTTAAATTGAAATGATTTAGCCTGTTACAATTTTGGCTGCTAAATATACATAATAGCCTCAAAGCATGTCCCATCCCTTCAAATATCAATGTGAAATTACTGATGTCTGTGTGCTAAACTGTAGGTTATGTCAGTAAAGACGTAGGAGCCACGCCTGGATTTGAGTATAAAGACGAGCAGTAAGTGGGGAGCTACAGTTACAACTTCTCAGTGTTCACTCTTCATCCACCTAGTGCTCAGCAGGTTACCCGGGAGGTAGGCAGGAGGTAAGCTTTCAAGATTTGATTGATTTACTGTGCATTTGAGATTAACCATGTTTTATTAAAATGGCAATTCACTTTGGGAAAATGATTTGAGATCAATAAGCAGGTTATTTTTACATCATCTTGGTGAGAGGTGCAGTATTATCTCACTTTCAGACTGACTCTGATATGACTGGTGGAACTGAAGTTTAAAGCTTTGCAGATGGTTCACGTATATCTCAGTGTTGTGGCACATACCCCACCCCCCAGTCACCGTCTATGTGGAGCATGTGGCCTTCTGGCTAAGAACAAGCGTCAGATTAAACCCAAGATCAGGTGCAATGCTTTGTCTTGTCAGCTTACATCTTGCATGCCTCTCTTGTGGGGATCGTAAATTAGATTCAACTTGAATTTGGTTTTTGGAGCAAGCAAGGAGACGGATTCGAGATTGTCCAGTTCACTCTGCACACTGGCTTTTAAATTTTCTGACTGGAGTAAATTACTTCATTAACATTTTAAAAGGAAGTCTCTGTGCAACAATTGGACAAACTGTTATCTCTGGATCAGCTGCCAAAGGCTGTCAAGTCATTTGAGGCAAGTAAAACTCCTGGGGTGACAGCTTATTGCTGCTGTACTTGGCTCTGTGAGACTGGATCAGAGATATGGAGATGCCAGCGTTGGACTGAGGTAAAGCACAAAGAAATCCCACAACACCAGTTTAAAGTCCAAACAAGCTTTCGGGACAGCCTGTCCCTTCGTCAGGGGGCTAGGAGTTCTGGTCGTAAGAAGACCGGATCAGGCCAGGCCTGTTGGAAGTGTCCGACAGTGCGCTTCTGAACGGCAGCATGTCAGAGAACATGAGGAAAGGCATCATCACCCTCAAGCAGAAGGGGGAAAGGGAAGAAATCGGTGACCCGTTTCACTGCTGAATGTGGATTATAAAATTCTAGCCAAGGTCACTGTCAACCACGTTAAATCTGCACTGGAGCCAGTGATCCACACTGACCAGACTTGTACCTGGCAGGAAGATCTCACATCGTCTCGTGCTTCTGAGGGATATTTGCCTACATGCAGGACAGGAGGGTAAACGCCTGCCTAATCAGCCTGAATCAGGAGAAGGCGTTTGACAGAGTATTGCACACCTACAAGATGGATGCACTCTCCAAAATGGGGTTTGGAGATGGAATCTGCTTTTGGATCCGACTGCTCTACACAAACATCAGTAGCACAGTCTCAGGCAATGGGTAGGTCTCAGAAAGTTTCCAGATCAGATCTGGAGTCAGGTAGGGCTGCCCTTTCTCCTCTGTCCTGTTTGTTTGTTGCATAGAACCTTTTGCCGAGTCCATCAGGATGGATCTGTGCAGAAGAGGAGTGACAACCCCAGGCAGCAGAGGCACACAGGTCAAAGCCTCCCTGTACATGGACAACGTCACTGTCTTTTGCTCAGATCTGATGTCATAGGCTAATGAACATCTGTGACCAGTTCAAACTGGCCAAACCAGGGCAAGAGCGAGGCCATGATGTTCTTTGGGAACTTGGCTGACTGATCCTTTGTCCCCTTCACTGTCAGGTAAGTTTACCTGAAGATGCTGGGGAGTGTGACAAAAACTGGGAGGGCATTGCCAAGGTAAAGCAGAAACTGGGTGGGTGAGAGCAACACTCCCTTTCCATTGCGGGCAAAAACTTAGACATCAGATGTGGATACATCTGCTTTGATGTACATAGTGCAGGTCTGGCCCATACCCCCATCCTGTGCCTCAGCAGTCACATGAGACATCTACAAATTCATCTGGAGAAACACTGTGCATAAATCTTTGGATAAGAGATTTACCCAACACCACCCTCATCCTGATGGCCACCTTTGTGTGTGGCTGCTTCATGCTGTGTAAATCCTTGGTATGCAAACTCCAAGTGTACCTTGATACTGAGTAACTAGATGTCCTCAGTGTTGCAAAGAATGGCTCTGACCACGTTGCCATGGAACATACAAAGCAGTTGTACCATTGCCCCTTGTAGGACAATTTGTTCAGAAAAAGTCCTTTCACAACAAGTCCATCAAGCAGTTGTCTGCACTTAATGTCCTGGAGGCTGAGGGAAAAGGAGATGGTGGATCTTGTCAGATGGTTCCCTAAGCAGACTGTCCAAGCCATTTAGCAGAATGCTTCATCACCAGAACTTTGAAACAAGCACCAAGACCTGGAGGTGAGAATGGCACTCCCTGTCACACCCTTCAAGATATTTGTGCCATCACATGCTGCCCTCGACATGGTTGCGGAGGTGGGGCTTGGGGAGGGACAGATGCACATCTCTGTGGAATGTGCCTTTGCAAAGAAGGTCTGGAGTGAGATGCAATGCAATTTGTTGAGATTCATCTGTGACACAGGACTCTGTGCTCTGTGGGCTGTTTCCAGGAATGCATGCCAAGACAAACATCAACTGCTGCTATAGAGAGTCATCAACTCAGTGGAAGATGTTGTTTGATCTGCCTGGAACTTGTTGATCTTCCAATGTAAAGAACTGTCCTTGACTGAATGTTGCAGAGTGGCACATTCCAAGCTCCAGCACTGTGACTGAGGGACGCACTCAAACTTGGGGCAGCCACTGCCAGGGCACAATGGGGAAAGGTCACTGTGTGAGACCTTTCAGTCAGTGTACACCGGGGGGCTAGGAACCAGGTTAAACCCCTCAGATTGTGTGCTTAATCCTAACTGTGTTGAAGCACCGCAGAGCACAACATGTATATAGTTTGAAAAGAGTTGTACTGTCTGCAATGAAAATATTGAAATATTTATAATGTTCTCATTACCAAACTGAAGCATCTCAGAGTGCATCTTCATCGCTGTACAGAATGTGGATATCATTGTACTTTCTGTTAATGACAGCTTGAAATGTTTTACAACGTGTCTTTCAGATATTTTATGAATAGAAGGAGATTTCTGCAAATAAAACTGTGTGGAGCAGATGGAAACTTTAATCTCCATCTGACTGCTATCTTTCTAAAGATAGTAGCCAGAATTCTGAACCTTGTCCACCACAGAACTGGCGCAGGCAAGTTTCCGACAACGGATATTTCTGTTGACCTCACGTGAGAATTTCCAGCCTCGCCTGAGCGAGGCTGTAAAATCCCATTCACTGCAGCAAAGTCAGGCTTGCAAAAGAACTGCACAATGAATCCTTATTATTTTCATGTGCTGGCTCAGCACACCTTGTGAAAAATATACCTCAGCTCGTGGAAGAAGTTACAGTGATTGTTAACCTGTTCACGTCAGGGTTTCACTTGTCCTATAGTGGTCTGTGCTGCTGGTCTGCTGTTGATCTGTGGTATATAAAGGGGTGAATGTCTCTTTTTATCATCTGGGCCTTCAGCATCTCATTAGCCAGGCACAGACACATTGAGGATTTTGCATGCTGCTTACAGAACTGGCTGATCTGGCCTCTGTTAATATTAATGGCAGGAACATCAGCTGGATCCTGCATGATGGGATGCTCGATGTGTAAGCATACAAGTTAGAGAAACTAAGCTTTACTGCTTCTCATGCCTGCTCCCCCGTTTAGTTAGGTGACTACTGATCTGACTGTGGCCTCAACTCCATGTTCTGGCCAGCCCCCTATATCTCTTTGACTCCCTTAAGAATATATCCAACTCAGCCTTAAAAATATAAGAACATAAGAACATAAGAAATAGGAGCAGGAGTAGGCCATCCAGCCCTTCGAGCCTGCCCCGCCATTCAATAAGATCATGGCTGATCTGTCGTGGCTCAGTTCCACTTTCCCACCCTCTCCCCATAACCCTTAATCCCCTCGCTTATCAAAAACCCATCAACCCGCGTCTTAAAAATATTTAGCGAGGCAGCCTCCACCACTTCAACGGGCAGAGAATTCCAGAGATTCACCACCCTTTGAGTGAAGAAGTTCCTCCTCAACTCCGTTCTAAACCGCCCCCCTTTTATCTTGAGGCTGTGCCCCCTAGTCCTACTGTCCTTTCTGAGCGGGAAGAGTCTCTCCACCTCTATCCTATCCATCCCATTCATCATCTTATACGTCTCAATGAGATCTCCCCTCATTCTTCTAAACTCTAATGAGTACAAGCCCAGTTTATTCAGCCTCTCCTCATAGCTCAACCCCCTCAACTCCGGTATCAGCCTAGTAAACCTCCTCTGCACTCCCTCCAGGGCCAAAATATCTTTGCGCAGGTGCGGCGCCCAAAACTGCACACAGTACTCCAGCTGCGGCCTCACCAATGCCCTATACAGCTGCAGCAAGACCTCCCTACTTTTATATTCAATCCCCCTCGCTATGAAGGCCAGCATCCCATTCGCCTTCCTGACCACCTGCTGCACCTGCAAGCTGGGTTTTTGCGACTCATGCACAAGGACCCCGAGGTCCCTCTGCACCGTCACCTGCTGCAGTTTTTCGCCCCTTAAGTAATAGTCCTTCCTACCATTATTCCTACCAAAGTGGACCACCTCACACTTGCCAACATTAAATTCCATTTGCCACTTCCTGGCCCATTCGCCCAGCCTATCTAGCTCCTTCTGCAGACACTCCACACCCTCCGCACAATTTGCCGTTCCCCCAATCTTGGTGTCATCAGCAAATTTCGACACCCTACACTCGGTTCCCTCCTCCAGATCATCTATATAAATGGTAAAAAGCTGAGGCCCCAGCACCGACCCCTGGGGCACTCCACTAGTCACCATCCGCCAATCCGAATAGCACCCGTTGACCCCCACTCTCTGCCTCCTATTTGACAACCAATCCTCTATTCACGCTAACACCCTACCCCCAACTCCATGACCCTCGACCTTCTGCAATAACCTCTTGTGAGGTACTTTGTCAAACGCCTTCTGAAAATCTAGAAAGACCACATCCACCGGCTCTCCTCTATCCACCGCCCTAGACACATCCTCATAGAACTCCAGTAAATTTGTCAGACACGACTTCCCTTTAATGAAACCGTGCTGCGTCTGCTCTATCAAGCAATTCCCTTCAAGATGCCTTGCAATTTCCTCCTTAATGACAGATTCTAACATTTTACCTACAACAGACATTAAACTAACCGGCCTATAATTCCCCGCCTTTTGCCTGGCACCCTTCTTAAACAACGGCGTAACATTAGCCGTTTTCCAATCATCCGGCACTTCCCCGGAATCCAGCAACGTCTGGAAAATATTCCATGGCCCTGCTGCCACTGCACTCGGGAGAAGAGAATTCTGCCTGCCATTGACCCTCTGAGAAAAATAATTTTTCATGTTTGTTTAAAATAGGACACCTCTTATTTTTAAACTGTTTCTCTGAGCCAGTCTCTCCCACAAGGAGAAACATCCTTTTAGCTGTCGATTACCCTCAGGATCTTATAAGAAGATCACCTCACACTCTTCTCAACTCAAATGGACGCAAGCCCAATCTATCCAACCTTTCCTCATAAGATAACCTCTCCATCCCAGGTACCAGTTTCTCTGAACTGCTATTAATGCTACCATATCGTCTCTCAAGTGTACACAGTACTGTACACAGTGCTGCAGATGTGGTCTCAGGGGCATCATATACAATTGTAACAAAATCTCCCTACTTTTATTTTCCATTCCCCTTGCAAAGACCAGCAGCAATCCATTTTGCTAATCACTTGCTCTACCTAGATACTCATGTTTTGTGATTCCTGTGCCAGGGCACCCAGATCCCTCTGTACCTCACAGTTTTGCAATTATTAAACAAATCTCCCTGTGACTCCAAAGCATTCGCGATGTGTCAAAAATAGGTTTCTGGGATTAAAACAAAGTGGCTTTTGGACGCAAGACATGCTAATTCCCAGGAATACACAGAAATTAATTCCAAATGGCTCTGAAGACCAATGTCGGCACTGACAGAGAAGAACAACAACAGGATCTCTCTCTCTCTCTCCTGGAGCACGCTGTTTAGTAGAGGCAGCCAGCAAGCAGGAAGGAACAGGATTGCCTCCTCAGTCACCCCAACAGAGACAAGCAGGTCATCTCTCCCTCAGGGGACAAGGCAGCAAATATCTCCAGCAGACTGCAGATCTGCCAAAATCATAGAATCCCTACAGTGTAGAAGAGGCCATTCAGCTCATCAAGCCTGCACCAACAACAATCCCACCCAGGCCTTCACCCCATAATTCTGTGTATTTAACCTGCTAATCCCTCTGACACTAAGGGGCAATTTAGCATGGCCAATCAACCTAATCCACACATCTTTGGAGTGTGGTCGGAAACTGGAGGAAACCCACACAGACACAGGGGGAACATACAAACTCCACACAGTCACCTGAGGCCAGAATTGAACCCGGGTCCCTGGAGCTGTGAGATAGCAGTGCTAACCACTTACCATGTAATGATTTCAATGGAGTATGAGATCCCTGATTGAGATAATGATTGCCTGCCCAATATATACACATAAAGAGTGTCAGAGTTACTGACACTCTGGATTCTGACTTTGTACCTGAAGCAGTCTTAGGAGTGGAGACAAGTTTGTAAATAAAAGGAATCTGGTGAAAGGACACTGGGTCCACAATGTACCACCACATGCACTTCATGGACAAGCTGAGGATTATTCATACATTTATTTTCAACTTATATTTTGGAATATTAGCATGTGTGTGAAAGTGGGTTCCGTCTTTTAGTTCTTTTTTCCTCGGGGTTTAATGACTCATAAACTAACTCTACCTTAGACTCAAGAAAACCTGGTTTGATTGGTTCTTTATTAAAATGGACTGAGCAGCAGGGAAGAATTTTAAATACATCTTTGTTATAAACAACTCAGGGGGTTGAACAAGAAAGGGGGAGCCAGCTCATTCCTCCCCATTTTTAAATCAGTAGGAATAAGAGCCTCAGAATTAGAAGTAGGAGTAGGCCAATTGGCCCCTCGAGCCTACCCCACCATTCAATAAGATCATAGCTGATCTTTTCATGGACTCAGCTCCACTTACCTGCCCGCTCACCACAATCCTTAATTCCTTTACTGTTCAAAAATCTATCTATCTTTGCCTTAAAAACATTCAATGAGGTAGCCTCAACTGCTTCACTGGGCAGGGAATTCCATGGATTCATCACCCTTTGGGTGAAGAAGTTCCTCCTCAACTTGTCCTAAATCTGCTCCCCCTTATTTTAAGGCAATGCCCCCTGGTTCTGGTTTCACCCACCAGTGGAAACAACCACCCCACTTCTATCTTATCTATTCCCTTCATAATCTTATATGTTTCTATAAGATCTCCCCTCATTCTTCTGAATTCTAATGAGTATAGCCCCAGCCTACTCAGTTTCTCCACATAAGCCAACCCTCTCAACTCCGGAATCAACATCGTCAATCTCCTCTGTACCCCCTCCAGTGCCAGTATATCCTTTCTCAAGTAACGGGACCAAAACTGTACACAACACACCAGCACCTTATACAGCTGCAGCGTAACCTCCCTGTTTTTAAACTCCATCCCTCTAGCGATGAAGGACAAAATTCCATTTGCCGCCTTAATTACCTGCTGTACCTGTAATTCCAGATAAATAACCAGTTCGCCTTTTGATGCTAAACCTTTAAAAAGGTGGACATGAGAAAGTTACGATTTTAACTTATTCGCACATCACCCACTTGCACACATTTAAAATCAGGCTGGAAATGTCCGTTTGTACTTTCACCTCACTGATGTTGGCTGTTCTGTTGGATCTTTTCATACTTTGACTTTATCTTTGTAAAGATTTTGTTTTAAATGAATACGGACAATAAGCTGACTGTCAGCAAACTATCTGGGTCACGGTGTTCTTCGGTTCCAGTTATTGTTTTGTGTCAAATTGTTATGAGTGACTTGTAATGAAAGGGCTTGGCATACGGTGACAAAATGATTCAGTCTGTATTAAATTAGCCTGACCCAGTGAGTGAGCGCTAAAACACATCCTCAGCAGAGAGGAAGGAAGTTAGAACCAACATTCTCAGTGTTCACTTAGAAACAAACCTCGGTATTCCGTGAAGAAAGCCGGAAATTGATTTTCGGAAATTAAGTTGGCCAGTACAGCTGGCAATTGTGTTTGGATTCAAGATCGACAATAACTTTTCATATTCGGGCCACCTGAGGACTGTGCTGAGGGGAAACAGAAATAGAAACATTAAACGCCGCATTCACCCTCTGGTTTCTCAACCTGGTGCGATTTACTTTGCTGTCCGCTATGTGTTGCACAGTGCCAGGAGGCGGGCTACCACTGGCCAGCGGTAGGATCTCCTGGTCCCACCACTGTCAATGGGGCTTCCTGCTGAATGCACCTTGTGCCGCCAGGAAACACGCAGCGGGGGGGGGCATTGGCAGGATTGGAAGATCCCACTAGCATAACCGGCTGGAAAGATCGGCCCCTGTTTTATCATCTGTGTAAACCAAGCACAGTGCATTTCAAACTAAAACACTAAGTACTGGAAAATCTCAGCAGGCCTGAGAGAGAATAGAGCCAATGTTTCCAGTCTGGACGACTCTTTGTCTGAGCTCTATTCTCTCCCCACAGATGCTGTCAGGCCTGCTGAGATTTTCTAGCATTTTCTGTCTTTGTTTCAGATTCCAGCATCTGCAGTATTTAGTCTTTATAGAACACAGAACAGTACAGCACAGAACAGGCCTTTCGGCCCTCGATGTTGTGCTGAGCTACGTCCAAACCCAAGATCAAGCTATCCCACTCCCTATCGTTCTGATGTGCTCCATGTGCCTGTCTAATAACCGATTGAAAGTTCCTAAAGTGTCCGACTCCACAATCACAGCAGGCAGTGCATTCCACACCCCAACCGCTCTCTGAGTAAAGAATCTACCTCGGACATCCCTCCTGTATCTCCCACCATGAACCTTTTATGCCCCCTAGTAACAGCTACATCCACCTGAGGAAATAGTCTCTGAACGTCCAATCTGTCTATCCCCCTCATCATCTTATAAACCTCTATTAAGTCGCCTCTCATCCTCCTCCGCTCTAAAGAAAAAAGCCCCAGCTCCCTCAACCTTCCCTCATAAGACCTACCCTCCCAACCAGGCAGCATCCTGGTAAATCTCCCCTGCACTCTCTCCAATGCTTCTACATCCTTTTTATAGTGAGGTGACCAGAACTGCACACAAAATCTAAGCATTGCATTTCACTTGACTGCATGATAACAATGACCATTGTTTTGTTTTTTTTTCATACAGGAAAAGTTGAAGTTCTTTTTGGATTGGACACACCTGACCAGTGGAGATGAAGAAGGTTGACTTTTCCAATTGCAACATTTCAGTGAAGCTCATCACAGTCAGTGTCATTGGTAAGTCAATCCTCTGACTCAAACAAGAACAGAGGACGCCAGCAAAACTCAGCAGGTCTGGCAGCATCTATCAGGAAACAAACAGAACAACGTTTGGAGTGATAGACTCCTTGTCAGAACTGAGAGGGAGCAGGCTGCTGAGCTGGAAGATCAGCCATGATCATAATGAATGGTGGAGCAGGCTTGAAGGGCCGAATGGCCTAGCCCAGCTCCTATTGTGTTTTCTATGTTTCTGTGAAAAGAGGGAGTATGTCGAAAATGCAACAAAAAGCAGCAGCTTTATGAACAAAAGAGGATGTGGGAGGGGGAGAGCGTGTTTCAGCATCAAGGCAACACGTGTATGGAATATTTTAAAAATAGGAAAGAGGGGGTTTAAAATGGAGGAGAAAGGGCACAATCTAAAGTTGCCAAATTCAGGAAATAAAAGCAAATACTGCAGATGCTGGAATCTGAAACCAAAAGAGAAAAAATGTTCGAAAATCTCAGCATGTCTGGCAGCATCTGTAAGGAGAGAAAAGTGCTTTGACAAAGGGTCATCTGGACTCAAAACCTTAAGGCCATTTCTCTCTCTATACAGATGCTGCCTCACCTGCTGAGATTTTCCAGCAGTTTTTCTCTTTTGGCTGCCAAGCTCAATGTTGAGTCTTGAGGGCTGATCAGAAGAGGAGGCAGCGTTCCTGTAGCCTGCGCTGGGCTTCAGTGGAGCACTGCAGCAGGTCAAGGCTACTTACAGCTGTCCACCTATTAGCTAAATGCTAAATGCAGGTTACAAATGTCAAAGGCAGTCAAACAAAAGCAGCGGCATTTTCAGATTGTGTTTCAAACACCTGAGCTGAGGACCTTGTGCAAGCGCTGACAGGCCAACTGCTGCACAGGCCAACAGCTCTGTTGGAAGCCTGGTGAAGAAGGGTCTTCTCAGCAGCTGGGCACAATGGGTCCTGACAGCTCTTACATTTAGCTCCCAGCTGGCTCAGAAAACCCAGCACTTAGAACTCGGTACCACTGGCGCTGATAAAAGCATTGTAATTTGAAACTATCATCAGAGAAAATTAATTTGTGGAATTCAATACCTCAGAGATCTTGAATATATTGAAGAGTTTACTGGTCCAAGATTCTTTCACTAAATGTTGGTTACGAAAAACATCAGTGGGGGGGTTTGGCAGGAACATTGTACTAAATATAAAGTGGTGCCGTGCTGCCAATTTCTTACATTTGAATTTGCTGAAGCATTTTTACATGGCTCTGTAGTGACTGCTAGCGATTTGTTCTCATACTGCAACAGCACCTCATCATGTAATATCAGGTATTTATTCAACAAAATAACTCTCCTATAACAAGATAAGAGCAAATACACTGCGGATGCTGGAAATCTGGAATGAACGCAGAAAATGCTGGATAAATTCAGCAGGTTTGGTAGCATCTGTACAGACAGAAATAGACTTAATGTTTCGAGCCTATGTGATGATGCTGTGCCATTTTGCTACATTTTCAGTTTAAGAGGAGGTGTTTTGTTGCAACAGTCTACTTGTCTGGTAAACTTGCAGTAGCTGCTAAGAATGAAAGCTAATAACTGATTTTAGCTATCACTTTTCAGAATTTATGGACCTTTTGTTTATTTAGGTTGTCCCGGAATTTGAATCTAGAAATGCAGAGTCATGTGATTGAAATTAGTTTGACTGGCAGGGGCAGAATTAGGTGATTAATGGGAGCAGCTAAGTTTGCAGAAAGAAATATTCAGTTTCATTTTTTAAAAGTTGCAAACTTTTAAGAAAACAGTGTCTCTGTTTTTCCCCCTCTCTCCCCAGAGGTGTTCCAAAAGCTCTAAGTTTGGTAACCCAAGTCACTGCATGTGTGCTTGCACTTTGCTAATGAATTATGAAGAGAGATTTGAGCCTAAGAGAAATATTGCTTGTTTGGAACTCATTGCAATAGGTTAGCAATTAAAGCTTGTATCTTGTCATGTTTAAGTATTGTTCAATTGTTTAGGGTTGACAACTCATTTGTTATAGTTAAATGGTATTGGAAAATAAAGTTTATTTTGATAGAAGATCCCTAGTTTATCAGTTGAAGCACACCTGGAGTCAAACATCATGTCCTCACACTAATGCTAAAATAGAAAATCATTGGGTCTAGTCTGGCTTCTTAATATATTTTGGGGTTTCTGATCTGCTCCTGAACAGTCTCTATAACTCTTAAATCATATCAGACTCAAAACTTTAACTCTGTTTCTCCCTCCACAGTTGCTGCCAGACCTGCTGCATTCATTCAGCGTTTTCTGTTTTGATGTAAACAGTGACCGTCTCCATCATCAGTGCTGTTCAATGTTCAGTTCCCAATTGCTGGGTTCGGGGATTTTCTTGCCCTCTCCCCAGGTGGCCATTGGCTGGAAGCAGGATCTTCTGGTCCCACCAATATCTATCAGGGTTTGCGTGCCCTGCACCTTCTGGGGAACGCTCCTCAGGAGGTCGCCATTGTCAGAACTGGAAGATCATACTGGCAGGAAACACCGGAGAATTCCAGCTTTTCCTCTTTGACTTGACAGCTGGATGACACAGTGGTTTGCACTGCTGCCTCACAGTGCCAGGGAGCTGGGTTCGATTCCTAGTTTGGGTCACTGTCTGTGTGGAGTCTACACGTTCTCCCCATATCTGTGTGGGTTTCCTCTCACAGTCCGAAAGACGTGCTGGATAGATGCATCGGCCATGCTAAATTCTCCCTCAGTGTATCCGAACAGACGCTGGTATGTGGCAACTAGGGGATTTTCACAGTGACTTCATTGCAGCGTCAGTGTAAACCTACTTGTGACATTAATAAATAAGCTTAAACTTATGATCTCGTAGACAATGTGTTTTTATTCACAGATGCTTTGGGGGACTTTCCTTTAACATATTGTTTTGGTATTTTCTTTCAGGAATTTTTCTGACTGTTCTGAATGCTCGACCGGTAAGTGAAAACAACCCCCACCCAAAACAAATTCTGTAACAGCTTTGAACACCAATATTTCCAATCACGCATGCAAAACGGAACTGAAGACATTCCCTCAGGGCCTGTCTTAACATCCCCATACCTGGCCTAGTGCTCCTACACACTGCTGGCCCAGTGGCTGCAGCTGGGAAAACATTCACCGAGGAAGACCACACATAACCTTTCAAGATGAACAGTCTGGGCCCGGAGTGCTGGGCTCCAGACTGCTCCACCTCCACAGGGCAGGGCTGTGGTCTGGGCTGGTTGACTGATAGCCCACAGCGAAGGTGCTGGTGGGCTGGCAGTGCGGGAAGCATGAAAACTGCCTTCCTGAGAGAGGAGAGCAGAGTCGTGTAGCACAGAGCTGCTCCCCCCAGAGCCACACCTCAGCGATCCGGTTAATGTGCTGGAGCACAGACTTCCGGATCATGGCAAGGGCCCAACTGCCCCATTGACTATCCATAGCTATGGCGACAGCAGGCTGAGCTGGTTTAGCAGCAAGCTGGACTTGCATGGAAATAAATACAGTGCCTGTGACCTTGGACTGGGCTCCCTGTGCAGTTCAGAGGCCGTAAGATGTAGGAGCAGAATTAGGCCATTTGACCCATCGGGTCTGCTCTGCCATTCAATCATGGTTGATATGATTCTCATCCCCATTCTCCTGCCTTGTCCCCATAACCCTTGATCCCTTTATTAATCAAGAACATATCGATATCTTAAAGGCACTTTAACGACCTGGCCTCCACAGCCCTCTGTGGCATTGGACAGCTTTTGTCTGGGGTGCAGTGGAAGTCGAGATGTTAGCCACAAGACATGGGTGGATCCAGAGGTGCCAGTTCTGAACCAGCTTTCACTCCTATTATAAAGGAGAGCTCCAAACTGCGTGCAAAGCCCTTGTCAAGTCGGAACCAAATCCTCCCTGCTTCTTGATAGTTCCAAGATACTCTGTCCCAGTCTCACATTGCCATGCGTATCAAACTTCCTCTGTACCATTGAGTCTGCACCACCAGAGTTTGCCTGTGATTACATTCTCCAGTGCGCTGGCACACAATCTATCCCTTTACCCTGGTTAGTGTTGCTCGATTGTACCCAGCGACTCTCCACAAAGCTGACAGTGCCAAACTGTCGTGGTGGCTGTCAATGTCAGATAAACCCACTGTGCTGTTTCATCAGAGGCCCAGCGGTGTTCTCAGCCTTCACACGGAGGCTGTGCTGACTGGCCGGGCAGTAGTCTTTGGGTATCTGAAAACGGAAGGGGAGGCAGAGGTGGGATAGAAAGCAAAATGTTCAAGGTCCCAATGTTGGCAAATGGCACTTCATGTTGCATAGCAGGATGAGTGCAAAGTGGGATTTGCGAAGATGGATGAGTCCGGAGCACACCATTATCCTGGATGTTCTTGGTGACACCAAGTCCAATGGCCTTGGTCATAGCCAGCTTTGTGATATGGAGCGGCGTCTCTTCCTGAGGGATCAGGAGATAGAGGCTTATCTGCCCTTAGGTGCTTATGGGCCACCTTCTCCAGCATGAAAGAGGATCAAACCTCAGTAAGCATGTTGCAGTGTGTTTGGATTATGTGTCTACCTTAGCTGAATAATTGGAGTTCTGTGGAGGGCTAGGTGCAAGGTTAGTCCAAAAATGTGCAGGTTAGGCTGATTGGCCATGATAAATTGCCCCGTAGTGTCAGGAGGACTAGCGAGATAAATACATCGGGTTAGGGGGTAGAGCCTGGATAGGATTGTGGTCGGTGCAGACTAGATGGGCTGAATGGCCTCCTTCTGCACTGTCAGATTCTATGATTCTAGTAACATTGGAAGGTGTGTGTGAGTGTGGTGAATGGTACATTGAGAAGTGTGAGGAGTTAAATGTGGTGGTTTGGGACTGTTCGGAGATGCATCACTATCTTTGACCACTTGTGTGAACACTTCCCGACACTGCAGCCAGGGCCAGACTTTGAGAACTGACTAACCCTGACCGCCTATTCCCTGCTCAGGGTGAATCTTGAGGGCCCTCTGTGGAAATGTAACAGCTTTCCTTTCCACCTCTGTCAGTAGAACCTCCAACGCCTCAGCCACAAAACCTGAGTGACCTCACACTGGCTTGTTGCTGTATTTTACCTTCCAGCCCAGCCTTCTGCAGACAGTCACAGCAGCTTCTATTCAATGAGTGCAGCTCCTCTTTAAGAGGGACAGACTGCCTTTAAGAGCTTCAGCCTGGCTGCACAACATGCGAACCAGGCATGTAACTGTGTCCTCAGCTGAGAGTGGAACCAGTCAGTAACACGGCTCAGAGGACTGCTCGCTACCTCATTGAAATGAGTAGGCAGCACAAAATCTGGGTGGGTTCATAGTGCATTGCGACCTCTATGCCTGACATTCCACTTAATCCCATATTCCTCTCCGAGTGTTTATAGAAACAACTGAACCCATTTAAAACATCAAAACCATTTTGAAAGCACAGTGGCACAATGGTTAGCACTGCCTCTCCACAGTGCCAGGGACCCGGGTTCAATTCCAGCCATGGGCCAAATTATCTCCCTTTGCACTGCAAACTTTCTCTGATTCTATGATTTTGTAACATGCATTGACTGGTGGGTATAACCTACTTGATATATGTTCACTGTTGGTTACTTCTTTTCTGAGTTAATTGTTCATTTGAGTTGTATCACAAACAGACTCTCAGAATATTATTTCCCACTCTACAGGCTGGTGGTGAGAAAGAATCACAAAGATTCAGTGAGGTGTTATTTAAAAGGAGAGTGAGACGCGCCACTGGTAAGTAACACACAATGAAGCAAAGTATTTCTTGTTGTAGGCCTGACTGGATTTCCTGGTGAGACAACAGGATGAATACTGTTAACACCCCTTGAGCACTTCATGAGATTTTAATTATGAATTACGAGACTGTGGCTTCACATTTCTCTGGCCATCCAAGGCACCAGCTAAGATTTACTTCCCATTTAATCAGCCCCAAGCCTTGTCCAGGTCTTGCTGCATTTGGACATGGACTGCTTCAGACGTCAGGAATGGTGCTGAATATTGTGTAAACATCAGCAAATTTCTGGCCTTATGATGGAAGTCATAGATGAAGTAGCTGAAGTTGGTTGGGTCTAGGACGCTACCCTGAGGGACTCCTGCAGTGATGTCCTGGGGCTGAGACATTTGACCTCCAACAACCACAACCATTTTTATTTGTGCTAGATATGACTCCAAGGAGTGGAGAGTTTTCCCCCGATTCCACAGTATCTCCTTGATGCCACACTCGGCCGAATGCGGCCTCCATGTTAATGATCGAGAGTATACTAATGGGGCAGCAATTGACCAGATTGGATTTGTCCTGCTTTTTGTTGACCAGACACACTTGGGTAAATTTCCACATTGTTGGGTAAATTCCCATGTTGTAACTGTGCTAGAAGAGCTTGGTGAGCGGGTATGGCACTTTTTGAAGCACAAGTCTTTAGTACTATTGCTGTGATGTTATCAGGGCCCATTGCCTTAGCTGTATCCAGTGCATCCAGCTGTTTCTTGATATCATGTGGAGTGAATCAAATAAACCTGTTGGACTTCAACATGATGTTGTGAGACTTCTTATTGTGCTTCACAGTCCAACGCCAGCATCTCCATGAAATATATATCATTTGACAAGCACATTTCCCTTTGTCCTGAAGTACTTTGTGGGAGCATTTACTGCTGTATCAAGCAGAGATATAGCTTTGCTAAACTGCGTGAACACTTGCTGAGCTTCTGCTCTGAGGCAAAGTACTAGCACTCTTTTTTGCAGATAATTGCTACATTCAGAGTGTGTTTCCCTGAAGTGAGCTAATACCTTTCACTCCTATGATATGGGAGGATATTCTGGATATGAAGAAAGAGTCCTGGAGCTGGTAAAGTTAAACTTCTCATCACCATCCTTGTCACCAATTTTTGTTATACATTTGCCAGTTTGGTGCATACCTTAGCTACCTGAATGATTGCAGAAATTACTCGAGTTTTCAAACCAAACAGATTAATTTACAGAACTTTAAAACATCTCAGAACTTACAACATTTGTGCACACAGACTCACAGCTCACAGCCCAGATTTCTCAGACTTCTCACTTCTCCAGCTCCAACCACAGGCTCAGGCAATCAGGTACAGTTATAAGGATCGGTTACCAAACTAATGTAATCAAACATGGATCAGTCAAACCATGGAACACTGCAGCCTTCACCTCAACTTCCTGCATTGTTTAAGACAAAGAAGCAGAGCACTATGTTCATGAACTAAGTGTTTGGCAATTATTTTCTTGAGAAGGGTTAAAAAAAATTACATAACTTTTGAAGGTAGAATGGTTCAAAGGTTATATAAGTCACTTAATCTTTATGAGGAAAACATTGCTGAACCCTATTTCGTGAAGAGAGTGTTCTGTTATTTGATGTTTTATGAAATATCAGAAGGTGGGATAAAGGTTGTGCCTATTGTGACATTTTGTATCAATATAAAAATACAGTAGCAATACATGTCAACTTCAATCCCTTTTTGAGGCTTGGAATGGTTGCTTTCCAAAAATATCCATTCTTTTAGTGATTCATCACTGGCTGGTGTATCTTTGAATCAGTTGACATTTCCATTGATTTCAGCTGAAGTTACAGAGCAGGATTCTCTGATGCGCTCGACTCAATACTGGAGGATCCCACCCCAGATCAATGAACCTTTGCGTGGTCCACCCCTTACCCGCTACAATTCCTGTGGCAGGCGGGATGAAAGAATTCCATCCAGAGGGAGAAGAAAGGAGAAACCCAATGGGAATTGCAGGGAAATATGCAAGAGAGATATTGTTAATGCGCTGAACATTTAGATTTCCCGCCTCTCAGTGTCTTAAGAAAGGTTTATAACCAGTTCTCTCCGTTCACTCTCAGTAAATGAATGCTAATGCAATGAGTCATAAAATTGTGGATTTATGGACATGTCATCGCTTAGCATTCCCAGCAGAGAAGAACATAAATGTCTAACTGAGGTGTATAAGATGATAGGCAAAGTAGACCAAGAGAAGATGTTTCCTCTTGTAGGGCAATCCACGATTTTAGAATAAGAGGTAGCAGATTTAAAACAGAGATGAGGAGAAATTCTTTCTCTCAAAGTGCGGTAGATGCCAGGACTTTGAGTAAATCTCAGGAAGACATAGACAGATTTTTGATTACTTAGGGTTTGAAGGGCTGTGTGAATGGGCAGGAAAGGGGAGTTGAGGCTGAGATGAGATCAGCTGTGATTGTATTGAAGGTGGAGCAGGCTCGAGGGGCTGAATTGCCGAAGTCTGTTCCTACTTCTTATTATTCTTATGATAAAGAGAGGCTGGATTTGATGAAAATGATGGGGTGAATGACTTTACCTCATTCTGGTTCTACCTTGCTCCCTACATGCTGAACAAAGTGCTGATTGGCAGCATTATGATATCCAACGTAAAATAACACTGAATCACAGGTTTATTTACAGAACTTTAAAACATCTCAGAACTTAGAGCTTTTGTACACACATACTCACACTCAGAGCCCAGATCATTTCTGGAATTTTCTCATACTTCTTAGCTCTCTAAATACAGGCTTAAGCAATCAGGTACCGTTACAAGGATCAGTTACCAAACTAATATAATCAAATATGGATCAGTCAAACCATTGAACACTGCAGCCTTCATCTCACCTCCCTGCATTGTTTAAAACAAAATTCCATTCACTGAAGTCTGCTCAAAGTTACAGACACACATTGGTTTCATTCCACATTTTACTTTTGGCATTTGCACACTTCATGCATCAAATTTGTTTCATATTTACAGATTGTACCGAGAGCTTCATTACAAGTGAAATGACCAGCAATTTATTGTTGGCTGCATTTTACCCTGCTGATCAGTTGGATGCCTGTTTAAACAATAGTGTGCTGAAGACTAACCTCACTGAACTGGGACACATAGCTTTCAGCAAAGACCAGCTTCTCATTCTGAAAAGGAAGCTGGGCGAGGTAAGCCTGCGAGATTTGAGCATCAGCTGTCTGGGTTGAACACTTCCAGTGCTCAAAGCAACTGACCATTAGGGGACATCCACTCATTATTGGCAGCTCACTTAGTGGAGCTTAAAGATCAGTGGATGCCAAATAAAATGGTGGTCTATAAAACCCTGGCGCATCTTAAACAACATTAGATTGCAGCTTTAGTGCTGTAATCGTTCCCTCAATTACACACCTAACGTGCTGTTTATTTCCCTTTCAATGATAAGCTGAGTGGTTGGGTTTTGAGTTATGTTATCCTGTTATATTTCCTCATTGAGACACTCCAGAAAGGGTTTGAATGGACTGAATGGAGAAGACGTGGGGTCACCAATATTAAAACTGACACCAGGAGAGCGACCCACTTGGTCTTGTGCAGTCTTGGGAAGTTCAACCATTAAGTTCTCATGTGGGCATGGCAAAATTAGAGAAATCCCATTACACAGCTGGATAAGAGAACGAAGATCTGGCTGTTCACACCACGCTCCCACTGCAACGAGGTGGCCAGCCAAATCTCTGTTCACTGCAGCGGGATGGGAAAACCCCACTGGTGTGAACGGTGGTCAGATTCTGGCCCAGTTGTTACAAGAAAATGTTGAAGGTGTAGTATTTGGAGGGTGTAACCTTGAACTAATTATGTACTTTGGATATTTTGGAATAGATCTACCCAAATGGACTAGGAGAAGAACAAATACAACAGCTGGGATTCATTATTACTGTGTATGGTCCAGAGGAAATCAGCATGTGGAATATAACAACTGTGGAAACCCTCGCACTCGTTATAAAGAATAGTCCAAATCTTAACACGGTAAGGATTAGCTGCCGGCTTCTGATGCACTGGGGGAAATTTTCTCATCTCACCTGCCACAGGAATGGTACTGGGCAGGATAGGATCGTATAAAGGCCCATTGACCTTGGGAAGGATTGTCTGGGTTTGGGACGAGCGCGTCCGCAAAATGCCGCTCTATGACTCTCTTAAAGAAGACTTGGTGAAATATTCTCCATTAAATATTTTCCCTGAGGGAATGGGAACCCCTTTCTCAGATTTGATACTTTCCTTTTCCCATGGTAAAGGAATGAAATCCATCAAAAAATCAGATTCTGACAATATCTTTTTTGATGGCAGTGACAACAAAGTGTGCTGGAGATACAGAGGAGGTTAGATAATCTCTGAAGGAACTTGTGTTCTGTTTTGACCTTTCATTGTTTTCTGTTTTGATTTCAGATTTCTAGTAAGTTCACCATATTGTGTCCTAATCTGATTTGATTTATTATTGTCACATGTAGCAAACACATATACAGTGAAAAGTATTGTTTGTTACACATTGAGGAACAGAGGGACCAAGGAATACCAGTACATTGTTCGTTGAAAGCGGCCTTACAGCTAGACGGAATGGTGAAGAAAGTGTTTCGCACACTGGCCTTCATCAGTTCGGGCTTTGAGTATAGGAGTTGGGACATTATGTTCCAGTTGTATAAGTCATTGGTGAGATAGCACTTGGAGTATCGTGTGACAGTTTTAGTCCTTCTGTTATAGTAAAGACATTAATAAAGTGGAAAGTCTGCAAAGAAAATTTATGGGGTTGTTGCTTGGACAATAGTGGGAGTGGTTAGTCAGGCTAGGACTTTATTCTTTGGAACGTCGGAGAACGAGGAGCGATCTTATTGCAGCATATAAAATCATGAGGGGTATAGACAGGATGAACAGACATAGTCTTTTTCCCAGGGTAGGGGAATTGAAAACTGGAGGGCATAGATTTCAGGTGAGGGGAAAGATTTAAAAGGGATGAGGGGCAACTTTCTCACGCAGAGGGTGATGTGTTTATGGAATGAGCTGCCAGAGAATGTGGTTGAGGCAGGTACAAAGCAATATTTAAAAAAAGGGAGAGGATTAGAGGGATATGGGCCAAACATTGGAACTAGCTGGAACTAGTTAGAAAACATTGAGTTTTGACTGTGTGTGAAGCGAAAGTGAATCAAGTGAACATTCTCTGTTTCTTGTTGTTTCAGACAAACACAATTATTCAAAATTACCTACAGGGTCCTGGGTCACTAAATGCCGCTGTGTTGGATGTGATTGGTGGTACAGCGTTGTGTACTCTGAGTGAAGAGCAACTCCGAACCATCTCTCCCAGTGAACTAAAGTGAGTGTCAGGTTCTGGAAAATCTACTGTTTCAGTTAAGGCAATGACATTCCACCAACTCATGTTTATAAAGATGGTGGCGTATGGTATGGAGACAATATTTTCATTTGATCTCTAAGCCCTGTGCTTCCTGTAGAAAACATTTGAACAGTTTGAGAATATCCACTGCTTGACTGAGCAGCAAAACTAGCCGACTGTTCACAGTTGTGCTCTGTAAATCCAACAGTATTCAAGCTGCCAGTCTGCAGATGTTGGATTTGAGAGTCCAAGTTGGAAGAAGGAAACACCTTGATGCCACATCTACTCTCTCAGGAGGCTAAGGAAGTTTGGCATGTCTGCCATGACTCTCACCAACTTTTACAGATGCACCATAGAAAGTATCTTATCTGGTTGTATTACAGCTTGATATGGCTCTTGCCCTGCCCAAGACCGCAAAGAACTACAAACGGTTATGAACGTAGCCCAGTCCATCACTCAAACCAGCCTTCCACCCATTGATACTGTCTACACTTAGTGATGCCTTGGGAAAGCAGCCTGCGTAATCAAGGAACCCAAAAATGTGAGAACACGTACCAACCAATTCAAGTACAGCTTCTTCCCTGCTGCCATCAGACTTTTGAATGGTCCCATCAGATACAAAGCTGATCTTTCACCTCACCCTATCAATAACTGCAACACCATATTCTGCACCCTATCCTTTCCTTCTCCCCTTTGTACTCTATGAATGATATGTTTTGTCTGTACAGTGACCCAAGAAACAATACTTTTCACTGTATACATGTGACAAAAGCAAATCAAATCATCAGTGGAGCCCACAGAATATCCCCACCATTAGTCTGCCTCAGCAATGACCTGACACATCTCTGGAAGACCTAGAGGAACCGCTTTGTGAACAGAGATTCTGTTTAAATGAAGCAAAGCTGCAATGTTAATCTAATCACTGAATAGAGGGCAGTAAAATCTGAAAAGGTTTAATGTTAACAAAATGCTAATGTCAGCACCATTCTGTTGCAGGAAAGCCAAGCCACTCGATATCTCCACATGCACTCAGGCAAAGAAAGACATCATTTTTGGGATTGCTAAAGAAGCATTTCAGGATCAAGCTGGGAACGTCAGTGCTTATTATAAACTCATCAAACCGTATGTCGGTAAGTGACCTGACACTCTGGTTTAAGGATTATTTGAAGAATTACTCAAGAACTTCCTTTTCAATTCATTGCAATCTTTAGCTGGGGAAGCTTGTAGCTAATACCAAATAAATTAAATCTTCACTTTAGCTCCATATTGTGTGGAGTTATACATATAAATATGTACAAATTAATCTGACAGATCTTTCTATTCCCTACAAGGTGGTGCACAAGCATCTGATTTACAGCATTTAGCGACCGGTAACATCAACATGGACTTCCAGACATTCAGCGGACTCAACCCAGTGGAAGTGAAAGTAGGTATCAATGGAAGATTGTAACATCATTCAGTGTTTCATTGCCTTACACACCAATCAGATACTAGATACAGTGCCCGAAAACAGTCAGTCATTCAATCCAATCAATATTATCGCCACAGACCAGATCACTGTCACATAATTGCTATATTTATGACAATTTACCTGGACAGAAGCCACAAGGGGAACATTATTTTCTCAGCTGTGTCGGAAAGAGAATAACAAGAAGTTTGTCATATTTCAAGCGGATTTAAAGTGGAACGAGATGAACTCCTTGCCTGTTATTAAGTAAAGAATGTCAGAATCGATTTTCAGTTTGATTTCCCTGTCCATAATGGAAGTGAAATGGTGCAGGGACAACAACAGACAAATGATTCATTATTACCCAATTGTGTTCATGCTCCAGAGACCATTTCACCCACAATATTTCTATAGAGAGAGGCAATTTATAGAACCACCCTGCCAGAGACACACAGTTCTGATTGAGTGGAGAGAGTGGGATCAGAATTGGAGTTAAATCCATCTGAGTGGTGTTGTTAGCTGGTGTAAGAGGTTGTAGCTGAGACTATATAAACACTCAGGATTTGATTGGGTAGGTCGCTGCAGGAGATGGGTTGAAGTGTTCTGGCTGCAAGGTTGGTAACCACGATTATTGTTATTTACTTCTGAGGATTGTAAATGTCAGTTAAGCTAATTGGCCTGTTTCTGTGAACAAGAGTGAGGATTATTGTATTATCTCCATTTTATATCTTTCAGAAACTCACTGCTCAAAACTTACGAGATCTACTTGGAACAAACCTGACATCTCTTAAAGAGAATGAAAATCATGAACTCGTGCGGCTTTGGGTTAACTCACACAGTGCCAAGGAGGTTCTGAGTCTGGGAATTGGACTCCAAGGAGGAATATCACCAGCTGGACTTGGGAACTTTTCCTTTGATGAACGTAAGTGGAGTTTTACATAAGTCGTTCTCTGCACTGTTACACTGGCTGGTACCTAGGGTTGGCTGACACCACCAGGGGAGCAAAGTGGAAATATTTGACTTGAAAGCTGTGCTGTCCTGAGGCTCGTATGTGTGTGAAAACTTACAGACTCAATACTGACATAGCAGTTCATCTACACAGACCCACAAACACTTCCAGGTGGAATGGCAGAGAGAACCAACTAGCAACATAACTTATTGAACATAACTAGAAGAATTTAACAAAATAAAGAGTAAAAGAACATTACAGTTTGAAAAGTCAACGCTCTGTGCTTCAGTGTGAAGTGATTTTATGAAATAGAAGTTGCTTAAAAAAACTAAAGCTTATTCTGATTTGACTACAGTTAAAGCCTGGCTCCAGAGGACAATTATTTACCACCATTTTCTTTATCTTATTTTATTTTCCAGTCCCAAACTCTGGTCCAGTCAACAGCTGTGGTCTCCTGCTTTCGCTCTGCATCACTCTGACAGGAATCACATCACTCTATCTTTGATAAACTGCTTGTGCATTCTGCTGTTTAGGATGGAAAACTACAGCGTTCCCTGATGGATATTCATGAAGATTTAGCAAGCTCAGCAGACGTAACTCTGCTTGTAATTGTGAATTGTGGACTGATTTTAGGCCAGATTGTAGACAATGTCTGATCAACTGGGAAACGTAATATTTTAGTGACTGAATTGGTTTCCCAGGCAAATGATGACAATCTAGTAGCAGTGAGTAAAGCGTTAGGCTTTTACTGTTTACCAAGTCTTGCGTTGTTATCTTTAAGTAACTTTTGTTATAGAATGAATAAAATTCCAGATTGATTGTATAGGCCTGTAACTGGTAACTTGAGCTGTCATTGGGAGATGAAGCAATCTTGCGCACTTACCTTGTGTGTAAAGTTGTCCTGTAAGTGAGTCTCCATTCATGCAGATGTGAAGATTGGTGTCACTGTGTTGTCATGGTCTCATCACCAATCTGCTGGTTTACCTGGTTTGGAGGCCCAAAGGAAACCTGTAGATCATAAGAATGTAGGTTTATTTTTGAGGCTCAAGATTTATCTTTTTTTTCATTTGGTCATCGAATATGGGCAATGCTGGTTGGGCCAGCATTTATTGCCCATCCTTGAGGGCATTTAAGAATCAACCACATTGCTGTGGATCTGGAGTCATATGTAGTTCAGACCAGCTAAAGGTGACAGAATTCTTTCCCTAAAGACATTACTGAACAAGATGGAATTTTATGACAACTGACAATGGTCATTATTACACTTTTGATTCAAGATTTATATATCTATCTATATTTCATGAAAAAATTGTTTGAACAGTAGCACAGAGGTTAGCACTGCTGCCTCACAGCTCCAGGGACCAGGGAGTCAGGGACTCCTGACTTGGGTAACTACCTGTGTGGAGTTTGCACGTTCTCCCTGTCTGTCTGGGTTTCCTCCGGATACTCCAGTTTCCTCCCACAGTTCAAAGATGTGCAGGTTAGGTTGATTGACCGTGCTAAACTGCCCATAGTGTCCCGGGATGTGTCGGTTAAAGGGATTAGCGGGGTAAATATGTAGGGTTGTGGGGATAGGGCCTGGGGTGGGATTGTTGTCCGTGCAGACTTGATGGGCTGAATGGCCTCCTTCTGCACTGTAGGGTTTCTATGATTCGATGAATATTGGCCGAAACTTTCCCTTCTCAGCCGTGCAGAACAGAAAATTTGGAGGACCACTTAAAGATCTGTTGAACTGGGGTGGGAATTTCCAGTTCTTGGGGCACACACTGCCAGAAAATCCCACCCATTGCCAGTGATCTTGTGAAACAGTTTAACTTGGGGTCAGAGTTAACTTTGCTCGTCGCAGTTATGGTGCACGCATTTACCTTGATAATTTTGAATAGAAAACGCATTTAAATTTCCTGCCCCCCAATCTTCCCTTGTCACCTGATGGGGATGTGTTTTGTTGCTGTCTCCAATCTTGGGCTGAGCTGTGATTTGCTTCACAACGTCACTGCCTCCATCAGCCACCTTAGAACAGTGACCCTCATAACCATGTACCTTCTAACTGGATAGGATGTCTATACTGTACAGTATTCATTACTCCCAATGTGGTCTCCTCTATACTGGGGAGACTAAACACAGACTGGGTAACCACTATTCTAAGTTCAAAGCACAATATGCCAGCCAGAATTCGAGTCTCCCAGAGTGAAAATGAGAAAACTTGGTGAAAAAGATACATTAAATTAAGCTATTGCCAGACTTGTATATTTTTAATGTTAAGCAGTATTCAACTCAATTGTTATTAAATGGTTGTACATCATTTGATGTTGTATCTCGCAGCTTTCTTACCTAACATATTTAATAAATTATTACTTGATGCACCTATTGATTTATTTTGCCCTGTTGCTGTGTGTAGAAAAATATATTTTCAATAAAAATATAAATATACCACAGACATTAGTCTGGTCATCCACCCATATACAATCTGGACATATTCAGTGTTATTTGGGTGAGGAACTTCTGTTCTTCAACACATAATTATGAAAATAGGAATAATTTACTTTTTTCTAACTGTGCTCAGGGTGTAGATAGTGCTGTCAAAGCTGTGTTAGTTATTTAGATGTTGATGTTTAATATGTTTCCAAGACGGCGCCGGAGTGTGGTGACTTCTTGCAAGCTATTCCCAGCATACCCTCTCATTCTATCTTTTAGGGGCAGCACGGTGGCACACTAGTTAGCACTGCTGCCTCACACCGCCAGGGACCTGTGCTCAATTCTGCCCTCGGGTGGCTGTCGGTGTGGAGTTTGCACATTCTGCCCATGTCTGTGTGGGTTTCCTCAGGTGCTCCGGTTTTCTCCCACAGTTCAAAGATGTGTGGGTTGGGTTGATTGTCCATGCTAAATTGACCCTAGGGATTAGCAGCGTAAATGCGTGGGATTGCAGGGATAGGACCTGGGAGAGATTATGGTCAGTACACACTTGAAGGCTGAATGGCCTCCTTCTGAACTGTAGGGATTCTATAATTTTACTCTATTTCTCTCCATTTAAAACTCTACACTAACTCTTATCTCTACACAGTAGCTATGACTGTAACACTCCATTCTGCACCCTCTCTTTTCCTTCTCGATGTACGCTCTGCTTTGTCTACATAGCGTGCAAGAAACAATACTTTTCACTGCATACATGTGACAATAATAAATCAAATTAAACAACAAAGGAAGAAGATGCTGCCCATGTCACACTGAAAGGGGAAGAAACTGAGACAAAAGATGGTGCAAAAATTGTTGGATAGCTTACCTGTACTGTACTGTATTCACTGCTCCCTGTGTGGTCTCCTCAACACTGGGAAGACTAAACACAGATGGGGTGACTGCTTTGCACAACACCTTCATTCAGCCCACATCAGGACTTCAACTTTCCTGTTGCGTGCCATTTTAACTCAGCACCTTGCTCTCACGCTCACATGTCCATTCTTGGCCTGCTGCGATGCTCCAGTAAAGCCCAAAATATCTTTGGATTAGGCACGTTACAGCCTTCAGGACTCAACACTGAATTCAGCAACTTTTGCTGACATAATAACCCCTTTTTGTCTCAATGCAAACCACCCACACACGAAAACACCCACACACACGAAAACACCCACACACACGAAAACACCCACACACACGAAAACACCCACACACGAAAACACACACACACGAAAACACACACACACACACACACGTCAATCTCTTGTTCTTAAGTTTGCTACATCTTATTGCAATCTCTCCCAGCTGCTTTAATATCCAACACATTTTCCCTCTCTTCAGTTCTGATGGAGCGTCAGATAGACTGCAAACACTAACTCTATTTGCTCCCCTTGCAGATGCTGCCAGACATGCTGAGTTTTTATAGTGCGTTTTGTTTCAGACTCCAGCATCCTCAGTAGTTTGCTTATTTTGGCCTTTACTTAAACTTGACATCTCAGCAGGACCAGATGAGATGCATCCAAGGAGGGTAAAGGTAGAAATAGTGGAGGCACTGACACATTCTTTACTACTGAGGCGTATCCTCAACAACTCACTCCACAGACAGGCATCAGAGAACATGGATATTTATTGCAGTTCTTACTCACCCCTCTCTATCAAACCAGGTGGTGGTGGTGAGCTGGCTCCGTAACCCACTGCACTCCGTGTGGTGTGGGTATGAGAAGGGAATTCTGGGATTTTGACCCAGTAACAGTGAAGGAATGGTGATACTGGGGGTGATACTGGGGGTGATACTGGGGGTGATACTGGGGGTGATACTGGGGGTGATACTGGGGGTGATATTGCCGTTTTGATTCTAAGTGCTGAATCTGGGCGTAATTCAGATCTGAATTGGAAACCTGTTCTCAGGCGCCCCCATACATACAGCCTGAAAAAAGTGGTGAATCTGAATCGTGCTGTGGTGGGGGGGTGGTTACCGTGTCTGAAACGCTGCTGCTCCAATCGGAACTTTGAACTCCGCATGCGCAGTAAAAAAAATTTAAAAACACACCCGGGCCACATCACTCCCGGGCCACAAAAAGCGGATCAAGCAGCCCGAGACTGATGGCCCCCACAAGCATTGCCCCACCCCCACAACACAACTGTCCTTAAATCCACACACCGTCCCACTACTCAAACCGATCGCAACCCCCTGCTCCCCTTCCCCCCCACCGATCGCCTGCAGAGTGACAGCGAACCCCCCCTCCTTCCCCCCCACCGATCGCCTGCAGAGTGACAGCGAACCCCCCCCTCCTTCCCCCCCACCGATCGCCTGCAGAGTGACAGCGAACCCCCCCCTCCTTCCCCCCCACCGATTGCCTGCAGAGTGACAGCGAACCCCCCCCCCCGTCCCCCCCACCGATCGCCTGCAGAGTGACAGCGAACCCCCCCCCCCGTCCCCCCCACCGATCGCCTGCAGAGTGACAGCGAACCCCCCCTCCTTCCCCCCCACCGATTGCCTGCAGAGTGACAGCGAACCCCCCCTCCTTCCCCCCCACCGATCGCCTGCAGAGTGACAGCGAACCCCCCCCCCCGTCCCCCCCACCGATCGCCTGCAGAGTGACAGCGAACCCCCCCTCCGTCCCCCCCACCGATCGCCTGCAGAGTGACAGCGAACCCCCCCTCCTTCCCCCCCACCGATCGCCTGCAGAGTGACAGCGAACCCCCCCCTCCTTCCCCCCCACCGATCGCCTGCAGAGTGACAGCGAACCCCCCCTCCTTCCCCCCCACCGATCGCCTGCAGAGTGACAGCGAACCCCCCCCCCCGTCCCCCCCACCGATCGCCTGCAGAGTGACAGCGAACCCCCCCTCCGTCCCCCCCACCGATCGCCTGCAGAGTGACAGCGAACCCCCCCCTCCTTCCCCCCCACCGATCGCCTGCAGAGTGACAGCGAACCCCCCCCTCCTTCCCCCCCACCGATCGCCTGCAGAGTGACAGCGAACCCCCCCCTCCTTCCCCCCCACCGATCGCCTGCAGAGTGACAGCGAACCCCCCCCCCCGTCCCCCCCACCGATCGCCTGCAGAGTGACAGCGAACCCCCCCCTCCTTCCCCCCCACCGATCGCCTGCAGAGTGACAGCGAACCCCCCCCCCCGTCCCCCCCACCGATCGCCTGCAGAGTGACAGCGAACCCCCCCCTCCTTCCCCCCCACCGATCGCCTGCAGAGTGACAGCGAACCCCCCTCTCCTTCCCCCCCACCGATCGCCTGCAGAGTGACAGCGAACCCCCCCCTCCTTCCCCCCCACCGATCGCCTGCAGAGTGACAGCGAACCCCCCCCTCCTTCCCCCCCACCGATCGCCTGCAGAGTGACAGCGAACCCCCCCCTCCTTCCCCCCCACCGATCGCCTGCAGAGTGACAGCGAACCCCCCCCTCCTTCCCCCCCACCGATCGCCTGCAGAGTGACAGCGAACCCCCCCCCCCGTCCCCCCCACCGATCGCCTGCAGACCCCTCTTGCCCCCCTCCACCAGAGAACGATCTGACCCGCCTCCTCCCCTCCCCCCCCCCAGAGAACGATCTGACCCGCCTCCTCCCCTCCCCCCACCAGAGAACGATCTGACCCGCCTCCTCCCCTCCCCCCCCCCAGAGAACGATCTGACCCGCCTCCTCCCCTCCCCCCCAGAGAACGATCTGACCCGCCTCCTCCCCTCCCCCCCAGAGAACGATCTGACCCGCCTCCTCCCCTCCCCCCCAGAGAACGATCTGACCCGCCTCCTCCCCTCCCCCCCCCAGAGAACGATCTGACCCGCCTCCTCCCCTCCCCCCCAGAGAACGATCTGACCCGCCTCCTCCCCTCCCCCCCCCAGAGAACGATCTGACCCGCCTCCTCCCCTCCCCCCCAGAGAACGATCTGACCCGCCTCCTCCCCTCCCCCCCAGAGAACGATCTGACCCGCCTCCTCCCCTCCCCCCCCAGAGAACGATCTGACCCGCCTCCTCCCCTCCCCCCCCCAGAGAACGATCTGACCCGCCTCCTCCCCTCCCCCCCAGAGAACGATCTGACCCGCCTCCTCCCCTCCCCCCCCCCAGAGAACGATCTGACCCGCCTCCTCCCCTCCCCCCCAGAGAACGATCTGACCCGCCTCCTCCCCTCCCCCCCCCAGAGAACGGTCTGACCCGCCTCCTCCCCTCCCCCCCAGAGAACGATCTGACCCGCCTCCTCCCCTCCCCCCCAGAGAACGATCTGACCCGCCTCCTCCCCTCCCCCCGCCAGAGAACGATCTGACCCGCCTCCTCCCCTCCCCCCCAGAGAACGATCTGACCCGCCTCCTCCCCTCCCCCCAGAGAACGATCTGACCCGCCTCCTCCCCTCCCCCCCCAGAGAACGATCTGACCCGCCTCCTCCCCTCCCCCCGCCAGAGAACGATCTGACCCGCCTCCTCCCCTCCCCCCCAGAGAACGATCTGACCCGCCTCCTCCCCCCCCCCAGAGAACGATCTGACCCGCCTCCTCCCCTCCCCCCGCCAGAGAACGATCTGACCCGCCTCCTCCCCTCCCCCCCAGAGAACGATCTGACCCGCCTCCTCCCCTCCCCCCCAGAGAACGATCTGACCCGCCTCCTCCCCTCCCCCCGCCAGAGAACGATCTGACCCGCCTCCTCCCCTCCCCCCCAGAGAACGATCTGACCCGCCTCCTCCCCCCCCCCAGAGAACGATCTGACCCGCCTCCTCCCCTCCCCCCGCCAGAGAACGATCTGACCCGCCTCCTCCCCTCCCCCCCAGAGAACGATCTGACCCGCCTCCTCCCCTCCCCCCCAGAGAACGATCTGACCCGCCTCCTCCCCTCCCCCCCAGAGAACGATCTGACCCGCCTCCTCCCCTCCCCCCCAGAGAACGATCTGACCCGCCTCCTCCCCTCCCCCCCAGAGAACGATCTGACCCGCCTCCTCCCCTCCCCCCCAGAGAACGATCTGACCCGCCTCCTCCCCTCCCCCCAGAGAACGATCTGACCTGCCTCCTCCCCTCCCCCCCCAGAGAACGGTCTGACCTGCCTCCTCCCCTCCCCCCCCAGAGAACGGTCTGACCCGCCTCCTCCCCTCCCCCCCAGAGAACGGTCTGACCCGCCTCCTCCCCTCCCCCCCAGAGAACGATCTGACCCGCCTCCTCCCCTCCCCCCCGCCAGAGAACGATCTGACCCGCCTCCTCCCCTCCCCCCACCAGAGAATGATCTGACCCGCCTCCTCCCCTCCCCCCCACCAGAGAATGATCTGACCCACCTCCCCTCCCCCTTCACCACCAATCTGAGTCAGAGAGCGGTCGGAAGTCTAAATTTCTCTCTTCAGAAGCTGGAGTGCCTGAAACAGACCTTTGCTGAGCGTGTCTTAACCTGGACGGGCGAATGTGATGGTAAAGGGGGAAGTGCCAGTAAGTTTGGGTGTCCACCCATTCACATGCATTTAAATTGACATTGCACCTGTTTTTGGGCCTTGGAAAAGGGGGAAATTAGTGCAGAGGCAGGTGCGGATCGCACTATTCGCCTCACACCTCACTTTACCAAGTTATCGTGCCCGAAAACAGGTGCAACACAATGGTAAAATTGGACCCATTGTTCCAAAACAGGATGGTGTGGGACTTGGAGGGGGGCATCCAGGTCATAGTGTTCCCAGATACCTGCTGCCCTTGTCCTTCTAGGTGGTAGAGGATATGAGTTTGGAAGTTGCTGTTGAAGGAACATTGATGAATTCTTGCATTGCATTTTGTTGATGATACACACTACTACTATCATGCATCAATAGTAGAGGAAGTGAAGGTTCAAGTTGGTGGATGGGCTGCTTTGTCCCGGATGGTTTCAAGTTTCTTGAGTGTTGTTGGAGCAGTACTCACTCCGGCAAGTGAGGAGTATTCCATCACACTCCTGACTTGTGTCTTGTATATTGTGGACAGGCTTTGGGGCGTCAGGAGATGAGATGCTCATGATAGGATCTGACCTGCTCTTATAGCCACAGTATTTGCATGGTTAGTCCAGTTCAGTTTCCAGGGGTAACCTCTGAATGTTGATCATGGGGATTCAGGGATGGTAATGTCATTGAATGTCAAGGGGTGATGGTTAGATTCTCTCTTGTTGGAGGTAGTCATTTCTTGGCATGAAAGTTGCTACATTTGGACATGGACTATCATTGGATGTCAAAGAAAGATGGTTAGGTTCGCTGTTCTTGAAAATGGTCATTGGCCAAATTGCACTGGCTTTGTGGGAATGGGTCACATCAGGGCAATTACCCACATTGTCGGGTAGATGCCAGTGTTGTGGTTGCATTGGAATAGTTTGGCTAAGGGCAGTGCCAGCTTTGGAGTCCACTCTTCAATACCACATATTACTCTGGAGCACCACAGCTGGCCAGACTCCAAAGACTTCTTATATATGAGTCAATCCACAATGACATTGCACAGAGTGAGAATCGGACAGTTGGATCGAAATGTGTAACACATTTGTAAATAGTGAGTCACTACCCACTAGTCTGCATTACACCTCTCCACAGTCACAATCTCAGAAATTTTCATTACATGAGTATAACACATGCATCAACTGTTGAAAGCTTGCCAGTGATTAATAGGTTTATGTAAGTAGGGGTTCCCACAGTGGGGGAGGAACTGACAGTTATTATCATAGTGGTTATGAAAATACGTTGCTTGCTCCTTGACAGTGGTATTTGAGGTTATTAATCAGGACAGTGGTGAGTGGCATACAGAGAGTAGAGTGATAAGAGTTCTGGGGTTTTGACTTGTAAATGAAAATGGAACCGTTCTCAGGTTGTGGGTGGTAATCTGGTCAAAAAATGCAATCTTTTGTTTGTTAAAATATGCCCTTTCCCCCATGCTAGGAATAAAGAACCATTTCCCCACCTCCCACTGAAAAGAATGGATGTACCTTATCTATCACATGGGGAGGTGATGGCCAAGTGGGATTATCCAGAAACTCAGCTGGTGTTCCAGGGACCCGGATTCGAATCCCGCCATGGCAGATGGGATTCAATAAAAAAAATCTGGGATTAAGAATCTACTGATGACAATGAACCCATCTGGTTCATTGATGTCCTTTAGGGAAGGAAATCTGCCATCCTTACTGATCCGGTCTCCACGTGACTCCAGAGCCACAGCAATGTGGTTGACTCTCAGCTAACCTCAGGCAATAGGGATGGGCAATAAATGCTGGCCTGCCAGTGACACCCATGTACCACAAATGAATTTGAAAAAAAGCGAATTAAGAGAAGTTCATAAACTTCAAAGTCACCAGAAGTTGAAAGTTAATTGGAGGTGGGACTGGTCCAACAACAATATCAATCTGTCTACACTTTAATGTTCTATTAACCACACCTATCAGTTTGGTTACACAGGTTGGGCAATGCACCGATTGTAACCTCTCCCTTCATTGTGTTACAGCTTGTTAATTTGTCCTGGAAGATGAACACAACAGTTTTAAAAACATAGTGGGAAAAAGAAACACAGCTTTTAATGGCACAGAGGCTTCTTCAGACAAAAGTGTTTTTGCACTAACAAAAGAAACTGCAAAAGGAAATCGAGTCACGCTACAAGTAGATTCAATGGTCTTTGGAGACTGGGATTATCATATGTTCTTTTTGTGCTCTTTTGGGAACACTCCAAGCCCAGTGATGTGGAATAGGGGTGGCTATTCCCAATTTTGTCAGTCCCTAAATTCCGCATCTCTCAGTAGTTGGAAGGATTATTGATACCAGCTGAATTGACCCGTTGAGAGAGGATGTGGGGTTGACATGGCTGATCCAGACAAGTAGCCGAGATCTTTACGAGAAGCCAAAGCTCTGAAAATGTCTTGCCTGTCCTCTTGCCAAAGAGGTTACATAAGAACATAGGAGCAGGAGTAGGCCATCTAGCCCTTCGAGCCTGCCCCGCCATTCAATAAGATCATGGCTGATCTGTCGTGGCTCAGTTCCACTTTCCCGCTTTCTCCCCATAACCCTTAATCCCCTTGCCTACCAAAAAACCTATCTACCCGTGTCTTAAATATATTTAGTGAGGTAGCCTCTACCACATCAATGGGCAGAGAATTCCAGAGATTCACCACCCTTTGAGTGAAGAAGTTCCTCCTCTACTCCGATCTAAACTGCGCCCCCCTTATCTTGAGGCTGTGCCCTCTAGTCCTGCTGTCCTTGCTGAGCGGGAAGAATCTCTTTACCTCTACCCTATCCATCCCCTTCATTATCTTATACATCTCTATAAGATCCCCCTTCATCCTTCTAAACTCCAACAAGTACAGACCCAGTCTATTTAGTCTCTAGGTTCAGGAAGCACCCCTCTTTTCTTTGCAAGGGTTATAGGAGTATGGTGAATACATTGCTCAACCAGTAGACAGCATGGTGGCACAGTGGTTAGCACTGCTGCCTCACAGTGCTAGGTACCCGGGTTCAATTCCGTCCTCAAGTCATTGTCTGTGTGGAGTCTGCATGGGTTTCCTCCGAATACTCTGGTTTCCTCCCACACTCCAAAGACATGCGGGTTAAGTTGAGTGGCTAAATGGCCCCTTAGTGTCAGGACGACTAACAGAGTAAATACGAGGGGTTGTGGGGATAGGGCCTGGTGGGGATGTTGTCGGTACAGACTTGATGGACCAAATGGCCTCCTTCTGCACTGTAGGGATTCAAAGCTTCTACAGGCCTGATCGAAGGGCTGGGTTTTACCATCCCTCTGAAATTAGAATGGCAGACGGGAAGGGCAGCAGAGGCGGCAAGCCCAATGTCTTTGACCAGCAGCAGCAGCAGCAGCCACTGAGTGGGAGTGGGTGATCATTTAAATCTATTAGTAAGCCAATTAAAGCCCACTTCCCATCCTCGCCAGCACTTTACCAATGTTGGGACAGGCCTCCCCTGTGTGGGTTACCTGGTGCTCTCCTCCTGTGTTGTGGTGGAACTTTCTCCATATATATTCTAAACAGAGGCTCCCCCACTGGACCCCCACTCTCCCCCCCCATCTCTGGAATGTTGACTTCTCTTTTCAAGGGGCCTTCATCACTGGCCTGGCACATTTAACTGACCCCCTAGAGTGGCCGAACATGGAGGCAGCCTCTTGTTCCTGCAGCCTCAGCAGTGGCCACATCTGTGGGTGGCGCTGCTGAGCTGCTGGTCCTCTGATTGGGCCAGCAGCTTGAAGAGGCGGGACACTGTTCTCAGTTGCATAGTTAGCCTCTGAACTGGACACTCTCAGTAAAATGCTGCCCAGTGTCCTGTCACCTGTTTGTGTGTGCTCAAGACTTGTTTTCAATCCAGAGGCAGGATAACTCAAAAGTTGAGACTGTAGTCATCGACATCGGGAGGCGAAGTGGAGGACAACCCCTGTCTACATCACCAATATCCTGTCCTCCACACCAACACTACAGTTAAGAAAGCCCACCAACACCTCTAATTTCTCAGGAGGGGAAGGAAATTTGGCATGTCAGCTATGAATCTCATCAATTCTTACAGATGCACCACAGAAAGTATTCTTTCTGATTGTGTCACAGCTTGGCATGGTTCCTGCTCTGCCCAAGACTGCAAGAAATTACAACCGTAAAGGGTCATAAACAAAACCCAGTCCATCATGCAAGCCACCCACCAATCCATTGACTCTGTTTAATTTCCTGCTGCCTCAGAAAAACACCAAGCATAATTCAGGACCCATGCACCCCGGACATTCTCTCTTTCACCTTCTGTCGCAAAAAGATACAAGAGTCTGAGATCACGTACCAATTGAGTCAAGAACAGTTTCTTCCCTGCTGCCATTCAACTTTTGAATGGACCTAACATATATTCAGCTGATCTTTCTCGACACCCTAACTATGACTGTAACACTGCATTCTGCACCCTCTCCTTTCCTTCTCCCCTATGTACTCTATGAACAGTACGTTTTATCTGTATGGTGTGCAAGATACAATACTTTTCACCGTATCCCAATACATGTGACAATAATAAGTCAAGCCAATTCAAATTTAGGACTTGACCATAAATATCAAGGCTGTACTGAGGGTAGGCTGCTCTCTCAGAGGTGATCTCTTTTGACAGGATGTTAAAATTGCGGGCCTGACTCTCCTTTCAGAGAGGCGTAAAATACATTATTTCATAGAAGAACAAAAGAATTACCTCATGCCCTTCTGGGCAATAATTATCCCTCATTCAACATCACAAAAACAGATTATATAGAACCTTCTGCGCTGCTGTTGTACATTACAACAGGGATTACACTTCCAAAATACTTCATTGGCTGTAAAACAGTTTGGGGTGTCCTGTGCTTGTCAAGGATGCTATATAAATAAGAAACGTCCTTTTACCGGGTGATCTGAGTTCAAATTTCACTGTGGAAATTAGGAAATTTAAATTCAATTAAGTAATTGACGAATGAGGGGGGATCTCATTGAGACGTATAAAATTCTAACAGACTAGACAGGGTAGATGCTGGGAGGATGTTCCTGTTGGTGGGGAAGTCCAGAACCAGGGGTCACAGTCTGACGATTCAGGGTAGGCCATTTAGGAGGAGGTGAGGAGACATTTCTTCACCCAAAGGGTGGTGAGCCTGTGGAATTCATTACCACAGGAAGCAGTTGATGCCAAAACATTGGATATATTCAAAACATGCCTGGATATAGCACTTGGGGCGAATGGGATGAAAGGTTCTGGGGATGAAGCAGGATTAGATTGTTGAATTGGATGATCAGCCATGATCACGATGAGGGGCAGAACAGGCTTGAAGGGCCAAATGGCCTCTTTCTGCTCCTTTCTTCAATGTTTCTATGTAATTCTGGAATCAGCAATGGCAACTATGAAACTTTTGGAGTGTTGTTGAAAAAAAATCTGGTTCATTAATGTCTTTTAGAAGAAGAAATCTGCTGTTCTTACCTGGTCTGGCCAAAATGTGATTCCAGAGCCACAACAATGTGGTTGAATCTGCTGCCTGAAATGATCTCACATTGGTTTCCTCTGGGTGCTTCTGTTTCCTTCCACAGTCTAAACGTATATGCGTTAGGTGGATTGGCCATGCTAAATTGTCATTTAGTGTCTCAAGATGTGTAGGTCAGGGGATTAGCAGGATAAATATGTAGAGTTACGGGGATTGGGTCTGGGTGGGATGAATCATAGAATCTATGTAGTGCAGAAGGAGGCCAATCAGCCCATCGAGCCTGCACTGACAGCAATCCCACTCAGGCTCTATCCCCATATATTTACCCTGCTAGTCACCCTGACACAAGGGTAATTTAGCATGGCCAATCAACCTAACCCACACATGTTTTGGACTGTGGGAGGAAATCGGAGCACTCAGAGGAAAGCCATGCAGACACGGGGAGAATGTGCAAACTCCACACAGACAGTCATCCAAGGCTGGAATTGAATCTGGGTCAGACAGCACTGCTAACCACTGTGCCACCAGGTGGATGCTGTGTCAAGGAGTCAGTGCAGACTTGATGGGCTGAATGGCCTCCTTCTGCACTGGAGGGATTCTATGATCTGCTGAAATGGTGATGGTTAGAAAATATCAGCAAATGAAGGAAACTGAAGACTGAGTGTGGAATGTTTTAAAATATTATTCTGTGAATATTCATTTGTATTCAGCAGACAGCTGTTCACCTTCTCAAGGGCAATTTGGGAAGTGCAAGAAATGCCAACAATTCTCAGATCCCCAATATTGCTGAAAAAAATGAGATAGTTGGTAACCCCCAGACCTGCCAACCAGTGTTGGGGTCTGAGGCCTCCCTTCACATAAGATGAGACTGCTAGCATTGAGCAGTAGATAAATGGTTCTGATTTTCCCACCCTATTTTGAACAGTGTCTTCACTCTGTTCAGGCACACCCTGCTGCACCCATTCAAAATGGTTTTGGCAATCAAGTGAAATCATTCTTGAGCTATGAAGAAAGAGAGAGAAAAAAACAATTGCAATTTCTTCCAAATTTTGCATGTCAATTAAATAAAAGTCATTGTACAACTATTGATAAACCACACCTGCATATTAATAGCTACAGCGTCATTGTCCCTTTGTTCCATGGGCACGAGAACATAGAGAATTAGCAGATAAGCACTGGGAAACAAGCATTTTATTACCAGCATTGAACTGGTTTTCATTTTGGTTTGATGCAGCTTTTAGATAAATATTCACTATAGTGTTGCAAAAAAAAAGGTTGAACTAATTACAAAAAAAATTATTGGGGGATCGAGTCGATTTGCTCCAAATGTTACTCAACTCTTTGCCAAACAAAGCATGGAAATTAAGGAACTTGTGGAAACAAATCCTTTCTCTTTATTTCTCTCAATCAAAGGGCGACAGCTCCCCACTGCCCACCAGCAGTTTTTGGGAGTTTGCTCTGCACAAATAGGACATGGGCATCACTGGCTGGCCAATATTTGTTGCCCGTCCCTAGTTGCCCAAGAGCATTTGGGAGTCAACCACATTGCTGTGGATCTGGAGTCACGTGTAGGCCGTGTCAGGTAAGGATGGCAGACCCGTTGAAGTGGTGGAGGCTGCCTCGCTAAATATTTTTAAGACGCGGGTTGATGGGTTTTTGATAAGAGAGGGGATTAAGGGTTATGGGGAGAAGGCGGGAATGTGGAACTGAGCCATGACAGATCAGCCATGATCTTATTGAATGGCGGGGCAGGCTCGAAGGGCTAGATGGCCTCCTCCTGCTCCTATTTCTTATGTTCTTATGTTCTTATTTTCTTCCCAAAAGCACATTAGTGAACCAGATGGCTTTATCCGACAATCAACAATAGTTTCATGGTCATCAGTAAATCCCTAATTCCTGATTTTGTTTTGGTCACTATGGTTCTTCCATTATAACAATGGCTACACCTCAAAGGATTTTTAACTGGATGTGAAGAATTTGGAACATCCTCAGAACATAAAATGTGTGATATAAATGCCATGAGCAGCACTGTTTGCGTATCCCTAACAGTACCGAGGCTATACCCTGTGGATTTCAGCAGTTCAAGACGACAGCTCACCGCCACCTTCACAAAGGTCATCAGGGATGGCCAATAAATACTGGCATTGTCAGTGACACCCAAATTCTATGAAGGAATTTAAAAACCTCTATTAGTTTTTGAAGTGAAAAACTCTGTGTGGGATTTTCCAGCCACACTCACCCCAAGATGGGAAAATCCCACCCAAGGTCAGTGGATCTTTGTTTGATCCTGTCCCTGTCCCCCCTCCACCCAATAATGATTCCCGTGGTGGGTGGGATGGGAAAATTCCTTCCGATAAGTAGCGTTTGAAGATCTAAACACAGGTGATATCTATCTTTTTAAAATTTATTAAGCATCTATAACACAGCGAATTAGATTAACTGAGTTATATAAATGTTTCTAGTAAGAGATAATTTATGAATATGTTATTAACAACAATGTTCATGTGAAGTTATGTTTTCCATTTAGTCAATAAGAATGGCAGTTTATGCAACCATAGCAAGAAAAGAAATATTACTTGAGTCACTGCCTTGCATTATGTACAGTAAGAGATCTCACAACCAGGTTCAAGTCCAACAGGTTGATTTGGTAGCATGAGCTTTCGGAGGTGTGAAGGTGGCAGTGAGCTGTCTTCTTGAACTGCTGAAATCCACAGAGTATAGCTATCACCCTCAGTACTGTTAGGGGTACACCCACAATGCTGCTCATGGCATTTATATTGCACATTTTATATTCCGAGGATTTTCAGGTGATGCAGGGGCCTCCAAACGCTTGTGTTATCATATAAACCTGTTGGACTTTAACCTGGTGTTAAATTAACAAGGGTAATTTAGCATGAGACTGAGACTTCTTACTGTGCTTACCCCATTCCAACACCAGTAACTCCACATCATTGCATTATGTACAATACTGAGGGAGTGCTGCACTGTCTGAAGTACCCTCTTTCAAATGAGGCATTAAACTGAGACCCCATTTGGTTCTGAGGTGGAGTTAGAAGGTCCCATGGAATTATTTTGAAGACCAAAAAAGAGCCCTCCCCAGTGTCCTGGCTAATACTTATCCCTTAATCAACATCATTATACAGACTATCTAGTCATTACACATTGCTGTTTTTGGGACTGTGCTGTGCACAAATTGGTTCCAGCGTTCCCTATTTTAAAGCAGTGACGATTCAAAACAACGTTAGAACAATAGAACAAGGAGCAGGAGTAGGCCATCAGGCCTCTCTAACCTGCTCACCAGAACCCTTAATTCCTCGACTGTTCAAAAATGTATCTAGCCTTGCCTTAAAAACATTCAATGAGGTAGCCTCAACTGCTTCACTGGGCAGGGAATTCCACAGATTCACAACCCTTTGTGTGAAGAGGTTCCTCCTCAACTTAGCTCTAAATCTGCTCCCTTTTGTTTTGAGGCAATGCCCCCTGGTTCTAGTTTCACCGCCAGTGGAAACAACTTCAAACACTTTTAATTGGATTGAAGCATTCAAATATCCTCAGATCACAAAAGGTGCCACCTCTGCAACTTCTTTTTATTCTTCTTTTTGCTAAGAATTCCACCAAGTTATTTTCAGGATGTGGAAGTTCAGAAGCAACTGCAGTCATTGTTTTAAGGAATAAAAATAAAATGAGAGGAAACGGGAGGGCGATCACTCTCACCTTGCCCTCTCCTCCGAGTTCACTGTACACCTGCCCTCCCTAATCCCCTCCCTGAATAGAAACCTTCCCATATTCAGGGCTCACTCTCTTCATATCACCATTTCTCATGACCCCTCGACACCTGTGATCTTGATTACTGTCAAGACCTTCTCCATTTGAGTTATGAGTAAAGCGATTCAACTGCTGCCAAATTCACAGGTAATTAAATAATTAATAACAATTCATGATCAATCAGTCACCACTCACAGTCACTAACCCTTTAAATAAACTCCTCTGTACTTCCCCGCCCCCCACATACCAGACAAAAACTCTTCCCAAATCACTTAGTTGCCCTTTAAAGCTGCTATTTTCCTTATCTTTTGCCACCCACTTTCCATCGTACCTCTGTGGATGGCAATGTGCTCAACTGATCCCTCACCTTTACCTGTCACACCCTTGTCTTCAGTATAACATGTTTTTCTCCCTTTTTGGTTAGTCCTTTGGTAGTTCACCACAGCCCCTCAATTCCAAGGGGGGCTTTCTTCAGCTTATTTGGTACATAATTAGTGCATTTTAGGCCGTAGTGGTTAGGCGCAGTAGTTAGCACTGCTGTCTCAGAGCTCCAGACACCTGGGTTTGATTCCCAGCCTGGGTCACTGTCTATGTGGAGTTTGCATGTTCTCTCTGCGTGGGTTTCCTCCGGGTGTTCCGGTTTCCTCTCACAGTCCAACGGTGTGTGGGTTAGGTGGGTTAGGCCATGCAAAATTGTCCCTAATGTCCCGGGATGTGTAGGTTAGAGTGATTAGTGGAGTAAATATGTGAGGTTATGGGGATAGGGTGGGACTGCGGTTGGTGCAGGCTGGATGGGCTGAATGGCCTCGTTCTGCATTGCAAAGTTTCCATGATTCCTATGATCAGCGGGTCCAGTAGGATCATGTAAAGAAACTTTGAGCTTCCCTCTATCCAATCCCTACTCTAGGATTATCCTGGAGAACAGAGATAACCCTCTGAAAGCACTCTGACCTTTCCTTCAGTTCTCAGCCCCAACAATAAGTGCTGATTTTATCAGCTAATTTGAATGAAATTAGAAGATTACTGGTTCACAGTTTCTGCTCTGCAAATAGTCAATCTTGTATCTTCCAATTCATTTGTGTTTAATTGAAGTGGACTTTCACTCAAGCTTGTGAAATGCCCGTTTCCGAGGGTGAGGTGGATTGATAACATTGCGTGGGGCTTGTTCACACACGTCCTTCTTAAGAAGGACACAGTCTTAATTCAGGAGTGTCAGAGCCTCAGGGTTTAATGCAGTCAAAGGCGTGACAATGTTTATCAACTCGGAGAGAACTCAGAGCAAGAACACGTCTAACTCAAAAGTGCAGTGCTCACCCTAATCAAAATTTATTTTCTAAACCACTTGGAAAGCAATTGTAAAAGAGAACAATTCTTCCAGTAGGTTTTGGGAATAAGGGAAATACATTTGCACCGAATGATGGTATAATGCACCACATGGTATTGACATTGTGTACTGCTCATATATTTTTAAAAAGCACCAGGACAAAAGATGTGTGGGTTAGGAGGTTTGTTCATTCTAAATTGCCCCTTAGTGTCCGCAGATGTATAAGTTAGATGGATGAGCCACAGTAAATGTGTGGGATCATGATGTGGAGATGCCAGCATTGGACTGGGATAAACACATTAAGAAGTCTCACAACACCAGCTTAAAGTCCAACAGGTTTATATGGTAGCAAACGCCACTAGCTTTCGGGGCTCTGCCCCTTCGTCAGGTGTAAAGTTCTGATCACAAACAGAGCATATAAAGACACACACAGTTTACAGAACACTGATTAAAAGGAGAGTCTTTGCAGCTAATCAAGTCTTAAAGGTGCAGACAATGTGAGTGGGGATAACATGAAGCATAGGTTAAAGAGATGTGTATTGTCTCCAGACAAGACAGTAAGTGAGGTGTTGCAAGCCCAGGCAAGTCATGGGGGTTAGTGTGACATGAACTCAAGGAGCCGGTTGAGGCCATCCTCGTGTGCAGAACTTGGCTATCAGTTTCTGCTCAACTGTTCAAGGTGGCCTTCACAGAAACTGATAGCCAAGTTCTGCACACATGAAGACAGCCTCAACCGGGACCTTGGGTTCATGTCACACTATCTGTAACCCCCATGACTTGCCTGAACTTGCAACATCTCACTTACTGTCCTATCTGGAGACAAATAAAACTACCAAATAAACCTGTTGGACTTTAAGCTGGTGTTGTGAGACTTCTAAATGTGCAGGGTTACAGGGATAAGGCAGGGGAGAGAGCTTGGCTCAGATACTCCATCAGGGAGTCAGTGCAGACTCAATGGGCCAAATAGCCTCTTGTGCAATGTTGGAATTTGATGATTAAATGACTTCTATAATGAAAGTTCTAAGATACAGGGCAGAATTTTCCCGTCCCGCCTGCCACGTGAATTGTTATGGGTTGGATGCAGACGTGCAAAGGTCCATTGACCTCGGGCGGGATCTTCCGGTCTTGGGGTGAATGTGTCTGGAAATCCTGCCCACAGAGCTTGATAATCTCCCATCATCGCCAATTGTTCCTCAAATTGAGGATGACTTCTGCTCAGGGTCATGTGTTTCCAGCATGGGTCATCATGTGAATCAATAAGCTGATTTTTGAACCGAATATTTTTGGGTGCATGGGGTAGGACATCCTCTGAGACCATGGAATCCAGAGATGTTGGATTTACTTCCTTTTCATTCTTTTGTTGCTGCCACCCTGCCTCATCGGCAAGATCCTTTGGAGTGTGAGGCAACTTGATGGATAATTTGTTGCCATTTTGAATGATTAGTAGAAAGCTCCACCCAGTTATTAATGTCAATGCTGCCACTCTTCAAGGAGAGTTTCAAGGAGAAGGCATTTATTTGCTGTCCACAGAATATTGTCCATTGCAGAGTTGAGATAACAGGACCTGCTGGAGAACTTGCTTTTCAGGCCATCTGAACCGTGCAATCCATTAAAGCTGATCTTGTGGAGGTTTGCTTGAACATTTGTGGATCTGGCTTCAATAAATGCTCTAGTATTTGCTCAATCATTTCCACATGACTTGTCTTTGCAGAATATTACGCACCGATGGCAAGACAAAGTACCAGATCCTGAAGTTCTCTCGAGAGCAAGTCTACCATCAGTCCACACACTGCTGATGAGAACGCAGACCCGGTGGGAAGGTCATGTCATCCGTATGTCAGACGAGCGCATACCTAAGCAGCTCCTTTTTGGGGAATTCTCTGCTGGATGACGCTTGCATGGAGGGCAGAAGAAATGTTACAAAGGCACACTCAAAGCCTCCCTGAAGTCACTTGACATTGACACGACCACCTGGGAAATGCTGGCACAAAACCACTCTATCTGGTGCTGCCTCATTCAGAAGGGCTGTCAAGCTCATGAAGCAAGGTGTATTGCTGAAGCATGACTTAAGCATGAGCTGCACAAGTCCAAAGCCATCAGTGCAACAACTACAGCGTCTACACAAGTCTGTCCAATATGTGCCAGGACATTCCGTGCCCGAATTGGCCTGATCAGTCATCTTCAGACACACCGCAACCAGCCTCAAAATGACTAATGGTGTCGAGGTCCTCATTGATGACAATGGACGAACAACAAGAGTATTTGTTCAACAGTTCTCCCAGTGAATCGAAGTTAAAGTTTATTTATTAGTCACAAGTAGGTTTACATTGACACTACAATGAAGTTACTGTGAAAATCCCTTGTCACCACAATCCGATGCCTGTTATGGTACACTGAAGGAGAATTTAGCATGGCCAATCAACCTAACTGGCACATCTTTGGACTGTGGGAGGAAACTGGAGAAACCCATGCAGACACAGGGAGAATGTGCATACTCCACACAGGCACTGATCTGGCACTGTGAGTCAGTAGTGCTAAACACTGTGACGCTGTGCCACCCCAAAGAATGTAGTAACGGTATTGCTGGTGGAGTTTCTCACGTGTGGTGACAACAACTGTTCTGCCCACACAGAACCACTGCTGTTTGTTGTGATATTCACTGAATTATAGAGAAGCGTGTAACCTGATCTCAAAATGGCTTCCTTTGCCCTCTTCCCCATGGCAACTGGAAGTAGATTAACCTTACATTGGGAATCAAACCTGGTTCCCTGGTGCTGTAAGGCAGCAGTGCTAGCACTGTACCACCATGCCACCCATGCAAGGAAATACACTCCTTGTTAGTGCAAACTACGCTGATAATTTATTGATCAATAATACGTTTTATAAAATTCAAATGGTCACCCAGACCTGAAATGTTGGCTCTATTCTCTCCCCACAGTTGCTGTCAGATCTGCTGAGATCTTCCAGCTTTTTCTATTTTCAGATTCCAGCACCTGCAGTATTTTGCTTTTATCCTAGTTTTAATACGTTATTTTGGTGCAGACTGCGACAACTCCTTTACTTTGTAATTTTGTTGATATTTGACTCTTGTTGCTATTTACCAAATGAAATGTCTTATTAGACTCTAACTTCTCGAGTTGGAAAAGCTTGGGACCTCATCATTTCTGAATTTTGGGATTTTCTGGATTATAAATGGTGTTAAAACTCCACACAGACAGTGACCCAAGTTGGGAATTGAACCCATGTCCCTGGTGCTGTGAGGCAGCAAGTGCTGACCGCTGTGCCACCGCGCCACCCAAATGATATTTCATTTTATTGATAAGTTGCAGATTGACTAGATTCATTTCAATGCTATTATGTTTAATTCTAGGTTTCTTTGTGGCCATTTCCAGCAGCTAGCCAGTAAGAAAGATTTGATGTCTGTCCCAACTCAAATATTGCAACTCAGTGATAAATTGGAGTGTTTATAACAATCCTACAGTGTTAGTCCCTTTGAAGTGATGGGGCAATACTTCATAGGAAATCTCACCCAGATGAATGCTGTTTGGAGTGCTTGAGTGTAAAGCCACACCAGCCCACAGCTTAGGGAAGAGATGTGGGCATGGGAGAATTGTAGTAATTAAACCAATCCAAATTTTTTTCCCAGAAGGAGAAAAACATAAACATTCCTGACAGGTGTATGATCCTTAACACCTCCCCTGGCCAGCTGTTGCTTTACATCTGGGCACCAGACATGAGGGAAAGGTGATGGCCTTATCAATGGTATTGTTGTTGGACTATTAATCCAGAAACTCAGCTGGGGACCCGGATTCGAATCCCGCCACAGCAGATGGTGGAATGTAAATTCAATAAAAAATATCTAGAATTAAGAACGACTGGTGGAAACATTGTCAGAAAAAAATCATCTGGTTCATTCATGTCCTTCAGGGAAGGAAATCTGCCGCCCTTACCTGGTCTGGCTACATGTTTTAAGTTTAATTCAATGGGAGAGCCCGAGGGGAGACCATTAATCTTCATTATGAAGCTAAGGCAAATTTCAGACCACTGTGACGCCAAGGCTACCCTGAACAATATGCTGAGGGATCGCTTAGTTTGTGGAGTCAGTAATGAGGCTACCCAGAGAAAGCTGCTCGTAAAGACAAGTAGCGAATTTAAAAAGGTGCTGGAGAGTGTTTGATTCCAGACCCACAGCAACGTGGTTGACTCTCAACTGCCTCGAAACAAGGACAATAAATGCTGGCCAGCCAGCAGTGCCCTATGTCCCACACAGCAGTTATGAAGACTGTAAAGCTGGTCAAATTCAATCAGAAGGACATTTTACATCTCTTGTCAAATGGTGAAATATAATTTGTATGATTACTTGACACTTGACAAACAGCCCAGGATGAGGCAGCCCCACCGTTCCATCTTAAACATTTACCCTTCCAGCACCAGCACACAGTATTTGCAGTTGTACTAATTACAGGATTTATTGCAGTGACTTACCAAGGTTTCTTTGACGTCATCTTGCAACCTCCACTGCCGAGAAGGACCAGCGGACATGGGAACAATGTCACTTCTATGTTCTGTTGCAAGTCCAACTTGGGCATATGTTGCCATTGTTCCTTCATCACAGGGTCAAAATCTTGGAATTCTTTCCCTAACAGCATTATGGGAGCACACGGACTGCAACGGTTCAAGAAGTCAGTTCACCATACCTTTCTCAAGTAATGGGCTTTATTTTGGGATCATGGGCTTGTCAGTAATGCCCATAATCCCAAAATAAAGGCACAGTATGTTGTGCCCACCACCAGTTATTTTGCTGACATGAATTGTCCTCCCTCCCCACCATTCATAGCATGAAATTCCCCAGATGGCCTTCCGACTGGCTTCCACCCGTCCCAAGTTTTCTGCAATATTAAAGTGGCTCAGGCAGCCTGCCCACCTTTACTCCAATTGAGGTCCTTAAGTGGGCAGTTTATGAAGAGTTATGGGCCGTTTTTGACCCAGGTTCATTTTTGAAGCAGACAGGATGAGTTTAGAAGCCAAGGAAGTCACACGGCTTAGGTGGGAATGGGGTGGAGGCGCCTCTTTCAACAGCCTCCTTTCCACATTCCAAAGGGGATGGCTCAGTGGCACAGTGGTTAGCACTGCTGCCTCATAGCGCCAGGGACCCGGGTTCAATTCCGGCCTCGGGTGACTGTGTGAAGTTTGCATATTCTTCCCATGTCAGCATGGGTTTCCTTCGGGTGCTCTGGTTTCCTCCCACAGTCCAAAGGTGTGCAGGTTAGGTGCACTGGCCATGCTAAATTCTCCCTTAGGGAAATTATAGGGTGAATATGTGGGATTACAGAGATAGAGGCTTATCAGTGCAGGCTTGACGGGCTGAATGGACTCCTTCTGCACTGTAGGGATTCTATAATTGGACCTCCCGAAGTCTGCCCTTGCAGGTGCTCCCTTCCCTCATCCTCCTCCCCTGATCCAGTCTCTCCAAATCGGCAGATAGCATTAAGCAGAATCTTAAGGCATTTTATACATATATTCGGAACAAGAGGGTACCTAAAGAACAAAGGGGGGGGTGATTACGCACAGAACCAAAAGAAATGGCGAGATCTTCAACGAGTACTTTGCATCAGTATTCACAAAGGAGGGGGACACGTCGATTGATAATGTCTCAGGGGGGTGTGTAAACCCTTGACAACAAGTCATCATTACGACGGAGGAAGTGTTAGGTGAATTAGAAAGCATTAAGGTAGACAAAGTCCCCAGGGCCAGATGGCATCTATCCCAAATTACCGAGGGAGACAAGATGAAATTTCTGGGCCTCTAACAGAGATTTTTGTTTCTTTGTTGGCCACTGGGTGAGGTCCCAGAGGATTTGAGGATAGCCAGTGTGATCCCGTTATTTAAGAAGGATAGCAAGGAATAACCTGGGTAATTATAGGCCAGTGAGCTTGACATCAGTGATAATGAAACTGTCGGAGAAGATTCTTAGGAACAGGATCTATACACATTTGGATCTGAATGGTTTTGTTAGTGACAGACAGGATGGTTTTGTATGAGGAAAGTCATGTCTCTTAATTGAGTATTTGAGGAGGTGACAAAAATGATTGATGAGGAAAGGGCTGTGGATGTCGTCTACATGGACTTCAGTAAAGCATTTGACAAGGTCCTTTATGTCAGGCTGGTGCAGAAGGTTAAATCTCAGCCTCTTGCCCACCAGCTCCTATACCTCACAGTCACCCTTCACAAACATTGCCTTTCACTGCTCTAACCACATGCCATTCCTAATGCTCCCACCCTAACCCTGACACTTCAGCCAACATTTCCACCTCTCTGCTCTGATGAAGAAGCTGGGCTTGGGGAGGGAGCACTCACAGTGGGCTGACCTTGGATAGCACCCAATGTGCTTCTCTACCCCCACCTGTGGCCCCTCGGAGTATTGGCTGTATGCTTGTTGTGTAAGGATGGTGCCCCTCCACCCACCTCCCACATCGACTACCACGCACTAACCCATGGAGCAGCTCAGTGGTTAGCTCTGCTGCCTCAAAGTGCCAGGGACCCGGGTTTGATTCCCAGTTTGGGTTACTGTCTGTGTGGAGTTTGCACGTTCTTCCTGTGACTGTGTGGGTTTCCTCCGGGTGCTCCGGTTTCTTCCCACAGTCTGAAAGATGCACTGGTTTGGTGCATTGGCCATGCTAAATCCTTCCTCAGTGTACATAAACAGGCACCTAGAGAATTTTTACAGTAGCTTCGCTGCAGTGTTAATGAAAGCCTATTTGTGACAATAATCAAGAAACTTTAAACTTTAATGAGATGAAGGGGCTCCTGAATAATGCTTGGGTACAATGCAGGGAAAGAGTGAGCACCTGAACAGTGCTGCCACCCCCTCCACTCTTGGCCCATCATGTCTGCACCCAGCTCTCCAAATGAGCATCATGCCATTCTCCTGTCTTTTCCCCACACCCCACCGCATTGTTTCTATTCAAATAGCATCTAATTTCCTCGTGAATGCCTCAATTGAACCTGCCTCCACCACATTTCCAGGCAGTGCATTCCAGACCTCAACATTCGCTGCATGAAGAAGATTTTCTTACATCATGTTTGCTTCTTTTGCAAACCACCTTAAATCTGTGCCCTCTCACAGATCCTTTCACGATTGGGAACAGTTTCTCTCTATTCACTCTGTCCAGCTCCCTCGTGATTTTGAATATCTCTATCAAATCTCATCTTAGCCTTCTATTTAGATGAATTGACCTGAACAAGCGCTGGAGCATGGTGATTAGGGGAGTTTCACAGCAACTTCATTGCAGCTTTAATGTAAGCCTTATTTGTGACTAATAAATTAATTTTAACTTTTCCTCTCCAAGGAGAACAGTCCCAACCTCTATCCTCATAACTGAAGTTTCCCATCCTTGGCACCATTCTTGCAAACCTCTGCTGCACTCTCTCCAATGCATTCATATCCTTCCTTATGCTGTGGCGCCCAGAAGTGTACACAATATTCCAACTATTCTGGTACCACAATGCCTATCCTCCTGCAATGTGGCTTGTTTGGGAACAGATCCGCAGTAATAATCACAGCACTCTCCTGCAGCACTCCCGTACTTCCATGACTGTACAGACCACCAGATATAAAAAGAGAAGCTTCACAGTTGACCCTGGCACCTTCTTTCATCACTCGTGCCTCTACATGTTCTCCCCAACATTGAAAATGCACAGGCTAGTAGATTATCTTGCATTGCTTCATTGAAACAAATATTTCTGCATTGACTGCTAATGAATACAGTGCCCCTTTGACTCCTAGCTAGGCTCGCTATGGGAAACACCCTGTTTGGATTGTCACAAGTGATCTTAATTTTTTTACAGCAGCAGAGGCACGTTTAAAGGGAACTGTTCAACCCACGAGAAAAACAAGGGAAGAAGTCAAGGCCTCTGACAGATGACAGAATGTCACATGTAAACAGTTGCACTATCTTGCCTGGTTTCAGAATGCCACACCTTCAACAACAATTCCTGTTGTGGGGTTTCTACGCATCCTCCCTCTTAGTGCTGCTGCTCTTTTTAACAACAACTGACATTAATAATAACACCCCAGTACATGCCAAGGTGTTGCACCCGAGTGTCATCAAACAGAATTTGACATCAAATCAGGTAAAGAGACACTAGAACAGGTGACCAAAAGTTTGGTCATAGAAATAAGCTTTAAGAACCGTCTTCAAGAGGTAACAGTCAAGAGGTACAGAAGTTTAGGGAGGGAATTCCAGAGCTTTGCGACTTAGCATCAATGTCTTATTAATCACAGTGTCAATGTCTAATCACAGGCAAACAGATTGTTAAAGAGGTGATGGGTATTTGTACACTTATAAATGCAGACCACTGGGTTTCTGGTGTGTGGGACTAAAGTTTATTTATTAGTGTCACACGTAGGCTTACATTAACACTGCAATGAAATTACCGTGAAAATCCCTGACTAGTGACACTCTGGTGGCTGTTCAGGTATACTGAGGGAGAATTTAGAATGCACAGTGCTAACCAGCACGTCTTTCAGATTGTGGGAGGAAACCCACGCAAACACAGGGAGAATATGCAGACTCTGCACAGACAGTAACCCAAGCTGGGAATCAAACCCAAGTTCCTGGTGCTGTGAGGCAGCAGAGCTAACCATGGTGCTACCACGCCGCCCTCGTGTTGATTGGGAGCCAAGTCAATAAACTCTCTCCAGCAAAGAAAACTGCTGTGTTTTCGTTCAACATCAGCAACCGGCTTGGATCCAGTTAAGTCTTAGCAGCTGTAGACATGGTCCCCCAGAATACCTTTACATGTGTGATATCTGTGCCCATCATATTCACATGAGGCACATTGGTGAGGTGCCAAGGAGACAAGTTGTGGCTCTGATTTAACCAAGGATGAAATCATAGAAACCAACTTGGAAAAATTAAAATGCAGTTATATTCCTCACAGATTTAATTCCCTTTTCCAGTTTGCACATTGGTCTTCAGAACATCAAAGAAGAGTGGTTGCTTTTTGCTGCCATCAATATACTCTGCCACCAGTTTGAAAACCTGTTTGAACAATAGTGTGCTGGCTTCAAACCTCACTGAATTGGGGAATTTAGCCTTGAACGTAGATCACCTTCTTGTTATTTAAAGAAAACTGGGAGAGGTAAGACTCAGAGGTGGAGACATCTCATTTTGCAGGAGAAAAAGTTTTGAAGTTTTGGAGCAGCATAATTATTCTCACTTGTTACGTTTAGGTGTGCCCTGAACATAATTCATTCCCAGCACCTTAAAATGATTGCCATATCTCTAAAAGCAATTTTGTACCTTTTACAATGTGAAGTTGGTATCAAGTTAAAAGGTACCACGGGCACAGATGCACATTGCTGGTTAGTTAAAAGTTTATTTATAAGTTGCAACTAAGTCTTACATTAACACTGCAATGGATTTACTGTGAAATTCCCCTAGTCACCACACGCCAGAGCATGTTCAGGTACACTGAGGGAGAATTTAGCATGGCCAATGCACCTAACCAGTGCGCCTTTCAGAATGTGGGAGGACATCAGAGCACCCAGAGGAAACCCACGCAGACATGGAGAGAAGGTACAAACTCCACACAGACACTGACCTAAGCCAGTTAATTTTATTTGTAGAGTTTGTATGGAGTTCGGAATGCTTTAGGCCCGAGGCAATTCTCTGGCATTGCAGCTGAAGGGAGCGTGGGAAGCTGTGGCTGAGCACAATGCCCAGAAGGATTCCAACCCGACAGAGGGGAGGTCAGGAAGTTACGGGAGGGGCGAGGGAGAGGGTGGATTTTCCAGCTATCCTCATAACAAAGCAAGATGTTCTTCGCAACGCCCAGAAATGCTGCCGAATAGCCCCAGTCCTGTTCAACTCAGGCATTTATTCTGTTACAGGTCTTCCAAATATCCCGAAATGTTAAAGGCAAGGGTCCCCTGAGGTAATTATTACCTCGCAGGGAAAACAGAGCGTTGTGCAGTCTTTATTCCAGAAAGCCATTCCCTGGATCTCCTTGATTTGATTTATTATTGTCACATGTATTGGGATAGAGTGAAAAGTATTGTTTCATGTGCACGATCCAGGCAAAGCATACTGTACATAGAGTACATAGGAGAGAAGGAAAGGAGAGAGTGTAGAATGTAGCATTATGCTCATAGCTAGAGTGTAGAGAAAGGTCAGCTTGATATGTGATAGGACCATTCAAAGGTCTGATGGCAGCCGGGAAGAAGCCGTTCTTGATGGTATGTGATCTCAGACTTTTGCATTTTTTTCCCAGATTGAAGAAGGTAGAATGCACAAGGTCTTTGATTATTCTGGCTGCTTCTCCGTGGCAGCGGGAAGTATAGATGGAGTCAATGATTGGGAGGCTGGTTTGCATGATGAACTGGGCTACATTCACAACGCTTTGTGGTTTCTTGCAGTCTTGGTCAGAGCAGGAGCCACGCGAAGCTGTGATATAGCTGGAAAGGATGCTTTCTAGTGCATCTGTAAAAATTGCTAAGAGTCATTGCAGACATGGCAAATTTCCTTAGCCTCCTGAGAAACTAGAGGCGTTGGTGAGCTTTCTTAACGATAGCATTGGCATGGAGGGACCAGGACAGGTTGTTGGTGATTTGGGTGCCTAGAAACTTGAAGCTCTCGACCATTTCCACTTCATCCCCGTCGCTGTAGACAGGGCCGTGTCCTCCACTATGCTTCCCAAAGTTGATGACTATCTCCTTCATTTTACTGATACTGAGTCCCTTGCTCCATTGGACCAGTATGCTTCTGCTCTGTCATCATGGTTATTTGCCAATGTGCATCCATTACAAACACAATGTGCCCACCATGTACATGTTCATGATGATGCCCCACTTGAGATGGGATTGGGTATCCTTTGGAAAACCTAGACTTAGGCCTTCCATTCTCACATTTCAACAATGGAGTGGAGCCATTGGAGTTTTGACTTTCAATCTTCATCCTCTAGCTAGCGTCTTCATCCCTCTCCCTGGCAACAATCAGAGACTGGGCCAGAGTGTTTGCAGCATTAGTGAGGAACATGCCCCGAAAAGACTGGTGGATAATATCGAATAGCATTTCCCATTCATTGTTTGCAACGGGAAACATACAGACCGTACTCAACCAGTCCCTACTTGCAAAGCTCAAAACACTACTTGTGATTCTGCGATTGGACATTTGCTAAATAATCCTCATTGTGCTAAGAATTATGCTGACCACCAAGTTAAGGTTGTCAGTTGGGCTCACAAGGTGGCATATCTCTGTGTATCATAGAATCCTACAGTGCAGAAGGAGGCCGTTTGACCCATCGAGTCTGCACCAACCGCAATCCCAACCAGGCCCTATCCCCATAACCCCATATTTATCCTAGCTAGACCCTCTGACACTAAAGGGCAATTTGGAATTGCCAATCCACCTAACCTGTACACCTTTTGGAGTGTGGGAGGAAACCGGAGCATCCGGAGGAAACTCACACAGACACGGAAAGAACTTGCAGACATCGCACAGTGACCCAAGCCAAGAATTGAACCCGGTCCCTGGCGCTGTGAAGCAGCAGCACTAACTACTGTGCCACCCATGCCTGCATGTACCGGAAACTACATGAATTAATGCATAGGTCTGTGCTCTTTGCAGACAGAAAGAACATATATGCAGATTGTGCCTGTTTCAGCTAATCAATATAAATGATAGCCATATACTGGTTCATTCCTCAGGGCAATGCCTTGACCCATCAGAGTGAAGCTGCCTGGTTCACAGTTTTAAAATAATGCTGGGTGGTTAACTGTCAGTCACCATTAACTGGTGCATTCTCCATGGTCATGCCTCTCCCAATCACAATCCACTTGCCAACCAATCAGCACTCTCTTCGCGTACAGTATAAAAGTGTTGTTTCCCCGATATTGGTATTCTTGTGATTGTCCTGATGAGTGCAAGATGAAAAGCTTCGACAAAGTGTCCTTTTTTCTACAATACTTCAATACGCTGCCAACTCTGTTCTAACAACTAAATCCAAATAACCTATCACCACTTATGCGGTTGCACAGTTAGCTACGCTGCTGATATCATCTTAGAATCATACAGTCTCAGCAGTGCAGAAGGAGGCCATTTGGCCCATCAAGTCTGCACTGACCACAATCCCATACAGGCCCTATCCCCATAATCCTTTGCATTTACACCAGCTAGTCCTCCAACACTAAGGGGCAATTTAGTGTGGCCAATCCACCTAACCTGCAAATTTTTGGACTATGGGAGGAAACCGGAGTGCCCGGAGTGAACCCACGCAGACACGGGGAGAATGTGTAACTCCACACAGACAGTGACCCAAGCCGGGAATCGAATCTGGTTCCTTGGCGCTGTGAGGCATCAGTGCTAACCACAGTGCCACTGTGCTGTACAAAGTTAACCAGGACTGCAAACAGGTAGAACAAGTTTAGGAGAAGAAAGCATGTTTAAAAACAGCAGTTTGATCATACATAAATCTTCTCCAACATCCCCTCAAGCAACTACACAATCTGAAAAAGATCTTGTTTTGCAGAAACTATGCAGTACCCTAAACTATCACAGATCATATATTGCACATATTACACTATTTACTGTAGCCTTGTACGCGTTAATATTGGAGAATAACAACCTCAGTTAGCTATCTCTACTGCTCTTGATGTCAATCTTTGCTGTGACTCTTATTTCTGAAGTAGAAAGTTGCAGGTTCGAAGCCCAGCCCACAGACCTGAGCACATATTACAGGCTGAATTCCTAATGCAATACTGAGCGGATGCTGCATTTTCAGTATATCATCTTTCAGACAATGTTAAACTGGAAAGCAGCCAGCAAAATCACTACTCACCCTGAACATTCTCTCTTCTGCTTTCTTCTGTCAGGAAAAAGATACAAAAGTCTGAGGTCACATACCAACTGACTCAAGAACAGTTTCTTCCCTGCTTCCATCAGATTTTCGAATGGATCTACCTTGCATTAAGTTCATCTTTCTCTACACCCTAGCATTGACTGAAACTCTACATCGCTCTCCTTCCCTTCTGTATAAACAGTATGCTTTATCTGTATGTGCGCAAGAAACAATACTTTTCAATGTATGGTAAGATATACAACAATAATTAATCAAAACAAATCTGCTGTTGGAAAAAGATACAAAAGTCTGAAAACACGTATCAACCGATTCAAGAACAGCTTCTTCCCGACTGCCATCAGACTTTTGAATGGACCTACCTTATATTAAGTTGATTTTTCTCTTCATCCTCTCCCTGACTGAAGCATTATGTTCTTCACCCTCTCCTTTCCTTCTCTCCTATGTACTCTATGAATGGTGTGTTTTGTCTATATAGCACACAAGAAACAATACTTTTCATTGTACTCCAATACACGCGACAATAAATCTAATCAAAAAGGTGTAAAAGATCATGTGGTCCTATTTGCGGAGAAGCATGGGGGGACTTTTCTATTGTTTTGGCCAATGGAAAAGACAAGGAGGCCATTCAGCCCTTCTAGCCTATTTCACCTCTCAATTAGTCAATGGTTGATTGGTACCTCAACTCCATTTGCCTTTGCTCTACATTCCTTGATGCCCCTTGCTACAAAAATCCATTGATCATACTTGTGGGAGCTCCAATTATCCAAACATCTAAGATACTTTAGGGAGCAAATTTTTGATTTTGCCTCCTCTAAATAAAAAAAAGCATATCTATTTCACTGTAAATGACCAGCTGTTTTTAAGGTTACATATGCCTCTCAACCAAAATCTCTGTGGTGCTTTGCTAGGTATGGTGTCACAGTGGTTAGCATTGCTGCCTCACAGTGCCAGGGACCCAGGTTCGATTCCCAGCTTGGGTCAATCTCTATATGGAGGCTGCATGTTTTCCCTGTGTCTGCATGGGCTTGATCTGGGTGTTCCGGTTTCCTCCCACAGTTTGAAAGACATGCTGGTTAGGTGCATTGCCATGCTAGATTCTGCCTCAGTGTACCTGAACAGATGCCAGAGTGTGGCGACTAGGGGATTTTCACAGTAACTTCACTGCAGCGTTATTGTAAGCCTACTTGTGACACCAGTAAATAAACTTTATACTATGTGCAAATAGACTACTGCATTTCCCATCACTAATTACAATTGAAAAATACTTGTGTTAGGCAGGGATAATAATGGTTAAGGAACAACGTTGGATTGATAGAGTTGAAATAGAAGTCAACCAGGATCTACGGGAATAGCCAATCAGGCTGATGTTTCTATTGTTCTCTGTTTGGATATAGGATTGGGAGAATGGGAAGTTGAATAGCCCTATACAAATGCAAGGTCTCTCTTCTCCACGTTGCTGACTCTCTGGCTGAGCTTTGACTTCCATCTCCCTCATTCACTTCTCTCTCTTTAACTTCGCCTTGCTTCCCTCACTTATCCTTTCCTTTCAAATGGGAGATGGTGGGTACTGTGCTTTAATGTGCGAGGGATGAGTCACCTAGGCTGCCTGTGACATTGGAGTTGAGGGAGATGTGTCCCACTCAGTAGTTCTCTTCTGATCCTGTCTCCCATTACTCATCCTTCTGCCATTCCCTCAGTCCCGCTGGGTCCCATATCCCTCACCTTTCTGACCCTCCTATCTCCTCATTGCCATCATACCACTATCTCTTCCTCTCAAAGGCAATTAGGGGCATTAAAGTCAGGTCTGGTCTGTTCATCATCCAATATCCACACCCAGGTCCAAAGATGTGCAGATTAGGTGGATTGGCCATGCTAAATTGCCCCTTAGTGTCCCAAAATGTGCAGATTAGATGGATTGACAATGCTAAACTATCTCTTAATGTCCCAAGAAATGTAGGTTAGGGGGATTAGTAGGGTTAAATGTATGGGGTTAAGGGAATGGGACAGGTGGTGGCCTGGGTAAAATGCTCTATCAGAGAGTCTGTGCAGACATGATGGGCCGAATGGCCTCCTTCTGCACTGTGGGGATTCTATGCCCTTTCCAAAAGGAATCATGGGATCACAATGATTCACAGGGCCTTGTGATGATATTGCTTCCATCTTCTCAGCTGCAATATTCACTCTAACACCAGAACTCAAACCCAACATCTGGAAGCAGACTTAACACAGAGCAGAACTGAACACCAGATGCTTCTCAGTATATCTTGATAATGATTTGAATCTGTTCATGTTTAAATCTTTCTGACACAGATATATCTTGGTGGGCTGCCTCAAGAAGAGATTAAAAAATTAGGATTAATTAACACAGTGTATATCATTGAACATAGCAGCCAGTGGAACATAACCAATCCAGATGCTCTTGCAGCTGCAATCGAGAACAGTGGAAATGCTGAGGTGGTAAGGAGCTACAGTAAGATCCTAAATTCGCTATTCTCCCTCTCTCTCAGCCTTTCCACACCTGATGGTGCATAAGTCCTACTTTTGTCTTTTTCTGCAGTGAAAGATTTCTGGAACAGTTCATTCTTCTGTTGCCAGGGGCTTACAGCGGGCACATGCGCATTTGTGTGTGCACATTCTGAGAGGCAATTTGCCATGGCCTTACCATGGACTGGTAGGAAACCAGAGCACTCAGAGGAAACCCACACAGACATGCAGAGAATGTGTCACACGTACAGTCACCGAAGACTGGAATTGAACCCGGGTCCTTGGTGCTATGAGGCAGCAGTGCCCCATGCTGCCCCAGATTCTCTATTGGGAAGCTCAGAGTTTTAGTGTCATAGGAATGGGCTCTTTAGCTCCTTGAGGCTGTTCAGCCTTTCATAGAAAACTCGAAGCAGGAATAGGCCATTTGAACCTGCTCAGCCATTCATTATGATCATGGCTGATCATCAAATTAAATATTCTGATCCCATGTTGCTCCATCTTTCTGAATCTACCCTATCTAATCTGTGAGAATTTTATAATTTTCTATGAAATCCCCTCTCACTGAAGTGAATATAATCCTAATCCATTTAAGTCTCTCCTCATATGACAGACCTGCTACCCCACGAATCAGCCTGGTAAACCTTTGGTGCATTTCCCCTGCAGCAAGGACATCCTTCCTCAGATAAGGACACTGAAACTATACACAATATTCCAGGTATGGCCTTACCAATCCCCTGTACAATTGCAGTAAAATATCCCTATTTCAACACCCAGATCTTCTTGCTATGAAGGCCAACGTACCATTTGCCTTCTTTGCTGCCTGCTGTACTTGCATACTCACTTTCAGCGACTGATGTGCAAGGACATCAAGATCTCGCTGAGTATCCACTTGTCTCAATTTACCTCATTCAAATAATAATCTGCCTTCTTATTTTTGCTATCAAAGTGGATAACATCACATTTCTCCACATTATGCCACATCTGCCATCTTCCAGTTAGATCATGGCTGATCTGTATGCTTTGATGTCTCCTCAACAATAAAATGACCAAATCCTGACATTTGGCCCATCTAGTTGGACCTGACTTTTTTGGAAGCCCCACCCCTCTCGTTCTTTCCTCTTTCTCCTCCTAGGATTTGTCCAATTCCTTTTGGAAGGTTGTTATTGAATTTGTATCCACTGGAATGTAGTCTAAATACTAACCATTCACTGATTATGAACCACCTTTTCCTTCCCGTCACCTCTTGGTAATCGCCTCGAATCTGTACCAAAGTCAACATTCTGTCCTTGAGCCAAACCTCAACCATTATATTTTTTGGTTTCAGATGAACGCATTGAAGTCGCACTGTTTGAAAGGAGCGGGGGTATGAAATGTAGCTGTGTTAAATGTGATAGGTGATACAATACTATGTGACGCCAGTGAAGAAGCTACAAATCATTCCTCCCACTGAATTCAGGTGAATGTTACATCCTCTAAGGTGCATTACTTTAGCACCAAAGTATTCTTCAGGTTAAAGGTTTGACTTTAAATATAAATTGAATGAATCTGAAACATGCCCAATTATTAAAGTTGACTTTGGCCGCCACTTGCTATGGATCCTGGAGACCATCAGACCTCTAAGAAGTTTCAGTTGAGTTGCCACAGTAACAACTGTGACAATAGCTAACTGCCCTTAGGAGCAGTTTATGTGAACAGGTAGTTCCTGTTTCAAAGAGCCAAATAAGACTTCTCTGTTGTTCCATAACAGCTTAAAATAATAAAGACCTTTTATGGACTCCAACAAAGGAAGAACTTTCATTCACCAAAGTGCTTTACAACAAATAAACTTTTTTTGAAGTGTAGTCATGGTTGTAATCTAGGGAAATATACAACACGAAATCAAATTTTACACAGCAAGATCCACAAAAAAACCAGAGATAATCACAAACAAATAAGCTTTGGATATTGCTCAAGGGACAAATACTAACCAGAACATTTGGAGAATATCTCTGCTGTTTTCGAACAATACCATGGAAACTTGGGTGAGATCTTGGTTTAACATCTATCCAAAAGTTGGCACCTCTGAAAATGTAGCACTCCCTTAGTGTTGCCCAGAAATGCCAGTCTGGATTTTGTGCTGAGGTTCCCAGAGTCGGACTTGAACCCACAACCTTTCAATACCGAGATGAGTGTACTATACTTGTCATTGCTGTTAACTGCTAATGTTTCTAACCTCTGTTTCTAGTCTTTGCTTTGTTGCCTCTGGCTGGTAGGCTTAATGGCTGCTGCCTTTGGACCTGAGTTCTTCTGACTGTCCATAGCCTAACTCTCCCTCCTCTCTTACCTTCTGATTCTCATTGTCCTCGTTCCAACTTGACCAGACTGGCTGCTATCCTGCCTTGCTTTCTGGCCCTTTGCATTGTCTGTTAATTTTCCACTCAACTCCTTGCCCTTCTGTCTCAGACTTTGATTTTTCATGGATTAATTTAGTGCTTCCATCTGCTTTGGAACCCTTGACTGTGCTTACCAGAACCCACAACAGTCTTATTCCATCTCTTCCCATTGGCTTCCCAGAACCTCCATCCTATCCCTTAGCTCTGCCATTTTCTCCGTTACTGCCTCCCACTTCCTATGCTAATAAGCTCAGACCATCTTCTCCCTCCCTCCCTCTCTGCTCCATAAAATGTTTGCACCTGGACCTGGTGCATCCCTTTAGCAAACCTGGATTCCCACAGCGCCTCAAGCATTACAATGCAAAACAGCAAACTTAAATCATTTTCTATAATAAAGGGAAAATACTATGGATGCTGGAATCTGAAACAGAAAATGATAGGAAGTTCTCAGCAGGGTCTGACAGCATCTGTGGAGAGAGAATCGAGGCAGCATTTTGAGGCTGGATAACCCTTGGTCAGAGCAGAGCATAAATAATTTTCTTACGGCTGTGAATAAATAGATCAATAATTAGTTGAAGTATTTATTAAAGTTAAAGTTAATTTATTAGTCACAAGTGAGGCTTACATTAACATTGCAATGAAGTTACTGTGAAATTCCCCTAGTCGCTACACTCCAGCGCCTTTTCGAGTCAATGCGCCTAACCAGCACATCTTTCAGGCTGTGGGAGGAAACCGGAGCACTCAGAGGAACCCCACACAGACGGGGGGAGAATGTGCAGACTCCACACAGACAGTGACCCAAGCTGGGAATCGAACCCGGGTCCCTGGTGCTGTGAGGCAGCTGTGCTAACTACTGTGAATGAGGTTTGTTTATTTGAAACACTAGACTGTTATTTTGATGCTAGGGTGGAAAGAGATGCTCAGCGCTCTTGTGCTGATAAAACAAGTCTGCTTTTTAACACCAAGCTGTCATTCGAGTCTACCCGAGTGTGATAAATCAAACTGCATATTGAGCACACATTTGCTGATTCGACTGTTGCCCAGCAGGATGTGTGTATCCCACGCACCCTCCTCCTCTTGGGATAGGGAGCGGGATTTTCAGCCATTCCCACTGGGGGATTGTCTGGTCCCGGCAATAGCGAGCCCTCGCTGTGGCTTCTCTGGCAGCGGAGGGTGTGAACAATGAGAAATCCCATTGACAGGGGTGGGCTGGCTAATGGCGGGGCCACATCGGCCACTGTAAACTTCATCACTGGGGGGGGAGTGGGGGGTAGGATATCCCTCCCTCAGAGCATGCTGGTTAACATGATGGCACGTCACAGGAAAGGCTTATGGAGCAAGTTCAGCAGCTGTCAGGTTTACAGGTGTGTCTCTGGAGATCTTGGAGGAGGTGGTCCCACTGGAGGAGGGGCCTGCAATGGGAAAGGTGTCCACCCTCTCCTCCTGTCTCTCTCTCTCTCTCTCTCTGTCTCTGCTGCAGATGCCGCAGCTTTGCATGGTCTGTCCACCCTCCTTCCATTCCTCCTACACACCATCGGCGACCCTTGATAACCAAGCACTCCCTTTCTTCTGCTGTTTCCCATAAGGCATCCAATGAGGGAGAGTAGCACAACACTCACCTTTCTCCAGGTGAAACCCTCAGAAAATTCTCAAGTAAATGTCAACAGAGTGTGAAGTCCTGCCAATGTGTTTCAAAAGTTGTCTTCAAACCTCCAGCACTGTGAGAAAAGTAAAAGATGATTAAAACCCTTGAATAGTGATCAAAATCTTTTGCAAAAACCTTTTTCCAGAACAAGTTCTGGAGTTCCCTCCTTATTTCTCACTACCTTTCTATCTCACTTTCCTCCCATTCAGGCACTTCTTAAAATAAAGCTTATGGCCCAACCTATTTGACCTTTCCTCTTAAGGGAACTCTTTAACCCCAGGAAACAGCTTAGTGAACTTTCTCTGAAATGCAAGTATGCCCCTCTTAAAATAAGGACACGAAAGCTGCACACATTGTGACCTGATGTAGCTTGGTCACAAGATCACAAGCATAAGAAATGGCAAATTGCAGTAGGAGTAGGCCATTTGACCCATCGAACCTGTATTTTCACTAGATCAAGATTGCTCCGATTGTGACCTCAACACTTTCCAGCCTGACACCAACGCTCCCCCTCCCACTCCCACGTAACTAACCCTTGATCCCCACCCTCAAACTCAGCCTTGAACATATTCAATATCCCTGCCTCCTCTGCTCTCTGGGGAAAGAATCCCAAAGATTAACAATCCTTTGACAGGAGTATCTCCTCACCTTACTCTTAAATGGGAGACCCCTTGTTTTTAAATTGTCCCCCCAATTCTAGATTTCCTATGTAGGGAAACATCTTTTCAGCATCTACTCTGTCAGCGCCCTGAGAAGCTTACATATTTCAATAAGATCATCTCTCATTCTTTTAAACTCCACTGAGGCCAACCTGTTTGACCTTTTCTCTTAAGGAAATTTTTTCATCCCAGGAAACAGCTGAGTGAACCTTGACTGAAATGCAAGTCTGTCCCTCCCAAAATAAGGAGTCTTAAGCTGTACACAGTACTCTAGATGTGGTCTCACCAATGCCTCATATCACTGTAGCAAGACTTCCATATATTTGCACTCCATCTCCCTTGCAATAACATTCCACTAGCTTCCTAATTTTGTATGATGGCCTAGTGGTATTTTCGCTAGATTATTAATCCAGAAACTCAGCTAATATTCTGAGAACTCAGGTTTTAGGGAAAGAAATCTGCTGTCTTGACCTGGTCTGGCCTACATATGACTCCAGAGCCACAGCAATGCGGTTGATTCTCAATTACCCTCTGAACAGGGCCATAAATACTGACCAGCCAGTGACTCCGATATCCTCCAGATGAATTTAAAAAACCTGCCTGCTTTTTGTGCTTCATGTACAAGGACACACATATCCCTCCATCTTATTTTACAGCACTCCTGTGAAGCACCTTGCGATGTTTTTATTACATTAAAGATTCCACCCAGATCTAAGCTGTTGCTATTGGTTATTCGCAAACAGCTGGTTGCTGTTAGGAGTTGGTGTTTGGTCATGTGTTCTTCATGAAAATGGCATGTAACCCCTTCAGTGAGCACCAATGAACAATTTTGGTGACAATTGGCCCTCAATCCTCCCTAAGGTTGCTCCTATTGCAAGCATCAACTCCTTCCTCAAGATGGTGCCTTGTGGCAAATGCAGCCTGAACCAACGCTTCACCTTAAGGCCACCATCTTGGCCACCTCGGAGACTCCTTTGTGCCTGAAGTATCCAGGTAAAATTGGCCCCTAAATTTCAGAAAGAAAAAGATCCATTACTACAATTTACTCAACAAAATTGCATAATTTCCTTTTCCATAATCCATTCTTGTTGATTTTCAATTCTTTGCAAAGTTCCAATTCTTTGTAAAGTGTCCCATTTAATAACATTTGCAATGTTCCTTCTAACTGACCATGTTTCTGTAACAAAGAGCCATGATTCCCTGTCAGATACATTCCCTATCACCAATAATTTTTTTTTAATGCTATTCTCAGGATGTGGGCATCACTGGCAAGGGTGGCATTTAATGCCAATTGATAGTTGCCGTAAAGGAATGATGATAGACCCTCTCCATATGGCTAGCTTCTTTGTTAGTGGTTTAACACAACTGGCTATCTTGCTGGATCACTTTAGAGGACACTTTTGAGGCTCAACTATAAATGGAAACAGAAAATTCTGGAACAGCTCGGCAGGTTTGGCAGATCCGTGGAGAGAGAAAGAGAGCTCATATTTCAATTTTACAATCCTTCATCAGGACTGAGAGGAGATAGAAATGTAACAATTGATGCAAAGCCAAGAGAGCGATAATGGATAAGAAACCTTAGATGTGTCTTGATGAGGACTATTGCTGCCCAATTGCAAAATAAATGGATTTTGAACATGCCTTCACACACATATTTTTGCCCTTTGGGAAATAATGGAAGGACTCCCAAGCTGGTTATCAGCCTGTCAGATCGCATGATGAATGCTCCTTCTGTGGTCAACAAGTTCTGGCATTAGATTTGAATTTGAATCTTCTGGTGCAGAGATAGGGAAGCTATGGGGCGGCACAGTGGTTAGCACTGCTGCCTCATAGCGCCAGGGACCCGAGTTCAATTCCAACCTTGGGTGACTGTCTGTATTGCACATTCTCCCCTTGCCTGCGTGTGTTTCCTCTGGGTGCTCTGGTTTCTGCCAAAGATGTGTGGCTTAGGTTGATTGGTCATACTAAATTGCCCCTTAGTGTCAGGGGCTTAGCAGGGTAAATACACTGGGCTATGGGAATAGGCCTGTGTGGAATTGTGGTCAGTGCAGGCTCGATGGGCTGAATGGCCTCCTTCTGCACTGTAGGGATTCTATGATTCTACCAGTCTGCCTCCTTGTAAAAGGATTAAGAAAGAAACAGGAGAAGAAACTGAACCAAGAACAAAACAGAGGTAGATAATTTTATTCATTCATTCCTGGGACATGGACGTCACTGGTCATGATGCGGAGATGCCGGCGTTGGACTGGGGATAAACACAGTAAGAAGTCTGACAACACCAGGTTCAAATCCAGAGATTTATTTGATAGTAAACTCACAAGCTTTCGAGGTTTTCCTCTTCATCAGGTGAATGGAGAGTTCTGGCCTCAGACAGAGCATATAAAGTGGAAGTGCTCCTTCCACTCACATTGTCAGCCATTTTAGGACTTGAATAGCAGGTTAGGTGTAAAGATTCGCATTCTAATCAGTAATCTGTAAACTGTCTGTGCTTTATATGCTCTGTCTGAGGCCAGAACACTCCATTCACCTGACGAAGAGGTAAACCTTGAAAGCTTGTGAGTTTACTATCAAATAAATCGGTTGGACTTAAAGCTGGTGTTGTCAGACTTCTTACGGCGTCACTGGTTAGCCAGCATTTATTGCCATCCCTAGTTGCCTGAGGGCAGTTGAGAGTCAACCACATTGCTGTGGCTCTGGAGTCACATGTGGGACAGACCAGATTCCTGGTTTGGGAGTATGAATGTCATGATGTGGAGACACTGGCATTGGACTGGGGTAAACACAGTAAGAAGTCTCTTTAACCTGGTGTTGTGAGACTTCTAATTGGGAGTATGATGCAGCGGCAAAGCCCACTAATGATTTTAAATGTCTGGCCATGGAGGGCACCCCATTATGTCCCTGGCGTGGGCTGGGGGATAGTGGGAATCCCGCCACCATAAAAGCCATATGGGGGACTCCCATTGGATTCTTCACCAATCACAGGCTTTCCCACCAACCACTGGCTTCCCCACCCATCATTCCCACTGACTGTTTTACCCAAGTATAATTCTGACTTGGGAAAGGTTGATGGATGCTGTGGAGAGTAATTATTTGGAGTGTGTTTCTTTACTTCAGTTACTACAGTGAGTAACTTAGCCTCAGTCAAGAGCTGCAATCTCCTGCTTTCCACCTGTATCACCGTGATTAAAATCACATTGCAATACCTCCAATAAACTGTGACTCGTCCCTTCTATGTTTTCTGGCATATTAAATGGAAAGAATCCGAATGGGCTTCAGAATCAGATAAGGGATATAAATGAAGGTTACAACAGAATGGATCCATTTGTAACAACCTTCCTTTGAACTAACTTTGATATTTTTCAGAGATATCACTTGCTAGGTGTAAATCATCACAGAAATTTGGTTATCACTGGAGCTACTGAGAATTTCCTCATTCCTGTTCTATCTGTATAAATGGTCTACAAGTCAAATTTCAAGTGATGTCCAATCCTTGGGCCTAACACCCATCACAGCCTAGATTTTCTTTGAAGCTGTGCAAATATTTTTGCATTAACACGCTGAGAGATTCATGGGGAAGGGTTTGGGTAGTTTTCTTCTGTAAGCTGTTTGTCAGCAAACATAAATGGAAGAGATACAAACACAATCCCATTACAAACAGTGAATAAAGATGACTTAACAAACAATGGGGTCGTACTTTGCCTTTTCAATCCATCAAGTCTATTCATTTCGACTACTTTCTGTACTGCATCTATGAAGAATGATCAAAATGATTTTCTTGACTCGAGAGAACTATCTGATACCTTGGAATAGAGAAGTATGTTATTGCTTGACTGAGGTTGACTGATATCTGTGGCTAGGGGCAGTCTTGGCTTAACATAATGCCAATAAAATCACTGAACAAGTGCCAGGAAAATGAGGAAAACTTTTCAATACAATTTAGATGCCACAGTTGGCCACCGGACCAGAAATATAGTCAGGGCGAGTAAATAATAGAGATTAATGTTCAGAAATTCAGGTCTACAGGTCCAGTAGTTCTTACAAAAGCAAATTATTGCAGATGCTAGAATCTGAAACCAAAAGAGAAAATGCTGGAAAATCTCAGCAGGTCTGGCAGCATCTGTAAGGAGAGAAAAGAGCTAACGTTTCAAATCCAGATGACCCTCTGTCAAAGCCGTCTGGACTCGAAGTGTCAGCTCTGTTCTCTCCTAATGGATGTTGCCAGACCTGCTGAGATTTTCCAGCGTTTTCTCTTTTGGCTATAGTTCTAATGTAATGGTGCTGGAGAGATAAATGGTATCCGCACAGCTCTCCACCACTATCTTTTATTTATTTGTAGGACATGGACTTCGCTGGCTGGCCAACTTTTATTGCCCATCCTTATTTCTATGAGGATGTGTCTAGGGCAGTGGATAGAGGAGAGCCGGTGGATGTGGTCTTTCTGGATTTTCAGAAGGCGTTTGACAAGGTACCTCACAAGAGGTTATTGCAGAAGGTCAGGGGACATGGAGTTGGGGGTAGGGTGTTAGCGTGGATAGAGGATTGATTGTCAAATAGGAGGCAGAGAGTGGGGGTCAATGGGTGTTATTCGGATTGGCGGTTGGTGACTAGTGGGGTGCCCCAGGGGTCGGTGCTGGGGCCTCAGCTATTTACCATTTATATAGATGATCTGGAGGAGGGAACCGAGTGTATGGTGTCGAAATTTGCTGATGACACCAAGATTGGGGGAAAGGCAAATTGTGCGGAGGGTGTGGAGAGTCTGCAGAAGGATCTAGATAGGCTGGGCGAATGGGCCAGGAAATGGCAAATGGAATTTAATGTTGGCAAGTGTGAGGTAGTCCACTTTGGTAGGAATAATGGTAGGAAGGACTATTACTTACGTGGCGAAAAACTGCAGCAGGCGACGGTGCAGAGGGACCTCGGGGTCCTTGTGCATGAGTCGCAAAAACCCAGCTTGCAGGTGCAGCAGGTGGTCAGGAAGGCGAATGGGATGCTGGCCTTCATAGCGAGGGGGATTGAATATAAAAGTAGGGAGGTCTTGCTGCAGCTGTATAGGGCATTGGTGAGGCCGCAGCTGGAGTACTGTGTGCAGTTTTGGGTGCCGCACCTGCGCAAGGATATTTTGGCCTTGGAGGGAGTGCAGAGGAGGTTTACTAGGCTGATACCGGAGTTGAGGGGATTGAGCTATGAGGAGAGGCTGAATAAACTAGGCTTGTACTCGTTAGAGTTTAGAAGAATGAGGGGAGATCTCATTGAGACGTATAAGATGATGAATGGGATGGATAGGATAGAGGTGGAGAGACTCTTCCCGCTCAAAAAAGACAGTAGGACTAGGGGGCACAGTCTCAAGATAAAGGGGAGGCGGTTTAGAACGGAGTTGAGGAGGAACTTCTTCACTCAAAGGGTGGTGAATCTCTGGAATTCTCTGCCCGTTGAAGTGGTGGAGGCTGCCTCGCTAAATATTTTTAAGAAGCGGGTTGATGGGTTCTTGATAAGAGAGGGGATTAAGGGTTATGGGGAGAGGGCGGGAAAGTGGAACTGTGCCACAACAGATCAGCCATGATCTTATTGAATGGCGGGGCAGGCTCGAAGGGCTAGATGGCCTACTCCTGCTCCTATTTCTTATGTTCTTATGTTCTTATTTACCCTTGTTCAGTGGGCATTAAAGAGGAAAGCACGTTGCTGTGGCTTTGGAGTCACATGTAGGCCTGATCGGGGAAGGACAGCAGATTTCCTTCCCTAAATCATCATCGAATCCCAGCAGTGCCAGAGGAGGCCATTCGGCCCATCGAGCCCGCACACACAGCAACCTTTCCTGGAACTATCTCCGTGACCCCATTTATTTACCCTGTTAATGCCCCTGACACGAAGGGGCAATTTAGCTTGTCCAATCCGCCTAATCCAGCTAAAGGGACATGAGTGAACCAGGTGCGTTTTTCCTACAATTGACAATGGTTTCATAGTCATCTTAATTCCCAATAATTGGTGGCACAATTGAGGGTCAGTGACCATGTGATTTGTGTTAATCCTGTCAGACTGCAGCGCCTGCTCCGGCTGCAAATGAGCGCAGTGTTACTAACTGGGGAAAGACTAGGGTATTATTCTTAAATCTATTGAAGAAGCGGTTTACCACCCATGTGGGGAAGGGGAAAGGGAACCTGTGCTCTCGGGGTTTTGTAAATAAACCTATATATTAAAGAAAGGCTGACTCCGGAGTCCTTCACTGCTGAATGAATCAGCCATTAACTCTAACAGTTGTGGGCATTAACAGAGGCATTCCGAACATGCACTGGAAGTGTGCTCAGCAGTGATGAAGTTAGTCAGCCTCGAATGCAGATTTGGCACTCAAACCTGCCATTTTCAACCACTTCACTCTGTTAAAGCTGGATTTTAAAGCGAACCATCCTCTCTTAAGAAGAACTTGAGTTCAAGAATACAAGGCCCCTATCTATCAGTGCTCTCTGAAAGATAATGAGCCGAATTCTCCGATCGCGCTGGTCTAAAAGCCGGAAATTCCTTCCCAACTGTCAATGACTTCCATATCCTCCGCAGCCCACCCGCTACAATTGCAGTGGCGGGTGGAGTGGGAGAATTCCACCCATTGGGTGGGATTTTATGGCCATTATCAAAATTCAATTCAAAAATCTCAGCCCTTGAAAGATGATTTATAAAACTGCAGCGGGACTGGATAATCCCATCAGTGGACAGGGCTGAAAAATCCCACCCGAAATCTTTATTCCTTTCTCCCCTACAGGTTCACTAGGTTGTTATTAATTGACCCAATCAGCTATCGGGTAGTTCATTTTATTATTCTTTTGAGAGCCAAACAGAAGTTTTCGTTGACATTTTGGGGATGAACCTTAATGAAAGGTTGCTACACACCCTCAGGAAACTGTTGGATCCCACAGAGTTTGTTTTCAGGTTGTGAAATCATTTTCGCAATTTGTTGATGTTGCATTTAATGAGTTTTCCTTAATCTTTGCTGATGTTTATTTCCCATGGGGACTGCTGTATGGGTGGAGTAAACTTGTATTATGTTTCTGTGCTTGCCCCGACACACCGATTTAATTCAATTATAGAGAACACTGCAGCCTGAAGGCAAAAGACTGAAATGGAATGTTGATTTTAAACTGAATAGCACTAAGAACACACAGCAGATCAAATAACATCTGTAAGGGGTGCATAGCCTTCAGATCAACTACAGGCCAAAAGAAAAAGAGATACTGGGGTTAGGTTGGGATGAGAAAGAATATATAAATTAGGAGTAAGCCACTTGGCCCCTCCAGTCTGCTCTGCCTCTTAAAAAGCTCATGGCTGATCTACTTTTAATTTCAATCCAACCTACTCCCCCCAATAACTTTTTGCCTCTTCATTATTCAAGATCCGACTTTGCTCTGCCTTCAAAAATATTCAAAGGCTGCTTCCACTGCCTCTTGAGGAAGAGCTTTCCCCAAAGGGTTTAAGTTCATTTATCAGCGCAGGTTTACATCATGGGCATCTTCATCCATCTCTCAGCAATATTATCCATGAATCCCAATCGCAGAGTTGAGTCACTAGGCTGAATTTTACTGTCCCACCCACCACGGGAATCGTAGAGGGGCAGGAGATGGATCATACAACGTTTCTTTGACCTCGAGAGGGACTTTTCTATCCTGGGGTGAGTGTGGCATGAAAATCCTGCCCTCTGACTTTAATCCACAGGGACACATTGGAGCAGGAGTAAGGGATTGCCCCGATACTGAGTGTGCTGCAGGAGAAGGTCAAAAGTCTGGAAAATTGAGTTTTTCATTTCCATTCCATCAACAGTGCCAGGATTTTCCAGCCTTGTTGTGGTGGGGCCCGTCATGGGAGATTCAGCTTCCCAGCCCAAAAGTCCATCGAATTTCCGTGGGACTGGACAATCCCATACCTTCAACAAGTGTGCCGCGGTGACACTCCCCCAACAGTGAAAATAGATTCAAAATTCCTGCAGTTAAACTAAATCTAACCTTTATCTTCGACTCTGTATTGGGCATCTCCAACACTGCAGTGGCACAGTGGTTAGCACTGCTGTCTCACAGTGCCAGGGACCTGGGTTCAATTCCCGGCTTCGGTCATTGTCTGCGTGGAGTCTGCACATTCTCCCCATACCTGTGTGGGTTTCCTCCAGGTGCTCCGATTTCCTCCCACAGTCTGAAAGACGTGCTGGTTAGGTGCGTTGGCCCAGCAGATGCCAGGGTGTGGTAATTAGGGGAATTTCACAGTTAACTTTATTGCAGTGTTAATATAAGCCTTACTTGTGACGCTAATAATTAAATTTCAAGAAAAACCTGATGAATTTGGGCGTCCCACACAGGCACCAGTTGGGAAAGAACCGGACATGCGAGGTTTAGATTTTTTACGTTGATCAGGCCTGCGCACATGATCATTGGGACTTGGGGCTGAAGACAAAGATCTTCATCCACCCAAACAGAACAGAAAAACTCAAAAAGAATGCAGAAACCTTGGGAGAAAGCGAGAGATACAATGAGAGGTTAAAAAAAGGCAGGCAAGAGGACAGGGAGAAGTTCAAAAGCAAGTTCCCAGTAAGGGAAAAAGACAGAAAATAGGAGGTGGGCCTCAAATTCTTTTATGGGATAGAGGTGTGTCATGACATTGAAAAGGTTGGGAATTACTAGAATAGGTAACCACTTTGGAGGACAAGATGACTCACTTTGATAGACATTCCAAGCTCTCCCAGGACAATGTCCTGATTACCCCGCATTGAAAAGCCTATTCCACATATGTAATTATTGTCTTGAACTCTTGCCTGTTGCTGCAAGCCAACTGAAAGAAATGCTTTGGAATTTTATACCAGTTTCTGTGATTATTGTTTCAGGGTGAGGGCAAGTAACAAGGTTAACGTTGAGACAAGTTGTACATGAGTGAAATTTAAACCTGAACAGTATTCCAACAGAGAGGGTTTCATGTTTTGAGACATCACCTCGTGGTTGAATTGCAATCTGATAGGATTGGGAAGAGAATCAGGGAATTCTTACAGTCAGCGACATAAAGGGAACCAATTAAATCTACAAAAGTCCGAGGCAAGAAATTGCAACCTTGTCTGGTCAGAATAAGATTGAAGAGAAAATATGAGATTGTTCAAATGGCAGGAAAAATATTCCAAATGATGCCTGACTATCGCAGTCTTATTCACCCATCGTCAAATACAGTCAGAATTGATAGAAAATAAGGCTACAAGGGTTCATCAGCAGAATGACAACTCAAGCCCAAAGCAGTTAAAGGAAAACTGTCCTCTTGAAGGAGAGAAAACACAAAGAGTGAAGAATACTAGAAATAGAGATGGGTTACAGGCAATGAGGGTCGTTTTAGGAGCCAATTTTTAAAATTCATTTGTGGGACATGGGCATTGCTGGGTTGTCGACATTTATTGCCCCTCCCTAGCGCTCGAGGGCAGTTGAGAGTCAACCACATTGCAGTGGCTCTGGAGTCACATGTAGGTCAGACCAAGTTCAGACAGCAGATTTGTTGGGCTGAGTGGCCTCCTTCTGTAAGGATTCCTTTCCCTCAAGAACATTGGTGAACCAGATGGGTTTTTCTGACAATCAACAGTGGTTTCATGGTCATCAGTAAATTCTTAATTCCAGACTTTTCTTTACTGAATTCAAATTCCACCATCTGCCGTGGCAGAATTCGAACCTGAGTCCCCAGAACATTAACTGAGTTCCTGTATTAATAGTCTAACAATAATACCATGAGGCCAACGCCTCCACCAATGCTGAACAGAGGCCAGAGATGACTGAAAAAGAAAGAGAGAAGAAATATTTATCCGTGGTCAGAGAAGCCACATCCTGGAAAGTTGTGTTGAAAACGACCATTCAGCACTTGCTGGGTTTGCGCTTGCCCTGCACTCCCTGTGGGCACCATCAGGCTATCAGTAACATGGGGACGAGGCACCTTAACCTCCCTCCAGGTGCTCCATCTCCTGCAGGAGGCAGGCCAGGGTTCTCAAGCACCCATAGGAGGATGAGCATCAGCTAGACACCCCGGGGTGCGGGGGGGGGGCCTCCATTCAGGCTACTCCAAGGATTAGAGTTCCCTCTGCCTGTGCCACTCCAGCAGCACAAGCTGGTGAGGATGCTTCTGTCCCTGAACCAGGAGACCCTTATGAGGACAGAGCCTCTCCAGGTCTGGGGGACACTAGAGGATGTCCACTAAGGTCATCAAGGGTCAGTTAGCTCAGTTGACTGGACAGCTGGCTCGTGATGCAGAGCAAGGCCAACAGCGCAAATCCCATACCATCTGATGTTATTCATGAAGGTCCTGCCTTCTTAACCTTGCCTCTCCCCTGAGGTGTGGTGATCCTCAGATTAAATCATCACCAATCAGCTCTCTCTCTAAAAAAGGGCATTGACCAGCCTCTGGTCCTTTGGCGACCAAGGTTATCACAGACATTAGGACGTACAGTTTGCAGGCTGCCCCCACCACCCCTGCCGAGGATGTTGGGGCTGCACCAAGAGATGTGGTAAGGTTAGGGAGTTGTGATGTCACCTCAGGGTCATGGGTGAGCCATCACTGTGAATAAATTACACTTACTGACATCCATTGGATAGATTTGTGTATGTTGTGGTTAACTGAAAGTGTTTGGATGTTGTACTTTGGAATCCATTGATCGCAAGGTTCATCCATGCTCAAACTCAGTCTGAACCCCATGGATTATTTTTGTGTTTCCTTTTCTCACAAAAGCTTAAAATGATAAAAGAGTTTGAATTGTCTATCATATGAATCATCAGTGCTGTTGACAGAAATATAAAAAAACAAAGTCACCTTTAGTACGGAGAAACGAGTTACACGTACAGACAAGTGTTGATACTATCAACAAGAAGTTAATGATAATTGCTTTGTACAAAAGTTTCTTCTTTGCATTGGGTACAGGTGAAAAATGACAATATATCTGAAAGTACAGTAAAAAAATGGTATGGAATATAAACAAATACTAGATAATAAATAAGGAGGTAAAAAAGGGGCAAATAAAATATATATGGATGGTATTAGGTTGAGATGGGTGAGGGTGGAGTGGGGAGTGCTCTCTGTGCTTTAGTTCATGTGAATAATAGTCCCATTACTGGGATCCATATTTGCTCTGTGAGCATAATACATACGTGATTCATTGAATTCCTACAGGGCAGAAGGTGGTCATTCGGCCCATTGAGTCCGCACTCACTTTCTGACAGAGCATCTTGCCCAATGTGGCCCCTCATCAAATCTCCTAACCCCATTACCTTGCTAATCTCCCAACCTACATCTTGGGACACCAAAGGACAATGTCGCATGGGCAATCCAACTAACTAGCACATCTTTGGACTATTATTCTAATGGTAAAAAATTGCAACATGCTGCAGTGCAGAGGGGCCTGGGTGTCCTTGTGCATGAAACACAAAAAGTTGGTTTGCAGGTGCAGCAGGTAATGAAAACAGCAAATGGAATGTTGTCCTTCATTGCTAGAGGGATGGAGTTTAAAAGCAGCGAGGTTATGTTGCAGTGGAATAAGCTGCTGGCGAGGCCACACCTGGAGTACTGTGTACAGTTTTGGTCTCCTTAATTGAGAAAGGATATACTGGCACTGGAGGAGGTGCAGAGGAGATTCACGAGGTTGATTCCGGAGTTGAGGGTTGGCTTATGAGGAGAAACTGAGTAGGCTGGGGCTATACTCATTGGAATTCAGAAGAATGAGGGGAGATCTTATGGAAACATATAAGGTTATGAAGGGAATAGATAAGATAGAAGCAGGGGAGTTGTTGCCAATGGCAGGTGAAATCAGAACTAGGGGACATTGCCTCAAAATAAGGGGAAGCAGGTTGAGAACTGAGTTGAGGAGGAACTTCTTCACACAAAGGGTTGTGAATCTGTGGAATTCCCTGCCCTGTGAAGCAGTTGAGGCTACCTCATTGAATGTTTTTAAGGCAAGGATAGATAAATTATTGAACAGTAAAGGAATTAAGGGTTTTGGTGAGCAGGTGGGTAAGTGGAGCTGAGTCCACAAAAAGATCAGCCATGATCTTATTGAATGGCAGGGCAGGCTCGAGGGGCCAGATGGCCGACTCCTACTCTTTATGTTCTTATGCACGCCACTATTTTTCAATGCGAGATGAGGGGGCTGGACAAGATTCCAATAGGCAGCAATTTTAATGAGAATTCATGAGATGCAAATGAATGCAAATTGCGCTCACTCCACCAGCCAGCAGGAAAACCCATCCACCATTAGCCTGCCATTAACCCACCACTAATCCATCATTAACCCACCGTAAACCCGCCATTAACGCACCATTAGAAGAATCGCAAACTGATTTCACTTCTTGGCTCCCAATGGACTCTCCGTGTCCCATCCCAAAAAGGGGTGGGAAAATTCCACCCACAGGTTCTGAAATGTGAACCAGGAAAAGGATTGAGGCTCTTACCTAGATTCCCAGCATCCTTTCCTGGTGCCACCTGCCTGCACCACTGCCAGTTCTTTGTCAATACACCCCCTCCTTGCACAAATGGAGAAGGCCACTCTCAAGAAGACTGAGAAAGGGTCTTTCCCACCTGATATTTTACGTTAGTACAAAGCTCAGTTCAGTGGGAAACATCAGAGATTAAAATTAGAGAGAAAAATGATAAATAATTTAACACATGAAAGGTGAAAATAACTGAAGATTCCGCCTTTCTTCCACTGTTTAAACGTGACAAGATTTCTTCAGTTTCTGCGTACTGTCTATTAAAAACCTGCACTGTTCTTGGTAGCTTCATAGAATCCTACAATGCAGAAGGAAGCCATTCAGCCCATCAAGTTTGCACTAAACACAATCCCACCCAGACCCTATTCCCATGCATTTACCCTAGCTACCCCCCCGATACTAAGGGACAATTTAGCATGGCCAATCCACCTAACCCGCACATCTTTGAGCCGTGGGAGGAAACTGCAACACCCAGAAGAAACCCACACAGACACAGGGAGAACATGCAAACTCCATACAGAAAGTGACCCAAGCCAGGAATCAAACCCAGGTCCCTGGCGCTGTGAGGCAGCAGTGCTAACCACTGTGCCACCATGCCACCCAGACCTCTGCCTGTTAGCATGAATCTGAGGGAGCATCAGTTGATATCAGGAGCAATGCAAACGTTTTTAAAACTTGTTACTCACCGCCTATTGTGATTGAGGTTTTATCTGTATATTTCTGAAAAAGATAAACAAACTAAAACTCTTAAATAACAAATGCTGGTCACGGGTCAGGCAGTGCCAATGGAGGGGGAAATTGAGGGAGTGTTTCCCATCAAAGGCCAGGATTTTACACAGAGGTGATGGCCACACTGACCCTGAGGGGCTGGGAAGTACTGACCCCACTTAATTGGCTCTTTTGGGAAGATGTTACTCCTCCGATAGCTGCTGGCCAATCAGATGGCTGACAATGTTCTGGGCTCAGCAGTGCCACCTAGAAGCACTGGCCAATTCTGGTATTTCAGGCAGTCCCCTGTATGGAGTCCATGATGAAGGGTCATTCAGACTCGAAACGTTGGTTCTATTCTCTTTCCACAGATGTTGTCAAACCTGCTGAGATTTTATAACATTTTCTGTTTTTCAGATTCCAGCATCCGCAGTTTATTTATTTATTGGAGTGGCAAGTAGGTTTGCATTAACACGGCAGTGAAGTTACTGTGATAATTCCCTAGTTGCTGCAGTCCGGCACACTGAGGGAGAATTTAACACGGCCAACGCACCTAACCAGCATATCTTTCAGACTGTGGGAAGAAACCGGAGCACCCGGAAGAAACCCACACAGACATGGAGAGAACATAAGAACATAAGAAATAGGAGCAGGAGTAGGCCATCTGGCCCTTCGAGCCTGCCCCACCATTCAATAAGATCATGGCTGATCTGTCGTGGCTCAGTTCCACATTCCTGCCCTCTCCCCATAACCCTTAATCCCCTTGCCTATCAAAAACCTATCTAACCACGTCTTAAATATATTTAGCGAGGCAGCCTCCACCACTTCTACGGGCAGAGAATTCCACAGATTCACCACGCTTTGAGTGAAGAAGTTCCTCCTCAACTCCGTTCGAAACTGCCCCCCCTTTATCTTGAGGCTGTGCCCCATAGTCCTACTGTCCTTTCTGAGCGGGAAGAGTCTCTCCACCTCTATCCTATCCATCCCATTCATCATCTTATACGTCTCAATGAGATCTCCCCTCATTCTTCTAAACTCTAACGAGTACAAGCCTAGTTTATTCAGCCTCTCCTCATAGCTCAACCCCCTCAACTCCAGCATCAGCCTAGTAAACCTCCTCTGCACTCCCTCCAAGGCCAAAATATCCTTGCATAAGTACGGCGCCCAAAACTGTACACAGTACTCCAGCTGCGGCCTCACCAATGCCCTATATAGCCGCAGGAAGACCTCCCTACTTTTATATTCAATCCCCCTCGCTATGAAGGCCAGCATCCCATTTGCCTTCCTGACCACCTGCTGCACCTGCAAGCTGGGTTTTTGCGACTCATACACAAGGACCCCGAGGTCCCTCTGCACCGTCGCCTGCTGCAGTTTTTCGCCAAGTAAGTAATAATCCTTCCTACCAAAGTGGACCACCTCACACTTGCCAACATTAAATTCCATTTGCCACTTCCTGGCCCATTCACCCAGCCTATCTAGATCCTTCTGCAGACTCTCCACACCCTCCGCGCAATTTGCCTTTCCACCAATCTTGGTGTCATCAGCAAATTTCGACACCATACGCTCGGTTCCCTCCTCCAGATCATCTATATAAATGGTAAATAGCTGAGGCCCCAGCACCGACCCCTGGGGCACTCCACTAGTCACCAACCGCCAATCCGAATAGCACCCATTGACCCCCACTCTCTGCCTCCTATTTGACAACCAATCCTCTATTCACGCTAACACCCTACCCCCAACTCCATGTCCCCTAACCTTCTGCAATAACCTCTTGTGAGGTACCTTGTCAAACACCTTCTGAAAATCAAGAAAGACCACATCCACCGGCTCTCCTCTATCCACCGCCCTAGACACATCCTCATAGAACTCCAGTAAATTTGTCAGACACGACTTCCCCTTAACGAAACCGTGCTGCGTCTGCTCTATCAAGCAGTTCCCCTCAAGATGCCTCGCTATTTCCTCCTTGATGACGGATTCTAACATTTTACCTACAACAGACGTTAAACTAACCGGCCTATAATTCCCTGCCTTTTGCCTGGCACCCTTCTTAAACAACGGCGTAACATTAGCCGCTTTCCAATCTTCCGGCACTTCCTCGGAATCCAGCGATGTCTGGAAAATAACCACCAAGGCATCCACTATTACCTCCGCCATTTCTTTCAGAACCCTCGGATGCATTCCATCCGGTCCTGGGGACTTGTCCACAATCAGCCCCTCCAGTCTGTCGAGCACCGCCTCTCTAGTAACAATAATGTCACTGAGACCCTCCAGTCCGACCACCTTTCCATCTCTAACACCCGGCAAATTATTCATGTCCTCCTCCGTGAAGACCGAAAGAAAAAAGTTATTCAAGACCTCAGCCATTTCCCCATCCCCTACCACTAAGTCCCCCTTCTCATCCTCTAAGGGTCCAACATTCACCCTAGCCAGCCTCTTTTTATATATTTATAAAAACTCTTGCTATCCTTTTTTATATTAAGCGCTAGCCCAGCTTCATAGTTTCTCCTACCCTTCTTTATCAACTTCTTTGTCAATCTTTGTTGACATTTAAACCTCTCCCAATCCTCTTCTCGCCCACTACTCTTAGCTACTCTAAACGCCTCCGCTTTTAATTTAACACTTTCCTTCACCTCCTTCGTTATCCACGGCTTATTACCTCTCCTCCTACGGTCCTTTATGACCTTCGGAATAAATTTCTGCTGAGCACCAAGAAAGATCTCCTTAAAGATCCTCCACTGCTCCTCAGCAGACCTACCTTCCAACGCGCTCCCCCAGTCCACATTCGCCAATTCTTCTCTCATCCTACCATACTCCCCTCTGTTCAAACAAAGGACGCGTGTCCGGGAACCCACTTTCTCCTCCTCCATCTGCACCAGAAACTCCACCATACAATGATCACTCACCTCAAGAGGATCCTTCACCGCAAGGTCCCTAATTCTACCCGCCTCATTACATAACACCAGATCCAAGATAGCTCGCTCCCTCGTCGGCTCCAACACACACTGTTCAAGGAAACTATCCCGGCAGCATTCCAAGAACTCCTCCTCGAGCCCACCACGTCCAACATGGGTCGACCAATCAATATGTAGATTGAAATCCCCCATAATTACGGCCGTCCCATTCCTGCACGCCGCACTTATTTGTGCGGTAACAGCCCGCCCCACCTCCAGATCATTATTCGGGGGCCTATAGACGACACCCACCAGCGTCTTCCTCCCTTTGCTGTTCCTAATCTCTACCCACAACAATTCCACTTTCTGCTCCTTGGCTCCAATATCATCCCTTGCTACCACCCTGATGCTATCCTTAATCAGCAGAGCTACGCACCCCCCTTTTTTCTCCCGCCTATCCTTCCTAAACACTTGATACCCCTGGACATTCAGCTCCCAGTCCCTGTCACCTTGCAGCCACGTCTCTGTAATGGCCACCAGATCATATCCATTTGTGCTGATCTGCGCCACCAGCTCATCCACCTTATTCCGAATGCTTCGTGCATTCAGATACAGTGCCTTCATCCCAGCCTTCACCTGGACCCTATTTGCCGGAACGCCACCAACCATACTCACGCCCCCTACTCCCTTTATTATTGGGACATCCTCGGCCTCTACCCTTACCTGTACCCTCTCCTTAACTTTAGGCCTCGTAATGTCACCTACCCTCGCACCCTCCCCCCCACTAATTAGTTTAAAGCCCTGTCTACAGTCCTCTTTACATGATTTGCCAGGACTCTGGTCCCAGCACGGTTCAGACCAACCCCATCCCACCCGAACAGGTCCCACCTACCCCAATACTGATGCCAATGCCCCATAAATTCAAACCCATTCCTCCCACACCAATCCCTGACCCACCCATTCATTTCCTTAATCCTATCAACCTTACGCCCGTCTGCACTGTGTTCAGGCAGTAGCCCAGAGATAACCACCTTGTCGGTTCTACTTTTTAATTCCATTCCCAGCTTTTCATACTCCCTCCCCAGATCCTCACTTCGCATTTTGCCTACGTCGTTGGCACCCACATGTACCACAATGACCGGATTCTCACCCTCCCACTCCAGGTTCCTCTGCAGCCCAGCTGCGACATCCCGGACCCGAGCACCAGGCAGACAACACACCCTTCTGTGCACTTTGTCATTGTGACAAAGGACAGTGTCAATACCCTTCACCCCACTATCCCCAATCACTACTACGTTCCTTTTCACCTTCTCTTTGCCTATGTCCTGCTGCATCACTGTACCGTGTGCAGTTTGCTCACCGACCTCACCTCCCTCGTCCTCGTCCACACTGGAAGCAAGAACTTCAAACTTGTTATGCAGATTGAGAGGCTGAGGCCTCCGCTCCCCACCCCCCTTCCTCGTCTCCCCACCCCCCTTCCTCCTCTCAGCAGCCCCCTCTTGTTCCTGACCCTTAGAGCTAGCCAGTCCAGGGGGGGTGGATGTCTCTTGCACCCCATTGACAATGGCACCCTCTCTCCCCCTGATGAGCCTCAGTGGCTGTAGCTCAGAGGCCAGCTCATCTACCTTGAGCTGGAGCTCCTCCAGCAACCTGCACTTACTGCAGACATGGTCACCGGGAAGGACCCTGGGGTCCACCAGTTGCCACATCATGCAGAAACAACACATCACATGCCCCTCCATTATTCTCTGTAGTAATACTGAAAATTTCCACACGAACTTATCTGGCCCTTTTTCTCCCCAGCCCTTTTGATCTTAAGCCCTAGTAGCTCACTCTGCTTCCCACTCACTCCACTGCCCGCTGTCTACACCAGGCCTCCTTTTAAACCTGGCGCTGTTTAAAAGCCTGCTCCCCCACAACTCCTTCTCACCACTCCCTCAGAATTCTTAAAGCGGTAAATACAAAAAGCCCGCAGAAATGCTTTTAAATGTTTTAAACAGTTCTACAAGGTAAAAGTGCTTTAAACTTATTTAAACAGGTTTTTAACAGGTAATTTCTTATCTGTCTCTCTGCTCCTTCACTCGTCTGCTCCAGCAAACAATGGAAGGTGACCATGCAGACTCCACACAGTCAGTGACCCAAGTCAGGAATCGAACCTGGGTCCCTGGCGGTGTGAGGCAGCAGTGCTAACCACTGTGCCATCGTGCCAGCCGACATATATTAGATTCCCAAATATATCATTCATCATTGTAACTGAGCTGCCATTGCTTCAGGGAGTGAGGTTAATAACTTTTGAAACTTTCTAACTGTAACCATATGATTTCTGCCATCTTTGAGGCACTTGTTACTTCACATGACGCTGCCAATCCAAAGATTAGCATTCCATCGTCAATTACATGCAAGTTCCTTGTGAAAACTTTGATTGTGTTTTTCAAAATACAGTCCACATGTGCTGTGCTCAAACCTCTACTGCTAATTTGACTTGATGGCACCTCCTTTCTGGACAATGATTCTTTGTTCTAACTTAATCTTTGAGCTGTATATACATCTTACAGTTTAACAGACTGTGGAATTAGGTCAATTGGCAGCGTTTTGATTTTCCTTTACTGTGGAACAGGTCTGCCCTTCAGTCTCAATGAAGCACGGTCTGTCACCTACCTGTCAGGCACAACACCACCGACCATCATCAAATCAAAATGCAAAGAAATGCAGAATGTGGGAACCAAAAGCAAGGAAATCAGTGAGAAAATGACCAGTGATAAGCTACTAAAGACTTCTTGAAGAAAATTCTAAGGGGGGAGTTTTCCTGTCCCGCCGCCACGGGAATCACAGCAGGAGGGGAGGGGGCAGACCATACAAAGCTCTGTTAACCTTGCCCGGGATTTCCAGGTTTTGAGCTGGGAAATCCCACCCTAAATATCTTAACTTCCAAATTACTAAGGAAAAAGACAATGTCAAACTATCACACGTTTTGCTCAACCTTATCCACTGCACTGAGTGCTGTGTCTTGGGTTTAAACGTCAAGGCTTCAAGCTATTGGAGGGAGATGCAGTGGCGATGGCAGTGGACCAGCAATCCCGAGGCCCAGACTATTGCTCTAGACTACATGGCTTCAGATCTGTTCAGACCCAGGCCAGAAACTCCAAGGTGTTTTCTGAACATAGCCTAGACTCCAAGCTTTTACATTTGAATTTGGCACAGGTGAGCATCACTCCTGGTTTCATTCAAGTGACCCACTGTTGCAATTTTTTTCAGAGACTAAGCATTAGGCTGGCTCAGCTAATACAAAGGCTCATTGAGACAGTATTCTGGAGGAAGATATTCTGATATTCTCTTATTTCCCAGGCCTGGTTCAACACAGAGATGGAGGGTGATTTTGGTGGCGACCCAAAATCACTCTAAAAGTACAAAGTATTACAATTATACAATTTTCAAAAGCCACTTGCCTCCCCCCACCGTCCCCTGCAGGATAAATACGTGGAGTTACAGGGGTAGGTTCTGGGTAAGGTGCTCTGTCGGAGAATTGGTACAGGCTCGATGGGTTGAATGGCCTCCTTCATCACTGTGGGGATTCTATGTCCATTCTCACAACAGTTCTGATCCTAGTTGATGTAGCCATGGGACTGCAAGTTCCAGGAATGGAACCTTGGCTAAAAAGACTTTACTTTTTTTTAGAAAATGCAGCTGAACAGTCACGGGAATGCCAACTAGCTTTTAACAATTTATTGTATTAGGTAGAACAAGGAAAGATTTTACCTGTGAAAAATCAAGCTATTCCGAAATTTGTTTCTTTTAGGATGTTAGAAAATCTAGCGAGATTGTAACTCAAAAAGCTTTGACAAAATTAAATGCATTATTCCACTAAGTCCACCTTAAGCACCCTTGATCCAAATCCCACCCTGTCCTCACCTCTGCCTATCTCTGTAACCCCCGCTGGTCCTACAACCCTGAAATCGCAGCACTCCTCCAATTCTGACCCCTTGCACAACTTTAATTTTCATTGCTCCGACATTGGAGGCCATGCCTTCAGCGGCTTTGGCTCTGGGCTTGAGAATTTGTCAGCAAGAACTTGCAAGATCTGCTTTAGTGTCCTGTAGTAAACCCTCCCTCAGGAGTGATGCCAAAAAAAAGCACTCATGCAAAGCCACATGAGATACAAGGGCAGATAACTAAAGCTTGACCAAAGATAGATTTTAAGGCATGCCTTGGAGGAAGAGGAAGAGAGAGATAGCAGGCTGGAGAAGGGAAAATTCCAGAGCTGAGGGCCAAAGCAGCTGAAGGCAGAGCTGAGGGCAGAGCTGAGGGCCAAAGCAGCTGAAGGCACAGCTGCCATTGACTGAGCGATGTGCAACAGGCCAGAATTGGAGGCGTGCAGATATTTTGGAGGGTTATAGTGCTTGCGGAGATTACAAGATGGGGTGAGATCATGTAAACATTTGAAAGTAAGGATAAAACTTTTGAAATCAAAACATTTTTGGACCAAGAATGATTGAAGTCAGCAAGCACAGGAGTAATGTGAGACTGGAACTTGGCAGAGCTATGATAAGGCAGCAGAGTTCTGGGCATGGGGAGTCATGGTCGTAACTTTAAACTGAAACTAAAATGAGCAGCTGTATGAATCTGATTGTATCTGAGTAAGGTTTTACATTAACTGCACAATGAGTGTCAATTATGTGCACTGAATCAAACTGCAATCCTTGCCCATATCAAATTGCCTTGACAAGGTGATAGTGAACACCTTCTTCAACTGCGATTTTCACAGTAACTTCATTGCAGTGTTAATGAAGGCCTACTTGTGACACTTGTAATAAATAAACTTTATGCTTTGAAACCTTTAAACTTGTGGTGGTCCAGGTGATGAAGGTACCCTTACAGACAGAGGCACTGGACCTTGGTTCAGTAACAGGAAGAAACAGTGACATACACAGTTCCAAATCAGGATGGTGACAGATTTGGAGGGAAAATCACAGGTGGTGAAACCCCTGTGTCTCTGCTGCCCTGGTCATTCCAGATGGTTGAGGTTGTGGGTTGGGGGCCGCACTGTCAAAGGAGAGTTGCACTGGTGTATCTTATAGATGGTATGTAAAGGATGGTGTCGAACTCTTCATTTATAAAGTAAGCAATTTGGAAATCCACTGAATTTTACAGATTTCGTTTGACAAAAAGAGCTATTGCTATTTGGCAAAGATCAGACTGGGTAGGGAGAAACTGTTCCTGCTTGTAAAAGATCAAGAACGAGAGGGAACAGATTTACAAAAGAAGCAAATGTGGCAGGAACTAAAGCTTTCTCACACAGCCGGTGGTTGGGTTCTGGAATGCACTGCCTGACAGTGTGGTGGGGACAGCTTCAATTAAGGGCTTTAGATTGGACAGAGACAAGGTGCAGGGATATGGAGGGAAAGGCAGGAGAATGGAGCTGAACCATGATGCTCATTTGGAGAGCCAGGGCAGAAGTGATGGGCCAAATGATCTCCTTCTGCACCATAACAATTCTGTGATTGTTATGATTGACTGCATGGTTAGAGCTGACACTTGGAATATTTCACTGGAGTTCTGGCAAGGAACCTTCCCAAGTCAGTGTTATTTTAGTGATTAAAAATGTATCCAATGATCTCTATTATTGAATCAATTCCCATGGTTAAAATGTGGCTATTATTAAAAAAGCAAACACTGGGACAAAGCATTTGCAAAATGCGATTACCACAATCTCTTCAATTATGGCTCCAGTGTCATCACGGGCAGCCACAAAACCCCAGTTAATGGGGATTACTAAGATGAAAGTGACCTGAAATTAACATTATTATCGCAGAAAGAAAAAGCAGCTTTAATTCATTAATGAGCATAAGTCGAGATTGGATGTCATTGTTAGTTCTCTTGAATGCTCTCAATCTGAAATAAAAGTGAAAATGTGCATCAGGTTGGGTCAAGTGCTATGTGAGAGAGAAAGACAGGTTAATATTGCAGATTCCCAGATGTGAGATTACACTGAATGCCAACCTATTTTACCCTAAATGCTGACCAAACTATGGTGGACTTCTTGTGTTTTATAAGATATAAGTGCAGAATTAGGCCATTTGGCCCATCAGGTCTGCTCTGCCATTTAATCATGGCCGCTAAGTTTCTCAACCCCATTCTCCTGCCTTTTCCCCATAACCTTTGATCCCCTCACCAATCAAGAAACTATCTTATGTCATAAATACACAATGACCTGAACTCCACAGCAATGAATTCCAATAGATTCACCATCCTCTCGCTGAAGAAATTCCTTCTCATCTCAGTTCTAAAGGGTCATCCCTTTATTCTGAGGCTGTGACCTCGGATCCCAGTCCCTCCCACTAATGGAAACACATCTTCCCCATGCCCGCTCTTTCCAGGCCTCTCAATATTCTGTAAGGTTCAGTGAGATCCCACTCCTCATCCTTCTATACTTGAGTATGGACCCAGAATCCTCAAACATTCCTCATACATCAAGCTTTTCATTCTGCCATCGTTTTATTAATTTTTGATGGCTTCTCCATTCCAATTCCAACATCTGCCATTCCGAAACTGGGCACATTCCTAAAAGTTTCGTCACGTGACACCCTCTCTTCCCCACCCCAACAAACCAAACGACCTTTTACCCATCTCCAATACTTTTATAGTTAATAAATCATTTCTTTAATATGCTCTACTTTTTTCTCCTGTGGGAAAAAGCCCACATCCTGTAAATTAGTCACAGATTAATCTGCTGCTGGAACAGCATTCCCTTCGAATGGCTTTGAGCAAGTACACAAAATAAATTGTAACAAATCACCAACATCACTGTCAATGCTGACTAATCCTGACAATACAGTACAAAATTACAGACATTTTATATTGACCTATGGCGATTACTCCAGATCCTGAAATGAAATCTCACAATTTGGCAGTAATGATAATGTGGTTTAATTAACTGACTTCAAGCAGATTCCAAAGAGGCTTTCAAAAGGGAATTGGATAAACACTTGAAGGGCAAATGTTTTGCAGGACTCTGGGAAAAGGCGATTTGAGTGGCACTAATTGGATGGCTCAGGTACAAGGGGCCGAATGGCCTCCTGCTATGTTGTGTGCACGGACACGGACACGGACAGCAGAGTTTTGTCAGAGTTCAGGTTTGCAGAAGGTGCAATTTATGTATGGGGCCAGCCACTTATAGTTGCAGACAGCAAACTCCCATTGACTAACAAAAGTTTTTCCTCGTCGCCAGCACACTAGCTTCAAAGGCGACTCATTGTGTCTTGAAGCTATGAAGTGTTTACCACCAATATTTACATATGTACAAGCAGTAATCTAACAGAATGGCAAAATATGTCAACTCTCTTCTTCCTGGTTCCAACTGAGGTTCCTCCCCAGCCTGGGACATGTGCCCTTGCTCCTGATTGGCTCACCTCCCCATACTGCCTCTTCATAGAGCCCGACCTAATCACATAACCCTCAGGGATTATCCCTTAAAGGGATAATGCTACTACAGAATCTCTAATCTTGTCTGCGAGACCCAGTATCAGGTGCGAGTGATCAAATTCTAAAGCTATATCAAAGATCAGGAGAGGCATTTTAAAAAACTTGGTATTTAGTGATCAATTTATAGCTCTGAAAAAGAGACATGGGGACTTAAAATGTTTTCTCTCTCTTTTCTCTTTCCACAGATGCTGCCAGACTTGCTGAGATTTTCCAACATTTTCTCATTTCAGATTTCCAGCACTGGCAGTACTTTGCCTTCATGAATGTGAGATTTTGTTCCTGTAATTGGGTATACCAGGATTACTCCTGGCATATCCTCTTAACGGCCATATCAAAACCAAAACAAAAAACGTCAACCATCAATGTGAGAAAGAAGAAATGTTGCCTCATCTTCAACGGAGGGTGGCTAGACTAAAAGAATCCCAACAATCTCGAAGCAAGTTTTTAAAATTCATTCGGGAGACATGGCTGGCCAGCATTTATTGCCCACCCCTAGTTGTCCAAGGGCAGTTGAGCATTAACCACAATACTGTCACATGTAGGCCAGACCAGGTAAGGACAGCAGATTTCCTTCCCGAAATGACATTCGTAAACCAGATGGGTTTTTCCAACAATGGTTTCAGGGTTATCAGTAGATTCTTAATCTCAGATTTTTTTTATTGAATTCAAATTCCACCATCTGCTGTGGTGAGATTCGAACCCAGGTCCCCAGAATATTAGCTGAATTTTTGGATTGATAGTCTAACAATAATACTACAAGCCTCCCTATGAGCAACTGAAGGAAGTTTTGCAGTACACTGCTGAGGTGGACTTGATCCACAAAATCTGCGCTGAAGCTACAACATCCAGTGACTTTTCTGTTGGTAAGGGAATGGGAGAGGGACTTAGCAAGCCAAAGTCATGAATCTGCTACACATATTCTCAGAAGCAGAGATTCGCGGCAAAATGAAATCACAAACCACTAATGACAGACAGATGAGACTGGAACTGATGGAAAGACAACATTGGAATCTGGAAGAAATAAAAGTTCTCATAGATAATGGCATGTTCCACTCGCAGTACAAATGAATAGCCCCGTGAATCTGTCCAAAATAGAAATGATCACATGGTGAAGTAGGACAGAATCGATTCCCAACAGTGCAGGAGGAGGCGATTCAGCCCATCGACTGTGGACCGGCCACAATCCCATTCAGGCCCTATTCCCATAATCCCACACATTTACCCTGCTAATTTCACTGATAGTAGGGTCAATTTAGCATGGCCAATCAACCTAACCAGCACATCTTTACACCGTGGGAAGAAACCCACGCAGACATGGAGGGAACGTGCAGACTTTGCACAGACAGTGACCCAAGATGGGAATCGAACCTGGGTCCCAGGTGCTGTGAAGCAGCAATGCTAACCACTGAGCCGCCTATAAAATAACTGCACGTCACAATAAGCTGGAGTAGCAAAACTACTTGTTTGAATTTTTAGAGCTAACCAACAGAATTGTCCATCCAGTAATTATGTTGAGGATTTGCCTATCTTCCTATTATACACCTATTAGTTTTTTTTTAATTAGTGTCACAAGTAGGCTTACATTAATGCTGCAATGAAGTTACTGTAAAAATCCCCTGGTCACCACACTCTAGCGCCTGTTCGGGTACACTGAGGGAGAATTTAGCATGGCCAATCACCTAACCATCACGTCTTTCAGACAGAGGGGAAAACTGGAGCACTCGAGGGCCTCTCGAGGACCCTTCCATCCTTCCTAAAATTAGTGGGTTGTTGACAGCTTCCCAATACCTCATCAATTTCATCCCTTTTAACCAGCTTCCAACTCCCAAACACATTCCCCTCTACAGGTTGACATCCCCCACCACCCCCAATAACTCCATGTGAATCTAATCTGCAACATTTAACTCACATCAAAGCTCAAAAATGATAATAAAGAATAGAGTCAAGATCAGAATGCAGCTACTACACATTGTCCTGGTTGAGAAGGCCTTCTGGAGTCTCAAGAAACAGATTCAAATTGTGACAACCCTATTTTGTGCAAGAATGTAACTTATTCTAAATTGAACCTCTCTACAAAGATCCATCTCTTAGATTATTCCGAAACTAGACATTCCTCCATGGATGAAGACTAGTCAGAACTCTGACACTGCCACAGCGACATATGGTTTTGCCGTAAGTATCTTCAGTAGGGCGAACAACCCTCAAGGATCATCATGGAAACTCCAGCACAATCTTGTGAAGTTTCTCAACTTGTAGCTTCTTCAGACCTGTAGCTTCGACAAAGGGTCATCTGGACTCAAAACATCAGCCCTTGTCTCTCCTTATAGATGCTGCCAGAGCTGCTGAGATTTTCCAGCATTTTCTCTTTTGGCTGTGAAGTTTCTCATTTTCTTTAATTTTTTTATTAGTTATAAAAATATTGGGGACATGATTTTAAAAAAAATACGTCTTTCGACTGACAGTGAAGAATCATACAATAAATCTGTTTGGATTTCAGTTGATGTGGGAGGATGGAGCATTGTGTCAAGAAGTAGAGGCACTTGAAATTCACCTATGTTTGCATTGTTGGATATTAGAAATAAGCTCTAGATTTAAATGAGTTTTATTTAGTGTTTCTGCACAAGAAAGGGTAAAATTCTAGTTAGATTCATATGAAACAAAGGTATTTGCATGTATGGTGTTTTTGGTTTCATCTCAAACTGTTTGTTTATTTTGCTTGGAGAGAGTTTATGACATGAGAAGCAAACAGAGCATACAGATGAGCTGTTGCTCAGCAACCTTTAAGTCTGAAAGACCTTTTGAGTTTAGTTTTAACTGGACCCAAGGCAATTAGAGCTTAGCAGCTAGAGGGTGAACAGCTCTTGTGGCTCTGCCAGAAGCAGAAATAATACAGCCAAGTAACGAGAAAAAAGTAAATCTGAGAAACTAAAAAAGAGCTAGCTGTAGACACCAGGAAATGAAAAGAATGGTTCTGGAAAGATTGAAATCAAAGGGATAAAAGGGACTGGAATTTGAACAAGGTACTATTCATTGTAATTCAAATAAATGGGACGACACAGTGGCACAATGATTAGCACTGCTGCCTCACAGCGCCAGGGATCAGGGTCCGATTCCTGGCTTGGGTCACTGTGCGTGGAGTTTGCACGTTCTCCCCCATGTCTGTGTGGGTTTTCTCTGGGTCCCCTGGTTTCCTCCCACAGTCCAAAGATGAGTGGGTTAGGTGGATTGGCTATATTAAATTGCCCCTTCGTGTCAGGGGGGCTAGCAGGGTAAATGCATGGGGTTGTGGGGATAGGGCCTGGATGGGATTGTTGTCGGTGCAGACTTGATGGGCCAAATGACCTCCTTCTGCACTGTGGGGATTCTATGATAAAAGGCTGAGAGTGGCCTGAGTTGAAGAGATACTTGAAAGAACGAAATTTCAAGTGGAGAACCAGACATGTGTGGTACATGAGAAGTTTGGTGACATCTTAACTGCTGTGAAGCAGTAGTGTTCTGCTGGCTTGGCTGGGTACTTGAAAGATTTTATAGAAACTTTAACATACATGGACATTCAAAGCAAAGGCCTACTGCTGAGAAGAAACCCACAGAGGTTTAATTGGATGGCATCTACCACCAGGAGTGGTGTGTCTAACCATAGTTGGCCTGTTGGTTTACAGGGACTGTCTACCACTGAAACCTGAGATATCTTTGTGATATCTGTAAAAACTGGGTATATTTGTGAGGATAAGTGGGAACAAAAGTCAAACTGTTCACATGTAATAGATGTTTTTATATTGTTAAAAGCTAATTGCCATTCCTGTGACTCTGTTAGGCCATATCTTTTAAAAAAATGATTTTTTTGAGCTCAGTTTCCATTCTGGGAACTTGCAGTCCAACAGCATCAACTGGGAGCAGAACTATTGTGAGGATGAACATAGAAGGCCCACACTGCAGAAGGAGGCCATTTGGCCCATCAAGTCTGCACTGACTCTCCAACCGAGCATCTTACCTAGGCCCTAACCCCGTAACCCCACATACCTACCCTACTAATCCCCAAAATCTGCACATCTTGGGATGCTAAGGGGCAATTTTTTGGACTGTGGGAGGAAACCAGAGCACCCCGAAGAGACCCATGCAGATAATGGGGTGAATGTGTAAACTCACACAAACAGTCATCCAAACTGGGAATTCAACCTGGGTCCCTGGCGCTATGAGGCAGCAGCGCTAACCACTGTGCCACCGTGCTGTGTGACCAATGGCTTTGGTGTGGGGGCAAGGCAGATGGAGACAGGGGGTATGCTTTAATGAAGTGTCCAGTCACTACTGGCAACTTAAACTTATCAATGCATTGCATTTGCTATGTCCCTCTGTATATAAATTTATATAAAATTTCCCTGCAATTCGGGGACGTGATGGCCTGGTGATATTATCACTGGACTATGAATCCAGAAACGAAGCTCATGTCCTGGGACTTGGGTTCATATCCCTTCCTGACAGGTGGTGGAATTTGAATTCAATAAAAAATCTGAAATTAAAAATCTACTGATGACCATGAAACCATTGTCAATTGTTGGAAAAAACCCATCTGGTTCACTAATGTTCTTTAGGGAAGGAAATCTGCCGTCCTTCCCTGATGTGGCCTATATGAGACCCAGCAATGTGGTTGACTCTCAACTGCCCTCAGAAATAGCCAAGCAAGCCATTCAGTTCAAGGGCAACGAGGGATGGGCAATCACCTCCCACGGCAGGCTAAAAAAAATCTTCTCAAGCATCACTCAAGTGTTATCTGCAATCAGCCACACATGCAGACAGTGCCAATGTCCCTGGTAAGCTGCATGGGTGCATGGCTGCAATACCAGTCTGAGGGTACTGCACAGCACAAGAGGTTGGGCACAACCAATGCTCCCTTTAATATGAGCATGTGTATGCCACACATGCTGTACGCCAACACGGCAGTCTTAAAAGGAGCGTGAACTGTGATGAATAGGCCAAACATAGGCAACTGAGAATCAGAGGAAACATTGGCTGTGGCATTTTCAAGACATTGCACGCATCATAGATGCAGCTAATCAGGGGGATAGAGAACACAAATAAACCCACTGCCATTATTTTCAGCAATTATACTCGTTAGCAATATTTTTGCAAAGTGAATTTAATGGGTCTAACGGCACATAACTTAACACAGAGCAAATATGAGCTGTTTGAAGGGGCCAGTGTGTTATGCATTGAAGGGTGTTGTAAACAAACAATTATGCAAATTACTAAATACTTGTACAAAATGCTGGATAGTTAGGGGATGGCTTCCAAACATGCCCAGATTTTTTAGTGGATCTGGACATGAACTCAGCACACAATGGCCAAAAATCAGCTCGGAATTACATTCCAATCTGTAACGAATGCCTGCTCATTATTCCACTATGTTCTAAAACACTGTCATCACGAGAGAAAAGCTGAAAATATAACTGAACATGAGTAAGTTCAAAAACCTATGACTGTAGCCCAAAGCCATAAAATTAGTGATTACAGCCCCAGAGGCGAAAGAAGAATTGTTTTGCACAGTGAATTATTGTGACCCGGAATGCACTGCTGAAACATTCGGGCATGGGGATGGAAACAGATTCAGTCACAATTCCCAAAAACAACATGTTTGAAGGGGAGAAAAATGCAGGATTATGAGGGAAGAGGAGTAGGACTGACTGGATGTCCTCTTTCAAAGAGTTGGCATTAGCACGATGGACTGGACGTCCTGTACAATTCTGAAATTGCCAAGTAACACACAGTTCATAAATATGGCCAGTCATTCCGGCTCTGTGCAGGTCATCACCATTTACATACCCTTTGTCTTTTTGTCTATGCCATTCCTATCAATTACAGCAACTCCCTCTTCCTTCATAAGCCTTGCCCTCAGTATAAATCTTGTCTGATTTTCTTTGTCTTCAGCTCAAATGAAGGGTCATCCAGACTTGAAGTGTTGGCGCTATTCTCTCCCCATAGATGCTGCCAGACCTGCTGAATTTTTCCAGCATTTTCTGTTTTTGTTTCAGATTCCAGCACCCGCAGTATTTTGCATTTGTCTACATAAATAAAGGTTGTTTCTTGCACCCTCCCTTTGTCCCAAAGTAAGCACAGCCAGACACCAGGCAACGGGGACACACTGCAACACCACTCACTTAAATACAATGATTGCTGTGGTGGAGAAATGACCTAAATGATCATCAGAAGGTACAATGTCATGTAGAATATCAGTAAACAATTTTAACGTGCATGATGCATCCTCCTTTAAAGTAAGCTGATGGGAAATGCTTAAGGCCCGATTTTAACCTTGCCGACCTGGCAGAGACCAAGCAGGATGTTCAGCCTCTTCGTAAAATTGAGGTTGGCATTGGCGATATATTCCTCGAGGTTTCACTGAGGAGACCTCCTGCCTCCAGCTGCTGCCCCAACACTAAAGCCATTAGCAGTCATTATGTTCAACCTTGCAATCCTCCCACATCAACTGGAATCCAAACAGGGTCTTTGTTACCCAACTGAACGATGTTCACTGCCAGCCTGTGTTTTTCAATCCTGTCTCCAATATTTTGTAACTAATTACAAAAGCATTCAGATAAAATGATACAATCATTTTTATGGGCCTATGATTTTTCTGCTAAGTTACTTGTAGTAGTGCGCTGGAATGCCCCGGGCCATCTAATTTACCACAGTATCCTGCGGCCTTCCAATCCGGTTGCAATCCTACTCTGCACTTCTAAGCTTCCAGTGGGAGATTGGCGTCCACAGTGCCTGATGGTGCACTTGTTAATGACTGGGAGTATCTGGTCAGGGAAGCAGATTGTCTTTCATATCTCGTGCAAGTCTGCCCAACAACCATCACCTCTTACTGCTGAATATTCCTTTCTTTCTCCACTGACCATCTCCTCCATTGTTAATGTCAAATTATAGAAACTTCCATTGAATTACATAGAATACACTGCAGAAACAGACCGTACACTCCAACCAGTCCTCTGCTCAAACCTCCCCTCTTCTGTCCTCATCCAAATCTATCCTTGTAATCTCTATTCGCTTCTCCCCTATATGTTTATCCAGCTTCCCCTGAAATTTGTCTATGCTATTCACTTCAGCCACTCTTGTTATCTTGCATTCACATTCTGTCACTCCTGAGGTAAAGGTGTTGCTTCTGAATTCCTGATTGGATTTCTTGGTGACTATCTCCTATCGGTGACCTCTAGTTATGCTCTTCCCTAACAGATGAAACATTCTATCTGCACCCATTCTATCAAAACCTTTCATTGTTTTAAATAACTCTTTTTAAACACCTCACAGACTTCTTCTCACAGAATCATATAATCCCTACAGGGCAAAAGGAGGCCATTCAGCCCACTCAGGCCCGATCGCCGTAAACTCACATATTTAGCCTGCTTAGTTAGCACTGCTGCCTCACAGCACCAGGCACCTGGATTCAATTCCAAAAAGGGTTGAGGTCACTGTCTGTGTGGAGTCTGCACGTTCTCCCTGTGTCTGCATGGGTTTCCTCTGGGTGGTCTGGTTTCCTCCCACAGTCTGGCGACTCAGTGATTTTCACAGTAACTTCATTGCAGTGTTAATGTAAGCCTACTTGTGACATTAATAAATAAACTTTAAGCTGACACGAAGAGGCAGTTTAGTCTGGCTAATCAACCTAACCCTTTCAAGGGGAAAGGGATCCTCCAGTTTGTTTGGTTTTGGTGTTTGGTTTACTTGGTTTTGTGGCCTTACTAACCTGTGGTACATATTTCAGTTTTCTCTTCCATGCCAATTCCTTTCCAACGTCTCTCAAAACCACCAAACTGCTCTTGCCATCTCCAAAGCAGCTCTTCAAGCACGTTTCTCTGAGACAAAAGTAACTAAAGCATTTTTATCTGAGAATTAATTCTCCTAGCCAGGAGCAGCACGAGGGTATTTGCTGCTCTAAGCAAACCTTCAACCACATACATAAAATTAATGACTGTTCCTAAAATGAAATCCTCGTAGGTAGTCACTATCTGTGACCTTCCCTCACTCTGGTCGTAGCCTCCCACTGTTCTGCAGCATTATGTTCCCTCAGTGCCAGTTATAGATTCCTGCCCTCCACCCTGGCACATCTTGCAAAACCTCAACACCCACATCACAGCAGCATCAACCGAGAGCTTTCAGATTGGTTGAAAATGCAGAACCAGCATTTTTGATTGTTCAACATCACCCCACACATGCAGAAGAAATAAATAACTTCAGTGATGAGAAGGACTTTCAAATTAACAATTTTGTATTTATATTACGTGATGACTTAAATACTGGGACTTAGAATCATAGAACCATAGAATTCCTTCAGTGCAGGAGGAGGCCATTCAGACCACCAACTCCCCACTGACTCTCTGAAAAAGCATCCTACCCAGACCTAGTCTCACTCTATCCCCATAACCCTGTGCACTTATCATGGCTAATTCTCCTAACCTATGCATCTATGGGCACTAAGGGGGAATTTAGCATGGCCAATCCACCGAACCTGCACATCTTGTGATCAACATGGATTGAGTTATAAGGAGAGGCTGAATAGACTGGGACTTTTTTCCCTGGATTGTAGGTTTAATGTTGGCAAGTGCGAGGTGGTCCACTTTGGTAGGAATACTGGTAGGAAGGACTATTACTTACGTGGCGAAAAACTGCAGCAGACGACAGTGCAGAGGGACCTCGGGGTCCTTGTGCATGAGTCGCAAAAACCCAGCTTGCAGGTGCAGCAGGTGGTCAGGAAGGCTAATGGGATGCTGGCCTTCATAGCGAGGGGGATTGAATATAAAAGTAGGGAGGTCTTGCTGCAGCTGTATAGGGCATTTGTGAGGCCGCAGCTGGAGTACTGTGTGCAGTTTTGGTCGCCGCACTTACGCAAGAATATTTTGGCCTTGGAGGGAGTGCAGAGGAGGTTTACTAGGCTGATGCCGGAGTTGAGGGGGTTGAGCTATGAGGAGAGGCTGAATAAACTAGGCTTGTACTCGTTAGAGTTTAGGAGAATGAGGGGAGATCTCATTGAGACGTATAAGATGATGAATGGGATGGATAGGATAGAGGTGGAGAGACTCTTCCCGCTCAGAAAGGACAGTAGGACTAGGGGGCACAGTCTCAAGATAAAGGGGGGTGCGGTTTAGAACGGAGTTGAGGAGGAACTTCTTCACTCAAAGGGTGGTGAATCTCTGGAATTCTCTGCCCGTTGAAGTGGTGGAGGCTGCCTCGCTAAATATTTTTAAGACGCGGGTTGATGGGTTTTTGATAAGCGAGGGGATTAAGGGTTATGGGGAGAGGGCGGGAATGTGGAACTGAGCCACGACAGATCGGCCATGATCTTATTGAATGGCGGGGCAGGCTCGAAGGGCTAGATGGCCTACTCCTGCTCCTATTTCTTACGTTCTCATGAGGCTGAGGGGTGATCCTATAGAGGTCTATAAAATAATGATGAGGGGCGTAGACAAGGTAGATAGTCAATATCTTTTCCCAAAGGTAGAGGAGTCTAAAACTTGAGGGCATAGGTTTAAAGTGAGAGGGGAAATATACAAAAGTGTCCAGAGAGGCAATTTGTTCACACAGAGGGTGGTGATTCAGCGGAACAAGCTGCCAGAGGTAATAATAGAGGCGGGTACAATTTTATCTTTTAAAAAGCATTTACATAGTTATATGGGTACAATGGGTATAGAGGGATATGGGCCAAATAGGGGCAATTGTGATTAGCTTAAGGGTTTCTAAAAAAAGGGGATGGTATGGACAAGTTGGGCTGAAGGGCCTGTTTCCATGCTGTAAACCTCTATGATTCTATCTTTGGTCACAAAGGGAAAATTTTAGCATAAGCAATTCACCTAACCCACACACCTGTGGATTGTGGGAAGAAACCAGAGTATCCAGAATCAAACCCAGGCCCCTGGTGCTGAGAGGCAGCAGTGTGAATCACTGTGCCACTCTTTTGGAGGGTCACTGACGTACTCAGCAATGGTGCGATTGACAATCTGCATATTTAATGTAGAATGTTCAAATATACAATTGTCAAACACGTGTATCATCACAGAGCTGGTGTCATAAGAAAAGGTGTTTGGAGACAACTTGAATTCCTCCAGCGACAATTTCTCATGGGTCGTCATCTTTTCCTTCACAACGCTGAAGAAATCATGTTGCGAAAAGCATTGATCAGCATCCCAATTAGTGTTGTTAAACACGCTGATGGCTATTCCATAGAAATAGAAACCCTACTGTGCAGAAAGAGGCCATTCGGCCATCAAGTCCACCCCGACAACAATCCCACCCTGACCCCATCCACATATCCACTTGCCAATCCCTCTTACCTACGCATCCCAGGACACTAAGGGACAATTTAGCTTGGCCAATCCACCTAACCTGCACATCTGATGGCTATTACAACCATCATCTCGGTACCTAAGAAAAACCAAGCAGCGTGCCTTAATAACTATTGGCCGGTGGCTCTGGCATCCATCGTTATGAAATGTTTTGAAAGGCTAGTCATGGCACAAATCCATTCCAGCCTTCCTGACTACTGTTGCAGCAGTCGGAACTGTGCCTACCGCCCCAACAAGTCCACAGCAAACACCATCTCCCTGGCCCTGCACTCAACCCTGGAATGTCTAGATAACAAGGACACCTACGTCAGACTTCTATTTATAGACTACGGTTCGGCCTTCAACACTATTATTCCCACAAAACTTATCTTCAAACTCCGTGGCCTGGGCCTCAACACTTCTCTCTGCAACTGGATCCTGAACTTCCTAACTCATAGGCCACAATCAGTAAGGACAGGCAACAACATCTCCTCCACGATCATCCTCAACACCACTGCCCCACAGGCTGTGCTCTCAGCCCCCTCTTACACTCCTGATACACCAATGACTGTGTGGCCAAATTCCCCTCCAATTCGATTTTCAAGTTTGCTGATGACTCAAGCAATGACAAAGCAAAGTACAGGAATGAGATAGAGAATCTGGTGAACTGGTGCAGCAACAATAATCTCTACCTGAATGTCAACAAAATGAAAGAGATTGTCATCAAATTTAGGAAGTATAAGGGAAAACATGCCCCTGTCTCCATCAGTGGGGACAAAGTAAAAAGGATCAAGAACTTCATGTTTTCAGATGTCCAGATATCAACAACCTGTCCTGGTCCCCCCATGCCGATACTATAGTTAAGAAAGCCCACCAACACCTCTAGCTTTCTCAGAAGACGAAGGAAATTTGGCATGTCAGTTACAACTCTCAACAACTTTTACAGATGCACCACAGAAAGCATCCTTTCTGGTTGTATCATAGCTTGGTATGCCTCCTGCTCTGCCCAAGATGGCAAGAAACTACAAAAGGTTGTGAATGTAGCCCAATCACGCAAACCAGCCTCTGATCCATTGACTCTGCCTTCACTTCCTGCTGCCTCGACAAAGCAGCCAACATAATTAAGGATGCCATGCACCCCGGACATTCTTTCTTTCACCTTCTTCCTTCGGGAAAAAGATACCAGAGTCTGAGGTCACGTACCGACCCACTCAAGAACAGCTTCTTCCCCTGTTGCTGTCAGACTTTTGATTGGGCTGACTTAGTATTAAGTTGATCTTTCTCCACACTCCAGCTATGACAGTAGCACTACATTCTGTACTCTCTTGTTTCCTTCTCTATGAACGGTATGTTTTGTCTGTATAGCACATAAGAAACAATACTTTTTACTGTATCTTAATACATGTGACAATAATAAATCAAATCAAAACAGCTTGGTATGGTTCTTGTTCTGCCCAAGACTGCAAGGAATTACAAAAGGTCATGAACGTAGCCCAATCCATCACGCAAACTAGACTTTCATCTATTGACTCTGTTTACACTTCCAGCTGCCTCGTCAAAGCAGCCAGCATAATTAAGGACCCCATACACCTGGACATTCTCTCTTCCACCTTCTTCCGTCAGGAAAACGATATGAAGTCTTAGGTCACGTACCAACCGACTCAATAACAGCTTCTTCCCTGCTGCCATCAGACTTTTAAATGGATTTACCTTGCATTAAGTTGATCTTTCTCTACACCCTAGCTATGACTGTAACACTACATTCTGCACTCTCTCGTTTCCTTCTCTATGAACGGTATGTTTTTTCTGAATAGCGCCTAAGAAACAATACTTTTCACTGCATGATAATACATGTGACAATAATAAATCAAAACAAATCAAATCTATATTATCTGAAATAGCCTCAATGCATTCACTTGATTTTTTCTCCTTGTCGCAACTTCACCATTTAGAACATTATCTGACCCTGCGTTGCCACTTCAAAATATGTGCAACTCTTAAGAAACAGATTGTATTGACTGTGATGGATTCTGAATTGTAATTCAAAGCTGCTGGCTTTGTGGTTTCAAACGCAAACAATTCTACTTCCCTTGCTCTAACTAAAGAACTCAAGCAGCTTCTCCTTTGTGTATTTATATCTGTCTCATTACTACAACATCATGCAGGATTTCCCAAAGCCCTCTGTGGTCAAATAGAACAAAAGATCCAAACGGGAAATCAACAACTATTCTTGAACAAGTAAATAGTTCAAAAAAGCTGCGGAAATATCCATAAATGCCAAAGTACAGCTACCGACGAGATGGTTGGTGTGGAAATTGAGGTAACAAAGAATCTGGAAGCGCGAATATCATAGAATTCCTGCAGCGCAGGAGGAGACCATTTGGCCCATATCAAGTTTGCACCAATCACAATCCCACCCAGACCCGATTCCCGTAACCTTACATATAGACCCTTCTAATCCCTGACACTAGGTAAATTTAGCATGGCCAACCAACCTAATCATAATTCATAAAGAAAGAATACACTGCATCATCTTCCAGCTAATGAGTATATCCTGGCAGTCATACAGACCACACATTGTAATATGGTGATTAAACCAATTTGTGACAGAGGGTTGAATGCAACTTGATCGGAAATCCCAAAATATGTCAGACTTGCCAAGCTCCAACCACACTGCACGAAGACGACCATTCAAAATTGGAAATTATCGATCATGTTATAACACTGTGTGTTATTTTTGGCATTAGTGTGCTAATATGATGTTTCACTTTAGGTGCAATTCCACTGACAAACTAAGAAGCTTTTATCAAAACAAACTTTATTTAACACCACCGTTCAACTATAACAAATTAATTAGCTTAACATTTAACATTTGAACAATGCTTAAACATGACAAGATACAATTCTTAACTGCTAACCTATCCCAATGAGTTCCAATTCGAGTAATAGTCTTCTTAAAGATTTGAAACTGCTCTTCAAAACCAGTTCGCAAACACAGGATTATGTGCTTGTAATTAGATTGCACGTCCCTGAGCTCTCAGAGCACTTCTGGAGAGACAGAGAGACACCTCTTGCTTCTTTCAGAACCAGAGAGAAACTGACTCTTAAATAAAAAGAAACTGTATCTTTCCTGCAAGCTAAGTTCCTTCCATTAGCACATGTCTCTGTCTCTGTCAATCAACCTAATCAAAAAGCCACTCTGAGCCCAAGGGAAACCTAAGTAAATGCAAATGCATTAACTCTGTTTAAACAAACACCTCATTAGCTAAAATATCCTGCATTCTCAACAGTTGACCTGCCTGTCGCCCACACAAATTGGTGCCTTGTAAAACCAAGTTGAAATTTAAACATACTCCTTTAAAAAAAATACATTTCTTATTCACACAGTGCCATTACACCTGCAGCTATATCGGTAAATATTTTCCAGCTCAGAGTTTTGCCAGGGGCAGGACTGATCTAGGAGTGCAATCCAGACATCCTGGCCAGGCACATGCTGACATTGTCAGCTGGGGACTCGCCATGTGTTGTGCTTTGCAACGAGAACTGGGAATATCTTAGAGCCACAGAGCAATTTTACAAAAAGAGGCCCTTCGGCCCCCATTGTGTCTGCACCAGCCAACAAACGCCTATCTATTCCAATCCCATTCTCCAGCACTTGGTCCGAAGCCTTGTATGCTCAAGTGCTGATGGAAGTGCTTTGATGGCCCAAATGACAAGTAATTCCAGGTCACTCAGCGATGCATCAAAGATCAAAACATGGGCACAGAATAAGACAGCACAAACCTTTCAAACCTGTGCAGTCCATTGTTACGAAAACGATACCACTTTCTGATCATCTTTGTTCCTATTTCCATTAGGTAGGAAGGATAATGAATATTTTGTCCAGGCTATGAAACTGTTGTGGAGTATGGGTTGTTAAAACCAGAATTTTCATAACCTCTCCAGAGAGAATACGAAGATTATATTGGCCTAAAGCAGTTCTCACCCTAGACAGGACTTTTACGCTACATTTAAGTCTGTTACCAGGGTGGGAAATTGGGCAGGACTCATAATCAAAGGCCAAGGAGTTTATTTCCTGTTGCTCAATTTTAAATCTGATGGCGATATTCAGTTGGATGCTTCATCACACAGCTGGCAGCAAATTAAAAGGCATTTAAATCACATTAGCATTTGGGAAGTAACTGCAGTCAAATAGAAACATAAAAATATGAGAAGTAGGAGGAAGGGCAAGGCACGCAACCCTTCACGTCTGCTTTTCAATAGGACAATGGCTGATCTTATTTGGGGGCGGCACAATGGCATAGTGGTTAGCACTGCTGTCTCACAGCGCCAGAGACCCGAGTTCAATTCCTGGCTTGGGTCACTGTCTGTGTGGAGTTTGCAAGTTCTCCCCGTGTTGGCATGAGTTCCCTCTGGGTGCTCCGGTTTCCCCCTACGGTCCAAAAATGTGCAGGTTGGGTTGATCTGCCGTGCTAAATTATTCCTGAATGTTAGGGGGATGTCAGGGGGATCAGTAGGTTAAATATGTGGGGTTACGGGGATAGGGCTTGGGTGGGATAGTTGGCGGTGCATGCTCGATGGGCTGAATGGCTTCTTTCTGCACTGTAGCGATTCCATGATTCAACGGTAAGTCCACTTGCCCACCCTATCCCTAATATTGCCTCAAGATCTATCAATCTGCCCCAAATATACTCCACAGCATGCTGCAGTGAAAAATTTCAAAGAATCACAATCCGTTGAAGGTGGTAGTTACAAATCTACACATATAACATCTCAAATGGCTGACGCTTTATCTGGAGACTCTGATGTTGAGTCCGCGATGCTTCAGTGAGGGGGAAAAGATCCCACTACACCAAGTCCTCTGAGAATTTCAATGAGACTCTCTCATCCTGCTCAACTCTGCAGAATATACACATCCATTCCACCATCACATACCAGGAATCATCCAAACTGGACAGGTAACCGTTACCAGCTGTGCATTTGGTAATTTCCTTTGTTAATTGGGCCCAAGGTGAGACTAAAACCAAGACACAGAGCTCCTGTTTCTTGATACTTCAGACTTACAGCTCCCCTCACACCCACCCAGAGTCCCAGCGATCCCCAATTGTATGTTTTTAGGAACCTAATAAGCTAACACACAATTTTTTAGCCCCTTAAAGGGGTATCTCCTATTTATATGTGCTGCAGGTACTGAACTGAATAATGCCCCCCTTCACCTGTGTATTCTAACAATATAGTTAATATATCCATCCACTCCTGTGATTTTTAATCATGGATACTAATGGTGAAACCTCCACCAGGAATTCCTTTGGCGACTTTCCTATTTACCCATGTTATTTATCTGGTTCCCTTTGACCGTCTGCTGGAAGTTCTGGCTGTGTGGAAATTCTATTCTATTCAATTTTGCATAGCATCATCTCACAGCAGTGAAATTAAAAGGAATCGTAGAGTTCTTACAATGCAGAATGAGGCCATTCGGGTCGACACCAACTCGTACACAGGCTTACCCTGTAACCCCACATATGTACCCCGCTAACCTCCCTAACCTGTGTGTCTTGGGTTACTATGGGGTAATTTAGCATGACCAATCAACCTCACTTGCAAATCTCTGGAGTGTGGGAGGAAACTGGAGGAAACCCACGCAGATATGTGGGGAGTACATGCAAATTCTACACAGTCACCCAAGCCAGGAATTGAACCCAAGTCCCTGGCGCTGTGAAGCAGCAGTGCCAACCACTGTGCCACCATGCCACATGGAACTGCAGAGTGACATCACCCATGGTATGATGTACGTGGTCACATGGTAAGAGATGCTCAGAAAACAGTCTAGAAGCAACACTTACTCAGTGTTGAGATCCAGTAAGCAAGCAAAGGCTGCCATTTTTCTGATGGCTTCACACAGAGTTTGTGCATCGGAAAAGACAGATCCTACTCCCCAAAGAAGATAACTGATTCGCAAGATAAATAGGATTGGCAACCCTCCCGGGTTATCCTGGAGTCTCCTGGAATGAAAGATTAAAGTTCTGGACACAGCTATGAGCAAACCCAGAGAAAAATCAGCAGCATATTCAAGAACATTTTTAAACTTCGAATGCTTTCAGTTATTAGTCATGAAAGGAAATTGGATAGGGGAGAAAGAAACTTTGACTGCATCGAGTGCTTAGAGGGAAGGGTTCATGTGATGGAATCTCCAGCAATCCTTCCAATTGGCATTGGCAATCACTGGTCAGGATAGATAGATACACTCCACGTAAAGACTAACACCCAGAACACTTCACTGAAGTGCCACAAAATGTGTCATAATCAGGCTAAGATGTTAGATCTCACCACTGTGATCATATGGGCAACACAATGGTTAGTACTGCTGCCTCAGTGCCAGGAACCCACGTTCGATTCCCAGCTTAGGTCACTGTCTGTACGAAGTCTGCGTGTTCTCCCTGTGTCTGCATGGGTTTCCTCCACATGCTCCAGTTTCCTCCCACAGTCCAAAAGATGTGCTGGTTAGGTGCATTGGCCATGCTAAATTCTCCCTCAGTAGACACCACAGTGTGGCAACCAGGGGATTTTCACAGTAACTTCATTGCAGTGTTAATCTAAGCCTACTTGTAACATTAATAAACAAACTGAAACTCCTGTTGCAATGTCCTGGGACTGAGATGATAGGCCTCCAACAAGCACAACCTTAATAATAAATATACTTTAAACTTAAAACAATATGTGCCTACCTGTGCCATAACGTTGAGGTGCTCGGGAGAGCAAGGGTCAACATGGAACTGGAGAATAACACCATCCACGGTATGATGTATACAGTCACATGGTAAGAGATTCTCAGAAAATAATCTAGAAACAATGCTGTGCAAGCAGCCAGGTGGAGCATTACCATGCATGGCCATACTTGGAACTGTAAACAGTTAAAGCTTACCATTGTTAAGTTTAAACAAAGAAACCTCAAAATCTCATCAATCTGCACCTCCACAGCAACAGAACCAAACCATATTATATCATGTGTCAGAACAATGTTTTGTGATATACCATGGTATCAACAGCAGGGATCAACAGCGATAAGAAAGGTGGGAACTAACTGTAGGAACACAGAACAGTTACCCAAAGTATGAAAGAAACTGAAGCCTAACTAGAGAGAAGTGCATCTCAGAGGAGAATTGCCAGACACTGAGTCACATAGGGTCAAAGAAATCATTATAGGTGATGACCTGGCGGTATTATCACTACACTAATAGTCCAGAAACTCAGCTTATCTTGTGGGGACCCGGGTTCAATCCTGCCATGGTAGCTGATGGAATTTGAATTCAATTTTGTAAAATCTGAAATTAAGAATCTACTGATGACAAGAAACTATTGTTGATTATTGGAAAACCCCATCTGGTTCATTCATGTCCTTTAGGGAAGGAAATCCCTTACCTGGCCTGGTCTACCAGAGCCACAGCAATGTGGTTGACTCTCAACTGCCCTCAGGCAACTAGGGATGGGCAATAAATGCTGGCCAGCCAGCGAAGCCCATGCCCCACAAACTAATGCATAAAAAACACATGATGGGTGAGAAAAATGGCAAAAAGGCTGTACTTACATTTAAGAATAGGTGGTGGTCCAAGTGGCTCAGGAGTTGAAAGACAGCTGCAGATAAAATCTGTCAAACAAAAGAATAGACAGGTGAAGTAGAGAAAATAACCCCATAAAATTGGCTGGCAGAGTCAAAAGCTTGAAAAGAAACTTGCAGAGTTTAAATAAAGAGAATCCTGCGGACCTAACAGCAAGAAGTGTTGCAGATTTAAATTTAATTTAAATTCAAAAAGATGACAGAGAGGCTTTAAATTTCAAAAATGGCTGAAGAAAGAAGGACAGTAAGCTGCAGAATTAAGCCTCGTGGCTTTTAGAGCAGTGGCACCCAAAGTGTGGGAAAATCGAATACTAAAGAAACTGCTAATTCACAACTTTAAAATGAAGTGTGTCTTCCAAAACTCCCACAGCAAGAGACATTCCAAAAGGAAAACAGAAAAAAAAATCACTGAGAAAAGCCATGCCCTTACCTTGGACATCTTGAGTTGTTTGCAGCAAGTCACAGTCACTCGAGAGCCTGCTAGATTCAAAAAGCAGTGTGGGAAAAATCACAGAGACTCAACCAGCCACTGCTGACAGGTGAGTGAAACAGAACAGTGATAGTCTGACAGCTCTTGAAGCAGCAGAACACTTAAAGAGTTAACAGCATTCAGAGCAGCAACCACAAGAGGAAACAAACAGCAACAGACAGGGAAATTAGATAGAGAGAAACTCTCAAAAAAGACCCAGAGCAAACAAAGACCTCACAGAAGAGGCTACAGAAAACCTCAGAGAGGAGGCAATGAAAAAGATACCAGAAAGAAGGCAACAAATTATTCCAAATGGAGATCAATGAAAGATCCCAGAGGAAGGGCACCAAAATGACCTCCAAAAGAAATTCACAATTCATAAAGAGGAATCAGCAATACAATAGATAGAAGAACTTAAAATATCAATAGTGGATAGGATGGGAAAATTTGCCCCCGTTTCTCATTAGCTAACCAATCCTCTCCCCATGCTAATATGTTACCCCCTACACCATGAACTCATTTTGCACAGTAACTTTTGACACAGCTCCTTATCAAATGCCTTTGGAAATCTAAGTGCACCACATCCACAGGTTCCCCTTTATTCACAATGCTTGCTTGTTACATCCTCAAAGAGCATTAATTAGTCAACATGATTTCCCTTTCACAAAACCATAGCAACTCTGCCTGATTGCATTAAGATATCTTAGGAGTCCTGCCATAACCTCCTTAATAATAAGTTCTAGCATTTCCTCCTATGACAGATGTTAAGCAACTGGCCTGTAGTTTCTTGTTTTTTTTCTCCATTCTTTCTTGAAGAGGTGTTCCATTTGTTATTTTTTAATGTGGTGGGGTCCTTCCCAGAATCTGGTAAATTTTGTAAAAGTACACCAATGTATCTACAATTATTTCTGCCACTTCTTTTGATACTTAAGGAAATCCATTAGGATCTTGGGACAGATCAGCTTTTAGTTCTAATAGTTTTCCCAGTACCCGTTTTCTGGTGAATATAATTGTTTTAAATGCCAATGTGTCTTTCACCTTTCGAATCACAATTATTTCAAGGGTATTATTTGTACCTTCTGCCGTGAGGACAGATGAGAAATATCTGTTTAATTCATCTGTGATTTCCTTATTTTTCATTATTCATTCCCTTGATTCTCTCTCTAGAGGACCAACACATACTTGACTTTAACTTTTCCTTTTCCTTTTGTAAACATCTGTTGAAACTCTTGCTATTTGTTTTTATATTTCTAGCTGGCTTTCTGTCCAACACCAACTCCTCCCTCATTATTCTTTGAGTCATTCTTTCCTGTCCAATTTTCTGACCTGCCATTAACCTTTGTGGAATTTTACACCTTTTCTTTTGGTTTGATTTTATCTTTAACCCAATTAGCTAGTCACAACAGTCTTTCTTTCTCACTGCAATGTATCTTGTAGCTGAGTATATGGAAATAACTCTTTAAATGCCCAACATTGCAACTTTACTGACTTATTCCTTAATCTTATTTCCCAGATCACTTCAGCCTGTTGTCTTCACACCCTCATAATGGCCCTTATTTAAGTTTAAAACACAACTCTTCGGCTGGAGTTATCCGCCTTTTGGTCCTGCCGATGGCACATCACTGCTGTGAGATTCCTGACGGCACAAGGTGCAACCAGTGGAAAATCCTGTGGACAGCAGTGGGACCAGAAGAGCCTGCTGCCGGCAAACAGTAGGCCACCTCCCACTGCGAGAAGCACACCTTTAGATTCAAACTGAATGCAAAGTTCAATCATATTGTGACCACTGCTACTTAGGATTGCCTTTACCATGTGATGAGGTCATCAATTCATCTCGTTGCACCTGTCTAGATCTAGCTCTCTGATTGGCGAAGAACAGGAGAGGCAATGGCCCGATGGTGTTACTGTGTGACTATTCATCCAGAAAACTGACTAATGTTCTGGGAGGTCAGGGTTCAAATCCCAACACAACAAATGGTGGAATTTGAATTCAATTAAAAAAATTGGAATTAAGAATCTACTGATGACCATGAAACCATTTTGATTGTCGGAAAAATCCATCTGGTTCACTAACATCCTTTCAGAAAGGAAATCTGCTGTCCTTACCTGGTCTGCCCAACCTGTAACTCCAGAGCCATAAGTTGATAATATTGTGCTCAAATTTGGAGTTTGGCCGAGTCACTCCGAGATGTAGTCACACAAGTTGACTGTCCCTGGGAGGCAGTCGGGTTATTGTCTATGTAGCAGATAGCACCAGGCAAGCCTGGGATGGGCACAGTGACTGCAGAACGTGTCATATTAGTAACAGGAAGGGCCTCAATCTCAGCTGTTGTGAGAGGCACGGACTGCAGACTCGGTGTTTCAGCTGCTGTGGCAGTTAGTATGAACAGACCTTCCCAATAAGTTCAAATTTGATGTGAATTATTCAGTAGCAGTCACTGACATATCAAGAGGCCACCAGTGACACTATTTATTTATTGGTGGAGAATTGTGTGTGGCGTTGGATCAAAGAAATAAAGGTATTTTATGAAGAAGCAAAACTTGTATCTTCTTTACAGCAATCTAGAGGCTCAGGCAGTTAGTGGGACTGGTTCAGGTACTTGAAACAGATAACCCCAGTTCCTGACACACATGGTGCCATCTGAAGTGATCGTATAGCTGTTGGGTTGGGGAGTGTGGCTGTGTACAGCAGCCAGTTTGCCCTCACCATAAGTAGTTTGCATATTGACTATCTGGCCCAGCTCCAGAGTCGACAGCTTGTGGGCACTGTGGTTATAGTAGCTCTTTCCTCTTTACCACCATTTTATTAAGGCTTCCTTCACATCTATGACGGGGCCTTGGCAACAGAGATCATGGTCCTGGTGCGTCTAGAGAACATTCTGTATGCTGGTATGACATTGGGGAGACCATGCAGACACAATGAACAACGCTCGATAATCATCAGACAGGAGTGTTCTCGTCCTGTTGGGGAACACTTCAGCGGTCACGGGCATTCAGCCTCCTGATCTTTGGGTAAGTGTTCTCCAAGGTGGCCTTCACGACACATGATCAGTAGAAACTGATAGCCAAGTTCTGCACACAAGGACGGCGTCAACCTGGATCTTGGGTTCATGTCACGCTATCTGTAGCCCCCACGACTTGCCTGGGCTTGCAAAATCTCACTAACTGTCCCGGAGACAATACACATTTCTTTAATCTGTGCTTATAATGCTCTCTCCACTCATTGTCTGTACCTTTAAGAATTGATTACCTTAAAGACTCACATTCCAACCATTATTTTGTAAACTGAGTGTGTGTATTTATATGCCCTGTTTGTGAACCTGACTCCCACTTACCTGATGAAGGAGCAGCGCTCCAAAAGCTCGTGGCTTGTGCTACCAAATAAAACTGTTGGACTTTAACCTGGTGTTGTGAGACTTTTTACTGTGCTGGTAAGAGGCCAGAGGGAGGGGTCCAGGTGGAGGGAGAATGATGGAGGCGGGTGAAAGGATCTGCTGAACAGGGAGAGGGCTCCTCCCAAACAAGTGAGCACGGAGACAAAGGCGGTGGACAACAAGTTCAGCATCATGTCGGACCTGAAATTTGTTAAGGTGAGGACATAAGGATATGAAGTTCTTTGCTGAGTACAGCACAGCCTCAGAGGGGATGGTGAATAAGCAGCAAGGACTGGGGTTAGGAGGAATGGGATTCGAGGTTCAGGAGGAGGTGGAGGGAGAGTCCTGATGGGCATTGGTATCGATAAGTTGTTGGAGCTTGTGTTCCTTAACACCTAAACGGAAGAGAAAAAGTTTCTTGTTGACGTGTCAGATGAGACGAAGAATGAAGTGAAACTGGGGACGAAGACAGCTTTGAGAAAGAGTGAGTCGGTGCTGCTGGAGAGAGATATCAAGGGCGTGCACATGGTGGCGCATAGCACTGAGTGTGGATCTCAGGCTGTAGCGAGAGCAGTAGTCCAAGGTTCAGAGTATATCCTCGAGACACCTGTAATCCTGGGTGGATTCGAAGGATGAGGGATGGAATTTCACTTGCGATCCACATGGGGTGAGTCGAAGACAGTTGCTGAGGAAGGAAATATGGCTGTGAAAGTGAGTTCTGGCAAACACCGTGTCAAACACCAGGAGAGAAGTGATGGTGCACAGGGTGAGAGAGACAAACAGAAATCCTATCAGAGAGAAGAGCAGTACTTCTTCAGGGAATGCATTCCTGGAAGAGAAGCAAGTTAAACAGTAAGACAAAGTGAATTACTGCAGATGCTGGAATCTGAAACAAAAACAGAAATTGCTGGAAAATCTCAGCAGGTCTGACAGCATCTGTGGAGAGAGAATAGAGCCAATGTTCTGAGTCTGGATGACCCTTCATCACAGCTGATCAGTCTCAATGGTGTCAGGGTGACCATCAATGAAATTATTAAATACATGACAGGCAAAGACAGGGATGAGGAGTTCTTTCTCGATCCGGATGCAGTGAGTATCCATGTCAGTGAGGGCCCTTGTTGCAAAAGGCCCTGGTCTGCCATTTTGGAGTCACACTGCTCTGAGTCCGTGCTGAGATATACCTGCTGCTGATAACACTACAGGAAGTTGGATATCCAAGTATTCTAACAGTGGAGGGACTGAAAACAGGTCCTGGAGTCTATTAAACTCACTGTTGTGGTTCTCCTGCAGCACCATCGCACATCCCGATGGGATTGTTGGCAGTCACTTTGCTTTAGTAAAGAATGAACTTTGAGAGGTAGTTAATTGCAGCAGGGAAATGCTGCAGTGTGTGTTTGTTATCAGGAGTGGACATCCGCTGTATAAGCTGCCTTGTCTGGGTCTGGCTTCACCGTTGGCAGTCAGCAGGTGACAGCACTGAATCTGCATCTCTATGTGGCAGGGCTGAACTTTATGCAAAACATGTCAGGATAGTGTCTGTAAACATCAGCACAGTGACTATTCTCCAGATACACCAGGAACACAATTCCTATGGCCTCGTTTCTGCTGCAGCTCAAACTCAAAACACACGTAAGTAGTGCCCTCATGCGATGGTGATTAATTGGAAAAAGGTACTGTGATCACAATGCCCACAGACCTGGCCCTCTAATACCTGGTCAAACGGTCAGGATCCAGACTGCATATGGCCACAACAAGTTGACGGTGGTGCACAGTCATTCCCCACCACCGAACAGTTCCATGGTAGTCTCAGATGCTGCCCATTACACATGAAACCAGTGTCACCTACTACAGGTATTGGAATTGGCTCCAGTGAGTGCCACAGTACCTCAGCCATCCAGCCTACAAAGCAGGCCCCTTACACCAGTGGACATGGAGGCTCTCCCAGAAGCTTATACAGCAGGTCCTGCACCCACTGGGTGCATCGAAAGAACATCCCGGCTCATCCAGATCGAGGATATCAGCCCGAGAATACAGTAAAGTAATTAAGGGTTACGCTGACCAGGCGGGTAAATGGAGCTGAAACCACGAAAAAAGTCAGCCATGATCTTATTGAACGGCAGAGCAGGCTCGAGAGGCCAGATGGCCGACTCCTACTCCAAGCTCTCATGTTCTTATCTTCTTAAGGGTATCTCCAGCACAGTCCACTGGAATAATTACTGTCTCAGGTTTATGACCAAACCAAATATAAGGTTCCAGGACTAAGTAGCAAACTAGTCTACAATTGGGCTTTCATCTCTCTTCTTCTAAACAACAGAACAGGTGATGGGAAGGAGGGGGAGGAGGCACTATATGCTATGTAACAGCTTAATCCACGTTTCAGCCTGTGTGAAGTGTGATTTGTTGGTGGCCTGTTCAATGTCTTGTAAAATGCTTTGCACACAGTTACTGTTCACGCACACTGTTACATCCCCATACCACCAACTGTCCCAAATTAAATGCAGAAGATGAAGACCAAGCGGTCACGTGATGATGGGGCTATCTAAAGGATCACATGATGGAAGTGCAGGAGTTCTCCCCAAAGAGTGTGCAGAATGGAAGCACATAAGAGCTGCTCATGGCATTAAATGAACTCTTGCTGTTGGAAATATTGGTCACCAGTCATTGGAACCCAGGCATTCTACATTATGCACTAGATTTCTGGAAGGCTATTGGCAGTCTAAAAATAATAAGCTGCTATACACTATCCAAGCACATGGGAAAAATGGGAATATATTAAAAAGGAACTAAAATGGCTAGTTGGCAACAGCGAGATATAGTGCATGGTTAGGTATCTGGCTGGTAACCAGTTAACAGCAGGATTGGTACAACTGGAGCCATTGCTATTTATAAGTCTTATAAATCAACCAGGGGAAGGAATAGAGCCCACGGTGTCCAAATTGGAAACAGGGGTGAATGACAGTAATATTTGCATGCAAATTGAAAGAGATCTTGACAAGATCAGTCAGTGGGCAGAGAAATGGAAGGTGCAATTTAGTGTAAAGTTATTCAATCTGGCAGGTAAAGAGTTAACATAGATGATGGTAATTGATTTGTGGTGATCGAAGAAAGGCCCCAGACCTAAGGATCACACGCGAGGGAAGACTGACTGCCATGGATCTTGCATTCTCTTGAAGTCAGAGGCAATGTGATTATGGAAGATTCAGACAAATGGAATCCAAAAGTTTCCAAGGAATTTAAGCCCCAGAGGTCACAAACGAAGGACAGTAAAGGAAAATATGAATGTTAGCTATTAAAAGGACATTAAATATGTGATTTAAAGGAGGACCAGACAGGTTCATATTGACAAATGGAGTTTGGGATTAGAAATGTACCGAAGGATAGATTGTGGAAATATGAGTGAAATTGGCCAAGACACTTCTACCAGGCTGTTACCACGTCTGCACATATGGATCCAGTTCTCTTTACCCTGAGCCTGCCACTTCTTAGTTCTGTGCTCCTTACAACATGTTTTCTATCGTCATTATATTTGTGTAGACTTTCATATCCAAGTTCATCATTTGCTCTTCTATTTTAGGTGCGGAATAAGTATGTTGGTTCAAGTGAGGCAGGAGCAGCAGCAGACAAGGCTAATGCAACAAAACACACAGCGACTTTAAATGAGTGCAATCTCTAATTAATAATGTCGACACATGATGCCAGCAGATTCTCTTTGAATGGTTGACTGTTACCGGCAAAACTCAGTTCAACAAATCAATGATTTTATTATTTTTGAAAGGCTCACGTATAACATGCCCTTGACCCAGGCTGGTGCCTCTCCATCTGTCTGGAAGGGTTCAAATTTGGGGGAACTACATTGAGAATAATATGTCTAACAAGGTTTCTCCCCCATGGGCAAAACTCTGGGCATTTTTACATGAAGGAACTTGGAAATCAAACTCGGAGACCCAGTAAACAGTGTACTCTGGCGAGTCATTGGAACAGCAATAATAGATTGTTTCTTGGACTGCCACACACAATGGCTGCTGACATCAGTGGTTAGTTAATGTTAATGTAGCTATAAATATAAAACAGTCACTAATAAATCTAATTTGGAATTCAGGAGATTCTTCTTAGATAGGATTGTGGACGTTGCTGCACCATAAGGTGGCTAAATAGCATAATTAAATGTTTAAAGCAGTACATGAAAGAAAAGGGAACAGAAGGATAGGCTGATAGGGTTCGATGACTAAGGATTCCAGGGAGTATAGAGCGTGAATCTGTTAGGCCAAATGGGCTGTTTCTGTGCTTTACATTCAATAGAATTAAGACCAGAAGAGCAGAATTAGTCCAGTCGGCCCATCTGCTCCACCATTTGATCATGGCTGAAATGTTTCTCAGCTCCATCCTCCTGCTTTTACCCATAATCCTTTGATCCCCTTACTAATGAAGAACCTATCTCCGTCTTAAAGACACTCAATGACCTGATCTCCACAGTCCTCTGTGACAATGCATTCCACAGATTCATCCCCTCTGGCTGAAGAAATTCCTCCTCCTCTCAGTTCTAAAGGGTCGTCCGTTAACTCTGAGGCTGTGCCCTCAGATCCTGGTCTCCCCTACTAATGGGAACTTCTTCCCCACATCCACTCTATTCAGGCCTTTCAGTATTCCGTAATTTGGCATAACATGAACGATAATAAAGTTTAAATTGATATTATAATACAATATAACCATATATTAACCTGCATGAATAAAGGCAATTATGTTTGAGATGATTCCTCAGTTCCTGTTAATCAGAAAAGCAACTGTTGCAGAGGGAATATGAAGTCAAAAGGATTGGCCAGGCATCAGTTTCTTTCTGTCCAGAGATTCTCAGAAAAGGAATGATCTTGGGCATTCTTAATAATTGAAACTAAGAAAATTTCTTGACTCTGTGGGCTGTGATTGAGCTGGAGCAGGTTTGCGTGTATGTTGTGTTGCCAAATGAAGATTAGGTTAGAAGTTGGATGGGTGCTACCTTCTGTTTCCATCCTTAAATCATTGAACCCAACCAGAGTTTGGGCAAGTCAGCGTGCCTTGTACTTTCATATTTGTTGCATAATCCATTGTAATCATCAGCAGTAAGACCAGAAAATGCTTCCCAGCTGTGCCTGGCCAGACACTGGGACACAACACACAATGCAGGATGCAGAATGCACTGGGCAAACATGGGTTGCATTCCACTTGGGTAAGTTTTTTCAGAAGAACTTTGCTGAAGCTGTCTAGGATTCTCTTTTTAAAACATCAATAAACACAACTGACTGACTCTTATAGCCCATGTTGTTTTTGCTGCTGTCATTTCACTTAAATCTTTTTAATATTCCCCAAGAAACTTGACGTCAGAAAGTAAAATGAAATCTTGAAGTAATTTGGCCTGAAGTTTCACTAAGTTTCATAGAATCCCTACAGTGCAGAATGAGGTCATTCAGCCCATCAAGTCTGTACCAATCACAATATCACACAGGCCCATCCCCATAGCCTCATGTATTTACCCTAGCTAGTCCCTCTGACACTAATGGACAATTTAGCATGGCCAACCAACCTAACCTGTACATCTTTAAACTGTGGGAGGAAACCCACACAGACATGGGAAGAATGTACAAACTCCACATGGGCAGTGACCCAAGGCTGGAATCGAATTTGAGTCCCTGGCATTGTGAGGCAGCAGTGCTAACCACTATGCCACTATATTGCCCCTACAACACTCCACAAATTTAAGAGAAGGGGCTAATTTCCTAATCCATATTTCCAAATTTCTGTCCAACGATTTGAACTTGGATTTTGACTGACATCAAGTCATGATTCATTCACCCATGGTAATTTAATGTAAATAAACCAGAGATTTAGAACAGATTTGTTTATTATAATCTGTTACAAGCTATATGCATCACACCGTTCCCGTCTCACCGTGTTGATAATCTCATAATGCAGCTTTTGTGACTCAATGCAAATAATATCTCAGAAGATCTGCTAGCATCATACTAAATCGTTAGCATATTGCTCAATGCTTCTCCAAGTTCCACACTTACCTCTAGTAACATTTTACTTGTCCTTATTCCCCCATCATGATTTTTCATAGTATGCCTATTGTCATTAAGCAGTGTACACTCTGGTTCAATGTGAATCATGTCGTATCTTCAAATAAATAAGAATTCTCTTGACCTCAACCCAGGCACCGTTATTCAATTTCCTTAGCTGTTTAGAAAATAAACTCTAATAACCTGAGCAAATTTACGAAGGAAATCATGAAACGGAGCAGTGAAGTGTGGACATACGTACATTGTGCCATTTATTACCAAGTCAAACAATTAGTCGCTTGGCAGTGCAAACTACAACATTCATGGAAAAAGACAGATGCTGCCGAAGTTTTTCATTTTGCATGCAGCAGGTAAAAGTAAAGTCACCATAGTCCTCGATGACCACAGGCCACCCCGTTGAGGGGAGGTAGTGATTTTAACCCAAGGGTCACCACACACCTCAGGCGAGGGGCAAGATTGAGAAGGAGGGCTTCATGAATAATCTCAGCTGGTGCGGGAATCGAACCCGGTCTGTTGGCATTGCTCCACGTTGTGAACCAACTGTCCAGCCAACTGAGCTAACTGATTTGACAGAACAACTCACAAGAATACCAATTGGAAAGGAAACAACAATTTATATTTCATGAGAAGAGGCCAATCAGCACCCTCTTCTTATGAAATCAAATATCTAATTATCTTAATCCTAAAGTTTACTGCTGTTGATCATTCAGCATCATGCTTTCTTTCATTCTGTGATACTGAAACAAAGTCAGATTATTGACATCCATTAGCACAAAGTCTCTGATCATTTCTATGAAAAGAGGAAGTCAAAAATGAAAATAAAGGAATGAAGTTCATAGCAATTAAATAATTGTTGAGCTTTAAGAAAAGTTATCTTACAGGCGATTCATTCATTATACACTGTGAAACTCCTTTGATGAAGAAGTCTCCTACATGTAGGCACAGAAACCTTCAAAGGGCAATTTGTTTCAAAAGGTTATTTGATGAAACCAGTCTCCTTCGCAGTTACATGGGACAGCAATGAGTTAACAAATATTCTGGAAAGCCTGCCATCTCTCACAGAAGGAATTCATCTTGTTTCACAAGTATGTACATAAGAATGAAATGTGTTTGTTGTTATGAGGTCATTTCTGGGCGTTATTGTGATTGGAGTTGGATCGTGGAAGCAACAAAATGAAATTACTGTGTTCCAAGTAGCCAACTAACTTGTCTCAAGTGCAAAACATCAGTCTCAATAACACGCTTGCAGCAATGAATCAATTCTTGTTGGCTCACTTACTTTGCAGTTGCAGTGATCTTTGTCAGATGTCACTGTGATGAAGGCAGGGGCCCATCTTCAGGGCTGATGGTTGTTCACAGTTGTGTCCTGGAAATCTAGTATTTAATTGCTGCTGATTCAAGGGCAATTCTGAAGTTTGTTAACATGGTCCCAGATATATCCTTGGTGAGGAGGACCGGGGTGGGGGGGGGGCATTCATTCTTATTTATGATTGAGGCGTCCTTATTAAAGGGCCTTGTGGAGCTGGTTTCTGCCTCTGTGTCCCCGCCCGACCGGTGACAGTGCAATTTCCATCCTCTTTTTTTGAGATGTTGATGTGTCAAGACCCGGCGAGAAAATAGGTTGGTGAAGCTGCAGAGTTTCACACCAGTTTTCTTACCAGAACTGACACTTTGTCAAATTCTAGGAAGGTCGCCGCCCCCGCCATAGAGTTGTACAGCACAGAAAGAGGCCTTTCAGCCCATAATGCCTGTGCCAGCCATCTATTTAAATCCCATTTTCCAACACTTGCTCTGTAGCCTTGTATGCTTTGGCGTGTCAAGCGCTCATCTAAATATTTCTCAAAGGCTGTCAGGGTTCCTGCATCTGCCACTCTTTCATACAGTGAATTCCAGAATTCTCACCCCCCTCTGGGTGCAAGAAATATTTCCTCAAATCCCCTTCAAGTCCCCTTACCTCAAATCTATGCCCCCTGGTTATTGACCCCTCTACTAAGAGGAAAGGTTCCCTTCCTATCTACCCTGTGTCTCTCATAATCTTGTACACCTCAATCAGGTACCCCCTCAGCCTCCTCTGCTCAAAGGAAAACAATAAAAAAAGCATCTTTATGGACATTTCCTCTAACTGGATATCAGAAAGATCAAAGCCATCCACCATAAACTCTGCTTATTCCCCTCCCCCCAACAACACTAGCCACTTGCAACACATCTCAGCAAACACCTAATTCTTTTATATCCCTACAAATATCACATTGAGGTTCGATTGTTCCACTGTCTTTACTGCCCCTCCAGTCTGTACCCCTGGTAAGCTCTCTAACGTGTCTGAAATTAAACCAGCCATATCTTCTCCTCAACTAAATCTGACGAGCCCTATGTTTGCTGCCCTACTTTGACTCTGCCTCCAAAAGCACATTTAAAATCCTTTCCCTCCTATTAGAACTCCCCCAGACTCTCGCCTTCCATTCCCACTTAGACCATACAAATGTTGGCCTGTCATGCAGCCGGCGGTCCCTTAGTCTTAAAATGGGTATCAGAGTCTTCAGCCTGAATTTAAAAAAGAAACATGTGTAATTTCAGTGTTAACTGATGCTTTATTACAGAAGTGTTGATTTCCCATTAGCTGGTATTGTAAAGGATGACTCAAATATCGTATCATAAACCTTAAAGTGCAAATCTTTCCATTATCAAAATTTCCTTCAGCCGAGTTTGGCCCCTTTGTTAGGGACCAGATCAGAAACTCCAAAGTATATGAAGAAGTTAGTTGAGACCATGACCGTTCCTGATTTTGGCATTAGGCAGCACGGTAGCACAGTGGTTAGCACTGCTGCTTCACAGCTCCAGGGACCTGGGTTCGATTCCTGGCTTGGGTCACGGTCTGTGTGGAGTTTGCACATTCTCCTCATGTCTGCATGGGTTTCCTCCGGGTGCTCCGATTTCCTCCCTCGGTCTAAAGATGTGTGGGTTAGGTGGATTGGTGATGCTAAAAACTTGCCCCTTTGTGTCATAAGAACATAAGAAATAGGAGCAGGAGCAGGAGTAGGCCATCTAGCCCTTTGAGCCTGCCCCGCCATTCAATAAGATCGTGGCTGATCTGAAGTGGATCAGTGCCACTTTCCTGCTTTCTCCCCATAACCCTTAATTCCCTTGTCTATCAGAAACCTATCTACCCGTGACTTAAATAAGTTCAGCGAGGTAGTCTCCACCACTTCAACGGGCAGAGAATTCCAGAGATTCACCACCCTTTGAGTGAAGAAGTTCCTCCTGAACTCTGATCTAAACTGCAACCCCCCTTATCTTGAGGCTGTGCCCTCTAGTCTGGCTATCTTCTCTAAGTGGGAAGAATCTCTCTACCTCTGCCCTATCTATCCCCTTCATTACCTTATATGTCTCTATAAGATCCCCCCTCAGCCTCTAAACTCCAACGAGTACAGACCCAGTCTATTCAGTCTCTCTTCATAGGCTAACCCCCTCATCTCCGGTATCAGCCTAGTGAATCTCCTCTGCACTCCCTCCAAGGCCAATATATCCTTCCGCAAGTGCAGCGACCAAAACTGCACACAGTACTCCAGCTGCAGCATCACCAGTACCCTGAACAGTGGCAGCAAGACCTCCCTGCTTTTATATTCTATCCCCCTTGCTATAAAGGCCAACATTCCATTCGCCTTCTTGATCACCCACTGCACCTACAGACTGGGTTTTTGCAATTCGTGCACAAGGACCCCTAAGTCCAACTGCACCATAGCATGCTGCAGCTTTTCGCCTTTTAAATAATAATCCCTCCTACTATTATTTCTACCAAAGTGGATAATCTCACACTTGCTAACATTATACTCCATCTGCCAGGTCCTCGCTCACTCGCTCAGCCTATCCAGATCCCTCTGCTGACTTTCCACACCCTCCACGCAATTTGCTTTTCCACTCATCTTCATGTCATCAGCAAGTTTCATACCCCTACACTCAGCACCCTCCTCCAGATCATCTATGTAAATGGGGAACAGCCGAGGCCCCAGCACCGATCCCTGCGGCACTCCACTAGTCACCAACTGCAACCAGAAAAGCACCCATTGATTCCAACTCTCTGCTTCCTATTAGACAATCAATCCTCTATCCACGCAAACACCTTACCCCCAACTCTGTGCACCCTCACCTTTTGCAGCAACCTTTTGTGAGACACCTTATCAAACACCTTTTGGAAATCTAAAAACACCACATCCACCGGTTCCCCTCTGTCTACTGCTGAGGTGCGTAGGTTAAAGGAATTAGCGAGTAAATATATGGGGGTAGGGCCCTGGGTGGGATTGTGGTTGATGCAGACTCGATGGGCCAGATGGCCTCTTTCTGCACTACAGGGTTTCTATGATTACTGTGAGGATAAGGTGTTTTACTCCAGGTGAGATTCTATTGGCCCACTAGGAAGCTTTTACTAAAATAAACTTTAGTTTCCATACAGTTTAACTACAACAAAAAGAACGAGTGTGATTTTTACCAGTTGAAATATTTAAGCATGACAAAATTTCTTAACTGCTAGCCTATCTCTGTTAGTTCCACTTTAAGCAATATTCTTCGCAGATGTAAACTCCTCTTCAAAATCCGTCAGCAAGGACAGACCTGCATGCTGACACGCAAGCTGCTATTCCTTAAGCCTCCAGGACACTTCTGGAGAGAGATACCCATTTTTTAACAGGTTCCAAATAGCAGACTGCAGAGACAGAGAGATAGAGAAAAGATCTCCTGCTCCTTGCAGACCTAAGCAGAAAATTCCCTGCTTGTCTCTGTTGGAGTAGCTCCACCCATTTAGCAATGTCTTGGCCACTGTCAATCGAAGTAACCAAATCTTACTCTGAAAGCTCAAAGGACAACCCAAAAAAAAACTGCATGAGCTCAGACGAAACAAAAAAGTCCCAATATCTAGGATCAATTATTCTTCGACATTCTCAGCATGTGGGCTGTCTGGAGCATACAGATCAGCACTAATTAAACAGAGCTGAGTTTTAAACATACCCTTCATAAGAACGAAGATATCAATACATTTCTTAAAGACACAGTATTGTCACAATGTTTGTAAATCACTTCTGATAATGGCTGATGGAAAACTGCCATTTAAAACAATTCAGCTGTCAAAATTAGCTTTTTTTAATTCCAAAATATCTTTCACTATCTTTGGTAAAAAGAGTTTTTATTCACATTATTTTTGGGAGAAGCTCATCTGAGGGGCTCTGTAGGGATTTTATGGTGCAGACAATCATAAAGGAGTTCTTTGCAGCTTGTAAGTCATTGATAATTAGATAGTCAGGCTCTACTTGTGTCACGTATTCTCAGCTGAGTCACATTGTTGTGGATTCCAAGTCTTGCTTCAGAGACAGGCACACGGTGACACAGTGGTTAGCACTGCTGCCTCAACAGTGCCAGGGGTCCAGGTTCGATTCCCAGCTTGGATCACTGTCTGTGCAGAGTCTGCATGTTCTCCCCATGTCTACGTGGGTTTCTTCTGGGTGCTTCAGTTCCATCCTATCGTCTGAAAGACATGCTGGTTAGGTAGATTAGCCATGCTATATTTTCCCTTTGTGTACCCCAATGGGCACTGGAGTGTGGAGACTAGGGGACTTTCACAGTAACTTCACTGCAGTGTGAATGTAAGCCTAATTCTGACACTAATAAATAAATAAACTTTAAACTTTCCCAATGCAGAACTGAGAGAATGCTGCACCAAAGGTGCCATACGATGCAGGATAAGGCAATAAACTGAGGCCCTAACTGCCCTCACAGGTGCACAGAAAAGATCCTAGAGAACTATTAGAATTAAAGAGGAGGAATTCTCTAGTCCTGACCAATATTTATCCCTCAACATCACGAAAATTGATGACAGGCTCCCTGTTGCTCACCGTAATGGGACCATTATGGCCTGTGCACAAACTGGCCCACATCTGCTTCCTTACCACAGTGAATATGTTCAGATGTATTCAAATGCAAGTTCTTCCTTTGTTTACATAGCCAAATAACACACCTGTTTTTGGATGATTTCATCTAGGAAAACAAGTGAAAAAAGGAGGGGGGGGTCCAAGAACAGACCCCCAAGGAACTCCAGCAGTAACAAACTGGGGAACCGGAAGAGGAACCATTACAGGTGACCCTTGAGCTATGTCTGGATATATAGTGGTGGAACCAGGTGAGTGACGTCCCACCAGTTGGAGTCTAGAGGAAAGGTGGCTAACTATATCAAAAGCTGAGAAGGGTGATTTCCTATTGACACAGTCTCATAAGATGTCATCTATGACCTTGACAAGAACTATCAATGACTAACAAGAAGGGTGGCACGGTGGTTAGCACTGCTGCATCACAGCGCCAGGGACCCGGGTTCAATTCCTGGCTTGGGTCGCTATCTGTGTGGAGTTTGCATGTTCTCCCTGTGTCTGCGTGGGTTTTCTCCCTGGTGCTGCGGTTTCTGCCCACAGTCCAAGGATGTGCGAGTTAGATTGATTGGCCATGCTAAATTGTCCCCAGTGTCAGGGGGACTAGCAGGGTAAATATGTGGGGTTACGGGGATAGGGCCTGGATGGGATTGTGGTCGGTGCCGACTCGATGGGCCAAGTGGCCTCCTTCTCCATTGTAGGGATTCTGTGTTTCATGTCATGGCAGGAAGGAAACTTGATTGGACGGATTCAAGCATGGAGTTGCAGGGAAGGTTGGCATGAATTTACACAAGGCAACATTTCAAGGACTCAGGGAAGTTCGGAAAAGGAATGGTAATTTGCAAGGACAGTTAGCTCAACAGTGTTTTTTCTGGAGGAAAGGGATGAGGAAAGTAGATTTAAGGAAGAGGAGAACAGTACCTGAGGAGCGGGCACCATATTAGCTAATTGGGAAGGACAGGAAGGTGGGCATATGATCAAGGGCCATGTGATAGGAGAGAAAGGAGGGAAAAACCTGATTTCAAAGCTGGAATAGAGGGTAGGTTCAGCCCGGTGGGCTAGAGGAGGATAGGGAAGTGGTAGAAGTAACAGATAAATTATCTCAATCTTAGTGACAAAGAATACCATTAATTTCTCCAGCTACCAAACACACCTTCCCTTCCAGCATTCTGAAGGAATTATTCCTCCCAATCCATTTCTTAATCACCCCTAACACTTACTACCCTTCCCATTGCACCTTCAAGGACAGGAGTTGGAAAGTCAGCCCCTCACCTCTGCCTTTCCCACCAACCAACTACCCTGAACGCTCTTTTCAGATGAAACAACAAATTACTTGTATATCTTCCGCTTTCATATCCTGCAGCCGCAACTTAGGATGCCACTTCCTCTACACTGGGAGGGGTACGCACTCCACACACTAAAGGAAAGTTAATTTATTAGTCACAAGTAGGCTTACGTTAACACTGCAATGAAGTTATTGTGAAAATCCCCCAGTTGCCACACCCCGACGCCTGTTTGGGTACACTGAGGGAGAATTTAGCGTGGCCAATGCACCTAACCTTTGGACTTTGAGAGGAAATTGGAGCACCCAGAGGAAACACACGCAGACACGGGAAGAATGTGCAAACTCCACACAGACAGTGACCCAAAGCCGGGAATCGAACCTGGGTCTCTAGTGTTGTGAGGTAGCAGTGCTAACCACTGTGCCACCCCACACTAATACTAATTGGACAATTGCTTTGTTGAACACTGTTGGACATGTGGGAAGTTGTATGTTGGGCACTTGGAAAGTTTGGGTTAATTATTCAATTTCCTTTCTATCACAGAGCAACAGGCTTTCCAAAGTAAACAGAATGATTTTGAAGTCCTGCTACAACAAAGTGTGGCTTGTTTTCTGCTTTTAGCATCTGAGTGTTATATACAAGAAGTGCATGTGCAAGAAAATAACTGATAGCAATGACATCAGCCAACAGTGGTTAAGGTGCAAGTTTGGTCAGTGTAACAAATAAAGGGGGGATACCTTCGCTATAATATAGAAAGATCATTATTAATAGAATTCGTCTGTGAAGAGATTAAAAACAAGGGAGTCAAGGAGTCTTACTTCAGGGAATTACTTTAGGGTGAAGAAGTGCAACTGTTTACATGAGTGGAATATTTCCAAAGGATTCAGGAAGAGATATGTTGTGAGGTTTTATCTGCGGCACGTAGCTTCAATTTTGGCAAAATAGAATGTAGAAAGGAAGACTTTCAGAGAGCTTGCGAGGAAGAATGAGAAGCCAAGATGTCATTGTGTCTAGTTGAGCCAATCGATCACTCTGGACATCAATGAAGTCCATTCTATCCTGACTCAAAACAGGTTTTGGGGGAAGCAGAGGGGGAAATCAGTTAAATGCTAACAAACCCTTGTTCCATTCACCTTCCAGCATTCCGATGGGATTCCTCTCAATCCATGTCTTAATCACCCTCAACACTCACTAGCCTTCCCGTTGTACCCATCTTTATAGACAATGATTGTTGGTACTGTTTCTGTTTGTGCCATTTACACCTCCTCTACCCCCCCTCTTGTTTCTTTACATGCCTCATTATCATTCTCTTTTGCTTTGCACCAAGATCTCTTTTAATGTCTCCTGCCTTCTACTTTATTATGGAATTTGCCTTTGCTTCTTCTCTCGGCCATGCACTGACACTGACTTATACACAGTTCAATTTCCAGTTGTGATGGAAAGTCTTCAAGTCGATATCTTTCTCCACTGCTGAGCATTTCCAATATATTTTCTTTTTTATTTTAGTCCTTCCTACTTGCCTCTTCCACCCTCACCTCCAAAAGCAAGTGAGAGGGGTTTCAGTAGATGGTACAGTAGAGAAGCTAAACCAGATGTTATTTTGTGTTCACTATCGATAGTTGGCAAATAAGAGTAGAACTTGCTTTGTGTGGTCCAGTCATGAATGGCTTAGTCGGCTGTCCCTAATAAATGATCATGTCTGTGTCCCTTGGGCTTAATGGCCGTACCAGCAGCGTGAAATGTGTGATAAAGATTACTGGTGTTAATGGAGACAAAGCTTTCAAAGGGAAACTGTGCGATGGGGCAGTTGGATTACTTCAGAAACATTGTGGCGAATGCACAGCTAAAAACTAAACTGTTGAGAATTTGAAAGGTAAATAACTGGAAGGAAAGTGTTATTTTCTGGGGAAGTGACAGAAGAAAGTGGGTTTAGGTGAGGAAAGTGCAATGTGGGTGACGAGCGATACAAGGAAGTGATTAGGGATGGCTTGATCTGTCAACCAGAATAGAGAAGTCACATGAAATGCCAAGGTTGAGAGCGTGGCTGTAAATATGGGTCAGGGAGTCCACATGGGGGAAAGTGGTGAGGATAGGAGGACAGTGAATACAGGACATGCCCCTGTCTCCGTCAATGAGAACAAAGTAGAAAAGGGTTGAGAGTTTCAAATCTTTAGGTGTCCAGATCATGAACAGCCTGCCCTGGTTCGTCCATGCCGACACTAAAGTTAAGAAAGCCCACCAGCGCCTCTACTTTCTCAGAAGAGAAAGGAAATTTGACATGTCCGCTCTGACTCTCACCAACCTTTACAGATGCACCATAGAAAGCATTCTTTCTGGTTGTATCACAGCTGGGATGGCTCCTGCTCTGCCCAAGACCACAAAAAATACAAAAGGTCATGAATGAAGCCCAGTGCATCACTCAAACCAGCGTCCCATCCACTGACTCTGGCTATACTTCCCGCTGCCTCGGAAAAGCAGCCAGCATAATTAAGGCCCCAGTGCACCCTGGACATTCTCTCTTCCACTTCCATTGGGAAAAAGATACAGAAGTCTGAGGTCACTTACCAACCGATTCAAGAACAGCTTCTTCCCTGCTGCCATCAGACTTTTGAATGGACTTATCTTGTATCAAGTTGATCTTTCTCGACACCCTAACTACAACTGTAACACTACATTGTGCACTGTCTGCTTTTCTTCTCTATGAACGGTATGCTTTGTCTGCATAATGCACAAGAAACAATACTTTTCACTCTATGTTAATACATGAGGCAATAATAAATCAAATCAAATAAGAGAGAAATCACAACGAGTTGGGAAGGAAGTTGAAATCATTGAGGATGAGAAGTTACTCCATGCAGTGACTGAGGGAGGAAAGCAGTGAAGATATCTCAGTGAGAAACATAGCAATTGACTTGGGTGGGGGGTAGATAACAAGGAGCTTAAAGGCTAGCTAAAGGGATGAAACAAGATGAGTTGTTTGAAGGGGGAGAAGGTGTCAGAGGAGCTAAGGGACAGGCTGAAGTGCAATTTGAGGATGAGGGCGACATTGTCCAAATTCACAGCAGTCTGGGGGTGGGGGGGGGGGGGGGGGGGGGAAGGAAGTAGTAGAAGGTGTCGTCAGGCTGGGAGGTTTCTTTTCGATTGAAGGTACATCTTCCAGCAGCTACGTTTCATCAAAGCCATGATGTCAGTGCAATCATCTGGCATCAGCTCGGGAATGGCATTGTCCTCATTCACAAGTGGATGTACATATCCCAGAGAGAGAGGAGAAGACGGGAGGTGAGAGTTGATTTGCAGGCAGAGTCCAAAGAGTTGGAAATGGGAAGGATGATTGGAACAAGAAGTGGGTAGAAAAAATTAGACCCAGCAAGCGCGCTGGCAGGAAATGTTGGTAGGACAGCAGGGTGGGGAAATTGCTGTTTGTAAGCACGCAGCAATAATGGACCACTCAGAATGTCAAGACGGGCACCAAGTGTGCTGTAGGCTTATCTAAGAGGGAGTCAAGCTGGGATTGTAGCAGGAGCATGTGGAGCACATGGAGTGCTGCAGTTTAGTATTGGGTTTTACCAGGGCAGAGAAATGGAAGCAACAATGGTGACAGGGATAAAGGGATGAGGAGGAGTAAAGAGAAAAGTGGGAGGGAAAGGTCAATAGAAGTGATGGAAAGCTTTTGTTAACTTAGGGGTTACTGATGTAACTCTCTTCTCGCCAACCCTAAACTATTTCTGGTCCGAATCAAAGCTTTTGCAAATCATTAGTGAGGAAACTGGTCATTTTGTTTTAGTTCTTATGAACTTCAGGGACATCAGTGTTGGTGAATGGGCGACTTTCAATTCGAGGCAGTGTGTCTCAGCATCAAGCTCTGTCAGGTGAGATACGTGTTGCCAGGTTCAGAGCAAAACTCTTCCAATGTGGGTCAACAGCAAACGAAAGCTCAGGCTGCTGTACTTGTACAGTAATTTTCCACCTCATCATGCGCAATTATCTCCTGGCCAATGCTAAATTAGGGCAATTTCTTGCTGTAAGATCATGTTCAATTGTCCAACCTCATTTCACAAAGCCCCAGAGCACGTAGCTTTCTATTCTATAGTAAATTTGAACTTAGCTCCCCTGTGATTGAAGGCTTATTTTCAATCTAAAGCTCGAGCCAGCTCCTGTCTCATTCCATATCTGAAACTGTCTCTTCAAGACCAGTTGAATTGATCCAATTAAATAAATTGCAGTAAGTATAAACTTAGAATAATTCATCTGATTAAAGCTGGTTAAGGGAGAAATGCATTCTGTTTTATGCTGATGCCACTCCAAACTATCCAAATTGCATTAACAAATGAAAAATAATTGTTAATTTTTGGTCATAAACTGGATGAAAATCGCAAAGCAGGGAGGAGGGAGGTGGGGAAGTGCGAGGGGCGGGGAGGATGGGGGGGGGGAGAGAGGGGGGGCGGAGTGGGGGGGGGGGCGGAGTGGGGGGGGGGCGGAGTGGGGGGGGCGGAGTGGGGGGGGGCGGAGTGGGGGGGGGCGGAGTGGGGGGGTGAGGAGTGGGGGGGTGAGGAGTGGGGGAGGGAGTGGGGGGGTGAGGAGTGGGGGGGTGAGGAGTGGGGGGGGTGAGGAGTGGGGGGGTGAGGAGTGGGGGGGGTGAGGAGTGGGGGGGGTGAGGAGTGGGGGGGGTGAGGAGTGGGGGGGGTGAGGAGTGGGGGGGGTGAGGAGTGGGGGGGGTGAGGAGTGGGGGGGGTGAGGAGTGGGGGGGTGAGGAGTGGGGGGGGTGAGGAGTGGGGGGGTGAGGAGTGGGGGGGTGAGGAGTGGGGGGGTGAGGAGTGGGGGGGTGAGGAGTGGGGGGGGTGAGGAGTGGGGGGGGTGAGGAGTGGGGGGGGTGAGGAGTGGGGGGGGTGAGGAGTGGGGGGGGTGAGGAGTGGGGGGGTGAGGAGTGGGGGGGTGAGGAGTGGGGGGGTGAGGAGTGGGGGGGTGAGGAGTGGGGGGGTGAGGAGTGGGGGGGTGAGGAGTGGGGGGGTGAGGAGTGGGGGGGTGAGGAGTGGGGGGGTGAGGAGTGGGGGGGGAGGAGTGGGGGGGGGAGGAGTGGGGGGGGGAGGAGTGGGGGGGGGAGGAGTGGGGGGGGGCGGAGTGGGGGGGGGGAGGAGTGGGGGGGGGAGAATGAGAGGGAGAGGAGGAAGGAGGGGGAGAATCAGAGGGAGAGGGAGAGGGAGAGGGAGAGCACATGCTTGGATTTTAGAGATGAAACAAACAGCATTTCTTCCCTTCAAGCTTAACTCCTCCCATTAAGCATGTGACTCTGTCCCTGTCAATCAAGCTAATCAAAATTCTACACTGATGCCACCAGGAAAGACCCAAGTAAACACAAATGCATTAGCTCAGCTTAGATCGAACACTCCAAGTTTAAAATAGGTACTCATCCTGTGGTCCCTGCTACCAATTTAAAGGTTTTGCTTGACAAGTTGGCACCCTGCAAAACAGACCTGAATTCTAAACATACCCCTTCCAAGAAACATGATATAAATATATCTCTTCAATGCACAGTATTATCACAAAAACATAATATTAAATTGGATGTTATTGTTCCTTAAAATCTCTGTGGTAACCACAGATCTACATGGTGTGAAAAACTCCATGTGATGCTTTATACCACAACCAAAACTGTTTCAACTCTTTCTGTCAGAAAATATTCCGGAACATAAGTTTATTTATTAGTGTTACAAGTCAGCTTACATCAACACTGCAATGATGTTAGTGTGAAAATCCCCTAGTCGCCACACTCTGGCACCTGTTTGGGTCCACTAAGGGAGAATTTAGCACGGCCAGTGCACCTAAACAGCATGTCTTCCGAACTGTGGGAGGAATCCGGAGCACCCGGACGAAACCCATGCAGACACAGGGAGAACATACAGGTTCTGCACAGACAGTGACCCAAGCCAGGAAATGAACCCGGGTCACTGGTGCTGTGAGGAAGCAGTGCAAACCAACGTGCCACCTTGACGTTCTTTGGTCAATGTAAACTTTTACACTTTCTGACATGTGTATTCTTTAAATGATTAAATTGTAATAAATGCCTAACTAGCATGTTTGTCAGTGAGCTGAATGGACGCCAATAGGTGAAAACTGTTGCAATATATCAATGCCTCCATTGTCATAATGGAAGGAAATGGCCAATAATTGAGAGATCCTAAGTTTGAACTGAAGAAAAAGAAACAGTAACCTCCCTAGGCATGGGAATGAAGACAACTACAGTATAAACCAAGGAAACATTGGCAGGCTGTGGAATCAAGACTTCGAGGAGGAAATAAAGTGGAGATAAGGCACTAAACTGTGTACTAAGAGATAGGTAAACAGACTTTTATCAAAATTATTAAGCATAATGGCCCTTTCCTGTTCTTCAAGGGTTTTCAGTTACACGAGCATAATTTTTCAGCAACATATAACAGTGAATTTACAAATTGCTAATGAATTAATAATGTACAGTTAATATAAAGCAGCTCACCCTTATACATCGTGCACTGTTTCAGCTTTTCACATACTCAGAATCAATGGTCAAAGCAAACCTTGAAATAGTTCACATTTGCAGGTTTAGATTGTGTTTGAAATGTCCATCCTTTGTTAGAAAACACATGTTTTCTGCCAATTCCATCAATGTTGGCTATTTTGGATAGGTTTGTGCACTACGGACAATGAATTACTCTGAGAATCTGCAGCTTATTTACAAGTAAAGTGAGTACAGATGTTTGCAAATCTCCCTGCGTGGAGTCTGGTAAGTAACAGCATTTTAAAAACTATTTTTAAACCAAGTTTCAAGAACAACCGGGACAAAGTTGGATTGTTCCCACAAGCGGGCCCAGGATTGCAATGCTCAATTAATCCACGCCCATGGTTTCCATTGCAGGCAGCATGCCAACCTTGTGCCCCCTGCTGATTTAAATGACTGCTGCGTGCAGCCAGTGTCGTACATGCTGTCGAGTGGTTGCAAGCCTCAGCAGGGGTGCCATGTTTGTGTGGGGCGACTTAAAGCTAGCCTGCCCTACTTCAAGCCTCTGACAGGGCAAGTACATTCTGGCTGCGGCAGGAGTTGGAAATGTTTGTGAAAGAGAGTTTGAGCAGGATGGGAGGGCCATTTACAATAAGAGAGGAGCGATGGGATAATTTACAGTGAGACTGAGTACATATTCACCTGGTAGGTAGAGTCAGTGGTTCAGGGTAGGCAATGAGGTTTAACCAGTGTCTCCTGATGCAACTTTTCAAAGCCATCTCAGCCTTTTGGCTAAGGTGAAGCGTCAAATCAAGCCCAAGATGGGGCGCACTGCCTCATCCTGTCAGCTTGGATCTTGTCGGTCTCCCTTGTAGAGACCACCAACTGGATTCAGAATTTGGATTGAATAAGAATTTGAGCACTGAATTCTGGTGCAACAAAGGAGTTCCAACAACAAAACTCTTGCTGACACTGTACTGGAGATCTTGGTCAAGCAGGAGAGTTGCGATCCACCTCAGCGGAGCCAGGAGAGCTGGGTTGGTAAGCGGCTGGAGTCAACCCCCAAGGACGTGGTGCAGCAAAAAGTTCAATGACATCACACAAGTGGTCATGATCTGTGAAAATATCTTAATGTCAAATTCCATCAAGTGCTTCATGCAGTGGTTAATACACCAACACTCCCAGCACATGCCACAAATTATCACCTATTCAACTATGAGAACCACACCACCCAAACACATGGCACCACACTCACGGATGTAGTTCTCTCTATCATGCAGGGCAAATTGCACATAACCGGAGGCAACAAATACGAACCAGTGGTTGGGGGTGGGGGGGGGGGGGGGCGCAGGACGAGGGCGAGGAGGAGGAGGAGGAGGACCAGGCATGGTTGCATTTCTGTATGGTTCTCAAGGAGATGAGAGTTGTTGTTATTGGAGTGGCCATGGCCAGCAGTGGGGCTGACACCACTAAAGATGAGGATATCCTTCAATCCAATCCCTCCCTCCCTTTCCTCATCCCATAACTCCCACTGATTTACAAACAACAGATGACACAGGAACTCCCTAACAGCACAATAGGTATACCTATGCCACATGGATTGCAGCAGGGCAAGGCAGCTCACTACCACTTCTCAAGGGCAATTAGGGATGGGGCAATAAAGCCAGTCTATCCAGCAAAGCCCACATCCCTGGAATGAAGTAAAAACACACTTTGTGCTTTCCCACACGAGACCTCCCCCCCACCGCCGCCAGCACAAAATGACTCTTGAGCCTTACATCTCTCAGACGCACAAGAAATGGGACCAGAGCAGACAGATTTCAAGTTGTCCACCTTCCTGGGATCTTCTTGTCACTGACGTCACTGTGTAAATGCATATTGTTTTACAGAACAAATTCAGTTGTTTGTGATTGGCTTTTTCGTTGCTGAGACAGGATCCATAATTCCAAACCATTCTAAATCTTTTTCCAACACATGAACAATATGAAACAAAAAGAACAGATTCAACACTATTTAGTTTGTTTTATAGATTTTAAATTGGGAATTTCCATAGCACCATTTATTACTCTGTCTAAAAAGGTCTTGAGAGAACCATATCTAGTCTCCGACTAATCGCCCTGAGCAATGATTTAGAAAACAAGTGACAAACTCGATAGTTTCCTGCTAGTTTATCAGAATTCAAGATAAGCAGGCAAGACTGTTAAGATAATACAGAAAGGACCCACATAGCTGGCAATCCAGGAAAATCTTCGACAATAATTAACTTCTAATTGAGTTGGGAACCTATTTAGTCATTTTCCTACGTGCAATTATTGAGTCATGGCCTGAAAGCGATAGGCTACAATAGCAGCAAAACAGAAAAAGAGGAATTGACATCCCAGACTGCTCATAAACATCACCATGGGAGGGACATTATTTATCAAGCTGGATTGTCTCAGTGTATTACGTTGTGTTATATCAGGGGCAGGTTTTCAGAAGGCGACTAGCTCACTACCAGTTACAGACATAATCTGAGAATGAAGCTTTAACCACTAATTTCGAACAGCAGAGTCTGATTTTGGCTGGGGACAGACAACCCACATCTCCAAAACAGGAGTTTCCAACCACACACTGGACTCCGCAACAAGAATGAATAACTCTATCGAAAATAATCTTTAAAAGTGAGCAGCAACAGTCTCGATATAAATATTCGGGTGGACCTGATCATCATGCTTCACAAATTCAGAGAGTTTCTATTACAAATGATTTGTCAAAAATAATAGCATTATTTGAATATCTATCCAGTTTACAAATAAATTATGGCTGTGCCTATGACCAAGGAAGTTACTTTCTTTCCTTTATTCATTTGCGGGATATGAGCATCGCTGGCTGGCCAGCATTTCCCAACCCTAGTTGCCCTTGAGAAGGTGGTGGTGATGCAACTGAGTGGCTTTCTGGGCCATTTCAGAGCCAATCACATTGCTATGGTTCTGGAGTCACATATAGGTCAGACCAGTTAAGGATGGCAAATTTCCTTCCTTCAAAAACATTCATGAGCCGGATGAGTTTTTCCAATAATGAACAATGGTTTCACGTTCATCAGTAGATTCTTAATTCCAGACACTGAATTCAAATTCCACCATCTGCAGTGGTGGGATATGAACCCAGGTCCTCGGAACATTCGCTGAGTTTCTGGATTAATAGTCGAGTGATAATACCACTAGGCCATCACCTTCCCTAAAACAACTGGGCTGGACATTGAATCCAGAAGGCTGCAACATGTCCAGTTGAAAGACTGGGTTCCTCATGCTTCCATTGAGTTTCATTGGAACACGAGCAGGACAAGGACAGGAAGGTCAGAATTGTGTTGACAGGTGACTGGACACTCAAGGTCATGCTTGCGGACTAAATGGAGGTGATTCACAGAGTGGGCAACATCTGCATTTGGTCTTCCCAATGTAGAGGAGACCATAAGAGAAAATGCTGGAAAATCTCAGCAGGTCTGGCAGCATGTGTAAGGAGAGAGAAGAGCTGACGTTTTGAGTCCAGATGACCCATTGTCAACAACTCGGCCATCGTCTCCCTTGGTAAATTTACTTTGGTAAATTCAATAAAGAATTATTTTGATTATTTCCTTTGATCTGCGAAAAGCCCTTCCTGCGGACTTAACGTGAAGTTTCAACTTTATCAATCACTCTTGCTACAATTGTACAACATTTTGGTGAGACTGCCTGTGTGTGCAGTTTTGGTCTTCACATTTAAGAAAGGATATACTAGCATTGGAGGCAGGACAGCAAAGGTTCACTAGGTTGGTCTCTGGGATGAACAGGTTGTCCTTAGACGAGATGTTGAGTAAATTGGGCCAATATTCTCTGGAGTTCAGAAGAACGAGAGGCGATCTCATCGGAACCTGGGGGAGGAGATGGCCCAGTGGTATTATCACTAGACTATTAATCCAGAAACTCAGCTAATGTTCGGGGGGCCCGTGTTCCAATCCTGCTACAGTAGGTGGTTGAATTTGAATTCAATAAAATATACTAGGAATTAAAAATCTACTAATGACCGTGAAACCATTGTTGATTGGCAGAAAAACCCATCTACTTCATTAATGTCCTTTGGGGAAGGAAATCTGTAATCCTTACCCGGTTTGACCAACATGTGACTCCAGAGCCACAGAAATGTGATTGACTCTCGACTGCCCTCCGAGGGCAACTAGGGCTGGCTAACCAGTGACGCCCATGTCCCACAAATGAATTTAAAAAACAATAAACTCCTGAAGGGGTTTGATAGAGCAGATGCAAAATTTCTGCTGATCGGGGAATCTCAAACATAGAGGCAACGTCTCAAGCTAAGGGCTCAGTCATTTAGGATTGAGATGAAGAGAAATGTTTCCACTCAAAAGATTGGGAATTTTTGGAATTCTCTACTCTAGGGGATTGGGGACGCTCCATCATTTAAGGCTGGACTCAGGGAATTAAGGGATACAGGGAATGGGCAGGAAAATACAATTGAAGCCCAAGATCATATTGCTGTTATATCATATCATGATCATATTGAATACTGGGGCAGGCTCGATGGGCTGAGTGGTCCACTCCTGCTCCTATTTCTTCTCATGTCCTTTGTGGGCAATTGTGTCACTTTCATCTTCTGAACTGAGTTCTGAATTTTGCCCAGGCTGAGGGAATCAGAATCTTTCTGGACTGGTTGGGGATGATGTTCGTAGGAAAAGCACTTCAAGGGAGTTTCAGTCTGGTCCTGCGATCGAAACATAAAACTGGTCATCATTCAGAACTCATTAAGTAATCCGATGTGATCAAATGCAAAAATTCATACCAGTTCACTGAGTGGGTGGAAGGGATGGTGGGGAGTAACTGTGCTATTCTGAGGCTTGAGAAAGGACAAGTTGCTGAAGTTGATGTTTTGTTCTTACATCAAGCCACATTTAGCCTGAATCAACATTGCTTGAAGAAGACGCCAATTAATTTTGATTGATGGGAAATAATGGTCAACACATCTGTAATTCACTAATACGCACAACTGCAGGCAAACGTTCCGGCAGCAGTAACTATTTAAATAAGTAATGTTTCGATGTCAGAATGTAGAGGAGTGCTTCATTCCCCAGCACTGAGATCCCTCGTTGTGAGAAACAAATGGTTTCAGAATTTAAAGTAATTTAAAAGTTAAGGATTTATGCGCAACCTATTGGTACAGAATCATACAGGACAAAAGAGGCCCTTCGGCCCATCAAATCTACACCAATAAAACAATACTAAATTTCCCACTTTTCAGAACTTAGCCCATTGCCTTGAATGTTATGGCACTTCAAATGTTCATTCTTCCAGGTTGTGAGGTTTGCAGCTGACAGTTGTTTCTGCCAGTCTGGTGAAGTTGGTATCAGCACTATGAGTCCATTCCAGACTCCCACCACCCTTGGGTGAAAGGCTTTTCTTCATCTAGGCGTTTGATAAGGTCCCGCACAAAAGCATGGAGTTGGGGGGAAGGCGTTAGCGTGGATAGAGGATTGGTTGTCTAATAGGAGGCAGAGAGTTGGTATCAATGGGTGCTATTCTGATTGGCGGTTGGTAACTAGTGGAGTGCCACAGGGATCAGTGCTGGGGCCTCAACTTCTTACCATTTACATAGATGATCTGGAGGAGGGGGCTGAGTGTAGGGTGACAAAATTTGCTGATGACACAAAGATGAGTGGAAAAGCAAATTGTGCGGAGGGTGTGGAAAGTCTGCAGAGGGATCTAGATAGGCTGAGCGAGTGGGCAAGGACCAGGCAGATGGAGTACAATGTTAGCAAGAGTGAGGTTATCCACTTTGGCAGGAATAATAGTAGGAGAGATTACTATTTAAAGGGCGAAAAACTGCAGCATGCTATGGTGCAGAGGGACCTGGGGGGGGGGGGGGGCAGTTTAGAATGGAGTTGAGGAGGAACTTCTTCACTCAAAGGGTGGTGAATCTCTGGAATTCTCTGCCCATTGAAGTGGTGGAGGCTACCTTGCTAAATATATTTAAGACACGGGTAGATAGGTTTTTGTTAGACAAGGGAATTAAGGGTTATGGGGAGAAAGCGGGAAAATGGAACTGAGCCACTTCATATCAGCCATGATCTATTGAATGGCGGGGCAGGCTCTAAGGGCTAGATGGCCTACTCCTGCTCCTACTTCTTATGTTCTTATCTAGGATGCCAGTCAGCTCCATGACTTCCCAAATCTGACAGGTCACACATTCCACTCACCTATCATGTCTTAAATGTACTGTGTCTTACTTGCTAACTTTTCTTACTCTTAAAAGTAACTTGGTCTTCTTCTCTAATTCTAGATTATCCTTGCATTATTTATAATTAGTCACCACTCTATTACGCTGGCTCTTCTTTTTACTTATCCCTTCTCAGTTAATCACTTATTATATTTTTCAATATCGCTACATTTTCGGGTCAGCCCATAATGGCAGTTCCTTACCAGCTAAGTCTGAATCACCTGACCTTACTTACCCAATCAGCTGCTTCCTCTTACCCTGCAGCATGTTCTGAATCTTGACATTATCTCAGGAGCTCCATCTCTCTGGAAGGTTTCTGTGCTCTTTTCAAAATGCCCCCTAAAGTTCCAATCAGCTGCTCCCCGCCAGGTTCACTCTCTCTCTCCCTAGCCTCTGGCTCGCTGCCTTATTATTAGATTTAAAAATCAAAACTCAGAATAAACCAAGATGCATGAATGAGGGGCTAATGATACACTAATTCTCAGCAAAGGATTAAGGGATTTAAATCCTCTCTCCATCAACAGGCACTTTTTTCATTCATTTGTAGGACATAGGCGTCGCTGGCTGGCCAGCATTTATTGCCCATTCCTAGTTGCCTGAGGGCAAATGAGAGGCAAACACTTTGCTGTAGCTACTGTCACATGTAGGCCAGGCAGGTAAGGACAGCAGATTTCCTTCCCTAAAGGACATTAGTGAATCAGCTTTTCCAACAATCGACAACGGTTTCATCAGTAGATTCTTAATTCCAGATTTTTTTATTGAATTCAAATTCTATCACCTGCCGTGGCGGGATTCAAATCCGGGTCCCCAGAACATTACTGAGTTTCTGGAGTAATGGTCTAGCAGTAATACCACTAGGCCATCTCTTCCTCTACTGAGAGCGAATGGATTGAGTAGAACTGACAGAGTAAGGAATTGTTGTACCTATCTGTTGTCTATGTGGTGTCTGTCTCTTTAAGACAGTACAGCAGAAGTGATTCCCCTTATTTGAGAGACCATTAGGAACTGAAAGTGAATGATTGTCCCAGAGGGTTGGGGCCTCTCTCAGACATTTTGCTTCTGGAATCATGTCATAAACATGTAGAACCAGGCAGACTCTGCCCCAAGGCATTGTTCATGCTGCATTAACCTCCTGTATCTAAGGTTCTCTTCTTAATAAATACCTTTTGTTCCTAAAAAAGTCTGGAATCTATTGATGATGCCATAACAGCCACAACATCACACCATGTATTAAATGCAAGTGTCCAGTGCTGCTGTATTTGCAATAAGCACTTCTGTGGATCTTTAGAATATCAAATGAATACACAGGAAAATATCCTAGAATCCCTACAGTGCAGAAGGAGACCATCTGGCCATTCAAGCCTGCACCAACTCTGTAACAAAGTATCGTAACCATGCCCTCTCCCACGTCCTCTCCCCCCAAATTCACCATGACTGATCCATCTAACCTATACATCTTTGGACACTAAGGGGTGATGTAGCGTGGCCAATCCACCTAACATGCACAAGTTTAGAGCATGGGAGGAAACCAGAGCACCCAGAGGAAACCCATGCAGATATGGTGAGAACGTGCAAACTCCACATAGTCAGCCAGCTGAAGCAGGGATCGAACCCGGGGCCCTGGGGCAGAGAGGCAATAATGCTAACCATTTTGCCACTGTGCCGCCTTGAAAATGGTGATGTAGACAAGGTGACGACAGATCCTTTTGCCAAACCATTTCCACTGCAAGTTCTTCCTGAATATAAATACTTCGGTGTAAAGTTCTTGGAAAATGAATGTATTCAATGGGAAGAAGACTGCAAGCCTTTGCTATTGTTAGCAATAATGCACAATAAATATTGGTGTTTTTGCATTAATGTGATATAGTTTCAAATATATATTGAGACAGAAATGTGACCAATCCTGATCTCAACTGGGAACACATTTAAATGAGCAATGTGGGGTTCCTGTTATCAGGCTGCTACACTGGTTTGACCCAGCACCAATCTCCTGCCCATGTAGTGGGTCACTTGTTGAAGGACTGGGGTAACCCACTGACCACGAAGTCAGAAACCTGTATACAACACTAAGGTAAAATGATGTTATAAATGTTGGCTGACTGAATGGAATCTGACATTAGATAAGAAGCTTATGCATTTAGTTAGAGGTACAAAGGAGATACCTAACTCACCATTTATTCTCAGGATGGGTGGATCTCCCTTGGCATGGCTCGTGCGTTAAAGGACCCTGCAGTGCAGGCTACAGTGGAACTATAGCACCACCTAAAGGCTTTACCTACCAACTCCTTCATCACCAGACCATTGAGAATTTCCTATCTTAAGCAATCACATATGTATTTTCAATTCTAAATCTGCACCAAAACAACAAACAAATATTCTAAAGAAAAGAAGCAATATCTGACAAAAGGAACTGGGTCACTGTCTGTTTGCATGTTCTCCCCGTGTCTGCATGGATTTCTCCAGGTGCTCTGGTTTCCTCCCAAAAATGTGCAGGCTCATAGGTCATAGAATTCTGCAATGCAGAAGGAGGCCATTCAGCCCATTGAGTCTGCACTGACCACAATTTCACCCAGGCCCTATTCCTGTAACCTCATGTAGCCCCCCTGACACTAAGGGACAATTCAGCATGGCCAATCCACCTAACCCACTCATCTTTGGAGTGCAGAAGGAAACCAGAGCACCCGGAGGAAACCCATGAAGACACGGGGAGAATGTGCAAACTCCACACAGACAGTGACCCAAGTTGGGAATTGAACTCATGTCCCTGGCGCTGTGAGGGAGCAGTGCTAACCATTGTGCCACACAAGCTAGATGGATTGGCCATGCTAAATTGCCCTTCATGTCCCAAGTTTAGGGAGGATTAGTGGGATAAATACAATCGGACAGTCAGTGCAGACTTAAATGGCCTCCTTCTGCACCTTAGGGATTCTATGAGTTGAACGCCAACACAAGATCTTTATACAATATAGAAATATCATTTTTACAAAGTTTAATATGGACTCAACGGACAGTCCTTTTCCTACTATGCCAGGTGGTGAAAGAAAAACTGCATCATAAACCAGAATTAAATAATAAATCTGCACCAAACTCAGTGTTAATGCATTTCAAAACTGAAAGTTGACTGTGGTTAGGCAAAATGAATCAGTGTCGAACCTAGCAAGAAAGGCACCTCCACATTATCCAGTCCAATCAAGTAATATCTGTTTCACCTTGGTTCAATTTATATTTACGAAACGTTCATTGTTTCATTAATGTTACAAGATGAGCTCTTACACAATCTCCTGAAAAAATAGCATTCAAATATCCATAAGAACCAACATTCCTGGTCGTATTTAATTTAAATTGTAACTTATCTATATCAAGCAGAAACATCCCCATACTTACTCAACTTGGACACTGGTAGCAATTATATTTGTAATTGACAAATAAATCAATGGTCAAGCAGTTTTTTGCAGACTGATAAGAACACTGCACTGAGTCTTAGAAATTTACAGCATAGAACACTATTTGGCCCATTGTGTCTGTGCTGGTCGGGAAAGAGCTACCAGTGTAATCCCACTTTGTAACACTGAGTCTGTCCCCTTTTAAGTTATGACACTTTACACACTTTTTCAATGTGCCTTTCTCTACCACCCTTAGTGAGAGAGCTCCAGGTTCCCACCTAGCTCTGGGTGAAAAGAATTTCTCCTCCTCTCCCCAGTCACTTGGTAGCACAGATCTTGAATATTGTTGAAAAGAGAGACATATTGCTGAAGCTTTTTGACTTGTACTCATCAGGACAAATGCAAGAATGCCAAATTTCAAATGATCACAATTTATTCCACTGAATTTGAGGGTGCTGATTGGTTGGCAAGTTGATTCTAATTGGCTGAAGCATGAATAAAGCAGCTGGCAACTTTAGGCTTTTCGGGCTCCCGGGTAATTCAAAAAAGGCACACAGCTTGACTAAGTTCCTTTTGTTTGCAGTGAATGTTCTCTGAATGTGAATGCATGTTGTTTCTAACAAGCGTAAAGCAGTCATGTTAAGATTATTATTTGGACTGATTATTTGAATCAGTTGTTAGAGTAGCTATGATCACACTCCAGATTGTTCAGAATGTGCTGTCCAATTACAGGATCACAGATTAAACAAGACAATGTATGAATTTCAATGCTGATGGAATGCCAGGCACATGGGACCTACGCCCCAGCGACTGGCTGATTGAATTAAACAGTTTCGTTGTTTGTAATTGGCTGAATACAGACTGTGCTTAACCAGTTCACACTGGCGAAACACAAAGTGAAATGCCAATTAGCTGCGATTCCGTAACTGGGTAGCATTTGCTGAACAATCCTGAGTGTGTTGACATTTACACTTGCTGGAAGCGATACACATTCATGAGTCCATAACAGGGGCCAATCGTCTGCACACAAATGGAGTAGGTTCAATAATCAAAACAAAAATATATGCTGGAAAAACCAGATGGTGTTGAGTTTTTTTTTGAGTGTTGTTAGTATTGCACTCATCCAGGTAAATGGAGAATATTCCATCACATTCTGACATCTGCCTTGTGGATAGTGGACAGGCTTTGTGGAGTCAGGAGTGAGACACTGCTACAGAATTCCCAGTCTCTGATCTGCTCTGAGAGCCACAGTATTTATATGACATGTAAGTTCAGTTTCTAGCCAACTGTATGCCAGTTAGCAATGGCCAATCAATATCAAAAGCAGTTGGTTTGATTACATCTTGTTGGAGATGGACATTACCTGTTACTGAACGTCACTTGCTAATTATCAGCTTAAGCCTGAATGTTTCCAGATCTTGCTACATTCAAACAGCTTCAGTATCTGAGCATTGCAAATATTACTGAGCACTGTGCAACCATCAGCAAACATTTCATTTCCTACCTTATGATGGAAGGAAGGCGACTGATGAAGCAGCCGAAGATGGCTAGGCACTGCCGCGAGGATCATCGAAGAGGGTGGCGAGCCAGCACAGTGATTACACTGCTGCCTCACAGCACCGGGGTTCGATTCCCGACTTGGGTCACTGTCTATACAGAGTCTGCGCGTTCTCTCAGTGTCTGCGTTGGTTTCCTCCAGGTGCTCCGGTTTCCTCCCACAGTCTGAAAGACATACTGGTTAGGTGCATTGGCCATGTTAAATTCTCCCTCAGTATGCCTGAACAGGTAGTGCAGTGTGGCAACTAGGGAATTTTCACAATAACTTCATTGCAGTGTTAATGTAAGCCTATTTGTGACATTAATAAATAAACAAAATTAATAAATAAACTGAAACCCCTGTTGCCATGTCCTGGGGCTGAGATGACTGATCTCCAACAACCACAACCATCTTCCTTTGTGCTAGTTATGATTCCAGCCAGCAGAGGGTTTTCTCTTGATTCTCTTTCACTCCAGATTTGCTAGGTCCTTTTAAATGCAACAATATGATTAGCTTTTATACAAATAAAGATTGAATGATAAATTTCTAATTGTGGTTATTGGAAGATATATATGAAGAGGTGAAAAAGCAACCACGCATAACATAACCCTCAGGATGTCCTCACAGAATAAAAAACACAAGCAGTTAGTTCAAAAACATGAAATAATGGAACAGATGCTTACTGTGGAAACATATTGATGTAATAAATACCATGGACAAGAGTCTAAGAAGATTTGTTCATAAAATAAATGGAAAAAGGATTTGTTAATTCGAAAAAAATGTCAGGAATATTTTTGGATTAGGATCACATGTGTCAGCACAGTGGCACAGCGGTTAGCACTGCTGCCTCACAGCGCCAAGAACCTGGGTTCAATTCCAGCCTTGAGTCACTGTCTGTGTGGAGTTTGCACATTCTCCCCACATCTGCGTGGGTTTCCTCCCATAGTCCACAGATATGCTGGTTAGGTGGATTAGCCACGGTGAATTATGGGGATCGGGTGAAGGGGAGGGCCTGGGTGGATGCTCTATCACAGAATTGGTGATGGGCTGAATGGCCTCCTTCTGCATGTGGCGATTCTATGATTCTATGTCTACTTGGTATAACTATGACCTTTACATATACACACACGTGATGTGAAGTATGTTCACTGTCCTGATGTAAGCATTTCATGACATGTTCCTTAAGTGGGTATATAAAATCTGAGATTTGTTATTGGATTGTTCCTTTATGCAAGCGATGTTTCTCCCCCGCTTCAGAACTCAAATTAACTGCGGTCGAAAATATTACATTCCGTTCTTTTAAATTCCACAGCCCTCCAAATTACTTTGAAAATTAAGTGGAAACAGTGTGTTGTCCATTTTCTCTTAAAATGAAACGAACATTTGTATTACGCTTATAGGATCTACAGGAGGTGCAACAGGATGGTTTGGATACATTGTATAAAGCAACCCCATATATCCTGCTGTGAAACAGTTACTGTCCCATAATGGTAACTTCGAGCGAATTGCTTTCGAAGTAGCAATGTGGTGAGGTGCTATATAAATACAAACATTGTACTACACTTGGTGGAAAGGTCAGCTCGTGAGACTTTCTCCCCGATCTAACTTCACATTACTCAACTGCAATGATTAGCAGCTAACTTCACCTGGCTGCACACCACAAACCGCTTCCGAGCGATTTTAAACAGAGATGCTATCCCGATATACTATATATGCTGATTTTTATTCTTGAAAGCCGAGTTAAAGATACTGAGCCAATTTGTGAACAATACTGTTCTTTCACACTGATTTTAAAACCAATATTTCATCAATCCTGCAGCACAGAAAGAGGCCATTCAGCCCCTCCTGAGTGGCAGGACTATCCCATTAGTTTCAGTCCCGGGCTCTCTCTCTTCTGTCACTTCTTCCTCTTCCAGTATTTTTCTTTCCTAACTCATTTAGAGTTGCGATGGAATTTGTTGCTACCGCCCTGTCACTGCCGATTCTTTTAGATTGTAACAACCCACAAGATTCCCATCTCCACTCTTGTCACTTTTGCTACTTATCTTAAATGTGTGTTCCTCTGGTCACTGATCCTGTCGCCAATTGTCCAGACATTAATCTCCCGAGAGAGAGAGACAGCAGTCAAAAACAAATAATAAACCGGTATTCTTCAACCCACTGCACAGAGAAATTCAACTCGGATTCCATCTCCACCACGTTGTGACAGACACAGAGAAACTCCCCTTTGGAGAGCTTACACTCAACCAAAACCCACGCCAGCTATTGGAGCCTCTTCTCGTTCACATCTACCCGGCATCCAGCTGCAGAGTGTGTAGCCAGGCAGTGCGCTATCCGCCTTCAGACAGTGCAGCTACTGTGTGTGAAGGAGCTAGCAAGCAGTCTCAGTGTGGCTGAGTGCAGAGAGCCAAGGACCTGCTGCCGGATTGGAGTGTGTACACATTCCAGAGAGTAACCTGCTGAGGGATTAAAGTGTGTATACACTCCAGGGAATAACCTGCTGAAGGATTAAAGTGTGTATCCACTCCAGAGAGTAACCTGCTGCCGGATTGAAGTGTGTACACATTCCAGAGAGTAACCTGCTGCAGGATTAAAGTGTGTACACATTCCGGAGAGTAACCTGCTGAAGGATTAAAGTGTGTACACATTCCAAAGAGTAACCTGCTGAGGGATTGAAGTGTGTACACACTCCAGAGAGTAACCTGCTGAGGGATTGAAGTGTGTACACATTCCAGAGAGTAACCTGATGCAGGATTAAAGTGTGTACAGATTCCAGAGAGTAACCTGCTGAGGGATTAAAGTGTGTACACATTCCAGAGAATAACCTGCTGCCGGATTCAAGTGTGTCCACATTCCAAAGAGTAACCTGCTGTCCAATTAAACTGAGTACACACTCCAGAGACTAACCTGCTGCCAGACTAAAACGTGTACACATTCCAGAGAGTGACCTGCTGCTGGATTCAAGAGTGTACATTTTTCAGAGAGTAACTGGCTGCCAGATTAAAGCGTGTACACATTCCAGGGAGTAATTTGCTGCCAGATTAAGGAGTGTACACATTCCAGAGAGTAACCTGCTGCCGGATTGAAGTGTCTACACTCTCCAGAGAATAACCTGCTGAGGGATTGAAGTGTGTACACATTCCAGAGGGTAACCTGCTGCCAGATTAAAGCATGTACACATTCCAGAATAACGTCACATCTCACACCTTCTGCCCGGTGACTCTCCAACATCTGGCTTTGTGCAAGATTTAAGGTTTCAAAAACATTTCAAACCATTCGAATTCGAACCTTTGGAGGATTTCTCAATCTTTGAAGTTGTTCTTTTTGTTATTTTTGGCTGCAGGCCTTCAAAGGGGTTGAAACAGACATATGCAGTCGCTGTTGGCAGGTTGCATTCTCACGGATGGAGTCTATGTTTTGAAGATTTCAAGTTAACAAAAATCCACAATATTTATAACCTGGCTACAGGTTTCGCTACAGCGATTGCAATCAACCAACCGCTAGATGAGGCGAACACTATCAATGTTTTCACCACCCTGGCTGTTTTTGCAAAATAAACTCTTTATTCGGATGTCCAAGGATTTAACAAGGTACTTTGTGAAATCACTGTGGAATACTCAGTGATTACATTCTGAACACTGGGAAACAACTGCACTATAAGTGTGATTTACTGGCCCATCTCGTCACCCCTTGGTCCAGATGAGCTTCACTTTGGCGGTGAAGCAGCAACCTCGTTTAGTCTCACCTGAGCTGGTTGAGAACGGAGCATGGAGGTGATCTTGTCCGAGATGCCAGGGAACCTTTCCTCAATGGGGAACACTTCCTCTTCAGTAACCGAGTCAAGCTACGAAGCATTGGTCACGATACTGCTAGGGACCATTCTGACCATCATGTGCCTGGTTGGGATTGTCGGTAATGTCTACGTCCTGGTGGTGATGACACTGTCAATGAGGTTTGCCGGTTCCATGTATGTGTACATTGTCAACCTGGCCTTGGCTGATCTTCTGTACCTTGCCACCATCCCTTTTGTTGTGTGCACTTACTTCGCCAAGGACTGGTACTTTGGAGAAGTGGGCTGCCGGATCCTTTTCAGCTTAGACTTCCTGACCATGCAAGCCAGCATCTTCATCCTGACCATCATGAGCACTGAGAGATATCTGGCAGTGGTCAAACCTTTGGATACACTGAGAAGAAACAGAGCCTACAGAAGGATCATTGCTGGTGCAGTCTGGTTCATTTCCTTTGCCCTTGCCTTGCCAACCATGATAATGATCGATCTGCGAGAATTTAACAAGAATGGGGCAATAAAGCGCATGTGCCAATCGACGTGGCCACAACAGGCATACAAGGTCTATCTGACTATACTTTTCCACACCTGTATATTGGCTCCAGGGATAGTAATTGGATTCTTATACACAAAACTAGCCCATACTTACTGGACATCCCAAACCACAACTTTCAACAAGAAAGAAGTGAAGAGGTCCCCCAAGCAGAAAATCCTCTATATGATTCTGACCATTATCCTTGCCTACTGTGTCTGCTATTTGCCCTTTTGGGTTTGGCAGCTGTACAGTCTCTATTACAGAGACATTGCTGATTTCTCACCCAAAACCACCGCCTATGTGAACTTCTTTGTGACTTGCTTGGCATACGGCAATAGTTGCGTCAACCCCTTCTTCTATACCTTACTAACTAAAAATTACCAAGAGTACGTGAGGAATCAGCAAAGGAATTCCCTGGAGTTCTCACAGAGGAAACACTACAGGAATTCATCCCAAAGATCAGTGTCTTCTGGGACTCAACAATGCACAGAAATTGTCTCACACAACTAGAAGACTAGGGAGGAGGCTGGTACAGTTTAACATGTAAGTTATATATATCAGAGGGAGAGGTGTGTGGATGTGTGTAGTTTGTTTTTAATTATTTTTCGCTTTCCCATTTCAAGTTGGTTCTTTCCACTAACAGATCATTTCGACATACCAAGGGTGATCTTATCTCACTACTCATTATATCGTGTGTACGCATCGGTGACATTATCACGCTCCACGTCATATAAAGTAATTGAAATGATGTGTTTTGTCTAGCTGGGCTTTCCTAAGCCGTCTGTTTAAATAGGAGAGCCTGGGAATGTAACCTTACGATTAAGTGCAGACTCCTTTGTTAAAGAGTGAAAATCTACGAGTTGCCCAAATCTGGTTTGACTTAAACAAGCAACTGTATGAGCATCTTTCATCGATATGAAATATGTGTGTACCAGAAACATCGCTCCATTTTCCCTTCCGGAAAGACACGAGATACATTTAAAACAACCTTGCATTGTGCCCCCTCAATAGCTTCTCACAGAGAGAAAATCAGAGGTTACAATGACTGGGCAGGCACAATGTGATACTGAACAGAAGATGGAAAAAGATGATTAAAATTGACCTCAGACTGTCAGTTGAATATTAACAGTTTGAGAGTGATGGTACAGGACCCAGTACTTGCAGGCTCCATTCTTACCAGCACTTTCATTCCCTATTCCCAAGCTGTGTTGGGTGTACCTCTATCGAAATCACCAACCTGGTTTCAAACTTGCTAGATTACGTCAAATTTTTAAAGAATCCCACCACCATTGATTAAGAATGCAGAGGTTCACTAGTCTCCTGGCCAGCGTTCATCCTTCAACTTGCACCAGTAAAAACTATCTGCTCATTATCATATTGCTGTTTATGTGACTTAGGTGTGTCCATAATGGTTGCCCCATTTCCTACAGAGCAATGGTGACTCTACTTCAGAAGTGCTTTGTCACATATGATACATATGGGCGGCATGGTGACACAGTGGTTAGCACTGCTGCCTCACAGAGCCAGGGACCCAGGTTCGATCCCTGGCTCGGGTCACCATCTGTGCGGAGTCTGCACATTATCCCCATGTCTGTGTGGGTTTCCTCCAGATGCTACGGTTTCCTCACACAGTCTGAAAGACATGCTGGTTAGGTGCATTGGCCATACTAAATTCTCTGTGTACCAAAACAGGTGCCGGAGTATGGCACCTGGGGGATTTTCACAGTAACTTCATTGCAGTATTAATGTAAGTCTACTTGTGGTACTAATAAATAAACTTGTAAACAGAAAGATAGGTAGGTCTTCTTTAAAACATTTGTTTTCTTGGCCAATGGAAGTATATGATTTAAGAATACCCTGTTGTAAGGCAGGGAAGTGCAAGGGGAATATTGTGCATGATGTGCTTTGAGGCAAATTGTGACTCTACCCTAGTTTAACACAAGTGACAGTAAAATCCATTCAGAATTCTGACCATTCAGGCGGACCAAAATAAATGTTAATCTGAGAAAGAAAAAGTGATCCCAAATTATTTAACAATTATTTAGAGCATAGATTGGGTCACAAGCTTTTGTCATTAATTTAAAAGGCACACATAGCTTGGCATGGCTCCTGCCGTGATCAATACTGTAGGAAACTACAAAAGGGTCTTGAATGAAGCCCAGTCCCTTACACAAACCATCCTCCCATTCATTGACTCTGTCTACACTTCCCACTGCCTCGGAAATGCAGTCAGCAGAATCGAAGACCCCACGCACTCTGGACATACTCTCTTCCACCTTCTTCTGTTGGGTCAAAAATACCAAAGTTTGAGATCAAATACCAACTGAGTCAAGAACAGTTTCTTCCCTGCTGCCATCAGACTTTTGAATGGACCTACCTTGTATTAAGTTGATCTTTTTCCTCATCCTAGCTATGTATCCTGCACCGTTTCCTTTCCTTCTCCCTACATACTCTATGAACAGTATGCATTGTCGGTATAGCTCACAAGAAACAATATGTGGACTTCTCCAGACCACACTTCCCAAAACCGGAAAATCCAGCCCGAGGTCAATGAACCTTTGCCCCCACCCACCCACTACGGTGGGATAGGAGAATTCCCCAGTACTTTTCACTGCATCCCAATACATGTGCCAATAATAAATCAAATCAAATCAGGCAACCTACACCTATTAAAAGTCAGTAAGGCTGCTGTACCTGTGGCTTTATTCACATTCAGTTAATACTGGCAGAAGAACCAGTGAGAAGCTTAGATTTTTTTAACTCAACAATTTGCGATGATCTGAATGGGGAAGATAAAATACAACATGGACTTTTAGTTGGGAATTACAATGTTTTGGGGAAAGGATGGAGACGTGGGTCTAATTGGATAACTCTTCTCAAGATCTAGAACAAGGCCGGATTGTTGATATTATACTCTGAGATTCTAAAGGAATATTTCACTTTTCATTCTAAAAAATGATTCCATTATTCTGTTTAAATATCTGAATGTGTCCATGTTGTAGAAGTAATAATATTTAATATTAGTTTTTGAAATAACAATTCTGACCCATCTGTGTGCCCCTCCATAGTTTCTCACACGTAAAGGAAATCAGAGTTTATCATGACTGTGCAATCGCAGCATGAGGCTGAACAGAACATTTTAAAAAATGATTAGGCGGGGAGGTGGTTCTGGATAAGATGCTCTTTCAGGAAGTCAGTGCAGACTTGATGAGCTGAATGGCCTCATTCTGCACTGTAGGGGTCCTATGGTGGTTGCCCATCTGACTTTTCTGTGGATAGGTCGATTAAAATCTTCCATGATTATCTCTATGCTTTTCTGACAAACTCCTATTATTTTTTTCCCTGGTGGATCTCTATGTATTGTGTCATAAGATTACATGGTGACATCATCAGAGACATTTGGGAGATTTTCCTTCTTTTCCATCCTGGACTGTAAGTAAGCAACACTGATCTAATAAAGCTCTACTAACCATTTAAGTATCAGAGAATCCCTACAGTGCAGAAGGAGGCCATCTGGCCCATCGAGTCTGTATTGACTCTCTGAAACAGCATCCCATCCAGGCCCACTCCTCCATCCTATCCTTGTAACCAAACACATTCACCATGGTTAAAATCCACCTAACCTGCACATCTTTGGAGCGTGGGAGGAAACCACAGCATCCGGAGGAAACCCACGCAGACATGGGGAGAACATGCAGACTCCACGCAGACAGTGACCCATGCCAGGAATCAAACCCTGGCACTGAGAGGCAGTAGTGCTGACCACTGTGCCACAATTCTGCCTACAGCGTGGCACCCTTTTCATTCTTTTATCTTTGCTGCATTAGTGAGCTGACCACTTCAATACACAACAACAAAAGATAAAACTGGCAATGAGGATGGGATCAGAATTCAAATCATATCAAACAAGGGAACTTGAGTTCATGGGACAAAATGGAAGCTAGAGTGATCATCCTTCCAGGCTTGTGGAGTCATATACTGGATCAAATCCAAAGACATCCAGGAGTCGTAGATATGAAAGAACTCACAAGGAGCTATTTCTGATGGCCAGCACCAGACCCTCAATGAATAAAGAGTAGGGCAGTGTCAGTCTGGTGCTAGGATATGAAATACTCCCCTTCTTCAACTGATGGCAAACAACCTTGGCAAAGAGCATTGACTTTGCAGGACTAACTGAGGGATATTTCGTTCTTATCCTGGTGGACGCACATTCCAAATGGCCCAACATCATGGTGATGAAATCGAGGACAACTGAACAGACAAACAACTGGATGAAGCACTTGTATAGTTTGGCAAAGCAGAGCAATTAATTAGCGATAACCAGAGTCAGTCGATGTCTAGGCAAATCATGGAATACCTTGGAAACCATTGCAAGCAACAATTCAGAACTACACCTTATCATCCTTCCACCAATGGATTGGCAAAGAGGTTGATGCAGTCATTGAAGAATGCCATTAAAGTATCAAAGGACGGAAGGATAACCAAAAGAGTTAACAACCTTCTTATATTCTACAGAGAAACAACCCACGCGACAACCCAAAACACATGGCAATATTAGTGTCACAAGTAAGCTTACATTAACACTGCAATGAAGTTAATGTGAAAATCCCCTCATTGCCACACTCTGGCACCTGTTTGGGTACACTGAGGGAGAATTTAGCATGGCCAATGCATCTAACCAGCACTTTTAGATTGTGGAAAGAAACCGGAGCACTCGGAGGATATCCACATAGACACAAGGAGAACGTGCAGACTCTGCACAGACACCTGATTTTCAAATTTCACCTAATTTCAAAGATTAGTAAATTCCTAATTTTATCTAAGGCTTAATCCATTTATTGGCAGTTTCCAGCGTTAAGTATCCTGCAAAATACAATGTCAGCCTGTGTTGAACTACCTATCTTCTTGAGTGTGTCCAATTTATTACTGAGTCATTTATGCTTTGCATGTTCTATGAAGTAATGGATTGCAACACATTATCGTGTCTCAGATTGCCCACTGGAGGAAATAAAGAGGTTTCACAGAGACAAAGAAAAGTTTGTTCTTAATATTTTTCTAGTCGGTGATCATTAGAATTTAATTACTTTGGTATCGGGTTTAGTGCTATCAAACTGAATTGGCAAACAGAATGGGACAGATGTAACACTGTATGAAACATATTCAGCAGTTCTAATGGAGAACATTTGTCTCAAGACATGAGAATGAAGTTAATCAGCTTCAAGAAAAGAAAGGACTTTCTCTCCTCTGTTGCAGCAGAGAAAAGGATTAGCGTAGAATTTTCCCGAGGAAGATACATCTTCCTTATTCATTCACAGGATATGGACATCACCAGCACAGCCAGCATTTACTGTCCATTCCTACTTTTCCTTGAGGAGGTTGCAATGAGCAATCGCCTTGACAACAGAATGTCTTGCTCAACCCTCTGAGAGTGTGGTTCAGAGTCATGCATTTTTCTGAGAGTCTAGAATCACATATAGGCCAGGCTGGGGAAGGATGGCAGACATCCCTAAGTAACATGCAGCATCAACTCACTCCACAGTATGTGTGGTTAAGAATGGGTAAGGGTTTTCGGAATCAATATGGATTGAGTACTCAGTGGTTGCTTTGATGAAGGCGGCGATGGGTGTGCAAAGTAGTCACCCAGGATTGTAGAGTGGAAATACCAAATGATTAAATATGCTAGTTCTTTATTTGATTCAGTTTGAAGGTGGTGGGAGGGAATCCTAGAATCCTTACAGTACGGAAGGAAGCTATTCAGCCCATCAAGCCTGCACCAACAACAATCCCACCCAGACCCCATCCCTGTAACCCTACATATTTACCCCGCTAATCTCCCTGACACGAAGGGAAAATTTAGCATGGCCAATCCAACTAACCTGCACATCTTCGGACTGAGGGGGGAATCTGGAACACCCAGAGGAAACCCACGCAGACATGGGGAGAACGTGCACACTCCACGCCGACCCAAGGCCAGAATTGAACCCGTGTTCCTGGTGCTGAGAGGCAGCAGTGCTAACCACTATGCCACCCCAATTTTTGTCAGAACACATTTATTCCACAATGACCTTTCCATTGGTAACCACTGCCACCTGGTACCCTCATGTGTGACCCAAGCTGTTCTCCCTCCAAGTGCATCACATTGCGCATGAGCCAGCTTTGATTTAACATTCACCCAAACGCTTTTCAGAAGTCACTAGGCACCAATTATTTGCCAGCTGAGATAATAGTGAACTCAGCACAGATAAATGGGAGTCAACCTGGGCCTCTCTGGTAGGTATAGCTTCACCAGGAGATGGTACGGTTCACTTTGCCATCAGGGATCCATTCTTTACGAGAAAATAAATTACCGAATAATATCAGGCATGTTTTCTTTAATGACCAGTGCACTTATTTGGGTTTGGGAGATAGTCGAAAATGGCAGAGATGGGCAACAGCTAAATCAATTATCCCTTTTGATGTCATCAGCCAAAGACAAAATCACCCCATCGTTTTTATGCTGCGCAAGTTGGGAGTGGTTCGATTTGACACTGAATAACTTGCAGTGATATTTAAACACAGGTTGCTGGTAGCAAACAATTGAATGTCACTGCTCATTATTAGACATTCCAGCAGCACTTGTACATGCGTGCCATCCTCTGGGTGCCAGATATCAGTCCAACAAACACAATAAGAATACACAACTGAAAGTTTGACAGGTGTACCAACACAGTTCTTGCAAACGTCACCATTATTGGCTATTACCAAGTCTTGAATGAATCAAGAAATATTTTGGTTCAGTCCTGCCAGCACTTGTCCCTCTGACTATAAACTACCATACCTCCTGCTTGCACAGTGTGAAATTATGGTGAATTTCTGCCTCATCCTCTGTTGTAACAATTGCCCATTTCCCCAACTGTCCTCCACCAGCAGAAACCATCAGATTGTCATTTATATTAATGATCTGGATGAGAATTTAGGAGGCAGTAAGTTGGCAGATAGGTGGTATAGTGGACAGTGAAGAGGTTATCTAGGATTGCAACAGGATCTTGATCAATTGGGCCAGTGGGCTGATGAGTGGCAGATGGAGTTTAATTTAGATAAATGCGAGGTGATGCATTTTGGTCGATCAAACCAGGGCAGGACTTACTCAGTTAATGGTAGGGCACTGGGGAGAGTTATAAGAACATAAGAAATAGGAGCAGGAGTAGGCCATCTAGCCCCTCGAGCCTGCCCTGCCATTCAATAAGATCATGGCTGATCTGTCGTGGCTCAGTTCCACATTCCCGCCCTCTCCCCATAACCTTTAATCCCCTCTCTTATCAAAAACCCATCAACCCGCGTCTTAAAAATATTTAGCGAGGTAGCCTCCACCCACCACTTCAACGGGCAGAGAATTCCAGAGATTCACCACTCTTTGAGTGAAGAAGTTCCTCCTCAACTCCGTTCTAACAAAGAGATCTAGGAGTCCATGTTCATAGCTCCTTGAAAGTGGAGTCACAGGGTGATGAAGGCGGCATTCAGCATGCTTGTTCCATTGGTCAGAATATTGAATACAGGAGATGGGACATCTTGTTGAAGTTGTACAAGACACTGGTAAGGCCACATGTGGAATACTGTGTGCAATTCTGGTCACCCTATTACAGAAAGAATATTATTCAACTAGAAACAGAGTGCAGAAAAGATTTACTAGGATGCTACCTGATGGTTTGAGTTATCAGGAGAGGTTGGATACGCTGGGACTTTTTTCCCCTGGAGCATAGGAAACATGGGGATGATCTTTCAGAGGTCGAGAAAATAATGAGGGCCATAGGTTAAGCAGATAGCCAATATCTTTTCCCAAAGGTAGGGGAGTCTAAAACTAGAGGGCATAGGTTTAAGATGAGAGGGAAGAGATACAAAAGGGCCCAGAGGAGCAATTTTTTCCATACAGAGGGTGGTGAGCATCTGGAACAAGCTGCCAGAGGCAATAGTAGAGGCAGGTACAATTTTATCCTCTAAAAAGCATTTAGACAGTGACATGGGTAAGATGGGTATAGAGGGAAATGGGCAAACACGGGCAATTGGAACAAGCTTAGTGGTTAAATAAAGGGGGCAGCATGGACAATTTGGGCTGAAGGTCTGTTTCTATGCTGTAAACCTCTATGATTCTAAGGCATTCCTTCGCCCTTATGCTTTTCTGAGTCTTCATTGCCTCCACTTTTGACAAACTGCAGTTGGACCTCTTTCACGCTGTGTGACCATTGTCCCTACCCCTGTCCACACCTCCATCCCATCCATAGGTTACAAGATTTCCATCATGATTTCAAACCTTTAAGTGACCTTCCCCAGTTTATCTAGGTGACGCTGTGCATCGGACTGTCCAGCAGCTCCCCTCCATCATCCATCCTCCGTACTATTGCCCATTTCCCATGGGAAGTTCATGACAGTCTTTGCTTAACTGCGGTCTTTCATTTGAGCTTCCTCACAATAATCACATTGCTGTGCTAGGTGCCTTGCCTTCTTTCTCCGAATGTCTCTAAAAATTTATCTTTGTAAATCCACTAATCGTTGCCACAACTCTTGACATCCTCCTTTCCCATTATGCATTGCTCAGATGTTCTTTCACACATTGGCTGTTGATAATTATTGCAGAAATTCTTGTGGAAATCTATGACATATAGAAACATTCTATCTCCATGTGGAAAATAGCATGTGGTTTCTTGCATGCAGGAGGGGTGCTACTAATTGGATCTCAGTTACAGGAATGCTCAGTTCCTCCTTAGATATTTATGTCCCACAGAGCCTTCCAGGGCATCTTCATCCGAAAAGTAATGGGAAAAGAAGAGGTTGCAATGCAGTGGAATTCTTGTCTCTTTCCAAGAAGTCCCTTGTGATATAGAACTGGAAGTGTCCATGACATTTGTTTTGGCTGGGGTTGGAAGAGGGTTGAGCGGGGAAGAAGGGGGAGGGAGGGGCGGTGGGTGATGTTAAGCAGCCCTTATGTTTCTCATCAGCAGCAAGATTCCCATAATTTGAAAATGCGAGTTGCCTGAAGCACTTTTGCTGGTTAACATTACAATATCTTAGCTGCCTGCAACTCACAAAATGCAAGCCAGAAATTTTGATGGTAGTCAACTACAAAGGGTTGAGGGATGAACCCGTTGAAGTCATAATCACATTCCTTCTGTGGGAATGCTATAATCTATCAACAGCAAGGTCAGTGCCAATGTGAAAACAAAACAAAACTACCTCAAAAATATGCTTGCGCATTCGCCAATCTTGTGAGGCATTGTTGATGATAACTCAGCAAATACTGTGGAGAATATGACACTTTTGTCTCAGAGTTTCCATTTTTCTGTCCCAATCTTCGTCTCTTTATGCATCTCTATTTCTTCCCACCACACTTTCCTACATCTCTATGCCAGTTTCCTCTTTCTTCTGGGTGGGAGGTGGCGTAGCCTGGTACAGCTGGCAAAAGAACCCACAACTGAGTGAAGATTCTGGGAAAATCATGGCCCTGGACTCGCTGTCTATTAAGGAGGTCTTGTGACGTAGTGGGCAGCACCCCTAACTCTGGACTGGAAGCTTCAGGATCAAGTCCAATGCCGGGACTTGTTTGTCAAGGAAGGAGCAATCATAATGGGCTGATAATCAGCTAAGGAATCCTTCCACCACTTCCCCTCTATTCCTCGAAGGGAAAGAAAATGTCTGTGAATGTAGGCTATAAAATAACAGTTCCCTTCTCATTCTATCACATGGATTATTTACATTTCCTTCACCAATAACAGCTTGCATTTATATAGCATTTTAAAGTGGTAAATCATCCCAAAATTTGGCACAAGTCACACCAGATATTAGGTCAGGTGACCAAACTTTTTGTTGCAGAGCGAGGTTTAAAGCACCACCTTAGAGGAGAGGGATAGAAAGGTTGATAATTCAGCCCTTCACTTCCTTTCGCTTTACCACTCTGCCCTCTCCTTCTCACCACACTTCTCTCATTCCCACACTTCTCTCTTATCCCTTGTGCCACAGATTCAATCAGTTTATCAGGCCCCACTTGAATCGATGTGGAGTACTCTTGCCACAACACTCCAGACCTCAGCAATTGCCCTTCAAACTCCACAGCAGAGTTTCACAGCAAAGTTTACCTGCCAGGCAAAGGTCATCACACACACACTTTGTTGATACTCAATTGAACATCCTAACTTGAAGTCGCCATTCAATACTCCTCCCGACTCCTCACAACATCACTCCCCCAACATCTGCCGACTGACAAGAACCCACAAATCCATTAAGACCATCAGCGCTGCACCTTGCTTGCCCACTCCATGATGGCCCCTTCAACCTGCCTACTAACTACCTTCCATATCGACAGCCCAAATGGAGCACCCTTCCTGAGCAAGATCTTCCAACAAACAATTATTTGGACCATAGAATGGAAAACATGGGAAACTACTAACAAATTCTTTGTGACAATCCCAATCTGTCCAAGCTTTGAACGGCCATGGTGACAGTGGTCTTGCGAGACAGGTTCAGGATAGACCATGGTAAGGCAGCCACTGGATCCTCAGTACAAACCCTTATGCACATAGCAAGACACACAAAATGCTCCAAATTACCAAAGAGTGTCCCCTCTACAGACTTCAGACTAATCTCCTTAAACTGAGTGAATGAGGAGGCTGTCATTTAGCTCTGGGGATGTGCTAAAAAAAAAATCATTCCCTGCCCTTGCCCTATTGTCACTTTTCTTACCGTTAACCCACCATTCAACTCTCAGAAGTAGTTGATGAAAGGCTGAGCTTCCCGTTCTACTTTTTTCTCTCAAGACTGTTTGCTTATAATATTCAAGTTCCTTTTTGTTTAGAAGTGTTAGCAATTAGAGTCATGTTCCCATCCCAAAACTGTCTGGAGCTTCTTCTGGTTGGGATGAATTTCAGCTCCATGCCCCACAAGCAGTCCCCTTTGCAAATCCCATGCTTGGCCTGAGGGGTTCTTTGGGTTGGTATATTTGTTTATATCTATGTTTAGTCACTAAACTGGTGGTGTTAGAGAATTACCAACTCGAGGAATTTAATAAATATGAGTCAGAGGAATTGTAATTTTTGACATCTGGAATTAATGGAAGGAATTCCAAGGGTTTAGCAGCATTTTGATAGGGGGACCATGGCCAGAATACTCTCGGGAGAAGTTCTGTGGTTTTGTGAACAATGCAATGGGAAGTCCTGAGAACTCTGGGAGAAAGATGGCATCTGACACTATTGAGGAAGAATTGTTTCTGGTCAACAACAAAGGTGAAAAAAAATGAGTGATTCATGTGTGATTCAGAAGCTGCCTAACATCTGTGTATGCCTATTGTGACGTTACTATGCTGTTTTGATATATTTTATGTTTAAGGTGGAGTGCTTTAAGAGGCAATGTTTTGTTACAGGAGTCAATTTGTCTGGGAAAACATGTAGCTCAAATGCTGAGAACAGATTAACAGATCTTAGCGAGGGATGTGTTACTTTGGAGAGCTAATGGACCTTTTGTTATTTAAGTTCTCCTGGATTTTAGACTAAATATGCAGACTCATTCGAGTTTTCCATGAGGTGCTTGACAGGAGCAGAGTCATATGAGGAGCTAAGCTTGCAGGAAAGTGCAGTTTCATTCTCATTTTAAAATACAAGCAGTTGCAGCCTGGGCCTGCTAGAAGAAAAGTGTCTCTCCCTATCTCTGTCTCTCTCTACAGGCTTTCTGAACGCTCTGGGACTGTTAACTAAAGTCACAAGCAAATAAGCCTGTGCTTTGCTAATTATTTATCAAGAGGTGTTTAAGTCCCTAAGGGAAATTCTGCCTGATCGGAACTCGTAATGATAATTTAGCAGTTAAGAATTGTATAGTCATGCTTAAGAATTGCTCAGTTATTAAGGGTTAAGCATAATCATTTGTTATAGTTAAACTGTGTTATTAAATGGGGTTTGTTTTCATTCAAGAACACTATTTTGTCAGTAGAGTCGTGCCTGGAGTTAATCATCTTTTTCCCACATTAATGCCAAAATAGAAAACTTTTGAGGGTCTAGTCTGGCTTCATATAGTGCCTTGGGGTTTCTGTTCTGGCAGCCTAACACTACGTTTCTGGGTGGGCTCTGTACTCTGAAGAAATAAGACTTTAATTTGAAATGTATTTTGTATGTCATGAGGATTCCAATACATTTAACCCCAGTTTGTGAAGATATTATCTAAGGACATCGCACAACCTGGAAACATTGGGATATTTCTAATATCGAGAGACACTGGTAATATGCTCCTGAGGCTTTTAAAAAGCCTTGCCTTTAACATAGCACCTGTCAACCTCCCAAAACAGTTTGCAATCATTCCATTAGTTTTCTAGTGCCGTCATTGTAATGTGGAAAAGCAGCAGTGAACTGTCACTTAGCTAAGTCGGATAACTTCCTTTCTCTTCAATGAAATAGTCATGGGATCTTTCACATTCAACTGAGAGTAGAGGTGGGAGTTCACTAAACCTTCATGTTAAAAAATGGCAGCTCTAACAGTGCAGTATTGCACTGAAGGACCTGCCTCGATTTCTGTTCTTGAACGAGCCTTGAATACACAACTTACTGGTTCAGAGACAAGAGTGCTAGCAATGGAACCAGATCTCAGGAACTGATGGGGGCAGTTTGGATTTTAGAAGACTGCTGAGATCTCAGAACTATCAGAGGGGAAAGACTAAATAATGGGATTGCTGGGATCCATCTGCAGTTCCTTATTTAGCGAATGCAAAGTCCCTAAGCCAAGCATTCTCTTCCGGTCCTGTTGTGTTTGAGTGTGGATCGTCCTCCGCTGAGTCTGTGGATTGGACACTCTTTCTACAATGTGGTGCACTGTTTGCTCTCTCCCACAGGCACATAAGGAGCTGGCACTTATGTCCCATCTATGGATGTTGGCCAAGCAGGGGTCGTAGCCGGTCCTGCTTGGGGAAGTGAATGATCCAATCAATTCCAAAGGAAACTTCATGAGAACAGTCCACATTGGGAATTCCAGTCAAAATCCCAGAGCCAAAGGGAACATGCAAAACCGTCCCAAGATTGCATTGTGGTAGTGCCCGTTCTCCGAATTTAGCTGCATTGGGAGCAGTCTTTAATAAACATATAAGGAAATGGGATCGAGCAGAATAAAAGCACACGTTTCTGATAATTCCTTTAAAGCAGCCCTGTCAGAAGCCGACCTTCATTGCTTCTGTACCCATCCGCCTCCACTCTTGATCCATCCAAAGCCAATTTTGTACCCTGAAGGATCTCGGCTGCCCACTACTTTCCCATTGTTAGTCCAAAACTGATGGACAATAGATCGCTGTCTTGGGACACACAATTTCCCAGTATCTCTTTTGAGTATTTCTCAGCAATATAGCAAAAGAAAATTTACTCTTTAAAGTACTGTTAGTAAGTTTCTCCTCAGGGTCATTATTAAAGCCTTAAAAACAGTTCAAACAATATTTTTATAAAATTTGCAATGGCAATAACAATCAATTGATTCTCGATGAATAATTTATTTCCCTTTCTTAGATATCAAAAAAACATAATAATAATATTTGTTCCTAACCGTATGACGAGCTTCTGACAGAAATACGTAATTGCTAGTATATTTCTATATAAATGTAATCATTTGCCTAAAATAAAAGCTTCAAGAACTCAGTCCCCAGTATCTTTAAACATTCCAATTGTATTTGGATTTGATTTGATTTATTATTGTCACATATATTAGCATACAGTGACAAGTTTTTTTTTCTTGTGCGCTTCACAAACAAAGCTTACTGTTCATAGAGAAGGAAAGGACAGAGTGCAGAATGTAGTGTTAAGTCATAACTAGGGTGTAGAAAAAGATCAACTTAATATAAGGCAGGTCCATTCATTACTGAACAGAATTGAAGCATCCTTAGAAATTAGGTACACTCCACATCCTCAGATTAAACCATTCAAATTGCATTCACCATATCATTGATCTGATTTTGTTGCCCAGAACTAAGACCACATCTTTGCCAGAGGTTCAGGCCACCATATATTACAAGAAACTTTCATAAAATCATTAAAAGACATGAAAGATATTTTAATCGTAAATGTAACCATGTAACTGCTTTGTCTGAACTCTTCAGTTACTGAGAAAAGTGGTGGGTGAGTTTAAAGCAGAACAAATTCAGACACAGGAATTTTCAGTGGAGTCAAAAGAATGTACATGATGCCATATATTAAATTTATATAAAGTTTTGCCAAACACTGCGCCTGTATTATCGATATGTGTGTTTGACAGAGTGAAGAGAGTTAACCTATCATATTATTGCCATTATTATCGCATAGTGGTTACATATGTTGCCTCACAGCACCAGTGGTCCAGGTTCAATTCCAGCCTTGGATGGCTGTCAATGTAGAGTTTGCACATTTTCCCCATGTCTGTGTGGGTTTCCTCCAGGTGCTCCTGTTTCCACCCACACTGAATTGAATATTTATTGTCACATATATATTGGGATATAGTGAAAAATATGGTTTCTTGTGAACTGTTGCAGACAAAGCATGCCGTTCAGAGAGTACATAGGGGAGAAGGAAAGGATGGGTGCAGAATATAGTGTGCAAGATGTCGCCACGCTCCAGTGCCACTTAACAATATTTCACTGTACAAGGATGTGCAGGTTACGTGGATTGGCCATGGTAAATTGCCCCTTAGTGTCCAAGTATGTATGCCCCAAGCGTCCAAGGTTAGGTGCATTAGCCATGGTAAATGCTGTAGGGATTCTGTAGAAATAAATTACATCTTTTTTCTTTCATTGCAGGAATATCCTATGAACCATACTTCTTCTCAAGAATATTGCCCCTTAGTGTCCAAGTATGTATGCCCCAAGTGTTCAAGGTTAGGTGCATTAGCCATGGTAAATGCATGGAGTAATGAGGACAGGTGGGCCTGGGTGAGATGCTCTTTCATAGACATGGTGCAGACACAATGAGCCATATGGTCTCCTTCTGTGCTGTAGGGATTCCATAGAAATAAATTACATCTCTTTTCTTTCATTGCAGGAATATCCTATGAACCATACTTCTTCCCAAGAATATTGCCCATTTTCAACCAACAGTTTCCAGCTAAGTCTACTGGTGGTGCTTCGCCCTCAGCCTGTGTCAGCTCATGCTGTCACATTGAAACAGCAGCAGGAGCAAGAGTGGAGTCGAAATCTCTTGGATCCACAGATTGCACACTAAACGCAGAGTTACACTATTACAGAACCGGAAGACATTCACACCAAATGTAGTTGGACTGAATCAAACCGTGTGTTCTTTTCTATCACAATACATTTGAGCTTCAAAAAAAAACTCACTCCATTAGAAGCAAATGGTTGAGTAAACTTACAGAAAAAATCATGGTTAACAATTTAATTGCAGGGTATTAATATTGAAAGTGTTATTCCCATTTCAGCTAAACCCATTTCTTCCACTTTATGCATTTTTATAGCTTAGCCAACAAAGTCTACATAGCTATTTGATTTCACAAACGCAGTATTAACAGCGCTATTCCAGCGAATACATTGGAGACTGGCCAGACTTGCAGCAAGCAATCTATTTATTCAGCATACAGCTACCAGAGTCTATAACAGAGTCTTATAAACCACAGCAGGCTATTTACTCACAAAGCACTGTCTACTTAAGCAGAGGGTCTGCGAACTACAGCAATCAAGACTGAAACTACAGCAAGGTCATTTCTCCAGTAAACTGCAGTGAATAGAGATTAGTTACATCAAACAAATCATGTGGGTAAAATTAACTTGTCACTTACATTAATGAAATCTCCTGGCTTGATTGACATGGGAATTGCCGATCATTTCCACTTGGGTCTGGCTATACGCAACCTGATGCAAAAACCGACAGGACTTCTTTCAGGGAATAGAAATAAATGTTAACTTATATTCTGAATGGAGAGTTCAATCACGCAAGACAAAGTGGGATCGTTTTCGTCGAGACCATATCTAAACACAACTTGCTGTCGACTGTACATTCAGACTAATAATGTGGATATGCCGGCGTTGGACTGGGGTAAACACAGTAAAAAGTCTGACCAGGTTTAAGTCCAACCGATTTATTTGATAGTACACTCACTAGCTTTCGGGGTGAGTCCCTTCCTAGCTAGTGAGTTTACTATCAAATAAATCGGTTGGACTTAAACCTGGTGTTGTCAGACTTTTTACTGCATTCAGACTAACGCAAAGAATTCTGCCTCCAGACATCTTTTGTCCCTGCAGCAGCGAACCTATGGAGAAGACCTAGAAGCTCCCGTCAATAGATAGCTTTGGTATATTTGCCAGAAAATTAGTGTGTTCTGGTCTACAATCTCCTTCAGCAGCTGGTAATCAGTGAATCTGAGGAGGCAAGTAGGTTTTGTACGTGCTGAGCAACAAGTGACAGTTCTTCATCCTTGTAAAGTTGGTTGCGTCATGGGTGGCACAGTGGTTAGCATTGCCTCACACACCAGGTTCAATTCCCAGCATGGGTCACTGTCTGTGTGGAGCCTGCATGTTCTTCCCATTGCTGCATCGGTTTCCTCCGGGTGCTATGGCTTCCTCCAACACTCTAAAGATATGTAGGTTAGGTGGATTGGCTGTGCAAAATTGCCCCTTAATGTCCAAAAATGCATAGGTTAGGCAGAGTGGTCATACTAAATTGCCCCTTAGTATCCAAAGATGCGTAGGTTAGGTGCATTGACCATGCTAAATTGTCCCTAAGAGTCTCAAAACGTTTAGGTTCGGGGCATTTGTGAGGTTATGGGGGCAGGGCCTAAGTAAAATGCTCTTTCGGAGTGTTGGTGCAGTCTTGACGGGCTGAATGGCCTCCTTCTGTTCTGTAAGAATCCTATAATTCTATGTATAAAACTATGATCCAAGTATTGTGAGATGAACTTCTGATACCTGGTTGGAATTGTTTTCTTGTAACGCCCTTCTTTCTGTGAATGTGTTTGATCTAGTGCCCAGTTGCAATGTTCTAATTAATCCTTGTTAAAGTTAGTATCTGTATTGTACAGGATTAAACCTGCAGCACACCACACACTACTTGAAAGGAAAAGAAAAACACAGGGTTATGGGGAAAGAGCAGGGAAGTGGGATAAATTGGATAACTCTTTCAAAGGACGGAATTTTAACAGCACGTCCGCCCAAAGTTCGTGTGATCCCGCGCAAAGCCAACGGAGAGTGCTGTTCTCCGAGCCTCGCCCACCCCCCGGAATCAGAATGGCATGCTGGTAAAATTCCAGCCAAAGAGAGTGAAGTATCTGTTCAGGTTGGCAGTTCTGTTCGTTTTCCAGAAATCTCATTGGTAGTTTGCGTATGGACACCACAAGGGTATGACTGGACTTGAGAGAAATCCTACTGAGTCTTATCCATGAATAATGGCAGCTTGGGAAGAAACCAATCCACAGGGCACACATCATGGAGTTGAGGTTCAAGTCCATCATGATGCAATGGAATGCCCAAATAGGTTCAATGGGGCCAAAAGGCCAACTCCTATTGTTATGGATCCCAACCAAAGAATCAATGGCTCTGAGAAATTAGGGAGGAGAGAAAAATTAATCAATAAAACATTTTACAGATAAGGAATTGGATCATTTACTGACAAATTACAATTCCCTGGCAGAGAATGGATAGATCTGGACTGTGTGTGATAGTGTGAACAGAGTGATAGCAAATCACAGCTCATTCTGCATCTGCAATGATTTTTATTTCTGTCGACTTCAATGTGAATAAGGATGGACTGTCAGTCAATTTACACACACAGTCAAGACCTACATCCATGTGGGGGAGAGAGAGAAAGCCCACATTCTCAAATTAAATTGTCCTCAAAAGAGTTTCCACAAGTCTTCATTCAGAGCTGAGAGTCAGCCTGGGTATGTCCTGAAAGGATCCTGGGATTTCCCCGCAACATCTTTGAGGGAGGTTTAAAGTAACACATTGCACCAGCACAATTGCAAATGGCAATACGATCAAAATAATGCCCGATTAAATGGGGTCTGTTGACAAAAGGTGTAGGTATTAAATGCTGTCAGTCTGCACAAAAGCATAAAATGTTGCTATTTTCATGCAATTCTGTGAAAAATGTGAAGCAGTGAAATAAATATTAACAAACAGGGTGGCACAATGGTTAGCACTGCTGCCTCACAGCACCAGAGAACTGGGTTCAATTTTGGCCTTGGGTGACTGTGTGGAGTTTGCACTTTTTCCCCATGCCTGCATGGGATTACTCCGGGTGCTCTTGTTTCCTCCCACAGTCCAAAGATGTGTGGGTTAGATTGATTGTCTGTGCTAAATTGCTCCTTAGTGTCAGGGGAACTAGCAGAGTACATACATGGGGTTATGGGGATAGGGCATGGGTGGGATTGTTGCCAGTGCATGCTCAATGGCTTGAATGGGGGAAGTAGGGATTCAATGATTTCACGAAATGCATAGGGTGGCACAGTGGCAAGCACTGCTGCCTTACAGCACCAGGGACCTTTGTTCAATTCCTGGCTTGGGTGACTGTCTATGGAATTTGCACATTCTCCCTGTGTCTGCATGGGTTTCCTCCATGTGCTCCAGTTTCCTCCCACTTTCTAAAGATGCGCGGGTTACGTGGATTGTTCATGCTAAATTGTCCATTGAGGGGGAGGGAGTTAGCAGGGTAAATACATGGGGTTACAGGGAATCGGCCCAGGTGGGATTGTTGTCGTTACAAACAATGAGCCAAATGGCCTCCTTCTGCACTGTCGGGATTCTGATTCTATATGATGTTGATGTTTTGATGATTCTTTTTGGACATCAGATGGGTTGTATAAACTTCAGTGGACTGAGTTCCTGGCTTTAACATTCTTGAGAAGGATTGTTCACTCATGCAGTGGCTTTAAGAAACATATTTTGCATTTTTTTTTAAACATGTGGAAGAATATTTATAGCCATATGTACCAAGATAATTTAATTGCTTATGTGAATTCTTGACAGTAATAAAATTAGTTTAAAACGGAGGTCCATTCTGTGGTATTGATGAATGTTTGCAGTAGAATGTGAGATCAGATAAATAAGTGATAAACACGGAAACATTGAGTAACGTGTTTTTGATCAAGGATTACACAGGTCATTTGTACGGCTAGTTTTTCTCTGCTTCAGTGCACCTCAAATGAAGTGTTAAGGAGCAGCTTATTAAGTACCAGTACTATTACCACTGATCATCTAACTAAGCAAGGGTACCAATTAGTTTAGAGGATAATTCTGCTCTAATCTATAATACAATATAATTCTAATCTAATCTAATGCTAAGAGGGGATCTTATTGAAACATATAAGATGATTAGAGGTTTAGATAGGGTGGATAGTGATAGCCTTTTTCCTCGGATGGAGAAAGCTAGCACGAGGGGGCATGGCTTTAAATTAAGGGGGGGTAGTTATAGGACGGATGTCAGGGGTAAGTTCTTTACCCAGAGGGTGGTGAGGGATTGGAATGCCCTGCCTGCTGCGGTTGTAAATGCGCCTAGTTTGGGGGCGTTTAAGAGATCTGTGGATAGGTTTATGGACGAAAAGGGATTGGTTTAGATTAGTGGGTCAGTGTTTTTGTTTAAAAAGACTGGTCGGCGCAACATCTGTTGTTCTGTTCTGCGCTGTAATGTTCTATGTTCTATAATCACATTCAAATCAAGGTTTTAATGTCAGTGGCAATCTTTAATCACCGAGAAGAATAAGGACAGTAGGGACATGGGACCAACACCATCTCCAAGTTCTTGCCAACCTTTCTTGAACGTACATCCCTTTCCCCTTCATTGTCATTGGGTTAAAATCCCAGAGCAAACTCCCAAGCAGCATTCTGAGCATACATTTACCACACAGAGACCGCCAATCTGAGGTGGCGATTTTTACCACGACTTCTCAAGGGCAATTAGGAATGAGCAATTTGGCAACCTCGACTCGAAGTCAGTGACTCCTGTACCCCTTGAAGGGATAATAGAAAAGAGGGGTTAGGACAAGAAGAGGCACAGTAGAGTAAGCTCCTTCATTGAGTGCCGGTCACCCATTTATTTCCCCATTGCACTCAGCTGCCAGCCAGCATTCTGTAGCCATCTGCTGGCTGGTTGCTGCATTGCACTGGTTTCAGGCAGTAGCCTCACTTGTCCTGTGTCCCTTGCCCGTTTACTGACTTATTAGTTCTCAGGACTGTGCAACCACGTCCCTTCCTCCTACAAATTTTAACATTGCAAACTTTTATGTCAAAGCTAGTTCTGGATTTCACTTGGATTACACTTTCCTTTGATGATAGCAGCATTCTGCACTTCAAGTCCAACATCAGTGAGCCAGGGTAAACGTTTCCGAAGCAGACCTGGGGAAATGGCGGCTGCATTTGAGATAGAAACCATTTCTGGCAGGGTCACTGGCCCCTTTTGATAGTGAGAAACCTTGAGGTGACGGCTCGGGGTGCCTTCTTGTCACCTCTCCCTCTGCCAACCATACTAAAGTCAAAATATCAGAGGCCCAAGGAGTTCAGATAGTGGGTTCCACAGTAATAACGCCACAAAAACCTGTCACAAGTCTGAAGGATACGTAGAGGGTGCAAATCCAGGATATCAGGATTCAAATCCAGGATATCAAAATGGCAGAAGTGGGCCACACACTCCTGGTTCCTTAGTGGTAATTGATCACCATTAGAAAGATGGTAAAATGGAATATATTGGCAAACAAAACCTGGGGGTGGGGTAGAGCAGGAGTGCGATTCTCCAAGCAGCGCAACGGGTCTGAAGACATCTGGAGGCCATTTTGCAGGCTTCCTGCTGGGCATCATGGTCTCTGTGCATCTCCAGTACTGGTTTTTTTTTGCATAATCAGCTCCAAGCCAGAAATCAGACACAATCATGCCAGAGTTACCTGATAATGAGGAGACCCCTGCTCCCTCCAATAGTTAAAGCACATCACTCAACCCTGTTATTTGGACGTCTGATTTCAACACAAGGAATGCAGTGGCTACACCCAGTGAGAGTCATCTCTCTGGCACTGGTGGCACTCACGCATCCTCATCTGCACCCCAGATTGTGGTGGAGCCTGCATCGAGTCTAACCGTGCATCAGCCCCCTTATATGAGCCTGGTCACAGGGAGTCTGTGAGCTGCCTTCAGCCAGATGGGAGTCAGACATTCGCTGTTGCTCTTTGGGGAAACCAGTGCCCTGTCCTCACTGCAAGTCACCCTCCTCCTGCACTGTTTGAACTCAGGGAATCTCACCCTCGCCATAGTGGGACCAATTGCAGGGTTGGGATGGCGTTATCACCGGTGAGGAAAGGCCATCACCCCTGGTAGAATTTCCATGCCCAGCCTCGTCCCAGTCAGTGGAGTAATTCCTGATCAAAGCGAACCAGGCACTCGTTCCCAATCTGGCCCTCATCGTTGCCTGATGTTTCTCCTCTGCCTCCTGCAGGGGTTCCAACTTGGTGCCTTCCTGCTCAGAAGATACGAGTTGCTCATCCATATCCTACTCTGCCAGTTCCTCACCCCATTACAGTGCCAGGTTGTAGAGGGCACAGTGCACAACAGCAATGTATGACACACTCTGGAGCAAAATTGGAGGACTCCATCAGACGAGTCCAGGCATCATAACCATATCTTAAGCTTAACTGTACCTGCTCAGCCAAAGTGCAAACAGCAACATAAGTTTCATTATAGCAGTCTTTACAGCACACTGCAGGCGTCAATGGCCATGTCCTGCAGGGTATCCTTTGTCCCTGAGGAGCCAACCTCAAAGCTGATGAGCTCCCTCAGAGCAGCCAAGGACATAGCTGTCGTATACACTCCCCAGGAATATGGCACTCAGTTGCAGGATGCACTTGGCAAGCCGCACACCATCTCGACATTCAAGCAATGAAAGCCCATGTGGCCTATGAAGGGAACACCTTGAACCCATAGGGAACAGAGAGCCACATGTGGGCAATCCGCATCTCACTGCACTAGTATACCAGTGAGGTAACGAACTCCACAGGCCACTCATGTCCAACATGTGTTGGTGCAGTGGCACCCTCCCACTCCCAAAACCCAAGACGTTCATACACAGAGCCTTATACCAATGTTACGGCTACTTACATTGAATTACAGGCCACCCACCCAGTCCAGCTTTCCTTTCCCAGGAGCAGGGTCCTTGGAGAAGGCAAAGCCCTTTCAGTTGTGGATTGCAGCCTCAGGACTGGGTGAGATCTGTAAGTGGCTTGGTTGACTTCTCATTTCTGGTTACGCCCCCCACTTGGCTGTCCAGTGCTTTTTCTCCTCTGGACGCTCTGGTGGCGACCTGGGCACTCACCTCTCCTTGGAGGTGAAGTCAACAGACTACCACTTGGAAAAACCTGTTGTCAACCATAACAGTGTGACATCATGCTGGCAAATTCTGGTGGGACTGCTTGCTAATTAGATGATAATGTATTCAAATGAAATTCCTGAACTTTCTGGGTGGGAACCTCATTCTGCCAATGGTGGGGACCATCATGCTGGGGCGCAAAAATCCCCGGTTTGGGAATGAGATAGTTGAAGTTTGCTAATTCTTTACAGTTTCTTTGCGACAACAAAAACAATCTGCTGGATGAGATATTACCAATGCATTATCTCTCACTGTGCATCTGCCATAAACAGTTGATATACATTGGAAAATTAAAATGAAATTAGCAGTGTTGAAAATATTGGTTTATCTGGAATTTCAAAAATGAGATATAGTTCCTGATCAAAATGGTCAGAGGAGGCAACTCAGGACAGCCTGAAGATCACGTCCTGATGGTCCACATTGATCTGTTCTGTATCAGAGTATGGTCAGCTATTCGTATTTTATTCTTATGATGTTCTGACAAAACATAACAATACTAATAATATAGAAGCATCTCACATTTACAAGTCAGTATCTATTGGGACTTGATACATGTTCTAAATGACGACCTCCATTACTTTCACTTCCAACCCAATCTACAAAGGACAATTTTGATATTCTATGGGTTAATCAGACGGACTTGCTTTGGAATGATTTTATAAACTGGTAATTAGATGCAACGAATGACTCATAGTAAGCTTAGCTTGAACCAAACAGCCTCTGTGGGCTTTGGTTTCGCGTGTTGATTGTCTGTGGGCATTGGGAGTTCACATGCACTCCTTTGGCTAAGGCTGGAATACAGGGAGGATATTACATTCCACCACTATTCCAATGGTTTAGTCAACCCGGCTGAAGGGGGGCATCTTCATGTTGAACTAAGTCATTCCCTTTTTGCCTCAGACAGACATGTGTTTGAAGGCAAACTTAGTCCAGGCTTTTAATTATGCAAAGAATGCGTTATCATGGGTTGAAATGATTGAAACTAAATAAAAACTTGATAATCCAAATTGCCTCTCATAAGCCTGGCCAATGGCAGCCTTTCTGTACAAGAGAAAGGTTTGAACTACTGCATTACATATTGATTTAGTATACAGATGAATGAATTTCTTTGGCGAGAAAAGCATCCAAGTATTATTTTTGAATGAAGTATTTGCAGTACAACGTCCACAAATAGCATTGAGACAAAAATCTGTTTTAGCGACGTTGTTCAAGGGCTAAACATTGGACAGGACATCAGATTTTCCAACTTACGCTATAGGTAAACTCAATAGAAATTAAAATTAGAATTGAGAGAGATGACAGAGGAACTGATTTAATATTCCTCCACCTACTCACCCCAAGCAAAAAATACACTCAATGTCCAATGGGAATTTCAGTCACTCTTGATTACAAGTGTCAACAGGTCTGACAGCATCTGCAAAAGGAAAGCAGAGCAACATTTTGCATCAAGATAACTCTTCATCAGAGATTATTTTAGATTCCAACATCCACAGTGTTTTACTTTTATTTTAATTGGAAGCGCACAATTTGGACTCAGTTTCCCAATCTTACATCCACACGATCATTTAAAGTCATCTGAGAGTGCTGGGATTAGGATTAATGGCAACCTTTGAACTGCTGGAAAAGTGGCATGTGCTTTGTTGGAAATGTTCATGCTATGCCTCTATTTGCATCCTTGCCTTTTCAGATTCTGCTCTACTTTGTGGCAATTCCAGCACTGCGCAGTCTTCAACTATCATATCCCTACTGGTCAAATTCCTTCCATCTTTTCAACAGGCTCCTCAGATTCAATTTTTTGACCATATCTTCAGTTACCTCTCCCAAGTTTTCTCACACCTTTACCTTGTGAGATACAACCTGTGAATCATAAGAACCCTGACAGTGCAGAAGGTGGCCATTTGGCCCTTCAAGTCTGCACGGACTCTCCGAAGAGCATGTCACCCATCCCCGCAATCCAGCACTTCCAATGCAGCTGATCCACCTAACCTCCAGCTAGGGACAATGTTAGCATGGCCAATCCACTTAACACTGCACATCTTTGGAGTGTGGGAGGAAATTAGAGCAACTGGAGGAAACCCACACAAAGCGACCCAAGGTCGGAATTGAACCTGGGTCCCTGGAATTGTGAACCGCAGTGCTAACCACTGTGCCACCTAGTGCTATTCAAGTGCAAATTTCCTGTTGAATTCATAACTTATGTCAATACCCTATTGACAGCCACATTATGTGGATTCCAACATGCTAAAGACATGTTTAGCATTGGTTACCCCTGTTTTAACTCTTCCATGACTCAAATTTCTCATTGCCAGAAAATATACTTGTGCGTCACTTCGTCCTCAAGTGACACCACTCATGCTATTTGAACTTGAGGCTGGGTTAAACTTCAAAATACAATTTTTCCCAATATGGTTGATCATGGAGTTTAAAAATATATATTTAATTTCTCCAGACTTCTTTCTATCATTAGCTGGATACTTCTGATGACAACCGCGCTCACCAATTTACATGTGGTTTAACTTAAAGGGAGATATCACTGAACATGAGGGCAACTTGAGGCAGCTCTCAAAACATCCAGCTCTGAACCATCATTCCACAAAGAACCAGGCACCAATGGCATGTGTCGGATTGATGAGATGCCACAGAAAAATGTTTTGCCTCGCTCGTACACAATTCCATGGCTTACGTACAGGCTATTTCTTGGAACTAATAAGTTTTGAATTAGGAACAGATGTAGTGCTACTCATTGTGAGAAATTTCATCGCCGATGTGAATACAACATGCCATAAGGAAACTGATCTATACTAAATTCCATATACCGTAAGAACTCTGGTCTACAACAATAGATTCAGCAAAATAAAGATGATCTGCCTCAGACAAGATTATCTTGGCCTCAGTTAAGAAAAAAAATGAGGTCCAAAATTTATTGCTGATATTCAGTAGTTAATTCTTTTCATTTTGCAAAACAACATTGAGGCATGCAAGCAGCCCTTTATTCACGTTCTCAGAGTCATAATCATAGAGTCAGAGGTTTACAGCCTTGAAACACACCCTGTGGCCCAACTTGTCCATGCTGCCTTTTTTTTAAAAACTAGTAAGCTAGTCCCAATTGCCCGCTATACCCATCTTACCCACGTAACTGTTTAAATGTGTTTTAAAGCACAAAATTATATCCACCTCTACTTCTGTGGCAGCTTGTTCCAGACACTCACCACTCTCTGTGTGGAAAAAATTGCCTCTCTGGACACTTTGGTATCCCTCCCCTCTCACCTTAAACCTATGCCGTCCAGTTTTAGACTCCCCCATCTTTGGGAAAAGATATTGACTATCTAGCTGATCTGCACCCCTCATTATTTTATAGTCCTCAATAAGATCACCCCTCAGCCTCCTATGCTCCAGAGAATAAAGACCCAGTTTACTCAGCTTCTCCTTATAACTCAAGCCACCAAGTTCCGGTAGCATCCTAGTAAATCTCTTCTGCATTCTTTCTAGTTTAATAATATCCTTTCTACAATAGGGTGACCAGGACAATATTCCAAATGAGGCCTTACCAATGTCTTGTACAACTTCAACAAGATTTCCCAACTCCTGTATTCAATGTTCTGACCAATGAAACCAAACATGCCGAATGCCTTCTTCACCACTCTGTCCAACAGTGACTCCACTTTCAAGGAGCCATGAACCTGTACTTCTAAGTCTCTTTGTTCTGTAACTCTCCCCAACGCCTTACCATTAACTGACTAAGTCCTGCCCTGTTTCAATCTGCCAAAATGCATAACCTCGCATTTATCTAAATTAAACTCCATCTGCCATTCATCAGCCCACTGGGCCAATTGATCAAGATCCCTTTTCAATCTGAGATAACCTTCTTCACCATTGACTATGTCACCAATCTTGGTGTCATTTGCAAACTTACTAACTATGCCACCTATATTCTCATCCAAATCATGAATGTAAATAACAAATAACAGTGGACTCAGCACCAATCCCTGAGGCACATCATTGGTCACAAGGCTCCAGTTTGAAAAACAACCCTCGACAGCCACCCTCAGGCTTCTGTCATCAAGCCAATTTTTTATCCATTTAGCTACTGTCGGCTGTTGTGGCAAGGTGGTGCAATGGTGAGCACTGCTGCCTCTCAGTACCAGGGACCCGTGTTTGATTCCTGGCTTGGGTCACTGTGCGGATCCTGCATGTTCTCTTCGTGTCTGTGTGGGTTTCCTCCCATAGTCCAAAAGACATGCTGGTTAGGTGCATTGGCCATGCTAAATTCTGCCCCATCGTACCCGAACAGGTGCCAGAGTGTGGCAACTAAGGGATTTTCACAATAACTTAATTGCAGTATTAATGTAAGCCTACTTGTGACGAATAAATAAATTTTATTTACATCAATTGCTGTTGGGATCTGTAATATGCAGAACTGCAATTTATAAATATGATGTTAGCCAGATATCGGAAGTACCCTTTCAACAATGGTCAAACCAAGCTACTGAAAAATCAATATTACTATTTACTTGATCTGTAATTTATATTCTCTTGGTATTCAAAATCTTGTATTAATACAGCACTTTCAACATGTAATAGAGAGAGGTGGAGAGGTTTAGGGAGGGAATTCATGAACTTAGGGCCTAAGGAACCACGCATGTTGTGGGGTGAGGGGCTAAGTAGGCTTCACCATATCTAGCTGGAACAGATTTTGTGGGCAAAAAGATCTTGTCTTATCTTTTTTCATATTAAAAGAACTACATAACTACAGCTTCATTTAAAAACAGCCAATCATTGCAATGCTGGCAGTTTTGCCATATCACAGACAAAAATTGAATGGGTGTTAAACTAAGTGGGAATCTGCTGTAACAATCTCCATTCACTTTCCCTTCCCCAATTAGCTAAATATTGCCCAAGTTTGGGCAGGTATTCAACAGGAATTCTGGAGCATGAAGTCCTAGGAAATTGCTGTAAGGTTCAACATGAGAGCGTACAAAATCATGCATTAGGAGCTGGAATAGGCCATTCAGCCCCTTTATCCTGTACTGCTATTTGATAAAATAATGGCTGATCTGATTGTGGCCTCGACTGTCCCTTATGTCCTTTGACTTCTTTGTCAATCAAGAACCCGGCTCAGCCTTTAAGATATTCAACACATGTTTCCAATGCTCCGTGTGGAAGCGAATTCCACAGACTAGCCTTCAGAGAAAAAATATCTCCTCGTTTCCATGTTAAATGGCAGAGCTCTTAATTTCACCCTGCATCTCCCAGTTCTACATTGTCTCAACAAGTGAAATATCCTCTCAGCATTCAATATGTCAAATGTCTTCATGTTTTATTCTACTCAACCCTAACAGATACAGGCCCAAACTGCCCAACTTTCCACATGGGAAAACCCCCTCATTCCAAGAATCAGTCAGATTAACCTTCTCTGAGTTGCTTCTGTTGAAATTATTTCCTTTCTTAAGCAAGGAGACCAAAGCTGTGCACATCACTCCAAGATGTGGTCCCACCAACACCCTGTACACTGTGACAAAACTTTCCTGTTTGTTTACTCAATTCCCCTTGCAATAAACAAAATTTGCCTTTCTAATCACTTGGGTGTACCTCATACCAACTTCCAGCACATCTTTCGGACTGTGGGAGGAAACTGGAGCACCCGGAGGAAACCCACATAGACACGGGGAGAATATGCAAACTCCACACAGTGACCTAAGACCAGAATTGAATCCGGGTCCCTGACGTTTTAAGGCAGCAGTGCTAACCACTGTGGTACCGTGCCACCCCTGTACCAGACCACGCAGATTGCTGTGTACCATAGAGTTATGCAACCCATCTTCATTTAAATTAAGGATATGGAAGCTATTGAGAGGGTGCAGAGGAGATTTACGAGGATGTTGCCTGGATTGGGTGGCATGCCTTATGAAGATAGGTTGAGGAAGCTAGGTCTCTTCTCCCTGGAGAGACAAAGACTGAGAGGCGACCTGATTGAGCATTATACAACGTTGAGAGGTATAGATAGGGTGGATTCTCGGAGGCTATTTCCCAGGGCTGAAATGGTTGCTACGAGAGGACACAGGTTTAAGGTGCTGGGGAGCAGGCACAGAGGAGATGTCAGGGGTAAGTTTTTCACTCAGAGGGTGGTGAATGAGTGGAATCGGCTGCTGTCGGTGGTGGTAGAGGCGAACTCGCTGGGGTCTTCTAAGAGACTTCTGGATGAGCATATGGGATTTAATGGGATTGAGAGTTATAGATAGGCCTGGTAGGTATGGATATGATCGGCGCAACTTGTGGGCCGAAGGGCCTGTTGTGCTGCAGTGTTCTATGTAAATAACATAAGCAATATAGGGCATTCAATATTGTGTCATGTTCCAGTATGTTATGAAATTTGAGTCAATACCTTTAAAAATTTTGAACAGTTTATTGAAGTGACCACTGCAAATCATGTGACCTTTTGGCTTCTAAAGTCTAGACAGTCCTGAATCACAAGCAAATATATGGATATTCAGACCAATCCAGAGAATTCACATCCCCCTTTGTTTAAGGGTGCACTGACAACAAAAGAACAATTGGATTCTTTCTGTTTCACCACGGACAAAACATTGAAGTTCAATGGATTCCCATCAGCCTTCCCTTATATTGTGAAGGTTCTGCACCCTCTCCTTTCCTTCTCCCCTACGTAAAGTATGGATGGTATGCTTTCTCTGTAGAGCTTGCAAGAAACAATACTTTTCATTGTATACCAATACATGTGAAAAGAATAAATCTAATCAAATGGTCTCTCATCTGACCTAGACTGAGCAAATTTCCAAGTGTCAAACAGAACTTAGGAGGTGTAGTCAATACGTATCATCCTCTTTTTGGAAAAAGGACTTTGAACTTATACAAATCACATGACGTGGAAGCCATTTTGTGGTTTACTTGAAACATTAAGCAAGAGGCTAGTCATCAGACAGTCACCAAAGCAGCTGCAAATTAACTGTGCAGTCAAGGCAATTAATAGTCATCCTACGATAGTAGGAGCAGGACTCTGCCCAATCTGTTCCAACAGCAGACAAGCTCCCTGCTTCTGCCTTGTGTCTGACCGGAAGGAAGAAATGTCGAGATGAACCTTTTGGTTAGCCAAAGAGGGTGTGATAGTTTAAAGAATTGTATAGGTCATAGAGCTGGGGTTTTTAATCAATTAGTCAACAGAACGTTTCAAATTGAAATCTCAATGATGCATCATGACAATGGATGCCATGACTATCAGGCTTCCACCACTCTTGGCATTACTGAGATGCAAGTGGGAGGCTACATTACCTTTCATTTTGATGGAAGCATCAAATATTAGATGCCATTTGTGCTCAAAAATCCAGGAATTGGCAGGCAAGGAGAAACTGGCAGTGCCATTCACAAAGAAACTTCCACTACCTTCAGCATGGATGATGCCAAGGTGCAGAGGGAAACTGGTGTAATGTAAGCTGAAATGCCAGGGCCCAGACTTCCACCTTTGACAGGAAACACAAGTGGAGCTATTTCCCAATTATGCAATCTCCCCACCTGCCCAGCAGTGCCTACCTTTGCCACTTCCATCATGGGATGGCAATGGCAGACTGGAGTAGGGGTTGTCATCCCCGAAGCAGGCTGGAAGTAGAAATAGAAGTGATGCATGGATGCTGAGGCAGGCAGGTTAGAAGTTCCCTGGGACATTTGCCAAGTTCAGTAGATGCACGTGAGCCCCGTAACCTCATCCTTACACTCTCACCTCAATACCTTTCACATCTCTGCCACACACCCACATGCTCATTCACACCTAGTGCCCACCCTATACCTACTCACCCAGTATCCACTACTATTGAGAACTATTGAGTCCTTATTATAACATTAGGAAGTCTTTGAAATCTCATAAAACTGTCGAGAAAAACAGTCAAGAAAACCAAATAGCTATTCAAAACCACTTCAAAAAAATCCTAAGTGTTCATAAAACGATTACGATAAATAAACGCTCAATCTCCTTAACAACTATGTCAGCAACCCATGCTGAGCTGAATCAATTAGTGGGATTTGGAGTTCAGCCAAGCAGCCAAAATGAGATTCTAATGACGATCAACAACTCCACCTGAGCTGAATCCATTGTCTTATACAGCAGGTGGTAATTTTTGAGCTGCCTAAATCCCAAAGGGAAACTTGGACAAATTATCACAATGTTTTGCAACTTAACCTTTTGTGGAAAAGTATGTGCACTTAAGTCAGGAGCAAAAATTGCAAAATACTGTTGGAAGCTTTAACTATTAAATTTAAACATTTAACAACAAAAAGAACACACAAGATGACATTTAGATAATTAAAATAGTTCTACAAATATTTCTCAGATGATTTCTTGTTAGTTAAATTCAGAGCCAACACATCTTTTTAGGAAACAGTCCCTACAGATTTTAAATCTGTAAAAGTCCTAGCAATTACCTCAATGCATCCTTGTTGCTAATGAATGAAAAGAATAAATCACAGGGGTCCTCTGACAATCAAATCCAAATATCGCTATTGTTCAACGCAGGAAAATGCTCTATGAAATATTGTACTCGAAAGCATCTGAACACGGTTCCAGTTTCACAACGCTGGCCAATTTAATGGTCCCTTACCTTTGAAGAACAAAGCTATATCAATCACAGCATTAAAACATGTTTTCACGCTTCATTCCATTATTTGTACGTGAAATTGGCAACATCTTTTGAACTAACCTGTCAAGAAGTTTCAGACTCCAGACAAGGGATCCTCCATGATTTTCAATTCCTCTGAGCTGCTGTGAACCACATCACATTCAGAGGCTGATGTGACATCATTACAATTGTAGGGAGTTTTGAGATAGCCAGACCTATACTGGAACCAGCAAGATTGGGAGTGGTGAATGCAGGCAACCTATCCTGAACTGCTAAAAGATTCCAGTGATAGGAAAGGTGTTAGGAAGCCAAGAATCAGGTCCCACTTGTCATTTTTAAAGCCCACCCACCGCTGTTCAACACAAATGGGGGTATAAAAGTCTAGCTGTAGGTCTTCAACTGTACAATATTGTTTGCATTCACCCTCAATGTATAAATCAATCTGATTATTGAGAGACAGTCAAGCAACTGATTGGTGACACCCATCATTAAGCCAATGTGCTTGTGCCAATTGGCGTGTTTTTGGATGAAGTCACTGAGGAGCAGTTTGTAGTTGAGAAATAGGTGGAGCCCAAGCATACATCCTTGGGGAATACCAAAGGATATGGGAACAAGGTACTAATGGCAATTCTCTGGCTACAATCAGACTGATGAGAATGGAATTGGGCGAGTGTAACCTTACCCAGCTGGACGATAGTGGTGAGCCATTAGAGGAGGATGGCATGATCAATTATGTCGAAGGCTGCAGAGAGATGATTAAAAGATATAGTTTGCCCTTTCTATTTATCCATGTCCATTTATCATTTTCAGGGTCAGGTCAACCACTCAATCATCAACAGTGATTGAGAATACTGTGTTCTGCCTGTGTCAGGTAACCAATTATTGACTTTGTTGTGCAGAAGGGTGACTGGGCTTCAATTTGAGATATGAAGCACCTTTACTCCAGAGATCCCACTTACCTTTCAAAGGATTATAAAGAATTTGTATCTGTAATGAAATGTAATGAATCAATGTAACTGCACATAATCATGCAATGTTGAGTGATATTAATTCAAAGAAATACTGTTTATCTATCCCACAAAGTTTCTAATGACCAGCGTTGCAGCAGAGTTTATATGCTGCCAATATCGGCCAAATGACTGGGAAAGAACCAGTGTGTAAAGGACCAAAGTTTTAAAACTGTGACAGTAGGATTTGGAGGGTAAACTTATAGAGGGTTGATCAATGTATGAAATTGACTTCTAAGAAAGACGGTGGAGGGAGAAACCCCTGGATCATTTAACAACTGGATGTTATGATGGGGATAAAATTAGCAGGTTTATTCCTGGATGAATAAACTCGAAGAATGGCCGAATAGTTATCCACATATAACAAAGAGCAATATAAAATTCAGTTTTGAGTGAAAAAAGCTTTAACAACTCAGTGGAATCTTTTCTATAATTATTGAATTCTAAGACTTTTTTTCAGTTGTTCAGGTTTCTAAAATAAATATAAAACTGATCAATTCAAAACAACACAAGTTGTTTAAAATTTGAATTTTATTGCATGTAACAAAAACAAATGTGGCCTCGGGTCCAACATCCTCTCAATTACCAGCCATCAAATTCAGTCCATACCTTATTCAATACCATCAATAATTAAAAATACTTCAATTCACAGTTAAAACAAAGATTTTGTACATTGTTCACAACAAAACTGTGCTAAAAAGGTACGACTTTAGCAGCAACATTGAAGAAGGTAAAACAGCAATAATTTTTCTCAGATTAGTTACTAGTTAATAAATATGTCAAAACAATTTAATTTGCAACAGAAGGCTTAATTCAGAAAAAAAAAAATAAAAAAGGGACAGATCTCTTATGTAGAAGCCTGGGTGTTTTAAGACTGGAGCAAAGCAACTTTGAACCATTTGATCACCAGAATTTACCATCTTCAGGAGTGCTGTTTTCACACCTTAAAAAAATCTGACTTAAAAACCCCCCACAAAAGTCAAAGTAGAACCTCTAACTTTTGCAGGTAAAGTTCTACATTAGATGACAATGGGATAAGTGTATTGTAGTACAAGACAGGGAAGTTAAACTACCACGAGCAAATTAAGAAATGGCACAAGTACTTTCAATATTACAATAAAGAAATGAAAGGTGAAATAACGCTGGCGCTTCTGGCATCTTCCAAAAATTTATGAAGCTACGATTATTGCAGTGTCATTCCTGTCACTGTACAAATTCAGGGGACAAATTGGAAATTTCTGTGGTCATTTGCAGACGTAGCAAACACACACGTTTTTCTTAATCAACTCAAATTACGTCCACTAAAATTCCTTGAATTTTATCGTCAATGCTCATATCCCTACATTAATAGTGAGAGATTGATTCTGCAATGCTAGTGTTATACATTGCACAAAGGATTAGAAATAGCTTCAAAACAATATTAGCATCAATGGGCTTTCACAACGATCACTTACCATCACATCACACTATCCGTGTCTGCTACTGGAAACTATCTACCAGTTTATTTGGGAGTTATTTGACAAACACTTGTCTGAGCCAACAGACATCGGATAGCTGGAGAACTTAGTCAGACTGAAGAAATAAAAAGTGAAGGGTATAAGCACAATCCTCAATGTTTGATGGTGAAGATAATTGGATATTATAGTCCTAATTTATCAATTTAGCAATCCATTTCTTGAACTCTGCATTCAGGTTCTCCATCATTTCCTCTTTTTACTCCAAAATTATAATAATTTTACCATATAACCATGATCCAGATATAGCCCAAGCCCTTACTTTCCATAAAGAGGAAAAAGGAAAGTCTCCTTTTTCAAATAGTGCTGTAACAGAAGATCTAACTCCATTCTTAGTTAACAATGTGTTATAATCCACTTTAATAATTGTACAGCACAAATTTTGCAACCTACCAATGGTAGTATTGATGAGAGCTCTGTCAGGAAAAGGCTATGAGCCTAAAAACAAATCATAAAGACTCCATTCTTATTCATTTTGATTTTTCTTCTCATAAATAGAATGTAGTTAAGAAATCACACTTCTTTTTGTGTTTGGTGATTCCTTTCTAGTAAATGCTGTGGCATTTCTAAAGAGACATAAAATATGCTGGAAAACATTGCAATAATATGAGGTGATACATCCTACACTGCAACATTCAACAACTAAAATAAACGTATTGTGACAATTCGCATTAGTGTTCAGAGATAACAATTAATTAATTTTAATCAGGGAAGAGGTAGAAGCAAAGGGGATGAGGGAGAAGGGGCTAACAGCTACTTGTCAGGGTCCAACTATAATGCAACTTAATCATCTTTACAGCTTGGAATCGTTTCAGTAACAGATACAGCAGATCTGAGACTGATAGGTTCTGTTTTACTTGCAGTTTTATATTTTCACGAATAATATTTCCACCTTATCAACTATTGGAATTTAGTATGTACAGGAGAGGTGTCCAATAACTATTTTCAAAAATATGGCTACATCCATGGAGCCTGGAACTATCACACTGGAATTTAAACCACTTCTGTATGATTAAGATTCCAACTGTAACTGTCTCATTGAAGGAAACATTAAGTATGGTGCATCATACGGAATGGAGGAGAAAAGTAGCAAAAGTTATTCATTGGAAGCTGTATTGTCCACATCACTAGTGATCAGTTTCTTTCAACTCATCCCCTCAATGTCAGGAAAACATACATTGCAGGTAGAAGCAAAAATATTACAATAAACAAATCAGTTACTTGATCTCAGAGATATAACTTTTGCAAAGTAATTCTATCAGTTAGTGTTACAGCTGGAAATAGATGATGTGAACTGCCCAGAAAAAAAAACAAGACTTTGTTCTTCTGCCCCTGCACCCAAACCCCCAGAGGGATTTTGAATTTAAAGCACGATAGCATGAATTTTTGTTTTACAGTATATGACTAAATATGCCCAACATATTTTGCTAAACAAGCCATTTAATACTTTTTGCATAATGACTGGAAACAAAGCCTTATAACTGCCTCATTATATAATTGATTTTGCAGCATCAGTAATGCCACCAGATCATCACAGTCAGAACAGAGTGAAGAGCTATTTCAAACATCCCTCGAACTGCAGTGGAAACTCAAATTCAACGAGAAAGGCATTTCTATTACAACAACAGAATATCTGGTAGCAAGTCACCTGTCAAGATATTGTCCACTCTCCTCGTTTTCTTTACCAGCAGTGAAAATCATTTTGATTCATGTTATGCTTTCTTTTGTGAAATTTGGGGTTCAGGCAATTAGACATAAATTCCCTCATGGAATTACTTGGCAGCATCTTTCATTTTCGTCAATTGGCTGGACTTTCAAGGCAGCAAGGAACCTAATGTCCAGATAATTTCCAGGTTCTGACTTTGCGCTGCATGAGTTGCTCAAAGGACACAATCCTCAAAATGTATATATCTTAACTAAGCTAGTTGCAAGCTTGGTAGCCAATTCACAACGTGAGCTCTGTCATGGGATGGGAGCTGCTTGCTGATCACATGCGTCAAGGGCAGATGGCAAATGTGACAGGGCCTGTCCTACTGTCCTAAATAGAGGAGACAGTACATTAGAGGGCCAACAGCCTCACCATACACAAAAGCAGCCAAATGACCAAGTAAAAAGCTCTTTGCCTCACTGGGAACAAAATCCATAGCGGCAAAAATTTATCATAAAACAATATTTCATTACCCTTGCATTGAACCCTATAGCTGTGTACTAATGCACACCAGACTATCTGCTTGTGATGCTCTGTGAATTGAAAATCAACTTCTGGCCTTCCCACCCACTAACTCGTTCCTCACAAAGTTTAAAGGGCACTTAATCTGAGGCACGTACATTCACAACCAATCCACCTCTTCCCACCATCCCTCTTCCTCACTTTGAAAATTCCAGCACATCCCATGTAGTGTTCTGGGTTATGAGTCATGATCATCAGATGGATAGGGATACTGAGACTTTTCAGGAACGCTATTTTCAAAGATGCCTGTTTCTGTTTTTGCCACCACAAGCAACTGAAAATCCCAGCCAATACTGATCTGCATCAGGTTCATTTAGTTATTGCCTTTAAAATGAAAAAATCCAACATTTGAGTTCCCAAAAGCAAAAGAATCTTTAAAAGAAAATCCACATTATTCTTCTCTATGAACAAGTAGGATGTATCAGGTCATAAATCATGGTCATTCCATATATTAAAAAAACTACTTATTGATTCATCAATTCTCAACCAACATATTAAAGCAGATTATGTACATCTGTTTTCTTTTGTTTGTGGGATCTTGCTGTACACAAAATAGCTGCCACATTTCCTCCATGTGTGACTACTATTCAAAGGTACTTCCTTGGCTGTAAGGCGCATTGGGATGCCCGAGGTTGCAAAAGGCATGACATGGATGCAAGTTTTACTTTTCTTACTTGGCATTGTTTCATCCCAAGGAATTAAACATCAAGCTTTCACAATTACAAGTGTTTTGTCTTTCCTAATTAAAAAAATGCGTGTTGCTGAGTTTATCACACACAAATTCAAGGCAAAAAGATGAAACCTAAAGAATCATCCAAATTGTAATAACACAAAAGCAAAATTCTGCTTCTGGAAATCTAAAATAACAACAGAAAATGCTGGATAAACTCAACAGGTCTGGCAGCATCTGTGGAGAGAGAAACAGGGCTAACATTCTGAGTCCATACGACCTTTCTGCAGAGCTGGGCCAGTCCTGAAGAGTCATATGGACTTGAAACGTTAACTCAGTTTCTCTCTCCACAGATGGTATTATAATTATGGTCTCCAATTGTCCTCCTACCCTCTAACTAAATAACATACACAAAGATGCAGACTTAACTTGTGAAAAACATGTTTTCATAACCCAAAGCACTATGTTCTAGTTTGGACGGAATCCATATTTTTTGTTCTTCCAAAAGTGGACAAAGATTATATATTCTATATAAAATCCACATTAATAAAAAGCTTTAGCTTCTATGCAATTATGCAGTCGTTAATATTCACCAGTTAGGTAGAGGTCCTAGGTTAAAAAAGATTTTCCTCTCCCAAATTCCATCCTCCAGCATCCCTCCCACCGCCACCAAGCAAGAATTTTGTTGCAGCAAGTTTGTTTCAGTTTATTTGAAATGTCTTTTAAAAGTTCCTCCTTCATTGCCACCCAAGTACAAAACAGCAATCTGTATTTTACTGACTGTTAATTTGAGATACCGTAGCTATATCTTACATTTACTAACTTGGGAGCTCTGGATAACTATGCTAGTGTTTAACTTTAAAGTGCTATAATGTCACATATTCAAGTCTTCCATCACCACAGTGGCTTCTACACATGAATTGTTATTCACGCAAGCCATTTATCAGATGAAAAATCACTACCATTGGATTCATCGTTATGCCCCCGAATTACAATCTGAATTTATAACATAAAAGCATAATATGTGTGGAATGGGATTTAAAATGTTTCAGAACTGCAATCTTGGAATATTGTCATTCTTTAAAGTGTATCTTCTTCCAAAGCTCATACGAATTAGTTATTGCGGTTGTCTTCGTCATTTTATGTCACCTTGTCTTGGTTTTTTTTGGGATAAGTAAATGCAATTTTAAAAAAAATCCTATAGTACTACAAGGTGTGCAATGTAACTGTATTTGTACACAGTGGAGGAATACCACAACTTCCCAAATTAAAAACATTTTATGCAGTTGTGTAAGGAATACCTCTCCCAACAGTGCAGGAGCTGTCCAGGCAAAAAAACTGCAAATGTTCTGTGACTTGACATTTAAAAGCTGTGGTATTGCTAATTAGTATATCTATTTAAGTTTTTTTTAGTTTATTTATTCATGTCACAAGTAGACTTATATTAACACTGCAATGAAGTTACTGTGAAAATCCCCTAGTCGCCACACTCCAGTGCACATTCGCGTGAGGGAGAATTTAGCATAGCCAATGCATCTAACCAGCAAGTCCTTCAGACTGTGGGAGGAAACCGGAGCACTGGAAGGAAATCTTGCAGACACGGGGAGAACGTGAAGACTCCACAAAGATAGTGACCCAAGCCAAGAATCGAACCCAGATCCCTGGCACTGTGAGGCAACAGTGGTAACCATGATGCAACCGTGCCGCCCCTACAGTTTATAGTATGCAATGTCCCAATTCTGCAAACAGAACAGTAATTCCATTTCTATATGTAATAATATAGTTACTGAAGTTCAGGAAGAAAACCCAGCTTCGTAATTATTTTGGACCATGGGCTTAGTGCACTAAGAAGCACTGTATCTTTTAATAACTTTAACAACTAAAGATATGCTTTCAATGTTGGTGTTAAGCACAATAGATTCTTTGCAGCACAACTTTTGTAACAGACCATGCCAATTTCACATCAAAAATTTGTCAACAAACTCTTTGCAAAAGATCAAATATTGAGTTTGAATTTAAAACTGTGATAATATCCTGAAACTCGGTATCAATGCAAATGCATCTCTGAATAATTCTCTATTCATCCAACACGTTAGCTCTGACTTGGGACTATGCAGCTTCTTTTAAATTGTGCTGATTTCTTCTAATTTTTGAAGCTTCATACAAAAAGCTATGAGATTTGTGATTCAAAACATTGAATTTCAAAAATTCATACCTTGGAGTGCAGTAAAAGCTAAAGTATTTTGATTAATTAACTTGGACAGCTAAAACAGTTGCCTGTCTGCTAATTTTAAAGGTAATTTTAAAGACAAGTAAAATTTGTTTATAAAGAATAAAGTAACCATTCACACGGCATTGTTTTCTAGTATTTCTTATCCAAGTAAAATGCCTGATCAGGGTTGATCCAGACCCCTTTCTGTTGACCTAAGAATCGAACAGAAAGATGCCTGCTGTTGGTTATTCAAAAGCAAATTATTTAAATATTACAGTATTTTGACACACTTACTAAAACAACTTTGAAAGCCTTGTTCATACCATTGTTAATTATTACTGTTTGGAAAATCCACTTTAAATGATGACTCGGTGTGTTTGGACTCAAATATTGGGGAAGCTTGACAAATAAACACTGCATAAATATAGCACACTGAGCAAAACAGAATGAAATCTGGCAGTACAAGCAAAATTATGGTTGACAAGCATTTGAAAGGAGATGCCACTTCGGTAAAGGATAGTTGAGAAATTGCAACTTTGTGCAATATTTGTGGAACAAAGAGTAACTAAATGTAAATGCATTGAAAAATGCATGCAGTTAGCAAAACTCTATTCCGAGACTAAGGTTTCAGGTATGTTTCAATAGTGCAGAAGATAGAATCCCTTGTCCAACAAGAAAATTGATTTTATGCCTTTGAATCTGAAGGGATTAAGCACAGTCTGTGTCTTCATTGTGTAACATCAACAGTGTAGTAAGACTTCTCCTTTCTGAATTTACCCTCATTCAACATAGTATCTTTGTGAATTCAAAGCCGTGATTTTGATGAATGCAGAAATCTTGATCACTCCTGAATTATAAAAACAACACTACAAAAATCTGCTTCTTTAAAATACATTTTGGAAAATATCTCTAGAAGTACCTGTGGTTTTCAGTAGCGATCAAGAGCACGTAGGAAAGATACTGATGTATCGACTTGATTTTGCTCAAACTCATAACTGATCAGTGTTGGGCTTAAAACAGACATTTCCGTATAAAAACAATTAGCTTCTGCAGCAATTTACATCAGAATTCTCATCAAATTGGTTCTGCTTGGATTTTAGTCTGAAATATACGGTACACAATTTAACAAAATCAAAGGAGAGAGATAGTGACTCTAAAAAAAATACAGATGACTCAAATGTATAAAAACAATGGTTGCCATCAACTCATCAATGAGTTCTGTTTAAAGCTGCAGTACTCTCTTGAAAATGCGAGAATGTCGCCAATACAATATAGGTAACTTCCTTTCCACTTACTTAGGTTTCCAAACAAAACGTTAATCAAAAATAAATTGAAAATAATTTTTCAAAGTACAACTTTAACATCCAGAAACAAAAGACAGAATTTTGTAAAAGGTGCAGTAAATTGTTAAGACATAGACGCAAGTGTCAACATATAAAGATTTCATAACTTGCATTCTCCACTGATCTGCCCAATCTATTAGTACAGTTCTAACTGGTTAATTAATTTAATAACGAGGCAACCAGTTTTGCACTTGGTACATTTCTTAAATTCTGCTTAAAAAATTAGAGCATTTCATCAAAGACTGACATTGCAGGTCCCACCTTAGCGTCAAACATAAAAGTGAAAAAAAGCAGATTTATAAATAAAGGACTTGGAAATGCACCATTTGTTACAAAACAGTGCCTGTTATTTCCCAATTAACTCTTTCAACGCTGACTCCTATGGAAATAACATTTCTGGATTAATCTTTTGAGTACTGAAAGACACTTTCACGTTTCAACATATGCAGACATTTTTGTTTAGAATTAAATGTAAAACTGATATTCTATTTTATGTGTATTATAAAACGGAATTCCAGGAATACAAACACCCATAGGATTCCTGAGCTCAAACTGTTCTTAGAACAAACATCTTAATGTGACAATTTTAATTTTAGAGCCAAAATGTGATTTCAGTACTCAAAGGCTCATCGCATTAGAACAAAATGCATTGTATTTTTATATATATATATTTGTAAATACACCATTCTTAAAAAGTTACTCAGCATACTGTGGAGGAATATAACTCTTTTAACAAAATATAGGTTAAAAATAATCTGATTTGGTTAAAACACACTAAGTATAGCTACTGCCTGCGCTGAAAGAGTTGATAAAAAAAGGAATACTGTAGCTATAAACAGAGCTATTTCTCATCTAACATCCTGCATGTCTAAATGCCAGTTCCAGCTTTTGGAAGAAAGAAAAATCTCCATCAGACAGTTATTTTGGGCGGGGCAAGGCATAACGGGAAAGGAATGAAGGAAAGAAGTGAAATGTGCAAGGATCTGTCCTCTTTCACTGTGCAAAGTTTTTGAAATAAAGTTTCAAGCACACAACTTAAAAATGTATAATACAACTGAAACAGGTCCATTTTTCTGTCTTACAGATACAGTAACTTCTTCACTTATGAGATTCCTAGTTTGCTCTTTTAGAAATCCTACCGTCTTTTCATTTTTGAGTTGATCAGCATCATTATGTCACTTGTAAGTTATAGTAACCATGTGAGTGAATTGTTAGTTCTCCTGGTCATACAGTGCGCTGCTCAACAAGAAGCTCATAGAGCTTCCTTCCTGTAGTGTTCCTAATAGCTTCAAAGCAAGTATTCATCTGCTTCACTCCACTGCAAAGCCACAAGTCTCCTCGACGGCTGTCAACAACTTCTCGTAAAGCTTCTCGTAGGACTCATAAGGAGGAATGTCTATACGGTTAAAGCTAAAGAGAGAGGGAACATTAAGTAAACGAATATACAGACAACATTGGCCACATGTGGTTACATTCATCGGTGATCCACATAATAAATTAGCTAGTCCACTCAGACATTGAAAAATAATCTCAATGGGGCTCTGAATTTGTGCTGGAGAGGGGTGTGACCCTATCATTATCTTATGTGGAGCTCAGTTAAAGACATTATTGCTGGAATTTTACCTCCTCATCCATTGCCGAGGCCAACAAAGGATGCCATTCTGTGAACCCCGCCTGCCCCGATTCTGGGGTGAGCGAGATGGTAAAATTCTGGCGTATTACTCACTGGGTCAGAAAACAAATCCGCTGAAAACAACATTCCACTGACTTATCATTCAATAGTAATTTTTTTGGAACAATATTACAGAATAAATTATGGTTCCAGCACAGCAAGCCAAATCCATTGCTTGTAGATTAACAATTCATTAACGGTGCTGATGTACAATTTGTCCCTTCAGAAACAGATTGTCAATAAATATGACTTATCAACTCAGGGACTATCAAAGGCTATAAATATGTATTTCTAGTAGTTGCAGAGTCATTTTTGAGCATAGCGGAAAGCAGACAACTAATTTTACATAATCTATTATGGTTGAAAGACACAACTGATGAGCAATTGATTGGAGGGTCCCACATGACGATTTATTTTACTTGTATCACAACTAGGCTTACATTAACACTGAAATGAAGTTACCGTGATAATTCCTTAGTTGCCACATTCTGGCACCTGTTCAGGTACACTGAGGGAGAATTTAGCATGGCCAATGCACCTAACCAACACGTCTTTCGGACTGTGGGAGGAAACCGGAACACCTGGGAGGTGGAGGAAACCCATGCAGAGACAGGGAGAACGTACAAACTCCACACAGAGTGTGACCCAAGCCAGGAATTGAATCCAGGTCCCTGGTGCTGTGATGCTGCACTACTAACCATTGTGCATGTTACTTTGTTAACAGAAACTCACCAAGTATGTGCTTTGGGCAGGTTCTCTGTGTTGGCATCAATCAGATGGATGGTAAAAAGTCTTGGGCCTGCAGCACCTGTAGAACCTTACAAATACAAAATCTAGTTAAACCATACAGCAAATGACAAAACAGTTTTAACTTTACAAAAGATGAGCAATGTACAAGGTGAAAGAGGTTCAGTCAAATGAAAGAATTGGTGCTCTGCACGTAATGTCAGAATCAAGGAACATTAGGTAAAGCCTTGACATAGCATGAAAATAGCTCAGAGCAAACAGAATGCCACTGTATTTTATCATTTATGATACAAAACACAACGCTCAACAGCAGTGAAATAATTATAATCCAGGGACCAGTGGAGAAAGCAAATTCTGCAGTACCTGATTTCTGGCCAATGGATAACTCATTAAAGTTTTGAAGTTAATTTATTAGTATCACAAGTAGGTTTACACTAACACTGCAATGAAGTTACTGTTAAAGTCCCCTCGCTGCCACACACCAACACCTGTTCGGGTACACTGGGGGAGAATTTAGCATGGCTAATGCACCTAACCAGCATGTCTTTCAGACTGCGGCAGGAAACCAGAGCACCCGGAAAAAACCCTTGCAGGCATGGGGAGAATGTGCAGACTTCTCACAGAGAGTGGTCCAAGCTGGGAATTGAACTTGGGTCCCTGTTGCTGTGAGGCAGCAATGCTAACCACCGTGCTGCCCTAAAACATTAATCAACAGAAGATGCCCAATACAGGAATGCAACCGTACAATCACTCTACATCTAATCGTAAATGGCAATGGACAATTAAACAATGAAGTAACTAGTTTTTTCGAAACAATATTACAGAATAAAATTAGGATCCCACGATTGAACAATCCTGTTATGGCTTCAAGTACAGCAAGCCAAAACCACTACCTCCAGGTTAACAATTGAAGATACACTGATGATGTTCTTAAAGTGAGTGCCACTAAATATAACTTATAAACAAAGGAATTTATGAAGACAATAATCATACATTTCTAACGTGTTACACTGCCATTTTTGAATGTGTTGCCAGAGTAGGCAAAACATTTTGTATTATAATTAAAAGGTTGAAGGATATAATTGAAAATTATTGACTTGGTTACTGATGTACTCTATGAATGGGATACTTTGTCTATAATAGCATACAGAAAACAATACTTTTCACTGTATCCAATACATGTAACAATAGCAAATCAAGTCAAAAATATATAAAACTAGATAATAGAAAACCGAATATTTCTAACGTAGGAGCAGAAGTAGGCTATTTGGCCCATTGGTCTGCTCCACCATTTAATGAGATTGTGCCTGATCAGATGTGATAATCTTCCACTTTCCCAGCTTATCCCTATAACCCTGGATTCTCTAACCGATGAAAAATCTTTCTATCTCAACCTTGAACATTCTTAATGGCTCAGCCTCTGCAGCCCTCTGTGATAAAGAATTCCACAGATGCACTACCCTCAGAAGACATTCTTCCTCATCTGTGTTAAATGGGTGACCATTTACTCTCAGATTATGCCCTCTGGCCTGAGTTTCTCCCAAAAGAGGAAACATTCTCCGAGCATCCATCCTGCCAAGCTCCCTGAGAATTATAAATCTCAATAAGATCACCTCTCATTCTGCTGAACTCCAATGAGTACGCAGGCCCAACCTACTGAATCGCTCCTTATAAAAAAATTCCTCCATACACAGGATCAACTTAATGAACCTTCTTTGGTCTGCCCAGTACAAGAAAACAACCCTGCAATCCTGTCCCGTCCAGTCACAAATAGCAGTATATCCTTCCTCAGGTAAAGGGACCAAAACTGATCACAGTATTTCAGGTGTGGTCTAACCATTGTCTTGTGTAGTTTTAGCAAAACATGCCTATTTTTATGCCCCATTCTTCTTTGAAGCCTTCCCTATTATATGCTGAACTTGCTAGTTTTTTGAGATTTATGTGAAAGGTCTCTCAAATGCCTCCAGGCTGCAGTTTTCTGCAGACTTTCTAAATTTAAATAGTATTCAGCTCCTTCATTCTTTCTACCAAAGTGCCAAACTTTACATATTCCTGCTTTATATTCCATCTGCCAAGTTTCTGCCCACTCATTTAACCTGCCTACATTCCTCTTTAGACACTTTATATCATCCTCACCATTTGCCCTCACATCTATTTTTGTGTCATCTGCAAACTTGACAATAGTACATTCACTTCCTTCATCCAAGTCATTTATATTGCAAATATGCCTACTACAAGAAAACAACCCTGCAATCCTGTCCCGTCCAGTCATAAATAGCAGTGGATAAACAAACTAATAATCAAAGGAGTTAGCCCCAAGAACAACCCCATTGGAATGATGGTGGAACCAAGCATGCAAGTTCAAAAGTTATGACTAATTCATGTGCGGCCATGTTCAGCCAGAGGCTTCAGTGGATAATTAATCTCAGCTTTTCCCTGATGTTCTCACCACAAATACTAGACTTCTGTCAATACAGTTCACTCCAAAATAAATCAAGAAATGACTGTGTGCACTGGAGTCAGCCCTAATAACATTTCAGCTGTCGCGCTGAAGACAGTACTTTACCAACAGCTGCGCCACTAGCCAAATTGCTCTGATCCATGTCCAACTCCCTCCAATCTAACCTCCATCTTCCACAGCATTGAAACAACCCAAAACAAAGTCACAAATGACATCTTTGAGACTGTTCTTCATGGTGTTTTTTAAATTTATTATTAGTGTCACAAATATACTTAGATTGACACTGCAATGAAGTTACTATGAAAATCCCCTAGTCGCCACACTCCAGCACCTGTGGGAGTATTTAGCATGGGCAATGCATCTAGCCAGCACATCTTTTGGGCTGTGGGAGGAAATCGGGGCACCCGGGGGAAATCCATCTAGAAGTGGGGAGAACGTGCAGACTCCACACAGACAGTGACCCAAGATGGGAATCAAACCCAGGTCCCTGGAGCTATGAAACAACAGCGCTAACCACTGTGCCACTGTGTTCTACCTCTTCTTAATGTTCCACAATTATTACCGACTATACAGTCTTCCTTCCAATACTTCTCCATTGCTCTGTTCTATTAGAATACCTTCTTGTGAGTGAGTTCGTAAGGGTGGCACAGTGGTGCGCACTGCTGCATCACAACACCAGGGACCCAGGTTTGATTCTGGCCTTGGATGACTGCGTGGAGTTTGCATAGTCTCCCCGTATCAGTGTGGGTTTCTGCCAGGTGTTATGGTTTCTTACCACAGTCCAAACATGTGCAGGTTAGGTGGATTGGTAATGCTAATTTACCCCTTCAAGTGTCCAAAGGTGCGTAACTTGGGCAGATTAGCTAAGGTAAATGAGCGGGGGTTATGACAGAAAGGAGGATCTGGGTGAGATGTTCTTTCAGTGAGTTTGCACTATAGGGATTCTACGGTTCTATGCAAATGTAGTCACTGTATTTCGAAGAAAGTTTTCTTTTCACAGTACCACACCATCACCACATGATTCATCCTTGCCCTCTTTCTGATCTATATTCTGCTTCTGGACAACATCATTTACATAAAAGGGATCATTTTTCACGTGTGTTGATGGCACCCAGCTCCATTCCTCCATCTCACTCAATCAGCCCAAAAACACCCACTGCACTATCAAACTATTTCCCCAATATATAATTCTAAAAGAGTCTCAAATTTCTCCAATTCTAAGCCACACCAAAATCTTAGTTGATTACACTTGTCTTCCCAACCATTCTGTCAGGCTAAACAGATTGTAAGCCTTGACAAACTATTCAACTGAGGCACAAATTTGTGTACCACATGGTCTCAGATACATCAATGACCGAAATGCTAATCAGTCAGAATAATGGGGAATACTCCCCTGCTTTTCTTTGAATAGCTGCATGAGGTATTTATACATAGGCTGATGTTAGACACATGGCAGGTGAAAATTAATGCAGAGAAATTTGTCATGAAACATTACAGTAGAAGGAACAAGGAGCGACAACATAAAGCATGTATTTCTAAAACGGGATCAGGAGCAGAAGGACCTCAGGATATATGTGCACAAAAGCAGGTTGAGAAAATGGTTAATACGGCATATGGGATCCTGGGCTTTACAGGCTTGTAGAATAAAAACAAGGAAGTTTTGGACCTTGATAAAACATTGATTTGGTCTCAATTGCAGTACTGCATCCAATTCTGAGTAACAGAGTTCAGAATGAACATGGAAACACAAGAAAGATGCAGAAAAGATTCATGAGAATGGTTCCAGAGATAAAGGACTGGAGCTGCACAGCCAAATTTGAGAAACTGTTCTTCAACAGAAGGTCCAGAATAGATTTGGTAAAGTATTAAAAATTATGAGGAGTCTGGAAAGATTAGATGGAGAGGAATTCTTCCCATTGGCAAAAGGATTAAGACCCATGTGACATAGATTTAAAACGAACAGCAAAAGAACCAAAGCCTCATGAGGGTAAACTATTAAAAAAACACAACAAGGGCCATGACCTGGAATGCACTACCTGACAGTATAGCTTTCAAAACAGAATTTGATAATTATTTGAAGAGGGAAAAAATTCAGGGCTACAGGAATAAAATAGCTGAGATTCCTCTGCGCAGAGCTGGCATGAACAACAAGGGCCAAATGGCCTCCTTCTGTCCTGAAACCATCTGATGATTCCATTCTATGATTTTACATACACCTTGGTATCACGTTTTATTTTAAAAGTGGCACCTTCAGTACTACTTCCTCACAAATACTGATGTCCCAGACTGGTGTGTGAACCCACAACCATTTGACTCACAGACACGACTGTCACCAATGGACCAAATCGACATGTATTTGCAAGGCTATCTTTTATTAATACCAAATATAATTTTTGTAGCATGCAGAAACTTATAAATTTTTAGTTTTGCTCTTCACCTAATCAGCAATATCAGTCTGTTGATTACATACAAGTATAATTGTCTGACCCAATGTAGTGCATGTGAATGTCACTGTATCATCATTTACAGTTATCACTTCATTTAGAGTGGCGTTCACATTACAACATTACATGCTTACATAACTAATTATGATCTATATGATATCCACCTTGTAATGCCTTGAATCCCTGCAGAGGTACCCGGGAAGATCCGGTCACAAATTGAAGAAGCCGTGCTCTCCTTTCTTCATCAAACATCTCGACTGTTTGCCAGAACCACTTCACAATATTGCTGTCTGAGGTACAGTGCTTTAGACGTGTGTTAGCTTTCCAGTCCTTTATGTCAATCTTTCCCAATCCACCAATAATCAGCTGCAAGTAGAAGAATTCAGCTGCAGACTTTCTATAAACATATATTCTGATATCCACAGCATGTTCAAAGGATTGGCATTTGTCACACTTATGTGTATATTTCATTTTCACAAAAACTACACATATAAATGGTTAGCCAATCTCAGCTGGTAAAACCAGCTTATGCTTCACTAATTTAGTAGCTGTAAATACTAGATGACTACTGCTGACTCTGCTATTTAGCCATAAAATTTAAAAACTAAACAGTAGTGTGTTGTACATCTCATCAAGCAACAAATTTAAAAATTCTGAAGCACAACTTGGCAAAACATCAGTGATAATACTTTATAATAAATTCGCAGCGAAGAGCATTGTCAATAAATTGCAAAGGGAGACACAAATGATAAACTCCATAAAGACAAAGCTCAACCAGACAGGTTCAGAGTCTTTCAATATGCAAATAATGATTGTTGACCAGATACAGGGGGACTGGCTGGCTAAGTGGTGGGAAGCTTAATCAGCGTACTGATAGCCTGCATGGCTTTAGCCAGTTAAATACCAATAACATCCATGCACGAAAGGCTCCCAAACCTTGCATCTCGCCAATGTGCACCCAAATACTCCAACATTAGAACAGTATGATGTACTCTATGTACCACAGAAACGCTACACATTAAGATTCCAATAGTTGGACTTGGTTTCTAGACTCTAAACGATGACACAAGTTCCCACATCACGCCAGCCAGAGTCAAATGGGAATTAGGAGCCATTAAATATTTTTGTCTTCAACTATCTAAAGCCATATGTTTTACTAAATATGAACCAGTTTGTTACCTCAATTTCCTTCTGATCAAAAGGTTTAAGCAGATGTTGTGGAATAAGCTCATTAAATCCCTTCTGCAAAGCGAGAAATTGTGCCTCAATTCCTCTCATAAACCGCCAGTTCACATAAAGCCTGAACAGAAGGTAAGATGGATTAATAGGATCAAGTCAGAAATGTAATAAATGCAAACACACATATTGGAATTTAGATGTGCAAAATTTACAGGCTAATTTAAAAACAGACCTGTACAAAAAGGCAAAATTAAGTGCTAAAAATGTACAGCCAATGCTAAAATTGAATAAAGTGATAGAAAATATATTTCTCCAAATATTAGCTCACAATAGAAGCACAATAGGATAAACTGGAAAGCAGCCAAGTATTGCCAGAATGGATTCTTCCATATTGGAAGAGCTGATTGCATTGTTGGGCACCCAAAAACAATTGTTTAATTTAGGGTAGTGGAATGTCACCCAGATGGTGAATAATCTTGATGGCCAATTGTATTTGGGATGTGAATATACTCAATATTCTCCCTCTAGATACAGAAAGAGTAATATTATCTGCTTTAATGTGAAACAAGCCCACGTATAATACACTTGGAAGACAATGGACAATCTACACTATTTATTTAATAGATGCTTTTCATTAATCTTTCAAGTTCCTGCTCATAATTATTTTGTTTTTAAAGTGATAAATAACAAATTACATCGGCAACTGTGTAAAAATTAAATAAATGCTGGTGAGTTTGGTCCAACTGGCACCTAAGCACAGGCTAGAGGTGCAGAAATTCCTTGAAATGCACTCAAGATATCACAGTCAGAAAAGCTGAATGCAAAATCAGAGTTCTGATTCTTCAATGAGAGGAGAAAACATTTTCCAGCTGTAACATTACTCACCTCATCAAGATGCACTGTTTTAAAAATCCAGGGATGGAACTGTCATCGGCCACTATTAGCGCTCACTGGGAATGCGTTTTTCAAACTTTGCATCAAGGAGCAGTACAGCTCCTTGCACCTTCAACTCCCCCTCCCAAAAAAACTAACAGAAAAAGAAACCACTAACCTCACATATTCTCGCTTATTCTCCTCTGTTACAGGAACATTTCTGCCATTTGGTTTCAGCTCTTGTTGAATAATCCGACCAAAACAGTTGTGCTCAACACAAAATGTATGATCAAGGACAGGTGTGATGTCATTTTCACTGCAACAGTAAAAAAGTTATGAAGCAATTGGCTGGCTAATGATACTTGCATTATTTGTGATTTGATTGAATATCGAATGTCGTTTTCTACCGTCTTTTAAAGCATTCACACAATTTTTTTTCAGACTTCAAATACTACCTTCTGACATACATCAATGCTTACTACTGATGCATCGAAACCTTAAGCAACCCCCCTGATTAATTAGTCCATCTTCCACCATAAAGTATTTAACATATAGAGCATTTTACAGAACCACAACATTCTAAAATAGACCTGAAATCACAAAATATAGATAGCAAATCTAAATTAATGGTCCAGAAACATTACTATAGTCTCAATAGTATAATCACCCTTGTGGCTTATGAGATCATGACATAACAGCTTTGGAACTAAACTATCAAGAGTTACTTTTATGCACCAACTCTTTTCAGATTATAAAAGGTGCAATTTTAATTCTTTTAATCTTTTGCACTAACATCTATTCCTAGAAAAAGTTAATACACCTTTCCTTAAGTAGCAATCTCAAACCTCTACTTATTTATTTTCTGTCCAGATGTGCAGCCAGGAAGTCATTAGTCAGGAAGGAAAAATTCAAGACTAAATTTTACAGTTATGTAATTCAACTCACAGGATCCAAACCAGGCTCTTGTGCAATTCTGGGTCAACAGTTTCCAAGTCTGATAACTGGATAGGTTTACCCAACAGTTGCTTGTAGAATGGTAATGTGAAACCCCCATTAATGTAGTGCCCATGGAATACAGCAAGTCCCATTATCCGACCCACAAAATGAAAGTATGACAAATGTTCCTGTAGAAGAAATATTCACTTGTTTGATAAGAAGGTAAAATGCTGCCATCCTGTGGCCAACAAGCAAAAGAACCAAAAATATTCACATAATCATTCTGTTCAAATGCTTCAATGAATTATGTAACATTAAAGCAAAAGAATACTAAGATAAAACCAGAAATTAAGCTGATACAACCAGTCAAATAGAAATAATACTCAATAGTTTAAAAAAATTCAGTTTAGAACTATTATCAAGTAAAAATTGATTAGAACTCTGATTATGAAACAGGCAGTCTTATACTCAAATTAACTGACCACTATCAATGAAAACGATTTATACAGTGTGCTCCATTTATTTTACAGCAACACTGCTGGCAACATGATTTCAGTTGCAGCACACATTAAAGTGAATGAGACTGCACTGCTGCCTTCAGAACTGACCAAAAGAGCATTTGTAGAAGCAGAAACACCACCATGGCAGAAAAACAAAAACTCTTCTGGAAGGGAAAAACAAAATCGCCACTGGGCTAAGTATTCATGCCCCAAATACAGGTCTATATTAAGACTTCTTGCTTGGTGACATATAGGCACCTTACACAGTCATTGCAGAAGTCAAGTCAACCGGAAGCTGAGGCTGTGGGACTCCAACTTAGGAATATACTTCCGAATGCAGAATAACTTGGCCGTTAGCTCAGTGCCGTGAACTCAGCGTCTAAAATGAAATGGATGTATTTTGCGATATCGGGAGATTTCTTGAAATGATTCTACAGTGTGAGGACATTGATAACAACTGGCTGTCAGAACTGTACTAACTGGCAGAAATGGACGAATGTCAAGAAACAGAATATTTCATTGCTAAAATGCCCAGGTGAATTAGTTCAAAACGACAATCGAGAAGATTCATACATGTCAGTGCGGGGAACTGGGGAGGCCGTTTAGAATATCACGTCTATGGCGCCATTGTTGAGCCATATATAATTTACTCTACCACAGCCCATTTAACAGAGGTGGGGGTGTGGGAGTTGTGTCCTATCAGTTCATCTTCAAACTAATCTTTCTCACTCCAAAAAAAAATTAGCAGCTAAAGAATATGATCAGAAAGACTGTGAAACCTGTAAGTTCATGAAAAAGGTTGAATGTTACATGGATTGAATCATGAAAACAAAAAAACACAAATTTAATAAGACCCAAACAAACAAATTCATGGCCACGTTATGTGGAGATGACTCCATGTGAAAGCTTATATGTTGAACTATCAGAAATTTAACACTGAGGCTCATTTGTCCTCTCAAACAGATTAAGAAACACAATTATCAAAAGACTTGTGAATCAACACAAGCAGGAATATTTCCAGCATGAAAGTAATGAAATCTAAAATCTACAGTCCATATATTACTTGACTGGGATTTGTACAAATATTTCAAGTTAATCTTTTAGGCGACTGGAAAAAGCGTAGGCATTAAATAATTATAGTTGAGCAGAAACTGGCTGATATTCGTACACAACTTTTCCATGACAAATTTCTCTCAGTGGCAATTTAAGAATTTTCTGTAAGAACAAGTATAATCCTTTGATTACAATTCAACAGAAATTAAATGATATTGAATATAAGCCAATCAGAGCAATTTACTAGGCCTAATTAGTCTGATTCTTCTATTAAATAAAAATTATTTTTGGAATGGAAATGCAGGCCATCCAAAAAATATACATGCTGTTATTTCTGGTGGTTGGACTTTGCTGCACACACTTGCCTTACAGAGGAAATCTACATAGATAAAGTTTGATCACTTACAGAACATTAAGAAAGCATTTTGCTTTTATTCAAGTCCCACTGTGACTTCAGATACTCACAGGGTTAACTGCAGAATCGGGGTTGATCTGAAGCATGTAGATATTATCAGTTGAATACTGAAATAGTCCATAGTAAGGATTCAACATTTCATGACAGAGCAAATACAACCACTCCCTACAAGACAAGAAAACAGAAGTAAACAATATTTGAAAATAATCAGGACTGTAATATCAGAGCCAGTGTAGGACATTTAGGACATCAGACCAGCTTTTTAACTTTGATTCAAGTGGCAGCTTTATCCTTATTTCTGAATTCCTGACCTTCTGTGCATGGCCCTTAATATCCTTACTCTGCAAATAAAGATTCATCTTCCTTTTAAACATCTCAATTGACTTTACACCGATGGCCTTCTGGACCCATCCATCTGAAGATTTTTTTTTTCTGGATTTACTTTTACTAACATAGCTCCAATTCCAAAATTACAAGCAATTTATAGCACAGGAATAGACCATTTAATGTCATGTGCATGTTTCACACAAACTTCCTGCCATTTAACTTCATTTCACCCCATTAGGAACCCATCTATTCCTTTTTCCTTTCGCAACTCAATCATCCTATGCAGTACAAATTGCAGAATCTCACCACCCTCTACGAAAATAAGTTTTTCTTAAATTCTTTATTGGATTTTAGTGATCATCTTGTATTTATAGTTCCTAATTTTGGGCTCCCCCATGAGTAGAAACATCTGCTACTTTGTCAAACTCCTTCATAACTGGAAAAATCCCTTGTTCCTTCATTTGGATTTCCCTGTTAGTTTGACCTTTTCAGTTCTGATATCAAGCCTGTAAAATTGTCTTTTGCACTTGATCCTCTTCTTCTATATCATTTTGTAATGTGGAGACCAATACAGTGCACCAAATAACTGCTACCTAAGTAAGATTCCATGCATGTTTAACACAATTACTCTGTTTTTGAATTCTATTCCTTGAGGAAATTGTCAAATTGTTACCATACAAGCTATACCAGTCCTCCTGTGCATCAGCATATGTATGCGAAACTTTGACGGAGGCTGTCCCACCCTTCCAACAGTGCTGCATATGAGTGCATTACCTGTGGTTGCATGCACCACAGACAGGGTGTGTGTGTGTGTGTGTGTGTGTGTGTCAGGATTGAAAGGTGGTGAAGGTTAGGAGAAACTGAGGTGGGGCAATAGACAGTCAGTAACCAGGGTTTGCAGAAAATAAGGAAGAATGGGACTGGGGGAGGAAGATTGTGATCCAAATTGGATGTCAGAATCACAGAATGGTTGAGCCATTAAGCCCGTCATGTCCATGCTGGATCTCTAAGAAGCAATTTGCTGAGTGCCACTCCTGGCCTTCTTTTTCCGATGATAATCCAATTCCCCATTAACTGCCTCCCTCCCACTCTCAGGCAGTGCGTTCCAGATCCCAACCACTCGTTGCATGAACTACTTTGTTCTTCATGACTCCATTGCTTCTGTTGCTAATTACCTTAAATCTGTGCCCTCGTTCTCAATTCTTCCACCAGTGGGGTAAGTTTTTTCCTGTCCACTTATCCAGACCACTCATGATTTCAAATATTGCTAACAAATTTCCTCTCAACATTTTCTTCTCCAAGGAAAACATTCCCACTTCACCAATCTATCTACGTAATTGAAGTTCCTCATCCTTCAAACCGTCTCCTTGCATCTTTCCACATTCTTCACATCTTTCCGAAGGTGTGGCACTCAGAACTGGATGCAATACTCCAATTGAGGCTGTATCAGGATAACCCATCGGCTCTTGAACTCTATGCCCCCATGTGTAGGATGCTATATGCTCTAACTGCGCTCACAACCTGCCCTACCATCCTCACTGACTTACGCACATATACAACCAAATCTCACTGCTCCTGTACCCCCTTCAGAATTGCACTCTACATTTTATATTGTCTCTCTCTTTTCTTCATACCAAAATGAATCACTTGACACTTCTCTACATTAGATTTCATCGGTACACCCATTCTATCAACCAGCATATGCCTTTATGCAGTTCTCCAGCATCTTCTTTACTGTTGTGCTGTCTTTGGCTAGAGATGCAGAGTTCAGCTCAATTTAAGAGGTCCATGCAAGTATTAATAAAAACAGCAGGCCAAAGTATTTTTAAGTGTGCACTGTGCAGGCTTCAATTTGCCAACTGCCGTCAACCTTTGGACATCATGGCATCATGGAATGATCACCTGACCGTCCTCTTAAAAGGGCCATGTCACACACAGTAGCAAACCAAATGCACAAAACTCACGGTTCACAATGCTCCCAAGTTTGATGGATGAAGGATAACATTGTTTCCCACTTGTTAAACTGGATCATGTTCTTCCAATGCCTTTGCATCTGACCACTTTCTCTCTCTCCTCCCCCCACCTGATCCCCCCCCAAATCTGGATCACACTCTGCTCAACGGGTAGCAGTGAGGTGACTTCTCAGCAAGTCTGGAAAGCACTAGCTGGCAAGCGATATCATTGCAACATGCAATATCTGGACGCCATTACATTGTCACCACTCACTTTGTGAAGTAAAAATAATACCAACCGCCGCCCTCCCTATGTAATAAACCTGTTAATAATGCATGACCCACATAAAATACCCCCATCAGGTTAGAATGTTTAGTTTGGTATTGTGATTTACAATGGTGTGGGTACTTCCAGCTTTCATTTGAACCATCTCACCATCCTGCTTACGAGCTTTACCAATCGATGTTGTCATTCTTAGCACAGGCCCCATCAGTTTGCTGGGGAGGTTACTTACAATCGCATCAGCCTCATCAGTTCTCCTGGAATTAAATGCACTTCACTAAACCAATTGTGCAGCTCAAGTGATGCAGAATAGTAAATGCTTCAGCCTCAGAGAATCTGTGAACTTAGGAGTGAGAGAATGCTGCTTGTTCTCTGAATGTGAGAGTGCACTCGGTGAACACTCATCACTGTGAAACCAGTATGGAGAGCTTGATGCAAGTCTTATCTGTTTGCTAAAGCGATTAGTGTTCAAATTGCAGCCATGTGTGTACTTTAGTGCCATCAGTTGACCATTTCATCATAGTTGCCCCAATCATTCAATTTGCTAAGGACTGCAGACTTAGTGTAAAGTGGTTAACACTTCTACCTCAGCGTGCCAGGGACCCGGGTTCAATTCCAGCCTCAGGTGATTGTGCAGACTTCACACAGACAGTCTTCTCATGTCTGCGTGGGCTTCCTCCAGGTGCTCTGGATTCCCCCTCACAGTCCAAAGATGGATCGGCCATGCTAAATTGCCCTTAGTGTCCCAAAATGTCTAGGCTAGGGAGACTAGCAGGGCAAATACATAGGGTTATGGTGATAGGGAAGAGGGTAGACCTGGTAAGATGCTCTGTCGGAAAGTTGGTGCAGACTCGATGGGCCAAATGGCCTCCTTCTGCACTGTAGGGATTCTAAACAAATCTCACCTGGCAACTCCACCATAATCCAACCCTTCTTCACTTCTAAATTTAACCATTAAACGCTTCTTCAAGTCCTTTGGCCTCATTTTCATCACTTGCCGGTATGATTCCTAAGCAGAACAGACTACGGTAAGTGTTTTTTTAAAAACAGAACACAATTTAATAATTTTCCTAAAAACATTTCATAAGATCACCTTTCAAAACTGCAAAAATACCAACACAGATAATAAGTGCCTAACTTTACAGTCTTAAAACACACAAATCAATGTTACCTCAAAGATTTCATCTCTGGAGACTTCAATGCGGCAGTGCCCAGCTTGCGGTTGCTGCAGAGCAAGCTCGTGCCTCAGCACTTTCAGCTTCTGTACTAGATCCCGCTCACACCTTGGAACAGACCATTCTCCCTCCCCTTCTTCCACAGGTGTCTCTGTCTGCACTGGCAATGGCTGGTTTGATTCTTTCAACTGAGATGGATTGCTATAAAGGAAGCATCAAGAGTATACTATGTTTATTAATAAATTAGCTAATGCAACAGAGAGCCATATATCCAAGTTGGTTGATGTCACAACGATTAAAAGTTTCATAAATAATGCAGATGGCAGCATAAGGTTACAAAGAGATACTGATTGATAAAAGTGAACAAAACTGTATCAGATGGATTTTAACATGGACAAGTGCAAAGTCATTCACTTTGGACCAAAATAAAAAATATTCAAATATTTATTAAATGGTGAAAAGTCAAGCATAGTGGAGGTCCAAAGAGATCAACCATGCAAAACTTGCATCCATGTAGTTCTTTGTATGACATCCAAATGGCTCCATGCCAATTAAGTACTTTTCAGTGTCGTCATGGTAGTAATGTAGCAAACATAATGCTAAATTGTCCAAGCTTCCACAAGCAGCACTAGGATAACGGCCATAAATTTGTGTACAACAAGCAGCAATGTGAAAATGACCAGACAATCTGTTTTACACAGAAACATAGAAAATGGAGGCAGGAGTAGCACATTCAGCCCTTCAAATTCTGCGGTTCATTTTGATCATGAAATTCAATATCGCGATCCTCCCTTCCCCCCCCAACATCCCCTGATCGTTTTAGCCCCAAGAGCTAATTTATTCTTGAAATCACACAATGTCTTTGCCTCAATTACTTTCTGTGGTGATGAATTCCACAGATTCACCACTGGGTGGTTTTCTGTGATGCTGTTTGAAGGCTAAGTATTGGCCAGAACACAAGGATAAATCCCCTGCCCTTCTCTGAAGAGTGTTATGGGATCTTTTACATCCCCTCAAGAGATGAGCTGAGCTTGTTTTAATATCTCAAAATAGATGGATAGATTTAGATTTACTGAATGACCTATGCTTGTTCTTCGATATGAATTAGACAGTTATAATGTTATCTCTGTAATGACAGGTATTCACATGTTAAACCTAACATTCTGCAATTATCTGGAGTTAAGAATCGACTGATGACCATGAAACCACTGTCGATTGTTGGAACAACCCACCTGGTTCACTAATGTCCTTTACAGAAGAAAATCTGCTGTCCTTACCTGGTCTGGCCGACATGTGACTCCAAAGCCCACATGGTTGACTCTCAACTACCCTCTGAAATGACCTAGCCAGCCACTCAGTTGTATCCATCACTCAACCCACAGCACATGGACTGTAGCCTTTCTTAGTAGACAGCTCCCATCATTTCTCAAGGGCAACTATGGATGGGAAATAAATGCTGGCTGGCCAGCGACACCCAAGTCCCACAAATGAATTAAAAATGTTATCTTAATTAATAACCAAATGTAGCTGTATTGGGTTGCGTGAGGCATCTTTGAAAAATTAGCCTCCACATACAGCCAAGTGAAGATCCTCATCAAAAGGTGTGCAGATAAAAAAAGACATACAATAAGAAAATTCAAGAGGTACTGAGTTCCCAAGACGTTTCTTTTTAATGCAAATGAACTCAGCTTGAACTAATTATAATGCTGAATCCAATTCCTCTATTCATACAAAAACAAGATGGAGTATAATATCAGGAAATGTGAAGTTTTTTACTTATAACCTCAGAATAAAAATGTAGATTTTTTTCCCAGCGGTGAGAAACTTGTTAAGTGTTGATATTCAAAGGCTTGGGCATCTTAGACAAGAATCTAAAATTTAGTAGAAAGTTGTTGATTTAAAAACACTACAAATGCCGAGGTGACAAAGATTACTGCAAAAGTTCAATTCAATGATATTCTCCCAAGATTCAGGGACCATAAATATCACAAGGTCCCAAGGTGATGTTGTAGTCGAAGTGGTATACAGGATACCAGCAAGAGACATTTGCATGGCTCGACAAAAATACCTGCGCAAACTAAAGCTACTACATTTGGAAAAGGAACTTCGGGATTAGTATCCTTTTGTGATGGTATTTATGCATCACAAAAACTGAGTCATTCTTTTAAAAGATGGCACATGTTTCAAATAGCTTACTTCATTATGTGGTGCAGTCTGGGATCTGTAAACTGTGTAGTTCGGTTGTTGTGATCCACAAAATATATTCTTCCTGACACCGTACTTCTGACTTCCCACCCAGAAGGCAAAGGGCCAAGCTCATCATAGTTAAAATTTGTAAGATCCCTGCACAAACAAATTTCAAATCAAATCAGAACAAGTCAAATTATCTATATAGCAGGAACTGTTTGGCAAGTGTTTTTAAATTTTTTAAATTAACCTTGGAATTCGAGGATCATGCCAAGTGCTGACTCCAGTCTGTGTATGCAGGAAATAAATCTGTCCCTGTACAGTTGTTCGCTGCTCTGAAAACAAACAGATAATAATTTAGAACCAGTTCTCTCTTTTGTTGTAGAACCTGTACTGCAAGTGATTCAACATATCCCTGATTGAACATGGACTCCAGTTGCACAACACAAGTTAAATCTGTGTTGTGTTAATTCCATTTTCTCTGCATTTGTAATTAAGACAATTTGCCAAGTTTGGATTTCAAGTGAGAGAAATTGTAGCTTTGTGCTGATTAAGATCCTTACTGAAATGACACCTTATTTCCTCTCCTTCAAAGTTATATATGGGAAGCCAGGCATTAGGATTCTACATTCAAAATTAAAATGTATAGGCAAAAAATCAGCTTGGTCCAAAAGTCTAACAGAAGTAACTGCACATTGCTAAACCAAGTGGTTTGACTAAATCAGAATTGCAAGCAATATAGTTGGAATTTGCTGTCTGTTCACATGGATAAATACCAGCCAATTGAAGTGTAAGCAAATACTCAAGTGTAAAAGGTGAAGGAACCACAGCCACCAATGCGTTATTCACATAATTACACTCTGCCTGAATTTAGTTATTGCTCTAGATTAGAGCCATCTTATCAGTGGCTCATTATAACGGCTCTGCCTCCTGACTGAAGAGTCGTACAGTAACATTTTCTGCGATTATGCTGGTTCAAATTGACTGCCAAATTGTACACAAAATTTTAGGTGCAGCAGGAAAGTAACTTTTCTGATGTCTTACTGCTAGTTTAAAAAAAATTATCCTCAGAGACGTGCACTACATTTTCTGTTTCCTTTGATGCATTTTTTATAGATTCCATCAAAGCACAATGAAAACTGAAAATCTTCCACATTTGCCTGCTCTAAACCATGTGAATATATGATGGATAGATCATGTGAAATGTTTATATTTAAGAAGGAACAGTTGGTGTAAGTTTGGCTGTTTTCCTGGAGGCCTAAATATTTATGCTGATTTCTGCTTCTGTATAACCAATTTAGATTTTAAGATATGTTGATGAGATGGGCAGGAAATTTGGGTGTAAAGACATTGACAAAATGGGGATAAATTTGAGTGTAATTCAAGTGTAATTTTCCATTTATGCTTCCACAGGGAATTCCATCCCAAAATTTCTTTGCTCCTCTCCAAGCATTATAAAAGTTTGCAACTTGAGTAGTCCAAATATATGAACGCACATATTTAATAACAAAGAGGTCTCCAACTTTAAAAACAAAAATAAACTTCTTGTGCGAGCTCTATACATTTCACTATTTATTTGCAAACTTAACTCAAAGGGGAGAGCAGCCTACGATCATCTGGGACTATGGCGACATTACCTTTTTACCTTGTATCTAGCCCTAACACAAACCGAAGGTTCCCAACATTCAAAATTATTTAAAAATTGAACTGGAGAGAATGAGTGACAGGAAAGAAACGAGAACATTTTCTCTCCAAAATTCATAGGGAAAGTGTAAGCACAAGTTCTATGCTTGTGTTAGTAATTTTTCTGCAGATTAATTTTAAATCCAATTTGAGGTTAAGTCTTGTTGAGTGCATTTTCCCTTCATTATAAAGTGAGTTGGAATGACCAACATGATGAGCTAAAGTCATTCAGAAAACATGAGGAAAAATACAATACAAATGTTTGGGTGTACTGTACTGAATATTGATGGTACAGTTGCAGACGGCACTCTTCAACACTTTTGAAACTCAGGAATCACTAATCCACTCAGCTTTCTGGTGCGTGTGTGCGCACGTGTGCGCATGTGTAGAAAAAGGGGATACAAGTTAAATTGCATTATCTGATTATGTGTTCCGCATGACTTAAAATTCATACCCAAGACAGCTGAAGCTATCTCCTGTCAGTGCCTCTCGATATTGGATGTCAGTTAGCTCAGTTGGCTGGACAACTGATTCGTGATGCAAAGCGGCACCAACAGCATGAATTCAATTCCCATACCAGCCAAGATTATTCATGAAGTCCTGCCTTTCCAACCTTGTCCCTCACCTGAGGTGTGTCAATCTTCAAAAGGGAAACAGCCTATGGGACTATGGCGATGTTACCTTTTTATCTTCTATCTAGTCACGAGGAAGTGCATAAGTTGCTATTTCCTATGCTTCATCAAGCACATCTCTTCTTATAAATTTGAAAACCATGGATACCGATCCACTGAACTATTGTTGGGGTCAACAAATTAGGGAGCTTCAATCTGGATATTGTTTTTCCTTTCTTGACTATTCTCCATCATACGAGTGAAAATTTCATTAAACCCTGGTATTATTTTACTGTAAGCATGCACAAGAATGGGTACAAGAGTGGTCAACATGTCTAAGCTACTCAATAAGAATGTTGATACACCATGATCTGAGTCCTGCACAATGGTACAGGAAGTGGTAAATAGGCAGGCAGATTTGTGATGATTATACAAGAAGTAACATGGAACAGTTCTTCCAGTGTTCACTTGCTTCATTGGTGCTGGCATTGCCTCATCTATAATCTCTAGTTCAGGTCAATAAACAGGCAAGTTTGCTAAAATCTCTGGTAACTATATGTTTTTTAATGGAACAAATTAAATCTATTTTTAATAAAGTCTGGAAACCATACCTATCAATTTTAAGTGCAAGAGTAAATTTAAGTGAATTTATATTCAGAAAGCAAAATTTATAGAATTCCCAATTCTATGCATTTTGCTTTAGGAATATAAATTCATAAGATAAGTGTACTTCTAAATGCCAGTTATTTACTGACAATCACAAAATGGTGATTTGATTTTGCACTCCCTATGAATACTAGTTTTAATAAAACATTACTGAATCCAAACTTTACCATATCCCTCTGGCAATACAGGTGACTGATGGCCTTGAGGCCGGCTCTGTGGCGTGTGCATTTGAACTCGAACCCCAAAATTTCGAATTCGCTGCGCCTGAAGTCTCTGTTCCTGGTTTGGAGACTCTATCAATTGGCAGTTCCCTCCACCCGCAGCACCTGTCATGTCTGTAAATGGTACGGTGTCCTCCATAATACAGCTTAGTGGCCTTCCAGGTCCAGAATCCTCAAAAAGTGGCCTGATTTAAAATTAAGCACATTATTTAAAGAGCATTCCATAGCTATTATACTCCCACTAAAAGAATAATTATTGTACAAACACAGACCTAACAAAGTTGTAGTAACCATTAACTGTCACTACATGTCTTGTAACATTCAAATGTTGAATTAAAAACAATTACGCGCTAAACACAGATTTTCTTCTCTATTTAACTGGAGACAAGGAAATAATGCAATTGGGAAATATATATTGCAAGTACTTTCAGCATCCATCCATATTATAGTAAAAGATGCAGTTTACAAAACAGAAAAGATGAAAAGAAAATTTTAAAATTGCTAGAAATTTGAGCTTATAAACTGTTAACGTTTAGAAACAGCTTTCCCTAAGCAAGTTGCCAGAAATGATGTTTACTGTTATGCAATTACATAACTTCAATAAATATATTTTTATAGCCTATTGAGATATTACATAAATGCTAAAAACCAATAACTATGTAAACAGATATAATCATTACATTCATTTCACAAAACAGATTCTGAATACACACATATATACAAAGAACAAAACAGCATGGGAAACAGGCCCTTCGGCCCAACGAGCCCGCGCCGCCGTCCCACTGTCTCAGTGACCTATTCATGATTTTAGTCTACGCCTAATGTGCGAGGATCAGGGAGGTCCAATTTAGGGACAATTTAGTACCCAATCAATCAGCCTAAAAGCACATCTTTGGGGATGTGGGAGGAAACCGGAGCACCCGGAGGAAACCCACGCAACCACGGGGAGAACGTGCAAACTCCCACAGACACAGGCCCAAATCCATGTGTCCGCACAGTAACAGAGATAGTCTCTGAGCTGTCATGTTGCCCTTGAGATGGTCCAGTTTAAGCACACTAACGACATGAAGCAATAGGCAACTCCCGAAGCAACGTCCAAGAGCAGCCCACTACAACCTGCCGCATGCATGCCCCTTGCTGGACTTAAATGCCTGTGGAGACAAAAAAATTCATTATTAAACAGGCAAAGACTAACATCCCTGAGGCAAAACGTATTCCCAAGCCTACAATGTTTAGTAAGGCCTACTATATCCCCCTATATGTAGCCTGCTCATGTGGCTGTCTAAGTGACTCTTAAACAACCCTAGCGTGCCTGCTTCCACCACCTTACTCGGCAGTGCATTCCACACCCCCACTACCCTTTGCGTGAAAAACTGCCCTCTAATATTTGTCTTATACCTAGCCCCCCTCACCCTAAGCCCGTGACCCCTCGTTCTATCCATTTCTAATAGCGGAAAAAGCTTACCACCATTTACTCTATCTATCCCCTTCATAATCTTATAAACCTCTATTAGATCCCCCCTCAGCCGACGTCTCTCAAGGGAAAACAGCCCAAGTTCGTTCAATCTTTCCTCGTAAGACAGCCCTTCCATACCAGGCAGCATCCTGGTAAATCTCCTCTGCACTCTCTCCAGGATCTCTACATCCTTCCGGTAGTACGGCGACCAGAACTGGACGCAGTACTCCAAGTGAGGCCTAACCAACGTTCTATACAACTGCAACATCAGACTCCTACTCTTATATTCTATACCTCTTCCTACGAAGGCTAACATACCATACGCTTTCCTCATCACATTCTGCACCTGCACCGACACCTTCAGGGACTTGTGCACTTGCACCCCCAGGTCTCTCTGCGTATCTATACTCCGGATAGTTCTACCTTTTATCGTATAACTCCCCTCCACATGATTCCGGCCAAAGTGCATCACCTCGCATTTCTCCGGATTAAATTCCATTTGCCATCTATCTGCCCAATCTACCAGCCTGTCTATGTCCTGTTGCATTGCCAGGCACTGCTCCTCAGTACCCGCCAATCCAACCATCTTAGTGTCATCAGCAAATTTGCTGATCACACCACCTACCCCCTCTTCCAAGTCATTAATATATACCACAAATAGAAGAGGTCCTAGTACCGAGCCCTGCGGCACACCACTGGTGACAGACCTCCAATTGGAAAAGGAGCCTTCCACCACTACTCGCTGTCTCCTCCTCCCAAGCCAGTTCTCCACCCATCTACATACCTGGCCTTGTATCCCATGAGCCTTCACCTTTTCTATCAGCCTACCATGAGGGACCTTGTCAAACGCCTTACTGAAATCCATATAGACGACATCAACGGCTTGTCCTTCGTCAACCGTTTTTGTCACCTCTTCAAAAAATTCCACTAGATTCGTAAGGCACGACCTCCCTGTAACGAAGCCATGCTGCGTATCCCTGATCAGATTGCAGCACTCCAGATGTTCATACATCCTATCCTTGAGGATCCTCTCCATTAGCTTGCCTATAACTGAAGTCAAGCTCACCGGCCTATAATTCCCTGGGTTATCCCTCTGACCCTTCTTAAACAACGGTACTACATTTGCAATCCGCCAATCCTCTGGGACCTCACCTGTGTCCAAAGAAGAGACAAAGATTTGCGTCAGAGGCCCAGCAATTTCATCCCTCACCTCCCTTAACAGCCTGGGATAGATGCCATCAGGCCCCGGAGATTTATCCGTCTTTATACTGTCTAAAAGTATATGTAGAATATACTTGCAGTACTTGGAATGCAATGCACTATTGAGATTTTGAAAAGGTTCAGTCAAACAAATTCAAGATCATTTATTATTCACTAAATAAGCACCATTCTCAGTTTTTCTGAAGAAATATATTCAGTCATGTCAAGTCAAATATTCCAATTCATGCATTTAACTCAACTTAGGTGCTCAGATTCTCAATTTATTGCAACAGAAAGGAACTGATTTGTGGTGCCACTGATGCCATGATCTTCCTGCCTTTTTGAAAAATATAAAACCATTATAATCTAGAAATTATGCCGAACATAATTGCATTATTACTTTAAATAAATGCCTATCAAATTACTTTATCTTGTACTTTAACAAAGGGGTTGACCAATCTAAAATAATTTCTCGTATAATTTTTATTTAAAAAGATGAAATCTTGAAACAATTTTCTTCCTTCCGAAGGATGTTGACTCCTTTCTTTTTACAGAGAAAAAGGATTCTCATTCATTTAACTGCCAGACAAAACAGTTTTCAAAGTCTGCGAGCTCAGTCCCTGTGGCCTCATGTGTAAGAGTCATCAATAGCAGATCAGTGAATGAAGAAATATGGATCAGGTAGAAATGCTAATAAAAAGCTATGAATTAGTGTAAAGCATTCAGCAAAGGTTTTCATGGAATAATTAATAAATTAAATGACAGATTTTTATTGCATATCCGGATCACCTAAACCACACTCTATTTTTGTCCAGAAAAGAAATACCATCATAGAATCCCTACAGTGCAGAAAGAGGTCATCAAGCCTGCACCGACCACAATCCCACCCACCGTAACCCCACATTTACTCTGCTTATCCCCTAACACTATGGGGCAACTTAGCATGGTCAATCAACCTCATTCTTTCCTAATATGTTACCTTGGGCCAAGTATCAATTTAATTTCCCTTTCCTCCGTGATTTTCAAAGCTAGGGTATACTTGTTTAGTTCCAGCATTCCAGGTGTGACTGCACTTGTGCCAGAGTCTCATCATTTCATTAGATCTGTGCTCCGAGTATTCAAAAGATGTGAAATAATTTTGAACATAATCTGCCAGCACTTAAGTATCGATTTTATATCCACTATAGGAAATGGGCAAGAATTTCACTGGAGTGGCCCCTTAATTACCCAAGTAATTCACCCAGACCTGGGCCTGCTAAGAAATGTGCGGTGCAGCAGCTCCCTGGTTCCTTCTTGTGTAGTGCAGCAGCATCAGGGGAAGTAAAATCACACTTCATTTTCATATTACTAGTGGGTGGGTGGTCAGTGAACATTGCTGTGGGTTCTGGAGTGCATTGACACTCCAGGTGATTTACTTAAGAGTTTCGCTACTTATATACTTGCGATGAAAAACACATAAATCCATATCAAAACCAGAATTTAAATAGGACAAACAACCCATGTTAACTTGGTTCTGGCCCATCACTGGGCAATCCAAACAACAGAAAGCTGGCAATCGGATGATTAAAATTTCCACACATGTACAGGCATGTACTTACAACAGGATTTTGATGGGTCCTGCGGATATTTTTCTCAATACCTCCAGTCTCTGACTATACAGAGACCTGAAGACCTGGGCCATGAAAAGATCAAGTAAAAATCTTCCCAATTTCCCTCTGTGGACTAGCATTGCACATGACAAGAACATAATAGGAACATAATCTGTCATTGAATACAATCATGGCTGATCATGGTCTCATTTTCCAGCCAGCTCACCATATCCCTTAATTCCTTGAGGCACCAAAACTTGTCTATCTCAGCTTTAAATGCATTCACCAATGGAGGATGCATAACCTTCTGGGGCAGAGAATTCCAAAGATTCACAACGCTTTCAGTGTACAAGTTCCTCCTCATCCAAGTTCTAAATCATCAGCCCCTTATCCTGAGGCTCTGCCTCCATGTTTTAGATTCCCCAAACAATGGAAACAATCTCTTAGCATCCACTTGACCAAGTCTCTTCAGAAATTTGTAGATTTCAGTGAGATTGCCTCTCAATCCGCAAAGTCACAAACTTAGCTTGCCATCAAAAATTTTCATGTATTTTTCAGACTGACCATATAAATGCTAGTATTTTAGGTTGTTATGAGCATAATAACCATTTAACTCAGAATTAGTTCATTTTGAAGTCTAATGGTGCAAAGTTACAATTTAGACATTCAAATCACCAGAGAAGCACAGAACAATACAGCACTGAGGAAGCCATTCAGGCCATTGAGTTTGTACTGGTTGTTTCACAGGGTAATCCAGGTACTCCCACTGTCATGCTCTTTCACCATATCATGTTCAACTATTTCACCGATTCCTTTCTGAAAGTTACTACCGAATCTATTTCCATCACCCTCTATCGATCTTTGAGCCATTGTTAATGTTTTCACTTTATCCACCTGAATCAAACTTTTTATAATTTTATATAACTCTACCAAATCTCATCGTAGCATCACATCTCCGAAGAGACCAAACCAGCTTCTCCAGCTCAACCCTAGACCCTTTATCATAAATCTCTTCTGTATCGTCTCCAAAATCTTCATGCCCTACTTAAAGCGTGGTTCCCAGAATGGGCCTCAACACTGCAAATGTAGCTTTATTTACAAAATAAACACAAAATACTGGAAATACTCAGATCAGATAGCATCTCTGGCAAAAAACAAAATGTGTGTGTGTCAGATCAATCAATGATCTTTCATCTTTGTTCTGATGAAGGGTCATCAACCTAAAACATGAACTCTATTTCTCGCCAAAGATGCTGCCTGACATGCTGCATATTTCCGCATCTTCAGTTTTTATTTCAGGCTTTCAGCATCTGCAGTATTTCGTCTTTGCATTGGTGTTTATTTAAATTTAGTGCCTTGATTATTCTTTCCATCTATTAACAAAGCCAGGAAACCCATGTCTTTTTTCAATCTGTCCTCACATTCAACAATTTGAGCAAATACATCCCCAGATCTTTACGTTCTTGCATTGGTTATCATTTGTTGCTAAACGAAGAATTCCTAAAACACAAAGTTGAATTCATGCAATGTAGGAAGGATATTAACATGGATAAGCTATGCTGCAACTAGCACTTTTTTAATATGATAGGGGTCTTGGAATGTATGAAATACATCTAAACCAACTACTGACAGAATTCAAGCTTTCAGAAAATAATTTAGTTTTATAAAATTGCATTCGTAGTTAAATCTCCTCCAAGAAGCCAGCCAAGGAAAAGAGCCATTACTCACCCCTCAGGTAGATCATTGTCCAAAAGTCCCCTGCAATCTACAACAGGACCACCAGTTCCTATTCGATCTCGTGTTTGTAAACTTACTGGAAAAGAAAAAAAATTACGCTCTTTAGTTCTATAAATTTTATGAAGATTATGCAACAAAATTCAAGGTGAAGTCTCTATATACTGGAGATAGCAAAACAAATCTGGTACCAAAACTGAAAAGATCATTGTCAATGTTCCTGTGCGTGTGTCTGTGGTGGTTATTCAATGCCACAGCCCAGCATATACCTTTGACATTTAGACCAGAGGCCCAGACAGAGGTTCAAATCCAACCATAGCAGCTCATGGAATTTAAATTCAATTAATAAATCTAGAATCTGAAGTTAGTATCAGTGATGACAACCATGACAACTATTAATGACAGGCAATAAATACTGGCTATGTCCCATGGAAGAATAAAGCTAAAAAAATTGAAGTGCTCAAGTGAGGGTGGACAGTGATCAGCTCTGCTGTCTTTCAGTGCCAGGGGATCTGGGTTCAATTCTGGCCTCGGGTCACTGTCTATGCTGAATTTGCACATTCTTCCCGTGTCTGCGTGGGCTTCCTCCAGGTGCTTCAGTTTCCTCCCACAGTCTAAAGATGTACAGGTTAGGTGAATTGGCCATGTTAAATTGCTCCTTAGTGTTCCAGGATGTGTTAGGGGGATTAGCGCAGTAAATACGTGTGGTTACACTGTTAGAGAGTCAGTGCAGATACGATGGGCCAAACGGCCTCCTACTGCACTGTAGGGATTCTATGAACTCTGGCTGATTTGCCCCCTCAATCCTGTGTTCTAGTCAATTATAGCAACTCAGCCAGAAATAATTAGCATGGTACAACAGAAATCAAATCTGCAGTTTAATACTACACTAACAAGTGCCTTTATTTGTCAGGTCATCACAGAAACGCAGCTTATTTATGAAAAAAATTGAGAATTATTCATCTGTATTACATAGGCCGTTGAGTCCATCTGGTATGTTTCACCATTCAAATTAATTTGTGGCTGATCTAACTCATCTCCATTTGTCCACCTTGGTTCCATATCTCTGAATCCCATCCTCTTCCCCTTGATATATTTATAGGATATCATAGGATTCTCCTTCGTCTTCTTTGCAAATCCTTTTTCATGCCGCCTTTTTGCTCTTCTAATTGCTTTAAGTTCTCTCTTGTACTTCCTATGTTTCTTGAGGGTTGCAGCTAAATTGCTCCCTTTCGACTTGCTAAAAGCCGTTCATTTCTTCCTTATCCAGTCCTGATCTGTCCAAGACATTTAAGGTTTCCCGAACTTATTGCTCCTACATTTCCCCCGATATGTAACATGTTGGACCTGCACCCTCCCTTTGTTAGCAAAAGGATAGGTCGGGGTGGGAGATGCCCCAAACTGGAGGTGGGAAGAGTTTGCAGTGAGTAGGATGGTCAGAAAACAGGAAGTGTGGTCAGCAAATATTCAGGAGGTCAGATTGGTGACAAGCAGAGAGGTACTATAAATACAAAGTTCTACATTTGTCAACATAGGAATTTGACAACATATTCCAGTTCTAATTCTAATTTTCTTTCTGGTGAGCAATGTCCTATAGAATGCAGCTTTTACAATTGGAAAATGTGATTCACTTACTCATTTCATTTAAAGTCATGATTTTCAGTAACACAACTACAATTTAGAGAGGGTTACTGTACCCAAACCCACAATATCATTATGAAAATATTACATAAGAACATAAGAAATAGGAGCAAGAGTAGGCCATCTAGCCCTTCGAGCCTGCCCCGCCATTCAATAAGATCATGGCTGATCTGTCGTGGCTCAGTTCCACATTCCCGCCCTCTCCCCATAACCCTTAATCCCCTCGCTTATCAAAAATCCATCAACCTGCGTCTTAAAAATATTTAGCGAGGCAGCCTCCACCACTTCAACGGGCAGAGAATTCCAGAGATTCACCACCCTTTGAGTGAAGAAGTTCCTCCTCAACTCCATTCTAAACCGCCCCCCTTTATCTTGAGGCTGTGCCCCCTAGTCCTACTGTCCTTTCTGAGCGGGAAGAGTCTCTCCACCTCTATCCTATCCATCCCATTCATCATCTTATATGTCTCAATGAGATCTCCCCTCATTCTTCTAAACTCTAACAAGTACATAAGCATTCAATACCCAATGATAACTGGGATACTAATATACAACTCACTACCTCAACATCACTGTAGGATTGAGCTTTTAAGAAGGTTGTACCTAGTTGTCAATAATGGACGTGCAAGAATAGTTGTTAGAGCCAGTACCAAACAAGTATTGCTCTGATTGAGTGATGCTTCCGCACAGCAATGTTGATTGACTAAAAGCATTCTCTAATACAGGTACTATTTTTTCCCCCAAGCATCTATCGACACCAACTTGCACCAGCAAATAAGACAACAGTTCATTCTGTTCTTCAAAAGATAATCATAAGTACTGCGCTTATTTAATGATTCCACTGAATATACTTGCATCTCAGTGTTTAAATTAAATGGAATTGAACACTGTGACATCCATAACAAAAATAATAATTTGTTTAAGAAAAGTCTAACTAAGGAGATGAAAAGAAATTTGATAGCTACACCAACAACTATTATCTGACATGATGTGGAGATGCCAGGCATAGAAACATAGAAAATGGGAGCATGTGGAAGCCATTTGGCCCTCTGAGCCTGCTCTGCCATTCATCACGATCACGGCTGATCGTCCAACTCAATCGCCGAACCCTGCTTTTTCCCCATAACTTTTGATCTCAGTCGCCCCCAAATGTAAGAGGTCTCACAACACCAAGTTAAAGTCCAACAGGTTTATTTGGAATCATGAGCTTTCAGAGCACTGCTCCTTCATCAGGTGAATGGAAAAGGAGGTTCACAAACACGGCATATATCTGCACATACACAATTGCAGGACAATTACAGGTTGGAATATGAAGCGTGGTTGGAATGCACAGGTAATTAAGTCTTTATGGATACAGAAAGAGCAAGTGGAGGGAAGGATAATCACAGGTTAAAGAGGTATGAATTGTCCCAAGCCAGGACAGTTGGTAGGATTTATAGAACATAGAACATTACAGCATAGAACAGGCCCTTCGGCCCACGATGTTGCGCCGACCAGTTAAAAAACAATGACCCTCGAACCTAAACCAAACCCTTTCCATCCATAAACCTATCCACGGATCTCTTAAATGCCCCCAAACTAGGCGCATCCACAACTGCAGCAGGCAGGGCATTCCAATCCCTCACCACCCTCTGGGTAAAGAACCTACCCCTGACATCCATCCTATAACTACCACCCCTTAATTTAAAGCTATGCCCCCTCGTGCTAGCTTTCTCCATCCGAGGAAAAAGGCTATCACTGTCCACCCTATCCAAACCTCTGATCATCTTGTATGTTTCAATAAGGTCCCCTCGCAGCCGCCTTCTTTCTAATGAAAACAACCTCAAATCCCTCAGTCTCTCCTCATAGGACCTTCCCTCCATACCAGGCAACATCCTGGTAAACCTCCTCTGCACCCTCTCCAAAGCCTCCACATCCTTCCTATAATGTGGGGACCAGAACTGCACACAGTACTCCAAGTGCGGACGCACCAGAGTTTTGTACAGTTGCAACATGACGCTGCGGCTCTTAAATTCAATCCCCCTACCAATAAACGCCAAGACACCGTATGCCTTCCTAACAACCCTATCGACTTGATTCCCAACTTTCAGGGATCTATGTACACATACACCTAGATCCCTCTGTTCATCCACACTATTCAGAGTCCTACCGTTAGCCCTATATTCTACACATCCATTATTCCTGCCAAAGTGAATTACCTCACACTTTTCCGCATTAAACTCCATCCTCCACCTCTCGGCCCAGCTCTGCAACTTGACCAAGTCTCCCTGTAGACTAAGACACCCTTCCTCACTATCTACCACACCTCCGACTTTGGTGTCATCAGCAAATTTACTAATCCACCCAGCTATACCCTCATCCAGATCATTTATAAAAATTACAAACAGCAGATTTGGCAAGGATACAATTTTATAGGATTTTAATAATTAAACATTCAGCGAATGGGAAACTAACAGCAAAAATGCCCATTGAAAGAAAAAAAAGGGACAAGTATCAGGGGTGGATCTACCTGTATACAAATGGGAACACAAGATAAGGTCACACACACAATTGCAAAACTTCTCAAGGGATTATGATGATATCCCAACCTATGACACATGGTGGGGGGTATGGGGTGGTGTTGGAATAAACAAATGAGGGCTTTCCACTTCCAACAAACAGAGGAAAGATGTGTATACAGAAAACGCTTTCTCCATTTTAGGCTCCATGTCACCATAAATACACAGTGAATATGTAACATGGACTTGATACATGAATAAACACAAATGTGTCTTAACTTCAAATTACTTCTTGTAGAGAACAGCACATTAAGATATTTGGGTATTGGATATTTTACTGTTGTCTACTATAACATTTTCCATACAAACGAATTTCACTTTGGACTCAAAAATCTGGCAGAGAAATATTTTTATAAAGTAACAATATCATAAATTCAATGGCGCCATCCTCAGTAAGGAAATCTGTCAACCAGAATGACACATATTAATTTTGATTTAGAAATATAACCAATAACATTAATGTCACTCTTAAAAGTAATCAAATGTGCTTTTTTAAGTAGGCTTAAAATCAGCTCAATCATAAATCTCATTCCTGACATTTTCTGGCTGGCAAGTATTGAAGTCTGCAACTTGTAGGAAATGGAGTCTATATATTTAGATTTATTATGGCTGGGTATTGGGAGTAATAATTAATTCAGTTTAGCTAAATAAACTGGAGCACAAAGGGACATGGTATTGAATTGTTAACCACCCCCTGAACATATTAGCTACGGTACTTGATAGGAGAGCTGAAGAGCCGGAATTCATGTTTTGTCATTTATGTTTCTCTCTCTTCCAGTTTCTGAATTCTGTTAGCATTTCAGTCCATTGCCCAGTAGGAGACAAAATTAAGCATAAGACAGAACAAGTTCTTCACTAGATATCTGACCTTATTCCCAAGTGCATGTTCCCTGGTGCACCAAAGCAATTTCACATAAATGAGCCAAATTCATTATGCAATACTTTGGAAAAAACAACTCTGGTACATACATACTTGCAAACAGTTATCTCACAAATGATTTATGCGTAAACATGCTGAATGAACCTTGAACATTTAAGATCTTACCTACTATTTGCCCCCGTATTGTATCACTGTCTGTGGGATTGAGCTTGCATAGGTCTAACCGCTGGTCTGACAAAAAAAAAGAGGGTACAATGTTATCTGAATTGCGTGAGTACAGAATTTATGGCAACACAATGAAAGTCTTAATATAGTATGAGGCAAGTGTATATTTTATACATAGTGCTATTGTCAGAGGACCAGATCCAGGGAAAACATACTACTCTGCATCTAGGCCAACAAATAGATTGTAGCAGCTATGGGCTCTCAGGCCTGTGTAAATTCACACCCTTCCACACCACATCCCTTGATTGATCATCACCAGAGGTGCATCAGGATGTAAAGGCAGATTCCTGTTATGTCACAAAGTAATGAGCATGGCAAAGGATCTGACCTGATGGTCACAAACAGTAAATGTTAATTAACAATTAAGTTGCCATTATTGTGGCTTTGATCACAAAATCCTTCCTTTAAGTTTTGCACAGAAATGCAACAATGTTGGCAAGGCCAAAAATCAGACTGAACCATCAATCAACAAAGAGGCACATGCAAAATTTCAAAAACAAATCTGAGAAATTGGTCATTTTTCTCTGCATGAAATGCTTATGAAACACACAACGCCAATAAGGGGTAAAGAATGGTCAGATGTACTTTAAAAAAGGGCTGGTATGGACTAAGAATGTATTTGTCTCTGTTTGGTTAATACGTGAGAAGTCTTAAATGGGTCAATACATGTTGTATTCACCTTTACTCATCCGTGTCATGAACTGAGCAAATAAGAAATAAGGAATAAAAAGAGAAAATGGAAATATTCAGCCGGTCAAATAAACATGGAGAAAGAAACAGGTATTAACATGTCAGGTTAAACCCCGTTTCATCGGAACTAAAAAAAAGTTAGAGATTTACCAGATTTTAAATATAAATACAGGGAAAATTGGGAATTACATGGGGGTGGTGGTGAAGAAAAACAGAAGTGAGATCTGTGATAGGTTGGAAGGCAGGAGAGATTAAATGACAAAGGCAATGGCGCAAGGTAAAAGAAGATGGTAATGGAACAATTAAAGAAACAAAAGATGGATCTAGGGCAGTGGTTCCCAACCAGTGTGCCATGACCAACGGGACTTGAAGTTGAAGACAAAGGTCCTATGTGCCTATACAGAAAGCAAAAGCTCAAAGGGTGCAAAAAAACCCTGGGAGGAGTGAGAGAGACAGGGCAAGGTTTAAAAAAAGACAAGAGGACAGGGAGAAGTTAAAAATGAAGTTCCCAGAAAGAGAAGACAGAAAATAGAAGATGGGCCTCAATTTTTTTTATAGTATGGAAGTGTGCCATGACTTATAAAAGGTTGGGGACAACTGGTCTAGAGGAGGTGCAAAGAGAATAGCAGAATTGTCATGAACAGCTCCCATGAAAAAAGGGGGCAGAGATTATGACCCCAAAATTGTACAAAAGGTTGTGAACAACATAATCAAAAGATGAGATGCTGTTCTTCAAGCTTTCACTGAGCTTCACTGGAACAGTGTCAGAGCCAAAGGACAGAGGTCAGAATGTGTGTGGAGTACAGAATTAACCTTTCAATGAGGCACTTGATTGCTTTCCAGACTCGGTGCTGAGTTCAACAATTTCAGATCGTAACCTCTGCTCCTATTTTGTCCAGACAGTAGCTATTTGGTGAGGATTCTGCTGTTCCCATTTACATGTTCATCCAGGCCCATCTTCTGTTTTTTGGTTGGCATTTTATGTTGCCTTGCACTATCATCCCTTACATCATTTAGCCTCTCCTGCCTTCTTGCTCATCACAAACTCTCCCTCGTGTTCTTTTGTTTCCTCCCTGCCTCTTTTATGGCTTAAAGCCGGTTATATCTTCAACTTATTCGCAATCTGACAAGAAGTCAGGCCCGAAACTTAACTCCATTCCTCCCTTCAGATATACTGCTTTGCTGGTTGGTTATTTCCTGCATCCTTCGTTTGCCTTTACATGAGGAATAGGGAAGTTTTGTTTTAATCCAGAAATGGGCTGAACAGCATAATACCAGGAGAGAGGCAAGAGTGGCTGCCTTCAACATCTAGGCAGAATGGTGCCACAAAGTCCAAGCAAACTTGCAGTCAATGGAATATGATTCAGTGGATAGAGGTTATACCTGTTGCAAAGGAAAACAGTTATTGCTGCCAGAGGTCAGTCATCAAATCCATTTGGACATTAGCACAAGAGTTGCACAAGTAATTATCTTGGCCCAACCATCCTCAGGTGCTCTATCAATGAATTTTCCTCTGTCACAAAGCCCCACGGAGGTGGAACTGTTCACCTTGCATACATCTTTATTCAAAACTTCTCCAATAGCTCATGCCATCTTACAGGCAGAGCCAGATCAGGTATTAACTGACACGTACCAGGCAATACTTTGTGTCACATACGTGCTGGGTAATAAACAACTCAAACAAGATCAAGCATAGCCATTCCCCTCAACTTTCAAAGATATATATATACTACCAAGTGCCTCACCATCACTATCTTGGGGCTCACCACTGGTCAGAAGTTGACTAGCACCAGTCTTATCAACAACATGGCTACATAACCATAGCAAAGGATGAGGACCCTGCAACAACTGGCTCATTTCCTGACCCTCCTCAAGCCTCCCCAACATACACAAGCTTCAAGTCGAGTGTGATGGAATGCTAATTATTCAACCTGGACTGCTGCAGAAATAACAACACTCAATTGGTTCAACACCAATCAAACAATGCAGTTTACTTGATCAGTGCCATTGCTAATGGACTAGTATTAATTCCCCCATTGCTGGCAAACTACAGCTATACTTATTACAATCTAAAGGATGTATTGCAGTAAGTCACCCTCGTTACTGAAGACAGCATTTCCACCCCCTGTGAGCTCTAACACTGAGAAGTATAACTATTACTAGGGCTTAAAGAGCAGGAACAGTTACAGTGTTTTCAGATGGAATAATAGGGGGGGATAAAAGAGCAAACTACCACAAAGTTGCTATGGACAAATAGAGTTTAGCTGACTTCAATGAGATTTTATAATGAGATAATAGAAAGAGTTCATAAGGATAATGAGGTTCCTGTAGTGTACATAGACTACCAAAAGGTCACAGAATCATAGATCATCGAACCCTACAGTGCAGAAAGAAGCCCTTCAGCCCATCGAGTCTGCACCAAAGACAATCCCACCCAGGCCCTACCGCCATATTGCTACATATTTTCCTCGCTAATCCCTCTAACCTACACATCCCAGGACACACTTAGGGGCAATTTTAGCATGGCCAATCAACCTGACACGCACATCTTTGGACTGTGGGAGGAAATTGGAGCACCCGGAGAAAACCCACGAAGAGAATGTGCAAACTCCACAAGGTCTGTGACCCGAGCCGGAAATCAAACTCAGGTCCCCTGGAGCTGTGAAGCAGCAGTGCTAACCACTGTGCTACCATGCCACCCATAAATGTTTGAATAAATTCTGAATAAATGCCACAAAACAGGTTTGCAAACAAAGTTAAAGCCCTTAGAATTAAAATGACAATGGCTGTAGGGGATAAGAACATAAGAACATAAGAAATAGCAGGTGTAGGCCATCTAGCCCTTCGAGCCTGCCCCGCCATTCAATAAGATCATGGCTGATCTGTCGTGGCTCAGTTCCACATTCCCGCCCTCTCCCCATAACCCTTAATCCCCTCGCTTATCAAAAACCCATCAACCCGCGTCTTCAAAATATTTAGCGAGGCAGCCTCCACCACTTCAACAGGCAGAGAATTCCAGAGATTCACCATCCTTTGAGTGAAGAAGTTCCTCCTCAACTCCGTTCTAAACCGCCCCCCCCCCACTTTATCTTGAGGCTGTGCCCCGTAGTCCTACTGTCCTTTCTGAGCAGGAAGAGTCTCTCCACCTCTATCCTATCCATCCCATTCATCATCTTATATGTCTCAATGAGATCTCCCCTCATTCTTCTAAACTCTAACGAGTACAAGCCTAGTTTATTCAGCCTCTCCTCATAGCTCAACCCCCTCAACTCCGGCATCAGCCTAGTAAACCTCCTCTGCACTCCCTCCAAGGCCAAAATATCCTTGCGTAAGTGCGGCGACCAAAACTGCACACAGTACTCCAGCTGCGGCCTCACCAGTGCCCTATACAGCTGCAGCAAGACCTCCCTACTTTTATATTCAACCCCCCTCGCTATGAAGGCCAGCATCCCATTAGCCTTCCTGACCACCTGCCGCACCTGCAGGCTGGGTTTTTGCGACTCATGCACAAGGACCCCGAGGTCCCTCTGCACCGTCACATGCTGCAGTTTTTCGCCACGTAAGTAATAGTCCTTCCTACCATTATTCCTACCAAAGTGGACCACCTTGCACTTGCCAACATTAAATTCCATTTGCCAGTTCCTGGCCCATTCGCCCAGCCTATCTAGATCCTCCTGCAGACTCTCCACACCCTCCGCGCATTTTGCCGTTCCACCAATCTTGGTGTCATCGGCAAATTTTGACACCATACACTCGGTTCCCTCTTCCAGATCATCTATATAAATGGTGAATAGCTGAGGCCCCAGCACCGACCCCTGGGGCACTCCACTAGTCACCAACCGCCAATCCGAATAGCACCCATTAACCCCCACTCTCTGCCTCCTATTTGACAACCAATCCTCTATCCACGCTAACACCCTACCCCCAACTCCACACCCCCTTACCTTCTGCAATAACCTCTTGTGAGGTACCTTGTCAAACGCCTTCTGAAAATCAAGAAAGACCACATCCACCGGCTCTTCTCTATCCACCGCCCTAGACACATCCTCACAGAACTCCAATAAATTTGTCAGACATGACTTCCCCTTAACGAAACCGTGCTGCATCTGCTCTATCAAGCAATTCCCCTCAAGATGCCTCGCTATTTCCTCCTTGATGACGGATTCTAACATTTTACCTACAACAGACGTTAAACTAACCGGCCTATAATTCCCTGCCTTTTGCCTGCCACCCTTCTTAAACAACGGCGTAACATTAGCCGTTTTCCAATCTTCCGGCACTTCCCCGGAATCCAGCGACGTCTGGAAAATAACCACCAAGGCATCCACTATCACCTCTGCCATTTCTTTCAGAACCCTCGGATGCATTCCATCCGGTCCTGGGGACTTGTCCACAATCAGCCCCTCCAGTCTGTCGAGCACCACCTCTCTAGTAACAATAATGTCATTGAGACTCTCCAGTCCTACCACCTTTCCATTGCTAACACCCAGCAAATTATTCATGTCCTCCTCCGTGAAGACCGCAACAAAAAAGTTATTCAAGACCTCAGCCATTTCCCCATCCCCTACCACTAAGTCCCCCCTCTCATCCTCTAAGGGTCCAACGTTCACCCTAGCCAGCCTCTTCCTTTTTATATTTTTATAAAAACTCTTGCTATCCTTTTTTATATTAAGCGCTAGCCCAGCTTCATAGTTTCTCCTACCCTTCTTTATCAACTTCTTTGTCAATCTTTGTTGACATTTAAACCTCTCCCAATCCTCTTCTCGCCCACTACTCTTAGTTACTCTAAACGCCTCCGCTTTTAATTTAACACTTTCCTTCACCTCCTTCGTTATCTACGGCTTATTACCTCTCCTCCTACTGTCCTTTTTAACCATCGGAATAAATTTCTGCTGAGCACCAAGAAAGATCTCGTTAAAGATCCTCCACTGCTCCTCAGCAGACCTACCTTCCAACGCGTTCCCCCAGTCCACATTCGCCAATTCTTCTCTCATCCTACCGTACTCCCCTCTGTTCAAACAAAGGACGCGTGTCCGGGAACCCACTTTCTCCTCCTCCATCTACACCAGAAACCCACCATACAATGATCACTCTCCCCAAAAGGATCCTTCACCGCAAGGTCCCTAATTCTACCCACCTCATTACATAACACCAGATCCAAGATAGCTCGCTCCTCGTCGGCTCCAACACACACCGTTCGAGGAAACTATCCCGGCAGCATTCTAAGAACTCCTCCTTGAGCCCACCGCATCCAACATGGGTCGACCAATCAATACGTAGATTGAAATTTCCCATAATTATCGCCGTTCCATTCCTGCACGCTGCACTTATTTGCGCGTTAACAGCTCGCCCCACCTCCAGGTCATTATTCGGGGGCCTATAGATGACACCCACCAGCATCTTCCTCCCTTTGCTGTTCCTAATCTCCACCCGCAACGATTCCACTTTCTACTCTTTGGTTCCTATATCATCCCTTGCTACCACCCTGATGCTATCCTTAATCAGCAGAGCTACGCCACCCCCTTTTTCCTCCCGCCTATCCTTCCTAAACACTTGATACCCCTGGACATTCAGCTCCCAGTCCCTGTCACCCGATATTAAATTGATTGAGTGACAGGAAACTCAGGATAGTCGTGAACAGTTGCATTTTGGACTGGAGGAAGTTATATTATGGAGTTCCCCAGGAATTGGTATTAGGACCTCTGCTTTTCTTATTTTACATTAATAGCCAGGTTTGGTGTGCAGGGAAAATTACAAAATTAGCAGATGCTCAAATCTTGGAAGTAATGTGCAAAAAAAAAAGAGGACAGTGAAAGAAGTCAAAAATGACAGACTGTGGATTGGCAGACATGGCCTAAGTATGAAGTGATACACACTGGTAGGAAGAATGAGGAATGGCAATATAAAGGATACAATTTTAAAGGCAGTGCAGGTGCAGACAGACTTGGAGGTACAAGAGCAGGTTCAGAATGTGGTTAACAATGCATACATAATCCTGGACTTTATAAAGAGAGGCACAGAGTCCAAAAACATTGGTTCAGCCTCAACTGGAGTAGTCTGTTCAAGCCTGCCCATTTCTGATTCTGCTCCTGTATCTTATGAACTTATGAGGAAAGGTACGAGGTTATTTGACAGCATGCAGAAAAGATTCATGAGAATGGTTCCAGGGACGGAGGACTTAAATTGTGAAGATAAATTGGAGATGCTGGGGCTATTCACCTGGGGGCAGGTTGAGGGGAAATTTGACAGAATTCAAAATCACAAAGGGCTAGATAGAATCACTGGGGAGAAACTGATCCTGTTGAATGGAAGGATCATGACCCAGAGATTCTGATTTAATGTAATGGCCAAAGGAAATGAGACAAAATGGGTTTGGTGAAAGGCATGACGAAAAACATCTTTTAAATTAAAACTACAATTGGTTAGGATCTGGAATGTATAGCTTGATAGTGTGGTGGAGGACGCAGATTCAAAGGAAAAGTGGAAAAAAAAACTGAAAGGCTACATATATAAAAGGTGTGGGACTGCATGGGGTGCACAGAGAACTGGCACAGATATGATGGGCCAAATGACCTCCTCCAGCATTGCAAAAATTCAACAATTCTTAAAAAAGATGGGGGGTGGTGGTCAAATATTGTTAAGGAAAGAATCACAGCTGAAAGGAGGGAATGATATGCTGGAACATATTCTACAAGCAAAAAAGGGGCAAAAGGACAACTGAGGAAAGTGGAGAGTTGGTTCAATACCAAAAGCGAACTTGCTATTGGGATGCGCAAGACATGGGCATGACTCAATGAACATTTTGCATATCTTCACAAAAGAAGGGTATCATGAACAAATTGTAGTTGAGGAGTGTAAAATACTAGAAGTTACAAACCTAGGAAGAAAAGAAATATTAAGGTGTTTTGCATCTTTGAAAGTGGATAAATTATCACCCCAAAATGAAATGTCCCCCAGGGTGCTATGAGAAGTAAGAGATGAAGCAGTTGAGGCTCTATCATTTTTCAATCCTACTTGGATACAAGCATTGTGCCAGAAGACTGGAGGACTGCTAACATGATAATATTCTTTTAAAAGGGCAGATTATAAATACAATCTCGATGGTTGATGAATGATTGGAAACTAATTCTGAAGGATTGGGTGGCATGTTGGGACAGTGGTTCGTACTGTCTCCTCCCAGTGCAAAGACCTGGGTTAGATTCCCGCCTTGGGTGACTGTGTAGAGTTTGCACATTCTCCCAGTGTCTGCCTGGGTTTCCTCTGGATGCTCCAGTTTCCTCCCACAGTCCAAAGATGTGCAGCTTAGGTAGATCGTCCATGCTAAATGGGGAATGGGGCAGGGGAAGGGCTGGCTACGATGCTCTGTCAGAGAGAGTTGATGCAGACACGATGGGCCAAATACCCTCGTTCTGCACTGTCAAGATTCTATGATTAGGAATCTGGAACTTACCATCTGAAATGGTGGTAGAGGTACTTGAAGTGCTGTAATCTACTATTATGAGAGCTATTGACCAACAGCTGGAAAATGGGAATGGGATCGGGATCAAGCTGGATCACTCTTTTTGGCTTGCACAAACAAGATGGGCCAAATGGTCTCCTTCTGTGAATTAATTTTGTATCTTTATGAACAAGAGGATCACTGGTGCAAGAAAACCACTTTCAAATATCCCTCCATGTCACACACCACCCTGACTTCGACATACCATCATTGGTGGGTCAATTTCTGGGAATTCTTCACTTCTCAGCACAAAGGCAACAACGGTGCAAAGAATTAGCCATCACTTTCTCAAGGCAACTAGGGATAAGTCAACCCTGATCATGACACCCAAATTGAGAACAAATAGGTATTAAAAAAAAGCTGAGACATTTTATACAGAGCCTTGGCTCAATGCCAGAACTCTTTCTCAGAGTGAGAAGTTCATTAGTTCAGATCCACTCCAGAATCATGGCCATGTAATCTCTGCTGACACTTCAGTGCAGTATTGAATATGCGCTGTTCTCTCAGGCAACTGTAAAATATCCCGTGACACTTTTCAAAGGATCAAGTGTTCTCCTAATTTCCTGGCTAATATTTACATCTCAATCACACACAAAAAACAGATGACTTATTCATTTGTCTTATTGGTGCTCGTGAGATATTCTGTTTACAAATGGACTGCCACTTCATCCATATTACCAACGACCAGATGACAAGAAAAGAACTTCATTGGCTGTTAGGTGCTTTCAGAAATTACGAGGTCATTAAAGATACATATTAATGCAAAACCTTTGTTTTTAAACAGACCCAGCTTTCTCATCCAAAGAAAGTCCAGCACAACTTGGGTCACCTACACAAAACAAAGGAGAAAATGAACAGTCCAATGCCACTTCCCAATTGCAGACATGCTTTTTGTAAGGAGATACAATCACCATTTTCTATTCTCTCCTCCAATGGAATACTCTACAATCACAAAGACCCCAAGCTAACATATCATCTAGGATCAGGTAAAATTCATTCCATCAATACCAGGCTATTCGAGTGCCAGAAAAGCTTGAAAATTAAACTTAAATAATTAGTTAGTTAATCCTTGCTTATACATTAGTTCTACTGCCAAAAATAATTATCAAGAGACAGACTACATACAGCCAGTGTCCTTTAGCCTACTGATGGCATTTGATAGCAGCCGAACACAGCCCAGGAAGCCAGCTCCCTGTTTCTTATGTATTTTCTTGTGATTCCATATGCTTATAGTAATTGAGTCTGCTTTTCCAATGTACCTGAAAAGGAAGAAGTTATGAGTATGAAAACAAAAGCATCACCACAAACAACTTAAGATGCTGAAATTTCCCACAAGGTTTCCAACAATGCTTTCCCCATCTTTCAGATTTATTACATATTAACGAGTGCTGGGATGGGAGCGTGGAGGTGGAATTTTAACTATTTAACTTTGGAAGGAGCACCAGGATAAAGCAGAGCTGACAGAAACAGGCAGCATCTGAAAAGAATAATAATTCAAAAAGAGGATGGATCAGATAAGGGAAATGTGAGGTATGCTGGAATCGATTTGGTGCATGTGTGTAAATGCATGAGCATGGTAAAATAAGGTTGTAAGCTGCAGACCCAAATAGTCATGGGGGAAGTACAATAGAGTGGCTATAATGTGACTTAAACAAGGGGAGGAAATGTCTTTTAAGATTCCTAGCTATGGCACATTCATGCAAGATATAGAAGAAAAAAGTGGCAGCAGGATTGGTCAAAGATACTGTTAAAGACTAGAATGCATACTCAAGCATATCAAAGACAGTGCCCATTTTGGTTAGAATTAAAGAATTCAGGAGGTTTTTAATGCTGAGTGCATATTATGAACTACCAATAATGTGAAGGAGACTTGTAAACTTGCATATAAATTACAGAAAGATGGAGGAATAACAGGGCCATTTCTTTTTTATTTATTCACTTGACATGAGGATCATTGGCAAGATCAGCATTTATTGCACGTCCCTAACTGCTTGAGGTGGAGTTGTGAACCACCTGCTTGAACCACTGTAGTCCATATGGTGCTGGTACATCCTCAGTGCTGAGAGGAAGGGAATTTCAGGATTTTGACCTCACAACAGTGAAGGAACAGTAATATAGTTTCAAATCAGGATGATCTGCGTCTTGAAGGGGAATGTACAGCTCATGGTGTTCCCATGAAACTGGGTGTTCTTGACCTTCTATGTGGTAGAGGTCGAAGATTTTGAAGCTGCTGTCGAAGGAGTTTTGGCCAACTGCTACAGTGCATCTTGTACACAGTACACACTGCTGCTACTATGCAGTAGTGATGCACGGAGTAAATGTTTCTTTCCCCACAGATGCTGTCAGGCCTACTGAGATTTTCCAGCATTTTCTGTTTCAGATTCCAGCATCTGCAGTATTTTGCTTTTATTGTAGTAAATGTTTAAGAGTGGGTGGGGTGCCGATCAAGAAGGCTGCTTTTTCCAGAGCTGCTTGTGTTCAAGTAATGTCAGTTATTCTCATCCAGGAAAGTGGGGAGTATTCCGACACACTCATGATTTGTGCCTCGAAGATAATCGGCAGCCTCTGGGGAGTCAGGAGGTGAGTTACTCACTGCAGAATTCCAAGCCTCTGACCTTTTCTTTCAGCACTGTCTTAACATGGCTGGCCCAGCTAAGATTCTGGTCAATGGCAACTCCTAAGTTGTTGATGGGGGTTTCAGCAATAGTAATGTCATTGCATTTCTAGGGCATGGTTAAATTCTCTCTTGTGAGAGATGGCTATTTCCTTGCACCTGTCTGATGTGAATATTACTTCCCATCTAGCAACCCAAGCCTGAATGATGCGCAATTCTTGCTGCATGCAGGAACAAACTGCTTTAGGATGAGGAGTTACATGTACTTGGAAAATGTCAGCTCATATTTCCAAAACTAACCTTATAATCGAGGGACAATCACTTATAAAGAATTTGGGCCAGCTATACTATCCTGAAGAACTGCTGCAGTCATGTCCTGTGGTTGAGATAACTGACCTTCAATAACCATCTTCCTTTCTGCTAGTTTTTATTCCAACCAGTGGTATTGCCAGGGCTCCTTGATACCGCACTCAGTCAAGTGATGCCTTGATGGCAAGGGCAGTCCCTCCCACTTCACCTCTGGAATTGTCATCTTTTGTCCATGTTTGGACCAAGACTGTTATGAGATCTGCAGCCTTGTGTAAACCTGCAGAACCCAAACTGAGCATCGATAAGCAAGTTATTGCTGAGCAAATGCCAGCTGATAGCACTGTTGCTTTGTTGATGATCAAGAATAGACTAGTGGGGTGCTATTCGGATTGGACTGGTCCTGATTTTTGTGGACAAGACAGAACTGGACAATTTTCTACATTGTTGGCATATGCCAGTATTGTAGCTATATTGCAACATCTTGGCTAAGGACATGAACAGTTCTGGAGCACATGCCTTCATTACTACAGCTGATGTTGGGTCCCACATCCTTTGCTACAGATAATCAAATTATTTGAAAACTGGCATCTATGATGCTTGGAACCTCAGCACGAGGCTGGGATGGATCTTCCACTCAGCACTTCTGGTTCAAGATGATTGCAAGTCCATCATTTGCACAAATGTTCTGGGATCTCCCATTATTGAAGATGTGCATGTTTGTGGAGCCTCCTCCTCTGGTTGGATGTTTCGTTGTACACCAATATTCATGGCTGAATGTGGCAGCCGTGTAAAGCTTTTGTCTGATCTGTCGGGTGTGCGATTGTGAGATAAGGGGAATTTTATTTATCTGAATATAGACTGGGATAATAATAGTGTAAAGGGACAAGCACATTTTTGAAATACATCCAAGAGAATTGTCTTGATCAGTATGTCTCCAACCCAGTGAAAAAGAAAGCAGTGCTTGATCTAATTTGGGATAAGTAGGGTAAGTGGAGCATGCTTCAATGGGAAGCATTTAGGAAACAAGTGATTAAAATAGCATTAGTTTAAGCGTAGTTATGGAATTAGACGAAGACAAATCAAATGTAAAAGCACTCCATCGATGGAGTACTAATTTCAGTGAGTTGATTTGGCCCAAGTGCAGTGAAAACAAAGGCTGGCAGATAAAACAATAAACATACAGTGAAAAGCCTTCAAAGAGCTAGGCCGTTTCGCTGAAAAGATTGAACACATTGCCACAAAGGGGATTGGAAGAGCATACAAAGCTGGAGTCCCTAAATTACTTAAGTTGTAAAGATGAAAATGAAATAGAAAAAAGCTCAAAATTAAATGTCAAATTCATATAAGTATCAGGAGAATTGTCAGAAGAAACAGGCAGGTCAAAAAAGCATATGATGATAGATTGCGGGCTGACAAAAAGAATCAGCATGTTTTTCATCTATATTTGCACTATTATAAACAAAGGGAGGGTGCGATTGGTCAGGGACCAAAAAGGGGATCTTCTGGCGAAGTCTGAGGTATTAATAAGCATTTTTATCTGTATTCACAAGGGAGAGAATGCTATCAACATAGCAGTAAAGGAGGGAGAATAAAATTAGGTACCGAAGATGTTCTTAACAAGGTTAATAATGCACAAAGTAGGAACATCACTGGCTTCAGATGTGATGTATCCGAGGTTGCTCTTGAAAGTTGAGGTGTAAATTGAGAGGTTCTGGCAACAATCTTCCAATTCTCCCAAGAAATGCGTGTAGTGCCACAGGAATGGAGAATTACATACGTTACACAAAAAAGGACGAGCCTGGGAATTGCAGGCCAATCAGCCTAACACTGATAATGGGGAAACTTTCACAAACAATAATCCAGAATGAAATTAACTGGCAGTTGGAAAAAAATGGATTAATAAAGGAACCCAACATGGACTTAATAAACTTGTTTGACCAACTTAATTCAGCCTTTTGATGAAAAAAAAATCAGAAAAGGTTGATAAAGTCTACATGTTCTTTCAAGAGGCATTTGAAAAATAAACTTGCTAGCAAAGTTGAACTCACGGGATTAAAGGGACACTAATTGCATGGAAAATCGTCTCAAGGACAGAAAGTAGAGTGTGGCGGAGATCCATAATTTCAAAGTATGTAAATAGCACAAATCTGGGAACAAATAGTAATGAGAATAGTAACAGACTTCAGGGGAACATTAACAAACTGGTGAAAAGGGCAGACATATGACAGGCAAATTTTAACACAAGTGTAAACTGATTTGTTTTGGAAGGGAGAAGAATTAGGTCACATATAATGTTAAAGAGCGAGTATGTGTACAAGTGTTTGAAAGTGGCGGGCTAAATTGAAAAACTTTAAAAATAGATGCATATACTACAAAAGCAAAGAAGTTACATACTTCCACAAAACACTGGATAGCTACAGTATTGTGGGTTAATTCTGGGAATCACACTTTAGGAAGGATATTAAATCCTTGAAGGTGCAGAGTAAATTTACCACAATAGTACCAAAGATGAAACGCTTGAGTAATGTGCAGGAACTAGGGAAACTGACATTGTTTTCATTAAAGCAGAGAGAGTCAAAATTATGAAAAATAGAATAAATAAGCAGAAACTACTTCCAGCAGCAGAATGGTCAGTAACCAGATTTAAGAGATAATGGGTGAAAAAAACCAGGGTGACACAATAAAAATTTTACAGCTGGTTTTGAATGCACTGCCTTAAAGGTCAGTGATAACAGACTCAATGGTAACTTTCTGAATGGAATTAAATAAGTAGAGATATGGTTATGATTGCAGGGCTATGGAAAACGTGAAGGGAATTGGAATCAATTGGAAAGTTCTTTCAAACAGCTGATATAGGCATGATGACTGAATGGCCTCCTGTGCTCTATCACTTGATGATTCTGCAACATTTTGGACATTGTAGTTGCACATAAATATAGAAGCTTCAAATCACAAACAAGCTATATTCACAAAGTGACTACTTTTGTGTGAAATTTACATTCACTAGCTGCACCATAACAAAACTTGAAACCATCAGACATTTTAATGCAAAGGACTGATACTGACAACATCAAGTCTCGGTGAGATCATTCCCATCAACTGATAGCAAATTTCAGGAGTGGTTCAACGTTTGGCCATTATAAATGAAATAATTATGATGACTATCAATGATGAAAAAGTGCTAGGTGAACATGGAGACTGAACGTAAATCTACATTTTGTCACTGAGTTCTTTGGAACAGGAGTTTAGTGATTACTGTATTAGTCAAAACTATTTTAGGGTAACAAAGTGGATCATTCACAGATTCATGGCTAATTATTGATAATGCTAATAATCTTCAATGATGACATATGGTCTGAAAGCAGCATACTTCCTTCTCTGCCAAGTTTCAGTTAGCAATATCTGAAATATCACAGTCAACAAACAGAAGTATGCAACAATCCAAAATTAACTCAATGTGCCTTGTTGTTATATCTGAAAAAACACCAAACATTTTTACAAATTGTTAGAATTGAGTATCCAGAAGTAGTTTGAGGCATTAAATTTCATCTAATTTAGATTCAAATTTCATTTGTCAATACTTTCAATTCAACTAACCAAAACACAGTTTTTGTTAATTGGTCGAGAGAACATTTAAAAAAGGTATCAGTTAAGCTCCAGAAAATCAACCTCCAGCGACTTCCTGAACGTGTGTGCACTGCATAATTCAGGTACTTTACACTTATCTGACTTACTTTCCTGTTTCAAGACACTCCTTTAAACTAACCTCCACGACCAAGCTTTTGGTCAACAGATGTAAAATCTCCTTGTGTGGCTCAGTTTTGTGAAGCTCTGGTGTCGTGCCTTGGAGATTTCATTATTTTAACGGCACTATAAGCTGTTGTTTTTGAGAAACTTTCTAATAGCACACGGCAAAATAAAAGTTAAGTGAGGAAGAATGAACTCATGACTTTTAACATTTATATGAAGGAGGATGGAACAGCAGGAGCAAAAGTCTAGTCTAATCTATCTGAATCAGTAATTTAATTCCTACAAAGCAACCATATCCTATACTCTGATAATACCCAATTAAAAGTTGTAATAGAATGACATCAGATAAAATGCGACCCCAGATTACATCCTACTACCAATTACAGCTACTCTCCATTGGTTCCTATAAAAATACAAATGCAGCACTGTCACCATTATGTTCTGAATTTAGAACTTTTTCATAAGTTTCATAACTAAACATTTTACATACATGAAGACAACCCCTTCTGATTCAAACAGTTGGGGAAATTTTTAGATTTTTGTTCTTTTAAATAATGCTTATGGTTTTAAAATAATTAAACAAATTAAAAAGGTAATTTAAAGCATAGTGAGTGCTAAGAATTACAAGACACTCCAAAAATCAAATGGTAGCTGCAGATTCAACTGCACTCACAAGTCATAGTGTTGGTTCCATTTTGGATCAAGTGTGTTTTTCACAGTGTCTGTCGAGTGACACTGCCCAGAGCCATCTACAATAATTTTGGCAAAAGGGTCAGGTAATCCTGTGCAAGGCAAAAAAAGAGTATTATTTAAAACAGGTAAACTTCACATTTCAAATAGTTGAAAACTTCATTCCTGACCCCCTTGAGCTTAAGGTGCAAGTCTTCAAACCCTATACATAAATACACCTCACAGGATCTTCCTTTACAGACTACACATCATTGAGATGGCTGTCACTAAGTTATGTTTGTTACTTGAGTGTGAAGTCCAGAGTGGTCAGAGAACCAAATGCTTTAATAATGTGCTAAAGTCTGGAAGTTATTCTATGTGGAATCTCAAGACAAATGTTTGAAATTTGACTGAGAACAAGGGAGCAGAGGGTCAGCTTGAAGAGAAGGGGCAAGATACACATTTAGAAATGGGGGAAAACAAATGAGCACCCAAGGAGGCTGCAAAGGTGGATGCTGCGTGAACAACTGTGTGGTCCTCAGGATATACTGGCACTCTGAACATATGTTCTGTCTGATCATCACTAACTTGACCTTGGCTTCACTGCTGACAGCGTGAACACTTTTCCCAACAATGATCTGCACAGTACACTGACAAGCAGTAAATTTCTCTAATTCTATTCATTACATAAGTGCTTCACTTTTTTGCTTTGTCGTGCTTGATGTAGCATGGCAATTCTCGTGTAATGTTTTTCTCTGTGTTATTTCAGTGAGATGAGTAACTGTGAAAGCATGTTGCTCATGATTAGAGGACTCTCAAGTCATAGCTATGGCACAGAATCTCTTTATATCTGGTCTCAAGACAATCCTTCAACACTTGTCAGTCGCCTGTCAATTTACAGCTGAAATAGGCGGATCTGGCAAAACCTCGAAAGATAACCAAGTGTGTTCTGGATTTATTCCAGATACTGGGTTTGCTTTGCAAATCACTCAACTGGATCTGCAGAGAAACATTGGACTTCACTGTCAAGTCCCACAGTAAGGTATTCTGAAGCCAGTTACTTAGCCTCTGCAACCTAGAACTGAAACTCCTGTAAATTTTGAATCCAGGATCTCAATAGCCATGCTAACATTTTTAACAAGTAAGACTCCATCCATGTTTTTAACAACTATTCTTCTGCAGATAAAATAGCCATGGTGGATTGCAAGCTTGCTATATTTTTGCACATGACATAATAGAACTGAACTGAACCAGGTATTAAGAGTTCTGTGCCACTGCTACGACTTGAGAGTTGTCAACTTTCAGTCATACCATGTAAGAATCGCAAATATTTTCAAAGAGCGACATGAAGCTCATTTTATTGTAGAGGTCTCCTCAACATGGCCTCAGTCAGGTACAGATCTTTGAGTCTTGTAGTACATAGTATCTAATCCAAGCCTTTTCTTCATGTTTTTGCTTATTTACTATTACATCAACTTGCTCTTCCTAACTATCCAACGGTGTATATCTAAGCTGGTGTGTGTGTGTGTGATGTCAGAAGTGCTTGTTGATTATTTTGTGCTTCTCCTTGTGGCAGGCAAAGCATCTTGGGAAGTCCTATGTAAAGAAAGGAGAATGATTAGTATGGTGCAATTTACAAATGGTCCTGCACACGGTAGCAAAGGCAAAACAGAATGCCATGCTGCTCCTGGGTGTGTCACTGAGTGAATGAATTTGTCAGTTGTTAGTTTAGAAAAGGGTGGAGAATACATCTCTCACTGCCTGTCACAAAAACCACCAAGCTTTCCCTTGTCCACACTCTTAAAGGCCTCCATCATAATAATGTTCTGAGCTGCACTAATGGGCCAGATGCCGCAACCTGGCAGCGTCACCACCGTTGTGCTATCATTGTGTCCAAGTTCCACCTTTAAAAGCAGACAAAAAGTAAGCTTTCAGCATATTGTTCAGACTTGAGTGCCATGCCAGTGATCAGCCGTCATTCCACCTTGTGAGATTGGACGATTTTAACTTATGGGCATAACCTGCAGAGTTCAGTGTGCCATTGGAAGATTTTTTCATGCCAGCCCTATTCAGATTGAAAGATCTCATCAAATGGTTGAGCTAGCTTGAGGGACCCAATGGCCTACTTCTTGTTCACGTGCACATATCACAACTATGATGGCATGCAAGATACAAGAGATTATAAGCGTGTGCTTCCCATGGATACTGGGGGGTGCTGCATCATGTTGGGATTTGGCGCCTGTGTCATGCAAATTATGAACACAGATTCAAGTTAGTTGTCAACCTGTAGGCAAACTTATCTTATTAATATAAGATAACTTATATAACTTATTAATATTAATCCTACTCCAATATTCATGTGAAAAGTGCCCCATGTGAGAACACCTCTGGCTTGCATTTTCAGAGATTTCTTTATGTCAGTTCCCATCTCGTGTATTTTGGTTCCAGCATCAAGTTGGGAAATTTCTTTCGTGGCCAATTTCGTGGACACTACGATCTCAACAGCAAGTTTCAGTGTTGAAGAGTTTTCGCAATCATCTTTGGTTTGCTTCATTTTGAAGTCTACCAGTAAGTCTGTCTCACAGAGTGGCTTCAATGGTTGGGCCAAATTTTCAGTTCTTCACTGGCCTTCTTAATGTTGCTACAAATTGCAATATATCTTCACCCCCTTCCTGGCTCCATCGATGGAATCTGAATCTCTCGGCAGTTATTAGTGATTTAGGCAAAAAATGAGTTTTGAGAAACTTGATCAGTTCTTCGTAGGTTTTTCCACCAGATTTCTCAGGATGGACATGACCACGTCGTAGTGTAAAGGTGTTATGACCTACTATGCGAAGCAACGATGTTCATCTGGTACCCAGTTTGCTGCAAGATAATAATGAAACTTCTCTTCGTAAGTATGCCACGTTTTCATTGAATGCTCCCATGGCGCTGCCTTTGCCCGCCATTGCAGTTACTGGTTCGTAGGTTGTAGTAATAGTTTTAACTTTCTCCCTCTTTTTTCTTTCATCTCCCTTTTCAATTTGCATTCTTTCTTTTGTTGTTTAAGTTTGCTTTTTGTTTAAACTGTAGCTTTTTTTTAAAATACGCAATCACCAATCCAATCCAAAACAAAAGAGTTCAGCATGCATTCTTGTTTAGTCCCATTAGTATAACTTCAGTAACTTCCCTCTTCTTAAAAAAAAAAGGCAGGTTCTCTCCCTTTCCAAATACGAAGATTTCGATGTTGTAGCCAGCCACATACAAGGGCTCCGGGTTGGAAGATGCGCCCCACGTTTATCAATAAATAAACTATTCTTTTTTAAATAGCCTACTCACTATTTTTAATAGTTTCCTCTATTTCTGGAAGTTTTTTTTGATCTTTTTGTGGCATCTACTGGTTTACTTTGATAATTTCTTTTGCAGTCGATTCACTGGCCTATATTTTTTCTGGTTTCCACCTCCAACTCTCCATTCTTTCCGGGGACAAGGTCAAGAGAAAAACTGAACATTAGGATCAGTCCAGAGTACTTTGTTTTCAATTTAAAAAATTGCTACTCCTAGCCTTTGCTAATACCTGATGCCCACAGTCAGTTTTACCATTGATAGTGGTATGGTTTGTTGGAAATCAGTCCTTGATCCAAATCTGAGTTGATGTCTTATTTTGACTATTTTGTTGAAAAATGCTTCGTCACCAGTTTTGCCTAAAATTGATCTTTGTCGACAGACTTGCTGCAAAACAAACTTTGTCGCCAGTTTTATCTTTTACTGTTACATATTAATGTGGTCAGTTCACTTGTACAGCAAGATAAAAGGGTGAAAAGGTTGTCACACAATGTGTTACTTAACACAAGTTTTTTTAGATGTTGCTTGCTGAGAAGTCCACAATGGAAGAGAGGGGAAAAGCCTACCAATGTCTCTGATGACGTCACTACACGTGACATGACTAATTAAACAGAAATGCATTGGTTCACAATACATCACACATCTGCTCCCACCAACTACGGGACTTGGGAAACAACACTGATTTTTATCAGCCAATTCTTGCCAGGTATATTGCAAATTGGATTGCAAAAGAGGGAGCACCTCCACTGAAATATTCCAACCCTCCTTTATCTTACTTCTTCTAACAAAGATGTGCTTCTGCACAAGACCTTTAGGAAAATCCCATCTTTGGAGCACCAGCTAACTTCAGTAAATTAATGGTTGCAAAGACTAACAGCTGACAATATTGAATCCAGCAATGTTTGCTCAGTGCTCCCTTTCTGCAATTGTTGTTGGATATGCAGCAATGTCAGACTCCAATCTGACATACTTGAGGAACCAGGCCTTTACATTTCAGAAATAGAGTCACAAAGACTGAAGTTTAATACTTACTGAAGAAATCCTTCTTAGCCAGGTTTTTTGCACACAACACTGGAAGACAAAAAAAATGATATTTAATGTAATTTTTTTCCTTCAAACTTCCTTCCCCTTTTCCAAAAATAACAACTCATTTTAAAGTCCAGATTCACAAGCACTCAACCTTTCAGCTACTTTCTGAAGTGATCATTCCTCAGCTAAATGACATTGACTGCCAAGCGATCTCATTAATAATAGCTGAAAAAATTCTATTATAATGCATATAAAAGGCATTTCAACAAATTCTCAGTGCAATATGATTTAAACTTCTGCTGCAGAAACCTAACTAGTATTGTAAGGTTGCACTCCACCACTTGGCGTCACTAAAAATCCAGATTTGCAGCAGTCAAATGTGCGGCTAAATTCCCCTCCAATTTGATTTTCAAGTTTGCTGACAATACTGTAGGGGGCTAGATCTCAAACAATGATGAGACAGAGTACAGGAATGAGATAGAGAATGTGGTGAACTGGTGCAGCGACAATAATCTCTTCCTCGATTCAACAAAACGAAGGAGATTGTCATCGACTTCATAAACTGGAAAGGAGAACATGCTGGCTATATCAACGGGGTGAAGTAGAAAGGGTCAAGACTTCACGTTTTTAGGTGTCCCCATCACCAACCACCTGACAAGGTTCCCCCATGCCGACACTATACTTAACAAAGCCCACCAACACCTCAACTTTCTCAGAAGACTAAGGGAATTTGGCATGTCAGCTACGACTCTCACCAACTTTTACAGATGCACCATAGAAAGCATTCTTTCTGGTTGTATCACAGCTGGTATGGCTCCTGCTCTGCCCAAGACCGCAAGAAGCTACAAAAAGTCTGAATGTAGCCCAATCCATCACACAAATCAGCCTCCCATCCATTGACTGTCTACACTTCCCGCTGCCACTGCAGAGCAGCCAGCATAATTAAGGACCCCACACACCCTGGACACTCTCTCTTGCACCTTCTTCCGTTGGGAAAAAGATACAAAAATCTGAGGTCACATACCAACCGACTCAAGAACAGGTTCTTCCCTGCCGCTGTCAACCTTTGGAATGGATTTACCCTGCATTAAGTTGATCTTTCTCTACACCCTAGCTATGACTGTAACTCTACGTTCTGCAATCGCTTATTTCCTTCTCTACGAACAGTATGTTTTGTCTGTACAACACCCAAGAAACAATACTTTTCACTATGTTAATACAAGTGACAATAATGAATCAAATCAAAAAACAAAAAAAAGTCAGCTGGTTTGCAAAATTAAACAGCATTTGCATTTATCTGAATAAGATACCTGACAAGTTCAAAGCAGTTGGATGACTCATTGCTGAAAAGTTCCTAAATTGTCTAAATTGAGTCATTACAAATGAAATAATTTTGGTTCCGAGAAATATTTCCACACAACTTGCTATCTCAAGACTGCACTGTTTTTATTTTCATATTTATTCCTACTTGAAACATAATTGCACAAGGAAATTAAAAAGCTGTATGAAACAGCATTAGATGGAATCTATAGCCAGAAATAAGGCCATTCAACCGAACCAGTCTATGCCAGCGTTTATGTTTCATTCAGTCCTCCTTTCACTTAAAACATAGCTATTTCTTCCATTCTCTTTCATTTACTCATTCAATCTTCCCTTAAATGGATATCTACACTAATTAGCTTCACACCTTGTCTATGGTAGCGAGTTTTACTCCCCCGCCACTCTGGATAAATTTTTTCTCCTGAATTCCCAACTTGATTTTTTGGTGTCCATCTGTTATTGATAACTTTTAATTTTACGTGTCCCCACAAATGGAAACAGGGTCTTCTTATCTACGCTATCAAAATGCATCTATTAGATCGCCCACTCAGTCTGGACTTTCCAAAATAAAGGAGACACAACCTGTTCAGTTCCTGATAGAAATTAAAACTAGTACTTGATACAATCCATGTCAATTCTTTATATACCTGTTGCAATATCTCTATGTCCTTTTTGTATTATGGCCACCAGAACTGCACAAAGCACTCCAAACATGGTCTCACCAAGATTTGAAATAAATTTAGCATAACCTCTCTCCTGTTCAATTCTACTCCTCTAGAAATAAACCCGAGTGCTTGGTTTTCTTTTTAGAAAAAAAGTGGCCTCGTTAACCTTACTCTTTTTTTTTAGTTTTTGGTGTCACCTGCAAGTTGAGAAACTGTGTTTTTGATTCCAAAGTCTTAATAGTTGATTTAATCTTGTGAATGCTGTTCCCTTTTCCTGATCTTTATGGGATTTCACTTTCCACCTTCTGCCTCTCTAAATAATATCCATTTGCCCCTCTGCTCTACTTACTGCATTGAAGCCATTCGCTCTCAGTTCTGTTCCTTGGCCTTGACTTATCAGTCCACTCAGTGGCACCTTATCAAAGGTCTTTTGGAAATCTAGATAAATTACATCAACTACAGCACCCCTCTCAGCACTCTGTTACTTTCTCAAAAAATTCCTAAGGTTGGTCAAGTAAGACATTTCCTTTTGTAATCCATGCCTGGTTATTTATTAAATTTTCAGCCTCTAGCTGTTTTTCTATTTTCTCCTGTAGTAGGGATTTCATTATCTTTCTGACCACAGATGTTAAATTGGCAAGTCAAAAAGTTTCCTGGCTAAGTCCCTGCTCTTGTTTTCGAAATAGGTCTTCTGGCACTAAACTTCTGAAATGTACGTAACAATGCCTCTATCTCTTCCTAGATTCTTTAACAATGTTTCAATGTAATCTGTCCTCAACAGAGGTTGGGTTAAATTAATTTAATATTTCCCCTCTTTTTATTTTAATTATACATAAAATACAGCTTTAAATAGAAATAGAAAGAATATTATGAAACTGGAATGGGCATAACAGAATGAGGGACAGATGGTTGATAATTAGTGTTCTGAACAATTGATGGATGTTATGCATAATGTTTATAAATGTAAGGATATCCTTTTATATTTTTTCTGGAATATAAAGTTTCCACATTTCTACTGCAAATATCTACTCAACATTGACATAAGAACATAAGAACATAAGAAATAGGAGCAGGAGTAGGCCATCTGGCCCTTCGAGCCTGCCCCGCCATTCAATAAGATCATGGCTGATCTGTCGTGGCTCAGTTCCACTTTCCCGCCCTCTCCCCATAACCCTTAATCCCCTCTCTCATCAAAAACCCATCAACCCGCTTCTTAAAAATATTTAGCGAGGCAGCCTCCACCACTTCAACGGGCAGACAATTCCAGAGATTCACCACCCTTTGAGTGAAGAAGTTCCTCCTCAACTCCGTTCTGAACCGCCCCCCCTTTATCTTGAGGCTGTGCCCCCTAGTCCTACTGTCTTTTTTGAGCGGGAAGAGTCTTTCCACCTCTATCCTATCCATCCCATTCATCATCTTATACGTCTCAATGAGATCTCCCCTCATTCTTCTAAACTCTAACGAGTACAAGCCTAGTTTATTCAGCCTCTCCTCATAGCTCAACCCCCTCAACTCCGGTATCAGCCTAGTAAACCTCCTCTGCACTCCCTCCAAGGCCAAAATATCCTTGCGCAGGTGCGGCGCCCAAAACTGCACACAGTACTCCAGCTGCGGCCTCACCAATGCCCTATACAGCTGCAGCAAGACCTCCCTACTTTTATATTCAATCCCCCTCGCTATGAAGGCCAGCATCCCATTCGCCTTCCTGACCACCTGCTGCACCTGCAGGCTGGGTTTTTGCGACTCATGCACAAGGACCCCGAGGTCCCTCTGCACCGTCGCCTGCTGCAGTTTTTCGCCCCGTAAGTAATAGTCCTTCCTACCATTCTTCCTACCAAAGTGGACCGCCTCACACTTGCCAACATTAAATTCCATTTGCCATTTCCTGGCCCATTCGCCCAGCCTATCTAGATCCTTCTGCAGACTCTCCACACCCTCCACACAATTTGCCTTTCCCCCAATCTTGGTGTCATCAGCAAATTTCGACACCCTACACTCGGTTCCCTCCTCCAGATCATCTATATAAATGGTAAATAGCTGAGGCCCCAGCACCGACCCCTGGGGCACCCCACTAGTCACCAACCGCCAATCCGAATAGCACCCATTGACCCCCACTCTCTGCCTCCTATTTGACAACCAATCCTCTATCCACGCTAACACCCTACCCCCAACTCCATGTCCTCTGACCTTCTGCAATAACCTCTTGTGAGGTACCTTATCAAACGCCTTCTGAAAATCCAGAAAGACCACATCCACCGGCTCTCCTCTATCCACCGCCCTAGACACATCCTCATAGAACTCCAGTAAATTTGTCAGACACGACTTCCCTTTAATGAAACCGTGTTGCGTCTGCCCTATCAAGCAATTCCCTTCAAGATGCCTCGCAATTTCCTCCTTAATGACGGATTCTAACATTTTACCTACCACAGACGTTAAACTAACCGGCCTGTAATTCCCCGCCTTTTGCCTGGCACCCTTCTTAAACAACGGCGTAACATTAGCCGTTTTCCAATCCTCCGGCACTTCCCCGGAATCCAGCGACGTCTGGAAAATAACCACCAAGGCATCCACTATCACCTCCGCCATTTCTTTCAGAACCCTCGGATGCATTCCATCCGGTCCTGGGGACTTGTCCACAATCAGCCCCTCCAGTCTGTCGCGCACCACCTCTCTAGTAACAGTAATGTCATTAAGACCCTCCAGTCCTACCACCTTTCCATCGCTAACACCCGGCAAATTATTCACGTCCTCCTCCGTGAAGACAGAAACAAAAAAGTTATTCAAGACCTTAGCCATATCCCCATCCCCTACCACTAGGTCCCCTTTCTCATCCGCTAAGGGACCAACGTTCACCCTAGCCAGCCTCTTCCTTTTTATATATTTATAAAAACTCTTGCTATCCTTTTTTATATTAAGCGCTAGCCCAGCTTCATAGCTTCTTCTACCCTCCTTTATCAACTTTTTTGTCAATCTTTGTTGACATTTAAACCTTTCCCAATCCTCTTCTCGCCCACTGCTCTTAGCTACTCTAAATTCCTCCGCTTTTAATTTAACACTTTCCTTCACCTCCTTCGTTATCCACGGCTTATTACCTCTCTTCCTACTGTCCTTTTTAACCATCGGAATAAATTTCTGCTGAGCACCAAGAAAGATCTCCTTAAAGATCCTCCACTGCTCCTCAGCAGACCTACCTTCCAACGCGCTCCCCCAGTCCACATTCGCCAATTCTTCTCTCATCCTACCATACTCCCCTCTATTCAAACAAAGGACACGTGTCCGGGAACCCACTTTCTCCTCCTCCATCTGCAACAGAAACTCCACCATACAATGATCACTCTCTCCAAGAGGATCCTTCACCTCAAGGTCCCTAATTCTACCCGCCTCATTACATAGCACCAGATCCAAGATAGCTCGCTCCCTCGTCGGCTCCAACACACACTGTTCCAGGAAACTATCCCGGCAGCATTCCAAGAACTCCTCCTCGAGCCCACCTCGTCCAACATGGGTCGACCAATCAATATGCAGATTGAAATCCCCCATAACTACTGCCGTCCCATTCCTGCACGCCGCACTTATTTGCGCGTTAACAGCCCGCCCCACCTCCAGATCATTATTCGGGGGCCTATAGACGACACCCACCAGCGTCTTCCTCCCTTTGCTGTTCCTAATCTCCACCCACAACGATTCCACTTTCTGCTCTTTGGCTCCGATATCATCCCTTGCTACCACCTTGATGCTGTCCTTAATCAGCAGAGCTACGCCACCCCCTCTTTCCTCCTGCCTATCCTTCCTAAACACTTGATAGCCCTGTACATTCATCTCCCAGTCCCTGTCACCTTGCAGCCACGTCTCTGTAATGGCCACCAGATCGTATCCATTTGTGTCGATCTGCGCCACCAGCTCATCCACTTTATTCCGAATGCTTCGTGCATTCAGATAAAGCGCTTTCATCCCAGCCTTCTTCTGGACCCTATTTGCCGTAACGCCACCACTTGGGACATCCTCAGCCTCCTCCCTTACCTGTACCCTATCCTTAACTGTAGACCTCCTAACATCACCTACCCTCGCACCCTCCCCCCCCCTAATTAGTTTAAAGCCCTGTCTACAGTCCTCTTTACTCGATTCGCCAGCACTCTGGTCCCAGCACGATTCAGACCAACCCCATCCCGCCCGAACAAGTCCCACCTACCCCAATACTGGTGCCAATGCCCCATAAATTCGATCCCATTCCTCCCACACCAATCTCTGAGCCACCCATTCACTTCCTTTATCCTGTCAACCCTACACCCGTCTGCACTCGGTTCAGGCAGTAGCCCAGAGAAGACCACCTTGTCGGTTCTACTTTTTAATTCCATTCCCAGCTTCTCATACTCCCTCCCCAGATCCTCAGTCCGCACTTTGCCTACGTCGCTGGCACCCACATGTACCACCACAACTGGGTTCTCACCCTCCCACTCCAGATTCCTCTGCAGCCCAGCTGCGACATCCTGTACCCGAGCACCAGGCAGACAACACACCCTTCTGTGCACTTTGTCATTGTGACAAAGGACAGTGTCAATACCCTTCACCCCACTATCTCCAATCACTACTACGTTCCTTTTCCCCTTCTCTTTGCCTATGTCCTGCTGCATCACTGTACCGTGTGCAGTTTGCTCACCAACCTCACCTGCCTCGTCCTCTTCCAGACTGGAAGCAAGAACCTCAAACCTGTTATGCAGATTAAGAGGCTGAGGCCTCCGCTCCTCACCCCCCTTCCTCCTCCCAGCAGCCCCCTTTTGTTCCTGACCCTTAGATTTAGACAGTCTAGGGGGGGTGGATGTCACTTGCACCCCATTGACAATGACACCCTCTCTCCCCCTGATGAGCCTCAGTGTCTGTAGCTCAGAGGCCAGCTCATCCACCTTGAGCTGGAGCTCCTCCAGCAACCTGCACTTACTGCAGACATGGCCACTGGGAAGGACCCTGGGGTCCACCAGTTCCCACATCATACAGGAACCGCACATCACATGCCCCTCCATTATTCAATATAATTTGTTTTGGGAAAAAATTTTTTCCTTGTTTTTTGCTGTAGTAGTTTTGAAAAAAAAATTTTTTTTTTTCCTTGTTCTTTCAACCTGGCCTTTTTTCCTTCAAGCCCTTTTTGATATTAAGCCCTAATAGCTCACTCTGCTTCCCTCTCACTCCGCTGCCCGCTCTGACGCTGCCCGCTATCTACACCAGGCCTCCTTTTAAACTTGGCGCTGATTTAAAGCTGATGGGCCACAACTGCCTGATAATCACTCCCTCACAATTCTTAAAGCAGTAAATACAATAAGTAAATGCTTTAAACAGTTCTACAAAGAACAAAGTGCTTTAAACTTATTTTAAACAGGTTTTTAACAGGTAAAGTCTTAGCTTTCTCTCTGATGCTCCTTCCTCGTCTGCTCCAGCAAACAATGCATAGTGTACTATTTTAGTACAAGATGTATAATCAATAGATGCTTAAAAGTGTGGTGAATTTTGAACAAGACATTGCTTTGGAACAGTAACTCCAATCATAAGAAAATAAAATTCAAGTGGAAAAACGAACCAGAATTCTAACAACAATCAAAATTTCTTTATCCTTTCAGTCAGCTTTTCAGATAGATACAGATGGTTTCACAAACGATTTAACTGAATAAGAACATAAGAACATAAGAAATAGGAGCAGGAGTAGGCCATCCAGCCCTTCGAGCCTGCCTGCCATTCAATAAGATCATGGCTGATCTGTCGTGGCTCAGTTCCACTTTCCCGCCCTCTCCCCATAACCCTTAATCCCCTCTCTCATCAAAAACCCATCAACCCGCGTCTTAAAAATATTTAGCGAGGCAGCCTCCACCACTTCAACGGGCAGAGAATTCCAGAGATTCACCACCCTTTGAGTGAAGAAGTTGCTCCTCAACTCCGTTCTAAACCGCCCCCCTTTTATCTTGAGGCTGTGCCCCCTAGTCCTACTGTCTTTTTTGAGCGGGAAGAGTCTTTCCACCTCTATCCTATCCATCCCATTCATCATCTTATACGTCTCAATGAGATCTCCCCTCATTCTTCTAAACTCTAACGAGTACAAGCCCAGTTTATTCAGCCTCTCCTCATAGCTCAACCCCCTCAACTCCGGTATCAGCCTAGTAAACCTCCTCTGCACTCCCTCCAAGGCCAAAATATCTTTGCGCAGGTACGGCGCCCAAAACTGCATACAGTACTCCAGCTGCGGCCTCACCAATGCCCTATACAGCTGCAGCAAGACCTCCCTATTTTTATATTCAATCCCCCTCGCTATGAAGGCCAGCATCCCATTCGCCTTCCTGACCACCTGCTGCACCTGCAAGCTGGGTTTTTGCGACTCATGCACAAGGACCCCGAGGTCCCTCTGCACCGTCGCCTGCTGCAGTTTTTCGCCCCGTAAGTAATAGTCCTTCCTAACATTCTTCCTACCAAAGTGGACCACCTCACACTTGCCAACATTAAATTCCATTTGCCATTTCCTGGCCCGTTCGCCCAGCCTATCTAGATCCTTCTGTAGACTCTCCACACCCTCCGCACAATTTGCCGTTCCCCCAATCTTGGTGTCATCAGCAAATTTCGACACTCTACATTCGGTTCCCTCCTCCAGATCATCTATATAAATGGTAAAAAGCTGAGGCCCCAGCACCGACCCCTGGGGCACTCCACTAGTCACCATCCGCCAATCCGAATAGCACCCGTTGACCCCCACTCTCTGCCTCCTATTTGACAACCAATCCCCTATCCACGCTAACACCCTACCCCAACTCCATGTCCCTCGACCTTCTGCAATAACCTCTTGTGAGGCACTTTGTCAAACGCCTTCTGAAAATCTAGAAAGACCACATCCACCGGCTCTCTTCTATCCACCGCCCTAGACACATCCTCATAGAACTCCAGTAAATTTGTCAGACACGACTTCCCTTTAATGAAACCGTGCTGCGTCTGCTCTATCAAGCAATTCCCTTCAAGATGCCTCGCAATTTCCTCCTTAATGACAGATTCTTAATGACAGAGAGACTGCTCCCTAGACTGGGTACGAACACGAGAGGTCATCATTTAAGGGTGAGGGGGGGGAGGTATAATTTGGAGGTGAGAAGAGGGTTCTTTACGCAGAGAGTTGTGGGGGTCTGGAATGCGCTACCAAGTAGGGTGGTGGAGGCAGGAACGTTGGACTCGTTTAAGATGCAGTTAGATAGGCACATGAGTGAAACGAGAATGGAGGGATATGGTAGGGGCTATTAAATAGGGTTAAACCTCGGGAGACACCGGAAGGGCAGGCTGTATGATTAATATTTTTTGTCTTTATTCCACAGGTGGAGGTCCACCTCGTGTCAAGCGAGGGGCATGCACACGGCGGGTCATGCGTGGGCTGCTCTTGGAAGTCCAGGAGTGGCCTAGTACTTCATGTCGGTGTGTGTGCTTGATCCTGGACCGGTAGACGGGCACCGCAACAGCTCAGTGACTAGCACTGCTGGCTGTGCAGACACATGGATTTGGGCCTGTGTCTGTGGGAGTTTGCGCATTCTCCCTGTGGTTGCGTGGGTTTCCTCCGGGCGCTCCGGTTTCCTCCCACACCCCAAAGATGTGCTCTTAGGCTAATCGGTTTTTACCAAATTGACACTATTTCTTCCCTGAATCTGACTGAGTAGGGTCCCATTCGTAGACATGCAGGGTAGAATAGGTGTAGGGTGATGCGACGGCGTGGGCTCGTTGGGCCAAAGGGCCTGTTTCCCGTGCTGGGTTGTTCTTTGTTCTTTTATTCTAACATTTTACCGACCACAGACGTTAAACTAACCGGCCTGTAATTCCCCGCCTTTTGCCTGGCACCCTTCTTAAACAACGGCGTAACATTAGCCGTTTTCCAATCATCCGGCACTTCCCCGGAATCCAGCGACATTTGGAAAATAACCACCAAGGCATCCACTATCACCTCCGCCATTTCTTTCAGAACCCTGGGATGCATTCCATCCGGTCCTGGGGACTTGTCCACAATCAGCCCCTCCAGTCTGTCGAGCACCGCCTCTCTAGTAACAGTAATGTCATTAAGACCCTCCAGTCCTACCACCTTTCCATCGCTAACACCCGGCAAATTATTCACGTCCTCCTCCGTGAAGGCAGAAACAAAAAAGTTATTCAATACCTTCGCCATATCCCCATCCCCTACCACTAGGTCCCCTTTCTCATCCTCTAAAGGACCAACATTCACCCTAGCCAGCCTCTTCTTTTTTATATCTTTATAAAAACTCTTGCTATCCTTTTTTATATTAAGCGCCAGCCCAACTTCATAGTTTCTCCTACCCTTCTTTATCAACTTCTTTGTCAATCTTTGTTGATATTTAAACCTCTCCCAATCCTCTTCTCGCCCACTACTCTTAGCTACTCTAAATTCCTCCGCTTTTAGTTTAACACTTTCCTTCACCTCCTTCGTTATCCACGGCTTATTACCTCTCCTCCTACTATCCTTTTTGACCAGCGGAATAAATTTCTGCTGAGCACCAAGAAAGATCTCCTTAAAGATCCTCCACTGCTCCTCAACAGACCCTCCCTCCAACGCGCTCCCCCAGTCCACATTCGCCAATTCTTCTCTCATCCTACCGTACTCCCCTCTATTCAAACAAAGGACGCGTGTCCGGGAACCCACTTTCTCCTCCTCCATCTGCACCAGAAACTCCACCATACAATGATCACTCTCCCCAAGAGGATCCTTCACCGCAAGGTCCCTAATTCTACCCGCCTCATTACATAGCACCAGATCCAAGATAGCTCGCTCCCTCGTCGGCTCCAACACACACTGTTCGAGAAAACTATCCCAGCAGCATTCCACGAACTCTTCCTCGAGCTCCCCGCGTCCAACATGGGTCGACCAATCAATATGCAGATTGAAATCCCCCATAACTACGGCCGTCCCATTCCTGCACGCCGCACTTATTTGCACATTAACAGCCCGCCCCACCTCCAGATCATTATTCGGGGGCCTATAGACGATACCCACCAGCGACTTCCTCCCTTTGCTGTTCCTAATCTCCACCCACAACGATTCCACCCTCTGCTCCTTGGCTCCAATATCATCCCTTGCTACCACCGTGATGCTATCCTTAATCAGCAGAGCTACGCGCCCCCCTTTTCCCTCCTGCCTATCCTTCCTAAACACTTGATAGCCCTGTACATTCAGCTCCTAGTCCCTGTCACCCTGCAGCCACGTCTCTGTAATGGCCACCAGATCGTATCCATTTGTGTCGATCTGCGCCACCAGCTCATCCACTTTATTCCGAATGCTTCGTGCATTCAGATAAAGCGCTTTCATCCCAGCCTTCTTCTGGACCCTATTTGCCGCAATGCCACCAACTATACTCACGCCCCCTACTCCCTCTATTATTGGGACATCCTCGGCCTCTACCCTTACCTGTACCCTCTCCTTAACTTTAGACCTCGTAACATCACCTACCCTCGCACCATCCCCCCCCCAATTAGTTTAAAGCCCTGTCTACAGTCCTCTTTACTCGATTCGCCAGCACTCTGGTCCCAGCACGGTTCAGACCAACCCCATCCCGCCCGAACAGGTCCCACCTACCCCAATACTGGTGCCAATGCCCCATAAATTCAAACCCATTCCTCCCACACCAATCCCTGAGCCACCCATTCACTTCCTTAATCCTGTCAACCCTACGCCCGTCTGCACACGGTTCAGGCAGTAGCCCAGAGATAACCACCTTGTCGGTTCTACTTTTTAATTCCATTCCTAGCTTTTCATACTCCCTCCCCAGATCCTCAGTCTGCATTTCGCTTACGTCGCCGGCACCCACATGTACCACAACGACCGGATTCTCACCCTCCCACTCCAGGTTCCTCTGCAGCCCAGCTGCGACATCCTGTACCTGAGCACCAGGCAGACAATACACCCTTCTGTGGGTGCAAAAATCATGGGTCAAAGATATTTGGATTAGCTCAAGTTTGTGAAGGGTTTGCTCGAAGTTCATTGTATGGAGTCTTCCTGGAGATTGCCTTGGGGATTTATTTGAAAGCCTGGCTTGACAATTAAAATGTGCAAATTGAAATTTTCAGAAATCAGCTTTCAAGCCACATACAAACAGCGAGGGAATGAATCTGGGGTTTTGAGAGTGACATCCAGCATCATTCAACCTGTCAAGTTCTGGCTAATTTCAGAAATTCACACTGCAAACTTAACAAATTAGGCATGTAGGGCAACAAAAGTCATTTACAGTCAAGAAAACCAAATGACTCCAAACTGAATGCAAGTTTTGTTAATCTCTTAAGTGTGAATTGATTCAATAATAGCACTATTGCTGATGAGTCAGAAGGTTGCAGGTTATTGATTCTGAGCACATAAACTGACACTTAAGTGTTGTTGAGAGTGTTGTATTGTCTGATAAGACATTGAACTTTGTTCAGCCAGATACTAAGGATCCTAACCTTATTTCAAGTAAAGCAAAGATGTTCTCTCATTATTATCATACAAACCCTACAGTGCAGAAAGAGGCCATTTGGCCCATCAGGTCTGCACCAACGACAATCCCACCCAGGCCCTCCCCCCTTCTCCCTACATAGTTACCCGCTAATCTTCTAACCTACGCACCTCAGGACACTAAGGGACAAATTTAGCATGGCCAATTAACCTAACCCGCACATCTTTGGACTGTGGGAGGAAACCAGGGCACCCGGAGGAAACCCACGCAGACAAAAGGAGAATGTGCAAACTCCACACAGACAGTGACCCAAGGTGGGAATTGAACCCAGGTCCCTGGAGCTATGAAGCAGCAGTGCTAACCACAATGTGGCAGCACGTTAAATTATAAATATAATAGTTAATAGTTATAATAGTTAAATTATCTTTAACTAATTTAATTATTTTTTAACTAAATTAATCACAATTTATCTCATCGCATCTCATGTTATTTACGGGACCTCTGAATGCAAACTGGCTGCTGAATTTGCCGATAAAAGAAAAATTGCTGTGCTCAAAGTAATTAAGTGATTGTAAAGTGCTCCTGCGATAACAGAGAACTTAAAAATATAAACAAAAAATATTTTTTATTGAGTCGCTACTCAGTAAATAGTTTCTCATTATAATAAAAGTAATATAAACCTTACATTACATTAGAAAGAACCATGACTACTGAAACAGTGAAGTCGTAGTTGCGATAGTGTTCAGAAACTGACATGATACAATTACTGACAATCAGAAGGGTGACTCCGCTTTTCAAAATGTTTGGTTAACACCCAAAAAAAGGTGATCAACAGCTTCTTCGAGAGTACAAGCAAAAGCAATTCAAATCTATTTCTAAACCCAAAGTGATAATACTTTTTTCATATAAAGTTAGCTTTCAGATGCAGCAGCTGCTACTGCAACAGATACTATTTAGCAAATAGGCAAAGTATAAGCAATCCTAACTCTGCTCACCTTTGAGGGAACTTGAATATACGTAAAAGTTGACTTTAACAACATGAAACAGCACTTGACATGTGTTTGTGGGCTAACCCCCAAACAAGTCTTCACAATTACTGCTCTCACTTTGAGATTCAATATTTAAAAGCTCTGCAAAATCTTAACAGTTATTGATGTAATACAACTCGACAGAACATCCATGTCACTAAACCTTGCACACAAAAGATTCTATTTTTATTTGCTGAACAGCTGTGTGATGTTTTTAAGTCCATGAAAACTGATGTCCTTAAAGATAAGATGGTTGGATTGGAGATAAAAATGAAGTCAATCTTGCTCCCAATGAGCATCCTCCAGCACATTAGCTACACTGTATGATAAAATGTGTAAATCTGCATTTTGTGGAGATTATACGTTTTAGAATGACAAAAGCAATTAACAACTTTTCTGCAGGTTACATTCTCACTGCTGGAATTTCATCCCCCAATGATGTTTTGGACAAAAGCCATATATACTTAAATCATAGCAAATTATGTGTTAAGGTTGATCCTGACTTTATGCCTACCGCCTCTTCCGTAGGTCAGCTCTCCTGTTTGCTGCTTTCTCCCCGAACCTTTGCTGTGAATAAGGGCTCAGTAGAGGGCGAGAGGGAGGAAATGAGCATAAGGAGTGGTGAGCAGGAAAGTTGCGTAGGGAAGCAGCAAGTAGCAGAGAATCTCAGGTCAGAGAAGCTACTCCAAAATGGTGCCAAATCGGTCATGCTAGCTCAGGCAGTCCTGATGTGAAACAATGCTAATACTGTGCAGAGAGTTAGGGCTCTTGGTGAATCTTAAACCACGTGAATATTTTGTAGTTTTATCATTTAATGTGGATTATGCGATTAAATGTGGTTTGCCCTCATCATAGTGAAGAAAATGCAAGGATTTCAACGTCTCAAAATTATTAATCATGTATAAGTTGACCTCCTATCTTTTGCCTTCAGATTTGGGGCAGGATTTTCTGGCTCTATCAGTAGAATCTTCCGGTCCTGCCTAAGGTCACCCCACACAGCGGGTTCCACAGTGGTACAGCCAGCAAGCAACGCAAATGACCACTGACTTCAGCTGGGACCGGAAGATCCAGCCGGAAGCCACTCCACTGCCAAAAAACAAAACCCAGCCTTGGTCTCAAAAATATTCTTGTCAACACCCACACTAGACATTAAACGGCAAATGCGACCAAGATAGATTCTCAGCAACCCACCCAAACATTGATAAATTCTGCAAGTCAATGAATCTCTCTCTCAAAGGATTCCAGACTTTATCCCCTAATATCTAGCCTTGGAATTTTCATCAGCTGTTAAGCCTTGCCGGTTAGAACACTACTGCTCTAAAAGATTACCTTTGCCCCAATGGCCCACAGCCTTCTGCTGCCTTCTCAGATCCTCAGAGTTTCCACTGAACCCTCATTACTTGAGGTCTGCCATCCTCAGCACTGTCACTAGTTGGAGCCTCTTCCTTTGTGACCCTACTGGTGATCTCCTCCTCCTTCACTAGTTCTCTATTTCCCTCTTTCAGAGGCCTCTCCCTGACGTGTCCCAGGATGCTTCAGCTATGGTGCCCCTCTCCTGGGTTGTTGCACATTTTCCTCTGAACAGTTGCACTAGGCTCTTGTCCTCAGCCCAAGAATATTGGATTACGCATGTACAACTGGCTCCTGATCCACACATGCACTGAAACTCTTGGGGTTTGTGAGGACTCGTAGATCCCAGTCCCCAGCTCAACAAGGTAAATTTGATCTCATAACAAGTTTACATAATTAACATAACATGAAATATTTACTGCTCTTTAGAACATAAAAACATAAGAAATAGGAGCAGAAGTAGGCCATCTAGCCCTTCGAGCCTGCCCCGCCATTCAACAAGATCATGGCTGATCTGAAGTGGCTCAGTTCCACTTTCCCGCTTTCTCCCCATAACCCTTAATCCCCTTGCCTACCAAAAACCGATCTACCTGCATCTTAAATATATTTAGCGAGGTAGCCTCAACCACTTCAACGGGGAGAGAATTCCAGAGATTCACCACCCTTTGAGTGAAGAAGTTCTTCCTCAACTCTGTTCTAAACTGCCCCCCCCACTCCTTTATCTTGAGGCTGTGCCCTCTAGTCCTGCTGTTCTTTCTGAGCGGGAAGAACCTCTCCACCTCTACCCTATCCATCCCTTTCATCATCTTATACGTCTCAATGAGATCTCCCCTCATCCTTCTAAACTCTAACGAGTACAAGCCCAGTCTATTCAGCCTCACCTCATAGCTCAACCCCCTCAACTCCAGTATCAGCCTAGTGAACCTCCTCTGCACTCCCTCCAAGGCCAAAATATCCTTGCGCAGGTACAGCGACCAAAACTGCACACAGTATTCCAGCTGCGGCCTCACCAGTGCCCTGTACAGTTGCAACAAGACCTCCCTACTTGTATATTCTTGGCCTCGCCCTCCCAGAAAGTGCCACTTTCAGCCTCACCCTTCCCAAATGTGCCATTCCCTGGCCACACTGCGCCATTCTCAATCTTATTCTTTCCTCCTCCATTCTAGGCCTTCTTTTTTCTCATTGCCCACTCTCAGCCTTGTTCATCAAGTGGATGAAATGCAAGTACCAGAACATTTCGGGAATAATGATGATTCGGTTGGGTCAGATAGCTCAGATGGCTAGACGACTGGTTTGTGATGCATAGTAAAACCAGCAGTGCGGGTTCAATTCCTTTACCATCTGGGGTTATTCATGAACACCCACTTTCTCAACCTTGCCCCAGGTGTGGTGATCCTTGGGTTAAATCACCATCAATCAACTCTTCCCCTCAAAGAGAAGAGTAGCCAATGGTCATCTGGGACTATGATGACTTTACCTAATAATGATTATATCTTGAGGTTTAGATTAGCTATGGAAAAGGACATGTGAAATTCACAGTACAAATTCTGAATTGAAGTACAGTCAACTTCAGAGGGTTGAGAGGTGAGCAATCCTGGATAAATTGGAATCAAAAACTGGTATGAAAACTGGAACCAAACAATGGAATTCCTTTCAAGAGATGGACTGGGTATAGTTGAAGTACATGCTCACAAGAGGGAAAGATAGGGAAACTAAAACAATAGCTCCCTGAAAGAGATAGAGTAAAATGAAACAGAAAAAGACAGTTTATGACAACATTTAGGTTCTTTAAACAAGTGAGAACTATATATAGGTTCAATATAAAAAATTCAGAGAGGAATATGAAAAAGGAAATAAGAGACTCAAATGGACTGGCAGCTGATTATAAAAGGGAATCCAAAGTCTTTTATGGCATTTTCAATCGTAAAAGTGCTGTAAGGCGAGTGAGGCACCAAAATGTGGAACTGTGTGTGCTAAGGGGGACATGGTTGGGATACTTAACGTGCACTTTAAAGCTGTTTTACAAAGGAAATGATAATACCAAAGTCCTGATAGTAGGCGGGCTAAAAGTGATAATGCAGAGAAATTAAAAAAGCTTAATGGTGATAAGCCACCAGAAATGAATAGGATACATCCACAAATTTTCCAATCCTCTTTTAGTAGGGAGGTAGTTCCACAGAACAGGAGAATTGTAAAAGTTTCACCCTTGCTCAAAGTTTCAAAAAAGCTAGCAACTGCAGGCCAGTCATTTTATGCTTGCTGTCGGAAAGATTTAAGGAACAATAATCCAGGTCAAAATTAACAGCCACTTGGATAAATGTGGACAACTAAGGAAAGCCAGCTCAAACTTAAGGGCAAATCATGTTAGACTAACTTAATTATTTTTGATGAGGTAACAGAGAGCATTAATGAGGACAATGTGGCTGATGAGGCACACGTCGATATCCAAAGAGTGTCTGATAAATTGCCAGATAATAAGCTTGTTAGCAAAACTGAAGCCTATCAAGAGACAGTGGCAACATTTACATGAGGTTCGCTGAAGGACAGCAAACAGTTTTGGTGAACAAATGTCTTTTCACAGTGGAGGAAGGTATACAATGAAGTTCCAGTGGAGTCGGTACCAGAATCACTTGGGTCTATAATGAGCTAGATTTGGATGTACGGACCACAATTTTAAAACCTGCAGATTGGAAGTATGGTGAACTGTGAGGAAGTTAACGATCAACTTCAAGAGGCAGCACAGTGGTTAGCATTCATATCTCACAGCAACAGGGTCCCATTTTCAATTCCAGCCTCAGGTCATTGTCTGTGCAGAGTTTGCACATTCTGTGTCCGCGTGGGTTTCCTCCGTGTGCTCTGGTTTCCTCGCACAGTCAAGATGTGCAGGTTAGATGGACAGGCCATGCTACATTGACTTAGTGTCAAGGGGACGAGCAAGCTAAATGTATGGGGTTGCAGGAATAGGGCCTGGGTGAGATTATGTTTGGTACAAACGCGATGGGCCAAATGGTCTCCTTCTGTATTGTAGGAATTTGATGATTCTAGGATGTAGACTGGACTTGGAATGAGTGAACACATGGCAGATATAATTTAATACACAAAAGCTTGAAAAGATACATTTTGGTAGGAAGGACAAAGAATCAACATAAACTGAAAGGTGTCATGCTAAAGAAAGTCGTGAACAGAGATCTCAGGGTAAATGTTCACAAATTATTAGAGGTGGCAGGGCAGTTTGAGACTGCGGTTAAAAAGACATATCAGATCCTGAGCTTGATAAACAGAGACAGAAACAGTGGTTCAACCTCAACTGGAGTGTACTGTAGTGAGCACCAGAAAGAATTAGGACTTTCAGAACTGAGAGATTTCTTTTTTAAAAAAATTTTACAGGATGTGGGCATCGCTGGCTAGGCCAGCATTTATTGCCCATTCCTGGTTGCCCTTCAGAAGGTGGCGGTGAGCTGCGTTCTTGAAGATGGACATTCATTTTCAAAAACTTTGGAAGAGAAAAGGTGGTTGAAAATGCAGTGGTAGTTTGCAAGAACGATAGGGTCAAGAGTAGATTTTTTTCGAAGAAGCATTGGTTTCAGAGAGTAAGTTCACAGACAAAATGAATTTGCAAAGGGTGTGAAGACAGGTTTGACTTGGGGATTGAGGGAAAATCGGGAAGTAACAGACAGTTGAACAGAGTGGCTCGATCTTAGTGACAAATATGTCAATGACCTGCTTAGGCCTTGCACTTGTTGGAGTTGAGGGTGATGGTGCTAAAGGAGAGACTTAAGGAGCTGGTTGGTAACAGATAAAAGGCGGCAGGTTATTACTGCTCTCTCGGATGATTTTGGAGTTGTCAACAGTTATGACAGTGGACAATTCTGCCCAGTAGCATTTGATGTGATCCAATTAGATCAGATGGCAGACGGTGAACCACTTGTGTGTCAGATGCACTAAAATCTGCATTGCTTGGGCTCGCGAAAGCAAAGATGGATCAGGATAGGAGACATCAAGGGTAATTCAAAGTTGTAAAATAATTAGGGCCACCTCAAAAAATCCTTTAGCTTATATTACAAAGAGAAAATTAAATCCTAACTGCTTGCAACAGACACATGGAAATGATTTTTCTATTGGATTTGAGGCACTAATACAGAGAGGGCTTAAATATAGATCAAGTTTAAGATTCTAATAATTGTTCAGCTGGAATGTTGAAAATTTTGAACTATTCTTTATACAAGTGACAGATGATTGAAAATGGAATAATCAACTCATGAATCAAGGCTGGTCATTTTTAAATGCGTTATGGGTCAATTATAGAGTCACTATATACAAAAAGTAAGCCTTCCATAATACACAAGCGAAATAACCAAACAGTGCAAACCAGAATTAGAAGGCTAGGGGTTACCTGGGATTGATTATGTAGACCCAGAAGTTGTGATAGCAAAGGTCTAATAGTTCATCATTTTCATCAGAATTAAGATTGGAGTGCTGCTTTGTAATTCCTCAAGCTGTTAACAAAGGTTTCAAACTTATCTCCTTAGAGTATTTACTGCAAATGTTGACTTATTTATGAAAAACAAATACCAAAATGAAACAGTGCTATCATTCAGAAAATGTCCATCAGCATACATCAAAGGAAATAATTTGTCTCCATACTTACAGGAGATCCAGAAAAATGAGGATGTCTGGGTGGAAAACAGTATGGTTCAAGGTCCCAATTTTAAAATCTTTCCATTCTATTCCATTAATTTTAGGTTTTCACTCTACATTTATTCTGGTTTTAGTCCTTTTTGTGCTTTAGTGAGAAATAGGGCAGACTTCAATTGCTCGTGCTCTGTGGCTCTGATGTCAGAAATGAGTAATTGCCTTTCCACAAGAAAAGTCAAAAATAACTTCCAGCTGATTATATGCAAGATATATCACAGGGTGCATGAAGAATGCCTTCTGGAATATGTATGCATTGAAAACAACAAGAAAAACACCAACATTTTCTTGATAATTTTCATTTCCTCAACACATCAAAACCATGCCCACGTCTGTATTATGCAATATCACATGAGCTGCTATTTTATAGTGATGTCATTCCATTCTGTAACTACACAATTCAGCCAACAGGCTTTTGTAAAAGGCAAATATTTTTGAGTTTTATTCCCCATCTATTCTTCTACTCACCAGCTACTACCCAGTTAATTAAAAGTTCCAAAGTAAGGGTTTAAACTAAATTCAATTTTAATACCTTACAGGAACATATTTCAATTTGTGCACCAAATTACCTTCGCATTTTTTAGTGTCCCCATTTACTTGAAAAGCTTAGTTTCACCCTTAAGTGAAGTAGCGAAAAAGGGCACAGTTTAATAAAATGTAAACAGAAATGCGAGAGAGCGAAAAGCAGGGATAAATGGACAGGGGTAGCAGCACAAGACAAGGCATCTGAGAAACATAAGACCAATACTCCAAATGACCTCTTGCAGTTTGACCAATTGTTCATTAAAAGCAACAAATCAACTAATTGAACAATGCCAAATCTCTCAAACATTGTTGAACCGGTAGGAAAATGACAGAACATTTTGGATGTCAAAAAAATGCCAAAAGTGAGCAAAACCAAAGAAATACCCCATCATCAAAGCTCTGACAAAGGGCCATGCAAATACAAAACATTTGCCGGAACTCAGAATTGGAGTAGGCGACAGTCCAATGACAGAATTCTCTGTTGACCTTGGGCAGGAATTTCTGGTCTCACTACAGTGAGGCTGTAAAATCCCACCCAATAACTGTATTTGCTCTCCAAAGACGCTGCCAGGCCTGCTGATATTTTACTGTATTTTATGTTTTTGTTTCAGATTCCAGCAACTGCAGTAATTTGTTTTAATCCCATTATCAGCTTGCCCTGACTTATTTCACTGCTCGGAGGACATCTCTGAAAACCATTTTTCTGCCATCCCAGACACCTTTCAACAACCACACAGGTTCATCCTTATCCCAACATCATTCCTCAATTCTTCCTTTGATTTTATCTGTGACTCCTATTTAAGTGGTCTCTCAAAGATAAAGTTTATTTATTAGTCACAAGTAAGGTTTACATTAACTCTGCAATGAAATTACTGTGAAATTTCCCTGGTCACCACAGTCCAGCACCTTCTCGGGTCAACGCACCTAACCAGCATGTCTTTCAGAATGTGGGAGGTAACTGGAGCACCCAGAGGAAACCCACACAGACGCAGGAGAATGTGCAAACTCCACACAGATAGTGACCCAAGCCAGGAATCAAGCCCAGGTCCCAGGCGCTGTGAAGCAGCAGTGCTAACCAGTATGCTACTGTGCTGCCCAAACCCTTGTTTTAGATCTGCCTCCAGCCTACCATGTTAGGCTTTCCAGATAACTGATGTTTTAGAACAAAGAATAAAGAAAATTACAGTCTTCGGTCCTCCAGGCCTGCACCGACCATGCTGCTTGACTGAACTAAAAGTCCTGACCCTTCCGGGGTTTATCCCTCTATTCCCATCCTATTCATGTATTTGTCATGATACCCCTTAGAAGTCACTATTATCCCTACTTCTGCTACCTCCCCCTGGGCAACGAGTTCCTGGCACCCACCACCCTGTGTAAAAAGCTTGTCTTGTACATCTCCTTTAAACCTTGCCCCTTGCATCTTAAACCTATCCCCCCATTAACTGATTCTTCCACCCTGGGGAAGAGCTTCTGACTAGCCATTCTGTCCATGTCCCTCATAATCTTGTAGACTTTCATCAAGTCGCCCCTCAACCTTCGTCATTCCAGTGAGAACAAACCAAGTTTCTCCAACCTCTCCTCATAGCTAATGCCCTCCATACCAGGCAGCATCCTGGTAAATCTTTTCTGCACACTCTCCAAAGCCTCCACATCCTTCAGTCGTGAGGCAACCAGAATTGAACACTATATTCCAAGTGTGGCTTAAGGTTCGATAAAGCTGCTACATGACTTGCCAACTTTTAAATTCAATACCCCAGCCAATGATGGCAAGCATGCCATATGTTTTCTTGACTACCTTTCCGCCTGATTGCCACTTTCAGTGACCTGTACATCCAGATCCCTCCGCCAATCAATATTCTTAAGGGTTCTGCCATTTATTGTATATTTCCCATCTATATTAGACCTTCCAAAATGCATTGTCTCACATTTGTATTGTTTAATTTAAACATTTCAAAAAACAGGTAGTTCCCTCATTGTTCATGCTGCTGCTGAGACTTCACGCAGTTTCTACTCTCAGTGCCAGCATGCCTCACTTCATTACTGAAGTTGAAATTATATTCAAGGTACCCATTTCTGGTGCTGTGATACCTGTCCCCTCCTTCCTGGGGGTTCTGCTACTTTGTATCCTGTGCTCTCCAGCTTTCCAGCTTTGTGTGAAGAACTCTACTATCGGCTGAATAGCATAAGTATTTTGAAGAATCACTTGATAGTTCAACAGTGTAGTGCTGAAATGGGGCAGACAAGCAAGGACTGAATGGAGTCAAGAATGTTGGGTCAAAACTTGAGGGAAAGGAAGACAGAAAAGAGCAAGTAAACACAATGATTAGCATGAGCAAACACAAAAAAGGAAGAAATGAGAGAAATCAGGAACAAGAACGGAGGGAAAATGAAGAGCATAAGTATATGAAAGACAGACAATATATATCTCCTGTAACTTTACATGAGCATTGGCATGCAAGATCCATTATTTTTTATCTGTTTTAAGTTAGCGATTATGTGCATCTATCAAGACTATAAAAAGGAGTACATACACATCAAATCTTTTCTTTCAAACCAAACCTTCACATCCTTCATTAAACAATTCACTTCACCCACCCTTTTGACTTAGAAACAAATACAACAATAATATTTTTTAAAAACTGATGAGTCAACACTCCTCTCCGACACATGATTTAATGTAAACTTTTTTAATGTACTTAATTGATTTTTCCAAACATAGCTAAGATTTTTACTCATGAACTTGTTTACTCATTGACTTTACTTATTGAATAAAAAATTGATCAAGTCATTCTGGTCAAGGAATAACCTTTTCCGCTTCAAGGGATATACATCTACATTTTAGCAACAGAATATAACGACTTGTTTTACATTGTGTACTGTTCCTGTCCTTCCAAAACACTGCATCCTCTTAACTACCATGACCAGTGGCACAGAGGTTCAGAGAACTCTAGACGTCAAACAATATTCCTCATGATGCCTCACGTTATTCATTATCAGGAGCCACTGATGACTGGAAAAGTCCAACTCGATCCTTCTTGCATGGAATTCTAGTGATGCTTTGAAAATCCAATTGCTTGATTCTGACCTTTTTCCTGTGACAAATGTAACTCTATGACCTTGATTATATTATGTGCTTTCAATTTTTATTTCAAAAAACCAAAGAGACTCCAGGAAAGCAAGATGTACCAAAGGACAAGTGGGAATCTATCCTAACATACATCAGACTTGTCCAACATACAGCGCCAGCCGTCACATGCGGCCCACAAAGTACCACCATGCACCCCCACCAGGAATCCGTTTCCAAAATGCTAGTTAAATCAGTGCTTTTGAATGAAAGATTCTGCATGGATTTGCCCCTCCAAACACAGGGATCTCTCTCCCACGTTTATTGCTGATAGGCTCACTATTGTGTTGGGTCCGAGGAAGAGACAGGGCTGTGTGTGTGTGTGTGTGTGTGTGTGTGTGTGTGTGTGAGAGAGAGGGGGGGGAGGACAGAGAAAGAGAGAGGGGGGACAGAGAGAGAGAGGGGGGGGGGAAAGAGAGAGGGGGGGGAAGAAGAGAGAGAGGGGGGGAAAGAGAGAGAGAGGGAAAGAGAGAGGGGGGGGGGAAAGAGAGAGGGGGGGGAAGAGAGAGAGGGGGGGAAGAGAGAGAGAGGGGGGGAAAGGGGGGGGGAAGAGAGGGGGGGAAAGGAGAAAGGGGGGGGAGAGAAAGGGGGGGGAAGAGAGAGGGGGGGGAAGAGAGAGGGGGGGGAAGAGAGAGGGGGGGGAAGAGAGAGGGGGGGGAAGAGAGAGGGGGGGGAAGAGAGAGGGGAAAGGAGAAAGGGGAAAGGAGAAAGGGGAAAGGAGAAAGGGGGGGGGAAGAGATGGGGGGGGGAAGAGAGAGGGGGGGGAAGAGAGAGGGGAAAGGAGAAAGGGGAAAGGAGAAAGGGGGGGGGAAGAGAGAGGGGGGGAAGAGAGAGGGGGGGGGAAGAGAGAGGGGGGGGAAGAGAGAGGGGGGGGAAGAGAGAGGGGAAAGGAGAAAGGGGAAAGGAGAAAGGGGGGGGGAAGAGAGAGGGGGGGAAGAGAGAGAGGGGGGGGAAAGAGAGAGGGGGGAAAGAGAGAGAGAGAGAGGGGGGGAAGAGAGGGGGGGAAGAGAGAGGGGGGGAAAGAGAGGGGGGGGGAAGAGAGAGGGGGGGAAAAGAGAGAGGGGGGGGAAAGAGAGAGGGGGGGGAAAGAGAGGGGGGGGGAAAGAGAGGGGGGGGGGAAAGAGAGGGGGGGGAAAGAGAGGGGGGGGAAAGAGAGGGGGGGGAAAGGGGGGGGGGAAGAGGGGGGGGAAAGAGGGGGGGGGAAAGAGAGAGAGGGGGGAAAGAGAGAGGGGGGAAAGAGAGAGGGGGGAAAGAGAGAGGGGGGGAGAGTGAGAGAGTGAGACAGAGAGAGAGAGTGTGAGTGAGTGACTGAAAGAGAGAGAGAGTGAGTGAAAGAGAAAGAGAGAGAGAGAGTGAAAGAGAGAGAGAGAGTGAAAGAGAGAGAAAGTGAAAAAGAGAGAGGGAGAGAGAGAGAGAGTGAAAGAGAGAGAGAGAGAGTGGAGTGAGTGAGTGGAAGGAAGTGAGGGAGAGATTGAGGGTGTGTCTGACTTTCTCCCAGTCTCAGATTTCTCACTGACTCTCACCAGCACACATCAACACAAATGCACATACCCACTTACAGTGAATGAAGGTGAGTGGGTGTGAGCCAGACACACATGCACTCTGGTTATTTTTATTAATTACTCTTTCTTAATTTACCTAATTTGCTAATGACATTGCTTTATTTTTGCTTAAGAATTGTTTCTCAATATGTCAACTTATTTTGAAATACAATTGATTATTCTGCAAAACCTAATCATTCTGAAATTTGCCCAAGTTAGAGTAAGTGCAAATGTGGTCCACCCCAGATGAAAGGGTTGGACAAATCTGCTGCAAATCGATGTGCAAGTGCTAAAAGCTTGGGGTATAGAGACTAAGAAGTTTTGTTTTAACTTCCTTTATGTTGGTCTTTCAAACAAGTTTTATCAAGCAATGTAATTAACAGAATTTTAATTCACATCAAGACCACAAACCATATCATTGCCTTCCATAAGGTCTTAAACTTATCTTCAACTCTGATTCAAAGCACCACCACTTCAAGGCCACTCCGGCACTTCCTGTATTTTCCAAAAGCTCTGCACCGGAGTTACAACTGCAACTCTTCAGAGGGGTTCTGCTGGGTTGTTCTAACCTCTCTAAAATGTATTAATACTATGCATCAACTATTTTCAGAATTTCAAAGCAGGGAAATTATAAATTGTAACCTGGGGAGTGCTATTTAGCAATCCAACTAAAAATTAATGAAAGAATCTCTTGCAGGAACTTTACCTTTGCCTAAGAGAAATGTGTATTCTTTACTTATTGCTTTAAAACCATAGAAAACCAGTGGGATGAGATTCTCAATACCAAACACAGCCCACAATTCCATGGTCCAATTCTGCTGTACATAAAAGCTCATATGTCTGAGGATCAACCAACAACAATTTTCACTGCAGAGTTCTGCCTATACTATAGCTGTGAGAATTCAAATGTTCCAATTTTAACACAAGAACCATTTTCTAATAATATTACAAATGAAGCAAATGCTGGATGTGGAACAGATGATGTTGCACTGCAAAACCTTTGTAAAGTCTGTGCTTGGGATGAAAAGGGATTTCTTTACTCAGGAATTCTTTGGAATTCTCTACCTCGGAGGGCTGTGGAAGCTCAATCACAGAGCATGTTCGAAACAGGAATCATTAGATTTCTACAAAATAATGACATCATGGGATATGGAAATAGCGTGGGAAAGTAACATTGAAGTAGATTATCAGCCATGAACTTAATGGCAGAACAGGATCAGTGGGCTGAATGGCCCACTCCTGTCCTATTTTCTACAGCAGGCTTGAGGCCCAGCATTTTCATCTGGCTTGCTGCATCATTGGAGTCAACAGTCCGAGTAGGGGGCGCGAGGCGGCAGGAGTAGGGGGCACAAGGCAGCAGGGGCGTGAGGCAGCTGGGCGAGGGTGAAAGAATACGAGGCGGCGAGGGCACGAGGCAAAGAGAAAAGTTTGGGAAGAGCGAAAAGGCAAGAGTGAGAGAGGGAGAGAGAGAAAGAAAGCCAGAGTGTGTGTGTGTGTGTAGGGGAGGGGGAAAAGAGTGTAAGGAAGGGGGCGGGGATAGGGGTGTGGGTGAGGGGGCGGGGATATGGGTGTGGGTGAGGGGGCAGAGGGAACATGTGTGGGGCCAGAATGTGTCTAAATCTGGCCCATTCCCAGATTCAGGGTTCTTATTCACCCTCACCCACCATCGTGCTCTCTCATCCACTCTCAGGTTTGGAGAGGGGGAGTGAGGGAGAATGAGCTGGACACACACCGTCTCACTACTACACTCTAATACTCGTCTTTATTTATTATTAAGTGTTTTATTCTTGCTCAGAAAGTTGTTGATTTTATTTTTTTTTAAATTACTGTTTAATGTTGTGCGGAATCTTTCTGAAATTTTGCTATTGACCCATTGAGAAAAAATTTGAAATGTGGCCCCCCACAGGTGAAAAGGTTGGACATGCCTATTCAAGAGAGTTTCAGCTTATTAACTGAGAGTCTTTGTACCATTCATTTTACAAGGTGCCCAAACACAATTCTTCAAATAGTAACCAATGATTTTAAATTGCAATGTGTTTGAATGTTGCAAAGATATTCACAAATATGGAACTAACTTGAATCCATAAAGGTAATAATCACATGATTCAAGTTAAGTTTCTTCGTGTTTTATAGTCAACTCCTATAGCTTGTGTCCTCCTGCATCATGATTTGGTTTACCAACACCAATCTGTGGATCCAGTTGGGTTCATGATCCCAGAACTTGGCTCATCTGCGACTCACTTCCCGTTTAAATACATGGGCCTGAAAGGTTAATAAAACATTTACAGCAGAATCCATCAAAAACACTTTGTCATCTTTCCCGTGAAGAAAGCTCACTCTGCAATGACAATGTTAAAGATGCAGTTCCCATTAAGATTAAACCAGGAATTTCAAGATTTTTAAGCCATTTTAACAACTTATTCTTGGAAGTGTAACTCCATAGGTATCAAACCAACCTTTCTTCAGGGTCATCTGCGGAAGAGGGAAGTATTCTTACAACCTCCGAAAGAAGCACGAAGTCTACAACTAATAGAGGGGAAGCTCTGGAAATTGAACAAATGTGTAAATTACGCATTGCGTATAATACTTTTGGGTAAGGATGTTTCTGTGAAAGTTAGGGTGTGCACAACTGAAAGTGAACCCAGCCATATTCCACTGGCACTCTGATGGAAAACCTTTGGGTATCTTCATGATGCATTTGGATGATTTTTTGTGGAGTGGGTTAGGGGGAAATTAGGAAGGCATTTAAAATTGATGATAAAGCTTTTGGAGCTTTCAAATATGTGGGTTTGGCAATTAACCAGAGTAAGATATAATTTTACATGAACAGTCTTATGTAGGCAATGTTAATCATACCACAATTCGTTGTATCAAATTCGGATAGAAAGATGTGGCTTTTACCAAGGATGAGATAGAACAGCTGATGAGTCTCATTGGACAGCTCAATTGGTGAGGCAGACAGGCAAGACCAGATGCAAGTTTCATGCTGGAATTTGGTCTTGTCATGAAAAATCCAAGAGGTAGCAAACATCTGAAGAGCGAATTAAACTTTGAAAAAATTTAAAATAGAGAAGCGTATGCAAAAGTTCCCAGCTTTGGGTGATACCAATAACATGAAATTAATCATTTTTAGTGCTGCTTCACATGCAAACCTTGGCAATGGGTTTTCCAGTACAGAAGGATTTGTGATACTTCTTGTGGCAGATAATAGGACATGCAGCCCTTGGCATGGGAGACAAAGAAATTAACAATTGTGAAGAGCACACTAGCAGCTTTAAGTCTTGCTCTCATTGATGCTGTTGTGTGTGTGCAAGATCTTGGAGGGAATGCTGTATAAAGAGAGACTGAAAGAACAATATCAAAAGAATGTTACATGGATAACTAATCTTTGTGGGGTAATGTACATTCTACAAAAAAGTGTAAATGAAAAAAGGCTCAGGATGGACACAGTCTGTTTAAAGCAGATGCTGTTGAGCAAAGAAATCTCTCAGCTAAGTGGGGTCGATATTAGACACCAAATATCAGATTGTTTCACAAAGAGGAATGCCAATACAGTACAATTGTTGAGAATTCTAAACAGATGTCTCACTTGTTTTCTCCCAAATGTACATCTATATATTTTGTCTAAATAGATCTCTTTTTCTTAAAAGGGGTTCTGACCATGTTAAAAATGTAGGTCCCTTTAAGAGCAAACCAGGACTAGCTCAAGAGTGAGTTGACAGCAGGTGATGCTCACTGAAACCTATACTGGAAAACTGGGTTTTTCCCCAGTAGCGAGTGGCTTCTGCACAGGGAGACAATCCAGGAGAAGGGTGGAAACTAGTATCTATATTCAACTGTTGTACAACAGCAAAACAATTATGAATTACAGAATATCTTCTGCTTGATTCTGTAAATGGATTTCCATCTGCTAAAACGCAAATGTGCACATTGGTTGCTGTGATTTACCAGATACACTGTAGCACAATAGTTACAATACAGTACAAATGATGACACTTGAACAAAATGTCATAATCCTAAATAGACTGAGAAATGGTGCAAGTGCTTCAATGCTAGCCAGGGAATACTCTGTGATTGAATCCATGATCAGGTATATTATGCAGTCTGAAGATAAAATATGGGTCAGTGTTACTGTTTCTGATAGCTGAACTGCCAGGTTAACTTTTGTGGGTAGGAGATCCACACTTTGAGGAAATGGACAAGGTACTCAAATGTGGACAGAGCACCCACATCAAAGGAAGACACCAGTCCATGGTCCAATCATTTCAAACAAAGCCTTTGAATTGAACCAGAACATACAGAGTAGTAAAGAAGGTAATACTGGTGTCACTGGTGACAATGAAGGAAACGTAAGTGGGTTCTCCCCTCCTATTTCCAAAGGATTCTTAGCCTGCACAGGATGGATCTCGCTAAAAAGTGATTTGGCTTCATAATGTTACATTGCAGAGGGGGCTGTTTCTTCTGACTATGCAGCTGCAGGAGTGTTTCCAAAGGTGCTACAGGAGTACGTTGAAAAGAGAGGCTATCAGGCACAGTGGGTCTTCAATGCAGATGACACTGGCCTGCTCTGGAAAGAAGATGCCAAAAGAAGACTTACAGTTCAAAAGAAGAAGACAACTCCTATATTTAAAGCAGTAAAAGACAAATTAACACTTCTGTTATGTGTCAATGTGATAAAGGCCAGAAAACCCTTGGGCTTTCAAAGGGAAAAAAAGTCCTCTGCCGGTCTTTTGAAAGGCCAATAGCAATGCCTGGTTTATAGCAATCAGATTTTAAGACTGGTTGCCAATTGCTTTCTGTCATAAGTCAGCATTTATAGGGAAAAAAATTTCTTTTTCAAGGTCCTACTCAGCCTCAATAATATACTTGGGCTTCCACACACTCTCACAGAGAATCATCCAGATGCTGAGATTTTGTTTTTCGCCCCAAGTACAACTGTACTTGCCCAATAAATGGTCTTGGGGTGAATGCCTCATTCAAGGGAAGTGCTACACTGGACAAAGTTTCAGCCACATCCTTCATCTTTAGGAAGCAGTCCCTTCAACCACTGTCCATAACTGTTGGAAGCAATTCAACATCCTCATAGCAATCAGCATAATTAAGGACGTTACAGCTTTAAACATAAAGGCCTGCTGGGAAAAAAAATTTGGCCTGAGGCTGTGAATGATTTCACAGGGTTCTCCAATGTGGAAGCTGAAGTGGCCAGGATTGCTAGCTTAACGAAACAAATCGGAAGGGACAGATTTGAAGTCATGACCACAGTTGAAGTGGATGAATTGATTCAATCTCATCAAGAGTGACCAGTAAGAATTGGCTGAATTGATGACATTAAACGAGTCCTAATAGGAGCAGTAAAGAGGGCCTAAAATGACTCAGTTCACAATCAAGATGATGGCAGAACCCAGGTCAGCCACAGATTTGAAAAAAGTCAACGGACCATGATACAAACATAAAAAGAAGCATTGCCTTTGCAGCGCAATTGACAAAGCTACTGTTCCTTAGAGAGCTTCACAAAATTGAAAAGCAAAAGGTGAAGCAGTCAACAGTAATATTTTTCTCCTCGTCCAAATATTCCACATCAATGCCTGCATGAGCCACGTCACCCATTCCATCTCCTCCAATCTCAAGTACAGTACTTGTATTGTACAGTAATGTATTGTGATTTGTAAATTAGGTACTGTATTCTGAGTGACAAGTTTTAAATTGTTCTTGTTTTCTTGTGTTGACAAATAATTTTTTCAATAAAATTATCTACAATTCAGTGTACAGTGCAGTAATGTACTGTGAGTTGTAAAATGTACCACTGTATTCTGGAAGTGACAAGTTTAAATTTGTTGTTTTCTTTTGTTATCTAACAATTTCTTAACTAAAATTGTCTTCAATTTACTCAAAAAACATGGTTTTTACTGACTGCTTTAATTTTAAAATGTGAAATTTGGGGATGACTGGAACCGATCTCATTCGCTCCCATTATAAAATACGTTCACCGATTGCGATTTCACCCTCTGCGAGATATAGAGTCCCTGTGAATGGCAGGAATTGAGTGTATTTTTAAATTATATTTGCTTTCTGCATTCAGATGACAGAGGTGAAGAACATGGGATTAACACAAAAGTTCCAAATAATTGTTCAAATATAGATACATTAATTCAAAACTGCAGGGCAAATCTAATTATATAAAAACTATAACCATACACTGTGACCTTTATTTTAAGCCTTAGGCAGATGCTACCATGGAAACAATACTCCATAGAAACCAAAAATGCCCTATTCCAAAATGGGGATAATTTCACAAAGCTAAAATAATATATTGGTAATTATTTATTCACCAAAGTCAAATCAATTGCTAAGTCATAACAAAGCACCCTTCATTTCACCATAAAGGACGGTCATGATTTCATCTGACAAGCAATTGCATTAATCTTAAATGGCTGGCACCAAATCACTAAAACACGTGCTATTATTAGAAGAAATAATGTTACTAAATAACTAAAGAACAACAGGACAAAGTCGTTTTTGTATTGTAGAAACACATTAGCTCAGACAAATTAAACTTCGAACTCACTGACATCAAAAAGTCTACCAACATCAACTGGAGACAGGTTGGTGTGTGCTATCACTGTCTATGAACATTTCTTTTCACGTAGAGCCAATATCTATAGCCTGCAGAATGTTTTTTTATTAATTAGCTGGATCCTGAAAATGATATAATTCACTACGACCACAGAACTCCATAAACTTCTCCCATAATTTACTGTTTGAGTGGGATTTCCGAATAAGAGGAATTTCTGGCTAGAATCTGAGCACACAGAGGTGAAACACATTTGTATTTTCCTTAGGGGCGGCATAATGGTTAGCAATGCTGCCTCACAATGCCAGGGACCTGCGTTGCATTCCCAGCTTGGGTTACTGCCTGTGTGAAGTTTGCACACTCTCATGTCTGCATGGGTTTCCTCCAGGTGCTCCGGTCTCCTCATATGGTCCAAACATGTGCAGATTAGGCACACTGGCCATGTTAAATTCTCCCTCAGTGTACCTGAACAGGCGGCGGGATGTGGCAACTCGGGGACTTTCACAGTAACTGACTGAGTGTGAATGTAAGCATGACTAATAAGTAAACTTAACTTTACAGTAAAACTGGACAAAACCAGCAAGAAATGGTCATAACCAGGGTTGAATTCAGTTTCTCTGGTCAAAGCCACTTTGTCACCTTTAATTATGCTATGTTATTGGATAAGTCAACTGGAAAAATTTATTTAATATTTGCATTTTTTTTTATTTTTGGAGCCTTTCGTTGTGTTTGGTTAATATGTCTAAAAAAAGTAGTAAAATAAAGAAATATTATTTAGTTTAAGGAAAGTAGCACATGTTAATGTCATTTCAGTTGGACAACAAATTGGGTCTACAATGAAACACATTGCAAACTTATTTTAAAATACAAACTTAGTGTGGAAAATGATTCAATGTCTTGTAAACAACTGAGATCTTGAACATCAAAAGTTCAAAATTAATGTTAGGGCATGCTACTGACCGTCGTCAAAGACAATGTACCTGAGAACAAAATGACTAATTTATTTGAAAATAGCATGGCTATCCTAACAGCATGCATCAATCAACTTAACATAAATTTGGAATATCTCAAGTAATTTCGAATCCAGCTTAGTAAATATAACGTAATGCGGTTAGTTATTAAGAAGCATCATGAAATCCAAAAGGTAGTCCTGATAATCGATAATACAGTATTGACTTGGTAATTAATGTTAAGTGATCCAGATAATGCAAATAGAATGGGTGGAGCCAATTTAAAGCAAATGAACTGCTGAATATGTTCAGTGCTGAGATTGAAGAGGCATTAGCCTGGATAATAATTTTAGAAAAAACTAGTGGAAAAACATTAAGCAGAATGATGGAGGGAAGGCACATTTACATCAATAATTCAAGCCAATTAAAGATCTGAATTATTGATGAAAACCTAAGGAATACCATTATAGTATAATGCTCAGGATACAAGGTGAATATGTATGCAGAGTTAACAAGAATACCATAAACAAGTGCAAAGTGAAACAGATACTAATAAATTAGAAGAAAAATAAAGAGAGGATTAAAGAGGAACCTGTGATAGTGACATGAAGAGTCATACTTGACTTGAAACGTTAACGCAAGGTTTCTCCCTCCACAGATGCTGCCAGATCAATTAAGTATTCCCAGCACTGTTTTCATTTCAGATTCCCAGAATCTGCAGTAGTTTGGTTTTATTTTAGTGGCAAAAAGTTTGGGAATCATAAACTTGGATGTTTTCCTGATTGACGTGGATTCATTTATTTTAAAATCAGAAATAGAAAATAAATATTCCTGCTAAAACTTGGATCAAACTGTTTGAAATTGCCCGAAACACTTCACAAAAGCTCACTACTGACATGTTGAATTCACGAATCATAAGTCACAAAAGGCTACTGAATCCGAACAAAAGGAGATGGGGGTTACTGGCAGATTAAAATTTAATATAGAGACCTGTAAATACTGAATGTGGAGACAAATGGACAGCATAGGTGCTCTGCAAATGATCCCAGAATAACTGAAGCTAAAACTGAAAGATGGAAAAATTTTACTAGAATCTATAAATTTTACTGAAACTTGGTACTCAATATACCCAATAATTACAAATCTGCAGTCAAAAAGGTAAATAGAACTTTTAGGAGCTTATGGGCCCTGATATTTACCGTCACGCCCACCCCAAGCTCACAGAACAGCATTCCCCATTGGCCTTGGGCGCGATCACCTGTAAAATTCCAGCCATGGTTAAACTATATATTGCTCTGATCAGATGCTAGGTTTAACACTCATGATTTATTTATTAGTGTCACAAGTAGGCTTACATTAACACTGCAATGAAGTTACTATGAAAAATCCCCTAATCGCCACACTCCAGCATCTGTTCGGGTACACTAAAGCAGAATTTAGCAAAGCCATTGCACCTAACCAGCACCAGTTTCAGACTGTGGGAGGAAACCAGAGCATCTGGAGGAAACCCGCGCAGACACAGGGAGAACCTTCCCAAACTGGGAATCGAACCTGGATCCCTGGTGCTGTGAGGCATCAGTGCTAACCACTGTGTCACCATGCTGCCCCATTCACCCACACAAGTGAAGGGGACATTCAAGCAACAGAGGCAATAAAGGAAAAAAATCATTTTACTGACCCAGAGTTGACCTCACAGGTTGGCGAAACGAAACTGTTCAACACTGAACAGAGGCATACAAGATAGAAACAATAATCAAGTATTCAATTTGGAACACTATTCTATATCAAACTATGACAGAAGAATAAAGAGACGCACACATTCAAACTAATAAAAGGCAAACATAAAACTGGTGTCAGGAGGTTCTTAAACACAGAGTATAATGAGGACTGATAACATTAGCAGAGTCCAAATCTCTGGAACTATTTAACTCTTTGATGCTATATTAAGGGACTTGAGGCTTTCTGCAAAATAAGGGAAAATGGGTCAAATGATCTTGCCCATCCATATTGATCATATGAATATTAAATTATTTCATCACATTGTGTATTTTAAACTTACAAGATTGTGTGCTGCAGACACCCCACAAGCAAATATACCTTTTCAACACCAATTTGTCTAATCAAGACAAATTTCAAAACAATTAAAAACAAAGCAAACTTGGAAATTGCAATTTAAATTAGTTGACTGAATTTAATGCTGTGATATTTCAAGATTAGATGGACAATTCCCCACCAGCTCAGTGAAGCAACACAAGCAGATACACCTACCATTAGTTCCAAGTATTCAAGTTTTCATTGATACGTGCATGTCTAGTGTGAGCAGTTTATTTTTTCCAACTGCCAATATGTCAACCCTGCTATTTTGTCCTCAGGATATCAAGCTTGCAACGACGGCCAAATTGCTTTCTATAAATGGACTCAGATTTATTCACATATCGATGGTTCCAGCAACTTACACAGCTCTGAAATCCAAGATTTAGCATAAAGTTTGATGTGAAACAACAATAGAGCCAAAATGCTGAAGTTGGACATTGTAAAGAAAGTAGAGGGCAAAGAAAAAACAAATGTACTAACATACAGAGAGGCACAACATAAAATGCACTGTTGCCACTGGGAAAGAATATGAAAATAGTAACTGAGATAAAAACTGAAATTTTCCAGCCAAACAGATACCTTGGATGTGGAGATACTGTCTGTCCATGACTGGCAAGAAACAATATATCGGTCTCATCCATAACATCACAGAGCGGTTTTGTGTCTAAGTGATTCACTACCAGACCAAAGAAAGGTGAAAGAACTTCATATGACTAAAGACTAAATGAAATGCTTTAAAGCCAATTAGTTTATTTTTGAAGTGTCATCACAGTTGTAACCCAGCAATCAATCTGCATACAGTAAGGTCCCACAAGCATAATGGACCAAACTGCTTTTTTTGAATTCTGTTTGAGGGATTTGATATTGGCCAGAATTCCCTACTTTTATACACATCACGGGACCTTTCACAAACACCTTAAAGGCAAATAGGTGTCAATTTAGATCTCAGCTGCAAGACAGAAAAAAGGCAATTCATTTCCACCTCTTGTCACACATTGGCTTCTACCCATTTTAGTGGCAGAGACCGGGGCCATATCAACTGCCCAACTACCTTTACAGGGAGAATAATTTAAGGAGATTTGGAAATAAAGATTCATAGCAAGAAAAAAAGCAAAAACATTGCTGCAACTAACAATGTACCGTGCATTATTACATGGTAAAAAGAACACGCGGTTAGATAATAACACAAATTAAATCTGATTTTGATCTGCTCAAGAATGTATTCTGTTGCACTGTGTGTTACTTCATTTTAATTTCAAATGGGATTGCCAACAAAAAGCTGAATACCTGACTAGTACACAAAACAATGGAGTCAGTTTTTATTTTCTGGAATCTATGATTTACAGATGCATCTGCATGTCTATCAGTTGATAGTAATTGAATGGTCTTGCAATTCGCTCATTTATACTGTTGAAATGGAGATGGGTGGGAGGGAGTGAACCCAGAGGAGTTTTCCATAAGTCACATCACAGATTCCTATTAAGCTTATAATGTTTTGTCATACTCATGTATCAAGCATAATCAGTTACTCTTGGACATGAAAGCAAATAGGCGCATAAAATCCAAATATTCAGAATTCAAACTGGTTCTGCTGTGAAATCGTCAATTGACAAATCCTCATTCTTAGGTAATAGAGGTGGCTGAACTTGACTTTCCTGCCATTTAAGCAATAACAACGTTGAAAAAAGTCACTATTAGAAAATTTCAAAAAACACTAATAAAGACAACGAGAACTCAATAGACTAATTTTGGATAAGAATCACAGACTGCCTTATTACAGACTTCATAGAAACACATAGAACCTCAGTTAGAGGATTTAAATACGCATTCTGGATTCAAAGATGTATTCCATGAAAATGGTCTGCACACCTTGCCAAAATGCAGGCAGCCCCGTGGCATAATGGGATGTAGCTAAGTGAAAAGAACCACATTCTTTAAGAATAATATAGTCACAGGGTAGAAGCAGTGAGATTGTTTCCACTTCAAACAGAAACAACAACTAGAAGGCATAGCCTCAAAATAAGGCAGAGTCAATTTACAACAAAGCTGAGATGGAACTTCTTCTCCCAGAGGGTAGTGAATCTTTTGAATTCTCAGCCCATTGAAGCATTGCAGGCTACCTCGTTAAATGTGTTTAAATCACAGACTGATGGATTTTTGACCAATAAGGGAATTAAGGGTTATGGGGAGCAGGCGGGTAAGTGGAACTGAACCACTATCAGTTCAGCCATGATCTTACTGAATGGCGGGGCAGGCTTGAGGGGCTAGATGGCTTACTCCTGCTCCTATTTCTTATGTTATGTTTTTATGTCACAGAGTACAGTTCTTATCAGCATAAGTCATGGAAAGTGCCAGTTACCAGGCATTCAAAATGAATAGGATTTTTACTGATAAAGGGCAGCTTACCAGACAGTGAAATGGGTAACTTTTGAACTCTATGAGTGCTTAGTAGAAATTACTGAGGGACAGTGGGAAGACTACCTTTGAACTCTATGATTTACGCAAGTCAAAGTTGCTAGGTGACAAAGGGCAGGAGCTTCCAGATTCTACTGACCAATGAATTCCCATGCTGTCATAAGGCAAGACGTAGTTGGCTGAGGTATTTATTAACAATGATTGATCTGTACTCATGATGATTGGTTAATATTCGGCAGGGATGAACCAGAGAGCAGGAAAAGCGAACTTGGGCAATCTAACATAACACTGACAAATGCAATGCAACTTCAGAAGGGAGTTGGACTGCCCAGCTGCCTTTCTATGTTGGTCAATAAAGAAATGTCTTTTCACCGGGATACTGCCTTCACATGTCTTTGTATTAGCTAAAATTTTGGCAATACTTGAAAAAAACTTCTCCAACAATCACCAAGGATATTGATGCAGTTCTTGAATTTTATACAGACAGGATTCAGGCAATTGGTTACTACTTCCTTTGCTGTTCATAACCATATTGTGGACATTTCTACAAATATTCTCTTTTTTCACATAACCCTGCCCATCAATAAGTTAGACAAATTCAATGAGTAGAATAAAAAACACCAAAAGACTGCACTTATTTTGTTGTCTTGTCCTGATATGGACTTTTAGAATAATTGCTTTTAATAAACAATGAATCAAAATGGACAATCATGAAAAATGGATGAAAATGGATAGACTAAAAACACATTATAGCATCTTAAAATAATCTAAAATAAAAGAAATCAAAAATAAAGATAAAACAAGGCCAATACAATACACCAAGCTGCCTAAAACATGGGCAATGATTTGAGCAACACCATCTTTGCTTTTGGCAGCTGCCTACTCTGTCATTCACAACGAAGAAACAATATAAAACAATACAACTGCACATACACAGTGCTGGCAGCAAACACAAACTTTTTGGAGCAGAGGCATCCCATCTTGAAAATTGAGAGAAGAATCACCACACTGTTGGCATACAGCATGAAAATTGCCAAAGTCAAAGAGCAAAAGAATAGGTGTAATGTCCTAACTATGTTAGGGGTCGTGTGCCATAAACACAAAGAAAATGACATGTTTGCATACATAGATTCAAAATAACAACAGGTTTATTGCAAGAGCGGTTGCATTTTCAGAGTAGAAAATGAAACTCGGCAGGAGCCTGTGAAATACCTCCAGGACATCATCAAATATGAGACCAGGCTTAAAGCAATATGCAGCCACTTACACCTATAACACTAAGGTAGAGCTGCTACTGAATGAGCATATTTATAAAATTCCCATCTGTTGAACTCAATAATGGGTCCTATATGATGACAAATCATGTTGGAATAACTGGAAGGAATATGGTAAGGGCAGCATGTGGTTAGCACTGCTGCCTCACAACATTAGGGACCCGGTTCAATTCTCGGGTCACTGATAGAGGTGGAGAGACTCTTCCCGCTCAAAAAAGACAGTAGGACTAGGGGGCACAGCCTCAAGATAAAGGGGAGGCGGTTTAGAACGGAGTTGAGGAGGAACTTCTTCACTCAAAGGGTGGTGAATCTCTGGAATTCTCTGCCCGTTGAAGTGGTGGAGGCTGCCTCGCTAAATATTTTTAAGAAGCGGGTTGATGGGTTCTTGATAAGAGAGGGGATTAAGGGTTATGGGGAGAGGGCGGGAAAGTGGAACTGATCCACGACAGATCAGCCATGATCTTATTGAATGGCGGGGCAGGCTCGAAGGGCTAGATGGCCTACTCCTGCTCCTATTTCTTATGTTCTTATGTCTGCGTGGACTTGGTAAGAAGTCTGACAACACCAGGTTTAAGTCCAACCGATTTACTTGATAGTAAACTCACAAGCTTTCGAGGTTTACCTCTTCGTCAGGTGAATGAAGGGTTCTGGCCTCGGACAGAGCATATAAAGCACAGACAGTTTACAGACTACTGATTAGAATGCGAATCTTTACACCTAACCTGCTATTCAAGTCTTAAAGTGGCTAGCAATCTCAATGGAAGGAGCACTGATCATAGGTTAAAGAGATGTGTATTGTCTCCGGACAGTACAGTAAGTGAGGTTTTGCAAACCCATTCAAGTCACGGGGGTTACAGACAGTGCAACATGAACCCAAGATCCCTGTCGAGACCATCCTCATGTGTGCGGAACTTGGCTATCAGTCTCTGCTCAGTGACTCTGCGCTGTCGTGAATCATGAAGGCCACCTTGGAGAATGCTTACCCGAAGGTCAGAGGCCGAATGCCCGTGGCCACTGAATTGTTCGCCAACAGGAAGTGAACAGTCTTGCCTGGTGATTGTCGAGCGATGTTCATTCATCCGTTGTCGTAGTGTCTGCATGGTCTCTCCAGTGTACCATGCTTCGGGACATCCTTTCTTGCAACGTATCAGGTCGACAACATTGGCCGAGTTGCAACAGTATGTACCGTGTACCTGGTGGATGGTATTCTCACGTACATGGTGTACCTGGTGGATGTGTACCATGTACATGAGAATACCATCTATCAGGTACACGGTACATACTCTTGCAACTCGGCCAACGTTGTCTACCTGATACGTTGCAAGAAAGGATGTCCCGAAGCACGGTACACTGGGGAGACCATGCAGACGCTACGACAACGGATGAATGAACATCGCTCGACAATCACCAGGCAAGACTGTTCCCTTCCTGTTGGCGAACACTTCAGTGGTCACGGGCATTCGGCCTCTGACCTTCGGGTAAGCATTCTCCAAGGAGGCCTTCACGACACATGACAGCGCAGAGTCGCTGAGCACAGGCTGATAGCCAAGTTCCACACACGAGGACGGTCTCAACAGGGATCTAGGGTTCATGGCGCACTATCTGTAACCCCCGTGACTTGCCTGGGTTTGCAAAACCTCACTTATTGTACTGTCTGGAGACAATACAATAACCTGTGATTATTAACCTCTAACTTGTGATCAGTGCTCCTTCCACTCACATTGTTAGCCACTTTAAGACTTGAATAGCAGGTTAGGTGTAAAGATTCGCATTCTAATCAGTAATCTGTAAACTGTCTGTGCTTTATATGCTCTGTCTGAGGCCAGAACTCTTCATTCACCTGACGAAGAGGTAAACCTCGAAAGCTTGCGAGTTTATTATCAAATAAATCGGTTGGACTTCTTACTGTGTTTACCCCAGTCCAACGGCGGCATCTCCACATCATGCGTGGACTTGCACATTCTGTGTCTGTCTTGGTTTCTTCCAAGTGCTCTGGTTTCCTCTCAGTCCAAAAATGTGCAGGTTAGGTTGATTGGCCATGCTAAATTGACCCTAGAGTAAATACGTGGCTTTACAGAAATGGAACCTGGTTGGGATTATGGTAGGCGCAGACTTGATGGGCCCAATGACTGCCTCCTACACTGTAGGACATTATTGTTACTAGAGAGGCGGTGCTCGACAGACTGGAGGGACTGATTGTGGACAAGTCCCCAGGACCGGATGGAATGCATCCAAGGGTTCTGAAGGAAATGGCGGAGGTGATAGTGGATGCCTTGGTGATTATTTTCCAAACGTCACTGGATTCCGGGGAAGAGTCGGAAGATTGGAAAACGGCTAATGTTACACCGTTGTTTAAGAAGGGTGGCAGGCAAAAGGCGGGGAGTTATAGGCCGGTTAGTTTAACATCTGTTGTAGGAAAAATGTTAGAATCCGTGATCAAGGAGAAAATAGCGAGGCATCTTGAGGAGAATTGTTTGGTTGAGCAGACGCAGCACGGTTTCGTTAAGGGGAAGTCGTGTCTGACGAATTTATTGGAGTTCTATGAGGATGTGTCTAGGGCAGTGGATAGAGGAGAGCCGGTGGATGTGGTGTTTCTTGATTTTCAGAAGGCGTTTGACAAGGTACCTCACAAGAGGTTATTACAGAAGGTCAGAGAGCATGGAGTTGGGGGTAGGGTGTTAGCGTGGATAGGGGATTGGCTGTCAAATAGGAGGCAGAGTGTGGGGGTTAACGGGTGCTATTCGGATTGGCAGTTGGTGACTAGTGGAGTGCCCCAGGGGTCGGTGCTGGGGCCTCAGCTATTCCCCATTTATATAGATGATCTAGAGGATGGAACCGAGTGTATGGTGTCGAAATTTGCTGATGACACCAAGATTGGTGGAACGGCAAATTGCACAGAGGGTGTGGAGAGTCTGCAGAAGGATCGAGATAGGCTGGGCGAATGGGCCAGGAACTGGCAAATGGAATTTAATGTTGGCAAATGTGAGGTTGTCCACTTTGGTAGGAATAATGGTAGGAAGGACTATTACTTACGTGGCGAAAAACTGCAGCATGCGACAGTGCAGAGGGACCTCGGGGTCCTTGTGCATGAGTCGCAAAAACCCAGCCTGCAGGTGCAGCAGGTGGTCAGGAAGGCGAATGGGATGCTGGCCTTCATAGCAAGGGGGATTGAATATAAAAGTAGGGAGGTCTTGCTGCAGCTGTATAGGGCACTGGTGAGGCCGCAGCTGGAGTACTGTGTGCAGTTTTGGTCGCCGCACTTACGCAAGGATATTTTGGCCTTGGAGGGAGTGCAGAGGAGGTTTACTGGGCTGATTCCGGAGTTGAGGGGGTTGAACTATGAGGAGAGGCTGAATAAACTAGGCTTGTACTCGTTAGAGTTTAGAAGAATGAGGGGAGATCTCACTGAGACGTATAAGATGTTGAATGGGATGGATAGGATAGAGGTGGAGAGGCTGTTCCCGCTCAGAAAGGACAGTAGGACTAGAGGGCACAGCCTCAAGATAAAGGGGGGGGGGGGGGCGGTTTAGAATGGAGTTGAGGAGGAACTTCTTCACTCAAAGGGTGGTGAATCTCTGGAATTCTCTGCCCGTTGAAGTGGTGGAGGCTGCCTCGCTCAATATTTTTAAGACACGGGTAGATAGGTTTTTGATAGGCAAGGGGATTAAGGGTTATGGGGAGAGGGCGGGAATGTGGAACTGAGCCACGACGGATCAGCCATGATCTCATTGAATGGTGGGGCAGGCTCGAGGGGCTAGATGGCCTACTCCTGCTCCTATTTCTTATGTTCTTATGTAGGGATTCTATGATCACTTGCAGAGTGACAGTAAGATGATACTGATGTCCCACTGATAATGATTCAACAAAAAATAACTTCCAGTTTTAAGACGAGTCTTCTGTGGCTTTGATTACACTTCAAAACTTTCCAGGCAGCCATCTTAAAATCCAGACGGTACAGTAAAAAAGCAGATAGAAAGCAACCCTGGCAATATATCACATTCACTACAGATGGTCATATTACTGACTGAACAATATCATTTATATACTTTTTAGGTCAGAAAAAAATCCAAGAAATTCCATTCCGGAACAATCCAAGACCTCGAAAATAAAATGTCCCATATGGAACTATTCAGTATCTTAATTTAATCTTCAAACTTCCAAAAAGTGACTTGCTGCAAAATGCATCTGTACTTTAGTGTTGTCATTACAAGACCAGAACACATCGGAGTAGAATTAGGCCACTCAGTTTGCTCCACCCATTCAATCCTAACTGATATTTTTCACATCCCCATTCTCCGACCTTTCACCCATAACCCTGATCCCCTTATTAATCAAGGGCCTATCTATCATAAAGATATTCAATGACCTCAACTCCACAGCTTTTTGTGGCACAAAGTTCCACAGATTCACCAGTCTCTGGCTGAAGAAATTCCTCCTCACTTCTGTTTTAAAGGATTGTCCATTTAGTGCCCTCCAGTTCTAGTTTTTCCAAACATCTTCTCCATGTCCACTCGATCCAGGTCCTGCAGTATCCTCGAAGTTTCAATACAATCCCCCCTCATCCTTCTAAATTCCAACGAGTACAGACTCAAAGTCCTCAACCATTTCTCATACAACAGGCTCTTCATTCCAGGGATCATTCTTATGTACCTCCTCTGGACCCTTTCCAATTAAGAAGTCTCACAACACCTTCAGGTGAACGAGTACTTGTGTTCACAATCAGGGCATATAAAGACACTAACTCAATGTACAAGAACTGTCCTGGCTGGAGACAATACACATGTCTTTAACCTTGCTTGGCCCTCGCTCCACTCACATCGTCTGTACCTTTAAGACTTGATTACCTATAAAGACTTGCACTTCAACCATTGTATTGTAAATTGAGATTTGTCTTTGTATGCCCTGTTCGTGAACACAAAGTCCTCACTTACCTAATGAAGGAGCTTGAGACTCTGAAAAGCTGGTGCTGCTAAATAAACCTGTTGGACTTTAACCTGATGTTGTGAGACTACTTACTGCGCTTAGCCCAGTCCAACACTGGCATCTTCACATCATGGCCAAGACCAGCACATCATAACATTTCAAGTTAATAATCATGTCAAGTTAATATGTATGAATCTATTCAGTTCTTCATATGCCAAGCAAACTGATGCATTTTTACCTGAATAATCCATGAAACACACATGTAACTGTAACAGGCTCTAAAGGACAAACGCTGAAAAACTTTGACTCGACAGGAGGGTGTAATGGGAATCTGGTTGTGTTAAACAATTGTGGTTGTGAGCAAAAAAATACAGATACTGCTTAACTTGCTGATATTCCCTCCCCACCCCGACCAATTTATTTGGTAGGCTGTTAATAACATCTGGCTTCCTTCAATATCTACTGTACAATCAGCTGGTTCAGATAACAACAAGTACACATTTTGAGTGGATTAAACATTAACTGGATTTGAAGTTATCCATCCTGTTACAATTGCTTCCCCCATTTTGTTAGCCACAATGCCAGTTTCTCATGTGTGTTTCTGGCCAATTCTATTTCCTTCACCACCAAAAGAAACATCAAGCCTCCTTTCAAATGTCACAAGTGAGTGAATCTGTGGTGTTTTTGAGGCATGTATAAAATGCAGTGATACATTTATAAAAATGTTTTGTACTGGCTTTGATGCAATTTCAACTTGTTTGCATTCTCACACTCTGCCTCAAGTTATTTTGTCTCCTTTTGTTTTCAGTAATTCTCATTTGTAGTTCTGTTTAAGTTATTATTGCTTTTAATCAAGATCAGTCAATGACTCCATCATCCCAATATTATTTCCTTGGTTGCCATGTCTGAAAAACAGTGACTACACTTCAAAACACTTAATTATTGGTGAAACGTTTTGGGGCAGCCAGAGGTCACAGAAAGTTCTATACAAATATATGTTCCTTCTTCCTTTGATATATATTGCAATCCATTGAATACCTTCACATAGATTTACAGGTGATCTGTCAATTTACAACCAAACACTGCTCTTACCTCATTGGCGTCAAATTCGTTTTTCATTTTAATGTCATTCTTGGTGTGCAACACTCCTTCGATTCTTACACATGAAATTGTGGGGAACTCATCATATAATGTTAACTACTCATAAGACATATTTCTGATTGATTATTTGTAACATTTTATTCCCCCAAGAATACATATTTTTCATAAAATTTGTACAAGTACATTGGGTAACAGTTTAAATTTCACAAACTGCAAAACAGATCAGTTCATTTCATTGTGATACACTGAGGTGCTTCACTTCCCTTACAATTGTAGGCTATATTTACAATATTCATTTCATATCAATTATACAGCCCAAGGGGTTTTACATGGTTTCCACTCTCTGAATCCTTTAGTGGGAGGGCCTCAGACAGTGATTTGATCTGATTCATTACTGTCACATTTATTAGCATACAGTGAAAAGTATTGTTTCTTGCGTGCTATACAGACAGGGCATAGCACTCATAGAGAAGGAAAGGAAAGAGTGCAGAATGTAATGTTACAGTCATAGCTAGGGTGTGGAGAAAGATCAACTTAATGCAAGGTAAGCCCATTAAGTCTGACGGCAGCAGGGAAGAAGTTGTTCTCGAATTGGTTGATACATGTCCTCAGACTTTTGTATCTTTTTCCCGAAGGAAGGTGGTGGAGAGACAAGGTCCAGGGTGCGTGGGGTCCTTAATTATGCTGGCTGCTTTGCCAAGGCAGCGGGAAGTGTAGACAGAGTCAGTGGATGGAAGGTTGGTTTGCGTGATGGATTGGGGTACATTCATGACCTTTTATAGTTCCTTGCAGTCTTGGGCAGAGCAGGAACCATACCAAGCTGGGATAAAACCAAAAAGAATACTTTCTAAGGTGCATCTGTACAAGTTGGTGAGAGTCGTAGCTGACATGCCAAATTTCCTTCGTCTTCTGAGAAAGTAGAGGCGTTGGTGGGCTTTCTTAACTACAATGTCGACATGGGGGGACAAGGAGAGGTTGTTGCTGATCCGGACACCTAAAAATTTGAAGTTCTCGACCCTTCCTATTTCATCCCCGTTGATGTGGACAGGGATATGTTCTCCTCTACGCTTCCTGAAGTCAATGACAATTTCCTTTGTTTCGTTAATATTAAGGCAGAGATGATTGTCACCACACCAGTTTACTCAATTCTCTATCTCAGTCCTGTACTCGGTCTCATCTTTGTTTGAGGCCACTGACGACACCACTACGGTGGTGTCGTCAGTGGCCTTCCCTGTTGAGTCTTTGCTGCCTCAACACTGAATGCATTGCTCAGCAGTAGTCCTGGACCAAGGAATGCCAGTCTGCAATACTCTCGTATCTTATTTGTAACAGTAACTGGCAACTATTTCTCAGTTGCAAGATATGCAATTTTAAGAAACTACCTTGAATACATTCAATAGGTTTGTTCCCTTTCATGCTTATGCAACATTTCTCTCAATATACAAGAAAGATAAATTCTTGTATTAACACCACATTTTCCAACTGACTTCCCTGATGAAAAGAAGATGAGAAACGTAATTCAACTATGAGGTAACCTTGTGCTTGAGGCAAACACAAACATTTCTACAATAGATGCACAAATAGCTTCTGTTTGAACTATACAGATTAGCCTCCTTTATGGGTCTCCAGTCAGCCATCTGGTCAAACTTTTCAAGGGATTTCAATATCAGAAGGTCCTCAGATACGAAGGGCAACTCATCAGAAAATTATCCATAATTTTATATTTATTCATGTCAGTACACGAAAAGTTGTGCAGAAAAGCATCTATAATTTTGTTGTTAATCCTCGATTGTGCAAGAGGCTCTGCCACTGACTCATCAGTCAAAAATTAACGAGAAACCTAGTGTTCATGCTTTGGAGACAATTATAATTCAATTATACAACAACCTGACCGTTTACTCAAGTGAACCTTATTTTTTGATTAAACTCCATATTGACAAAGTGAATGAACTAATGCCATGTTAGATTGGAATAAAAAGACATTATTTTTGTCACACAATTGTCCGAACTTATGAAAGACAGTGGCAGCTCTTATTGAAAGGAAACCTGCAAATTCAGGAAGAGTTTGTATTAATATACAAAACAATTGAAATGACACATAGGCAAGCAGATGGCACAAAGATTGGACGAGTGGTTAACGGTGAGGTGGAGTGCCTTGGGCTACAAGAAGATATAAACTGAATGGTCAAATGGGCAGATAAGTGGCAAATGAAATTAAACCCTCAAAAGTGGGAGTAATTTAACAAAATACTCAATGAATGGTAGGATACTAGGAAGTACTGTGAAACAAAGGGACCTTAGTGTGTTTGTCCACAGATCTCTGAAAGTGGAAGGGCATATGGAAGAGTGGTGGAAAAGGCATATGGACGCTTGTCTCTACGAATCAGGGCACAGATTACAAAAACAGGGAAGTCATGTCGGACTTGTATAAAACTTTGGTGAGGCCAAAGCTAGAGTGCCGTGCGCAGCTCTGGTCGCCACATTATCGGAAGAACGTGATTGCAGGGGAGATTCACCAGGATCCTGCCTGGGGTGGAACATTTAAGTTACAGAGAAAGGTTGCATAGGCTTGGGTTGCTTTCGTTGGAGCACAGAAGACTGAGGGGTGACCTGATCCAAGTGTACAAGGTGATGAGGGACATGGGCAGTGCGAATAAGGAGCAGCTGTTGCCCTCAGTGGAAGGGTCAGTCACAAGTGTTCATAGATTCAAGGTGAGGGGCAGGAGGTTTAGGGGGAATGTGAGGAAAAACTTCTTTACCCAGAGGGTGGTGACAGTCTGGAACATGCTGCCTGGAGGGTGGTAAAGGCTGGTCGCCACATATCCTTTAAAAAGTATCTGGATGAGCACTTGGCACATCATAACATGCAGGGTTATGGGAACGTGGAAAGAAGATTCGTGGAAAGAAGATTCAAGTGAATGTGGAAAGAAGCTTCGTGGAAAGAAGATTCAAGGAACAGATGGACAGAAATCTGAAGTTCTTGGAGACCTCTAAAGTTTAAAGTTACTCTTTGGAAACCCTCGAGTTTAGGGATGTTGGATTTGAAAAACTTTGATTTGATTTCTTCCTGTCCATCAGTCCATCTACTTTATTAATACTGCCCTTGTAAAATAGCTCATTAATTAACTTGCAGATTTTGATTCATGTATTTAAGTTAATGCAATGTTTAATTTAGGTGCTCATTTGTTGGTTTTGCAATTATACAATGCCAGATATAAATTCCAATAACCAGGGATATTTAGAATCCACTATCATTGTCCAAGCACTCCATAAAACACTTCACTAATTCAAAAGAATTCCAGTGTCATCAGAATATAGGCACGAGCAGGCCACTGAGCCCCTTAAACTGTTCCTCTGTTTTATGAGAATATGGTTTATCTGCACCATCTTTTCTCCTTATCTTTTGATATACTTGCATTATAATTTTCACAAAAACATTCGACTGAAAAGTAATATATTTACTCCACCCCCATCAGATTAACCAACAACGTGCTCCATCAGATATGTGTTGTTATAAAGACTTAATACACAAAAACATTGGTACAGGATAGACCATTTAGCTCCTCTAGCCTGTTCCATCAATGAACAAGGCCATGGCTGATCTGGGACCGAGATCCACATGTCTGTTTTGCCACATTTCTCTTCAAAGAATGGCTTGCATTTTTATAGCATCTGTCATGGCCAGAGAACATCCTAAAGGACTTCAAGCCAATAAAGTACTTCTGCAATGTGATCACTTTTGTTATGTGGAAACATAGCAGCCAATTTGCACACAGCAAGCTTTCACAAACAGTAATATGATAATGACCAGATTGCTTCTGTAATGCTGATTGAGGGATACTGTGGAGAACTCCACTGTAATAGTGCTGTAGGATCTTTTACATCCATGTGCTGGGGGAGAAAGGCCTCAGTTTAATGTCTCATCTGAAAGTCTGCACTATCCAACAGTACAGCTCCCTCTCAATATACACTGCAGCGTCAGCCTTAATTTTGTGCTCAAGTCTCTGTCCTTGAACTCATAACTTTGTGACTCAAGAAATGAGAACAGACGCTGACACATGAAGTGATCTAGCACTGAGCGCCCTTTACAGAAGAAAGTTTCAAAATTCTATCACCTGTAAATAGAAGAATTTCCTATCTCCACTCCTGAAAAGTCTACCTCAGACTTTTAGACTATGACCTCCAGTCCTGGACTTCCCAACCAATGGAAACAGTCTCCAACTACCCGACATCTTCCCCTGAAAATCTTGAAAAGAATCTTTGATCAAATCACCTGTAACCTTTTAAATTTCAGAGAATACAATCCCAGTACGTATCGTTTTTGCCTCATTATTTAACCCTTGGGAGTCCAAGTTATCATTCCTGTAAGCCTACACTGCACTTCCTCCAAAGCTTCCTGGGCAGTTTTTAAAAAAATCTATCACTAATATGGCACAAATGAAAACACTTCAGCACTACTGGAATTAAGTTATGCTTTTTTTCCTCCTCGGCACTCAAACTAATTTAACAAATAAGAGGAAAATGTATACAGTACACTACTATGGATAAATAGCAGTTTCAACAGTATCCTGGGGTTATTCTAAGAAAAACTGGACACAAAGGTTCATTTATCAAAGATAGAAACAAGAAACCCCATATTTCATGCCCCCTTTTGCAATTGCTGCATTAAGGCATAAATACCAAAACAGATTAGATTTGGATCACTAACCAATCAATAACCTCAGTGACAGCCCCATGGGTACTGAATAATAAAATACAGCTACTTTCCTGTGCTGTTTGTACCAGCCACATCATATAATACTCTTCTAAATTGTTTACAATCATAATACCAGCATTAAACTTCACTGCAGGCAACACTTCCAAGACACAGAACTCCTTTAGTCAGCCTACAAAAGATGCAATTTGGAAGATTCAGTAACAGCAGTCTTTACTCTGAGTATCCTTCTTATTCTTCTTGATAATGTCACAATGTATAAATTGTTGGAAAACTTGACATAAAAAATGCATTTTAAAGCCAAATGTTAGTGAAAACTACCTATTTAGTGTGAAATTGAGTTCAATCCTGATGAGGACAAAACATTATATTGACAGAATATAAACAGACCACTTGGTCCCACACGTTCAGCCAGTATTTATGTGTCACACAAGTCCCTTCTCATCTTACTAGCATGTCCATCTATTCTTTGTCCCCAGTACTTACCTGACTTTTTTCTAAATGCTTCAATACCACATGCCTCAAGCATTCCATACAGTGGCAAGTCCCAAATGATCATTACTGAGTAAAGATGCTCCCCCTCAATTCCCGATTTGACTCATTAGCGAAGATCTTATATTTATTCATGGCCTCTGAGTTCTCTGTCCCATTCACCTCAGCTATCCCCATCTGGACAGATTTCAATGTTATAAAGCTCATAATGTTCTCTGCAGACATACTTTAAGTCAGGAGTTGGCATCTATCTCTGCATTGCTGCGCAGCTTTTAATGCTCGATGGAATTTCATCTCAACCCATCAATGTATCATTTTATTTCACTCTCTCATGCCCCTAATAACATCCAACTGTTCAAAGGATCATAAGATTTTCACATAGTTTACAATAATTGCTGTGATGGCAACCTACAGAACACACAAACCTACACTGTTGGATATTCACCCATCTCAAAAATGATTATCAATCATAACATTGCACAGGATTTTTTAAAAGCTGTGCCCATAATATATGTTTCAATTAACAGCCACAACGTTCAGTGAATTTTGATGTTCAACATCCAAATATCGTCATTCATATGACACCATGCCTTACCCATCATTTCACTCCTAGAGTGCTAATGATGGAGACCAACTTACGTCTAAGCCAATAAAGGCACAGAAACATATGCTTTTACAACAAGCTGCACAAGGAAAAGTACCAGTATTAATTGAGAAAATTGATCAACTAATTAACAAGTGAGGAATGGCCCTGAACAGGAACCTTAAAACTCTTATAAAATATTATGATACTTAAAGAACACTGCAATATCAATGAAATACCATACTCTTTATAAGCTGACAAAACCACATGAAAGATCCAAGCTGAGATATTGGGACTGTGAATGAAAAGACCTTGAAGGCCAGGAGACAGCTTCTCTTTTCCCCAGAAATACATTATTTAATGTTGCTTGTGGAAAAAAAATGTAGCTGCAAAGAAAACACAAACTATACTTAAATTATTTTGGAAAGGGTTTTGTTCAAATCATAAGAGATATCCAAGGGAGTGAAAATAAAGCATTTTTGCCTGCTGATTTCAAACTTAAGATATTTTAAAGCAGTCTTTATTATACAGAGAGGGGTCCATTTCCAGGCAAAAAAAAGGAAGCAAAAGTGAGCTTTTTCTTTGCCTAATTTCCTCCATATTCTCCCCAATACAAAAGGCATTCTGAAGGTAAGCCATTGCAACTCCAAATCAAAATGCCTCAGATGAAGGATAAAGCTGTCTTTGCCAAGATTGAGGTTAAGTCCAAGGTTGTTAGGGGAAAGCAAGACCTGCATAAAAACAGAATCAAGTTTTGAAATACCAAAAAAAATCTCATTCAAAGACTTAAACACAAAAATCAGAGTAAGATTATCAGTAAGACTTGGGACAGTGACTCAAGTCCAATTCACACAAAACTGAACTGCAGGAAAATGAGGGTTATGTGCTCAACATGAAGCAATGCTTATTGAAACTCGAGAAAAGCATCTAAAACTAAGATGCTTTGATGCTTACACTTAGCGCACACATTTTCTTGTGCATCATAAGCCTGAGTTCTTTCACTTTACTTCTGAATACAGTATTTATAAAGGCCTAAAATATGATATTTGAAGCCTGAAGGAAGGCGAGACCAAGCAAGTTGTAAAGTTAGTTTAAAAGAATGAAATCAAAAAAATGCATGAAATAAATTAAGTAAAACGAGAAACAGCTAATATGGAAGAAGAGATGGGAAAATCCAAGCAAAAGGAGGCACAAACTTCCATAGAAAAACGAAACAAGATGCTTGCTAACTACAATATAGCCAGTTCCATAATTGTTAAAAATAAGCATGATACAATGTAGTTACTGTAAATAACTTTGATAATATGTCCAAATTGCAACAAATTCTGGCCTTTTAAAAAAGTGGATAGCTACTACCTTTGGACCTCTTGATTAATATACCTTTGTGGATGATTAATGCACTTCCAGAGGTCTAATAACTCAGTTTTTCAAAGTATTTATGCTTTTCTCCTAAACTAATTTTATAACTTAAATTCTTTTCCCTTTTGGTCCCTGTTGCCTACATTTTATTTCACTGGAATGTATTTTTGAAAATGGGCTCTAATCGCCCATTTTTCTGCTGCTCAAGCTTGAAGCACCAACACCATTCTCCCTAGAGGACTAAAAAAAGGAAATTCATCCTGGCTTGTTCAAATCATAGTTTGTTAAAAGGTAGAAAACAAAACTTGTGTTCAAATTGTTGAGTCTGAAAAATACTATGAGCTTGGTAATATAGCAGAAAGATATTGCAGTGCTTTTTTTGCACTGATTCACTAGTATTGTAGATGCTCAAATAATTTTCTATCCTTCATTTTGAACCAGGCTTGATTTTCTGGCTAAATATAAACAGAAAATGCAGCATTTGTGGAGTGAAAAACTGAGTTAACATTTGTGATTCTGATGAATGGTCACCAACCTAAAATGTTAACTCAAATTCTCTCCACAGATTATGCCTGACCTACTGAGTACTTCCAGCATTACCTATTTTTATTTCAGATTTCCAGCGTCTGCAGTATTTTGGTTTTGATCCCCTGGCTTGACGATAATGGTAGACTAAAGGATATTGTGGGCTAAGAGATTACACATTATGGTTGAATATAATACTGCTGCTGGTTGTCCACAGTGTGTCATGGGTGCCCAGTTTTGTGCTACATCTGCTCTGATTCTGTGCCATTTAACATGAAGGTAGTATCACACAACATTGCTTGATAGAGCAGACGCAGCACGGTTTCGTTAAGGGGAAGTCGTGTCTGACAAATTTACTGGAGTTCTATGAGGATGTGTCTCGGGCGGTGGATAGAGGAGAGCCGGTGGATGTGGTGTTTCTTGATTTTCACAAGGCGTTTGACAAGGTACCTCACAAGAGGTTATTACAGAAGGTCAGGGAACATGGAGTTGGGGGTAGGGTGTTAGCGTGGAATAGAGGATTGGTTGTCAAATAGGAGGCAGAGAGTGGGGGTCAACGGGTGCTATTCGGATTGGCGGTTGGTGACTAGTGGAGTGCCCCAGGGGTCGGTGCTGGGGCCTCAGCTATTTACCATTTATATAGATGATCTGGAGGAGGGAACCGAGCGTATGGTGTCGAAATTTGCTGATGACACCAAGATTGGTGGAACGGCAAATTGCACGGAGGGTGTGGAGAGTCTACAGAAGGATCTAGATAGGCTGGGCGAATGGGCCAGGAACTGGCAAATGGAATTTAATGTTGGCAATTGCGAGGTGGTCCACTTTGGTAGGAATAATGGTAGGAAGGATTATTATTTACGGGGAGAAAAACTGTAGCAGGCGACGATGCAGAGGGACCTCGGGGTCCTTGTGCACGAGTCGCAAAAACCCAGCCTGCAGGTGCAGCAGGTGGTCAGGAAGGCGAATGGGATGCTGGCCTTCATAGCGAGGGGGATTGAATATAAAAGTAGGGAGGTCTTGCTGCGGCTGTATAGGGCACTGGTGAGGCCGCAGCTGGAGTACTGTGTGCAGTTTTGGGCGCCGTACTTACGCAAGGATATTTTGGCCTTGGAGGGAGTGCAGAGGAGGTTTACTAGGCTGATGCCAGAGTTGAGGGGGTTGAGCTATGAGGAGAGGCTGAATAAACTAGGCTTGTACTCGTTAGAGTTTAGAAGAATGAGGGGAGATCTCATTGAGACGTATAAGATGATGAATGGGATGGATAGGATCGAAGTGGAGAGACTCTTCCCACTCAGAAAGGACGGTAGGACTAGGGGGCACAGCCTCAAGATAAAGGGGGGGCGGTTTAGAATGGAGTTGAGGAAGAACTTCTTCACTCAAAGGGTGGTGAATCTCTGGAATTCTCTGCCCATTGAAGTGGTGGAGGCTACCTCGCTAAATATTTTTAAGACGCGGGTTGATGGGTTTTTGATAAGAGAGGGGATTAAGGGTTATGGGGAGAGGGCGGGAGTGTGGAACTGAGCCACGACAGATCAGCCATCATCTTACTGAATGGCGGGGCAGGCTCGAAGGGCTAGATGGCCTACTCCTGCTCCTATTTCTTATGTTCTTATGATGGAAGGTGCGGCATCCACGCCACAAAGAATGTGTGGTCATCACTCCGACCAATATTGCCCTCTGAGGCCTCAACCACCTATAAGAACAAGAAACATCACGCACATGGATACATTACAACCAGCAGGTTCCTTTCCAAGCTACATGTCATCCTGTCTTGAACTATAGTGCTGTTCCATTACCGTTGTTGGGTCAAAAACCTAAAACTCCACTCCAAACAGCACTTCGGTTGTACCCACACTAGATGGGCTGCAGAGGTTGATGGCAATAGTTCATCGCTACCTTCTCCAGGGCAACAAACGTCGGCCTTGCCAGCGATACTCACAAATGACAATCGTCTTAATCTTTATAGGTTTTAACATATTACCTGATCAAGCCCAATCCATTATACTATAACTACAGGTGCACTTGGTGCACTCAAAGGAAATACAGATCTGCAAATAACCCACAATATTAAACAAATAACATCCACAGAAGAATAATGCATATGAATGTTTCATAAATACGTAATGGCATTGCAAGCCAACACAAAAAAGCTCAAGTTTCATAATCAACATTAAAAGTCCTTCAAAAACACAAATATTTTGCCAAATACTTCTTTTCAAATACATGGAATTTCCAGCTTATAACAACTTTTTGATAACAATATTCTAATTTCCCATTGCAGTTTTTTTCCTATATTAGACAAAAATATTGTAATGACCTCAATGAAGCTGATGAGGTGAGCCTCTTGGAATATGAGCTCCCTGATTGAGGTCATGACTGTCCTCTAATCAGGGAGTCTCACCTGTTCATTCAGTAGTGTCAGAGCTATTGACACTCCAGATCCTGACTTTGTGCCTGAAGCATTCTAAGGGATGGAATTGAGTTCATAAATATAAGGAATCTGGTGAAGGGACATCATCATCTGAGGGGTTATTTCGAATATCAAATGGTGAGAAAATTGAGGTATTTCAGTTAAGGGAAATTTATTTAATACTTCAAGTAAAGTGGGCGGCACAGTAGCACAGGGGTTAGCACTGCTGCTTCACAGCAACAAGGACCCGGGTTCGATTCCTGGTTTGGGTCAATGTCTGTGTGGAGTTTGCACGTTCTCCTTGTGTCTGCATACGTTTCCTCTGGGTGCTCTGGTTTCCCCTCTCATTCTGAAAGGCGTGTTATAGTTAGGCGCATTGAGCTGAACAGGTGCCGGACTGTGGGAATTTCACAGTAAACTTCACTGCAGCGTTAACGTAAGCCTTATTTTTAACTAGTAAATAAACTTGGAAAATCTTTAATCCAAAATATACTTCAAAGGCCAACAGATTTACCGTTGAAACTGATGTAAAATAATAATCTCCTCGTTGTATTTTTTAGAAGACTGAAGAACTAACATTGTGATATTTTATCTTGGAAAACGTAGTGGTTTTATATTACTAGCATAAACTCTTCAGTATCAGAGCTTGTTTTCAGACAATAGTCAGGTTGCTATCACTATGACATAAGCCCTCCAAATTCCAGACAATTAAGTTGGCCTGCCCAAAATACTTAACGCTCAAGCAATCTTATGTTGCCACCGGCAGCCATGGAGATAGAGCTAAGGCCCAACTTACCTTAGCAGATTATGTCACGAAGTAAATTAGGAGGTTATTATCTCAAGAATTCACATTATCAGTGTGCATAAATTATGTGAATCTATTCACAAAATAGTCCAGATCACATCGCAAACAAGTTCCACTAGTTTTGCATAAGGAGTCAATTACCTTCAATACTCCAAGGTATAAGGTAACATTATATTTCTAACACTCTCAACTGCAAGGTTAAAGAAATGAAAATTCAATTACACTTAAAATTTATTGCTTAAGGGCAGTAATTAATAAAGGATTTAAAATAGATATTTGATTGTGCTTTTTTTATTGGCGTGGGTGTCAGCATTGATATGTCTTGCAATTAATTTTGGCATCAGAAAACAGCTAAAAAAAAGAAATCAGATTTTCCTATCTTACTACACAACCAGCAAAGAAAGCAGTTGACAGTAATGAAAAATGCGCCAATTTAATATCCCAAACTCCTCAGCCATATTTACAGGTCATTGAAGTATTGTGTGGCAATAAAAACTAAGTTTTGGTTCCATTCTAAGACCAAAGTTGTGTGTACTTGATTCTCAGTTTTGCTTCCACGAAAAGTGATGCAAGTAGTCATCATAGCTCTTGCATTACATAATAAAATGTACTTTCTCGGTTATGTGGATGATGTTTTTATAGGGCGTGGCCTTGCTAAACAATACTCTTTTTCAATATTATTCTGGACTCAGAAATTCAAGGGCAATATGGTTAGATTTGCCAGTCACATAAAATTTCAGTGGGGTAGGGGGTGAATACAAGAATCCAAGGAAACAGTTCACAAATTATAGAATCAGCTGGATAAAATAAGTGTGTGCAGGCAAAACAATTGTAGATGAAATTCATTCTAGAGAACTGCGAAGTATTACATATAGGAAGGAAAGAAGTAGCCAAGTTGAAAAGAAAGTCTGTCAATTTGAATAGTTACAATGCCTTATAGGTGCAACTAATACATGGCTTCCCAAATTCTGGGTTGCCACTCAGTGGGGTACCAAGATGAGATTTTGAGTCGCAAGCTCCAAAGTTGCAATGACTGTTGTGGAGATTGACTGATTTCTAAAAGCCCTGTTTGCTGAGGCCCGACTGCTTTTGAAAAAAAGGAATCTGCAAAAATGTACAGTTTTTTTTGGAAAGCCCCTGCCTTTTCATCAGCTTCCCACACAATTTCTGTTCCTCACATCCCCTGGTCGAAAGTTAAAATCCCCCACACCCTCCCACAACAACTTAAGCTTCCCCACACCCTCTGCTCAACAATTTTAAAACCCCCAAACTTTCATTCTATGGCCACATGGAATCTGAGGCATCAAAATGTGGTCACACTGGGACAAGGTTTGGAAAGCACTGAGGAGCTATTGAAAAATTAAAATGTTTAGCTGCGTCATCAAAACAGTACATTGTAACTGAGGAATGTGTATTCAAACTGGTCAATGTTCTAGTCTAGTCATACCTCGAAGACAAGGAAGATAACCCAAGAAATAGCGTTCAAGAGTTTTAAAATAGCAAAGATTTAAAACACTAGTAAAGACTATTAGAACTGAATGGATTAGCTTAGGATAAAAATCACAGACTGCTTATATTTATTTTACAGAGATACTGTCTGCATAGAAACACATATAACTGCAGTTAGATAATTTAAACATTTATTTTTCAAAGTGTATTACTGAATAGGCATACATCTTAGCTAATGGCACAGGGTTTGAAGGCATCATGGGCAATAGGCCAGTAAAGTGATCAACATTTCTTATAACAATTCATCCACAGAAGCACAGCTCTTACCTGCATGGGTACCAGACAGGTCAGTGAATGAGACATTTCACTGAGCAAGGACAAGCTGGTGGTTCCAGACACTTCATGAATAGGGCAGATAAAATTCTAGGACAGGGGTAGTCAGGCAGAAACCACTGGGACTTATTGTTCCCATCCTGTCAGAGAATATCTGTAATTGGCCAAGATATATGACATTTATTAATGATGACTGACCTGGATTAATGATGATTGGTCATGATGACCAGAAGGTGGGTAAAATGTCCTTTGAAAGTTGTATAATTATATTGTCATTGTGATGTAACTTTGAAGTAGAATTGGACTGCCCAGCCCTTCTCTCCCAGCATGTGTTGATCAATGAAGAAATGTCTTTCATCAGGATACTGTGTCAAGAGTCTTTGTATCAGCTATAGTTAAGCTCAATACTCAGCCTTTGAAAAAATACCATACAGAGTTGTACAGATAAAGCTACTTGGCTGATCCTAGTTTGAAAGGTCAGAATTATACAGAAAAAAGAGAGGTTAAATTCGGGTTTTTCAGTGTCAGTCATCACAGAGGTAATCTTATGAAGGTATGCAGGATAGCAAAGGGGATGGAAAGGGTCAAGCGATAACACATTGCAAGAGTACAAAGAGACATTGGTAAGGACTGACATTTTAGGAAACCTTTATAAAACCAGTGTTCACTTGTAATGGAAACAAAAGCTGTAAATAGGGCGAGGTCAGGCTGGGGGGTAGGGGAATGGTGCTGTGAAGCCCTCTGGGTGAATTAATGGTCATTCTCATCTGTGATTTTGGCACAGTATAATTTGGCCAGCTACCAAAAAATATGGTAGTATTATTTCAACTTCCTAATCCTATCTTACCGTTTTTGTTCCAGGTCAAGCACACCAGAAACTTCAGGAGCAACATTTCATTTCTCTTCTGCAGAATTTTGGCCTGAACATTTATTTTGGCAACTAGATGACAGCCAAGGCACTCTTACCTCCAGACCAGAAAGTTATGTCCAAATCCACTCCAGAATTTGAGCACAATAACTCAGGTTGACACCAAAGCAGTACTGAGGGAGAGTTGCATGGATGGAGACGCTGTCTTTGTAAAGTTTATTTATTAGTCTCAACTAAGGCTTACATTAACATTGCAATGCAGTTACTGTGAAATTCCCCTAGTTGCCACATTCCGGCACCTTTTTCGGTCAATGCACCTAACCACTTTTTCAGACTGTGGGGGGAAACCCACGCAGACACATGGAGAATGTGCAAACGCCACACAGTGACCCAAGCTGGGAATCGAACTGAGGTGCCTGCACTGTGAGCAGTTCGGGGACAAGCCGGTTGGTGGTGTTGTGGATAGTCTGGAGGGATGTCAGAAGTTGCAGCATGACATAGATAGGATGCAAGACTGGGCGGAGAAGTGGCAGATGGACTTGAACACAGATAAATGTGTAGTGGTCCATTTTGGCAGGACCAATGGGATGAAGGAGTACAACATCAAGGGTAAGAGTCTTAGCAGAGTTGAGGAGCGGAAGGATCTTGGGGTCCAGGTCCATAGGACGCTCAAAATCGGCCTCGCAGGTGGAGGATGTGGTCAAGAAGGCATACGGTGTACTGGCCTTCATGAATCGAGGGATTGAGTTTGAGTTCAGGAGTCAGGAGGTAATGCTGCAACTTTAAGACCCTTGTCAGGCTCCACTTGGAGTACTGTGCGCAGTTCTGGTCGCCTCACTATAGGAAGGATGTGGAAGCTATTGAGAGAGTGCGAAGGAGATTTACAAGGACGTTGCCTGGATTGGGAGGCATGCCTTATGAAGATAGGTTGAGGAAGCTAGGTGTCTTCTTCCTGGAGAGACGAAGGTTGAGAGACGACCTCATAGAGGTTTATAAAATGCTGAGAGAAATAAATAGGATGGATTCTCGGAGGCTATTTCCCAGATCTGAAATGGTCGCTACGAGAGGACACCGGTTTAAGGTGCTGGGAAGCAAGTACAGAGGAGATGTTAGGGGTAAGTTTTTTCACTCAGAGGATGGTGAATGAGTGGAATTGGCTGCCGGTGGTGGCAGAGGCGAACTCGCTGGGGTCTTTTATAAGACTTCTGGATGAGTATTACGGGACTTAATGGGATTGGGAGTTACAAATAGTTCTATGGCTTGGTAGGTATGGATGCGATCGGCGCAACTCGTGGGCTGAAGGGCCTATTTGTGGTGTAGTGTTCTATGTAAGACGCTAGCTTCTCAGGTGGGTGTAAGATCCATGGAAAAATTTTGAAGAACAGAGGAGGTTTCCCCAATATCCTGATCAACAAAGACCCTTAAACATCATGCAAACAAATTCACTGGTCTTTATCAGATTGCTGTTTGCAGGAATTTGCTGTGCACAAATGGGCTGCCACACACTACAAAATGACTACATTCAAAAATACTTCACTAACTGCAAAGTGCTTTGTCATGTTCTGTGACATGAAAGGCACTATATAAAGACAGACCGCTCTTTCATGGATCTTAAGCCATCTTCACTGTTTCCATGCGACTTTCTTCCAAATTTCACTCATGTTACTTTATCATCTTTTAGCTCTTCTGTCACCGCACATTTTCACAATTAGCTGAGATAATTGCTGATTCTAACATATATTCCATTTCCAAATTTTCTTCGATCCATGTTTGTGCTATAAGTGTATCCACTGGTCTTCTATTTACCAGTATTCAGCATATTTAACCAGTGACTTTGACATCTTTTTCATTTTCGCTAGTCTTATAAAGGGACTTGCTTACTTTCTTTTCCCAGTTCTGAGAAAGAACGTCTATTGGTCTAAAACATTCACTATTTTGTGTTTTATCAGATGCTAATGTATAAAACATAAATGTTATCAATACATAACAGACCATAACATTGCATGCCAACATCATGTAGTCTCAAAGGAACAAACTGCTGTGCATGTGCTGTGGCATGAAGCAGTCATGTAATATAGCTGTACATTTCCAGTTATTTTTAAAGGTAAAGGATCCTGTACAAATCACTTCAAATAATTCAACCACATCCAACAATCACTGGGTTGATGGATTTCCAATGAAGAAGATTAACAATTTGCAACAGTGCTTCAATGGCAGTGAAAATGAATTACTGTTTGTGACGACATCACCAATAATGCAATAAACAAATTAATAAACAATTCTTTTGTATCGACATTTTTATAGTTCCGTTCGGAGAACTCACTATTAGTTCCTTAGTGTAACGTACAACCACCTTGACATGAATACAGAGCTCAATATTTCACTCACACCATCATCCTTTTTTGAAAGGATAAAATATCCTCATGCTGTGATATAAGCTAGCAAAAAAAAATGCTGAAAATGTGCAGCGATACAGAATGGGAAAAGTAGCTCCCCAAAAAACAAAGTCTGACCTTCGATACACATCAAGAACTACATTGCAGTGTGTGGAATATACTACAATATGCCACAGAGGTTGGCTATAACAGGAAGGCAAAGAAACATGTAAGAATTAAAACGTGCAAGAAATGCACTGTACTCTCCAAAACTGGAAACTTGCTCCAGGCTATCTGGTGAATTGGATTTTTCTTTCATTGGTCTTTGATGAAAGACAGCAGCAGACGCCTCAGAAGTCTTAACTTGTTGCATGAGTTTTAAAACTAAAATCAAAAAATTTCAGTGATTCACTGCAAGTTTAACTGTATCATGTTCTAACAACTAATAAAGGAGAGAATCGACATACAATAACCTTTTTTGATTATCAGTCTTTAAAGGTACACTTTCTAAAAAAAAAATCAAATTACTGACCAATTTGTAGAATATTGCTGTTGATTGGCAATTTCTAAAATACAATCCAACAGTCAGTACCAAAGCAAGAAAGTTAAATTATGAAATGTTCAGCAATTCACAATCACAATTATACAGGTAGTTTAAAGTGAATTCTCAGTTTGAATGCATCTTCAATACAGGCATTCATGAGTAGAGACCAAGCATTTCCCTGAGGTGGCAGAGTAGGAAGAGGAAACAAAATCAAAGAAAGGTATCACAGACCAATCCTAATATACTTTAGCTTCCCACCTCCAAAAAAATTTCGAAGTGATCGATGTTCACCCAAATCATATGGAATACAAATTTGTAAAATAAAACTGATCAATTAGCTTCACAATACTCAGCATGGTTCAAATAACACAACAACCGTATTGGAGCTTATAGTGCATTTCAAATTGGATGCTATCAGTTCTCTTTCCCTCCCTTCTGCATTATAACAGTGACTATACTTCAAAAGCACTTAACTAACCATAAGATACTTTTGGGCATCTGAAGTCACAAAAAGGACTACATAAATGCATGTTTTACTTTTTCCTTCCATGTTGGAACATCTGCCAATATTACATGCACACAGAAAATTAATAAGAAGCAGGTAAACCCCATGTCTCTAATCACGTACAGAACTTTACATCTTTTTGGATCTTCTGAAATGCCATGATGATAACTGGACAGCCTTGGTCACTTTATGACTAAACTTCCAAGGCAGACTAAATTCACAATAAAAAGATTAAGCCAATTCTTGCACTTCAGAGCCTTCTGCTCCAACTGTTACTTCAAACGACTAATAATAAGTGCCCAGAAGCTTTGGAACTCCACTTTGTTCCAATTAGATAGATAGTTATTATGGCATGGTTCAATCATCATATTAGTCTAGTCCAAAAATTATACAGCCAATATGCTCCAAATAGTCTTAGTTTGAGGTGGTTTCTTACTTCAGCTCTAATAATTTAAGAGCATGGTGTGAGACTTCACAGGGAGTTAAGAACATGAAGCCACCCACCAGTACTACATATCTCCCAGTGTTGCTATCAAAAGCAACTAAGAAGGAAAATAAACCAAGAGTGTGAAACTATCAGCATCTAAAAAATTATATGAAGTAAACATTGAATAGAGAGGCCGACTGAACGGCGAGTGACTAGTTAAATGATTCCTTTCTTTAAATTGACTGGAGACGAATGGCTGTATTTGACACAACTGAAGGGCTGTGATGTTAGGCATTATAAATGCGTATAAAATGTCTTATTGTTAGGTGTGGGTCAATTCGTAGCACTCTCACTTCTGAATCAAAAATTGTGACTACAATGGGACTACAGAATCCCACCACCAGCAAACAGTACTGTGCCATCTCCCTCCTAAATACTGGAGACAAATTTTACATCTTTCTTGCTTTATTATTTTAAACAATGGTTACAGTAAATCTCCCTTTAAACTTAGGAAGAACATTGTTTTAATGCCTTTGATCCCTTACACGTCTACTTTTAGAATGACGAGAATCTAATTGACTCCCATCGTAAAGTTTGTTCAGCATTCACAATTTCACCTTTTGCGAGGTTTCACAGGAATGTACCCCCAATGGATGGAGGGACTTTACAGTATATAAACCAAAGTCTTTTTTCTTTTTCTCTTGTCGAGTAATTACCCTGTAGAAGTCACAGCACATTTGAAGAATTTCATGAAAAGTTTACCTTTGACCCATTTTCATTTTCTGTTCTGGTGTGAAGGAGAACAATACAATGGTGCTTCTTTTCATGGTTTTTCTCTGAATGTGAACAATACAGTGCCAAATCAAGATAGATTAATGGCAGCAGAGACAGCAAACATACAGCAAAGATCTTGCTCCATCTGTCACAGATTATGCAAAACTTATGCGTGATTTAGCCAAGCATCAAGTCAAAACCGACTCGCTCTTTTCAAAATACATAAACCCACAGACCAAACATAAGCATGACACTGTTAATGTGTTGTCATTATCAACTGTAACTGTGGTTCTTGAACACACAAAAAAAACAACTAAGCATGGCCTTTTGGAATACCTTGCACAAGATCTGCTGTGAAAAGTTGCATGTTCCGATTTGTTCCTGCGAAGTATCTACTGTTTTAGACACATTGGGAAAGATAAGGAATCAGACACAAGGTGGAAATGTATGAAGTAGTGTGTACCATAAAGCTGCAACAAAATGGCACAGAGGCCACAGAAAGGAACTTCTTCTGGGCAACAAGGAGAAATCCAGTGGATTTGCGACGTGAACTTTTAAAAAACCCAAAGTCAAGTCTGTTTCCCTTTACATTGTCCTCAACAACCAAAACCATACAGGGTCTGCCCCTCGCGCTTTAGCATGTACACCACATCAATGGCAGTCACCGTTTTGTGCTTGGTGTGTTGAGTGGAGGTCACGAGTCCCTGATCTCCAAAAACACCTTCAACACCTCGCAGACTTTCTCATAGATCAAGCCGGAGATACGCTTGATGCCTCTGCTGTGAGTCAGTCGCCTGACGGCAGGCTTGGTAATGCCTCGAATATTGTTGCGGAGCACTTTGCTGTGCTGCTTGGCTCCACCTTTACCACTTTTCCCTCTACCTGACATGATCAATACCTAACAATTAACCAAAACTGAAGGTACATATGGGAAACTAGAGACAATAAATGGCCATGAAATTAGGAGAGCACAAATTGGATTAAAAACTGGTTCGAAAAAAAGAAATAAAGGAATTATGCAAGTTCCTTGGACTGAATACAACAGTAGTATCCCAGGGGAGAGATCTGTTCTGGGATCACTTCAATTCAGTGAATTGAAATATAAATTTAGCATATTAGGTAACTGTGTGGAGTTTGCATGTTCTCTCCACGTCTGTGTGTTTCTTCTGGTTTCCTCCCACAATCCAAAGATGTGCAGGTTAGGTGGGTGGGCCAAGCTAAATTGCCCCTTAGTGTCGCAAAAATGTGCAGACAGGGGGATTAGCAGAGTATATATGTCAGGTTAAGGGGATAGGGCCTGGGTAAGATGCTCTGTCAGAGAATTGGTGCAAATTTGATGGACTGAATGTCCTCTTTCTGCACTGTAGCAACGTTAGAATTCAACAGTGGGGTGCAAGTTTGCAGACAATAGTAAAATACTATAATTAAGTAAGGGCTAGAGGAGTTTGCAAAGCAGATATTGATATCGATATTGGCAACAACCGTGAGGTGGTGTTCGAGAACCACAGTTACAATTCATCATGACAACACATTAACAATGTCATGATTATGTTTGGTCTGTGGATTTATATTGTATTGTATAGATGTATTTTGAAAAGAGCAAGTCAGTTTTTAAAAGTAATACTTTAAATGGGGAAATGCTGGATGACATGGAAGAGTGGAGGATTTGATTTGATTTATTATTGTCACATGTATTAACATATACTGAAAAGTTTTGTTTCTTACACGCTATACAGACAAAACATACCGTTCATACAGAAGGAAACAAGAGACTGCAAAATGTAGTCTTACAGTCACAGCGAGGCTGTAAAGAAAGATCAAGTTAATGCAAGTTAAGTCCATTCAAAAGTCTGACAGAAGCAAAGAAAAGGCTGTTCTTGAATCAGTTGGTACGTGACTTCAGATTTTAACTTTTCTCTGAAGGAAAAAGGTGGAAGAGAAAATGTCTGGAGTGCGTGGGGTCCTTAATTATGCTGGCTGCTTTGCTGAGAAGTGTAGACTGAATCAATGGATGGGAGGCTGGTTTGCATGATGAATTAGGTAACGTTCATGTTTTTCTGTAGTTCCTTGTGGCCTTGGGCAAACCAAGAGCCGTACCAAGCTGTGTTACAACCAGAAAGAATGCTTTCTATGGTGCATTTGTAAAAGTTGATGAGAGTCGTAGCTGACATGTCAAACTTCCTTAGTCATCTGAGAAAGTCGAGAGTTGGGCATATTTGGTTCAGAAGCCATTAAAATCAGTGCCTAAAATGTATAAGGCTATAAAAATTATAACTGAATACAATAACACTTACATGACAGTATCTATAGAATATAAACACTGAGATGTGATGGTAAATCTATAAAGAACTTCAGTGATACAATGTTAGGAAATGTATGTAGCTTTGAGCACACGATAGGATTGTTGAGGCAGAAGCATAATGCAAAACAAATTCACATGAATGCTGACAGGTATGAGAAAATGCAAGTTCAACGAATTTGGGCAGCTGATATGACAACACAGAAATTTGCAGGATGGTAGGAAGTACTCAAACCTGTAAGCTATGTGACAGGGATACAATGCATCTTGTTTGTGATACACAGTGCTATTTTCTTGTTAAATAAAAAGTCAAACTGGCCTTTGACTGCTGGAACCTGGATTGAAATCAATTCAGAGCAACATAATGGAAATCTGATTTGCCATTATCAGAGTTCTACGTGAAGTCAGTTTGGCCTAGCCTAAATCCAGTTCCTATGATCCAATAATTATGCCTAATTTGTGAAAGAATGCAAGACATATTATCACATGATGTAATTGTGGCAGGCATAGATGCATTTATGGGGAAGCGAGATGAATAGAACAAGGGAGAAAGGAGCAAAAATACAAGTTGACAGGGTTAAATTAAGGAAGGTAAGAAGGTGTTGTTGCAAAGCCTAAACAGCAATATGGACCTGATAGAAACTGTATTTCCATGATTGAGAGATTAAATGCAAGTCATTGAGGACAGGGAGCAGCAGACACCTTTAAGTAGATGATAGCAAGGCTGCAGAATGTATGACTGGAGTTCATGATTGAAGGATTGACCAAGTCAACATTTATCATCAGTTTTTTTTATATGGCTGGGAAAGAGAATAAAAGGATATGGGAAGGAGTCACATGGAATAATGACTACTACTCCAAAACATTTCAGTAAGCATAACATGGGCTGGTTGGGCCCCAACAACCTACTTTCCACAGTGTAACCTGCATGTAGGAGGGTGAAAAACACAATGAAGAAAGATGGAGAGAACCATAAATAATTATAGTAAATAATTTTCAAAAGGTATCTTTCGTGGGGCCTGTTCTTCTCTCTCGTAAAAGCTCTGCAATCATAACAAACCTTCAAACAACTGAATATTGTGGTTGGCTCGCAACAAATGAACTTTGGAAAATATTGATGAGTGCTTCATCATTGAATTTATCAAAACTGTTAATCGTTACAGTTGTAAGCAGTACCATGGCAAGGCTGACCAGAAAATATAGACATGATTACAACAGCACAATAAAAGTGACGGAAGCAAATTTCCTAGTCAAACATGACGCAGTCTTTTGCTTTACATCAACTTATTTTGGAGCAATCTTATGCCACGGGCTGTACTGTTCAGTCAAAACCAGAACACTGATAACACAATTTTACGCCTGCTCTCTTTAACTTAAATTGTCTGTGATATAACTTTTATTAAAGCAACCAAGTAAGATGATGCAAATGTTGATGACATCATCACACATCACATAAAGTACTATCACACGTTGTATTATTTATAAAGATTCACACCAAATGGAATGATGGACATACATTCAGGTATTGGAACACTAAGCAATCACAACAGTTTGATGGTTGACTTCCAAACATCACTATTGCTCTACATCAAATGTACAATGTGCAGGATTTAAGGTGTAATTTAAGGATGCCATTGCCATAACTTCATCCACATATAATTAGAACTTGACTTTAATCAATTATAGGTGTACTGGAAAATTCAAGATGACAAAAAGGAAAGGTTGTAAAATGAACTGCATCGAAAATATTAATTTATCTTAGATGTATTTACAAAATTGTAATTTTATTTCTCTAAGTTGCATCTGTTCAAGGCAAAATCCCATCTACAACACAGCTCTAAACTTGCAATGAAATTGCTGTCAATTTTTTGTGTCAATTTAAAGCAATATTAACCATGCAGTACTTCTTAAAATGGTTAACAAAATCAAGTTGGAAAAACATGGCTGTTTCCTTTATATGAATATTTCACAAGTAGAGGCAGCAATTTTCCAGCCATTCATGTCAGTGAGATATTCCGGTCCTGCCAACGGCGCACTCCTACTGCATGCTTCCTGATGGAAAGGGGTGCATTCAACAGGAAACCCCACTGATGGCGGTGGAACATGGTGGGTTGACTGGAAAATCCCACCCTAAGATGCAATGCCACTATGAATTGTTGTTTACTGTAGCTGCAGCTACTAGTTTATCTTTTTTCTCCGAAAAGCATATCTATACTCAATCTTCAAACAGCAAATGTCAGAAGCACCTGGGACCATTTAAAATCTTGAGAACCAGAAAAAGAAAATCAGTGCAAAATATTTTTAATTGGCACCAAGGCGAATTTTCACTGCATACCTCAAAGACCAGGAGACTTCAGGAGTTGCACATGGATAAATTAAGTACATTGTTGGAAACTTCACTGATTTTCAAGAATGATTAACCATAGTACCCATATTCCTGCACAGCTGCATCATGATAGCTTTTACATGAGAGAAACTTAAATCAGAAGGGAGATAAACAGCTTAATTTGCTACCATATTTGGCTTTCTTTGTGCAATGAAGAAATGCCAAAGAACATTTCAAATACTTACAGCCCGAAGTATCAACCCAAGCTATCTGTACAACTGCTTAGGTTTCCAACATCAAGTTTCCTTATATTTCTGACACACCGTGTTAGACAAAGTGAAGACCACAAAATTTTTCATGTCAAATAGGGTTAGGAAGCAAAAAGACAACAGAATCAAGATTGGGAATGAATGAGTAAGAGAGGAGAGAGTGAATTGGGAGGGGTATTGAGAACAAGATGAAGGAAAAGATGGGGTAAAAAGAAAGGGTATAAAAAGAACAAAGGGGAGGAGAGTGATGATGGGAAAGGCATATGGATATTTAGTCACCACTGGATTGGAATGGGTAGCATTTATGATCATGATGATATGGGATATCAAGGTTGTAAACAGGATCAGTGGCACAGGTATCGAGTTTATGTCAGTGTCAAAAAAGAATGGCTTTGGTCTCTCCCATGTGTTGGAGGAAGGCAGGGAATTGAGAAAGAGATAATGAGGAAGTATAGCTGCCTGTGATCAGCATGGAAGCTGACACTTTGTTTGCAAATGTTGACGTCAATGTAGATGAACTGGAAGGGCCAAGGATGAATCCTTAGGGGACTCCAGAAATGACAGTGTCAGAGCCAGATGAGAACGTTATTGTTGAAAATAATCTGGCTTTGATTGGATTGATAAGAATGGAAGCATGAGGGCAAGGTCACGGGCCATGGAGAATTTTTAAGGAGACAGGCTTATCTTTGTTCTCCAAGACGATCCTCGAGTCGCGGACTCTCTGGCAGATTAAATGAGGCTTGAAAGCACATCCTGTGATGCATCAGATAAGCTCAAATCTCGATCTCCAATTTGACAGAACGGAGACACAGGATGTACCATGGTACCAGGCCAGTTGGAAAAAAAAAATCATGGTTTAGTTCAGCAAAAGAGTAGCAAAAGTGAAGACAAGATAGTGGTTAAGTAAACCAACAGCTTCAGAAGTATAATGGCAAATGGACGGCCAAATTCCACGCAGACAGGAGCTTGACCATAAAGTTGGAAGTGACTTGGGAATTTTTTTTTGGCTCAGGCACATAAGTCAAAGCGGGAGGGAATGGGGTCATGGTAAATATAAGCAAATAGTATGAACGGCCTCATCAGAAATTAAGAACATGAGAGTGGACAGGCTATGGGAGATGGCCAAGAAGAGGGGGAAGTTACATGTTGAGGCAGAGATTTTGGGAGGAAAGGAGGACAGTGAATTCAGAAGAGAGGAAAGAAGAGAAATAAGATGCTTGAATGTAAAGATGCCAAAGGGGGAGACACAACACCACTCATGAAGCAGTTTAGGAAATTTAGGTGGTAGAATCCAGCAAGAAAAGACAGCATCATTTGTTTGGCATCCAGAATCAAAATGAAAGGATCAACAATGAGTATTATTGGGGCAATCAAACCACTGGATTCACCTGCCCTTAGTGATGTTCATGTTTTCCAGCAGGCATCAGAAGACAGTGGACAAGAATGGAAAGCCTGGCTTTTCTGTAGATTTCAATGTCAGCCTCTAACTTCAGATGAAGCCTGCTTGGCAAGGGCCAGTAATCCAACCAGGTACTACTGTGCTTGGTATCGTTCAGTGCCTATGTAGGGTGGTCCATTAAGTTTGAAGAATGACTAAATAGTCAAAGCATCAGAAACTAGACAGCGTGCCACCTCAGTAGTTGTTACCTTGTAGAAATAAAAATGCACTCTAAATCACCAGTCAAATTGTCACCAACACTCATAAGAAATGACGACATCACATTTTAAGAAAAGAAAGTTTGATGAGCCACTTGGTTAAATTTATTCAAACAGAGCCCCGAGCTTGGATGTTAATGGATGGCCCAGATTTATGCAGTAGCAAAAGTCACACGCACTCTTAGTTCCTCAATCAATGTAATCCCCATGTACCACTTGTGTAACTGCTACTGTAGTAACAGATTCCACTGAAATGACTCAAACTGATTTGGGTCAGATAATCTAAAACATTCCAATCGAAAACTATATTTTCAAATCATTGATTACAACAACAACACGGATGCCATACTACTGCCTTATGTGTTGCCCATTCAGTGCGTGCCTAACAGCAACAGAAAGCAAACGAAAGGAAAATTCAACCTCAAAATTAAAGCTCTGATCAAAATCAGGTTACCAATTTCTGCTGACAATTCAGTATTACAACTATGAAATTGTTAATATTTTGCTATCTGAGGAAGATTTACATATTTTCCAACATGAAGGAAATTGTCAGCAAGCAGGAACCAAAAGTAAACTGTATTCATGTTGAAGCAGCCCTTCAAGAGAGTTAGCATTTTTCCATTCTACCATCTCCAAAAACATATTTCAATCCCCTAGCCTTTGCAGTTGTAGTAATTTTAAAAGGTTGGACACTGAGAGTAAAGCGTTTTAAGTTTCTTGAGCACTGGGGAAATTGTAGCAGCAATCTAACAAATTCTGATAAATTCAGACTGAGGACTCAAATAAGTCCCCATTAGTTTAGTAAGTAAGAATACATTAACTGGGTGCACAATTGTAGCTGTAGAGGTGCAAACATTTGATGCTCTTCATTTTCACTGAATTTTAGGAACATGGTAGCAGGGTTAGGCTAGTTAGCATACACAGTCTGCTGCAGCATTCAATTCAATTCAGATTTTAATAATCCTATAGACTGTGATAGTATTCACTTAAAACACAAAGAGTTTATGAAATGTGTTTGAGAGAATTTTCTTGATCACTATGTTTTAGGTCTTGATTGCAAACAGGCAGTGCTGGTTTTGGGGAATTTCAATGGGTGAGAACAGTTCTATCCCAGGTATAGATTAGCAGGTAAAACTATAACAGGACAGTGGGATGCCTTTATAAAAGGGATAATTCAGATACAGCTGAGGTACATGCCCATGAGGCAAAAAGATAGAACAAACACATTCAGAGCTCCCTGGATATTGGGCAAATAGTCTGACAGTTCATAGGGCTTGAGACAAGTGAAATCAAGGTACTATATCATCTGTGCACATACAGAAACATGTAGATGACAAAAAGAGGGGTGTAAGGATAGATTCTTCAACTATCCCATAGGGAACAGTGCAGGGGCAAAAAGAAAAACCACTGTAGGGGATTTTCAGGCAACACTGCAAAGGCAAGTTGGAAACTGATGGGGGCGGTTCATGATGAAACAATGAAGCATTGTGTGGTCAACTATGTCAAAGGCTACAGATATGGCAAGAAGTAGAAGAATGTGAAGTAGAAACCATCAGTCACATAGAAAGTAATTGATGACTTTGATTAAGGCCTTTCCAAGGTCATGATGAGGTAAAAGCTTCACTGGTGAGATCCTAATATGGAGCTGCAGGAAATACGGGTACAGAGGAAGGAAACACAAACCAGTTCAGTGGAGGAATAGGAGATGAGGGTTGTAGTTTTCAGAAACAGAGTTTGGGTGGGTTTTTTAAAAAATCATTAAATTGATTATAATCTGCTAAGCCAGCTCTGATTACCTTCAAATAAGTTTGGTTTTAGTGAGCTAGGGAAGAAAGGGAAACCCAATCATAATGACAATGAAGTCCATGAGCTTCTCATACATTATTGCAGACAAGGATAGTGGGGGCATGGAAGAGCAGTTTACAGAGATGGTTAGTGATAGTGAGAAAAAGTCAAGTGTTTCATCTTTGCATTTTAAGATGTTCCTGAAATAGTGGGCAGTTCTGGCAGAGGACAGCAAGACTAAATAATGTTTGCTGTAATCTAGGTTTCATAAACAATGGCAAACATGTAAACTATATTGGAGGTGCTGTGCAATTTAACTACGTTTTAGGAAACAGCAATTGGGGAAAATAACAAGTGGCCAAGCAGATTACTCTTCCCTAGCCCATTATGGGGCTAACTGTTATCAAATGCTCGGTCAATAATCAGTAAACATAATGGACCTTATACAGTATTCCATATGGGTTAGTGCTGTACTGCAGTGGGCACTGAGGGGGCTGATGTGACTCATTAATACAGTATCGCTCAGAAATTCCTTGTGATCCTTCACAGTCAAACTCTCGGTGAGATCAGTATTCATAAGTCAATTTAAAAAACTAACAGAAACATGATTTCCAATCATTTGACTAAAGATGAGAGTCTCATTCAAATTTTTCTTCTCTGAACTAACTGCAAGTCTACTCAAATTAGAAGACAGTAAAGGGCAGGAAGCAAAAATACTAAATACTGAAGGTATATGACGCGAGTAAACTAAGTGAGAAAGCGAAGAAGAGATTAAAAAAGGGAAGAAATCTTGAGAAAAAAAGGCAACACCTTTCTCAAAGGACTACTTGCAAGTAGATTGATGTACATGCTGGAGGTACAATTTGCAAAAAAGACATGTTGAAAAAGTATGTTTAAGATCTGAAAACCATGACAGCTCCATGACTAAAATACTCCAGTTTTATGTTATTGAATGAGCCAAGGAAATACTGTCCATCTGAACCAATACTGAGAACCATTGCCTAGCATCCTATTAGTGGCAAATACAGGAGACACTCAGTTCTATGTCTTATAGTCTTAAAGAAAGCCCAATCTGAACCCTGGTGAGACTCTATGGATGAACTGCACATTAGGAAAGAGACATATATTAAATATATAGACAGTAGACAGTGAATGATGAGGGAAATGCAACAAGATTACGACAGAAGACAAAAAGCAATTCGGAGGACAAAGAGGAACGCTGGAATTAAACAACAACTACAACTGCACATATTTAATAATTCTTCAGAGAAACGTACAATGCCAGATAATTGGCACATTGCTAATGTAATTCCTAGATCTAAGATGAGGGACGGAAAGTATCCAAGGAATGACAGAACACTTAGCTTAATACTGGTGGTCAGGAAAATAAATGAATCCTTATTAAAGGAGAGAATTTACAAGAAACTAGATAAATAAAATAATGACTCAGCAGCACAGGTTTCAAAAGAGAAAATCCTGTTCCCAATTATAATGCATTTCTTTGAGGGAGTAGCATACAGAGTAGACAATGCTAAGGCAGTTGATGTAACTCATCCAAATTTTCAAAAGGCCTTTGATAAAAGGGCATCATGGTGGCACAATGGTTAGCAGTGCTGCCTCACATCACCAGGGACCCAGGTTCCATTCCAGTCTTGGGTGTCAAGTTTGCACATTCTCCCCATGTCTTCTTGGGTTTCTTCCAGGTATTCCAGTTTCCTCTCAGTCCAAAGAGGTACAGGTTAAGTTGACTGGCCATGATAAATTGCCCTTTGGTGCCAGGGGATTAGTAATCTAAAATCCCTGGGATTATGGAGATAGGGTCTGAGTGCAGTTGTTTTCGGTGCAGGTTTGATGGATCAAATGGCCTCCTTCTGCACCGTAGGGATTCTATAAAGTGCTTCATAGTAGACTAAAGAATAAGGTGAGAGGATATGGAGTCAAGGGATAGGTAGCAAAATGAAGTGGGAATCAAGCGTCATTATTTAAGTGGCAGGTGGGAAGTGGTGCTACACAAGAATCATTGCAGAGATCACTGCTGTTCACAATTTACATCAACACTTTATTGGAAGTGGTACAGAGAAACAAAGGGATCTTGGAGTACAAAGACAACAATCACTAGAAGTTGCACTACAGGTTTAGCAAGGCCAGAAAAACAAGAAAACTAAGCTTTATTTCCAGAGTTACAGAAACGAAAAGTGGGGAAATTATGCAAAACCTGTATCGAACATTGACTGGACCAAATACTGAGCACTGTACGCAATTCTGTCCGTCATACCATAAAAAGGATAAAGAGGCATTGGACAGGTTGCACAGAAATTTCACACGGATAATTGCAGTCACGTGTGGGTTCATATTATCAGGAACTGATGGTCAATCTCTTCAAAAAAAAGGAAGGCCAGGGGTAACTTATTAATGGTCTTTAAAATTCGGACAGGTTTTGATAGAGTGGATAAAAAAGAATGCACCCTTTTGGGGTAAAAGCATAACTAAAGGCCATCAATACAAGATAGTCACCAGGAACTCCAATTGGGAATTCAAAAGAACCTTCTTTATCCAAAGAGTGTGAGAATGCGAAACTAGTTACAACAGGGAATGATTAAAGTGAATAGCATAGATACACTGACTGGAATTTTACCAGCTCGCTCACCATGGGAATCAGAGCAGGTGAGGAGCAAAGCGTGGGAAGGTCTGTTGACCTCTGGAAAGATTTTACAGTTTCGAGACGAGCGAGGTCATAAAATCCAGCCGACAGAACCCCTGCAGTGCAGAAAGAGGCCAGTCGGCCCATCAGGTGTGTATTTGCTCTCTGAAAGAGCACCTTACCCAGGCCCAAACCCCCTTTTCCACTTCCCCATCTCCGTAACTCTGCACATTTACCATGGCTAATCCATCAAACCTACACATCTTTGGACACTAGGGGCAATTTAACATGGCCAATCCACCTATCCTGCACATCTCTGGACTGTGGGAGGAAACCAAAACACCCGGAGCCATCAGACATGGGGAGAATGTGCCAACTCCACACAGAAAATCAACCAAGGCTGGAACCAAACCCAGGTCCCTGGCACTGCGAGGTAGCAGTGCTAACCACTGCAGCACCATGCTGTCCTTTTTAATGGGAAGTCAAACAACTGAGGAAGAAGGGAACAGATAAATAGATTAAATGAGAAATGATGAGAGGAGGCTTGAGTGGAACAGTATGGATTGATTGGACCGAATGGTCCATTTCTGTGCCATATATGCTATGTAAGGTTGAGTCTGAAAACAAACACTCTTGGTGGTGCAAGATGTGAGCAGATCCTGAGACAAGATATCATAGAAGGAAGATAGAAGAATGTAGTAAGTCAATCTTTGTAGGTCTAACGGAAGTTAACCACAAGGCTGAGAGAAGTTCAATGTGCAGACAAAACTAGATAAAATATGCAGGATTCATTGCAGACTATAGAACTGCATTTGCAAAGCACCTCTAAAAGATTTCAAAGCACTTTTCTGAAGTCTTATGCAAGGAAATTTGATGGAAGGCACCCAATTTAAGTTGTCTGACACCATCCAGAATAAAGAAGTTAATTTGATTCGTACCCCTGAACTTGAACTCAATATCCATGATCCGATTGTAACCACAATCTTGACTCAAGAACTGGCCAACGTGAGTTGGACAGCGCTTCCCAGCCCTACAAACTCTATCAATATGGACAAGAATAGTAATACATGTTAACACCATCATTTCCAAGTCAGATGCTTGAACATATTGCCAATCCTCATTGTCACTGAGTCAAAATGTTGGATCTCCTCCCTAATAATGGTGCAGTTGCTGCATCATCACCACAGGTGTCAAGCTGACTCAAGGAGAACATAAGCTTCTTAAGGCAGTGTGGGATGGGTTACGTTCCAAGAACAAATAAAAACTAAGGAGAGCAAGAAATAAGATATGATGGTTATTAAGTTCAACAGAAACAGCTTTTCTTTCGAAAAACATAGAAATTGGGAAAAAAAAGTACCAAAATAAAACAAAGAAATGGGTAGCAAGATTTTGTGGCAGGCAGTTTGAAAATTAACTGATGCTGGGTGTGATGTTCACTTTGATCTCCTTAATGTAACTTTTTGAGGAATGGACAATATACGGTGGGCAATTTGCTTTGGAATACTTTATTATCTTTTCCAAATTAAACTAAATTATATTGTTAGCTGACAGGAGACATTAAAAAGATATGTAACAAGAATTGAGCAGTTTGACCAATTAGGAAATGCTGATGTATTCAATTTCAAAGTCAAGGCTGAAGAAGAAATCCTGACTTGTAAGATTAATTATTTTTTATCTCCTGTCAAAGCAATCAGATTTTCGTCCAAAGCAATAAATACAGATGAGATGTAACAAGAAGTCAAAATAATAACAAAAGTTCAGAGTCAATGCAGCCCCACATAAGGCATTTAGCTCTGACATTTAGGTAAAGGTTAGCAATTTTACCCAAAATTATATTAGAAAAGAGCTCACAAACACTAATTATGATGTTATTTCAGGCTTGTTGAAAACAAGATTTATTTGACAGATTTTGAGAAACACAAATTTTAGAGACGCAGTCACCACTTGCATCTCCGACATCCAGTGCATGTCACCTGAGTCACTGGTCATCATAATTATTGATCATGTTATCACAGGACAAGAGATAAATGATTGATTGGTGAATATCGCGTTCACTTATCTTCAAAACTTGTCTAATTTGCAGTGGGAGGAGGAGGATCCAGTGGTCATGGTCCACATAGGTATGAACGACATATACAGAACTAGGAAAGAGGTTCGTCTGAGGGAGTATGAGTAGCTAGGGACTAAATTAAAAAGCAAAAGCTCAAAGATACTAATCGCTGGATTACTACCAGATTCACAGGCAAATTGGCATAGGATAAATCAGATTGTACAGTCCAATTCATAAGAACATAAGAAATAGGAGCAGGAGTAGGCCATCTAGCCCTTTGAGCCTGCCCCGCCATTCAATAAGATCATGGCCGATCTGTCGTGGCTCAGTTCCACTTTCCCGCCCTCTCCCCATAACCCTTAATCCCCTTGCCTATCAAAAACCTATCTACCCGCGTCTTAAATATATTGAGCGAGGCAGCCTCCACCACTTCAACGGGCAGAGAATTCCAGAGATTCACCACCCTTTGAGTGAAGAAGTTCCTCCTCAACTCCGTTCTAAACTGCCCCCACCTTATCTTGAGGCTGTGCCCTCGAGTCCTACTGTCCTTTCTGGGCGGGAAGAGCCTCTCCACCTCTATCCTATCCATCCCATTCATCATCTTATATGTCTCAATGAGATCTCCCCTCATTCTTCAAAACTCTAACGAGTACAATTCATGGCTCAAAGAATGATGTTGGAAAAATGGAAATTGTACCGTTAGAATGGTCTTCAACTGAACTGTGGGCCACGAGTGCTCTAGTGAGTCATATAACTCAGGTAGTTGAGGTTCAAATTAAAATAGTGAGGCAAGAGATCAACTTTGGGAATGAGAGATAAATTAAAGAGGACACAAAGTAAAAGAGCAAGATAGGAATAACGAAAATGACGATCAGAGGATGGAAAAAAGGGCACAGGATGTACCTAAGAGTGCACCAGCAGATAAGGCTAGTGGTTTAAAAAAAAGAAAAATGACAGAACTAAGGGCTCAGTAACTGAAGTCATGTAGCATTTGTAACAGAAACAGATGAATTCGCACCACAAATAGAAATAAATATGTGATCTGATAGCCATTAAAGAGACTTGGCTACAGAATGACAAAGATTAGGACCTGAATATTCATGGCATTTTGGAAGGACAGGAAGGTAGGAAAAAGTGGAGAGATAGCTCTGTTAATTAACAATGACATTGATACAATAAAGACAGATGACTTTAGCTCAGGAAATCACAATGTAGAATCAGATTGGATCGAGATGAAAAATAGTAACAGTCAGAAATCACTGGTGTGGTTTTATAAGTCTCCCAATAGTAATCACACTCCAGAATAGAGCATATAGGAAGAAATGATAAAGGCTTGTGATTAAGGTACAGGATGATATTGCTATAATGATTTCAATCTACATATAGAGTGGATAAATCAGAATGGCAGAGGTAGCCTGGATGATGAGTTCATAGTGATTTTGGGACAGTTTCTTCGAGCAGCATGTCTTCGTAGCAGGAACCAGAGAGAAGGTGATACAAGATATGGTAATACGCAATGAGACAGGATTAATCAGTGGCATCCCTAGGTAGCAGTGATCATAACATGATTGAATTTCACATTCAATTTGAGGAGGAGAGTGGATCAAAGACTAGTGCTTTAAACTGAAATAAGGGTAATTAAGAGGGTATGAATATAGAGCTGGTGAGAGTGAACTGGGAAATTAGGTTCGGGGATAAGTCAGTGGAAGGCATTTAAAAAATGTTTCAGGATGCTCAGCAAAATTTCATTCCAGTGAGAAATAAAGACTGGAGGGGAAGGATGCATTATCCATGGCTAGCTAAGGGGATCAAAGACAGCATCAAATTGAATGAAATGTGTAATTCTGCAAAGACGAATGGCAGGTCACAAGATTAGCCAAGATATAAAGAACAGCAAACAATGATAGGAAGATTAATAAAGAGGAGAAATTAGAGCATGAAAGAAAGGTGGGTAGAACCAAAACACAGTAAGAGTTTCTGCAGATATTTGAAGGAGAACAGAAGTGTTGGTCCTCTGGAGTGAGAATGGGGAATTGATAATGGAAAATAAAGAAATAGTGGATGTATTGAACAAATATTTTGTATCTGTCTTCACTGCAGAGGATGCAAATAACATCCCAAAAATAATTATAAATCAGGAGGTGAAAGGATACTGAGAAAATTATTAGAATTAAAAATTAATAAACATCCAGGTCCTGATGGCCTTCATCCTATCTAAAAAGAAGTGGCTGTTGAGATAGTAGGTGCACTGCTTTTAATCTTCCAAAATTCCTTAGCTTCTGGAAAGGTCCCATCAGATTGGAAAATAGTGAATGCAGCTCTTCTATTAAAGAAGGGAAGGAGGCAGAAAGCAGGAAACTATAGGCCAGTTTGCTTAACATCTGTTCTTGGGAAATTGCTGGAATCGATTATTAAGGAGGTTATAGTGGGGCACTTAAAAACTCTAAAAGCAATCAAGCAAAGTCAACATGGTTTTGTGGAAGGGAAATCACATTTGACTAATTTATTGGAGCTCTTTGAGAAAATAAGAAGCAAAGGGGAACCCATGGATGTGCTGTCCTAAGATTTTCAGAAGACATTTGATAAAGTGCCACATCAAAGGTTACTACATAAAATAAAAGCTTGTAGTGTAAAGCGTAACATATTAGCATGAGTAGGGGATGAATTAGCTAACAGAATGCAGAGTCAGAATAAATAAGTATTTTCCTGGTTGGTAAGATGTGACGAATGGAGTGCCACAGGGATCAGTGCTGAGGCCTCAACTATTTAAAATTTATATCAGTGTTAGATGAAGGGACTGAAGGCATGGTTGCTAAATCTGCTCATGTCACAAAGAATGGTAGGAAAGTAAATAGTTAAGAGGACACAAGATAGTTTAACTGAGCGGGCAAGAATTTGGCTGATAGAATATGAGAAACTTGGAACTTGTCCACTTGGCAGCAAGAATAGAAAAGCAGCATATTGTTAAAATTGAGAGACTCAGGTACAAAAGAATCTGGGTATCCTGGTACACGAATCAGGAAAAGTTAGTGTGCAGGTATAGCAAATAATTAGGAAGGCAAACGGAATGCTGTCATTTCTTGCAAGGGAATGGAAGTAGTGGTGCTTCGCTACAGTTGAACAGGGCATTGGTGAGGCCACTTCGAGAGTACTGCGTCCAGTTTTGGTCTCCTTATTCAAGAAAAGATATCAATATGTCAGAAGCAGTTCAGAGAAGATTCATCCGACTGAAAAAAGGTGTGGGGGAGATGGTGCTATATCTATTGGGAAGATTGAGGTGATCTTATTGAAACACAAGAACCTGAAAAGGATGAATGCTGAACAGATTTTTCCCTTGAGGAGAGATAGAACTAGGGGACACCAGTTAAAATAAGGGGTCTCCCATTTAAGATAAGGATGAAAAGAATTTTTTATTCTCAAAGGATCTTGAATTTTTGGAACTCCCTCTTCCCCAGAGAATAGTGGAGATAGGTAGATAAATTTTTCACTAACAAGAGAGTCAAAGGTTATCAAGGCAAAAAGAGTTGAGGCCCCAGAGAAATCTGCGACGATCTTGTTGAATGGTGGAGCATGCATGAGGGGCCCAACGGCCTCCTCCTTCCAAGTCATATGTTTCTATGATTGGTATATATTCTGTTGTGTAAAAAGAATACCACGAACTTTAAAACTCTGCTGATTAGACATTTTACTTATATGCATTCTTGTCACCAGAAAAAAACCAATCCAACACCAAATTGAACAGTAATGACCGTGTTTGCTTTACCATTAGTGTTTGCCTGGTTTGCGGTAATTTTCGATAAACACAACATAAACAAAGTATCGTAATGAAAGTAGAAATTGCTGGAAAATCTAAGCAAGCAGGGTCTGAAAGAATCTGTGGAGTGGGAACAGAGCCAACATAAGCATTATTTCAGATTCTCCTTGTACACCTATGACCGTCTGGCCAAATTCCCCTCCAACTCGATTTTCAAGTTTGCTGATGTTACCACCGTCATGGATTGGATCTTAAGCAATGACGAGACAGAGTACAGGAATGGGGTCAATAGTGTGGTGAACTGGTGCGAAGACAGTGACCTCTCCCTCAATGTCAACAAAATGAAGGAGATTGTCATTGACTTCAGAAAGCATAGTGGAGAATATGCCCCCATCTACAAAAATGGGGACGAAGTAGAAATAGTCGTGTGCTTCAAGTTTTTAGTTCTCCAGATCACCAACCTGTCCTGGTCCCCCATGCCACCAACGCCTCTACTTTCTCAGAAGATTAAGGAAATTTGGCACGTCCACCAAGACACTCACTAATTTTTACAGATGCACCATAGAAAGAATTCTTTCTGGCTGTATCACAGCTTGGTATGGCTCCTGCTCTGCCCAAGACCGCAAGAAACTACAAAGGATCATGAATGAAGCACAGTTCACCATGCAAACCAGCCTCCTATCCATTGACTTGGTCTACACTTGCTGCTGCCGCCTCGGAAAAGCAGCCAGCATAATCAAGGACTCCGGACGTACTTTCTTCCATCAGGAAAAAGGTACAGAAGTCTGAGATCATGTACTAACCAACTCAAGAACAGCTTCTTCCCTGCTGCCATCAGACTTCTGAACGGACCTACGTCACACAAAGTTGATCTTTCTCTCCATCCTAGCAATGACTTTCACACTACATGCTGCACTCTCTCATTTCCTTCCCTACGAACAGTATGCTTTGTCTGTACGGCATACAAGAAATAATACTTCTCACAATATACATGTGACAGTAATAAATTTATAAAAATCGATTCCAACATCTGCAAATTTTGCCTCGAGTGGGGGATTATACTTGAAATCTCATTGTGTATCCTCTCTCTTCCTTCCCTATAGTTTGTCTGTATAGCAGGCAAGAAACAATACTTTTCACTGTACGCTAATACATGTGACAATAATAAATCAAACCAAAACATTAGACAGGCTGAAAGAGCCAGGTTTACTACTCGAGGGGGTCCAAAATTGATGTGTTGTTAAGTGTACCAAAATCCCGTTTCACACGCACAGGAGGTTTAAAGCCACTGTAACCAGGCCACCGGTATGCCCATTCTAAATGAATGAGGCCCCTCTCAGTCAGATGGACATTTCCCATCAATGGCTGAGTGGGGCAGGAAGCGACCCGCGCGCATGCGCCGCTCGCTGGCTCAGGATCTCCTTGTCTGGACCGAGGGAGAAGCCGCCGTCGCCGCCGGTACCGAGCCGCCCGCCCTGACGAAACAACCTGGCTGCTGCTTCCAGAAACTTCTCCACCTCCACCCCCGGCTGTCTTTCCCACCACCACCGACAGGTCAGCCACCAAAATCACCTCAAACATTTACACCCCCCAAACTGAACTTCTCTTACCTGTCAGCCGGATTTTAATGCTTGACCCGTTCCGTCGAGCTCCGGGATTCGACATTACTTGGAAAAAAAATCCCCCTGTCTCTTCCCCCTGCGGGTCGGTCCGTTCCTGTTCACCGATAGTAAAATATGTATGTAGGGAGAGTTGGATTTCTTTCCTTTTTCTCTTTGGGAAGTAAGCGATTTATAGAACGGGGTTTGAAAACACTCCGCGGGGCCCCGACGACAACATCCAGCGCTCGCACGAGACACAACTGACGGTGGCTGCAGCGCGCGCACCCGCCCAGTGCCGCGGCGGCGCGCAAACGTCACGGCGCAGTACGCGCACGATTGCGTGGAGGAACGGGCGCGCGTTTGCGTCACGGCGCGGTGCGTACGCGTGCGCGCAGAGGGACGGGTACGCGCTTGAGTCACGGAGCAGTGCATGTGCGTGTTGACGGCACGGCGCCGTGCGTACGCGCCCATCCTCGTGTGACCCGGATGGGGCTGCATCATCATGGCCTTTTACCTGAAGGCTGGAAGAGCAACACATTTACCAATTACTCTTGGCAGTGCCCACTTTTCGAAACAGGACCCGGTTAGTCTTCACTCAAAGGGTGGTGAATCTCTGGAATTCTCTGCCCGTTGAGGTGGTGGAGGCTGCCTCGCTAAATATTTTTAAGACGCGGGTTGATGGGTTTTTGATAAGCGAGGGGATTAAGGGTTATGGGGAGAGGGCGGGAATGTGGAACTGAGCCACGACAGATCAGCCATGATCTTATTGAATGGCGGGGCAGGCTGGAAGGGCCAGATAGCCTACTCCTGCTCCTATTTCTTATGTTCTTATGTTAGCCTGCATGTATTTTTTGCCAGGGCATCACAGTGTACTTTGCTGTATTGGAGAGATCAGGCCTAGGGTGAGTGATTGCTTTGCTGAGTACTTTCAGTCCATACACAATCAGGACCTGGTTGCTTGCCATTTTAACATACAATAGTGTTCCCACGTCCATATCTGTGTTTTTGGCCTGCTGCAATGGTCCAGTGAAGCTCAATGCAAACTGTCATGATAACATCTCATCTGGCTCGGCACGTTACAACCTTCTGGGCTGACTATTGAATTCAATTTCAGATGACTAGCTCTACCCCACCTTGACCCCTTTGTTTTCATTTCATTTTTAACTATTCTCTACCTTTTACTTCATCATCTTGAATTTTCTTCCCTGCCACTCGTTTCCCCTATTTTATCCCATTTCCTTACCTTTTCTCCCACTTTTTCTCTCAATTTTACTTCTCGCCCCATGTTTTCATGTGTCACAGCTTACCCTCTTGATTTCAGCGTCTCTGCCATTTGGCTATTCACACCTTTTATTCTCTCCATGAACTGCCATTAACAGCTTTTCCCCTTGTTCATGGGGCTGTGACTCATCTTTCATTCCCTTCCCCTGTGGTATAAATATGTCCCACTTTCTCTGTCTTTTAGCTTTGACAGAGAGTCATCTGGACTTGAAATGTCAGCTCAGTTAGCTGCTGCCAGACATGTTGTGATTTTCCAGCATTTTCTTTTTTGGTTTCAGTTGCCAACATCAGCAGTAATTTGCTTTTACCACAGTGGCTAGTCCTGCTACCTCACAGCGACAGGGACCTAGGTTCAATCTGAAGGTTGAGTGACTACACCTTCTCCCATGGCTGCATGGGTTTCCTCCATGGGCTCCTGTTTCCTTCCACAGTCCAAAAAAAAATGCTGGTTAGGTGTATTAGCCATACTAAATTTTCCTTCAGCTGGAATGTTGTAACCAGGGAATTTCATTGTGGTGTTACTGTAAGCCTACTTCTGACATTAATAAACTTTACCACTTTCCTAATGAATCATTGAGAGTTGCCTGAAGTTGTAAAAGGTACTGCATAAATGCAAATTTTTCTTACATTCATTGGATATGGGTGGTGCTGGCTGACCAGTATTTACTTCTCATTTCCAGTTGCCCTTCACCTGAGTGCTTGTTGTGTTATTACAAGGGCAGTTGAAAGTTAACCATATTGCAGTGCGTTAGGAGTGACATGTGATTGCATTTATGATTGTCACATGTATTGGGATACAGTGAAAAGTTTTGATGTTTGTACACTATACACATAAAGCGTATCACTGAGTAATTAGGGGAGAAGGAAAGGAGAGGGTGCAAAATGTAGTGTTACAGTTGGAGCTAGGGTGCAGAGAAAGATCCACTTAATATAAGGTAGGTCTATTTAAATGTCTGATAGCAGCAGGGAAGAAGCTGTTTCTTGAATCAACCTTTTATATAAAAAAAAGTTAAGGGCAGAGACCAAAATTTCTCTATAAAAAGCATGGGAGCTGGCTCACGTATTTGAATATGCAGAACAGCATGTCAGTGAATGAGAGCAGCACGATGGCTTAGTGTTGGCACTGCTGCCTCACAGCGTCAAGGACTCAGGTTCAATTCCAGCCTTGGGGGATGGTGTGGAGTTTATACATGTTGGTGTGGCTTTCCTCTGGGTGGTATGGTTTCCTCCCACAGTCTAAATATGTGCAGGTTAAGTGGATTGGCCATAGTAAATCTGTGAGGCTAGAGGAGGCAGCGAGGTTCCGTGACTAAGATTAGTCTGACAGACAACACAGTGTTGAAGGGTCAAATGGTCTCTTCTGCACTGTTGGGATTTTATGAATTGCAAGGCATGGCAAATGAAGGAAGCTGGGACAGGAAATGACTATTATGAAGGCCAACCCACGCACAGGTCCTGGCGAGTCCAATAAAAGGGAGACAGAATCGAAGGTGGAAGCTTGTCATCAGTGTGAAGGAGGACACGCCCAGGAAGCGTGCCAACGTAAAAATTATCTGTGTGTCAGATACAACAAAAAGCACAGTTGCCTGTTTTACGAATTAAGAGTCATCAAACTTGTTCAATGAGATGTGATTAGTTGAAGCAGATGAATTGATTAGAGATATTAAATCAGCAAGATGGAGTGTTTCAGGAATTGTTATATAAATAGTCCAAGCTCTTCAACAATTAATTAGGATGGAAAAGGAAAGCAACAATATATTTGAATGCAGAGGCTACACCATTTTTCAGGGTTCATGGTGTGCCGTAGGTTCTTCATGACGTTGAAGTTAAACTCAATAGACTGGAAGATTTAGCCATCATAAACCACGTTCAACTTTCAGAATGGACCACATCCATAGTCCCTATCCTAAAATCGGATCAAACTATAAGAATTTGTGGGAACTATAAATTGACAGTTAATATAGGAACTGAAGCCAAACAGATACCTTATTTGTAAAAGTGAAGACCTCTACGCCAAACCAACTGGAGGTTTAAAATACTCAGTTAGACCTCAGTCATGCTTGAATGAAGAGTCTCAGATTGGTAACCATCAACAGGATTTATACCAATATACACGCCTGCCTTTTGGAGTCTAATCAGCCTGTACCATTTTTCAATGTACAATAAAAAAATCTGTTACAATGCATTCCAAGTAGTGCTTTATCTGGATAACTTCATAATTACAAGAGCCTCACCAGAAGCATGGGGCAAACGTGGAGGAAGTTTTGAAGCAATTTCAAGAAGCATGGGTTAGGTTTAAACAGGAGGCCGTTAAAGCAAACAAAAAAAGGTACCTATTTCAATTTTAGGGTAGATACAAAAGGTTTGCACCCTTTGGAAGTCAAAATATAAACCATGAAAGAGGTTCCATAGCCAACAAATGTATCTGAGAAGCACAAAAAGGGAGTGGACAGAAAGAGACTCCGTATTGTCAAAGGTTAAAAAATAGTTATGCAAGGGTGGAGAAATTACAAGCCAAGAGATTGTCCATCTGGTGGCCAGGCCTTGATGTAGAGAAAGAGAGCATGGTTCATCAATGCCCCAGTTATCAAGTTCAACAAACCTTGCTACCACTGGCTAATCCACACCCTTGGGAGTGGCCAAGGTGCTGCTGGGTAAGAATGCATATCAACTTTGCAGGATCATTTATGAACCATACATTTCTGATTGTAGTGGACCCACAAAGTGGCCGGGTATCCATCTGAAATCCATGACAGCCCCTGCCACCATTGATAAACGGAGACAAATCTTTGCCATTTATCCCAGAGGTTTTAGTATCAGACAAATGGTATATCTTTCATAGTGGATGACTATCGGAAATTTGTCAAATCAAATAGTATTTGCCATGTTAGGTGAGCACTTGACCACCTAGCATCAAACAGGTTAGTGAATGTGGCTTGCAAACTTTTAGGGCCTCACTGAAAAAAAAACAGTAAATCGATTTCTAGCTTTATGGATTGTCAGCGCTTCACACCAAATGTGACCACAGAGGTCACACCAAACAAGCTGCTAATGCAATGTCGGTTAAGGACACCTTTGGATATGATATTCCCATATTTATCAATGATGATGGAGGCAAGGTAAGCGCAGCCTCTCAAAGATAATGATGACTCAAGGAAGGGCAACAAAGTTTTCCATCATCGAAATTTAGTCACGGTCTGAAATTTTGCAGCAGGTCCAGCACGTGTGGCTGGTAGAAATCGGAAAAAGACCAGTCACCCATATGGTAGAGATGCAAGAATATCACATCAAGAAACATGTGGATCATGTGAGGAGGAAAGTGATACCTGATACAAGGGATCAACAGGTGACTCCAGCAGTACAGGTAGACCCACCTGGACTGGGAGTGGGGATCCCAGCCGTAAATGTGGAACCACAACAGCCAGTCATTTCAGTAACGAAGAATACAACAGCGACCAAAAACGATCTAGACCTTAGATTGCCAGTTTGTCAATCACCCTAGCCTGGCCTGACCTGATTCTTCATATCCAGACAAACCTCGATCAGAGTTGAGATATTCCACAAGAGTTCAAAAATCAGACTGACTGAACTTAGGCCAAGCTGTCATGAGGGTTTTCCTCCTGATTTTTTTTTGCAATATTTTTTGTTTGTGTTAATTTTTTTTTAAATTTCTCCTTCAGTGACTTCAGGATTTAGGATGGGAGAGAAGGAGTGTGGTAATGTGACCCCTTTCCAGGCACAGTGGTTAGCACTGCTGCCTCACAGCACTAGGCACCCAAGTTCAATTCCTGGCTTAGGTCACTATCTGTGTGGCGTTCACACATTCTCCCTGTGACTCTGTGGGTTTCCTCCCACAGTTTGCAAGATGTGCCGGTTCGATGCATTTACCTGAACAGGCAGCAGAGTGTGGCAATGAGGGGAATTTCACTAACTTAATTGCAGTGTTAATGTAAGCCTTACTTGTGACTAATAAATAAAAAAAAACTTCCCTCAAGACCATGTGGTCAGGCCAGACCTTATAGAGTGTTGAGGTGGGAAGCTGAGCTTATCAAGTGCCAAGGTGCGTATGCCAGGTTGGGAAGGAGCCTTGAGTTAATTGTTGCTTTGACAATAAAGCCTTTTTGTTCTGAAGCCTCATTAAGTCCTCAGTTTATTTCAATACGCGGGAAATGCTTACTGCCATCAGATAGAGCAGACAGGGTTCAGTTTAATATCTTATCTAAAAGACAACATAGCACGCCCTTGGCGTTGCACCGGAATACCACATGGGTTTTGTGTTCAAGAACATTTGTGGTTTAAATTAGGGGGAGATTCTAATCTTCGCATGAAGAAGTGAAGCTGTCAGAGTTCAGCTGTGGGCTGGATCCCACGGCTTCAGGAAAGCCATATGGAAAGGGCTTGCCAAATCAGGCAAACAAAACCTTGAACACTGTGGAATTCTCTCATGTCGATAGGATTCTCCATATGCCAAAAAGCTGCCTGAATTACTTCTGCCATCTTCAAACATTTGATAGTCCTGACCGTTTTGGGGTGATATTCTTTTTAAACTTGACTAATCAACATTGACCATTCTCACTCTGAAGTGACATGGAAAGTGATTCACATGCCCATGCCTAAATATAAATTAACTGGGACAAGTTATCTACAATGAAATTGGCAAGGTGGATAGATTTTCAATTGAAAAAATTCCAGAGGCTGAACACATGACACATTAATCAGTATAACCCAAGCCTGGTCCAAAACGATACCACAAACAATTTATTGTGTCGTACATATCAAGATCAGAGAATATTTAAATAGAAGGCTATGTAATTAAATTCAGTGATTAGTCCTGTCCTTGCCTTATGACTCAGCACAGATCAGAGAAGGCAGTGGAGAGAGTGTACAAACGAGACTTACCAGAAATGCATCAGGGACAGAGTGGCACAGCAACACAGTGATTAGCATTGCTGTCTCATAGCACTAGGGACCTGAGTTTAATTCCAGCCTCGGTTCACTGTGTGGAGTTTGCACATTCTCCTTGTGTCTGCATGGGTTCTGAGTGCTCTGGTTTCCTCAGTCCAAAAGGTAGCTGCGTGTTAGGTGGATTGGCCATGCTAAATTACCCCTTCATGTCTGAAATGAGCAGGGTAAATACAGGGGTTATGGAAATAGGGCCTGGGTGAAATTGTGATCAGTGCAGGCTTGATGGGCCAAATGGCTTCCTTCTACACTGTCGGGATTCAATGATTCCGTGATATGAGACTGCAGTGGAGAAAAGGAGAAGTTGGGTTTATTCTCATTAAGCTGAGAATTTAAAAATTTTGGACAGGTTGTCAAAACCCCTTATGATTTTGAGTAAGGCAATGAGGAGAAATTATTTCTACCGTTAGAAAGGTCAATCAGAAGAGCACAGATTTAAGGACAAAAAAGAACCAGCAGCAACATGATGAAAAAAAAAACTTCCATGCAGTGAGTTGCTATGGTCTGCATTGCACTGCCTGAAGGGGTGATGGAAGAAAATTCAATAGGGAGGCTGATGTGTGTGAAATGGAAAACAAAATTGCAGAACAGAGCAAGGAGAGGAAATCTACAAGGATTGCTATTCCCAACTGCTGATCAGTGACCCCTGCTGGACAAATAGTGTTGTCACAAATGATTAAAGAGTTTGACTGTAATGTCTTTATGATTTGGGATTTTTTTTAAACTGTAGATTGGTAGCAAAAAGATAATACCACAAGCACAGTTGAGTCTCCAATGAGCTTTGAGTGGTGTAAATGGCATAACCGTTCACAAGACTAACAGTTGCCTTTTCATTTGTGTAAACCACAAGAGATACCAATCATATTTTCCTGTCTGCTCCAAAAGGCACTAAATATCACGCTGTCATGTCATTGATTCAGGCTAAATTTTGCACAAGTTTAATTAAACAAATGTACAAAGTCAGAGTGATATAAAGATTCAGAATGCAAAGACTAAATCAGTCTACAGGTTTTAAAATATCACCTTCAGATCATTTTTTTTTGGCAGATTTGAGTAATAGTTTAAGTAGTCTTTCATATCAATCTCAATACAATGTACCCAAGTGTGGTGACATTCCTACTCATGACATAGAACCAAAGTGCTTGTTAAAGAGATTGAAACAGAATCGAAAGCTGACTTTGCAGTTTGGTGCTAAAGCAAGGGCAAGTAACAAAAGGCAGTGATTTTATGCCAATGGAAACTTTTAATATCACTAATGTAATCTCCCTTTCAAGATGAACCCATCACAATGGGTCAAATTAATTTCCATGAATTTACCTGCTCCTATTAGTTGGCAAACCCATATACTTTCAACACTTTTCAGATTGCTAAAAATATGATGCAGGTTAATAAGACCATTAAAAAAATGCAAACACAGCACTGGAGTTTATTACCTGAAGGACAGAACTAAAAAGCAGAGAAGTTACATTAAATCTTTAAGAGAACCTTCATCAGACCACACTCGGGAGTACTCTGAACAGACCTGGTGTTATAAAAAGGGATATCAAAGCACCAGAAAAGATTTATAGAATGATACCAGATTTGAGAAGCTACACCCATGAGCAAAAATTGAAATGGCTTTTTTTTCCCCCTCTAGAAAATTCAATTTCACTTCATTGTCTGTATGGGAATTTGTTTTGGGTACATTGCTCGCACAATAAGAATTACATATAAATGAGAAATAGTAAACATTGAAAATTAAACTATCATGGAGATTTAACTTTACGTATTTTAAAAACTAGCCAATGCATTAAAATAATCGATGAGTCCACCTGGAGTGCATTTCCTCGTCCGTACGTTAAAATCCTGCTCAAAATTCTTAGAACGAAGGGCGTAATTAAATTCAGGAACTAACTTCATTCTGCATTCGAGGATCCCTGAATGCATCCAACAGTAATACTGATACTAAGGGTGATTCTCATTGTTCATGATGCTGTTTGACCATAAGATCACAAGATGTGAGAGCTCAAGTAGGCCCTTCAGCCCATTGAGTCTGCCCCACCATTCAATGAGATCAAGACTAATCTGAAATGATAACCCACAACTCCATTTTCCTGCCTTACCCTCATAACCATTGATGCACTTATGGATTAAAAACGTGTATCTCAGTTTTGAACAGACTTAACCACCAAATCTCTGCAGCCTTCTGCAACGAAGAATTCCACAGACTCACTTTCCCCGAGAGAAGAAAATCCTCCTCAGCTCCATTTTAAACGGTGACCACTTACTCAGTGTATGCCCTCTGGTCCAAGTCTCTCCCACAAGGGGAAAAACAACCTCTCAACACCTAGCCTGTCAAGCCCCAAGAATCCTACATATCTCAATAAGCTCCCTTCTCATTCTTCTCATCTCCAGTGAATATAATGAAATCCATGTATATTACATCTACTGGTTCCTCTTTATCTTTCCTGCTCGTTACCACCTCAAAGACTTGTAATAAATTTGTCAGGCATGATTTTCCCTTCATGAAGTTATGCTGACTCTGCTTGATATTATGTACTTCTAAATGCTCTGCTATTATATCTTTTTCCCATTGACAGATGTTAAGCTAACTGCCCATAGCTGCCTTTATTTTGGTCACCCTTCCTTTTTGATGAACGATGTTACCTGAGCAGCTTTCCAATCGTCTGGGACTTGCCCAGAATGTAAGGATTCTTGCAAGATTACTACCAGTGCATCCACTATATCTGTAACTACTTCCTTTAGTAACCCAACACACAACCCTCATTCCTTTGTAATACTTTCTGATCCAAGTTTCTCACTCTCAAACCGAATGCTAAATTCTACCACATTATGGTCACGTTTCATCAAAATTCTTTGAGAGGAAACAACTGAGGGGGGTGGTCCAATAGGGGTCTTCGTGATAATGAATGAGTTTGATAGGGTAGAAACAGAGAAAACATGCACGCTTGAAAGTCAGCCCACAACCATTAAAAATAAAAACAAATCCTAAACAAATTCAAAAGAAAATATATTACACAGAGTGGTTAGAATGCAGAACCCACTAAAAACTCAGTTAAAGGCAAACAACATGGATGTTTTCTTTTCCTCTTTGTAGAATCCTGATAGTACAGGAGGCGGCCTTTGGACCATCACGTCTGCACTGACTCTCCAGCAGACCACCCCTGCAACACCATGTGTTTACCTGACTAATCCCCCAAATCGAGACATGTTGGGACACTAAGAGCAATTTAGCATGGCCAATCCACATAAACTGCACATTTTTGGACTGTGGGAGGAAACTGGAGCATCCAGAGGCAACATAAGCAGACTTGGGGAGAACATGCAAACTCCACACAGTCACCCAAGGCCAGAATTGAACTTGGGTCACTGGCACTGATGTAGCAGTACTAACCACTCTGCCACTTCAAGGCAAAATTAGACAAACATGAGGAAGAAAGGAATACAGGATTATATTGATGGGGTTAGTTGAAGGACGGGGGAAAGAGTAGAATTGTGTGGAGCATAAGCACCAGCCTAGACAAGTTGGCCTGAATTCCGTACACAGTTAACACTGCATAGTACATTGAAGGGGACTGACAGACACCAAAGAGTACAAAGAATTTACCACACGGTACTTGGTTCATACTGAGTATTTATGCCCCTCACGAACCTTTTCCCAACTTTCTTCATCAATTAACATGACCTCTTCCTTTGTCCACGATGTATTTACCTAGCTTTCTTTTAAACGCATCTGCTGGCCACTTGAACTACTCCTTATGATGGTGAGTCCCACATTCTAGCTACAAGTTAGGGGCATTTACTTTCCTATTGGACCATTGGAACTGGATCGAGATGTATATGTAGTCATGGTACAGTGTATCATAGGTTAAAGGCTTCTTAAACAAGTGCACATTGATGGGGGTGGGTGATGTAGCGGCATTCTCACTGGGATCCAGATTCAAATCCCACCATGGCAGATGGTAAATTTGAATTCAGTAAAAATCTGGAATTAAAAGTCTAACGCTGACCATGAAAATGATTGTCATAAAAACCCATCTCATTCACCAGTGCCTTTGGACATTAGGATGCTAAATAAATTTGAATTCATATGTCTTCAGGAGGGAACCAAAAAATATAGGCAAGAGGAATGACAGTATTGGCAGAGGGAGGAATACATGTTGTGGAGAGGCATCTTTACACAAAAAGATTCAGGGAGACAAGGAACAGAATGGTTTTCCAGGATATTTGAATTACTCGCTCTGGCCTACGTGTGACTCCAGACTCTCAGCAATGTGGTTGATCCTTAAATGCCCTCTAAAATGGCCTTGTAAGAGCAATTAGGGACAGGAAATAAATGCTGGTCCAACCAACTACACCCCTCAAATGAGTTTAAAAATTTTGTTATCCAGCATTGATACAAATACTGGGAAAATTTGTACCAGTTGGTGGTGAGGTTCAGAGGTCATTATTCAGTGACCTGAATGAGAAGCAACTTCAAGATCTCCAGAACAAACAACTGAAGAAAATACAGACACATCAGGAGAGTTGCATTGTAAGGCTATTCTGCTGACAGAGTGACAAAGATATCCCTGCTCAGAAGCTATTTTGCTCTCATTGTCAAAGTCATAGAATCATAAATTCCCTATGGTGCAGGAAGTCGCCATTTAGCCCATCGAGCCTGCACCCACCATAATCTTAACCAGACCTTATTCCCATAACCCCACATAAAAATCATTCAAAAATGGCATAACAACAATATTGTACCTGCATCTGTCTGGCATGAGCAAATAATTTCCTAACACTCGGTCTAAGATAACTGGTGCAGAAGGACCTTGTGGACAACGTCCAAAAAAAGTGAGGCACTGTAGAACCAAAGCACAGTGAATAAACATCAGTCAAGAAATCAGGAGAGTTTAGAGGATAAAGGTAATTTTTCATTTTTAAAAATTAGTGTTTCCTAATGCAGTTTGGACACAGGAAGTCTGAAGAATACGTTACCATAGCAAAAAATCCACTCAGAGGTCTCGTACATAAAAAGTAACTTCTACCAATGATCATTCAAGGCATCTTAAAATCAGGCAAAAAAACAGTATACTGCAGATGCTGGAAATCTGGATTAAAAATAGAAAATGCTGGAAATACTCAGCAGGTCAGGCAGCATCTGTCAGGGTTGGGGGGGTTGGTGGGGGGAGGTGGCAGAGGGGGCGAATGTTTCAGCTCGACTTAGTAATGAGTTTTCAAAGCGAGGGGGACATTCATCTTACTCATGTTCAAAATGTTCAGCCACAGCTTGGATTTTGTATGATTTGGTAAACCAAAAAGATTCTAGAAAGTTTCCAAAATACTTACAACTTGCCCAAGATATTTGGATGAATTGAAACATTTCAGGCTGAGATTGTATAAATCTAAGCAATGTTATCTAAACACATGAGCAATTTCCTCTACTACATATCTTCTGTTATACAAAAATGCTATGAACTATCAAATGAGATTGTTGAAAGAAAATCTATGTAACTGATTCAGCACATGCATTCTAATGTAAAAATAGTACTATAAGCAAGTTAACAAAACTGAAACCTAAGCTCGTTGAACCTCACATATAAATTACACCCTTGAATATATCCAGGTGGTGATTATTTTATGCTGTACAATCTTAAAATCCGATTATAATGAGGTAACATTCTCCACACTGATAAATGTGTGCCATAGATATTGTATTACTGATCTTTCACGTTATTACAATTCATTTAAAATGCCATGGCACACAAATGTCATTCTAGTGTGAAGCATGGATTGTTGGATAATAATGATAGTGTTACAGTATGAAAATTAATCTACAATAATGCTCAGAGCCACTGTTCACTCGCTCTTGCTGCTCAATTCCCATTTACTATTTCGCTCTTCAGTTTCACCTGCAGTTTGCATGGCAACAAAACCAAAGTACTGATTTTTGATATACTATAATTGTACAGTGGAAAATGATGTTTAACCTTTGAAATATACTTGAACCTCTCAAGGTGCAACACTTCCATATTCTTTGCTAAGTAATCATCCCTATATTTCTATACAAAACAGCACTGTTCTGGGGACTTTGATCCTCTCCAGATTACACCTCAACTCCATTGAACTATCCTTTCAGCATATAGTCTTATCGAACAAACAAAACTATCAAACTCGGGCTCAATTAGTCCAACATCCATAAACCAAGTTACAGACAAAGCCACAATATCCCAAAGCAATGGTCTCCAATAAAGGGCCAGAATGAACTGCAAAGGGCAGTGGTTGTTGAATAGTTGACTGATTCCAAGTAAACAGTGGCTGAATGAGTCAGGATAAGAGGGGCACAAAGCAGTTTTACAGGCCCAATCTTCTACAGGAAAACTGGATAAAGATGGTGCATTTGGTGCTGCAATAAGTAGCAAATATAGAATTTAACAGCATAAAGGGAAGACAATATTGCTAGGCTATTGTCTTTTATACACTCCTGATAGAGGAACCAATTAACTTTTTTCTGCTGGCTCCATACTCACCACAGTACCAACTCTAACAAAACCTCAATTCCACTTCAGGTGCCTTCATCTCAAATTTCAATCACTAGAATGGAAAGGCAACAATGCTGAATAATAGGTATCATGTGTTGATTTAATCATTAGGTTGGAACTTGAGTCAGTTTATTATTCAGCTCCCATGAATTTAGGTCCTAAATGCCATTTTAAAATCTAAATATGCCACAGGGTTCATTAACAGCTTAGTAAAATCACTTTTTGATGCCTTGAGTTAAATTACCATTGTTTTCCTCGATAGGGACATAACGTTTTCCAGGACTGGCCATGAGAGAAAAAGTTTATTTGAAAGATCTTTCCCCAGGCAAGGCACAACTGCAGCTTCACCAGCTGCAAGGCTGACATACGTATCCTTATAGAAGTGTTCAATAATAATTCATACAGCATTGACATTTCACTACAACCTCTGATGTTGTGCTTTTATCTTGCTCTGTGAAACTGCAGAGAAAAGTAGGATCCGAGGGTCCAGCATCAAAGGGACAACTTGTGAGAACTGAAATGAGAAGGAATTTCTTCAGAGCGTGGTGGAATCTATGGAATTCATCGCCACAGAGGGCTGTGGAGGCCAGGTCACTGAATGTGTTTAAAACTGAGATAGATTGAAGATTACAGAAAAAAGACAGAAGAATGGGATTGAGAAACGTATAAGCCATGATAGAATTGTGGAGCAGACTTGATGGGCCAAATGGCCAGCTTCTGCTCCTGTATCTTATGGTTCATGCCACAAAATCTCCACTTCAAGGCTCAATTCTGTAGACCAGCATTTCAAAATCTCTCAGCACTTTTTCCTTACACATCTGTGAAGCACCTTAAGAAATTCCTACATGGAAGGGGATCTAATGCCAGTTATTCTATTTTTGGTTTAGTTGTTGTTTCAGTGACATAAGTGACTTAAAACAGTAATTTAAATTCTTCAACCATTGGACAAGGAGAAGCCTGGTACATGTTTCAGTCACAGACCAGAAGCAAATAGCTCAAACTGGAGGAATACTGTTCAGTTTTGCCTCATTATTTCCTTTTAGCTCTCATGCCAAAGATTCAAAAAAAATTTCTGGATTTATTTGCAGAGGAAGGCTGTTCTGTTCAAATCAAAACCCCAGATGGATCTTCAACCAACACAGGGAGCAATCAGTTCAAAACTCAGAAGGGGGTGAAATTTCCTGGGTTGAATTATTACAAACATCCAAAATTTCAAGAGGAAATATGCATTTAAGTTATATGTAAAAGACAAGTTACTTTCATTCCAGTGCCATAGTGAAGGAATGCTACATTGTCAGAGTTGCAATCTTTTGGTTGCCATGTTAAACCAAGGCACTCAGTAGATGTAGAAGATGCAAAGGTACTACTTCCAAGATCTTCCAAGTGCCTTAACCATTTATCCAGCAGTCCACATCAAAAACAGATGGTCTGTTAAGTTTATGGGAGTTTGGCTGTGCACAAATTGGCAACCCACATTGTAATAAATGACTACATTTCAAAAGAATTGAATTTGACTGCAAAGTACTTTGGAAGTCACAAGATCATGAGGTACTACATCAATGCAAGGTTTTCCTTCTGTAAGGGCTTTAATCTTTTATCCGCTGGGGTTGACATTTTCCTGTTCAGGGTTTCCAACTTAAAAGCAATGCACCTAGGGTGTAGCCCTTGCTTATTAAAGACAATACGTAATGCGACGATAAAGATCAGTCACATAACCAATGAACAGCCAAGGTTTTAATTTCCTTGATAAAATACTGGGTAAGATTCTGCAGGTCTGGTTGTATCTGAGAACAGTGGGCAGGATTTTCCCCTCTCTCTCCATGGTCTTTGCACTACCTCCCACTGCTGCAAATCTCATGGTTCTACTGAGAATGTTACTAGTCAAACACACCCTTCACCACTGAAACCCATGGTGGGAGTGCACCATTGGCAGGAATACATAATCACATCAGTGTAAATGCCATTAAGATTTGTGTACATTGCAAATGGATCTGAAACATTCAGTGTTGAAAGGGCAGAAATGCCATGGATTATATAGATGGTGAACAGATGGGAAAAGATGGAGCAGAACAGATCAGGATAGGAGAGAGCTTCAGAGTAATTGACAAAGTCATCGTAGACGACACTAAACGAGTCGTCAAGACTTGGAGGCTAATAATGGGATCAAGGTAAGGTAGCAACATATGGGTCACCACTCCATAAAAGTGAAACAAGTTACAGATGATGCTGTATGGGGAGCGCTGGGAAAATGGAGTAGAGAATTCTTGGTCTGATGTTGTCAAGAACATGATGGATGCTGAAATGAAGACCAAAATCAAATTGAGCACTTCAGATACAGAACATGCAACAACTTCCCCCTATCTGGTTTCTCTTGATCCTACAAAACATCAACTTCAGCAAAACACAAAAGAAGTGGTGTTCATTATAATGTTCAGAAAGAAATTAGAAACAGGTAGAGATCTCAGATTGTTTGAAGATAAAAGAACTTGCTGACCTTTACATCAGGCTGTACTCAAACGTTGAACTTAATTGCTGGTCACTTGCATCTATTCTGCAGCCATTTCAAATAGTTTTCTTCATTACAGAAAGGAGACTTGACATTTCTACTACTATAGCCAATGTAACTAACTACTCTTGTAGTTATTAAGCAAGGATGAAGTGGTTACGAGATCAGCTGGAGTCACCTGGTCATACAAGTTAGGAGCAGTGGTAACGCTGAGTCACTGAGCAAGCTTCAGGGACTCAATAGCATGGCTGATCAAAAAACCTCAGATGCTTTGCGTTTATAATAGGAGGTTTGAGTTTAAGAGCTGTGGGGTTATGCTGCAACTATACCAGACCTTGGTGAGACCACATTTGGAATATTGTGTGCAGTTCTGGTTACGCAAGAAGGATGTGGAAGCATTGGAGAGAGTGCAGAGGAGATTTACCAGGATGCTGCCTGGTTTGGAGAGTAGGTCTTATGAGTAAAGGTTGGAGGGAGCTGGGGCTTTTCTCAGAGTGGAGAATGAGAGGCAATTTAATAGAGGTTTATGAGGGGGACAGATACTATCTTCCCATCAACTATTTCCTCAGGGTATAGCTTTTACTAGGGGGCATAACGATCAAGGTTCATGGTGGGAAATACAAGAGGGATGTGGGGTACATTCTTTACTCAGTGGTTGGGCTTGGAATGCACTGCCTGCTGTGATAATGGAGTCAGACTTGAGGAACTTTCAAGTGGTTATTGGATCAGCACATAGAACACACCAGAATGATAGGGAGTGGGATAGCTTGATCTTGGGTTTGGATTTAGCTCAGCAGAGAGGACTGAAGGGCCTGTACTGTGCTATGGTCTAAGGGAGTCAATCTCCCACTCCCTGAAAAATATTCATACCCCACCTTTACTGCTGTCAAGACTTCCAAAGACAGTCTCTGGCTTAAAAGCAAGACCTCTATATTTTTAGCAACTGTGACCCCAGCTCTAGCCCCCCCGCCCCCATCCATCCATCTTGTCAAGACCTTAAAATTGTATCAGATCAATTTTCTAAACTACAATGGATATAGGCCTAACTTGTTCCAACTTTCTTCATGTTGTCTCAACTAACACCCTAACTATAAAAATACCATAGACTCTTGGTAATGAATGCCAACACTCCAGTCATCTTCCAAACTATATTGTACCTGCACACTAACATTGAGATTCATATGCCAAGACACCTGATCCTTTTGTACCTAGAGTTCTGCAATCTCTCCTTGTAAATATACTGCTTCCCTTCTTGCTGACGTGGAGAAGTTCAATTTTTCCCATATTATCTGCCAAATGTTTGCCTACTCACCTAACCCTACAAGGTGTCCTCTTCATACTTCACTTACCTACCAATCTGTCAAAATTAGTCAGCATATCATCAGACCCTTCATCCAAGTCATTGTTAAGTAGTTCAGCCCCAGCTTTGATTCTTGTGGCACTCCATTGTGCTAACCCAAAAATGACCATTCAAGCACTGGCTGATCCCAGTTAGCCAACTAATCCTCTACCCACATTTACCCTCCATAGCACCATGACTTCATTTTGTGTACTAATGTTTGATGCAGTGTCAGAAGTCCAGACATCCACTGACAACAGATCCATGGGTTCCCCATTACTTGCTGACAAGTTCAATAAATTCAAACACCATTTCCCCTTCTCAAAGCCATGTTGATTCTGCCTGATTACAGATTTTAGTGCTCTGCTATTGCTGCCATCATATATCCCAGCAATTTGCTCATTTTAATGACAAGCTGCAAAAGGAAAGTTTTGCAAAAAGTTCTTTATTTGTGAAAGTAATTGTTAAATATGGATAAGTTATTGCACAGACAAGGCTGAGCTTAATTCTTCAAAAGATAAATTTATCTTTGTTGGGATGCACTTCAAATGAAGGTTCTTCATTTGCTACTTCAGGCTGCACATTTGGAACTTCCTCCTCCTGCAAGAGAAGACATGCTTCAGGTTTAAATACACTCGTGTATACTCCTTTCACTGCTCCCTGTTTCTCCACTACCACAACTGTGGTCTCACCACCAAGGGATAGAAGCTGGGCATTCATTTTGAAACACGTTATGACATTGATTTACAAAATCATGCTAATGAACAATAATTTATCCTCAAGACTGAATGAAAATGAGCCACAATTGACAATAGTTGAAATTGTGAAGACAGATATTCCTCACCTCATGACTCCAGGAACAGCAATCTTGCTCTGGGAAGGCCAAATGGCCTCACCTGCTGTTAAACTACTCAAGTGTGCACATGCCAGTTCCATGCCATCTCCCAGTAAGCACAACAAAATATGCAGCAAAAGCCACCACAAGTTGGAAGAAAACACTGAAGAATCAAAATCAGCAGCAACATAATTTAGTGCTAGAATGTTCAGTTTTTTTTGTGCCTACCTCATCAAGAAAGTATTTCTCAATTAGCTTCAATGCTGTTCTGTACACGGTGGTATTTGGATGGAATTGAAGAGCCTCAATTTTCTCCAAGCCACTAAGTTCCTCTATCAATAGAGATAGTTTATCTGTCTCGCCCAACTGTTCTGCAGCCTTCAACAAAAAAAAATTGAAGGGTAGCATTAACTCACGGCATCCTTGACAGCAAGTGGAAAGTTACTGCGAACAATTAACATGTTGGGATCATCAGACTTTTCTATGGACTGATTTGTAACCCAATTTAAAGAACAAAAAAGTCAGAATTCAAACTTGGAGACATGGTCAACAACAAGAGTACATGCAGAGTGTTTCAAAGACTCCTTTCCCCCAAAAATCCAATATGCAAGCTGGTCTATCCTGAAGATGATTAATTCAATAGAGTAGCCAATAATTACTAGTTTGCAAAGGAAAGAATAATGCACCATTTTTTCCCCATCTTTTGTTGCTCAAGTTAAAGAAATTGCTGTCAGCTGAAAAGGGAGAACATTACAGGAAGCAGAGTAGGCCATATAGCCTCAAGTCTGTTCCACCATTCGAATGAGATTGTGGATAACCTGTGATCCAACTCTATCTGCCTTTGCCTCACTTTCCTTGTTCAAAAATTAACCACCATTAGGCAAGCAGAATCCCAAACTTGCACCATCTTTGATCCTTTTCTCATTCTTAGATGCTCCCAAGTGCTGATTCAATAAAACCAACAGAAATAGCTGTCCCCTTAATAGCTCAAGCTCAGATCAAAATATTCATCAACATTCCAAATTCCAAGGAACCAGGCCCAGAACTTGTGTACAGTAGTGGGTTTACTTTGCATTCAGACTTCCTGAGCCATTACACCCTACATAGCTTGTGCAAGATAGCAGTGCCCAAATCATAGGATCACAAACAATGATATAGTGCTGGAGGCCATTTTGGCCAATTGCATTTGCATTGCCAGAGTTAACCCATTAATACCATATCCCAGAAGTTCTTTCCCTTCTTCAAATATTTAACACAGAACATGGAACATTACAGTGCCGTACAGGCCCTTGTGGTATTTTCTCTGTTGAAGAGACACTTAGTTGTTGGAAAGAGAATTGAGAGCAACTTTCTATTTGGTTAGGCAGTACATTGTGAATCAAGGGTTCCTATACAATGTGTTACAGGGTCACAAGTTGCAAGACAGTGGTGGCTGCCATGCAATATAGGCAAATTTCCTCACAGGAGGGACACCTTTAAGTTCTTTTGTTTGCTGATGGGTGTGGCCCAGATCTGAGGCCCAATTGCCACTGCAAAACTAACAGCTGGGAAAAGGAGTGTTTGCTTTTCCTGGAAAAACCCTGCCCATTTATCAATTCTACCCAAGGAGTGGAGGTTCATTCACTTGCTCAGCTACCTCCTGCCATTTCACCAATCTGTCCTGCTGAAGTTGGGTTATTATTCACTAGGTTTCTAAGCTGTGTCCCAAACTTTGATATTATGCCCTGTAAATCAAAAGTTCAAGCCATTAATAAACCAAGGAGTGATCCTGAGGCGGGTGGGTGCCAGGGAAATACTGCTGTATATTTGTCCATTCTGAAAAATGGATATATCATTGCATTTTCTCTGAGATTGTGTCCATGCTGCATATACCCCTTGAATCTTGTAAATTCAGTTCTGTGAACAAGCCTGTGGTATCCAAAGTAAATACCAATCTTCACTTCAAAGAAGTCAGCAGACAATTTGCTTTGAACAAACTCACCCATTACAACCCTTAGTATTCCAAATGCCCATGATCCTCAAGTTTGCCAATCATTGACATTAGGTCAACAGGCCTATACTTGGTTTCCTTCCCACTCCTTTTGGAAGTGGGATGCAAACTCTGCAATCCTCCAGCACTGCTATTTTACCCAAGGAGCACTGGAAAATTGTGGCCAGATCCCCAGCAAATTTCACACTTGGCAACTGATTCAGGTGAATTAATTCTGCAACACCAAGTACACAGCAATATCATGACTTGCATTCACAGAATTCTGTTCCCTGAATAGCAGGGTGAAGTAATCATTTAGTATTTCTGCCTTCAAAAGACCTCCAAATTGGTCCCACTTTTGCTTTAAATGGTTTAAGAGTTTCAGCCAACTTACTAGGAAGATGTTGGACAAGGCTTCCAGGGTCACCAGCAGCAGTTTGGCATCTTTGTTATTTAGTAAATTAATGAGAGGTTCCAGTACTCCACACTGCACCAGGTGTACAACTTGCTCAACCGTACCACCATTTGTATAATTGGTCACAGCCCAAACTGCTTCTTTTTGTACTTTAAATTCACCCTGGAAGACAAATATTGTACCATGATTAAAATGATGGCAATTAGCAGAACCAAGTCTAATGTTACCAAATTGGGTAACAGCAAATTCATAGGCCTGTAATTAGTTTAAAAAAGGTCAGTGGTGAAGATGTTATACATTTATGATCCAATAGGTGATTGATGAAATAAGCAGTCACCTACAAAATAATCCATTCTCAACATCTCACAATGAAATGTGACAAGCCCACATGCAACAAGCCCTATTTGTGCCCCACAAGTGCCAGGCAATAACCATCTCCCACGAGGATAATCTAACCAATTCCCTCAAAAATTTAACTACCTCTGACTCAGCATCACCATCACAACGCACCACCACCATCCAGGGGTGGAATGCTCCATATTAGTTTCAGCACAAAAATAAGCCTCAATTGTTTCAGGTAGTGGATGGAATGTCAGTCACTACTTTCAGCACCAAAGTAGCTTAGTCAGCATCATACATACAAGATATAGCACCGAAGTAAAGCTTCAACACCATCTCCACGATTCAGCAGGACACAAGATTAGTTGCAGAACATCCTAACTCAGACTCATTTCATTGTTACTGCTTCAAAATCCTTTAGAACCTTCTACGCAAATGTCAATACCACAACCTTCATCAGTTCATCACCTTCAGGGTAAGCTAATGGGACAACACTGGACTTGCCAGTAATTCCTGCATTGAGGCCGAATCAATAACCAAAACAAATCCTCAGCATTCTTTCACCCCCCCCCCCCCAGGTTATCAGACTTTCAATTCCAGATTTTATTGAATTTGAATTTCACCATCTGCTGTGGTGGGATTTGAACCTGGGTTCCCAGAGCATTACACTGAGGTCTGCTTGATTACAGGTCACAATTCCACTACACCACTGCCTTCCCCTTGACTGCTGACATTCCACTCAAACCAAATGACTGTTTGAAATACCTTGCCCAGTCTAACAGTAGGAATGATTTCCCAATCAGACATGACAAAGGTTACCTATCTGAAGGTGTACATTTAAGTGCAGTATAAATCTACTGAAGATCATGTCCACGGGTAGTTTATCCAAACTCAGCCTGAATGTTGAACCTACTCTTATTTAAATGGTACCGAGTACTTACTCTTTCCAGAACTTCAATAAGGGGAGCTATAACTCCACAAGTAATCAGCTGTTGAATCTGCATTGACGGTCCAGCTGCAATATTGGAAATGGCCCAAGCAGCCTCCTTCTGTATACTGGTTTTGGGATGTTTCAGAAGCTTTGGTAGAATGGAGAGAGCACCTGCTTCAAGTGCAGCCTCTGTTTGACTATCAGTTCCTGCCACAATGTTACCCACAGCACGAAGAGCAGGTGTCTGGAAAGGAACAAAAAATATTCAGAAATGTGGTTTCATATTCTGCTACTGCAATTACTACAAGGCTATGTAGAGAAATTGGTCAGATCATTGGATGTCTTGATTTCTGAAGATGCTGTTAAAGATGGAGCCTCCATCACCAAATGTGACAGAGCCACATAGAAAAAGGCAGGTGTTGATTGTGGATCAAATTAGAGAACAGAAGAAGTGGAACCTTGTACTACAGAAGTAAAAGCAAAAAAAAAAACCTGAAAGGCAGTCTTGCTCCAGGATTAGCATAGCTGCAGTATTTTCAGTTGGTTTCTACTCCAGCCCCACTGTCAGATGAAAATTACTTGTCAAAATCCAGGAGTTAACTGGAGTTCAATCTGATGCTGCTTTAAATACAGACCAGACAAGTGGTTTGTATTTAATGCACGAAGTATTGAAAAGGGATACCAAAAGGTCACAGTCTGGAGATCATTCAGTGCAATAATGGTCATTGGTCTAAACCAGGGCTTCCCAGATTAAGAGTTAGGACCCCCAGTGGGATCAGGCGATAAGTTTTTGTCATGAGCACTCAGGCTAATTCAACAACTGTTGTCTCCTTTTAAAAATGTTCCTTTTGATGGGGTGTAAACTAATGGACATGCTCTGACCAGACTACAGCTCCACAAACAAAAACCATCTCAATGGGTAGGTGAACTAGGTCTTCAACTCTAATGAACTCACTTTCCCAGTCTAGAAATAAAGCTCTCTGCACCCCCAGTGTAGAGCTAAAGCTCTATTTCAATGGAAACATGTCAGGGAAGCACTGGGGGAAATGCATTCATTAACAGCCAGCAATCACAGCTAAACACTACCATGCCAGCTTCTTGCTGAGATTAAATGACTGCCTAAAGCCCATTAGAAATGGATGAGTAATCAGATTTTGCTTTTGTTCCAACTTTATTCCACACTGCAAGATTCAAGTTTGGAGCCAGTAACTCTTAGTACACCAGTTTCTTAGAGATGCAAGTCCTCTAGCAGATTGGAAGCTTTCCTAGTCTACGCGAGTGGGCAAGGTTCTGGCAGATGGAGTACAAGGTCAGTAAATGTGAGGTCATCCATTTTTGATAGGAATAACAGCAATATGGATTATTTTTTGAATGGTAATAAACTGCAGCATGCTGCTGTGCAGAGGGACTGGTGTCCTTGTGTAAGAATCACAAGCAGTTGGTTTGCAGGTAATTCAAAAGCCAAGTGGCATTTTGTCCTTCATTGCTAGAGGAATGGATTTCAAAATAGCGAGATTATGCTGCAACTATACAAGGTGATGCTGAGTTAACACCTGGGAGTATGGTGTACAGTTTTGGTCCTGTTACTTGAGAAAGGATATGCTGGCATTGGAGATACAGAGGAGATTTAAAGGTTGATTCTGAAGAAGTTGAGGGGTTGGCTTATGAGATGACTCAGTAAACTGGGGCTATACTCTAAGGAATTAAGAATGAGGTGAGGTCTTATCTATTCCCTTCATAATCTTGTATTTCTCTAAGGTACAAGCAGGGGAGGTGTTTCCACTGGCAGATGAAACTAAAATTAGGGGGCACGGCCTCAAGGGGAAGCAGATTTAGGACCGAGTTGAGGAGGAACTTTACACAGTGTGTGAATCTGTGGAATTCCCTGCCCAGTGAAGCAGTTGAGGCTACCTCATTCAAATGTTAAGGCAAGGATAGATAAATTATTGCACAGTAAAAGGAATGAGGGTAATGGTGAGCAGGCAGCCAAAAAAAAAAAAATCAGCCATGACCTTATTAAATGGTGGAACAGGCTTGAGGGGTCAGATTGTCTACTCCTAGTCCTTACCTTGTATATTCCTGTATAGTCATGAAGGCTGTCAACATGACTTTTCCATGACTGCCAGCAGATGGCCACAGGAGGTTTAGTTGCTGAAGTGGTCAGTAAACCAGTCAGCCAAGTGGCAATGTATTCAATGCTGTCTCAAAGTGGGATAGCTTGATCTTGGGTTTGGACATAGCTTGGCACAACATTGAGGGCCAAAGGGCCTGTACTGTTCTATGTTTCTATGTTTCACTGTTTCAACCTGATACCACAAGCAGCATGTGATACTAACCTTTTCTTTGTAAATGCCTTCATTTTAGCATTGGAGTTTCTAACATGAGTTCCATCCACTCGTAGGAAGATGTCTGATTCTATCAAGCAAAGCACACATTGCTGCAGGCAACTTAATGTTTAGAAAATTGGAAACCAAACAATCCTCTGGGTGGATCCATAAAGCAAACTTCAATAATTTTAAAAAGCTCTCAAAGCTGCATCACAAAACCTTGGGCCTTCCACAAGTTGGAGTGACTGATGAGCAGAATCAATTACAAAACTTGGGCTTGCCACAAGATACATTTGCAGGTGCTAAGGAAGGATTAGGTTCAAGACTTGCCAGTCAATTGACTTGGATTGCAGATCTCAACTCCCTGCATTTAAACAGTTTGGGTATTGGCATTTTATACCCTAGATGCCTTGGGGATGCCAAGATCACAACTTGGAATGAAGAAATTTCTCATCTCAGCTCTGGAATGGCCAATCCTCATGAATCAGAGCTTTGCACTAACTTCCCAGTATTTACATAGTCAAGTGGTGGTATGGTGGCAGTGGTTGGCATTGCTGCCTCAACACCAGGGACCCAGGATCAGTGTGGAGTCTGTACATTTTACCTGTTTGCCAATTTTGTGATTCCTCCTCCCTTCTCCCTCCCCACCAGTGCAAGCACATGTGTTAGGCGGATTGGCTATGCTAAATTGCCCCTCAGTGTCAGAGGATTAGCAGGCTAAAAAAATCAGAGTTACAGGCATAGGGCCTGGGTGGGATTGTGATTGGTACAGACTTGATGGCTGAATGGTCTCCTTCTTCACTTGCGATTTTATGAAGTTCTTCATGGAAGTGCACAGTATTGACAAAAATCAACTAATTCTAGATTCCAGAATGTAGGCCAATTGCACTAAGGACATCCAGCTATCAACATAATCTTCATTGCATCATCTCCAAAGACAAGTATATCCTTGCACAAAATGAGACCATGTTGTTACAGGATGACTTAATCTCTACTTCAGGCTGCTTGCAATGAAGGCCAGTTTATTATTTCCTAAATGCTGGTACTATGTACAATACAATTCTACAAAGTGTTCTAGGCTTCAACTTTTACATAGTGTCTCGTAGCTTAAAATAATCCCTTTTAACCAGAATGGAATTATTCCTCTTTCCTAGAGAGAAAACCCATCAGGCACAAGATTAATTAGAGCTGCTGGGTTACACAGCTTAGACAAAATTCTGAGTAAAACCAGCTCATGTTTGTCTAAGTGTACGATAAATTCTTCAGGTCTGTGGGCTGTCTAGACTTCTTCCAACTAATATTCTGGCTCAGCTTCCCAGAAGATAATGGCTCCAAGCCAGATTGCACAACCAACTCATTTCTAGATGTCTCTATGCTCAGATTTCTGTCCCCGAAGAGGGCTTCCCAAAGTTCAACCATTTTCTAAATAAATTAACTTCTTAAGTGGAAGCAGTTTTCCCCTGTTACTCCTCCATGACATTTCCTTCCTTTAAACAATTGCTTATTGATCTTTGATAAAGCTGCCAATCTGTCCATAGTCAGGGATGTTTCTTTTGCTGCCTTTGTCTCTGCACAAGTATAACACATCAGCATCAAAGTTAACAGCTTTAAAAACATAATGCCATTAAGCACACAGTGGAGACTTAACCAGCTTGATGCATGTTCTGGCAGTGCCTTTGATTTGGCACAACCACAAGTGCCAGACATTTCAAAAATACCAAACATGATTTCATAAAGTAAACCATTATAAGATGGGCTAACATTCCATTGCATCATTAGATGCTTTGTATCATGGTCAACTTTGTTCAGCATTACCAGGAGCCCCACTCTGCCCAAACTTGCTGCAGATGACAGGCAGAGAAAGGTGTACAATTTGCTGGCTGCCTCCTGAAGTTGAGCTTTTCCATTTCTGATAGTCACTGGTCAGAAGGTATTCAAAGAGGCAATCTCTGATGACTGTCATGTTTGCATAACACCCAGGAACCAGTTCTGTACAGAAACTCTTTTGGTATACAGTAGTCAGCCATCTGAGGAACATGACTAAGCCAGCACCATTGTTGGATTACAGTGTATGCCAATATAAATAGCACACTTGAACCTCATCCTGTCCAAGATGCCAATGGTATATTGCCAACATGGAAACTGTTCAGCCTTCTCCCCCAATGCTGTTCAGGTCCCACCAGGTTACAGGCTTGTTCCACACTTTTGCTCAACATAAGCTGACCGTGTACAGCTTTGGTAATGTGTGTTTCATCTTGCTGGGGTGTTTGTGAAGCTGGAATATGGAGGTAACAACCTCCAGCACCACATTTTCTAGATGGACAAGGGTATGCTAGTATCTGGACCATATTTGACTTCTGATGTGATGGTTAAACCACATCCATAGTAGATAGCAGCCTGCTTGAATGGCACCCTTTATCCTGGGTGCTGGAACATGGTTGGAGCTGTACTCACCTAGGCATTTCATCACTCCTGATTTGTGCCTAATAGATGGACAGGCTCCTTGCTGCAGAATTCTCAGCCTGTTGTCACAGCATCAAGTTTCTTGTCTTGCTCCGTGTGTTAATGCAGGAATGTTATGCAGCATTTTCAGTGCAGCTTGTTTGGATCTCAGGGCAAACAGCTTGGCCAGTTCTGGTACCCACACTCTGCAGATAAAAGAGTGCCAGAACACAAGCCTGTGACCCCCATTGCAGACCTAATCCTTCATGCTGTCATGAATTGTATCTTGGTGAGATCCAAGACAAAGGTCACAATTGTACGTCTACTAATTGTGAAACCTCAGTGGGATTTGAGTAGATGTTCAGCCAGGATCTGCAGTCTCAGGGCAATAACTTTCCCATGATGCTCTGATTGCTCCTTGCAGGGTCACAATATTTCTATCATATGTTCTCATAAGCCCAATTTGGGCCAAAGACATATCTCCAGCTGTACCAACCATCAAGACGCTTCTAGAATAAGCAAAGCCTCAAAAGCATAGTGACAGCATGTTAGCAGGGCTAGAAGCTGCAGTTAAATGAATTATTCCTTCAAAATTCAAGGGGAAGCAGCTAATTCCAAAGAAAGCTTTACCTGCAGGAACTTGCATTTGTTGGTACTGAACACAAGCAGCATGCTACAGGATTCCTCTCCCACAAACACCACAAGCACAAAATGCATGCACCATTTTCCAAATAGCTGATCAAATCATTAACTAAAAAGGCAACAAACTGAACTACAGCAGATCCAACACAGTATCCAATTTAAATATTTGTTAAAATGCAATTGGCTGCATGATTACTTTTGGAGCCAGTCACATGATTTGATGACATCATTGGGGTGTTTAAGACTGAGTTTCATTTTCTATTCTGCAGAGGCAACAGCTCAAATCAGTGCAAACCACATCTTGGTTTAAAACTCACATCCCTTATATAGTTAGGGCCTTACAACATGGTCCCAACTAATCACAACTTGGTGGTTCTTTGCTCCAGTGTTCTGCCCCATCAGCAAGAAAAAGCTGATAAATAACACATCCCAGATGAAGCCTCTGAATATATCCTGGAAGAAACATGTCAAATTCAGAGACTTGTTGCTACATCTGAAGTTGTCAGATGTCACACCAGTTTCAGGATTCAAAGCCATTACTGCTTTTCCACCCTCAAAAACCCATGAAAAATAGGGTAGAGTTCCAATTGTGAAATGACTCACCAACACAGGCAGCTGATCCTTCAGCAACAATTGCACAAGCCTCATCAAAATACCAGTGCGAACCACCTCCTCAATCCGTTCATTCGGGCCATCTGTCAGGTACGATACTGCCCAACAAGCATCAGACAAAACAGCTTCATCATCATAATGAAGCAATTGAATCAGTGTGGGAAGCATCAGTTGAATTGTCTCAAGGGGTGGATGTGGATTTTTGTTGCGACATAAGTTTGACATGGTCCATGTGATATTGCGCAGGAAGCCAACCTAGAATTGAAATGAAACTGAATTATGCCACTACAGTGAGGAGAAAGAGGGAATTAGTCAAGTCAAAGTTTTACTTCTACATTGACGTCCAAATTTTGCAATGTGGAGATGCTGGTGTTGGACTGGGGTAAACACAGTAAGAAGTCTCAATACCAGGTTGAAGTCCAACAGGTTTATCTGTTAGGAAGATTCACTAGCTTTCAGAGTGCTTGCTGCTCCTTTGTCAGCTAAGTGGGAGTTCTGTTCACGAGCCAGGCATAAAGACAAACTCAATTTACAAAATAATCATTGGAATGCAAGTCTTGAGGTAATCAAGATACAGACAATGTGAGTGGAGAGGGTTAAGCACACATTAAAGGGATGTCTATTGTCTCCAGACAGGACAGTTAGTGAGATTTTGCAAGCCCAGGTAAGTCACAGGGGGTTACAAATGGTGTGACATGAACCCAAGATGCCAGTTGAGGCCATCCTCATGTGTGCAGAACTTGGCTATCAGCTTCTGTTCAGCAACTCTGCACTGTCGTACGTCTCACTAACTGTCCTGTCTGGAGACAATACACATCTCTAACCTATGCTTAACCCTCTCTCCACTCACATTGTCTGTATCTTATTGACTTGATTACCTGTAAAGACTCACATTCCAACTATTACTTTGTAAATTGAGTTTGTCTTTATGCCCAGCTCATGAACCGAACTCCCACTTAGCTGACCAAGGAGCAGCAAGCACTCTGAAAGCTAGTGGGCTTTTGATACCAAATAAATCTGTTGGACTTCAATCTAGTGTTGAAACTTCTTACTGTGTTTACCCCAGTCCAACACTGGCATCTCCACAAAGAATTACTGGCCATGGAATTCCCAGCTGCAGTATTTATGCTGTTGGTCCACTTCAAATTTTTGTCAATGATAACCACCAATATGTTGGTATTAGGGAGTTTGGGGGGGTGGGGGAACCAACTGGAAATCCAGAAATAGCAATTCCATTGAACACTGAAGGGAGATTAGATTCTGAGATGATCATGGTCTGACATGGTTTCAAATGTTACTTTCCACTTCCTAGCCTGATATTGTCTAGGTCTTGTTGCATTTGAACATGGAGGGATTCAACAAAAGGAATAAATAATTCATTAATGTGTTGTTGTTGGGGAATGATTATTGACCAGAAAGGCAGGAATTTGTCCAACAGTTTCATTGGATCCCTGATGGTGGCCTCAGTTTAATGTTTCAAAATGATATTTATGACAAAGTGGCAGCCTTTCAAATGTTCGTTCTAATATATGCCAAAGCTGCATCCTGGAGAATTGTTGTAACCTACAACCTTCCATCTTGGAGGATACACATCACCCACCCCTCTCCTTTATTCATCATCCCAGTGAAGCCTTTGGCTGTGTAATCCAGCACAGCAAGAGACAGGGGGAGAAAGGTGCAACAAGGGAACCTTACCACTATTGTATTCGTTATTCATTGTAATTTAATTCAAATAGTCATTAGAACCACCCAAGTTCAACTCATTCAAGCATTACATTCGATGCAGCAAAATACAAGCAACCATTTGGACTTACAGGGATGTCAGGTTGCACCAATCCTAGAAGTGGGGGGACAGCAGAGCATTGAATGACTGCATCACGAAAGAGTGGGCCATCACCTGGAAAAGTTTGAACAAGTTACTACCTCCATTTGTTTAGTAGTCAAGTTAAACTTTAATTGGTGCTGTCATACCTGCAATGTTACCCAAAGCCCACACAGCTTGCTCACTGATGTGCATGCATGGAGAGGAAAGGAGATGTACAAGTGGTGGAATTGCACCTCCTTCCACCACTGCCCTAGTTTGTGCTGATGTTCCAGAGGAAATGTTTGTCAGTGCCCAGGCTGACTGAAACTGTATTGCAGAATTGTCATCTTGACCAAGGAATTCAACAAGCTTCTTAATTAGACCTGCCTCAATAATTTCATCCAGTGGAGGTTTCCATGCTCGTGACAGAAGTTTCCTGTCAAGAAAATGAATAATGTGAAGATACTTACGTTTCCCTCAATTAGTTATTTCTCTAAACCTCACAATGCAAGGAAAATTGCCAAGACTAGTAATCTTAGTAACTATTTACCAAAACTCGCTGGACTCCGGGGAAGTGCCAGAAGATTGGAAAACGGCTAATGTTACGCCGCTGTTTAAAAAAGGTAGCAGACAAAAAGCAGGGAATTATAGGCCGGTTAGTTTAACGTCTGTAGTTAGAAAAATGCTCAAATCTGTCAAAGAAATAGCGAGGCATCTAGAAAAGAATGGTTTGATCGCACAGACACAGCACAGATTTAAGGGGAAGTCGTGTTTGACAAATTTATTGGATTTCTATGAGCACGGTGACTCGTGCAGTAGACAGGGGAAATGGTGGATGTGGTGTTTTTAGATTTTCAAAAGGCGTTTGATAAGGTGCCTCACGAAAGATTGCTTCAGAAGGTTAGGGGGCATGGAGTTGGGGGTAAGGTGTTAGCGTGGATAGAGGATTGGCTGTCAAATAGGAGGCAGAGAGTTGGTATCAATGGGTGCTATTCGGATTGGCGGTTGGTGACTAGTGGAGTGCCCCAGGGATCAGTGCTGGGTCCTCAGCTATTTACCATTTATATCGATGATCTGGAGGAGGGGGCTGAGTGTAGGGTGATGAAATTTGCTGATGACAGGAAGACAAGTAGAAAAGCAAATTGTGCTGAGGGTGTGGAAAGTCTGCAGAGGGATCTCAATAGGCTGAGCGAGTGGGCGAGGACCTGGCAGATGGAGTATAATCTTGGCAAGTGTGAGGTTATCCACTTTGGCAGGAATAATAGTAGGAGGGATTACTATTTAAAGGGTGAAAAGCTGCAGCATGCTATGGTGCAGATGGACCTGGGGGTCCTTGTGCACGAATTGCAAAAACCCAGTCTGCAGGTGATCGAGAAGGCAAATGGAATGCTGGCCTTAGTGGCAAGGGGGATAGAATATAAAAGCAGGAGGTCTTGCTGCAACTGTACAGGTACTGGTGAGGCCGCAGCTGGAGTACTGTGTGCCGTTTTGGTCGCCGCACTTGCAGAAGGATATATTGGCCTTGGAGGGAGTGCAGAGGAGATTCACTCGGCTGATGCCGGAGGTGAGGGGGTTGGACTATGAAGAGAGACTAAATAGACTGGGTCTGTCCTCGTAGGAGTTTAGAAGGATGAGGGGGAATCTTATAGAGACATATAAGATAATGAAGGGGATGGATAGGGTAGAGGTAGAGACATTCTTCCCGCTTAGAAAGGATAGCAGGACTATAGGACACAGCCTCAAGATAAGGAGGGGGGGGGGGGGGGGGGGTGGTGCAGTTTAGATCAGAGTTGAGGAGGAACTTCTTCACTCAAAGGGTGGTGAATCTCGAATTCTCTGCCTGTTGAAGTGGTGGCGGCTGCCTTGCTAAATATATTTAAGTCACGGTAGATAGGTTTTTGATAGACAAGGGAATTAAAGGGTTATGGGGAGAAAGCAGGAAAGTGGAACTGATCCACTTCAGATCAACCATGATCTTATTGAATGGCAGGGCAGGCTCGAAGGGCTAGATAGCCTTCTCCTGTTCCTATTTCTTATGTTCTTATGACTAGGATGGGCAATAGCCTTTTTCTTCAAGGCCCTAGCTTGAATGGAACCAAGAAGTTCGTTGGATGCAATGGTTCCATCTGAAATGCACTTGAACAGCGGTGCAAGAACATTACAAAGTGTAGATGTTTCATTATATTGACCATTCTGTAGACTTAAAGTGGTTAGCATCACATGGTGTGCAAAGGATGCTGTGGGTGGGTGGTCGGTCAAGGCACACTATTGGGATGGAAAATAATGTGGGACCACATGGTGGCTATAGTTAGCACTGCTGCCTCAGCACCAAGAACCCAGGTTCAGTTTCAGCCTCTGATGACTGTGCTGCAGAGTTCACACGTTCTCCCCATGTCTGTGAGTTTCCTCCCACAGGGTTAGATTGATTGGCTATGCTCAAATGGTCCTTAGTGTCCAGGGATATTAGAAGGTAAATATGTGAGGCTACAGGGTAGGGTTATTATTAGTGTACTGAACAGGCTCCTTCTGGATTCTATAATACTATGACTTTTGTTTTGAAGCTGAATGCTTATTCTACTACTCCTAATGTCAATATCCTTCAACTAAAGGCTTATCTTCATAGACATAGGGTTTTAAAAGAAGTGAACTGAGTTATCAAATTTCATCTGATTTTAGTTTAAAAATTAAACATTTTTTAATTTTACTTGGGGAGGAAGAGGGTACAGGCAGTTTGTTAAAAAAGTTACCCATACAACAATGCACGAGTTAAATATTAGTTCAAGCACTCCCAGTATTGCAGTCAACTGAAATTCACAAGTGCTTTACAGATCATGCACACTGGCAATAAAAGTGACTTTTATGCATTGGGTCCATTGACTTATTTGATTTGAACACTTCAATCTTCCGAACAGGAGATGGAAAACGTGTGCACTATGCAATGAAATAAGAATGCCTCTACCTAGCTCCATTTGTAGCTTGCAGCTGTAGCAATGGGTCATCGCTGTTTACTCCCTTCACAATCTCTTCTATGGTCATTTCACGATCCTGAAATGAGGGAAACAGCAAATTAAGACACCTTAAACATGGAGCAGTAACTTTCATTCAGCAAATAAGTCACTCTAGAAGATAGATTAAAAATCATGATAGGAAACAGTATAAATAAACGACATTCATGTCTTTGTACCTTACACTGGGAGATTTATTTTCTATTTCTACACCATTAATCTATGTGGTTGGTCATAAAACAAAGCACATGCTTAGTACATGTACACACAAAGACAAGTTAAGGCATAGACTTGAGGCTTCTCTCAACTTCACTATCCCATGGCATTGAATGACTGACTACAGATCAGAGACTAAGAATCAGATTTGACAATTTAATAGATGCTTATTTCATACAGACAACCGAGGCAAAACTGAAACAATGTTGGGATTACAATATTTTCTATTGTTAATTTGATGCTTGGCAAAAATATAATCAAATGTAATGTTACATGTACGTTTATTCCAGCAAGGTTTTGTAGCGAAGGGTGACCATCTGGAAAAATGCTTATATTCCGTCGCTTCATGATCTGTTCATCCCGTTTGGCTTTCCGTAATTCAATGGAAGCATCAATTCTCTGTTTTCTGTGTATCTGTTTAAGCAAAAAAAAACACTAGTAATTACAGACAAGTGAAACAGTTTCCAAAATTTAAAATCCTTGAAAGCACAATGTTCTTCTTGCTCTCATCAAGTCAGTCTTCCATGCATTCAACACTTGGCAGTTACTTCAATTGTTGTTGGCAGAGAGCTTTTTCATTCTTAAATGGGATGTGGGTATCACTGGCTGGGCTGGCATTTCACCATCCCTAATTGCCCTTGTATGGAGTAGCTTGCTGAGCTGTTTCAGGGGGTATTTGCAGTCAACCACACTGCTGCGGGTCTGGAGTCACATATAGGCCAGACAAGACAAGGACAGCAGATAAAAGCAAGTTACTGCAGATACTGGAATCTGGAACCAAAGGAGAAAAATGCTGGAAAATCTCAGCAGGTCTGGCAGGAGCTATAAGGAAAGAAAAGAGCTCATGTTGAGTCCAGATGACCTTTTGTCAAAGCTTTGTCACAGAGGGCTGTGGAGGCCAGGTCAGTGTCTTTAGGACAGATGGATTCTTAATCAATAAGGGGATCAAGGGTTATGGGGAGGAGGCAGGAGAATGGGGATGAGAATCACATCACCCATGATTGAATGGCAGAGCAGAGTTGATGGGCCAAATGGCCTAATTCTGCTATGTCTTATGGTTTATTATACACCAAGTATTGTTTCTTGCGTGCTTTACAAAGCACAGTATGTAGAGAAGGACAGTTACAGCTGAAGCATACAGTTTGAAAAGCACAAAACTGTAAAAGACAATTAGAGAATATGCTGGACACAGCTTGCAAGTTGCCATGCTCGAGCACCATCATCAATTTAGTATCAAGATCATCAAGCAAGAGAGTTCGGTCTTCAACACGTCTTACTACTTTCCTTGCAGGGATTGGACTCTTTTTCCTACCACCAGTGTTGAGCTGACTGACGTGTTCCTTTTTCCTTTAAGGATGTTAGAACTTTAAAAAGTAAACTTTAAAATGGTCAGAAGGGGATTTGAGGGGTTACCCAAAAGATCAAAATGGCAAGTTTTGAAAAGGAGTATCTAAATAATCAGAGGGCTATGAAACAGAGGCATTTAGAAAGAAATTCAAGAGTCTGGCTGGGAGCAAGTGCTCAGAGAACAAGAGGAGATACAGTTTCTGTGGAGGAAACAGAGGTAAGAGTACTGAATTCAGAGAACTGAGGTCCAAGGGAAAACAGATGGAGATTAATATCAGAACAAAAGTCACTGCTTAAATGCATCATGGTCCGTGGGTTAAAAAAGTGTTTTAACAGGTTGGAGTGTTCAAAGAGGCAACAACCTCCCAGGGCAATGTGGGGGTGATGTGACTTGTTAAGCACCATATTACCACTGGCAAATACATAAACACAGGAACTTTAATAGACAAAGTTTAAAAATCAAATCATCCACAATAAAACCCATCATAGGAACAGCCTATTCAACAAGTAAAGACAGTCGAAAGGGGGACAGACTGCCACAAGCCAGCAATTCTCCTTTTGTCTTGGAGAAGTCTCCTCATCCTGTGGCACACCCCAACAGGTGATATATTTTTACCCTGAGTAATGTCACTTTTTGTGCTGTTGTCCACATCTCTTTTCACCAAGAGAATGCCTCACCCCGTATCACTTGAATATTTGATAACATCCACAAAAACTCCTGGGGCTAGGATAGAAGTATTAAATCAGAGCCCACAGATACATCTTTGATATAAACTCTGTTGCATCCAATTGTGTTTTATTAGACAAACACCATTCAGGTGAGATACCCAGCCAGTTTAGTTATGTTGGTCAGACTTGTTTCCAGTTCCAATTTTATCTAAATGCATATTGAAGAGTAAAGCTATTCTATGCAAGAAACAACCCAATTACCTCTGGAATCTTGCCTCGATTCTTGAATTGGTTCATCCTATCTTGCTTCATTTCACTGGTGGTAGACATGGTGACTGCCTGCATTTGAAAACATGCAATTAGAGATCAATTATAAATTCCGTTAACAGGTTTGTTGTACAAGAACTTTCAACTGTTAAAGCAGTAAACAATGACCCAAACAACATGGTTTGAAGCATAAGCCAACTGAGGTTTAGCTCAAAGCATGGTTATTAATACAAGGTAAAAATGAGCTCAGCAACCATTATACAGGAATGGCAAGCCAATGAAACATGAAGGCCAGAACATTTTCAGCAACTGGATTAAAAAGCAGGCTGACATGTCCTAAAATACTTTTTGTAGTTTAAAAATTTTTTAAATTGTAGTTAAAATGAGGAAATGGCTGTACTCAATACATCACCTCATGAATTGGTCATGTTTCTTTGTGATCCAAGCATAGACCTAATGCATCCCAATTATCTCGATTTAAATGTGGTCTTGCATTGATTCTTCAACAACTCAGGGTGTACATTTCTTGAAATTATGTAATCATTAATTTTACCATTATTTCATGGTTATAAAGCAAAGGTTAATCTTTTGAGCAAACATTACTACATTATAGACAGGTGAGTCACTGAGAGTGGCTCAATGTACTATCATAACAGGTTGCTGATCTGGTGCAGACTGGAAGTAAAAAGGGGCCGTGAATCAGATCACAAGTCTGACTGGAAATTGGTTGGGGCTGTACCCTACATGGTGAGTAACCAATTTGCTCAGACCAGTAGCTAGTTTGAAGGGCTTATGAATTCTAATAATAGAAGTTACCAACTACTATGGAAATAAAAATTGGATATTTCAAAGTTTCCAACAAAACATTAGAACTTGTTCCTCTGGCCACAGATGCTGCGTAACTCAATTCTAGCATCTACTGCACTGTTATGCTTTGATTTTGCCTTTCCAAAACATGGTTTAGGGAGGCAGAGATGCCTGCTGGTCATCATCCTCCATATCATTGGTGAACTGCCATTGCAAGAGCCATCTGCTTATGAGAGTTCATTTGTTTTGTGAAAGAAATTTCTGCTAATGTTAGCAAATATGGAAATGGAGTCCATACACATTCAATAAGTACACCAAAAAATACACAGTCTTTAGACATCTCAGACCCAATACTCCTTATTGTATGGGTGGATTACATAAATTCTTCACAACAATTCCAAACAAGTTACTGTTACCTTTGTAAAAGGTTTGCACAGAACCCCATTTTATACAGGCTAAAATAAAAAGCAGCAGGGGAGCCGGGGGTGGGGGTGTGGTTGGTTGTCCATGAAACTCATTTCACTCAGGCATTCTCTCTACTTATTCTTGTTAATCTGAGGTGGATCCCAAGTACCTCACCCTATAATCTGTCACACTAAGTGTGAAGTGACATGATCTGATCTTCAGCAACTTTTTGTTAAATCAAAATAAATCCCTGACACTCAAAAAGCAAATAACTATTTTATAGACACAGAACAAGTTAACTCAACTATTAAACCAAATAAAACTCCTCTAATGGATTCCTGTCCAGATAAATACAATTGCTACTTATTTGACCAAAAAACCGCTCTCTAAATTACAAGCAGGGGGCTGTGTCTTCCAGAATATTCTGGGCCTTGGCTTATCAAGATGACACTTTTGAAGCACTAAACTAAGCCGTTACTCTGGAAGTTGCTCCCTGCTTTTATATCTGTGATGACATATCAATACCACCCACAATAGGATTGGTCCTCGGTTGCCAAAACCATGAGATTTAAATTTAATTGGTCTCCAGATGCCCAATTCACAGACTGGCCAAATTCAAAAAATCCAAAGCCTGTTGCTTAGCCTCACGATACATATATTTCACTTTAGGCACTTCATACATATTTACCTTTTTTTGAAAACTTTAAGCACTGAAAAAAAAACACCACCTTTTAAAAAGGTACCAGGCAATGCTTTTTCCCTGGTATTTAACAATTACACAAACACCAATCCACTGTTACTCTACCTAACTCTGTAATACTATAAAAAAATTTTCCAAATTGTAGTCTCTACCCCACAGTCAGAATAATATTTCTTGCAAGTCACGTTTGTGATCTTGGATTAATTCAAGACATGAACACGTTAATACCATTCCAAAGAACAAATCCCAGCATACAGATTGGATGAACTGTATTTTTTTAAATTCTAAAATATCCATGTTGGAAACATTGATAGGTTAGAGAAATTTCAAATACCAGGCATTTAAGTCACTAACAAAATAGTAGCAAAAAGTGAAATAACCTCCGATCAGACTCCATCTAACAAGGGATGTGTCTACATGAAGACAGTATAAACAGTAAGAAATTTCAAGTAATAGATTTGAACAAATATTTCTGATTTAAACAAACCTTTTGGCATTTTAAAATCTATTAGCTGTATTTTTAAAAACTGTGCACTTTAGCCAAAGGTCAGGTTGCTGCAAGGGGTGAAGCTTTGGCAGAAAGAACCACAGAATGCACAAGTTCTTAGTTAAAGTCACTAACAGTAAGGTTCTCAAGCCCCTTGGAATCAGATTGTTCACCCTGTCCAGATAACGCAGGTCTTCTCAGATGCAAGCATGTATAATTCTCTGGTTCAGTTGTTGACATAAGCAAGCATCGGGTAGTAACATTTAACCTTTGTATCCAAGCGTCAGGAGTCAGTCAGCAATAGAAGAAGCATCAGCATTTGAGGGTAGAAAGCATTTAGATTCCACGGAACAATGAAACCTATGTCGTCCGAGAGTAGAATGCATTGGCTAAGGTACTTGACGATTAATTCACAACCTGACAGGCAGGAGGAACAAACTTCAGACGTACAATTGTTTTGACAGATGTGTTGTAACCTCAGTTGTATTGGAATGCTCCAAGCCTTCTCTTGTACCATGGCATCAGACTGTCCAATGCTTCTCTCCCTTCATTCATTGGTCAAATAAAGATACCCTTAACAAGTCTCAACACCAGGTTAAAGTCCAACAGGTTAATTTAGTATCATAAGCATTGGAAACGCTGCTCCTTTGCATCCATCTGATGAAGGAGCAGTGCTCCAAAAACTCGTGACGCTAAATTAACTTTTTGGACTTGAACGAGAGAGATTTTATTATGCCCACCCCAGTCCAATGTCAACATCTCCGCAAAGATACCAGGACACTGACTTCATGAGTTATTGTATTGGCTAAAGGTTTTGGTGATGCGTGGTCACAAGTCACAAATAACCCAGATAATGCTTCATTTACAGTCCAACATCAATGTGTCATCTCGTATCATATGCTTTTCTGATGAGTCAAATCATCTACCATCTTTTGGCTTTTAATGATTGAATTTTTCAAAAATTTGCACCTTCATAACCACAAAACACTTCAAAAAGATATTGTCACTGCTGTGGTACAGACAAAAAACATGTTGGGTAATTTGAACACGACAAGCTTCACAAGCTTGCAATAACGACTGGATTTTTTTTCTTTGCAATGAGGAGTGAATATTGGGGAAGAACACCAGGGACAACTTCCCTAGCACCTCTTCCATGTTCACCTGACAGGATGCCAGTTTGACATCTCATCCAAAAGACAGCGTTTTCAACAATGTGGCTTTCCATCAGTATGACAGCATAGTATCAGCTCAAATTCCACAATCTTCTGACTAGGGGCAGGAGTGCAGAGACACCAGCTCCAATTTGAAAAATCTCCCATTTCAGCTCCCCTGTCACCAGTAATTAGGTCACTCCCAGAAACAGCATATTCCTACAGGCTTCATTCACAAAGTAAGCTAGATTTCCAAATACAGGTTTTCAGCATTTTTTAAACAAACATTTGTTCATGGAAAGAGGACGTCACTGGCTGGGCCAATATTTATTGCCTATTCTTGAAGTATCAACCACTTTGCTGTGACTCTGAAGTCAGATGTAGGCAAGCAGACTTCCTTACCTAAAAGGAACATGAATGAACCAGATAGTTTTTTTAAAAACGCAATGGTTCTACACTCATCAGTTTTTAAGGATCAGATGCTTCATCATCTGTGCTGAGATTTGAGCCCACATCATGACTCTGGATTACTAGTCAAGTGACAAAACCATTGTGCTAATAAAATGGGAGGAGGGGGATATGGGCCAAGGGAATACCGTACTTATACAGATCATGTCTTTTTCACCACGATGTCACCTTAACAAATACTAAACAATTAGTCGTGGGACAAAGTAAACAAAAACGTATACACCTTAGAGCACTAACGACAACATAGTACATAAAAATTAATCTCACCACCTTAAACAATTAAATGAACAGAAAAGCTAAAAACACCGTACTTGTTTATCAATATCTATAAAAGAGCAGACACTTATGACTACAAATGTCACTCTTAATGAATTAGCCTGCTTGCCCTTCAGTGAGAAGGAAAAATGATGAAAGGTTTGTTACTTGATCACTAACAAGTTGAAGGTCTCAAGGTAAAACCAACTAACCCTACATATTTTCAACAAATATCGCTTCTGAATAATTTATACCGGTAAGATTAATACAACAAATAAATTAACGCCGGGCACCAATAACAGTTTCACAAGTAATAACTTACGGACAATCACTCATTCAGCAACTTCTCCCAGCACGGCGTTTGAAACTAGCCCCAGCTTTAGGAGTTTTGAATTTCCCGCGCCAGCTCAATGTAGCTAAACATGTAATTTACACTCTAAGCTGATTGGAGAGTTAATAATAAACTCCCCCAAGAATCGTGCGAAGAACCCAATTGGTTAAACTGCCCCTCTTAATTTGTCCCTCTGTTAATTTGAGTTGGTTTTACTCGTCGGATGCACGACAAGAGCTACCTGATAAGTCTTAAAGAGCAACCCAATTGGTTAAACAGGTGTCGCGAGTGGGTCTGTTTGAGTTGCTGATATCTATTTCTCCATTTAAAAAGGCTATTTTTATATATTATCGTTACTTTTTAAAATTAACAATCTAGTAAACGGCAGTCTTTGAGTTTAGTACTGTTTAGTTTCACGATGTCAGTAATTGACTTTTTTGTGCGCAAAAAGGGGACCTCGTTCTGTATTATAAAAAATGCAACAATTAGATTAAACAATTCCAGTCAGCCTGCCTATTTTAAAAATACAATGCTCCATTGTGTTTTCACTACCTGCTTAATTTCATTCGAGGGGAAATGGAAACTAGAGTAAGGGGAGTGGGGGGCAATTTTCAAATGCCAACCAGCTATTTCTGGCCACAATTGGGAGTGGGGGGAGAGAGTCCCTTTGGCTTCCAAGATCCCCCTTGCCTTTTTCAGGTTGTAGACATTGGAATTGATCACACCACATATGAACATGTGACATTGAGAACGTGCCAACCTCCAGGAGCAGCCTGTGGAATCGGAAGATATGAATGCCCCAAACTCAATAAAGAGGACAGTTATGCAAAACAAACTGAACCAAACACGCTCAGGTCAAAAATGTAACGCCTCCTCCTTCTCAGCCAAGTACTGAATGTCATTAAAACAAAGCGCTACACACGATACAAAATAATATTCAGGAGAAGCACATATTTTCCAGAATTGTTCTTTTATTGATATATTCAAAGCCCTAATTACTTCCTAATGAGCTCAACATGTTGAAAAAGAAAAGAAAGGCCCCATTTAACTGCTGGATGTTGAGGTTCCAGAGGCACAAATCAATAAGGAACAAGGGAGTTCTCCTCTCAGTCAACATTGCTCAGACTAATCTGATTGGTATTTCTGGGACTTTGCGCGCAAACACATTGCCATGATATCACTTCATTGTGACACTGACTCTGACAAGACATCCACAAAACCCCAGCATTTGGAGATGTCTGAAGACTGATAAGGGGAAAGGGTGGCATAGTGGTATTGTCACTGGATTAATAATCTGAAGCACCAAGCAAGATGCAGGCGCCTGGGTTCACAATCTTATGGCAAATGATGAAATTTAAATTCAATAAAAATCTGAAAGCTGATAATTGATCAGCTCTCCCGGACGAGGAATTGTGGGTGACATGGAAAATGATTTCAAACGGACCTTTTCCCAAGACACAAAATATTCCAAATCAAACCTAACTATAAAGCTGTATCGAGTGTCTATTACATGTCTGAACCACTTTAGTCATTTTCTTGAGTATTTTTCTCTGACACCTTTCAAGCTATTGATTGATTATTTATTGAGAAATTGGGTAACTGAAGAGACCTGGGAATCACACTTTACCTGAAGGTCTTTCATGCCATTAATTTCTTCCTTCCTGTGAAATTGGGTTACTTGCTGCGGCGAACATCAGAGATGCAGCCATATCTTACCACAGTGTGGCACCACATTGCAGCACTCACATACTGTGGCCCCAGGATTTCTTTGTTGTAGTTCCGATTTTATCTTGGGCAGGATAGCCTGAGACATTAACAGACATATTGCTACCTTTTAAGTCTGTTAAATTCTAAAGCTTCAGCACAATGTGAATAACACTAACTTCCTTTTCTCTCTTCAGTGACAATCTTCCATTTAACAAGTTGTCACTTTGATGAAGAATACCCTGGTTCGGGCAAAGGACTAGAGTTATTTATATATGTGAACATCATTAATTAAAACTGGAAGGATTCAATTGTAAGTGGGCGATGTTTCTAAAAATACTGTGGAAATGTACTTTATGTGCAGATTACTGGCTCTCTGAGGATTTGTCTGTTTCTCAAGAAGACTTACAGGAGAAGTAAGTGGGAGTATTGCATCTGTTTGTACATTCCCAAGTGTTGAAAGATGTCTATGAACCTAACAGCCAGAAATAAATGCAGATCAATCCACTTCTCTTGACAATTCTTTTTGTTATTGTGGTATTTTTATGTGGCTATGGAAAGCATTGCTGAGAAGACAAAGCACCTTAATTGTGTTTACACAAAATCACCATCAAGGACTCCTCAGTTAAGTGCAGTGTATAGAATGCCATACTAAAAGCCAAATGACATTTGAAATCACTGCCAACCAAATATGATCAGCTGTCAAGTTTCTGTCAAGTCCTGTCCAAACAGCATTTTGTTCCCATGATTGCACGCCACTATGCTGCCACATTTACAGAGAAAATTTCAGACACTGCAAGTTGTGTGCCACATTTTACAAGGCTGTGAAATAAAGAGCGTTTGAACTTATGATTACAATGATGAGCAGCTAATAAGATGATGATATATTATTTTCTTTGGAGGGTGTCATTTACAACTTAAATTACACTATAAAAAATTACAGATGAGAAACACTGCCAACTGAATGCACTTGATTAGTTCATTAATATTTTGGGATGACAGATTATTCATGAGGGGTTGAAAATGCTTTCGAGCTGTCACAAACTCAATGCCTATTGCAGACAAGCAGCTAGAGATTTTCAGAAGCAGAAATTGGGCCTGACCCGTTCCACTGGATTGTCTTGGGGAGGGATCAGGGGCAGACAGTTTTAGGTGGAATTCTCCCATTTTGAGATTAAATGTGATGGTGGACACTCCGGCGGTGCCTGTCCTACTGGCCAGAATGATGGCTTCCTGCACCAGATCCTTGGAACCTTTTAAATTATGTATCGGCGAGTTCCCTCCAACTCTCCTGGTGGGCTGGCAGCTGACTTGTCTGTCCGCTCTCAACTGATGGGTCCAAACGTTCCAGCACCTATTTAAATACCAGTCCAGCACATTCAAATCACTCTCTCCAGCCCACCTGTCTCCACCAGCCCCTACAATGATATCAGCAGCAGAGGTAAAGGAAAGCAGCCTTGGGAAAAAATCTGTTCCTTGATTCAACCAGCCTCCGCACCAAGCCCATCACCTGTGAGGTGCCCATGCCCCACTTGGGAGGACATCTGGAGTCTTCATCCATCTCCTTCCAGTAAACGGAATGGTGGGTTTGGTGAGCTTTTCACACAGCCTTGTCGAGTTCCCTCCCCTCCATTTTCCCTCCCTCAGATTGGAAGGCCTGATGGGACACCAGGGAGCAGCTGCTTTAATGAGAATTCATGAGATGCAAATTAATGCAAATAGAATTCACACCACCTCAGGAGTCATGCAAGAGCGATAGGAATTCCTTTAAAATTATTGGAAAAAAATTAAGCCTCTAATAATTTAAATAAACCCCAAATTCGAACACATTATCATTGATACTGGAAAGAAGAAAGAAAGCTAATCCAGTTCAAAAGAATGAAAGGCTGTAAATGCATAAAATTAGGTGCAAGTCTCAACATCAGCACAGATTTGCACAACATTTCACTGGGTGGGTACACATGGCAGTCAGGAATCCTTGCACTTACAACTGGGTGGGCAATTAAGCTCATTAAGGAGTCACTTGAAAGTGATTTTAAACAGACAGTTCAATTGGCCAGGTGGCCTTCACCTTTTCACCATAACCTTGATCCAGATCAAGATGAAATGTCAGGGCTGAAATATAATAAAAAACAATGTGGGTGGCTCAACAACACTGTGATTAGTACTGCTGCCTCACAGTGCCTGGGACCCGCGTTCAATTCTGGCCTTGGGTCTCTGTCTGTGTGGAGTTTGCACATTCTCCCTGTGCTCCTCCGGGTGCTCTGGGTTTCCTCCCACACTCCAAAGATGTGTGGGTTAAGTGGATTGGCCATGCTAAATAGCCCCTCAGTGTCAGGGGGATTAGCAGGGTACGTGCATGGGGTTGTGGGGATAAGGCCTGGGTGGGATTATGGTTGGTACAGACTTGATGGGCTGAATGGCCTCCTTCTGCACTGTAGGGATTTTATGATCCTTTTTGAGTTCTGCTGTCAGGTGCTTGAATGTGCTGCAATTCTTTCATCCCATTTCATTTTTCAGGTCTGCAGCTTCTTGAGGCAGCCCCACAGCAGCTATCTGCCCTCAGTGAGCTTGTTAGAAGTGCCTGCACCTTCTTGGTGCCTGCCCCCACCACCAGCACACCCCCCGCCCCTCCCTTAGCCTGTGCCCTCCCACCCATTCACTGGCCAGCCAGCATGGAATGACGTTTGGGCCCTAACACAGCAGATCTCGTCTGTTTCCAAGCCTCTTGCTCACACACATTCAATGAGTGCAAGTTTCAGGCCCCTATGTTTTTCTTAATTGCCTCATCAGTTACTCCTACCATTTTCAAAACAGTAGTAATGGGTGACTTTTAGACAGAATATGGAAACAACATTGATTAGTCGTCAATTCACCCAGCATTTAAAACCTCACCGGCACAGCAGAAAGTTCCTTTGATTTGCAATCAGATGATGGAGCTACCATCATATGCTTCAAATTTTTAATAAATCCTGGGATAAAAATTAAACAGATGCAGAATCCTCAACCAAATAGGTTTTTATCATCCTTTCATAGAATGTGGCTTCACTGGCAAGGCCAGAATCCCTCATTGCCACTACTGAGTAACTTGTGAGGCTATTTCAGAGTTAAGCACACGGCTGTGGGATAAGTCTCGAGTCACGTAGATTAGACTAGTGAAGGACAGCAGATTTCCTTCCTTAAAGGACGTTATGAACCAGACGAGTTTTTAAGACAACTGGTGGTTTTCATGGTCACCAATACTGAGACTAGCTCTTGTTTCCGGAGTTATTATTTAATTGAACTAATTAATTAATTAGCTGGATTTAAACTGCTACCATGGTGGAATTTAAAACATATCCTCAGAACATTAGCCTCTGGATTACTAATCCAGTGACATTAGCACGATACTATCTCATCAACCCCCATTAGCAACTGAGACATTTGCTGCTGTCTGTAAAACCTTTTTATACATTACCCGTTCTCATGGGTAAGAAACAACTGTTAAAAAAAGATTTGGTAAACAACTTCAGAAGTTCTTAATTCAACTCTGATTGGATTGAGTTCAAATCCTACGGGGGAATCAATTAACAGCATGTTTCTTGGGAATTCTATGCTATGCAAAATGTCCTTTTAGGGGGTGGGAAAGAGACCAATGAGCTTGCTTGGTTAGTGCTGAATATGATTTTAATCTTGCAAAGTATCGAGCTTTGCAATTGCAGAATGAAGTGTGTGCATTGCGGTTAATTCTTGCAGTCCATCAGTCTGTTCTCTGTCCAGTATTTTGTTGGAAGAAGAATCTTGTAGAAGTTTGAAACTTGTCACAAATTAATTTTTTTTAAAATTAGGCATTAGAAATGTTAAAAAACAGAAATAAATAGCATATCAGCGCATAATGCCTTTCTTTACATTTACAAGCACTGTAAATGACAAGCTCATTTTGTAGCAAGCCATTGGTTGTGCTGAGCTTTCATTTTCATACAGAGTGGTCAGCAAAACAAAATGCAGTGTGCACAATCACAATCAGTTTATTTGGAATCATGAGCTTTCGGAGAACTGCTCCTTCATCAGGTGAGTGGAGCAATGCTGCAAAAGCTCGTGATTCCAAATAAACCCGTTGGACTTTAACCTGATATTGTGAGACTTCTTACTGTGCCATCCCCAGTCCAACATCGGCTCCCACATCATGGCTACCATCGACACCGCAAACCGCCGGCTCCAAGTGGACAGGATCTCCAAGGAGATTGCGCATATCAATACAGACATCAAGTTTCTACACTCACCTCATGAAGGAACAGCGCTCCGAAAGCTTGTGATTCCAAACAAACCTGTTGGACTTTAACCTGGTGTTGTGAGACTTCTTACTGTGCCCACCCCAGTCAAACTCCGGCATCTTCACATCACAATAACAATGGAATCTGGGCCCTGGTGGACATGTTAGCTTGTACTTCAGCATGGCTTACATTATTTTCCAATCAAATCCTACTGTAGATTGGAGCTTTAGTTTCTTTTTAAGTCGTTCCAGTTGCAGCCAATGCTCTCTGATGGTTGTCATATGGTTATTGGAACAAGCAAGCAGAGTTATCAGGAAAGAACAACTCATGCTTGGCTTCCCCATCGATTTTCATCTTTGATTGGTATCTTCTTAATTTGAAGAGTTAACCATCAGCCTAAACATGGCAGCAAAGAAATGTTGAGATGGCCTGGGACAAGAATACAACCTTATTCTCTGATTTGATGCAGGAAATAGTTTCTCCATCTGCAGTCACCCTGACCAATATGCTGCCATGCAGATGATAAAGTTCTGTTTGGAACCAACTCTTTCAGAGTTCATCCCTTCTAAATGTATTAAAGATGATTTTTAAGTCAACAGAGATGATAAACTCATGACTTGCTAATGCACTTCCCTTGTTCTGTGATACTACAAGTGCCATGTTAATGATGGGTCAGACTCTCCGACCTTGCCTGTGACCGGGATTCTCCACTCTTGCTAGCAGCAGTGATGGAGCGTGGCCAGCTGGAGAATTCCGGACAATGTTGTGACCAGGAATAATTCTTGAGTTACAGGGATGTGGCCAATCACAAAGGGCGGCATGGTGACGCAGTGGTTCGCACTGCTGCCTCACAGCACCAGAGGCGCAGTTCAATTCCCAGCTTGGGTCACTGTCTGTGTGGAGTTTGCATGTTCTCCCCGTGTCTGCGGGGTACTCCAGTTTCCTCGCACAATCCAAAACATGTGCTGGTTGGACGCATTATCCATGCTAAATTCTCCCTCAGTGTATCCGAACAGGCACCAGATTGTGGTGACAAGGTGATTTTCACAGTAACTTCATTGCTCTGTTAATGTATTTGTGGCACTAATAAATAAACTTTAAATGGCATTGGTCATCAGTCTCAACCTTACAGACAAGCTCAAACTTTAAAAAGTAGTCTGAAAAAATATCATAAAGAATTGACCTTGAATTATTTTGTGGTAAATGTTTCTGAATCCAAAACTCTTTCATCCGGTTAAATACTGTTTCTTCTATTTCTGACTTGCAATCTGTGCCAAGTCCTGACAGAGTCTCAATTCTTCACTAGTCAGATTTCATTGCATTATATTTTGGACTTTATTAACTTTCCAATGGGAGGCCTAATAATTGCATACCCTTTATATTAGACATTTTGAATAGCTGTATATTCATGAACAAATGCATTGGAATGCCTTCAAGATTAATAGTGTTGAATGCATCCAAGTACTATTTCTCATGATCTTAAATGCTTTCACTGCTACAAATTCCCGTTTACTGTTGGAGGAAAGAGCTCCTGTCAGAGAAAATACATCTGTTTCATACTATTGTATGGTTTTGGGAGGTAAATCTTTGGAACATTCAGCTTGTTTTCCAAAATCCAAAGACTTCTGGCCTGATTTAAACTATTGACTTCTAAAATATCCACAGCGACTTGCTTTACAAATGTTTATATTTTACTAACATTGTTCTTTTACTTCGTGATGTGACTCCTCATTCGAAACCAGCTGAGGCAAAGTCAAATAATAGACAGTCCTATGACATGAACAACAAAGTCTCAAGTGTTTCCCTGCTGTGTGTGTGTGTGTGTGTGTGTGTGTGTGTGTGTGTGTGTGTGTGTGTGTGTGTGTGTGTGTGTGTGTGTAACATTCTTTGCAGGAAATGTTTATCTATTTTAAAATATGACAGCCGTATCGACAGAGTTTTACTTCTAAATCACAATTGATTAATTGCATAAGTGAAGCACTGGGTTGAAAAAGCTGTGACATTGTGAAAGTTTCCATTCCCACCAGCAGTGGGAATCCAGGCTGGTGGGGCACTTAATTCGGTGGGAGGTAAAAATCTGTTTGCTGATGGTGGGGTGAACTCTGTAAATTTTCTTTCTCGGTGGCTTAAAGGCAGTATGGGTTTCCCAGTGAACATTTTCGTTCATTAGCACCTCATGCCTGCCAATTAATGAGGGTGATTGGAATTATCCAATCCTCTATACACACACCCACAAAGCATCAGACAATGGGGCACTACTAGAGTTATAATGCTTTCTCCAAGTTATGTCAGTACAACAATAACCCCATTCTTCTGCATTGCAGTAATATGTACAATCATACTGGGATAACTTGATTCAAGAAAGCAGGGTTGGTTCATCAAGGCTGACGAGTGACAGTCATAGGAATCCCACCCATTCCAGAAGAAAGTCTGGTTCTTCCACCTTCTCTGCCCCCACCCCCACCCCCAGCCCCTGAGGTTCTAAATTAGAGCAAACTGGGTCAAAATCCTGGAATTCCCTCCCAGCAGCACTATGGATGTACCTACACCACATGAACTGCAGCGATTCAAGAAGGCAGCTCACCACCACCTTCTCAAGGGCAACTGGGGATGGGCAATAAATGCTGGGCTAGCCAGTGATACCCAAACCCGTGAAAGAATTTTTAAAATGTACCCCCGGGGTGATCTTAGTGGCTTGTCCAACTGGTCAGTCGGCATGGTGGGCTGGTAAGATCAGGCGAGAGGTGGAAAATCAGGTTTGTGCCCATTGTTTCGTCTCTCATGAGGTTACCAACCCTGTTTTGCCAGCGAAATCAGCTTTGAACCCATAAAGGGCCGATTTCAATATGCATCACCTAATTTAAATATCAATAGTGAGTCCTGGACGCTACCCTTCAGGCTCACTTGCACTTACTCACTCTCCTGGAAGGTCTGTGAGATTCAGATATGGTCTCCTGTAGGGCAGCGATCAAGAGGGTGGGGACAGCAATTGGTTGGGAGGTGATCGAGGGGTGGGCAATCGGGGATGGGGGAGAATGACAGGAGATCTCCCATTGCATTGTTTATACTTTGTCGACACAGTTTTCTGGGAGATCAGGGCATCTGCGTAATGGTGTCCCTGGAGCTCAGCAGCCGGCTTCCTGGCAAGAATAGGCTCCACCCCTTCCCCTTGGCTGGCGAGAATGACATTTGGTTTTTTTTTTCTAAGTGCTATACGATTGTGTCTGAGAGCTTGCCCAAAAAATGGGCTCAGTTTTGTCTTGGTTTCAGACTCATTCAGAGCTCACAATTTTCTTGGTAAGATTGCCTCCCTAGAGTTTCAAAATTTGAATAGCTGGCATAGAGATGCAAAACGAAATACCTGGATTATTGAAACAAGGTCCTTGTGCCCTCAATTCAAGAATCTATCGTTAGTTTTGACAGTGCAGTACAATTTCCTTTTCTTTGAATACAAGTGTGAGTAAAGAACACATTAAACGTGGAACTCAGCATGGAGTCCGGTCAAATTAAAAAACACTCAACAGTAACAAAAGTGACTTGTTGCTTAAACCTCCAGTAAGGAAAGCTCATGATTTCACATCAGCATTTGCTCCTCCAAATAAAAACTAAATTAATGTGTTAATTTTTTAAAATAGCAGTTTTATTAATGTCTCGCTTAAGCAATGCTGAAACTTGATCCTATATATTGAGTGCAGTACAGTTTCCAAATTACAATGTTGCACCTGTTTGCTGTCCCATATACGGACATAAGTTGGACTCTAGAATTCCCTAGAAACAGGCTATTTCCTGCGCCACACACTGGGGATCAGGAGTAGCCAATGAATGCCCAATAAAGGATGGCTAATGATTTTTTTCTGGAAATACTTGTTAATGATTTTTGCTTACTCAGGAAATTGTGTGAAGTATAAAAGGCAAATTCCAAGAAGACGGCACAGCAGCTTCTGCCCCATCTCTGGTAAGTGATGTGGTGGTAACACTTTTTTTTTACATGTGGATGGTTCATGCATTCACTTGCCCATTAAATTTATCAACAAATCTTAGTATGACGTGAAATTGTGAATATTCTGAAGTTATGTTTGCCATTTCAGCTACTTTGTTAGAAGACAAGTTTTTTTTTAAAAACGAAATTTGTTTTTATTTTCATTCTTAAGATAGCGAAAGAGGTCAGAGGAGGGGCTTTTTTTTAACTGCAGCAATTTGTTGTGATCTGGAGAGCATTGCCTGAAAGGATGGTGAAGGCAGGTTCAATCGTAACATTTGAAGAGCACCTCAATAAGTTCTTGATGGGAGAACATTGGAGAAAGAGTAGGCAGATGCATCTTATTGGAAAGCTCTTTCAAGGAGCCCGAACAAACATGTTACGCTGAATGGCCACATTCTGTTCTGTAAGATTCCATGACACTGTAATATTTTATTTTACGGTGTTCATGGGGGGATTGCCATGTACATATTAAATCATTTCATACCAGATGCAAACAGTGCAATCCTAAAAAGAAGCTAAGGCGATTCTTTTAGTGTTTTATTTGCATCTTTTAAAAAAGCCTCAAGTAAGAACAGCAATTACTTGAGTTGTGCTTTTCTTTGCACTTGCAATTTCGGCATATTTTCTTTTTTAAAGAACAGTTAATTTTATCTCTTACTGAAGAGCCACAATTCATTAATCTACTGACGATAAATGTCAGTTGATTTAAGTTATGTGTTATTTTGTCAGCAAATGCCAAGGTATTTTTAATAATTGAAAATCAGTTAACATTTCTGAAGCAATGTCCACAGACAGAAAGGAAGCTTAGGGAAAAGATGAGGGAAAAAATAAAAGAAAAGAGAAAGTTGGGAGGAAGGGTAAAAGCATGGTTGAAGGAAAAGATTTTTGGGAAGTTCTGAATGGAGGTATGTGAGTTGGCGGATGAGAAAATATAGAGAGTAATAACAAAGGACAGGACAGAAGAGAGGAACACTGATTGTGGGCCATAGGGAGGAGAGAAAGAAGAAAATAGCGGAGATGTGTACAGATGTGTTGTGAGATGAGATGTCTGAGGTATGCTGAGACAAAATTATGGAGGAGGGACAATTGGGGCTGGATTTTACCACTTCTCTCATGACAAGCTAAGAGGTGGAGGGGCCCATAAAATGGTGAGGGATTGTGAGGGATAGAGGGCCAATGTCTTTCTGCTGCCGTGTCATTTTACCCATGTAAAGGTAAAGGGAAGGTAAAGGATCGCATTCCCACCCAAATGAGCGATTTAAATGGACAATTAAGAGCATCTTTCAGAAGCGAGTGTTCATTTTTGTTGTGCTATATGACAGCTCCAGGCTGTTTATTTTCATTTTAAAAGGCTGGGGATTTAAATAGCTTAAGGTTAAGTCACTTAAACAGTGTTATGCTCCAGAAATTAGTGATTATGGGTCAGGGCCACAAAAGGGAACAATGAAAACTGGGTCTGTCTGAACTCCACATTAAGTTCAAATGGCCATGCTTAGTTTTGGCTTCTTCCTGTATGATTCACACTCCATCCCCTTCCCCTACCAACAAAAATGGGATATGTTGGAAATGGGTGTGGGAATTCTGTCACCACGCCATTTTACCAGTGTTCAAATGTTCAAAGGCTCCCTTTTGTAAAGGTCTCTGAAGTTGCCCCAACTTGGTGAAAATCCAGCCCCACATGAGCTCCTGCCTTCCCCAAGGCCTCGAAATTGAGTAAGGCCAGCAACAAAGGTCACAGGTGGATGTATCCAGGAATCACAGTGGGATGTTAAGATAGTGGATTTTGGGACACATCAAGTAGGTTTGCAGAAATATCTCGTCCTCTCTTTCTAGATTGCTTTATTCTTTTTTTGCACCCAGAGGGAGTTCTCTTTCTCCTCGATTAGTTCCCTGCAATCAAGTCAAATTCAAAATGGTTGGCAAAGGAGAGTGTGGAGATGATGTCGATCCCATGCCTTATCTGGCTCCCAGTGAAAAGGAGAAACTGGACTATATGAACAGACCCTACGACATTAAGAAGTCCTGTTGGGTCAAGGATGAAAAAGATGGCTTTATTGATGGACAGATCCAGTCTGAGCAAGGTGACCAAGTCACTGTGAAGACTGGCAGGAATCAAGTAAGTAAAAATGATCTTACAGGTTTGTATTGAGGGAAATAAAGAACAACATCTATTTGTGACATTTTAAAAATTGCATGAATGCATCTTGTGCTAAATGGTGAATTTCAGCGTTGACCTCATTTGCTTTGATAATTGGAGGTCAGGGGAGTTAAGATATTTACCTGAATTTGACCGTCAGTCACTGGTATAAATATCTTGAATTATATCCTTCGAATTGGCTTCAATTTATCAGGATTCGCGTAAGAGTGATTGCAAATGTTGCTTAGAATTTCCATGACATCTTTTCTACTCCAAATGCTTTCTGACCTTATCACATAGCAACCATATCAATAAATTATGCATGTAAAGGTGGGCTCTTCAACCTTGTGGGGGGCACGGTAGCACAGTGGTTAGCACTGCTGCCTCACAGCACCAGGGACCCGGGTTCAATTCCAGCCTTGAGTGACTGTCTGTGTGGAGTTTGCACATTCTCCCCGTATCTGTGTGGGTGTCCTCCATCTGCGACGGTTTCCTCCCACAGTCTAAAGATGTGTAGATAAGGCGGATTGGCCGTGCTGAATTGCCCCTTAAAATTGTGCAGGTTAGGTTGACTGGCTACGGTAAATCGTTCCTTAATGTCAGGGGGGAGTGGCTAGCAGGATAAATACGTGGGATTACGGGGGTAAGGCCTGGGTGGAATTGTTGTTGGTGCAGGCTCGATGGGCTGAATGGCCTTCTACTGCACTGTAGGGATTCCATGAGTCTGTGAAAGGAAATGTGTTCAAGGGGACTGTCAAGACGTACATTAGGTACTATTAGGCTTAACCCGCAGTAAGGTTCTAAGTTGAGCCGAAGCTGTAAGACAAGAGGACATGGGTACAAACGAATATTTGGGAAACACTAAGCACTGAGTCAGGATTCACTTCTTTGTACATTGTGGTCAATGCCATGAGTGGCTTTATGGACAGTGTAATGGAGTCGAAAGCTCAGGGATCATTCAAGAGGGAGTTGTATGGATAGAAGAACGTGGATGGAAGAAGCAGAGATTCCCATGGAAAAGTGAGCTGTGTGGCCCAAACAGCTTCTCTCATCTGTTCTATATCTTTGTGATCTTTATGGCGAGAGTATCAGGTGCTGTGTGCTTGCAAATATACTATAGCATGTCCTCATTTACAAAATAAGGCACAGTCGTAAAGATGTTTTCTAAAAATTGAACGGTGAAAAGGAGAATGTGAAAAGGAAGAATGTGCAGGGTTACAGGGAGAAGATGAGAGGGGCACAGGGTGAATTGCACAATCAGACAGCCACTACACATACCATGGGCCAAATGGCCCTCTTCAGTGCTGCAATCAATCTATGAATTTGTGAAAAAGGAAGCCAAAAATAAACTGTAAAGTTACTTAGCGTTCCAAAAAAAATTAGGATCTATACACCAACTTCCCTTGAAATCAAATGGCAAAACACAAAGCTTCAAGCTGATCAATGGTATTTTGGATATTCCATTTTTATATGATGTTATTTAGATAAAATAAATATCTTGGCAATTTACACTTCTGTCTGTTTTGCTTGGTAACAATCAATGGTAATAAAATCCTCATCATTTAATTGATGACCACGTTTTGCTCCAAAATAACAATCTCTGATGTGCTTTTTTCAGACTGTGACAATGAAGAAGAATGATGTTCAGCAAATGAATCCACCAAAGTTTTACCAAGCCACTGACATGGCCAACCTGACCTATCTAAATGAGGCCAGCGTTCTTGTGAACCTACGTGATCGCTACATCAATATGCGAATCTATGTATGTCACATGGGACTCTTCTGTGCCTATCCATTTTCGTTAAAATTGGGAGAAACTGGTGGGTGGGTGGGGGGTCGGGGGGGGGGGAGTGGGGTGGGGGAGGAGGCAGTGGGTGAGGGGGGAGCAAGCGGTGCTAATAACCTTGGTTAGGAAAGGAGGCAGGAAGGAAGGAGAGAAGAAGGAAGGAAGGGGAATAAAAGAAGAGGAAACAAAGGAAGAGGGTGGGGAAGGAAGACAGGGAATGGAATGAAGGGGAAGGGAAGGAAAGGGAGAGGGTAGGAAGGGGGCAGGAAGGAAGGCAGGGAAAGGAATGAAGGGGAAAGAGAATGAAGGGGAGAGGGAAGGAAGGGAGTGAGAAGGAAGGGGAGAGAGAGGAAGGGAGTGGGAAGGAAGGGGAGAGAGAGGAAGGGAGTGGGAAGGAAGGGGAGAGAGAGGAAGGGAGTGGGAAGGAAGGGGAGAGAGAGGAAGGGAGTGGGGAAGGAAGGGGAGAGAGAGGAAGGGAGTGGGAAGGAAGGTGGGGGGAAGGAAGAGGAGAGGGAGGAAGGGAGTGGGAAGGAAGGGGAGAGAGAGGAAGGGAGTGGGAAGGAAGGTGGGGGGAAGGAAGGGGAGAGAGAGGAAGGGAGCGGGAAGGAAGGGGAGAGAGAGGAAGGGAGTGAGAAGGAAGGGGAGAGAGAGGAAGGGAGTGGGAAGGAAGAGGAGAGGGAGGAAGGGAGTGGAAGGAAGGGAGAGAGAGGAAGGAGTGAGAAGGAAGGGGAGAGAGAGGAAGGGAGTGGGAAGGAAGGGAGAGAGAGGAAGGGAGTGGGAAGGAAGGTGGGGGGAAGAAAGGGAAGAGGGAAGGGAGAGAGAAGGAAGGGGAGCGGGAAGGAAGGTGGGGGGAAGGAAGAGGAGAGGGAGGAAGGAGCGGGAAGGAAGGGGAGAGAGAGGAAGGGAGTGAGAAGGAAGGGGAGAGAGAGGAAGGGAGTGGGAAGGAAGGGGAGAGAGAGGAAGGGAGTGGGAAGGAAGGGGAGAGAGAGGAAGGGAGTGGGAAGGAAGGGAGGAGGAGGAAGGGAGTGGGAAGGAAGAGGAGAGAGGGAAGGGAGCGGGAAGGAAGGGGAAAGAGAGGAGGAGAGGGAAGGGAGGAGAGGGAGGAAGGGGTGGGAAGGAAGGGGAGAGAGAGGAAGGGAGTGGGAAGGAAGGGGAGAGAGAGGAAGGGAGTGGGAAGGAAGGTGGGGGGAAGGAAGACGAGAGGGAGGAATGGAGTGGGAAGGAAGGGGAGAGAGAGGAAGGGAGTGGGAAGGAAGGGGAGAGAGAGGAAGGGAGCGGGAAGGAAGGGGAAAGAGAGGAAGGGAGTGGGAAGGAAGGTGGGGGGAAGGAAGAGGAGAGGGAGGAAGGGAGTGGGAAGGAAGGGGAGAGAGAGGAAGGGAGTGGGAAGGAAGGGGAGAGAGAGGAAGGGAGTGGGAAGGAAGGTGGGGGGAAGGAAGAGGAGAGGGAGGAAGGGAGTGGGAAGGAAGGGGAGAGAGAGGAAGGAGTGGGAAGGAAGGTGGGGGACGGAAGAGGAGAGAGAGGAAGGGAGTGGGAAGGGAAGGTGGGGGAGGAAGGGGAGAGAGAGGAAGGGAGTGGGAAGGTAAGGGGAGAGAGGAAGGGAGTGGGAAGGAAGGTGGGGGGAAGGAAGGAGGAGAGGGAGGAAGGGAGGGGAAGGAAGGGGAGAGAGAGGAAGGGAGTGGGAGGAAGGGAGTGGGAAGGAAGGGGAGAGAGAGGAAGGGAGCGGGGAAGGAAGGGGAGAGAGAGGAAGGGAGTGAGAAGGAAGGGGAGAGAGAGGAAGGAGTGGGAAGGAAGAGGAGAGGGAGGAAGGGAGTGGGAAGGAAGGGGGAGAGAGAGGAAGGGAGTGAGAAGGAAGGGGAGAGAGAGGAAGGGAGTGGGAAGGAAGGGGAGAGAGAGGAAGGGAGTGGGAAGGAAGGTGGGGGGAAGAAAGGAAGAGGGAAGGGAGAGAGAAGGAAGGAGCGGGAAGGAAGGTGGGGGGAGGAAGAGGAGAGGGAGGAAGGGAGCGGGAAGGAAGGGGAGAGAGAGGAAGGGAGTGAGAAGGAAGGGGAGAGAGAGGAAGGGAGTGGGAAGGAAGGGAGAGAGAGGAAGGGAGTGGGAAGGAAGGGGAGAGAGAGGAAGGGAGTGGAAGGAAGAGGAGAGAGAGGAAGGGAGCGGGAAGGAAGGGGAAAGAGAGGAAGGGAGTGGGAAGGAAGGTGGGGGAAGAAAGAGGAGAGGGAGGAAGGGAGTGGAAGGAAGGGGAGAGAGAGGAAGGGAGTGGGGAGGGAAGGGGAGAGAGAGGAAGGGAGTGGGATGGAAGGTGGGGGGAAGGAAGAGGAGAGGGAGGAAGGGAGTGGAAGGAAGGGGATTAGAGAGGAAGGGAGTGGGAAGGAAGGGGAGAGAGGAAGGGAGCGGGAAGGAAGGGGAAAGAGAGGAAGGGAGTGGGAAGGAAGGTGGGGGGAAGGAAGAGGAGAGGGAGGAAGGGAGTGGGAAGGAAGGGGAGAGAGAGGAAGGGAGTGGGAAGGAAGGGGAGAGAGAGGAAGGGAGTGGGAAGGAAGGTGGGGGGAGGAAGAGGAGAGGGAGGAGGGAGTGGGAAGGAAGGGAGAGAGGAAGGGAGTGGGAAGGAGGTGGGGGGAAGGAAGGGAGAGAGAGGAAGGGAGTGGGAAGGAAGGTGGGGGGAAGGAAGGGGAGAGAGAGGAAGGAGTGGGAAGGAAGGGGAGAGAGAGAGGAAGGGAGTGGGAAGGAAGGTGGGGGGGAAGAGGAGAGGAGGAAGGGGGTGGGAAGGAAGGGAGAGAGAGGAAAGGAGTGGGAAGGAAGGTGGGGGGAAGGAAGAGGAGAGGGAGAAGGGGTGGGAAGGAAGGGGAGAGAGAGGAAGGGAGTGGAAGGAAGGTTGGGGGAGAAGAGGAGAGGGAGGAAGGGAGTGGGAAGGAAGGGGAGAGAGAGGAAGGGAGTGGGAAGGAAGGTGGGGGGAAGGAAGGGGAGAGAGAGGAAGGGAGTGGAAGAAGGGGAGAGAGAGGAAGGGAGTGGGAAGGAAGGGGAGAGAGAGGAAGGGAGTGAGAAGGAAGGGGAGAGAGAGGAAGGGAGGGAAGGAAGGGGAGAGAGAGGAAGAGGAGAGGGAGGAAGGGAGGGAAGGAAGGGGAGAGAGAGGAAGGGAGTGGGGAAGGAAGGTGGGGGGAAGGAGAGGAGGAGGGGAGAAGGAGGGGAAGGAAGGGGAGAGAGGGAGGACGTGGAGGAGGTGGGGGAAGGAAGGGGGAGAGAGGAAGGGAGCGGGAAGGGAAGGGGAGAGAGAGGAAGGGAGTGGGAAGGAAGGGGAGAGAGGGAAGGGAGTGGGAAGGAAGGGGTAGAGAGAAGAGGAGAGGGAGGAAGGGAGGGGGAAGGAAGGGGAGAGAGAGGAAGGGAGTGGGAAGGAAGGTGGGGGGAAGGAAGGGGAGAGAGAGGAAGGGAGTGGAAGGAAGGGGAGAGAGAGGAAGGGAGTGGGAAGGAAGGTGGGGGGAAGGAAGGGGAGAGGAGGAAGGGAGGGAAGGAAGGGGAGAGAGAGGAAGGGAGTGGGAAGGAAGGGGAGAGAGAGGAAGGGAGTGGAAGGAAGGTGGGGGGAAGAAAGGGAAGAGGGAAGGGAGAGAGAAGGAAGGGAGCGGGAAGGAAGGTGGGGGGAAGGAAGAGGAGAGGAGGAAGGGAGCGGGAAGGAAGGGGAGAGAGAGGAAGGGAGTGGGAAGGAAGGGGAGAGAGAGGAAGGGAGCGGGAAGTGAAGGGGAGAGAGAGGAAGGGAGCAGGAAGGAAGGGGAGAGAGAGGAAGGGGAGGGGGAAGGAAGGGGAGAGAGAGGAAGGGGTGGGAAGGAAGGTGGGGGGAAGGAAGGGGAGAGAGAGGAAGGGAGCAGGAAGGAAGGGGAGAGAGAGGAAGGGAGTGGGAAGGAAGGGGAGAGAGAGGAAGGGAGTGGGAAGGAAGGGGGGGGGAAGGAAGGGAGGGGAGGAAGGGGAGAGAGAGGAAGGGTGCGGGAAGGAAGGGAGAGAGAGGAAGGGAGCGGGAAGGAAGGTGGGGGGAAGGAAGGGAGCGGGAAGGAAGGTGGGGGGAAGGAAGGGGAGAGAGAGGAAGGGAGCGGGAAGGAAGGGGGTGGGAAGGAAGAGGAGAGGGAGGAAGGGAGTGGGAAGGATAGGGAGAGAGAGGAAGGAGCGGGAAGGAAGGTGGGGGGAAGGAAGGGAGCGGGAAGGAAGGTGGGGGAAGGAAGGGGAGAGAGAGGAAGGGAGGGGAAGGAAGGGAGGGGAAGGAAGGTGGGGGGAAGGAAGGGGAGAGAGAGGAAGGGAGTGGGAAGGAAGGGAGTGGGAAGGAAGGCAGGAGGAGGAATGAGGGAAAGAGAATGAAGGGGAGAGAGAAGGAAAGGGGTGGGGAAGGAAGGCAGGAAGGAAGATCTTGTATTTTCATTTGCAACATATCCTCTAGAACTTTGCAATCCATCTGTACACAGAAAGTTCCAACAAATATCAAATGAGATCAATGCACAGTTAATGTGTTTTGATGGACTTTACTGAGGTACAAATGTTGGCCAGGCACTCGCTTCTCCTTGTCTAGTACATTTCGTATGAAAGGTGGCACTTCAGACAGAGCAGTACTCCTTTCGAAGTATTAAAGTGCCAGTCTAGATTCTGTCCTCAAGCACTGGCATTATTCTATGTCTTACTGACACAAAGATAAGACAACTGCCACTGAGCCAAGGCTGACATGTCTGTAACAGGAATAGAGGTCATGTTATGCTAAACCTGCCCTGAAAATTCTGAATGCTGTATCTGTAAAGAGAGACTTCACAGAAGGGGTGTTCCAGAATTTTCAAGGACTGGGAAAGGACGAGTTTAAAGTCAAGGACTGTGTAGTGAGTGATTTTAACACAGTCAAGCTGTAGAGCAGAGCTATCACCTGTCAGAAGTCAGACTTAAAGCTTAGAAGAGACAAGGGAAATCTGGGAGACACGAACCATCATTGCAAATGAAAAAGGGTATATGAAGGAAGAGAGGTGAGATGTGTATTTATTATCCTCTTCAAAGATGTAAGAGCTAAAAGAATCCCCCCAGTCCTGAGAGTTGTATTCGAGTCTTGGAATAACTTGAACTTCATTGAAGTGTTTCAGATGGAAATGCGGGTGCTCGAATATAGCAAACAAAGCTTCTTCGAAGTACTGTGAACCTATAAAAGTTCCATGAAGTTAGAGGAGGTACCGAGATCAGGGCTAAAATTCACAAACATTGAAAGTGGTGGGTAGTATTAATTTTAGAAAACACGCATTGTTTCTTGAAGTGTTGAAACAAGTGAAGTTACTGCCCATTATGCCAAAACTTCTTTTTCATATTTCGCATCTTTTTTACATGGAGAGATGGTGGCACAGTGGTAATATCACTGGACTAGTAGTTATGAGGCCCAGGCTAATGTTTTTGGGACATGGGTTCAAATCCCACCATGGCTATTGGAATTTAAATTCAATTGATCAAATCTAGACAATGTAAAGTTAGTCTGAGAAATGGTGACCATGGCAACTATCATCGATTGTTGTATTAAACACATTTGGTTAGCAGAGGTGTTAGTACTCTCTACTGTACATTCTCCAGTGTGGATGTCCCAGATTCAGATAGTAGGTTGAGTGTAGGTGTACAACCAGACATGGCAGCGTGCAGAAGAAGCTACAAAGCAGGCTTAGTGGGCTGAGAGCCAGAAAAGTGAGTACAAAATCTAGGCTTCTGATGGAGCTGTACGCTGTCAGAGATGCTACCTTTCAGTGGAGCTGTGAAACCAATGGCTCATCTGTCTTCTCTGATAGTCATAGAAAACCTCAAGGGACTACTTAGAGGAAAAGCAGGGAAGCTGTCCTTGCTGCATTCGCTCAGATTTATCCCTGAACCAAATTACAGATCAACTTATCAATATCTCATTACCATTAGTGGGACTTCTGCTGTGTGTGAATTGCCTACATTACTATAGAAACCACATTTAAAAGCTATTTCATTGGCTGTAAAGTGCTTTGGGATATTTCTAATGATCATGAGAGGTGCTATATAAATGCAATCCTTCTTTCATGCACAGTAATTGGCTTTGGTTCATTGATGGATCTTCATCATTCCTGTTGCTGAGACACTCATGAAACGAATAATTACTTTATAATTGTAACTTGTCATTTTGGTTGTGTTTCATTTTTTGTAGACCTATTCTGGGTTGTTCTGTGTAACAGTGAACCCATACAAGTGGCTGCCTATCTATGGTGCCAGAGTGGCCAACATGTACAAGGGCAAGAAACGCAATGAGATGCCCCCTCATCTTTTCTCAATCTCAGACAATGCCTACCATGACATGCTCGTAGGTAAGAGATGAATAGAAAGACTGTTTTAGAGATTTTGAAACAAGTTGCATGTACAGAGTATTTGCACCTTCTCTTTATCAATGAATCTTACCACATCCATTTTACTTTTAATTAAACTTACATTGTTATGGCTGGAAGGCTTTGACAAAACATCTATTTACACCATTGTTTCAATCAATGAGTTAGAGGCAGGGCAGATCTTTTCACTGGACTTAGATCAAATAGAGTCTATTTCAACAGTACATGACAGCAAACAATCTACAGAGTTGAATTGAAAAGAATAGGAGGAAACAGCACTCATGACTAAAACTACAGTAACCTTAGTTGATAAAAGTAGGGTGATTTCTCTAGAAAATTGCAGTGAGTGAAGAACAAATTATCAAAGTAACACTAAACCCAGTCACGTACAGCATGTGGTCTCCAGATGGGAGATCATCTCCTTTCTGGCTGGGAAGAGTGAGGTTGCTGTATACAGCCAACGTTTTGCTCTGCTTTTCTTTTCTTCAGTTCTTCTTTTCCATATTTCCCACCTTTTCTATATGAGGAGATGGCAGCACAGTGGTAATATTACTGGACTAGTAGTTATGAGGCCCAGGCTAATGTTCTTGGGACATGGGTTCAAATCCCACCATGGCTATTAGAATTTAAATTCAATTGATCAAATCTCGACAATGTAAAGTTAGTCTGAGAAATGGTGACCATGGCAACTATCATCGATTGTTGTATTAAACACATTTGGTTTGCTAAGGTCCTTTAGGGAAGGAAGTCTTCTATCCTAACCTGGTCTGGCCTACATGTGACTCCAGACCCATAGGAGTTGACTCTTACCTGCCCTCCTGAAATGGCCTCATAAAGACAATTAGGCCAAAACACTGACCTGCCAGCGTTGCCAACATCCCATGAAAAGATACGAAACAAAGTCACTATTGCCAGAATTCTACCACCCCGCCTGCCACGGAATCGGAGCAGGTGAGGGGTGGAAAATGGAAATGCCTGTTGATCTCAGGCGGGAATTTCCAGTCTCGCTCGAGAGAGGCCATAAATCCCATCCTGTATGACTTCCACTCTGTGGAATGGATTTTCGGCTAGGAGACATGTGTTTATACCACACTTTCTGTACGTCTCCCAATCTCTGTATATCATTCACTCTGTATTTCTCTCTCCCTCTCTTTCTCAACCTGTACCCTTTCTTCTCATATCTGAAGGACACCTAGAACCACCAGCTCATTTATAGCCCTATGATTGCAATTATGCTGTATTGTGCTATTATGTTTATTCTGTACTTTCTCTGGCTACATTGGGAGGATCAGAATTGATTTGGCCATACATTCATGCCTATTCACACTAGTACTCACACACATGTACAGTCATATTCGCACACAGGCTGGTCCTTCTCAGTCATTTAAAAACTGAATTATACTGGAAAAAACATTAGTTAACAAATTACAAATTTAAACATAAAGTTTAACGTTTATTACTAGTCACAAGTAAGGCTTACGTTGTCACGGCAATGAAGATATTGTGAAATTCCCCTATTCCAGTGCCTGTTCAGGCTAATGCATCTAACCAGCACTTCTTTCAGACTGTGGGAGAAAACTGGAGTACCCAGAGGAAACCCAGTCAGACATGGGGAGAATGTGCAAACTCTACACAGACAGTGACCCAATTCGGGAATCGAACCCGGGTTCCAGATGCCATGTGGCAGCAGCACTAACCATTGTGCCACCATGCCACCCACATGACATTTCAGTTAAAGGGGAAGAAAAGTCTCCAGGTACATGTTATCACTGTTGGGTACTTACCAAAGAGAATCTCACTGGGCCTATTGTCGGTTTATAAAATTGAGGATCTTTAAGCATCTCAGTTTATAGAATCATAGAACCCTACAGTGCAGAAAGAGGCCCTTCGGCCCACCAAGCCTGCACCGAACACAATCCCACCCAGGCTCTACCCCCATATATCACACCACTAATCCCTCTAAACTACGCATCCCTGGACACTAATGGGCAAGTTCTCAGCATGGCCAATCAACCTAACCCGCACATCTTTGGACTGTGGGAAGAAACCGGAGTACCCGGAGGAAACCCACACAGTCACAGGGAGAATGTGAAAACTCCACACTGACAGTGACCCGAGCCAGGAGTTGAACCCAGGACCCTGGAGCTGTGAAGTAGCAGTGCTAACCACTGTGCCGTCCAGTGGTTACAGTATAGGTTACAGTGTGAGGCTCCATACCCAATCATTCGCTATAAAGTGCTAAGTGGAATTCATGTAAGACTGGTGTAGACCAAGTACACAGCACCTTGCAATTCTTCACTCCATCGTAATTGATTCAATACTGTCTGCTCTTTTTTAGTGGAATAGGGACTGTTGTTTAATTACTTGGTGCAAGTTAAAGCATGAATGCATGGAATTACAGGAAAGGAATACCAACAAGAGTTTAGTTCTGCCATGTGATATCAGCAACATTTGCACAGGAATTTGCTTTCATTTGTCAGCAAATGGTGCTGAAAGTGAGCAGCAGTGATTTAGTACTGTAATCTCTCACCATTGTAAATTCATTCTCATAACACACCTGGGCCTTTCAGTAATTCTGTTTGTATCTAATTTTTTTGGCAGAGCGTGAAAACCAATCTATGCTCATCACGTAAGTGCCTATCGAGATGAACCTGTTACAGTTTTTACTCACATCATAAACTACTGGGGATAATTAAAACTCCATCATTGTGTGAAAGATATTATGGATGATTACTATTATATAAACACACGAGTAAATCTCCATGAACATAATCACAGTTAATCAAAGAATATGTTTTTACAGTTGTTTTTGATATGTGGAAAGCACTGGCAAGACTGCATTGTTGATGAGTCTCTTGAACCAAAACCTGCTCTGATAATAAATGTTATGGGCCTGAATTTCATCATGTAACTGCCAGAATGGAACATGAAGTTGAACATATTTTGTTCCACTAGAATTCCTCCTTATGGGATTATGGAGGCTTGGAAACTCTGGTGGGGGCAGCATAGAGATCTTTGACTGATACCGCCCCGATTCAGCAGCTTATTTCTGGAGGGTTTGCAGGATTTCACAGATAAATATTCTCAGAAAACTATGTGACAGGCCAAGAGAAATCCATTTTGTTGAGAGCAGTGACAAATTGTGTCTTGGACCTCATAATTGCCTTTAAATGCTTCAGGAAAAGGGCATTGGGTCTGAAGGAGAGTTTAGCCTTTGGATAAAGAGGAATTAATTCTTGCTTCACTGCTTCCCATGGAGCCTCTCTGTGTTGCAAACCTGAATGTGCAGGTGATCCGAGCCCACAGAAATTGTGACACCTTCTCCATTGTTGTATGAGCAGACAGTGAAGGGCCATTCCACTGTGCTTCCACTGCAGCCTGATATTTCAGCTCCTTGATCTTAAGCTGTATTTGTTCTGAGTGTCTATTAAGCCATTATGTCAGCAGTCAAAAAGTTATATTATGTCACAAACAGGATTAGCAGCAGGACTCACAGCTGTCTATGCTATAACAAGCAGAGTCCATTTATTCAGCAGAGTCTATTTGAACAGGACAATTAAGCACAATCAGCAGATGGTCTATTTACTTGATGAACTAGAAAAAAATACAAAGCAACGTTTCCCAGTAAAAGCAGGATGACTCCTCCAGCAAAATACAGTTAGTGGAGGATAGTTACATCCACATTACACGAATGAATAAGATCACTTAGAGCAGTGTGGGCTTCAATTGATGGAAAACTACCCAATCACCTCCCTTTTGGATGAGAATCATGATGTTGCTATACACAACCATATTTGCTTTCACCAGACCAAAATGACAGGCAGACCTGCGAAAACAGAGCCACGTTGTCATAAGTCTGTTCCGTCCCAGATGGCTGTGAACCATCCTTTGTGCCTTCATGTCTGAATGGGCTTGCTGCTGATCTCAGTGTGGGATCAGGAGGAGGAGGGAAGATTCATCACTGACCCAATTTCCCCTGCTGCATCTTCCTTGTAAAAGATGGGCACAGGGTCCATGGAACACCTCGGAATCTAGATGGGAACAGATTCATCAGGGTCCTTGATCTCATCCAGATCCCCTGGCATCGTTGGGGGTGAAGATTTGCTGCAGAATTCACCTGCTGTCATTGCCAAGTGTACCAATCAGATACCAAGGTGTTTCAGAGGGGAAATTCTTTCTGTTTCGACCTGCCTTGATCTAAAACTGATGACAAAAGTTCATCCATTTCTATGCTGCAAAGACATGTGGGCTGGGTTCTCCCAGCCGGCTGCGTTGTTCATGTACTGCAGCAGGCCAGGAGACATCAGCGGCAGCCGTTTCGTGGGATTCACGTTGGGCACCCGGAGCTCCGCACATCCCCCAGGCTAAGTTTCTTTGCATCAACAGCTCCATCCTGGAAATCGGTGTGGAGCTGGTTATCATATTGAAATCAGCATTTCAATACGATGAGTGGGCCAGTGATGGTGTTCTCTGGGCCCGCTAGCATGTCCCCCCAGCACCCCCCCACCAACCGCCCCACCCCCCCACCCCCCGCACCCTCCCGTCGAGAGTGGTTCCCTCCAGCTGTGACTGCAAGAGAATCAGTGGGGGAGGAAGGGACTGAGGGCCAGCAGGGTTTGGGGGGGCAATGCTGGGGGAGGCAGAATTGTGGCTGGCCAGGGGTCGGAGGAGGGATCAGACCTCTCCGGGCAGCCAGCAATCTGGCAGCAAGGGGGTCCAAAGGCCAGTGATCGGCGGGGGGGGGGTTGCAGGACTCGCCACTGGTCGGGAGGCCAACAATGTGAGGGCCATTACACATAGGCCAATCACCGCCTTGACAGATAGGCGCACGTGCAGTGGCCCGCTCAGCGCACACTGCTGGCCTTTCGAGTGGAAATAGGCCCCACCCCCTACTTTCCAGGGTGAATCCCGCTGAGGCACTCTGCAGTGTTTGGTGTTGCAGATTTACTCTGATAATTACGCTAAAAAAACCCAGTGGGAATAATTCCTGTTTTCCTGTACGTTGGGAACTTGGATTTTTTTGGGAGCATCCCAGTCTTGGATTTTCAAAAGTTCAAAGAGAAAACCAATCTGAATGTATCAATAATAATTTTTAAAATGTGCCTTTTCCAACTTAGCGGAGAATCCGGTGCCGGGAAGACTGAAAACACCAAAAAGGTTATTCAGTACTTTGCCAATATGGGTGGTGTAAAGTCAGCTGAAGGTGAAACAAAGGTAAGATTTGAATTTGATGGAATTGTGAAGTGGTGTACTTTGGTCGGAAGAATAAGTAGAGACTAACTGGGACAATTTTAAAGATTTCAGGAACATTGAGACACTGGGGGTGGAGGGGGCGGGTGGATGTATCTACACAAAGCACTGAAGGTGGTGGGACAAGTTGAGAAGGCTTTGAAAAGTGATCCTTGACTTTATTAACAGCTTATTAACATCTATGAGCATTAACGAAAGGAAGTCATGCTGAACCTTAGCCCTCATCAAGTATATTATGTTCAATTCTGGGCACAAGTGTGTAGAAATAATATTGAGGCCTTCAAAAGGGTACAGATGAGAATTACCAGAATGGTACCCGAGGGCCTTCGATTATGTGGAGAAACTGGAAGACTGGTGTTGTCCTCGAGCAGAGAATGCTAAGGAGAGATTTGAATGGCTTCAATTAGATAAATAACAAGAAACTGTTTCTAATGATGGAAGGGTCAGAAACCAGAGGAGAGAGACTTAAGTCAATTGGCAAAAGATTGGTGATGTGAGGGGTGAATAATTACATTATTATGATCAGAAATGCACTGAAAGTAATGGAAGCAGATTCAACAGTAACTCAAAAGGGAACTAGATAAATACTTGAAAGTATCAAAAGAATGACAGGACAATGGAGAAAGTGCAGGGTGTGAAATTAATTGGATTCTTTTAAAGAATCAGATCAGATATGATAATATCAATTGCCTCTTTCTGTGCCTTATTATTCTATGCTCTGACAGCAATGGGGAATATTTTCACATGTCGAAGATTGTTAGAGATACATGGTGCTTACAGGATGTCTTGGATAGGATTAGCATGTCTTGAAAGAATTAAGATTTCCACAATAATGGTAATTTGACAACGAGCAATGTATGTCCATTTAGTTCCACATGTATATTGTTCACTTTTTAATCTCAAAGGAGACCTTCCAAGAACCAGATAATATGTTTTTATTATTTATCTGGAAAATAAAGTGAATTATCCTTGAATTTAAGTACCTCCCAAACAGCAGTATATCATCTTATAAAGTACAAAAGCCATGGCTTTTAGGTTTCTAAACAGCTTTGGACAAGACAATGTAAAGACAAGTTTATGATCTTTATTTCTTTCATTTATCCTCCTAAGCATTTCTTCCAGAAAAAATTCTGATAATAAACTTTAAATTTGTTTGAAACATGCTTAATTCAGCCAAAAAATTGACCCAGCTTTGTGAATCAGTTTGAATCACCTGAACTAATTGGAAACCATAGAAACCCAGTAGTGCAGAAAGAGGTCATTCGGCCCATCAAGTCTGCACCGAACACAATCCCACCCAGGTCCTACCCCTCATATCCCAACATATTTACCAACTAATCCCTCTAACCTACGCATCTCACTAAGGGCAACTTTTAGCATGGCCAATCAACCTAACCCGCACATCTTTGGACTGTGGGAGGAAACTGGAGGAAACCCACGCAGACATGAGGAGAATGTGTAAACTCCATACAGACAGTGACCCGAGCCAGGAATTGAACCCAGGTCCCTGGAGCTGTGAAGCAGCAGTGCTAACCACTGTGTTACTGTGCTGCCCTAATTATGACATCGTACCTCACAAAAGATATATTAAATCTGCCCTCATATAAACACGAATCAAAATTTTGACACAGTTGTTAGCATTGCTGCCTCACAGAGCCAGGGACCCAGATTTAATTCTGGTCTTGTGTGACTGTCCATGTGGATTTTCCACGTTCTTCCTGTATCTGTGTGGGTTTCTTCCGGTGCTCCGGTTTCCTCCCACAGTCCAAAGACATGTGGGTTTGGTTGATTGGCCATGCTAAATTGCCCCTTAGTGTCGGGGGATTAGCATGGTAAATGTGTGGGGTTGTGGGCATAAGGCCTGGGGGGATTGTTACCCGTGCAGGCCTGATGACCCAAATGCCTCCTTCTGTATTGTAGGGATTCTGTGATCCTCTGGTCAGCTAACTGAACTAAAAGGTCAGTGATCAGCATAGTGATATAGTGAACTAGCGAACTATGGGATCTGGGCTGTACCAATAAATCTGAGAATTTCAAATCCCACTACGTGGTTGCGTTTAGCTTCTTTTGAGAGGTATACTACCACTGTCTCACAGCAACAAGGGTGGGACAATAAATGCCAAAATTTTAACATTTTTATTGCTGTTACGTTAATACAACATTTATTATTTATCAGCACTTAGATCTGAAAATTGCAAAGTAAGTTTGGGATGAAGGGTCATTATTCACCGAAAATGATTTTAGCCTATCTTGGCTCGGAAGGGTTTTAATAAATTCTTTTTGATGTTACACTTGGAATGAATTCAGTGTAATAGTCTTCGCTGAAAATGAATAAAAATAAATCCTCATGCAGAAAAGGGTGTTGAACTGATATTTTAACTTTCAATTCCTCTTCCTCTTTGTCTTTGTAAAGGGCTCCCTGGAAGATCAAATCATCCAGGCTAATCCTGTGCTGGAAGCTTTCGGCAATGCTAAAACTACCAGAAACAACAACTCCTCACGCTTTGTAAGTCCATTTTCTACTCACCTTTGTGTTTGTTCCGTTAAAAAAGAGATCATGCTGTTACATAATTAAACTTTTTTGTCCTTTATTTTGAGTTCATGATCAACTACTCTGACACTTATGAATAATTTTTGTTTCTGTGTTCCACGGGGTATGGTAGCAGAGAGGTAAGGGTACAATAGCAGAGTTATGTATTAGACTTATAATCCAGAGATATAGGCCAATAACCTGGAGACATAAATTCAAATCCCACCACGATAAGTGGGCATTTGAAATTCAATTAATTCAAGCAATTTGGAATATAAGTAATGACAACCATGTAACCACTATCTTGCGGCACACAACAACACTCTTATGGCACATTAGGGATGAAATTCAATTAATTCAATCAATTTGGAATATAAAGTTAGTATAAGTAATGACGACCATGTAACCACTATCTTGTGGCACACAACAACACTCTTATGGCACATTAGGGATGGGCAATACATACTGGTCTTGCAGGGGTTGCCCAGATCCCCAAAATGAATAAAAGGAAATCTATATTTGATGACCAATATTGAAAATAAATTAGGTTGGATGTTTTATTCCATAGATTTGATGGAAATGTTCAAAACTATGGACGGGTTTGGTAGAGTAAATAAGGAGGAACAGTTTCCACTGCAAGAAGGCAGACAATGCCAGAAGGTTTTGTTCCTCAGTGGGCTGACAATCTCTGCAGTTGGTGCAATCCTTAACGAACTGGATGACAGTGGAAAATTTAGTGAAAGCTATAATATCAAATGATTTCTCCACTTTGTATGTATATCATGACCTGCTTTAGACTGAAGATTAATGTTAATGGGAATGGGTAACTAAATTCAACTTCATTTTGTTTTGTAATTCCCTCAAGGGTAAATTCATCCGAATTCACTTTGGTCCATCTGGGAAACTGGCTGGTGCTGATATTGAGAGCTGTAAGCATCTGGTTTTTCAGTATTCTTTTTTATTTGCTGCTGTGGTTGATAGTTAAAGAACTTTAATCCTCCAATTCGAACATGGAGATGTTTGTAACATACTTCTTCATTTAGATCTGCTGGAAAAGTCTCGTGTCATCTCACAACAAGCAGCTGAGAGAGGCTATCACATCTTCTACCAGATCCTGTCAGGAAAGATCGCATCCTTATTAGGTAAGTACGTCTTTGTTCATAAGCATAGTTTACTCATGAACATACAGGAATGAGCCAGTCAATCAAGAACGCCCCACATAGTTTTCATGTGATCAAGAGGTGTAGTTTGTGTTGCTGTCTGAAAGTAAAAATCCAGCTTAGCTTCAAGCTTTTATTACTCATCTATTTGCCTCTTTCAGCTGAGCGAATCAGCAGTCAGACCTCTTAACATTATGAAGATCCATCAACTGGATTTTTCCTTCCTGACCATAGTGGGAGTGGAAATTCCCGCTGAGAGTTAGTGTGCCTTTCACAGGCCTGTTAGATTTCTAGTCCCACCAGCAACGTATCCCAAAATCCCAGTCATGGGGTGGAATCTTCCCAAGCTCCTGCTGTCAGGTTCAATGGTGGGCCGATGGGAGCACTGAAATCACTTCCACAACAGCGTAAATTTACAGCAGGTAGGCCAGTGTGGAACCAATTTGCATCAAAATGAAGCCCAATTGGAATCTTCCCCTACGCCTAATTCTCCGTGACACCAGCAGTAAAACACACAGGTCCAAAACACACCTGGACCAATGTGGCGTGCAAAAGTTGGAACTTATTTGAGGAAGGCCTGGGGCAGCTTCCAGAATTCGGGATGGAGGCCACAGTGAACCTAGACCTTGGAATACTACAGCAGTGGGCTGGGGGAGCATTTATCAGGTGGATCACAGAGCATCAGTGTGCAGAATTCTCCTGAAACAGGATAAAGTGCCCATACCAGCAGGAAAACTGGCAAGTTTCCCTGTGGTGCTGAGAGAGTCAGGTGGGATTAACCCAGTGATGGATGCAAATTCATGCATCTCAGGAAACCTGCTTTTCTGAGATCAGGACGCCCTTTACCACCAATTCCCCCACCCAAGCGGGGCATCTTCTCCCTCTGACCCACAAATAACGGGTCACAACCCCACACCATGCAGGTAGACGCGACCTCCCCACCCTGCCAGTGAAATTGGCATCTTCTCTTTGTCGGTAAACTTCAAAGGGGTCTGCTCACACCTACAGCTTCTGACAGGGAGAAAGGGAAATCTCTATTGCAGAATGGAATGCTGCAATGATTCAAGATCCTGCCAGGCGACAGGGTGGCATAGAAGTTAAAGTGACCTGGCCACTTCAGAATTTGCACAGCTGACAGGCAGGAATGCAGATATTGATCACAGAACTGCCTGAAATCAGCATGCCAGGAGTTATCTTCAGGTCTGCCAGAGCTAGAAGGGGCAGTCCAACCACGAGACTACATCCCAGAAGAGAGTGAGGAGGTCAGCCCCTTGTCCCCAGCCCAAGCTCCCCTCAACTCCCAGGACCCATGGGGGATTGTCCCTCTGTAACCTGGCAGCGGAGCAAATGCCCCTGGACCTACCTCCTTGACCTCCCCTCAGGGCCCAAGGCAACAGGCCAGGATGTCAACAACTGGGTGCCAGGAGGCAATGCACTGTTGGCACTGCCAAGGCATGTAGCCTGAAAGGAGGGGGGGGTGGGTTCTGAGAGAGAGTCTGGAGTGAGGTGGGCTTCGTAGAAGGTCTGGACAAGAAAGTGTGCTGACTGAGGCATCTGAGGGGAGAGGTGAGTTGGCGGGAGGAGTCAGTTCATGCTCCCCTGGGGCCTAGCACACTAGGCCCATGCTGGTCATTACCAGCCCCAAAGCCCACCCAGTGTATTTCTACTGGAGCAGTGGATGAATAGTGGGGGGGAAGGGTGGGGTCAGAATTGAATGGGTTGTCAAACCTGCTAATTATATTACAATTAGCGGGGTTGCATAATTATCAGCTAGTTACCCATGATAGGCAGGAACCTAATCAGGGCCAGCAGAGTGGGCCAAGAGCATTGGGACAGGTTTGGTGCCTGGTGCCAAACCCGCTTTTTGTCTGACCCCCGATTCCCCCGACCATCGCGATTCTCACCAGGAGCTAGCGGGTGTCTTTGAGGAGCTCCATTGTCCGCCCTCAGAGTGTTCCCAGAGGCCCACTTTCTTTCTTCAGGAGATCTATCTTATTTCTTCAACGGTGGGCCAGTCATGTGAGGCACCTTTTAAATATGGCACCAAGAATGTGATGGCGGAACACACACTATCAAACCCACCTACCATGGAGGATGGTGTAAAACCCCAGGATGTATGATGAATTATGCCAAAGATGGAAGATATGGCATGGTTTCCTGCCACCCTCTGTCCCCACCCTTGTGATGGGACTTAGTCCTGCATGAGAGAATTCCACCCATAGGGCGAAATTGGGAACTGCAGTGGACAGGGGTGGACCGTGCAACAGTCCATTGGCCTTGGCTGGCATATTCCATTCTTCGGGAAAAATCCACCCTTATCTTACATAAAAGAGCAGCATCCCATCAAAGTTCATGACACAACTGATCACATTGGCAGCTGTCTTAGAGTTTCATCAGACTTTGGGTTAAGAAGCAAATATGTTTGCTTTTAAGCTGCCAAGACATTTAAAATAAGCATTGTTATGCAATACTTTCTGTTGGTAATCACAAATGAAAGAAATCAAGTGACGTAAATGAAAAAATGTGCATAGGCATGCGGACAGCTGACTCTTTCATTGTACTATGTATACAAAATGCAATAATTTTATTGCAGAATTGTTACAGTACAGAAGTAGGCCATTCAGCCCCTGATGTCTGTGCCTGTTCTCTATGGGAGCATTTTACATTGTGCCACTCCCCTGCCTTCTCCATACAGCCTTGCATATTCTTCCTTTTCAAATAACAATCTGATTACCTCTTGGAAGCCCTTATTGAATCTGTCTTTAGCACACTCTTTGACACTGTATTCTGGATTCGAACCACCAGCTACAGGGAAGACTCTTCCTCAAGTCCCCATTGCTTCTTTTACAAATTACCTTAAATCTGTGCCCTCTGGTTGTGACCCTTCCATCAATGGGACATTTCTTCCCCTTTACCCTGTCTGGCCCCTCATGATTTTGAAAACCTCGATCAAACCTTTTATTCAAGGAAAAGAGTACTAACTCCTCCAATCTATTGGTGTAAGTTCAGTTCCACCTCCCTGGAAGCATACTTGTAAATATTTTTTTGTACTTGTTCTAATACTTACACATCTCTCCTGGTGTGGCATTCAGAACTGGATGCAAAACTTCAGTTGAGTCAAACTTAACAAAATGTCTTTGCTTTGAAATGCTGCGCCCTTAATTAATAAAGCGCAGGATGCTATCTGTTTTATTATGTTTGAGTATACACAGGGCTGACCTTTCCACCAGCAGGATCTCTTGGTCCCACCAATGGCAACCCCTTCTGGTGCAGCCAGCAAACAGCACAAACTGCCTTTGACATTGGCAGGACTGGAAGATAATGGCGAGATGCCTGCACGGCTAGCATTTGATCAATGCGTGTCACTGGTGCAGCTGCATTATGAACTTTCTTTACGTGCCTCATTCCTCAGTGTTCTCCAGATCTGAGGAAGTATCGGTGCTAAACTAAACAATCACCAGGAGAGGAGTTATGGAACAATAACAGCTTTTCTGAAATTCCTTTTTATATTAAATCGACCCCAGGAGTTTCACTGGAGTAGGATCAGGCAACAATTAGCCAAAGAAAAGATTAGGATAAAGGCTCATTTTTTATACCTTGACTTCCTCAAAGACACATCAATTCAATAAATCTCCTTTACTGGAATTCCTGTTGGATAATTCCTTCGAGAAACACACCAGCACTCACTTGCTCAGTGCTGCTCGGTGTAGCTGGCATGAACTCAGTTGCTCGGTGTTTTCATTTGGATGCAGCTATTTCCATAACTACGTCTGCCCAGAACCAAAAGAAATTCCAGGAGTTTTCTGAATGTCTCCCTCCTGGATTCAGCAAGTATTTAGTTAGCAAACTCTCTGAAAATGCTCATGACTGTTTGGTTCAATATGCTGAATTCAATGTGTGTGTGTGTGTGTGTGTGTGTGTGTGTGTGTGTGTGTGTGTGTGTGTGTGTGTGTGTGTGTGTTGTGCATGTGTAGGTTACAAAGCAAAGTGACTATTCTAAGTGGGCTGGAAATGAGATCCATTAAAATCTGTCTCCTGTCATAAATTAGATGCAGCAAGCCAGACGCTGGATCATTGTCCCATATCTGCTCACACCTCAGCGCCCACTCTCACCCTCCCCTGTTTTCCATGTGCTTCTCTGGGTACATTATCATATTGGGCGTTGCCCCTTTGTTTTTGAAAATATGACTTTTCACATTTCAACTGACCAGAAATTTTGCAATTTGAACTGAAACAGAAAAATTGCTTAAAAATGCAAGGCCACATTCCAAGGTGAAGGTGAGAATCAAAAATTCACCCTCAGAATGGTGTAAAGAGAGAGACATTGATCATAATCTAGTGTGAGTAATAAGGAGCCAATCAAACAAGATTTTCCTGAGTCAAAGAAAGAGGAAATTTATTAACCTCTGAACCCGAGAAAAATAATTAAAATGTGACATTGTGCATGAAGTCATTTGGGCCCACACTCACTCACACGCACACATACACATATTCGCACACACACACACGCACGCCCACACACACAGACACGCACACTCCTTGCACACACACACACACACTCACACATACACACACACACTCACACACACACACTCACACATACACTCACACACACACACATACACACACTCACTCACACACACACACTCACACTCACACATACACTCACACACACACACACATACACACACTCACTCACACACACACACTCACACTCACACATACACTCACACACACACACACACACAGTCACTCACACACACACACACACACACAAACTAGGGGAGCTTGAGTCCAAAAAAGAGATTCAAGAAAATTCAATAAATTGTCCTGTGATTGTAGTTGGGAAACAGATTGTAAATGCTACAACAGATTAGGGTGAACTGGTTTCTCAGGCGTAGTCAGTTGAAGAAGTTGTTGCAATGATTCCAAGATGTTTGTTCACTGGTAAGTTTCTGATAGAATTGGCTTCTTAAACCATGCAACTTACTCCAAAGGGGAGAGAGGGAGAGAGAGCAGCCCTCAGCCTGTTTCCTCTGCTGGAGACATTCTTGACACCACTTGCGTCATTTGCAATCTCTCTTTAGTGGATGGGCATAATTGCCTAAGGAAGAGACATTAGAAATGCAAACGAACAGATATTGAAACAATAGCTAGCACAGACAGACATACCCAAAAGCTTTTGGCAATACAAAATGGGTAAAGTCATTTCTAGATACAGCTGCCCCTCCACTAAAGAGAGATTGCAAATGACGCAAGTGGTGTCAAGAATGTCTCCAGCAGAGGAAACAGGCTGAGGGCTGCTCTCTCTCCCTCTCTCCCCTTTGGAGTAAGTGTGTTGCATGGTTTGAGAAGCCGGCTCGATCAGAAATTTACCAGTGAACAAACATCTTGTATTAATTGCAACATCTTCCCCATCTGACGACACCTGAGAAACCAGCTCACCCAAATCTGCTGTCGCATTGAAAATCTCTTTCCCAACGACAATCATAGGACACTTCATCGTATTTTCTTTTGCCTCTTTTATTGGACTCCACCTCTCCTAGTTTGTGTGTGTGTGTGTGTGTGTGTATGTGTGTGTGAGTGAGTGGTGTGTATGTGTGAGTGGGTGGTGTGTATGTCTGTGTGTGTGTGTCTGTGATGCGTGTGTGTGTTTTTTGTGTGGTGTGTGTGTGTGGTGTACGTAATGTGTGGGGTGATGTGAGTGTGTGTGGTGTCTGTGTGTGTCTGTGTGTGGGTGTGCGGTGTATGTGATGTATGTCTATGTGTATGGGTTGTGTGTGTGTGTGAGCGTGTGGGTGGTATGTGTGTGTGGGTGGCATGTGTGTCTGTAGGCGATGTGGGTGGTGTGTGTGTGTATATTTGTGTAGGTGGTATGTGTGTGTGGCTGGCATGTGTGTCTCTAGGTGATGTGGGTGGTGTGTGTGTGTGTGTGTATGGGTGTGTGGGTGGTGTGTGTATGTGGGTGGTGTGTGTGTGGTGTACGTGATGTATGGGTGATGTTGTGTGTCTGTGTATGTGTGTGGGTCTGTATGTGTGGGTGTGTGTGGTGGATGTGATGTATGTCTGTGTGTGCGTGTGTGTGTGTATGGTGTATGCGGTGTGTGTGTGTGTGGTGTACGTGATGAATGGGTGATGTATGTGTGGGTGGTGTGTGTGTGTGCGGTGTGTGTGTGTCATGTACGTGATGCATGGGTGATGTGTGTGGGTGGTGTGTGTGTCTGTGTGCGGTGTGTGGGTGTGTGCGTGTCGTGTACGTGATGAATGGGTGATGTGTGTGTGCGGTGTGTGTGTGTAGGTGGCGTGTATGTCTGTGTGTGTGTGTGGATGGTGTGTGTGTCTGTGGTTGGTGTGGGTGGTGTGTGTGTCTGTGGTTGGTGTGGATGGTGTGTGTCTGTGGTTGGTGTGGGTGGTGTGTGTGTCTGTGGTTGGTGTGGATGGTGTGTGTGTCTGTGGTTGGTGTGGATGGTGTGTGTCTGTGGTTGGTGTGGGTGGTGTGTGTGTCTGTGGTTGGTGTGGATGGTGTGTGTGTCTGTGGTTGGTGTGGGTGGTGTGTGTGTCTGTGGTTGGTGTGGATGGTGTGTGTCTGTGGTTGGTGTGGATGGTGTGTGTCTGTGGTTGGTGTGGGTGGTGTGTGTGTCTGTGGTTGGTGTGGATGGTGTGTGTCTGTGGTTGGTGTGGATGGTGTGTGTGTCTGTGGTTGGTGTGGGTGGTGTGTGTGTCTGTGGTTGGTGTGGGTGGTGTGTGTGTCTGTGGTTGGTGTGGATGGTGTGTGTCTGTGGTTGGTGTGGATGGTGTGTGTCTGTGGTTGGTGTGGATGGTGTGTGTCTGTGGTTGGTGTGGGTGGTGTGTGTGTCTGTGGTTGGTGTGGGTGGTGTGTGTCTGTGGTTGGTGTGGGTGGTGTGTGTGTCTGTGGTTGGTGTGGATGGTGTGTGTCTGTGGTTGGTGTGGATGGTGTGTGTGTCTGTGGTTGGTGTGGGTGGTGTGTGTCTGTGGTTGGTGTGGATGGTGTGTGTCTGTGGTTGGTGTGGGTGGTGTGTGTGTCTGTGGTTGGTGTGGATGGTGTGTGTCTGTGGTTGGTGTGCATGGTGTGTGTGTCTGTGGTTGGTGTGGGTGGTGTGTGTCTGTGGTTGGTGTGGGTGGTGTGTGTGTCTGTGGTTGGTGTGGGTGGTGTGTGTGTCTGTGGTTGGTGTGGGTGGTGTGTGTGTCTGTGGTTGGTGTGGGTGGTGTGTGTGTCTGTGGTTGGTGTGGATGGTGTGTGTGTCTGTGGTTGGTGTGGATGGTGTGTGTCTGTGGTTGGTGTGGGTGGTGTGTGTGTCTGTGGTTGGTGTGGGTGGTGTGTGTGTCTGTGGTTGGTGTGGATGGTGTGTGTCTGTGGTTGGTGTGGATGGTGTGTGTCTGTGGTTGGTGTGGGTGGTGTGTGTCTGTGGTTGGTGTGGGTGGTGTGTGTCTGTGGTTGGTGTGGATGGTGTGTGTCTGTGGTTGGTGTGGATGGTGTGTGTGTCTGTGGTTGGTGTGGATGGTGTGTGTCTCTGGTTGGTGTGGATGGTGTGTGTGTCTGTGGTTGGTGTGGATGGTGTGTGTGTCTGTGGTTGGTGTGGATGGTGTGTGTGTCTGTGGTTGGTGTGGATGGTGTGTGTCTGTGGTTGGTGTGGATGGTGTGTGTCTGTGGTTGGTGTGGATGGTGTGTGTGTCTGTGGTTGGTGTGGATGGTGTGTGTGTCTGTGGTTGGTGTGGATGGTGTGTGTGTCTGTGGTTGGTGTGGATGGTGTGTGTCTGTGGTTGGTGTGGGTGGTGTGTGTGTCTGTGGTTGGTGTGGATGGTGTGTGTCTGTGGTTGGTGTGGATGGTGTGTGTGTCTGTGGTTGGTGTGGATGGTGTGTGTCTGTGGTTGGTGTGGATGGTGTGTGTGTCTGTGGTTGGTGTGGATGGTGTGTGTGTCTGTGGTTGGTGTGGATGGTGTGTGTGTCTGTGGTTGGTGTGGATGATGTGTGTGTCTGTGGTTGGTGTGGATGGTGTGTGTGTCTGTGGTTGGTGTGGATGGTGTGTGTGTCTGTGGTTGGTGTGGGTGGTGTGTGTGTCTGTGGTTGGTGTGGGTGGTGTGTCTGTGGTTGGTGTGGGTGGTGTGTGTGTCTGTGGTTGGTGTGGATGGTGTGTGTGTCTGTGGTTGGTGTGGGTGGTGTGTGTGTCTGTGGTTGGTGTGGGTGGTGTGTGTCTGTGGTTGGTGTGGGTGGTGTGTGTGTCTGTGGTTGGTGTGGGTGGTGTGTGTGTCTGTGGTTGGTGTGGGTGGTGTGTGTGTCTGTGGTTGGTGTGGGTGGTGTGTGTGTCTGTGGTTGGTGTGGGTGGTGTGTGTGTCTGTGGTTGGTGTGGATGGTGTGTGTCTGTGGTTGGTGTGGATGGTGTGTGTGTCTGTGGTTGGTGTGGATGGTGTGTGTCTGTGGTTGGTGTGGATGGTGTGTGTGTCTGTGGTTGGTGTGGATGGTGTGTGTGTCTGTGGTTGGTGTGGGTGGTGTGTGTCTGTGGTTGGTGTGGATGGTGTGTGTCTGTGGTTGGTGTGGGTGGTGTGTGTGTCTGTGGTTGGTGTGGATGGTGTGTGTCTGTGGTTGGTGTGGATGGTGTGTGTGTCTGTGGTTGGTGTGGATGGTGTGTGTGTCTGTGGTTGGTGTGGATGGTGTGTGTGTCTGTGGTTGGTGTGGATGGTGTGTGTCTGTGGTTGGTGTGGATGGTGTGTGTGTCTGTGGTTGGTGTGGATGGTGTGTGTGTCTGTGGTTGGTGTGGGTGGTGTGTGTGTCTGTGGTTGGTGTGGGTGGTGTGTGTGTCTGTGGTTGGTGTGGATGGTGTGTGTCTGTGGTTGGTGTGGGTGGTGTGTGTGTCTGTGGTTGGTGTGGGTGGTGTGTGTGTCTGTGGTTGGTGTGGATGGTGTGTGTCTGTGGTTGGTGTGGATGGTGTGTGTCTGTGGTTGGTGTGGATGGTGTGTGTGTCTGTGGTTGGTGTGGGTGGTGTGTGTGTCTGTGGTTGGTGTGGATGGTGTGTGTGTCTGTGGTTGGTGTGTGTGTCTGTGGTTGGTGTGGATGGTGTGTGTCTGTGGTTGGTGTGGATGGTGTGTGTCTGTGGTTGGTGTGGATGGTGTGTGTGTCTGTGGTTGGTGTGGATGGTGTGTGTGTCTGTGGTTGGTGTGGGTGGTGTGTGTGTCTGTGGTTGGTGTGGGTGGTGTGTGTCTGTGGTTGGTGTGGATGGTGTGTGTGTCTGTGGTTGGTGTGGATGGTGTGTGTCTGTGGTTGGTGTGGATGGTGTGTGTGTCTGTGGTTGGTGTGGATGGTGTGTGTGTCTGTGGTTGGTGTGGGTGGTGTGTGTGTCTGTGGTTGGTGTGGGTGGTGTGTGTGTCTGTGGTTGGTGTGGATGGTGTGTGTCTGTGGTTGGTGTGGGTGTCTGTGGTTGGTGTGGATGGTGTGTGTGTCTGTGGTTGGTGTGGGTGGTGTGTGTGTCTGTGGTTGGTGTGGGTGGTGTGTGTGTCTGTGGTTGGTGTGGATGGTGTGTCTGTGGTTGGTGTGGGTGGTGTGTGTGTCTGTGGTTGGTGTGGATGGTGTGTGTGTCTGTGGTTGGTGTGGGTGGTGTGTGTGTCTGTGGTTGGTGTGGGTGGTGTGTGTGTCTGTGGTTGGTGTGGATGGTGTGTGTGTCTGTGGTTGGTGTGGGTGGTGTGTGTGTCTGTGGTTGGTGTGGATGGTGTGTGTCTGTGGTTGGTGTGGATGGTGTGTGTCTGTGGTTGGTGTGGATGGTGTGTGTGTCTGTGGTTGGTGTGGATGGTGTGTGTGTCTGTGGTTGGTGTGGATGGTGTGTGTGTCTGTGGTTGGTGTGGGTGGTGTGTGTGTCTGTGGTTGGTGTGGATGGTGTGTGTCTGTGGTTGGTGTGGGTGGTGTGTGTGTCTGTGGTTGGTGTGGGTGGTGTGTGTGTCTGTGGTTGGTGTGGATGGTGTGTGTCTGTGGTTGGTGTGGATGGTGTGTGTCTGTGGTTGGTGTGGATGGTGTGTGTGTCTGTGGTTGGTGTGGGTGGTGTGTGTGTCTGTGGTTGGTGTGGGTGGTGTGTGTGTCTGTGGTTGGTGTGGATGGTGTGTGTGTCTGTGGTTGGTGTGGGTGGTGTGTGTGTCTGTGGTTGGTGTGGGTGGTGTGTGTGTCTGTGGTTGGTGTGGATGGTGTGTGTCTGTGGTTGGTGTGGGTGGTGTGTGTGTCTGTGGTTGGTGTGGGTGGTGTGTGTGTCTGTGGTTGGTGTGGATGGTGTGTGTCTGTGGTTGGTGTGGATGGTGTGTGTGTCTGTGGTTGGTGTGGGTGGTGTGTGTGTCTGTGGTTGGTGTGGATGGTGTGTGTGTCTGTGGTTGGTGTGGATGGTGTGTGTGTCTGTGGTTGGTGTGGGTGGTGTGTGTGTCTGTGGTTGGTGTGGATGGTGTGTGTGTCTGTGGTTGGTGTGGATGGTGTGTGTGTCTGTGGTTGGTGTGGGTGGTGTGTGTGTCTGTGGTTGGTGTGGATGGTGTGTGTCTGTGGTTGGTGTGGGTGGTGTGTGTGTCTGTGGTTGGTGTGGATGGTGTGTGTCTGTGGTTGGTGTGGATGGTGTGTGTGTCTGTGGTTGGTGTGGGTGGTGTGTGTGTCTGTGGTTGGTGTGGATGGTGTGTGTCTGTGGTTGGTGTGGATGGTGTGTGTCTGTGGTTGGTGTGGATGGTGTGTGTGTCTGTGGTTGGTGTGGATGGTGTGTGTGTCTGTGGTTGGTGTGGATGGTGTGTGTGTCTGTGGTTGGTGTGGATGGTGTGTGTCTGTGGTTGGTGTGGGTGGTGTGTGTCTGTGGTTGGTGTGGATGGTGTGTGTCTGTGGTTGGTGTGGATGGTGTGTGTCTGTGGTTGGTGTGGGTGGTGTGTGTGTCTGTGGTTGGTGTGGATGGTGTGTGTCTGTGGTTGGTGTGGATGGTGTGTGTCTGTGGTTGGTGTGGATGGTGTGTGTCTGTGGTTGGTGTGGGTGGTGTGTGTGTCTGTGGTTGGTGTGGATGGTGTGTGTGTCTGTGGTTGGTGTGGATGGTGTGTGTCTGTGGTTGGTGTGGGTGGTGTGTGTGTCTGTGGTTGGTGTGGGTGGTGTGTGTGTCTGTGGTTGGTGTGGATGGTGTGTGTGTCTGTGGTTGGTGTGGGTGGTGTGTGTCTGTGGTTGGTGTGGATGGTGTGTGTGTCTGTGGTTGGTGTGGATGGTGTGTGTGTCTGTGGTTGGTGTGGATGGTGTGTGTGTCTGTGGTTGGTGTGGGTGGTGTGTGTGTCTGTGGTTGGTGTGGATGGTGTGTGTGTCTGTGGTTGGTGTGGATGGTGTGTGTGTCTGTGGTTGGTGTGGGTGGTGTGTGTGTCTGTGGTTGGTGTGGATGGTGTGTGTGTCTGTGGTTGGTGTGGATGGTGTGTGTCTGTGGTTGGTGTGGGTGGTGTGTGTGTCTGTGGTTGGTGTGGATGGGTTGTGTGTCTGTGGTTGGTGTGGGTGGTGTGTGTGTCTGTGGTTGGTGTGGATGGTGTGTGTCTGTGGTTGGTGTGGATGGTGTGTGTGTCTGTGGTTGGTGTGGGTGGTGTGTGTGTCTGTGGTTGGTGTGGATGGTGTGTGTCTGTGGTTGGTGTGGGTGGTGTGTGTGTCTGTGGTTGGTGTGGGTGGTGTGTGTCTGTGGTTGGTGTGGATGGTGTGTGTCTGTGGTTGGTGTGGATGGTGTGTGTCTGTGGTTGGTGTGGGTGGTGTGTGTGTCTGTGGTTGGTGTGGGTGGTGTGTGTGTCTGTGGTTGGTGTGGGTGGTGTGTGTGTCTGTGGTTGGTGTGGGTGGTGTGTGTGTCTGTGGTTAGTGTGGGTGGTGTGTGTGTCTGTGGTTGGTGTGGATGGTGTGTGTCTGTGGTTGGTGTGGATGGTGTGTGTGTCTGTGGTTGGTGTGGATGGTGTGTGTCTGTGGTTGGTGTGGATGGTGTGTGTGTCTGTGGTTGTTGTGGATGGTGTGTGTGTCTGTGGTTGGTGTGGATGGTGTGTGTGTCTGTGGTTGGTGTGGGTGGTGTGTGTCTGTGGTTGGTGTGGATGGTGTGTGTGTCTGTGGTTGGTGTGGATGGTGTGTCTGTGGTTGGTGTGTGTCTGTGGTTGGTGTGGATGGTGTGTGTCTGTGGTTGGTGTGGGTGGTGTGTGTGTCTGTGGTTGGTGTGGGTGGTGTGTGTCTGTGGTTGGTGTGGATGGTGTGTGTGTCTGTGGTTGGTGTGGATGGTGTGTGTGTCTGTGGTTGGTGTGGATGGTGTGTGTCTGTGGTTGGTGTGGGTGGTGTGTGTGTCTGTGGTTGGTGTGGATGGTGTGTGTCTGTGGTTGGTGTGGGTGGTGTGTGTGTCTGTGGTTGGTGTGGGTGGTGTGTGTCTGTGGTTGGTGTGGATGGTGTGTGTCTGTGGTTGGTGTGGATGGTGTGTGTCTGTGGTTGGTGTGGGTGGTGTGTGTGTCTGTGGTTGGTGTGGGTGGTGTGTGTGTCTGTGGTTGGTGTGGGTGGTGTGTGTGTCTGTGGTTAGTGTGGGTGGTGTGTGTGTCTGTGGTTGGTGTGGATGGTGTGTGTCTGTGGTTGGTGTGGATGGTGTGTGTGTCTGTGGTTGGTGTGGATGGTGTGTGTCTGTGGTTGGTGTGGATGGTGTGTGTGTCTGTGGTTGGTGTGGATGGTGTGTGTGTCTGTGGTTGGTGTGGATGGTGTGTGTGTCTGTGGTTGGTGTGGGTGGTGTGTGTCTGTGGTTGGTGTGGATGGTGTGTGTGTCTGTGGTTGGTGTGGATGGTGTGTCTGTGGTTGGTGTGTGTCTGTGGTTGGTGTGGATGGTGTGTGTCTGTGGTTGGTGTGGGTGGTGTGTGTGTCTGTGGTTGGTGTGGGTGGTGTGTGTCTGTGGTTGGTGTGGATGGTGTGTGTGTCTGTGGTTGGTGTGGATGGTGTGTGTGTCTGTGGTTGGTGTGGATGGTGTGTGTCTGTGGTTGGTGTGGGTGGTGTGTGTGTCTGTGGTTGGTGTGGATGGTGTGTGTCTGTGGTTGGTGTGGGTGGTGTGTGTGTCTGTGGTTGGTGTGGATGGTGTGTGTCTGTGGTTGGTGTGGATGGTGTGTGTGTCTGTGGTTGGTGTGGATGGTGTGTGTGTCTGTGGTTGGTGTGGATGGTGTGTGTCTGTGGTCGGTGTGGGTGGTGTGTGTCTGTGGTTGGTGTGGATGGTGTGTGTGTCTGTGGTTGGTGTGGATGGTGTGTGTCTGTGGTTGGTGTGGGTGGTGTGTGTGAGTGTGTGTGTGGGCCTGAATGACTGCATGATGTCACGTTTTTATTTTTTTGCCCTTGGCTTAAAGGTTTGCTCTTTCTTTGATTCAGGAAAATCTTGTTTGATTGGCTCCTTATTGCTCACAACCTTGATAAATACATTCTGATTTGGAAAAGACATAACATCATGAAAAATAAACATTTGTTGTGACCAATCAAGGACATTGAATATAGGGGAACCAGTTCACCCTTTCTCACCTGGTCCTAACAGAGGTGTGTGGGTGCATACGGTGATCCATGTTCTGCTGACTGCTCCTTTTTGGCTGCTTGCCCCAAAGTATTTGGCTTGCCTTGCTTTGTGAAAACAGCAGATGGGCCATTATGAGTAATAAGCACACTTAAACATTTGGGAATTATATCATTACACTAGACAAAATTTCTATGTTTAAATATATTGATCTAACATATGATGCAAATATTCAATTTTATGATTTAAAAATCACTTATCAATGGCACAAATGCTACCCAGTGCCCAGCACTTTTGCAAGTCTCCCTGAGGGAAGGAGTGAAATCTACTCCCTGCCATTCACTGGAGAGAACTTTACCAGCATCCTGGAGACAGGATCATGGCACGGGAGGGGTGGTAAAAATATGGGGAGCCAGCTCTGAATAACTCCCTGATGCAAAGCTGCCGTTGGACCACTTTACTGATGGCAGGCCTGGCTTCCTGTCTGGAAATGCCAAATACTGAAAAGGCTATTTTACCAGGCTGCCAAACCTTTGCAAAGTGAGGAGGTTTCCAGCTGAATGCCATTCAACCTACTCCCATCGCCCTTTTAGGCAATGCATTCAGGATCATAACAATTCATTCTTTATTCTGCCCCCAGCCCCATATCTCCCCAGCGTGTTTGTCAATCATTTTAAATCTGTCTCCTCTGGTAGCTGACACTTCCACAAGTGGAAACAGTTTCTTCTTATGTAGTCTATCACTCATCATTTTGAATATTGCATTAAATCCCCTTCATCCTTCTCTGCTCAGAGGACAGTTCTAGACTTTCTCGCCTCTCTTCTTCACAGGAGTCCCTCATTCTAGATACCATTCTGGTGAATCTCCTCTGACCACCCCCCCCTCCAAATCGCTCACATTCTTTTTAAAGTGTGCTGCCCAGAATTAAATACAACACTCGAGCTGAATCCTAACCAGTGATTAATGAAGGATGAGCATAACTCAATTGAAGGATAATTGGCACAATTATTCAGCTAGGATTGCTACTAATGTACTTCCAATTGCATGTTTGTACAGTGACCACAGAGAAGTTTGTTTCCTTTGCCATCTTATTTCAGCACTGGCTCACTGGGTGGCACTCTCACCTCTAGGTTGTAGATTCAAATCCCACGAGCAAGCCATTTGCACGCGCTTCAAAATAAATTCATTGGGGAAAAGGCTGTAAAGTGCTTTGTGACATCCTGGAGTTGTGAAAGGTGTTGCATAAATGCACGTCTTCTTTTTTTTCTTTTTCATCAGTTGGAGATGAAGGGGTGGTCCGTGAGCATTAACTGTAAAGATTAAAGGAGATAAGGAGTTAATGGTTTTCTTGTTTTCCTCATCAGACACACTGTTATTGGTGGGCGATCCTAATCAATACTTCTGGGTATGTCAAGGTGTCATCAACGTGGACAACATGGATGATGGTGAAGAGTTGGAACTCACTGATGTACGTATTTTAACATGAACTGAAACCAATGGCATGCAGGTACACCCAAAGTGCTGTTAGGATAGGAGTTCCTGGATTTTGATCTAGTGGCAGTGAAAGGTTTACAGGGATTGAGCCAGGGGTGGCACAGTGGTTAGCACTGCTGCCTCACAGCACCAGGGACCTGGATTCAATTCCTGGCTTGGGTCAGTATCTGTGTGAAATCTGCACATTCTCCCCGTGTCTGTGTGGGTTTCCTCCGGGTGCTCCGGCTTCTTCCCACATTCTGGAAGACGCGCTGGTTAGGTGCATTGGCCCTAACAGATGCCAGAGTGTGGCAACTCGGGGAATTTCACAGTAACTTCATTGCAATGTTAATGTCAGTCTTATTTGTGACTAATAAATAAACTTTAACTTTAACTGAAGTCAGGATGGTGTGTGACTGTAGTAATTCAGCCAAACGTTGGTTTCCCATTACCAGCACCCTTTACCATGAAGCAAAGGAAAAAGCCGTTCCTGCCACTTACAGTCAAGTGGTCTTCACCTCAGAACATACAAGTCCAGTCTGAGTAAGTTTACAGCTTAAAAACCCACGCTGACTGCTTCCTATTGGGTGAGCTCCCACTCACTCAGTAAGGCAGCTCGTACTCCATGAAGCCCACAGGTCGATGTATTGATGATTGCCCATTGCTTTCGTGGCTGTTATGACATCTCTTGTCCCTTAGATCCGTGATTCTCCCTCTCTGCGAGGAGGTCATTGGTGAGGGCCCAGGAGTAGGCTCCTCTGCCTCCACGCTAACCTGTGAGGGCCTCGGCACATTCTGAGGCCTTCAGTCTTTCAATGGATGTGGGCATCTTTGGAGAGGCCAAAACGTATTGCCCATTCCTAATCGCCCTTGAGAAAGTCGAGGTGAACCACTTTCTTGAACTGCTACAGCCATGAGGTACAGGTGCACACAGTACCAAGTCTCACAACACCAGGTTAAAGTCCAACATGTTTGGAATTGGTTGGACTTTAACCTGGTGTTGTGAGACTTCTTACAGCGTTCACCTCAGTCCAATGCTGGCATTGCCACATCATGTATAGTTGCACCACTGTGCTGTTAGGGAGAGAGAGTTCCAGGATTTTGACACAATGGTGAAGAAACGGCAATATATTTCCAAGTCAGGATGGTGTGTGATTTGGAAGAATCCTCGCAGGTGGTGGTGTTCCCATGTATTCTCTGTCCCATCCTTCAAGGTGATAGGGGTCGTGAGTTTGGAAAGTGCTGTCGCAGGAGCCTTGGTGTGTTGCCAAAAGTCTAACTCCGTCAGGTTGTTGTTCAACAGCTCTCCCAATTTTGGCTTGAGTCCCCAGATGTGGTAAGGAAGATTTTGCAGGGCTGACAGGTCTGCGTGTGCCATTTGGCTTGACAACTCTTCTGGAATGGCTATTGGGAATCCCTGGAATTGATTTCAATCTCCAAGAGGCTAAACAAAGCATTCTGTGACCATCTAAGATCCTGGCAATGGAGGCCAGGAATGTCCACCAGCTTATCAAAGCCCAGGCTTGGGTACCTGTGTCAGGGTCTGGCTGCCAGCCAATCACAGCCTCTTTGAATCATTGAATCATAGAATCCTTACAGTGTAGAAGGAGGCCATTTGGCCCATTGCATCTGCACCAACTCTCCGACACCCCACCCAGGCCTTATCTCCGTAAACTCCCATAGTTACCCTGTTAATCCTCCAACCCGACACATCTTAGGACACTAATTGGAAATGTAGTATGGCCAATCCACCTAACCTGCACATTTGTGGATTTTTGACCCTACATACGTCAGGAACCTACTCCCTCAGCCACAGAAAAGCCCACCTCGGTGTTGGTGAAGGTTAGTTGATGGAAATATTTGAATGGTTCCAATCAGTTGAGGTGATGCCCACTTGGGCTGCAGAGCTGGAGGAAAGGCCACTGGTTACAAGGCAAGGTGAGACTCAGCTGAGTCTGGCCAGATGCTGCTCTAATGATTATCTAATGTTATTAATTAGTGTTGGATTGAATTCGTGCTGACTGGCTGCACTGTGGTGTGCTGCAGATTTCCATCCCCTGAGAGCAATTGGCAGGGGAATGAATTGTTCAGACTCAGTCATGGAATTTCACTCAGTGTCACAGGCCTTTTCTTTTCGTTTCACCCACTTGCATCACAACGCCGGCTTTCCATTATGTCACTTTCATCGGTGTCTCCTGACATATGCGCAGCCAGGGTTGGCAACCCGATGTGCTGTTCTCATTTCCCGTGTCTAGCTCACTCCAAGCTTTGAAGAATGTCATTTCCTTTTCCAATGCTGTGTAGGAATGCATAGCTTACCCAACTGCATGCCAGACTTCCTTTAGGAGCAAAGAGCCCATTGGGAGCCTACCCTGCAAATTTAATGAGCTCCAGGGACCTAAGTGGGCCAGGGTCAGATTTCATAGTTAAGAATCCATTGCTAGAGTCCATTTTAATTTGACAAAGCACAAATCATTTTCTTAAAGTTAAAGTTTGTTTATTAGTCACAACTGAGGCTTACCTTGACACTGCATTCAAGTTACTGTGAAATTCTCCTAGCTCAGATATTAACTCTAAAGCTTCTCATGATTAGTTTTATACTCGCATTTTTGAGATTGGAATTGCCATTAGTTTTGAAGCTTCATTTTCTTTCTAACCAAAAATTAAACAACACACAAAATGCTCAAATAAAATGACACTGAATGTCTGATCAAAAAGAGAAAATGCTGTAAAATCTCAGCAGGTGTGACAGCATCTGATGAAGGGTCATCCAGACTCAAAATATTGACTCTATTCTCTCTCCACAGATACTGTCAGACCTGCTGAAATTTTCCAGCATTTTGTTTTTGTTTCATCCGCATTAATGTGCTTTTATTGATATAAATGTCTAAACACTAGGTTGCCTTTGATGTACTGGGCTTCAGTGTTGAAGAAAAACTCAATATCTACAAATTGACTGGGGCCATTATGCATTTCGGCAACATGAAGTTCAAGCAGAAACCAAGAGAGGAACAGGCAGAAGTCGATACTCCTGAAGGTATATTTCCTAATTTCAGTTTCAGTCACACAAAATAGCATCACAGAATCCCTAAAATGCAGAAGGAGGCCATCCAGCCATCGAATCTGCACTCACAGAGCATCTTACCCAGGTCAACCCCGTTCTATCCCCATAACCCCATGCATTTACCTCCCTCATTCCCCCTAACTGACACACTGCCAGGTACCTCTACCTTGACAATAGTGTCAAGAAGTGCATTGGCCAGACTGCATAACCTATCAGTCGTGTCATTTCCAAAAAATGTGACAGGAAGGTCTGTGCAGTAAGTAGCTTCTAAATAAATCTGGATAAAGTACATTTGCACAGTATCTTATCATTTCAAACACAGAATCGCTTTGACTTTGGGCAGTAGTGTAAAGTAGGTGATAGTGAATTACTAGCCTGTTGTACGTCTTTCCTTATTTTTATTTCCATGAAATTCACTGTGGAAAGGAAATTGAGCAGTGATGTAAAATGTACTCCACCTCTTGCAGTGACCATGCAGTGATTATATTCACTGGATTATATTCACTGGAATTTAGAAGAGTGAGAGGGGTTATCGTGGAAACTTATAAGATTCCAGTCGGGTTTGAGAGAGGAGATTCAGAAAGAGTATTCCTGATGATGGGGAGTCCAGAACATAGTTTGAGGATAAGGAGTAAACCCTTTAGAACTGAGGCAAGGAGAAATTTCTTCACCCAGAGGGTGATAAATGTGTGGAATTCACGACTACAGAATGCAGTTGAGGTCAAAATGTTGTCTGATTTCAAGAAGAAATGATATATACATTTTGGGGCTAAGGGGATCAAGGGATATGGGGGGAAGGGAGGAATGAGAATATTGAATTCAATGATTAGCCATGATCATAATGAATGGTGAACAAGCTTGAAGGGCCCACTCCTCCTTCGAGTTTCTATGTTTCTTTGTGCTAGAAGGCATTGGTGTCCATTGACCTGGCAAAGTATTGCATTGGTTTGCCATTACCTTCTGCAGAATGGTTGACCAAAAGCTCTCCGACTCTTGCTATCTGCTATTAGACTTATTGGAAGGTTTCACTGGCTGATGATCAACTTGTTTGGCCACGTTATGAATATAGTCAACAGGGGTGAGATCCTCTGGCCTCCTCGCTGCACGTTTCTCACCAGCGGGAGGCGGCACATTGTTTGCCAGCAGTGGGATTCTCTGGTTCCATTGCTGTCAATGGGAATTCCCACTCACGTGTGCAAGGTGCTGCCAGGACTGCAGAAGCTCACTGGTGTGAATCGCCGGAGAATAGTGACCACACCTTCTGTGGTCATCAAGTCCTCAAATGGGAACTGATCCCAGAGCTTCTGGCCTAGAGACACTACCCACTGGGCCACAGGACCTTCCATAAAAAGGATTAGTGATTCAATATCACCCCAATTCTACACCGTGGCTGAAAGTTAAATTTACTCTAGTATCTCTGCAACCTCACTACTTTTATTGTCAGATTATTAAAAATTGTATGAACAAAATATGACAATACTTTATTGTCATATACAGCTGATATGTGATTTATACCGCACCAGGTCTGAATGAATTATTACCTGTTAATAGAGGGTTTTTTTGCTGTATCTCATTGAATAAATGGTCATTGTTTCAAACATGACACAAAGCTACAGAGCAAACAGCACTGTGTGAACATGCCCTTTAGACTTACTTTATCAGTCCATTCACAAAGATGTGACATCAAACTAGCTCAAATATGGAAATGCAGACTGTTGACAATTTAAACCATACAAATAAAGCTGCACTGTTTCTCATGTTTACAACCTCTTATCATGGAGTACTCACTCCAACTTCTCCTGTTTCCAGTGGCTGATAAGGTTGCCCACTTAATGACTCTCAATTCGGGTGAGTTACAGAAGGGCATCACCAGGCCAAGAGTAAAGGTCGGCAATGAATTTGTGCAGAAGAGTCAGAATATGGATCAAGTAAGCATTAATTTTTAATTTCAACTGCATCTATATTATTGAATTTCTTTTTCTGCTTCGAAGATTTATACATCAAAATATATGAAATTAACAGCAATCAACCTCCACCTGCATTTATTTTACTTAAGGCCCAGTTTTCCCCTTCCTCTTCTCCATTTTAACTCCAGTTGAGTTACAACTTCGAGGAACTAAGCACTGTCCAGTACTTAGATGATAAAGTGACTTCTTCCTGTGTGAGTCCAGGCTGCAGATGCGAGCAAAGTATTTGACCACAGGGAGTATAGGAAACAGGTCTGGCCTGTCCTCACATGTGTCCACTTTCCACCAGGGATCAACCAGGAACAGGAACCAGGAGCTGATTTATCCCTTCCTCACCTGAAGGTAGTGAGTCAAATTAGAACACTTCTTGCAAAAATCGACCCTGGGATTATTTGTTACACATTAGCCAGTCACATGAAGGCATCACCAGCTGAACCACTGGGAAATCCACACAGTCAGATCAAGTGTATTCCTCTGGTCATTCGAAAGCATTGGAGGACAGTAGTCATATTTTAAAATGTTTTGGACTTGGAGGATTACAAAGAAAAGAAGTACGTTTTCTTCTTCTCAACTCACTATTGGGTGATACAATTGTGCATGCTCTCACAATGACTTTATCCCTTTTCCAGCCCAGGACCATTGAGACCTGATGCATGACCTGATTGCTTCCCCATCTGTGTTCAGATAACTTAACCCAAAATAAACCAAGAAATAAACACTGGGCTCAATGTTAACTTCTTGCACCACAATGTTGGCAATCTTGTTGGGGAGGGGCCATGGCATCAGTTATAATGGGGTGGGGACAAGTGATATACAATAACCCAGTCCTTTTATGCGCTGACCTGGCCCATACCACATTGTTCCTACAAAACTCATTTCCAAGCTCCGTGCCCTAGGGCTCGGCTCTTCCCTCTGCGACTGGATCTTGAATTTCCTAACCCACAGACCATAATCAGTAAGGATTGGCAACAACACCTCCTCCACAATCATCCTCAACACCAGTGCCCCACAAGGCTGTGTTCTCAGTCCCCTATTACACTCCTGATACACCTATGGCTGTGTGGCCAAATTCCCCATCAACTTGATTTTCAAATTTGCTGATGACACTACTGTAGTGGGTCGGATCTCAAACAATGACGAGCTGAAGTACAGGAATGAAGTAGAGAATCTGGTGAACTGGTGCGACAACAATAATCTCTCCCTCAATGTTAACAAAACAAAGGAGATAGTCATCAACTTCAGGAGGCGTAGTGGAGGACATGCTCCTGTCTACATCAGTGGGGACAAAATAGAAATGGTCGAGAGCTTCAAGTTTTTAGGTGTCCAGATCACCAACAATCTGTCCTGGTCCCTCCATGAGGACACTATAGTTAGGAAAGCTCACCAACTCCTCTACTTTCTCAGAAGACTAAGGAAATTTGGCATGTCAGTCAAGACTGTCACCAACTTTGACAGATGCGCCATAGAAGGTATTCTTTTTGGTTGTATCACAGCTTGGTATGGCTCCTGCTTTGTCAAGACTGCAGGAAATTACAAAGGTTCATGAACAAAGCCCAGTCCATCACTCAAACCAGCCTCCCACCCAGTGACACTGTTTAGACTTGCTGCTGCCTTAGAAAAGCAGCCAGCATAATTAAGGACCCCATGCACCCTGGACACGTTCTCTTTCACCTTGGTCTGGGAAGAAGATACAAAAATCTGAGGATACAAACCAACTGACTCAAGAGTGGCTTTTTCCCTTTTATCAACAGACTTCCGAATGAACCTACCTCACATTAAGTTGATCTTTCTCTACATCAAAGCTATAACACTACATTCTGCACTCTCTCCTTTCCTTCTGTATGAATGGAATGCTTTGTTTAGCGCACAAGAAACAATACTTTTCACTGTATACTGATACATGTGACAATAATAAATCAAATCTAATCAAATCAAATGAACCTATTGCTTGCCAACTCCCACCTGTGCCCCATCCCACAGAGTGATTGTACACCTACTTAAAATCAAAGCCATTCCTATATTGTAAGAGCCTGTGGCAGCCATTTGACTGCTGAGCCATACTATACTGTGATACAACCAGAAAGAATACCATCTAAGGTGCATCTGTAAAAGTTGGTGAGAGTCTTGGCTGACATGCCAAATTTCCTTAGTCTTCTGAGAAAGTAGAGGAGTTGGTGAGCTTTCCCAACTATCGTGTCCTCATGGAGGGACCAGGACAGGTTGTTGGTGATCTGGACACCTAAAAACTTGAAGCTTTCAACCATTTCCATTACTTTGTCCCCATTGATGTAGACAGGAGCCTGTTCTCCTCTACGCTTCCTGAAGCTGATGACTATCTCCTTTGTTTTGTCGACATTGAGGGAGAGATTATTGTTGTTGCACCAGTATTGTCAAGAATTTTTAAAAATTCATTCCTGGGACATGGGTGTTGCTGGCTGCCCTTGGAGGGCAATTGAGAGTCAACCACATTGCCGTGGCTCTGGAGTCAAAGAACAACACAGCACGGGAAACAGGCCCTTCGACCCAACGAGCCCACACCGCCATCTTAACAATGTGTTTCTCCTCCTCTGCCCTTGACCCATGTCTATGCTTATGGTACCCCCATTGGAAACCAGATTAAGGGGAGAATAATTTAGGGACAATTTGTTACACCAATCAGCCTATCTTTGGGGTGTGAAAGCAATGTGAAAGCAAGCACATGAAGGCCAGACCTGGTAAGGATATCAGATTTCCTTCCCTAAACGACATTAGTGAACCAGATGGGTTTTTATGATGACAATACTTTCATGGTCATCAGTAGATTCATAATTAGAGATTTTTTTTATTGAATTCAAATTCCACTATCTGCTGTGGCAGAATTCAAACCCGTGTCCCCAGAACATTCGCTGAGTTTCTGAGTTAATTGTCCAGTGATAATGCTACTAGGCCAATGCCTCCCCAGTGATACTGATGAAAGAAACTTTATCCTTGCTCTTTTTCAGTGCTACAATGCGATTGGAGCTCTGGCAAAGGCTGTTTATGACAAAATGTTCAAGTGGATGGTTTTCAGAATCAACAAGACCTTGGACACCAAGTTACAGCGTCAGTATTTCATAGGAGTGCTGGACATTGCTGGCTTTGAGATCTTTGAGGTAAAGATTCCTATTGTGCTGCAACTTTAAATCTCAGCAAAAGGAAACAACACTCCTTTGTCACTGACAATTATTAAGCCAAAAAAATTACCCATCACAAAATAAAATCTTCTCTCCACTGAGGGTAAATTTTGACTTTGAATGATACTGTAAAAACAAATGGTGTCGGATAAGCTAGGCCTCAGTGAAAATCTGGGAGCTGTGAAATCAGAAGAAAATATTGCTCATTGAATGAAAATGAGAAAATGCTGAAGAAAACCCAGCATCTGTGGAGAGAGAAACAGAGATAACCTTGAGAGTCTGGATGACTCTTCTTCAGACTCTTGTTTCTCCATAGATGCTGCCAGGCCTACTGCGTTTATTCAGCACTTTGTTTTTATTTCAGATTCCCAGCGTCTGCAGTATTTTGCTTATCACTCAAAGTCTAAATAATTCCCCTGTGTTCTGAAAAGCATAACCCACTCATATTGTGAACAGAAATCCAGCTGAAGGGAATAAGTCAATGGATCAGAAATAAAGGATGCAGGTTCTATTTACTGTCAATCGGAGTTAGACTAGATGTCAATCTGTGCTGGTAATGAAACACATTGGAAGATGACAATTCAGGTGGATTCGGTGCAATTTTTGCAACACAAATAAATAAAACTCTGTTTCCTTGCAGCAAGTGGTGCTTTGTAGTTAGTTAGGTATGGAATAGTTCTGAACCAGAGCTCTGGGCTGGAGGTTCAGCAGACAGAGGGATGACATATCCACTTGTGCTGAGTCCAAAACAAGAGGACTTATACATATTACAGTCACAAAGAGAGAATTCATATTACCTGGAGAATAGTTAGAATTTGGAACCTGTTACCACATGGACTGGTTGAGATGAATGACATGAGGGGCAGCGGGAAAAACATGTCAGGGAGAAAAAAAGGAAAGGATATTTTGAGAGGATAAAATCGAATGGGAGGAGGCTCATGTGAAGCAGAAACACTGGCATAGATTACTAGGCCAAGTGGCCTATTGCTGTAAAGCCTCTGTAATCCATTGCAGCCTCATGGATAAAAAAGTATATTTGAAAACTGCGGCTTTGAGAGAATGAGTGGATCAACAGCCAAAAGGTGATTTTTTTTGAAAAAATGAATTTAAATTTTGCATTCTAAACAAATGGGCTGCTCATTCTAGATGTGAAGGTAATGAAAATTATCAATTAATTTTTCAAATGTATATAGATAGAAAAGGAACTTTGTTCTTATTCTCCGCTGTTCTTATCCTTCCACAGTTCAATAGCTTTGAGCAACTTTGCATCAACTTCACCAATGAGAAGCTGCAACAGTTTTTCAATCATCACATGTTCGTCCTGGAACAGGAAGAATATAAGAAAGAAGGAATTCTTTGGGATTTTATTGACTTTGGCATGGATCTGCAAGCCTGCATTGAGTTGCTGGAGAAGGTAATTCTGTCAAGGAAAGTTACATCAGCACATCTCAAAAGAAAGATCTGGTGGATTTATTGTTCTATGTCCTGAGGAGATAGAGTGTCACAGTTTATTTTCTGAGGGTCCTCTTGAGCACCTGAGGACATTTCGTTCCATTAAAGATGCTATATAAATATAATTTGTTGTTGGGTGCTGGAGAGTTGAAACAAAACAATAAATCTTGGAGAGGGAGAACCAAATTTATGGACTAAAGATTCCAGCTGGATGCATGAGAAATGCAAGGGCCTGACTGGTCAAGCCCCTGACCCTGCTTTGTGGATTTTCACACTCACCAAGGTAAGGCACTGTATTGCCGACGAGTGAAAGCATTTCAGCTGTCCAATGCCAACATCACATATTCCAAGTATTGAATAATGTGATGCAATGCAAAGCTAGCTGTGCCAACACTATACACAGCCACCAGATGGGCATTCTTTCTGCATTATTGTAGCACTTTCCACCTTCTAATTCTCCCATCAGCTTCACATCCTTAAATAAAATTTCCAAGTCACACCTAATTAAAGGTGCATTTTCTGTCTGTGGTCCGTATCCATTTATAATTTGAATCAGGTGTTGCAAATTTTCTTTGTATTGCAGCTTTCACTAATATATTTTGATCGCTAGAAATGGCACAGTTTCAATTGATTACAATGACTATTCTTCTTGTTATTTGTTTCCAGCCCATGGGCATCTTCTCTATCCTGGAAGAGCAGTGTGTGTTCCCCAAGGCCACTGATGCAACATTCAAGGCTGCCTTGTATGACAACCATTTGGGGAAGTCCAGCAATTTCCTGAAACCTAAAGGCGGGAAAGGCAAATCGCAAGCTACCTTTGAGCTTGTCCACTATGCTGGCACGGTAAATGTTTTTGCTGCTTCCGGAGAAGTGCATCACTCTGAAATTCCACAAAAGAAACTTGGTGGTGGTGGGTGTTGGACAGTGGGGAGTGAGGGTGTGGTTAAATTGGTCAACATTAATAACTGCAAACAGGCTTATGGCAAGTCCTGTCTGAAGTGAATTAGTAAAGAAAATTGAGCATGGTGTAAACTGAGTGTGCTGAATCAGCAACAACCCATTTCAAGCAACAGTCACTAAACAATTACATCCGCCCCCTCTGTTAAACCTAAAATGACCAACTTGCCATTCATAGCACGGCAAATCAATTCTGCCATATTTGTGCTTGAGATAAACCTAGATATTGTTCTCAACTTGTTAAACAACAGAAAAGCTGATTAAAGAACATTCCACAGCCATGCCATAGATTTGCACATTCACCAACAATGACACAAATGCCGGAATTTTAATGTCTTGTCCGCCCCAGAATCGGGGAGGGTGAAGCTCACAGAACGGCATTCTCCAATGGCCTCGGGTGGGACTTTATAACAAAGAAGTCATTTATGATGATAAGTCTAAGTGTGATAACACACTACCCTTACATATTATCATTCATTCCTATGTGTTCCATATTGCAATACTGTGCACAAAAATGTTCCATATTAGTTAATAATCACAGGAAATATATTTGTAGTCTCAATTAACATTATTAATGGACTCACAATATTGATCCTGGTTTATAATGATTTAATTTGTTGTTCTCAGATCTGTGAGACTGAAATTTACCCAGAGCCGATTTTAATTTGAACACTGCTGTCCTGATGAAAATCAAATAGTCGGGCAGGTGAAATGTCTCAGTTGAATTCGATAGACCGATTCCACTGCCTTTCTGTGAGTTATGGTCTTAATCACACCAAATTGGCAGCATGTAGTGTCAGGAACAGAAGAAGTCCAGGACGACAAATTATAAGGTCCCTGGTAGTCCAAGAGGAACAGGATTACTCCCCCCTCATACAATGAATAAAAATTCATATTTCCCTTGACCTAAGGTTCCTTACCCTGTTCCATCCCCGAAACATGAACACCTTTTCTGAGTCATGTTGAGGTCCAAGCTGGAGATGAGGACAGGATTTTTCAGCCCTGACTGCTATTGGGATTGTCTGATCCCACCAGAAGTCAATGGACTTTCAGTTGGTCCATCGGATTTCCAGTGGTAACTCCCACCACTGACAGGGTTGGAAAATCCTGGCTGAATTTTTGGAATTCTTTTCCAGAGAGCAATGACGTATTGGTAATTGAATATTTCACCTCATGAAGGAACAGCATTCCGAAAGCTCATGATTCCAAATAAACCTGTTGGACATTAATCTCATGTGAGACTTCTTACTGTGCCCATCCAGGTCTAATGCTGGCTTCTTGAATATTCTTCATGAATATTTTTAAGGCAGAGGTAGATAAATTCTTGATAAACAAGGGACTCAAAGGGTAGCAGTGATAGGCAGGAAAATGGATTTGAGGCCACAGTTAGGTCAGCCATGATCTTATTGATTAGGACCAGGCTCAAATGGGCCAAATAGCCTACTCCTGCTCCCAATTCTTATATTTGCGTTTCTTCTGGACCTTCAGACACCAAAGTTTGAATTTATGCTTGTCAGCTACTCTTCCTGCTCAACTCAGTTGATTAAAATCTCCTGGATTTCAGATTGCGGACATTAGGATGTCATCCAACTTGGTCCTTGCTTGCAGGCTTCCACATTCAGTTAATGTTGCTTTTAATACTATATTGCTCTTTCTCCTCACCAGGTTGGCTACTGCACTCAAGGTTGGCTGGAGAAGAACAAAGATCCCTTGAATGAAACCGTGGTGGGTCTTTTCCAGAAATCTTCCCAGGCCTTGCTGCCTGTTCTCTTCAAAGAAGAGGAAGCATCAGGTGAGTTTTTGGAAATATAGGTTATCCTTAGGGTGAGCCTGAGAAAAAGGATGAGCAAAAGGTGGAAACCAATGCCATCAAGTGTTGAGAAGTGAGTAATGCAAGGATAAAATACAAGTTTCTTTCATAAGTTTCTGGTGAACTTGGTAAATGTTTTAACCTTGATGAATTTTTGATTGAACTTTTGTCAAGCAGTTTGGTGTGTCTTTCCATGTTTTGGGCATTAACAATCAGCATGATCCGTGTGCTTAGGCATGGAGATACCCATTAACATTAATCTGTCTCCTGCATAAAACAGTGAGAGCTTTTATTTATTGAGTGCAATTGTTTATTTGGCAAAACCATCTCTTTGCAGGTGGCACTAAGAAGCAGAAGAAAGGCTCGTCTTTCCAGACAGTTTCTGCCTTCTACAGGGTAAGAGCTCTGCATAGATTTCCCAACAGAAACAGTCAGCACCTTCTCTCGCTTCCTCTTTGAACTCTGCTTCTCTATTCTTCATTCTCCTTGCCCTCATTTGTGTCCCTTCACATTTCCAGACACAAGGAGGAGTTAGTCATTATTTTCACTCCGTTCTTTACCTACGCCATTCTTTGACCTTTTTTTTGCCTTGTCTAAGTTCACCTTGCAACAACCTTTATTGTGCCATTTCTCAACATTATAGGAACAATTGAACAAGCTGATGACCACACTGCGCAGCACAGCTCCGCACTTTGTCCGATGTATTGTGCCAAATGAAAACAAACAGTCAGGTGAGTTCTACTCTCACACGCCATTCTGTCCAAATGGTCAATGCTAGGATTTATACTCCACTCAAGCCTTCTCCTGCTTTTCTTCATCTAACATGATCAGCATATCCTTCTATTACTTTCTCCCTCATGTTCTAATCTTTCTTCCCCTTTACTGCATCTATGCTATTGCCTCAACTATTCCTCTGGTAGCGAGTTCACATTCTCACCACTCTGGGTTATTGAAAATATTTTTATAACTGGGCAACAGTTCGTTGCTCAAGAACTTGATGGAATGGAAATGAATGGGAAGGGACTTGACAGATTGGAATTTGAAGATTGAGTGATAATAATATCCATTAAACAAAATTAAATGTTAGGCCCAACTGTATTGGAGTGTTGTTAATTGTGAATGTGTGAATTATATTCTAGGTGTGTGTGATGCTGGCCTGATTCTTCACCAGTTGGCTTGTAATGGTGTGCTGGAAGGAATCCGTATCTGCAGGAAAGGTTTCCCCAATAGACTGCAGTATCCTGAGTTCAAACAGAGGCAAGTACATCTAGGCTTACCTCGATACAATCGCAACACGACCAACACTTGAGCAAGTCCATTGGTGTCACTGGAAATAGGTTGTCACCTTCCACTTATCACCATAGGAATCAATTAATTGTTTTTATATATCACTTTGAATGACACAAACATTTCCTAAAGTTCTTGACAGGAGCATTGTCAAAGACAAAATTTGGCACCAAGTGACATGAGGAGATGATAGAACAAGTGACAAAAAGTTAGGTCAAGGAAGTGGATTCTAAAGGAAAAGAAAGAGAGAGGTAAAGTGTTATAGGAAGGGAATTCAGAGCTTTTGATTCAGTCATAGCCATCAATGGCAAGGTAATGAAAATCAAGATGTGCAAGAAACTTATATTGGAGTAGCAGAAAGATCCCAGGAGGTTGTAGGATTGGAAGAGGTGACTGAAACAAGGAGCGACGCTATCGAAGGATTTGAATACAAGGATGAACATTTTAAGATTGAGGCATTATCAGACCAAGAGTCAATGTAGATCAGCAAGTAAAGGGATGGTGGATAAATAGCTTAAGATATGGGCAGCAGCGCTTTGGATGAGTTCGAGTTTGCAGAGGCTGTAAGATGGAAGGTTGTCCAGGAGAGTAAGGTTGAGTAAACAGTCAACAAAGCCACAGCTAGAGTTTCAGAAGCCAATGAGCTGGCAAAGGGGCAGTTACAGGTAATGTTACAGAAATGGAACTTGATGAAATCAGTGTTGGAGAGCATGTGGGGTTGGAAGCTCACCTCAGGATCAATTAGGATACCAGGGTTCTGATTAGTCTGGTTCAACCTCAGACAGTGACCAGGGAAAGGGATGGGATCAGAGTTTGTGGGCTCCAAAATCTATTATTGTGTCTTAATCACTGCAAAACAGAAAAATAAACTTAAGTTAGAGAGACAACAAACATAATACAACCTGCAGGCCTACATAACATTTGCATTATTTAACTAACTGTTTTTGTTCAGGTACCACATCTTGAACCCAAATGTCATTCCGAAGGGATTTGTTGATAACAAGAAAGCATCAGAATTGGTCCTTGGTTCCATTGGCCTTGATGAGAACGAGTACAAAATTGGACATACAAAGGTAACGATGCATCATCAGGTCAAATAGGAAAACTCTTGAATTCTAAAATTACGCAGAAGTTACTGCAGATATGAGGATGCATTTGGGAGAAAGGATAGATATTGCCATATTACTTTCAAATTTGGTTGTACATTGTTGTTTGAAAAACACGTGGCCCTGATATCCATTTCCCTGTCATGAGCACCTTTTTCTTAATCCAGATTGACTCTGTGCCCAACACAGACCCCCCCACCAGCACCAGGGAATCCTTCTCCCCACCACAGAACTCCACCCCCGCCATGGAATCCACCCCTCTCAGCAGACACAGGCCCGAACTGCCTCCATCTCCCAGCCCCAGCAGACACAGAACCGCTGGCACCTCCCCCACTGCACTGCCCTCAGCACTGTCCAAGCGCTGTCCCATAGCACTGCTAGGGGGCAGTGCCAGGGCAATGCCAAGGTAGGGCCTAGGCATGGCTCTCTCTCCCCGGGGCTGTACTGATCTGTATGCTCTAAGCAGGTTCTGTTTGTCAGTTCCCCAATTTTTAAATCTATTTTAAACTTTGCTAGTTGTGATGTCATGTCGTTGGGTGAGGGTGGGGGATGTCACAAGAGAGAGGCCCACTAATTATATTGAAATATATTCAAATGCCATTCCCATCATTGCATGGCAGTAACACTGTTACATCACTGTCAGGGGAGGGGGGGAGTGAGGAATATCTAGTGGAGAAATCCCACCGGTGTAAAAATTATTTTGAGACTCTCCCTGGATTCTCCACCCCACCCACCAAAAACGGCAGCAGAATTTGCCCCCAGTATTCCAGTTGAGGTCTAACTCGTGTCTTGTATAAGTTCAGCATAACCTCCTTGCTGTTATACTCTATGTCCGTATTAATAAAGCCCAAAATACGAAATGCTTTAAATGCTCAAACTGCCTGGCCACCTTCAATGATCTATGCACACAGGCACTAATCTCTGCTCCTGCACACCCTTAAGAATTTTACTTTTTATTTTACTGCTTATCTCTCTTTGTTCGTCCTACCAAAATGTATCACCTTGTATTTATCTGCATTGAAATTCATTCCCCACTCATCTGCCTGCTCCACCAACTTGTCTGTGTCCTTTTGAAGTTCTACATTGCCCTCTTCAAAGTTTACTAGGCTTTTAATAGGGTAGAGAAAGAAATTATTTTCTTTGCTGGAAAGTTCAATTACAAGGGAGCAGAATCTTAATATTAGTTTTTTTATTCATTTCCAGGACATGGGCTTGGCTGATTGACCAGCATTTATTGCCATTCCTAGTTACCCTTGTTCAGAGTTCAGAGTCAACCACAGTGCTGTGGCTCTGGAGTCACAAGTTTGAGGGGTTGAATGGTACTCTCCTGTTCCTATGTTCTATTCAATCTTGGCTGTCTTATGCAAGACCAATTCTTACTTACATCAGAAATGAAACAGAGTAAGAGATGTGAATTCACAGAAATTTAGGATGTATTTCTTTAGTTTAGTGGTTGCAATTATCCTTAGTACTTACTGCTGTGCTGGGATGCTGATGTTTGTGATGCAGTTTACTGGCGTTAGATACAGATGGAGGTAAAATCTCCCATTTGAGTTTGTTATACAGTTCACGTTATTTTTGTGTACTTCGCAGGTATTCTTCAGGGCTGGTGTTTTGGCTAAACTAGAGGATTTCCGTGATGAGCGACTGGCAAAGATTATGACAATGATTCAGTCTCGTTCCCGTGGGTTGCTGATGCGTATAGAATTCAAAAAGATGTTGGAGAGAAGGTGAGATTCTGCAATCAGTAACACTTTATGTATGATTCCTCCAATTAAAATGTATTCTGCATCGTCTTTAAGTAATATTTTTCATAAAATCAAATCTCGTCACAAAGGCATTGCGAGAAAAAAAAGGACAAGGCCTATTTAATTTGCCTTCTGTCATCCTGACGGTCACGTGGTATAATGGAGCTGTTAACAAATCTGAGCAATCAATCTCCATTAATTAGTCTACAGCAGATCCAGACATGACATGAGGAAAGCCCCTGTGGTTGAAAGCTTTAAAGCCAGAAGTCTAAAGGCACCTTTCTTTTCCCCAAGCACACTGCACTTAACTCCACACGTCCATATGTATTAGAGATTTATTTTGTGCAAACCACACAATCACATCATTCAAATGAACCGAGATTTTATGCATACCTGCAGCAAATATAGCAGTTCACAATTCAGTTTGGAAATTCCTGACCAGTGTCCTGACAGCAAAACAACTTCAACCCAGCCTCCCAAATTCTCCTGGAAACATTTTATCAGGTTATTTGCACATTTTGGATAAGCACAGGAATGACTGTCATGTAATGACTGGGTAAAATATAATGAGAAGGTGATATCGGAGTGAATAAAGAGGCAAGTTTTTATCTACTGCTAAGATGTACCTTTCTCCCACTCTTTTATCTCCAGAATGGCATTGATAGTTATTCAGCGTAATATCCGCAAATTCCTGCAATTACGTTACTGGGGCTGGTGGAAGCTTTACACTAAGGTATTTATTACAATGTGTTTTTCCAAAATCATATCATGTAAAAAATAACTTCTGATGTTCTTATGCTGAGCTATAGAGATTCAGATCGGTATTAATCCTTACATCAGCAAGGTCAATGTCGGGCAGAAAAGGCAATGGCAGCTTTGTCTGCCTTATAGTGCAGCACTAAACTTCAAGTTCCACACCGTATCACTGGCAAGGCAGCCTCCAATTTGCACGTCCCACCAGCAACTTAAAAAAAATGAAGATCAAGGCACCATTTTTAAAGGCTGCCCCACCACACAAGGAGTGAATCAGCTCCTGAATGCCCTCTCCCCCATGCCCCTGAGCACTACCTGGGCACACCCGGAACTCCCTGGCACTGTCCAGGCAGGGACAAGGCGGGTATTCAGAGTGTGCTGGGATGTCAGGGCAGTGCCAGGGGGTGCCTGGGTAGTATGTGGGAATGATCCTCTCCTCTCACCTCTGGATTCCCCTGGGAGGTCTACTCACCAGGTGCGCAACTTCAGAGACCAGTCATGATTGATGCTGTTCTGACATCATGCCAAAATGGATGGATGTTCAGACAGGGGGTGGGGTGGGGTACGATTCTGGCATAGCGGATTGATTATCATATGTTAATTTATTCTAATGATGTTCCTGTGGAAAGTACCAGCCTTTGTCTGCTTTGGGACTTCCTACTAAGTTAAATGCAATATGAATGCAGAAATAAAAGCAGCAAAAGCTGGCAACACTCAACAGCTCTGACAGCATCTGTGAGGAGAGAACCTGATGAAAGGTCATGACCTGAAACTTTGAACTGGATTTTATAGCCTCGATTGAGTGAGACCTGGAGTTCCGGCCTGAGGTCAATGGACATTTCTGTTGTCCGCCACTTGCCCGCTTCGATTCTGTGGCGGGTGAGGTGGTAGAATTCTGGCGATCAGCTCTGTTTCTCTCTACAAAGACAGTTGCCAGACCTGCTCAGTTTTTCCAACATTTTCCGTTTCTATTTCAGATTTCCAGTATCTGCAATATTGTATTTTTGGATTACTATATCAATTCAGGTTGTTCTTACTGTCTGTTCCACAGTACCTGTCGTTGCTAGCTATGCTTTGGATAGCAGACTGATTCAATCCTGTTCTTTGTAGGTTAAGCCTCTGTTGAACGTGGCCCGTCAGGAAGATGAGATGAAGCAGAAAGAGGAGGAACTTAGGGCTGCGATGACACAGACCAATGATCTCCTGAACCGTGTCAAGGAACTCGAGGAGAAGACAGCAACTCTCTCACAGGAAAAGAATGATCTCTTACTGCAAGTCCAGGCTGTAAGTAATCTGCAACTAGCAAGCAATAAGTCATAGCCATGTTAACATAAGAAACTTTAATTTACCCGGGACTAATTTAGCCAATTCTACTTTAGTACATGTGTAGTGATTAACTTCATTATGACAGTTGTCTTAGTTGACGTGCAGCATCTCTGAAAGTGCAGCACTTCCTCATTACTGCTTTGGATCAGCCAAGGTCTGTGTTTCAGATTCTGAAATGAGACTAGAACCACAACTTTCTGACTCAAAGGCAAGAACGGTACCCAATGAGCCAAGGTTGACAAAGCATACATTTTTCTTCATTCAGTCACCCTCACCTACGTGTAATTCTGTTTTATTTTTATATATAAAGCATACGAAATACAGGAACTGTGATCATATCAGACATGTGCCTATGATTCATAAAGCAATGATTGTACTCGATAATAGTAACAAATATTTTGAATTCTGGCACTGATATTAAAAAAATCAAATCAATAACTTTTCACTGCAGAGTACAACAGCGCACAAGTTTCTCCTATCTCTCAACAAACACTTCATCCATACGCTGACATACATCCGCATATTCATTATTTACAAGGATTAAGGTGATGGACATGGGGAGAATTTTGTTTACTCAGCAGATTGTTATGATCTAGAATGCATTGCCTGAAAGATAGTAGAAACAGACTCAAACACAATTTTCAAAAAAGATTTGATAAATATGAAAATGAAAACAAGTTGCATGCCACAAGCAAAGAGCAAGGGATTGGGTCTAATTGAATGACTCTTTCAAAGACACAATGGACTCTGTGATTCTATGATATTATCACGTCGAAGCAAACGGTCTAAGCAACATCACCAGGAAATTACCTGCATTTCCCTTTTCCTCATTCACAGGAACAAGAAAACATCACTGATCTTGAGGAACGTCTGACTCAACTGATGAAGACTAAGATGGAGTATGAAAATCAGATCTCAGATATGAAGGAACGGCTTGAGGAAGAGGAGAACGCCAGCTTAAGTCTCTCAAATAACAAGAGAAAGCTCGAGACAGAACTGTCTGACCTGAAACTGGATCTTGAGGGTCTGGAGACAACACTTGTAAAAACTGAGAAAGAAAAGCAGGTACCATGAAAATTTACCTGCTTATTATTTCCCTTGCAAAGCCATTAAAAGGCCGAATGTAGTTACATTTAAAGTCTGGAGACTTATAAATGTCTACATACCTGCAAGTCCATTCAAGACCCTATTTCCCCATACCCATCCCAAGGTTTCATTGATATCCAGCACATTCATGGACAAGTGAAGGAGGTGGAGCCTTTCCCAACAACTTTCTGCATTGCTGAATTAATCTTTGGACAGGAGGTTCAGACTCCAGGCAGACCCCAATTTGAAGATAGAGCAAGATTCTAAACAATAGAAATCCACCAGGACTGATTTCCCCTGGATTTCTGTGTCCTTACCTTTCCATTGCCACCCCAAATTTGGGCAGTAATAAGACAAAAATTGTACCCCAAACTCACCCCCAATAGTACCCTCAACCCTGACCCACTGATGTCAACTGAGAATTTAGAAATGGCCATGCTTATCTCATACTTCTAAAACAACGAAAAAAACCCCTCAAACCTCTCCATCTGCTATGGAATTCCCCTCAGTCTCAAACAGTCTGAAAGACGTGCTAATTAGGTGCATTGGCCATGCTAAATTCTCCTTCAGTGTACGTGAACAGGCGCCGGAGTGTGGTGACTAGGGGATTTTCACAGTAATTTCATTGCAATGTTAATGAAAGCTGACTTGTGACAATAATAAATAAACTTTAAACAGCAGCTTGTCTGTGCACTTGCATACATGTACAAATAAAGACATGCACACATTTAATGGGCAGGATTTTCCACTCCTTCCTGCCAGTGACCACCGCTCCCCCCCCCCCACCCCCCTCACCATAGGTTCACCAATTGTGCACGGCACAAACAATGAGAAACCCCATTGACAGTGGCAGGGTCTGGAAGATTCTACCACCAGCCAATGACAGACTGCCTCCACTGCTGAGAATCACATGGAGGGTGGGGTGCTGAAAGTTTAAAGTTACCATCCAGTCATTACCTGTTTTATTCAATCTCACTAGGCTCTAGATAGCAAGGTTCGCTCGCTGACCCAAGACCTCAGTCAAAGAGATGATTCAATTGCCAAGCTGCAAAAGGAGAAAAGAGCTTTAGATGAACTTCACCAGGTTGGTATGAGTCTACAGAACCCCTACACTACCAGTTCTATTGGTACCTTTAATTATTTTGAAATTTCCTATTATTGTCACTGCTCTGTTATCCAATGAGTTTGTAGCTACATACAGTTGAGCTAAGTTGCATCAATCCATTGAGTGTACGGTCTGTGAAAATGCTATTTCTTCACGTCTGGTGTTGAGATTCAGATCACTACTAGACTAATAGAATTAAAGCAGCTTCTATCTGATGGTGTTCAGTGTGTTGTCAGAGTGCTCATCATGTTTACACATGACTGCTTTGCTGCTTGTAGCAATTAACAATACTTTTCGTGGAAATGATGCCACAGGACTTCCTTCATAATTGAACCTACTGAATGTTGATGCCATCATAAATAAGTGCTTACTGTGGGATTTATAAATAAACAGCATCAAATCTTCAACTCCATGACAACACAGTGATTCGTAACTAACTTCACAATGGGTGTATTTACACCAGATGAACAGTAGTGGTTTTGGAAGGCAGCTCACCACCACCTTCTCGGGCAATTAGGGATGGGCAATAAATTCTGGCATAGCCAGTGATGCCCACATCCCTTGAAAGAGAATAAAAAACCTTAGTTAAATCAATGTACTTGCAGCTCTATTAAAACCAAAGTATCTGGAATCATCCCTCAATCAAATAATATTTTTGTCCTGTACTATTATTCCAGAAAACACTGGATGATCTTCAATCTGAGGAAGATAAAGTCAATCACCTCACCAAGACCAATGGAAAACTCAACTCTCAGATCCAAGAGGTAAAATATGTTACTGTTTGCCATGGTTGTCCAAGTTTTTTGCCTTCACTGGCGACATACTGACATACTTGTTTGTTAAGGGTCCTTAAAGGTTGTGCAAAAGGTTTAGATGCATGTTCCCATTAATGTGGATATATACATATCCAAGTGTCCTGATTTGGGATTTATCCATCCATAACACAACAGTGGGATGAATAAACATTTCCAAATTTACTGATTTACCACATTGAAAAGGGTAAATCTGAAGTATAAATGAGAATAGAATGGAATTTCTCAAGGTTTTGTGGACAGGATATTTAAAGGTCAGTGGTGCATGGCTCACGAGTAGCACTTTGGAAATCCTGGCCTGTGATTAGTAGCATTGTAACATCCTTGAGACATCTTCCCTCTTTAACTTGGATCAAATCAACTTGTCAAATGCTTGTAGTCAAACACTTGACCATTGTTTAATCACCTGACAGCTGGAAGATAACTGGAGCCAGGAGAAGAAGATCAGGGCTGAGGTGGAGAAAGCTCGACGAAAGGCTGAGGGTGACCTGAAGATGACAATTGAAAACCTGAATGAGATGGAAAGAGCAAAGATTGACCTCGAGGAGATTCTCAAGAAGTGAGTGGTTTACTTTTCAGCTATCAAAATATACATCTATATATTGTGATATTTCTTGCTGTGGCTCAGATCATCTTCTTCTTTAGTGCATTGGGATTATTTTGCTACAAGCAACATTAATGGCATTACATAAATCTAAGTTGTTGCAGAAGCATTTTCTCTGAATATAAAGTGTTAACCATTTTGAAGTGATGAATTAGAGAAATTGCTTCCCCAGTCTGAGTGAGGAATTATGACAATGAGTTTTTCTTGTAGTGCCCGGCATATTCATAACCCTTGACGTTACATTATGTGAACATTCACTGTTCCAATAGTGTCATTTCAAGACATTAACATTTTGTATATTTCCTATCTATGATACAGTACACAGATGTTAGTTCTAGCAAGGGCAGAATATTGTGGGAGCTAGAAATCTGAAATAAAAACAGAAAATGCTGGAAATACTCTGCAGCTAAAATAGCATCTGTGAAGAGAGAAACAACTCTCAGGTCAATCACCTTTCCATAATTAAGGGAATAACTGCATCCTATTTAACATGTGGTTACTAGGCAAGCAAATAAAGTCTGACTGTGCTGAATAAGTTTCAAAGCTTTTTTCAATGTATTACAAATGCACTATTATAAAGGGACAATTAAGAGTTGTTAACATGTTCTATATTTCTACTACCTACTACGTCAACTGTATTCTTTCTCGCTTGTCATTGTGACCATTTAACATGCACTTTGCATTCACATGCTGGCTGATGTCATGGTAATGCTACTTTCTTAATAAGAGCTACTTTTTACTTGAGGATTAGATACAGTAGAAAAATTATCTCACTCAGTATAAGTGAATATATGAACAAAATGGTAATGCAGGAGTAGTACAAAATGTGCTTCTCTGGAATTGATAACAAGAGGGAATTCAAAATAAATTCTTCCAAACCTATGAAAGGAGCACCAAAATTTCAAAATAATTTGTTAGAAACTATATTGCTGTCATACCCAGAAGTATTACTTACAGCCTTTACTCATTTTTATGAGGTTACAAGTCTTTAACAGTCAGCTGCATTGAAGAAAAACTGAATTATTGAAAGAGAAAATCCTGCTCTAAGGTTCTAAATAACTTTATTCATTAACTTACAGTTGTTGCTGTGTGAATGCAATCTGGGCATCTTCACTTCACTAAAGAATCTACCTCAGCTATTGATTGGAACCCCTCTGTCACGGTCTTGATTGCAACTTTACACCTCTTATAATTTTTGCAGGAGAGACATGGAGATCAATTCCTTGAACTCCAAGTGGGAAGATGAACAGTCGCTGAATTCCACGCTGCACAGGAAACTTAAAGAGCACCAGGTAAAAAAAAGGCGCAAATCCAATGAAATCATGTTCTTATTGAAAGTAATATTTATTGGAAAGAAACTTTCAGAAGTTTTTTTCCAAAATTGGCTGATGCACTCAAAGTAGGAATGGGGTGGAGGGGAATTGTAATTTAAACTCACTCACTGGATCTAATGGACATTAGACCTGCCCAATGTTAGTCTTTATAGGTTGATATCTCCTGTCAAATGTCTAACGAATCCAAATTAACGACAAACGAAACCAAATATTAACTTAATCACAACAATCATTTTTATTCCACACTCGTAATTATCTGCAAAGTAACTGCTTAATGTATGTGTTATCTTGATTTGCTTTCAATACCAATCTCTTGGAAGAAATATTTTGAAGGAACTAATCTGCAGTTTTGCTTCACCTCCGTGAATTTCCAGCCTTGGGTACCATTTGTGAATGTGAGCACCTGGTCCCACGAAGTCACTTTATTTTCTGCAGATTAGTATTTAATATGTTCACTTTCAGGGTAACATGATTTGAAAAGTTCTTCAAATGTCATTTTATGTTGACTTACCCTGATTCAACATGTCGTTAAAAAAAAGCTCTTCTGCAAAATGCAACTGTACTGCTGTAATGTTTAGCAAACAGAGTGAAAGATTTGAAATGGTAATGCTACTGTTTGTATTTCCAGTCCCGAATTGAAGAATTGGAAGAGGAACTTGAGGGAGAACGGGCCATGAGAGCAAAGGTGTGTAAAACAAAATCAAATACAGAAATGAAAGGTGTCTTGCACTGGAAGCAATCTGTCATATCCGTAGTAACCTATAGTTAAATATAAGCATCTTTGTCAAACTGTGATTGTTTTACTTTTTGTCTGTATGTAAGGGATACTTAATGATTCCTCCGCATTCAAGTCAGAACTAAAATCCTGGACAGTCGAGTGGAAAAGTATCGAGTGGGGTCAGGGGGAAGTGTTGGGGTCTAGGGGCAAGCAAAGAGTAAGCAAAGCTTTGAATTTGGGCGTCAGGCCCTTTGTCTTACTCATCTAGAAGATGCTGAAGAAAGAAACTGGCTACCATTAAGGAGCAAAGTGTGCAGCTTCTGGAAGGAACAGTGACTGAAGGCTGTAGACACTTGGACAGGTAGCACAGCAGCCAGTGGAAACCAGTTCAAAAGGGAAGGAAACTTAAAAGGGGCACAGCTAAAGAGGAGTGAGTCACGTTTTGTGGAAGAGAGAATGACAGAGTGACGAAAGTCATAAAAACATTGAACAGAGAAAACCGATCAAAAGGATAACATTTCCACCATCTTGTTTAAAAGGAGCAAAGCAACTGAGAAACTGGAGTGGTGGGTGGGGGAGCTCATGGGAGATTTTACAGGCCTTTGGAGTCAGCTTTGGAGGTGGGTTGGAGGGAGCAGCAGCGGGAAAGGTATTAGGTGGGGCAGGGGGGGTTGATTGGGCGGGTGGGGTGTGTGTGGGTGATTTGCTGACACGGTCCTGCATATGGTCATCACTTTTCCAGAGGTGGGCTGAATCCAATGACGGTGACTTGCCCGCCAATGATAGGAAGCTAATTATGGCAAATAATCAGGTGATTCAGTGTAATCTCCCAGCCACCCTATAATTTTCACATGTGCCAGTAACACAGAAGAGGTGACTGAAAATTGGGCGATCTGAACGTTGTGAGAGCTCAAGGCTTTCTAACCTTGAACAGTAAGAAATGGCACACCAGTGGTCTTCAGTTGTAGAAGCTTTCCATTGTGTGAGAAGCCTTCGATGTTTCAGTGGGGGATCATTTTGGGCTTAGTGACCATTATTCCATAAGAGTTCAGGTAGTCATGTTTACGGACAAGAGTGGCCCTTGGGTGAGGGTGCTTAATTGGGCAATGACCACTCACATCCAAATTAGACAGGAACTAGGGAAAATGGATTGGGAGTGGCTATTTGAGGGCAAATCCACATCTGGCATGTGGGAGGCTGTTAAGAGCCAATTGATTGAAGTGCAGGACAGGAATGTCCCTGCAAAAATGAAGGAAAGAAATGGCAAGATTTGGGAACCATGGATGACAAGGAAAATTGTAAGTCAAAAGAAAACAGGAAGCATATGATAGGTCTATGTATCTAAAAACTGACAAAGCTCTTGAGGAGTACAGTGAAAGTAGGAAGGAACTTAAATGTGGAATTAGGATGGTTTAAAGGGGCCATGAAGTCAAGGAGAATCCCAAGGCTTTTTATGCATATATTAGGAGCAAGAGGGTAGCAAGAGAAAGAGTAGGTCCACTCAAGGACAATGGAGGGAAGTTATGCTAGGAACCACAGGAAGTGGGTGAGATCCTTAAAGAGTACTTTGTATCAATATTCACCAAAGAGAAGGACATGATGGATGTTGAGGTCAGGGTTAAGTGTATTAACATTCTTGAGAATGTCATTATATCAAAGGAGGAAGCGATGAGTTCCCTAAATTGCATTAAGATAGACAAGTCCCTGGGGCCAGATGATATCTATTCCAGGTTACTGCGGGGGGCAAGGGGAGAAATCGCTGGGGCCTTAACATCCCCAGCTATATCTTTATGTCCTTTTTGACCACAGGCAAGATTCCAGGGGACTGGAGAATAGCCAATGTTGTTCCGTTAGTTAAGAAATGAAGCAGAGATAATCCAGGAAATTATAGGCTGATGAGCCTGACAAGAGTGGTGGGGAAGCTTTTGGAGAAGATACTGAGGGACAGGATATATGCACATTTGGAGGAAAATGGACTAGTTGGTGACAGGCAGCATAGTTTTGTGCGGGGAAGATCGCCACCAACTTGATTGAGTTTTTTGAAGAGGTGACAAAAATAATTGATGAGGGAAGGGCTGTCTGGGCTTTAGTAAGGCGGTTGAAAGATCCCACATGACAGACTGGTACAAAAATTAAAATCACAAGGGATTCATGGTGGACTGGCTAGGTGCACACAGAACTGGCTTGGTTATAGAAGATAGGAAGTAGTGATGGAAGAATGTTTTTCAAAGTGGAGATCTATAGCTAGTGATGTTCCGCAGGGATCAGTGCTGGGACCTCTGTTGTTTGTAGCATGTATACATGACCTGAAGGAAAATGTGGGTGGTCTGATTAGTAAGTTTGCGGATGACACAAAGATTGGTGGATTTGCTGTTAGTGCCGGGGATTGTCTGAGGATATAACAGGATATAGATAGATTGGAGACTTGGGCACAGAAATGGCAGATGGAGTTTAATCCAGAAAAATGCAAGGTGATGCATTTTGAAGAATCAAATTTAGGTGTGAATTATGCTGTAAATAGCAGAACCCTGAGGAACATTACAGAGGAACCATACAGAGGGATCTGGGATTCAGTTCCTTAAAAGCGGCAACACAGGTGGCCAAGGTGATTAAGAAAACTTATGACATGCTTACCTTTATCAGCAGGGGTACTGAGTACAAGAGTTAGGAAATAAAACCTTGGTTAGGCTACATTTGGAGAACTGTGTACAGTTCTGGTCACCACACTAACAGAAGGATGTGGAAGCTTGGAGAGAGTGCAAAGAAGGTTCACCAGGATGTTGCCTGGTCTTGAGGGTGTTGGCTAGGAGGAGAGGTTGAATAAGCTTGGATGGTTTTCACTGGGAAAACAGAGGCTGAGGAGCGACCTGCTAGAGTTCTACAAAATTATGAGAGCATAAATAGGGTGAATAGTCAGAGGCTTTTTCCAAGGGCGGAAGTATCAATTATAAGGGGTATAGGTTCAAGGTGAGGGGGGAAGTATAAGGGACATGTGCGGGGGACGTTTTTCACAGAGTGATGGGTGCCTGACATGCTGCCTGATGCTGCCAGAGGAGGTAATGGAAGCAGGCAAATTAGCAATGTTTAAGAGGCATCTGGATGAGTACTTGAATAGGGAGGGAATAGAGGGACCAAGTAAGAGCAGAAGATTTTTTTTAGTTTAGTCAGGGCATCATGATCAGCACATGCTTGGCAGGCCAAAGGGCCTATTCCTCTGCTGTACTTTTCTTTGTTCTTTTGAACAAATGTTGTTGGAGGTGATGCAGTTGCTGGCATTCTCATCAGACTGATTGCAGCTCTTTTGTGTTCTTCCTCCCCCTGCTGCTGCATTCCTCTCAGTAACATTCACTCAGACACCGTGAACTTTGGCCTTACAATGGGACATGCTGAACCAACCTCCCCTCCTCCTAAACTACCTCCTAAACTACCTGGAAAGAAACTCTTATTTGGGCCACTTTCCCTGAAGGTTAAACCAGAAGGCATTCCTATTGCTGCAAATGATGTCAAGACCCAAACCTGATGGTCAAAAAGATTTCTGATTCAATAAAGTTCTGTCCTGGGTTTGAGCTAGAATTCTCAATTAGAGAGAGTGATAAGAGGAAAGGACACATCTGCACAAGAGGAATTGGAAGGAAGAAGTAAATATACTGAGGAAGTCAAACAAGGCCAAATTAGGATGACTCAATCAAACATGTGACAAACAGAAGGGTAATATAAAGAGGGGAACATGAAGGTGGAAATACAGAAAGATCCTGTCAAACAACATGGGCTTATCAGAAAAACAAGTCATAATTGAGGTTAGAAAGTAAATCAAAGATAATTAATGCCTATGAACATGAGTATAGAGACAAACTCACAATGAGCACAGAACAATAGATTTCCAAAAATGTAAGAAAGTGAAGTATTAATTTGAAACGTTGAATTAAACCATATCAACCAAGAGAAAAGAACAAAGACCTTTCAGCTGACCCAGCATGTAAAACCTAATTCTAAAAGAAACACTACACATCGAAGATAAAATGTTATTTCTCCCTGCAGCAATTAGCAAACTTCATTGGTGGATTGTACACTTTTTACAATTGATATTTACAGATTCATGCGTGCATTCAAGCATTTCATGTATTTGAAAGGAGATCATTATACACGGTCACTACCTAAGCTTCCTCTGCCACTACATTGTGGTGGAAGAAACTCTTAAGGTAACCAATTAGAACAATCAAAATGGCTTACGTGACACATTTAGTATAGTCAGTGAAATGTGAATTTACTGTAACTTTAACGTTCTATGTTCACTGTGCCTCAGTGATCCATAAATAAGTGAACTACATCGATCACCCCTCTGCTGACCAACCTAAATCAGATCCCAGTTTGGCAAAACCTCAATCTTAAAATTATCAACTTTGTTTCCAAATCTCTCCTCAGTCTCATCCCTCCCCATCTCTGTAATCTCCTCTAGCCATGAACCCACTGAGATCTCTGCATTCCACCAATTCTGGGCTTTTGCACATCCGTGATTTTAATTGCTACACTTTGCCAGCTGTGCCTTCAGTTGCCTAAGCCCTCATCTCTGGAATTTCTCCTTAAATATCCCACCTCTCTATTACACTCTCTCCTTTAAATTACTTGTTAAAGCTTCCTCATTTTTTGACCTGTCAAATTCTGTTTGATAACAGTTCCATGAAGTGCCTCAGGATCTCTTTATTATGATAGAAGGGTTATATAAATGTGATTGTTGCTGTAAGTTGAATAACCAACTTCCAAAAGAGACCTTTACTAAAATTAGACCTCCAATCCGTGCAGGTTGAGAAGCAGCGAGCTGAATATTCTCGTGATCTCGAGGAGCTCAGTGACCGGCTGGAAGAAGCTGGTGGAGCCACAGTCTCTCAGGTAACTTCACTTTCCAATAACAAGTTTGTAACTCTCATCTATACATCCCAGCATGACAAAAGAACCAGAAGGGAAAGGGACAACTTACCTTTTACACAGTGAGTTATTGTGATCTGGAAAACACTGCTTGAAAGGGTGGAGGAAGCCAATTCAATGATAGCTTTCAGAAGGGAATTGGATAAGTATTTGAAACAGCAAATAATTCAGGACCTTGGGGTGAAGAGGACTAATTGGATAGCTTCTTCAAAGGACTGCAACACACAGAATAGACCAAATGGCCGCATCCGATGCTGAATAATTCTATGTCAGAATATTTTCTGTCATTTAAACATGTGTCCTATTTTTGATCTAAGCAGTGTGGCGAAGTACTACACCCCTAATAAACAAAAAGCCAAATGTTCATTATTAGCAGATCAGAAAAAGAAAATCCAATGAAATTAATTTTTCTTTAGCAATGAGATTGAAATTTTGGATGCAAATCTGTAAGAAACCTCTGCCCTTTCCATGTCTATAGATTGAGCTGAACAGGAAACGTGAAGGGGAACTTCTCAAACTGCGGAGGGAGCTGGAAGAAGCAGCGCTGCAGGCTGAGGCCACAGCTTCTGCACTGAGGAAGAAGCACACTGACTCCATGGCTGAGCTGACAGAGCAGATTGAGAGCTTGCAGAGGGTCAAGTCCAAACTTGAGAAGGACAAGCAAGTCATGAAAGCTGAAATTGATGACCTTAGCAGCAACTCAGAGAACCTGCAGAAATCCAAGGTAATGGAACATGGACAACTAAAGGAATTCTGACCCAATCTGCCTGTTGGCTGGAAGGGTGGTACATGTGTTTGGAATGTATAGTAACAGCATTTGCAGATACAAGATCCACAGTGCCACGCTGCCTCTGATTTGGCACTTAAGTGGAAATTATCAATCAAGTTTAGAGAAGTTCCCAGCAACATTAAGTGGAAAGTGTTGAAATTACATTCTGGGGCACTGGGACTATTCATATCATGACTATTCTCACTCGATCAGGGCAAACACAAACACACATCACTGGCATGGTTCAGCCTCCAGAGAGGACTTCACTCTACATTAAACTTGGCGACACTTTATCTGGGAGCCCTTAGCACTAATGATAGGGGCTAGGGATAGATTTTCTGAATTCTAATATCAAACAAACCAACTCGGCTGGGATCCAAACATTTCCAAACAATATTAATTAAGCCATCATGGTTGAACTTTTGAGTAAAATAATTTCCATTTGTAAGAGTGCCTTCCACAACTTCAGGACATCCAGCATCCTGATAGGGAGGTGGCAGCATAGTGGTAAAATGATGAGACTAGTAATCCAGAGACCCAGGCAAATGCTCTGGGAGAATGGTTTCAAATCACAACATGGTTGGTGGAATTTGATTTCAATTAATAAATCTGGAATGTAAAGCTAGTCATGGTGACCATGAAATTGTCATCAATTATTATAGAGACCTATCTGGTTCACTCACGTGCTTTAAAAGAAAGGAAATCTGCTGTCCTTATCTGGTTTGGCCCACACATGACTCTTAACTGTCCTTTGAAATATTCAATTCAGGGGCAAGTAGGGATGGGAACTAACTGCTAGCTTTGTCAGTGATTCCCTCTTCCCAAGAAGGGAAAAGGAAAGTTCTTTATTTGAAGTATTTTAGTTTTTACAGTGCAGTAATTGTTGTAATGTATGAATGTTGCAAGATATACTCTAAAGGGAATTGAAAATTGCCTCTCAAACTGGAAAGCATCATTATAAATTACCAGTAGTTAAGTGTTGAGTCTTTAGTAGAAACTTGCATCAATACAATGCTTTTCACAAACAGTAGCCATCTCACAGTACTTTACAGCCAATGCGATATCTTTTGAAGTCTGACTCTTATAATGTAGGAAGTCTGGCAGCTAATTTATAAGCAGCAAATGTCCACAAACAGCAATGTGATCATTGACAGATAATCTGTTTTTCCAATGCTGATTGATGGATAAATATTGGCCAGGACCCTAGGGGTCAGGGATGGCTTCACGACTCCTCCTTGAAGGAGCATCATGGGATGTCTTCCAACTACCTGAACAAATAGATGGGCCACAGTTTAACATCTGATCCAAGAGGCAGCACCTCAAACAGTGCAGTGTTCCCTCATGTCAGCCTTGATGTTTGTTCTCAAACCCTGGAATGGGATTTTATCCCAGAACCTTGCAATTCAGAGGTAACTGTGCTACCAACAGGGCCACAGATTGCACACTTTAGCAGGATTGCATTGTTGGTAGAAGGAACTGGGTAGGGTAGATCTGATTCAACAGGAGGAAAGTGTAAAATGTGCGCGTTTTCAGTGATGTATAAGCATTCCTTTTTCCTGTGTGCAGTTGAATGCTGAAATGCAGGTTCGCAAGTTGGAAGACAACTTAGCAGAGGCCAATGCCAAGTACAATGAAATGGAAAGAAATATGAATGAAGTCAACACTGTGAAGACCAGATTGTCAGGTAGTATATAGCTTATTCGCTGTCATGCCACTTTAGATTCTAAATCGTTATTGTCATACAATTTTTCAAAACATAAAATATTTTACCTCAATTTGTTTTCTGCATGTGATAAAGTAGAAGCAGTGTCTGTTACAAGCTGAGATTTTCTTACCAGCAGTCGTGTATTGATGTGAAATTGCTGACCTTAAAGTAAAATTAGCCAGGAAATGTGGGCAGTACTTTTTTTTAATGGAATTTATCCTGAATACTGTTCTTTCCAAATTGGGCTTGATAAATTCTTCAGCACTTTGGACTCAATGTATTTGTGACTTAATTTTCTGCAATTTAGTTTCCTATTTCTTTTACATCTGTTTTGTCCTGGGCCAATTTCCAACCTGGTCAATGGGCAATGCTTTTACAACATTGAATCTCTTATCCCGACAGTTTCTCTGCAGCAAGTGATCTTCTCACTGCTGGAGTCTCAGCAGCATTGACGCATCACAAGTTGTACTGGATTTCGTGACTCATTTGCCAAATATTCTTGGCCACAGAAGAGCACAGATTCAAAATTACTCTTAAGCAGCACTTGACACATTTGTGCAATTTTTCTTTGTTCCGTACATTGATGGGAGGGTTAAGTTGATTCCTTTAAACAGGTTGACATCTCCATTGATATAGTGGACAGAGAAATCTCATGAAAAATGTCTATATTCCCTGCAGACATTTCCAACAGTAACTTCTCACCTTACATGAAAGCACAAGGTCTCAACAAAGATAGATTGAGGTAAACGAGCTTCAGAACAGCTTCAATTTCCCAACTAACCATTCTTCTTCAATTTTCGTTTGGCCAGCTGAGAATAGTGAGCTGAGTCGTGCATTTGAAGAGGCGCAGAGTAAACTGAACCAGCTGATTAGGATCAAAACTAGCCTGTCTTCTCAAGTTGAAGATCTGAAGAGGCAACTGGAAGAGGAGACAAGGGTGAGATATAATCACAACTGAAAAAAACACTCATGACTTGATTTTAAATCTAATGTAAAAGTGACTGGAGAGAAATCATTCCATCTGCGGGATGTGTGACAGTTAACAATCTCGACAACATTTTATTTGAAAGGTTTAGTTTTGTCCTGATCTACATCAATTGAGAACTGAATTAATAGTGACCAAGCTAACGTTACATAGCACCTCTCTCTGGATAGATCTGATTTACACTGTCACATAGAGACAAGGTGAATAATGAATCTGCAGCCCATTTTGCAACTCTCTCTTTTACTTTCAATGACTCATTAAAATTTATCCCACCTCCATTCAATTTTGAAAACATAAAAAAGCATTATGCTCACACAAAAATCCACTCCATCAAATTAGGGAGATCTTTTTTCTTCAGTATTGGTGGATTTAATAGCAGATTCAATAAACGAACGAATCATCTTAGAAGAAATTTCACTAGTTGTCCCCTTTTCTTACTGCTTGCACATACAGGTTAGAACCATGCATTTGGCTCGTGGCCCTTTGTATATTTTGTTATTCTTTGCAGCATGGTAGATAATAACACTGATACAATATGTCACATTACAGGCTAGAAGTGGAGCCATGGTGGGTCTAGCCAATGCTAAACATGACATGGACTTAACAAAAGAGCAATTGGAGGAAGAACAAGAGAGCAAAGCTGAGCTGCAGCGACTAGTCTCTAAACTAAACAGTGAGGTGACAACATGGAGGACCAAATATGAAACTGATGCCATTCAGAAAACTGAAGAATTGGAAGAGACAAAGTAAGTGAGCAGACAACAGTCATCGATCTGAAATATTGGATGGAATTCTCCAACTCCCCTGAGCAGGTTTTCCCGTGGTGGAGCAGTTGCCAGTGGGACCTTCCACCAAAGTCCCACCAAAGTCAATAGTGATTTCTATTCCTTGTCCAAGCGCCTGTTTGAAGGAACTTGGAGTGAGGGGGTCAATTTTAGTGGGAACAGAAGATCCCGCTGGCAGAAAGGGCTGGAGAATTCTGTTCATTAACTCTGCTTTCTCCACAGATATTGCCTGACCTGTTGAGTGGCATTTTCTGTTTTTTTTTGTGAGTGATCAGGCAGTTAATTGAACATGTTCTCAGTTAAATAAGAGTATACACAATAGGAGCAGGAGTGAGCCATTTGGCCATATGAGCTATCCATGGCTGAACCTCTACATTAACTAATCGACACGAACATCCACTTTCCAGCCCTATCCCCAAATTCACTAATTTCCAAAGTGCCCAAAAATCTAGCAATCTCATTATTGAATATACTCACGGACTGAATATCACAGCACTCAGAGAATTCCAATGATTCACAACCCCTTGGTGGAAGAAATTTCTTTGCACCTCAGTTATAAAGAGCAATGGAGTTCTCCCTAATGCTCTGGTTAATAGTCATCTCTTAACCAACACCTAAACAGATTACCTGGTTATTATCACCTTGCTTTCTGTGGGATATTGCTGTGTGCAAATTGGCTGCCACATTTCCTTGAGTAAAATAGTGATTATGAATGTATTACTGGCTGCGCAACTTTTTGGGACATCCTAAGGTTAACAAGATGCTATATAAATGCAAATCTATTAAAGTATTCCTTTTTTTTGAGACCTGGAGACATGGGTTTCTTAATAACATGGACCTCCCAGATAGCAATGTAATGCAAACACCTCAACCTTTGTGCTGCTTGACTTCTCGTTGAATGACACATCTTCTGTTATGATGTTTTTTCATTTACAGGAGGAAGCTGGCTGCCAGACTGCAGGAGGCTGAAGAAGCAGCTGAGGCTGCACAGGCCCGAGCAGCTAGTCTGGAAAAATCTAAACAGAGGCTTACTGGAGAGGTGGAAGATTTGACCATTGAACTGGAAAAGGTACGACTTCGAAAGAAACTGCAAATGCAAATTGGATTGATTTTTTCTGACATTATAAGCACAGATCAGCTAGCGTTCCCAAACTTCCGACACCAACCAGGAATAAAATAATTAATCATCAGAATTATTGCAAGGAACCACCAACATAAAGTGTAGTGGCAGTTTTTAAAAACCGCCAATATTTTTCATTTTTAAAATACTGAAGAAAAATTAATAAATAAGTTTGTTGAGGTCATGTGATGAAACTTTCAGGAATGTTCCCAATCAGAGTTGGCAATCCTAACAGCAGTGCTGCATTCAATGCCTGGTTCACTCATTCAAAATACTTACCCAAAAAGTTACAATCCTCTTCATATATCCTCCACTGCGCTCACAGACATCCCAAGAAGATTCAAACCAAACAAAATACAGGCATGATCTCTGTAAGGTTATTTTTGTATGGAATATAGTTAATGCCTGCTCTTCTAACTGTTCCTAGGCAAATGCTGCTGCAGCTATTTTGGACAAAAAGCAACGCTCCTTCGACAAAATGATGTCAGAATGGCAGCAGAAATATGAAGAATTGCAGGTTGAACTTGACAGCTCACAGAAGGAGTGCAGGTGCCATGTGACAGAAGTCTTCAAACTTAAAACAGTCTATGAAGAGATTATTGAGCAGCTTGAGGTTGTGAAGAAGGACAATAAGAATCTACAAGGTGGGAACTTGACATTCATCATAAAACATTTTTATAACACAGAACAACCAGCTAGTATTTTGATCCTCTTTCATATTACAAAGGTGGCTTGGGTGTCTTACTACTCAACACAGATGAAGCAGAACTACAGCAAAACGCACACGCACGCACACACACGCCTGATTATAGAGGATTACATGCAGACATACAGATACAACAAATTTCATATGGCCAGTTCACTTTATTTAGCAGGATTGGCACACTGTAAATGTGGAATTCATAAAAAGCTTCTCCCTTTTATCTTATGGAGAATCTGTTAATCTTCAGTTCATTGCTGAAAAGCTGCTCAAGCCATTTATTTCTCAATCCATTTTGACCACCGTATTTTCCACTTCCAATTCAATTCTGAGATTGCTTGACTACCTCAAACAGTGAGATTTGATGCAGAAATCAGTTATCACATCTAAGTGAAATATAGCCATTTCAATTTTGTTATTAAAGTATTTTGATTTTGCTATATTTTCATTCTGTCTGTCACACTGTAATGCAGTAAGTTACAGAAGCTATTTTAGGCAGTTACTCTATTAATGACAGAACCACAAACAATATTGTACCAAAGGTCTTGGTATATTAGAAAGCATTACAACAAGGAGCCTCAACATAATGAAGGATTTCCTTCACAATATCAATGGCAAATCTACCATATGTTTCACTTTTATGAAGAAATGTATAAAGTGATCCCATAACTGTGCCAAAGGTTCATAATGCTACAATGCTGGTGTGCCACCGTGCAATAGAATCACACATTGTCATGGGGCAATTTGAATGTTGTGCAATCATATACTGTGTCTTGGTGAGTTGTCATCTCCATTGATTTCAGTGGAAATAACAATTGAGAGAGATGGAAAACAGGCTGCCAATTTGCTGTCACCTATCTTACACGATCGCCCATAACATTTTACGCAGAAGGGGGCCAATCAGCCCATTGTGCTCAAAGGCCTGTCCACTTAAAGCATGTTACTTTGCCTCTTTCCCACACCTTTTTAAAGCAGAAAATATGGAAAGTTTTTGTTTGCCTTGTGAACAATGGATGTATTACTTTTCAGAAGTCTAGCTTCAAATGTTTTGATGTAAACAATCATGCATTTCACTGTGCAATGTTCTGTGAATCTTCAGATGAGATTAAAGAATTGGTGGACCAGCTTACTGAGGGTGGAAAGAATGTGCACGAGCTGCAGAAATTGAAGAAAAAGCTGGAAGTTCAAAGGGATGAACTGCAGCTAGCTCTGGAAGAGGCTGAAAGTTCACTGGAGGTACTGAAATCTGATTCAGTGAATGTCATTCAAAGCAAAGGCTTTAGTCAGAATAAAAATGCAACTTGTATTGCATGAAGCATTAGCACCACAGTATAGGCTTGGGAACTGTCCCAAACATTTGTTAGTCTGCTGCATGCACTAGACAAAGTAAATACCTTAGACAGTTCATTTTGAATCATGAGCATGCAAAATTCAATAGGTACGCTTATACCAAGTTGTTTTACTCTTTGATGATATTACAGCTATAATGAAAGTGCAAATCAAACCTAGACTTGACATCAGAACAACTTGGTGTAAGAACCCGTAACAGAGACAGTCTCAATCCAATTAAAATGGAAGTCACTTCAGGTCCTTTCACACGTAACATTGATGTGAAGCTTGTGATGTAAATGCACTTACATGGCCAGTTTATGGGTGAGGGGAATATATGGGAAAACTAGACTGTCACCCTTAGCTGAATTGTCACATCAAAGGACTGTTGATACTGAGATGCAGTGGCTAAATGCAATGATAGAAAGCTGTAAACATAGAGTTCTGCACAACAAAAGCTCAGCACCTTGCTAACTGCACAATGCCACAAACCAGTCAACTTTTATATCACATTTACATAATACTGGTCTCATGTCTTACCAAGAAAAATAAAATTCCATAATTACTTCCATCCCTGTGTGATACTCCATTGCTGAGATTCTAGCCTTGTGTGCATCCCGAGCCCCTTCACTCCATTAATGGTGAAATAGTCTTCAATTGTTTCTCTGACAAAATGTCCTCAAAATTCATGTTTTTGGCCAAACTGTCAACAGTACCTCAGATTCTGTTCTTTTGGCTCAATATCTATTGTGAGGCCCCTGGAGAATTTTCTTTATGTTATAAATCCTACATAAAAACAAGACATAGGTATTTTGTGCCTCATCAGCTGAATTTTCTTTTCTGTGCTGACAAGATTTGATCTTGCATTTAGGCAGAAGAGGCTAAGGTCGTCCGCGTTCAACTGGAATTGGCACAGGTGAAGGCAGACATTGAGCGGAGAATCCATGAGAAAGAAGAGGAGTTTGAAACCACAAGGTATGTAGTGTGATAGTATTGTCATTCTACAACTTTTAAAGGTACTCCTGATTTTGATTTAAGCAATATGATTGCAATGATTTAAGAATTATACCCTGCATTGAAATATCAGGATTGAACATTGCCAATAGTATCTACTTGATACTTTATTCTTGTAATGTTAAATAATCAACTTTCTCTTTCAACAAAGAAAGTTGCATGTTATTGGGTAAAGACATCTCCATGACATTCACCACTGTTGGTCGCTATTGGTAAGGTTTCTAATGCTGCCTTTTCCTATTAACTTACAGAAAGAACCACCAGCGTGCCATTGAATCATTGCAGGCCAGCTTAGAGGTTGAGACCAAAGGCCGTGCTGAGGCACTCAGGCTGAAAAAGAAAATGGAAGCCGATGTCAATGAGATGGAGATCCAACTGGAACACGCAAACAAAAACAATGCAGAGTTGGTCAAAACCCTAAAGAAACTCCAGCAACAACTCAAGGTACAGATGAGTTGTTGCCTTTTGCTTCATTGTAAATTATTGCAATCTCATCTTGCAAGAAAGGTTGGGTAGTTTCATGTTAAGGAGGTAAGAAACAAAACTGAGGTAATTGGAATAAGATAAATACAAGCCTCGTCATATAAAGGTTACTTAACTATGGTAGGATTACAAATATACTTACAACAGCGAATGCATATACATCATCCTTTAAGGAGTTAACAGTTCCAAAATCCTTCACAGGTGTGTTATTAGAAAAAGTTACCCTGAGATGCAAAGGAGGTATTGGGGCAAATGAGAACGGTCTTAAAGCAGACAGTGAGATAAAGGAAAGATATTTCAGAGCTTAGGGCCCAGGCAGATAACAGAAGAGTGAAGGTAGTTGAGATTGTGCAAGAGCTCAGAATTGGAGGAGTGCAGGAAACTCAATGAGTTATTGGAATTCAAGAGGTTTCAGGGACAGCGTGAGGCAAGGCCATGCAGGAATCAGAAAAGAATTCTTACATCGAACCATTGCCTGACTGAGAGTCAGCCAGCAAATGTTGACACATTCAACAATCTCATTGCTGACAGGATGATCCTTTTGTCCCCTCAGGATACACAAGCACAAATGGATGAGGATTCTCGTAGACACGAGGAGCTGCGTGAGCAGTTCAACCTGTCAGAACGACGCATTAGCCTTCTGCAGACAGAACTGGAGGAACATCGCAACACTCTAGAATCCAGTGAACGATCTCGCAAGCTCACAGAACAGGAGTTGGTAGAAATTACTGAACGGTACAATGAACTCAATGTGCAGGTAACTACTGAAGTCAAATATTCACAGACTATTAGACAAAGATCACTAAAAAAGATAAACAAACATTTTGCAGAAGTAAAGGAGTCACAAATCAACATTGTATTATAATATCTTTACAGAGAGCTTGGTTTTATACCCAAAATGTATTTTCTATTCTGTCTATCTGGATCCAAACTGAGATAGGTTTTGAACAGTCTCAGTCTTGTTCTTAAAAACCTAGACCACAAGGTTCAAATTCCAATTAGAAAATGGAAGCATTGTTTGGACGTGGTCAGATTGCTAATCGGAGTTTCTAGTTAAGGCTCATTAATACTGAAGCTGCATTATAAAACGTTATAATGTATTGACACAGGGCCTGGAGCACCATGGATGAGTAAAGCAGATGGAAGAGATCTTACCAGAATGGGAAGTCTTTATTTGAAGTGGTTAACTGATCAGACTGGACAGAATGAATTAAGTGCTCAAACTTTCTATTTTCATCCCCTTCAGAACAGTACTTTGCTGACTTATAAACGTAAGCTGGAAGGAGATCTTCAGTCACTCACAAATGAACATGAAGAATTGATCCACGAGTTCCGTTCTGCCGATGAGAAGGCAAAGAAGGCCATGAGTGATGTATGTTTGCAATCTTGGGCCACCATGTAACTTAGATGTTCTTGTTCACTGAAATAACATTAATCTACCTATTCTTTGTATGACATAATTTTACTTAGGCTAATTAATTTGTAAGTAAACCAAATTAACATTTTACTTACGTCCAAGCAAGAAACAGACATCTCCTAACTTTTCATTGTCAACTTAAAAAGGAAATCATTTTCTATGGTGTTATTATTGTTATTTTATCATTACAATTGAATGTCATATTGAATTTTTTAAAAGATCACAATATTGAATCTAAATTTCTTGTTGCTTCATTACATAGATTTTAGAGAATAATCGCTGAATTGTTTAAATTGCAGATCTCTCAGCTATTGATAATTTTGGTTCAAACAGGATATGTATAAAATGTAGGCTGTTTACAAGTCATTGCATCAATTTCATTTTCTCTTTTGTTTAACTAGGCTGCCCGTATGACTGAGGAGCTGCATCAAGAGCAGGAACATTGCATGCACCTGGAGAAGATAAAGAAAAACTTTGAGATTCAAATCAAGGATCTGCAGGTTAAACTAGAAGAAGCTGAACAACAAGCCCTCAAAGGTGGTCGACGCATCATCCAGAAACTGGAAACCAAGGTGAGAAGAGCAAGAAAATAGGAATGAATGAGGGTTGAATTACCATAGAAAATAGTTCAGCTTCAGAGTGTTATTTCATTGCATCATAACACCTGAGATATTAAAGGGAGAAATAAACCACAGACCATTGATTTATTAATCTAAATATAGAGGCCTAGATTTTCACTCGCAATTGGGGAACTTGAGTCAGGAAATCTCCCGGTTGCCGCACCCATCTCAGGAAAAAGTGTCCTCCCACCCAACCCAGCCAAAATAGGATCTGTCACAAATGGAGATGAGACATGGCCTGGACCGTCATTTTTCGCCGTTGACTGAATTGAGTCATCTTCTGGCATAAACCTAAATTATTGCTAAATTAGAACATATACGTGAGTAAAGGAAGATTTGTGTTGGATTAAAAACATCTCAGAATATTTCGTGAGTTAATATTGACCTGCTAGTTGGAATGGTTGATCTTACTGGCCCTTAGAAATGGCTGTCACATGTCTGGTTGTAATGTTTCTTAGATATCAGAAAGAGATTGGGACATCTGGAGGTCACGAAAGATGCTGTATCTAAGGTGCTGGCACAGTGGTTAGCACTGCTACCTCAGCGCCAGGGACCCAGGTTTAATTCTGGCCGCAGGTCACTGTCAGTGTGGAGTTTGCACGTTGTCCTCCAGGTGCTCTGGTTTCCTCTCACAGTCCAAAGATGTGCTGGTTAGGTTGATTGGCCGTGATAAATTAACCCTAATGTCAGGGGATTAGCAGGGTAAATATGTGAGGTTAAGGGGAACAGGGCTTGGGTGGGATTGTGGTCAGTGCAGACTTGATGGGCCAAATGGCCTCCTTCATTGTAGGGATTCAACAATAAATGCATATCGTCCATCCTATCTTTATCTTTTTTCTGGTCCACTGATCCTGAATTCTGATGGAAGTCCATGTTACTCCTCTCAACCGAGAAATTTCACATTTATTTAATATTTATTTCCCATGCTTTAGATTAAGGAGCTCGAGTCTGAGCTGGACTCAGAGCAGAAACGTCACGTTGAAACAGTGAAGAATCTGCGTAAGAACGAACGGCGGCTGAAGGAGCTGATCTTCCAGACTGAGGAAGATCACAAGACCAATCAGCGCATGCAGGAGCTGGTGGAGAAACTGCAGAACAAACTGAAGAGCTACAAGAGGCAGATTGAGGAGTCTGTAAGTGAACTCAACATTGTCCTTGCAATAAGTGTTTAAAGAAGAGGTCATTGAAAGCCATTATTCTGAATAAATCACTCTGGAAATTCCTCTCGAAATCCCTTTTTTCCAATAAAATCCACTTCTTCATCCATGTTTTAGATTACCCTCCCTTTCTTGTCTTGGTGCCATATTTTTCATTTTGTCCTCTGCGCCTATTACCTTCATTGGGAGCAGGGGTATGACCTTAGATGGCTTTTATGTGGTTCAGAATAATGCCAAAAATGTGGTTTTGAGTACCCCCTCCTCCAGGCTGAAGTAGATTTGGGACCCACCTCCTCGTCGTGCCCCTGAGAGTGGAAGGCAACGGCAAACCACCAATCACAAAAGCTGCCAAGAAAACAGCACATGGTGAAGCATCAACAGGCAATGAGCTTGGACATCAGAAGCTCTCGCCATCATTTGTTTCCTTTAAAGGACCGTAAAGAAAGTATCAGAAAACGGCGCAGAATAAAGTGTCCTCGGGGACCGACTGGTCTCTTGTTACAATGAGAGACCAGCAGAACAGCCACCCACCCCAAACCCTCCCGTCCCACCAGGAAATTTCAAGGCTATAATATTATTTGTATTTTCAGTGTCTAAGTTGGTTTGTAAAGAAGACTTCATACAGAACTTTACTCAATCTACTGGCCAAATTCCAAGCCCCACCTCCACAATATTACTTTCCAGTTGCCAAATAAATCAACTGTGAAAGATTATCCATTTAGTAATAGGGATGTTAGTTTTTCATCTCAATGTCAACCAATTTGGAGAACGTATTCTCCAACATTCAGCTGCTGGACTGTTACAGTTGTTCCTGATAGAAAGGACCTGGTGATGACAACCCCTTTCACAGTATTACTTTGCTTTCATCTCCACAGGAGGAACAGGCTAACCAGAGCCTGGCAAAATACAGGAAAACCGTGCACGAGCTGGATGATGCTGAAGAGAGAGCTGGCATGGCAGAATGTGCACTGAACAAACTTCGCACGCGGAACCGGGTTTCTGCAAGCAAAAGCTTCAGCACAGTCGAGGTCATCCAGGTGTCTTCCAAATCTGCCACTGAAGAGTAGAAGGATGCTTTCCCATCTCAGCTGGTAATTTTGACCTTTTTGATCGAAAACACATTCAAAAATTATTTTCTTTTTGTTTTTTTACTAGTTATTTGCTTCAGTATTTTTTCTGGCTAGTTTTAAGTTTTTTTAAAAAAAATGTATTTATTTGTGTCACAAGTCGGCTTACATTAACACTGCAATGAAGTTACTGTGAAAATCTCCGAATCGCCACACTCTGGTGCCTGTTCAGGTACACTGAGGGAGAATTTAGCACCTAACCAGCACATCTTTTGTCCAGTGAGAGGAAACCAGAGCACCCAGAAGAAACCCATGCAGACACATGGGATAATGTGCAGACTCCACACAGATAGTGACCCAAGCCGGGAATCAAACCCAGGTCCCTGGTGCTGTGAGGCAGTAGTGCTAACCATATCTTTGATGACAGCTTCTTCACAATTTCGTGGCAGTTTTAAATTATACATCTGTTTCAGTTGATCATTTTTTTCCTTGTATACCTACTCCCAAAACAGTGAAAGCATCTCTTTATATGTTTTCAAGGACTCATCCAATCAATTGCCTTCCACCTATATGATCTGAATGTATGCAATTAACAGATAACAGCCTCAAGTTGCAGCCATGCTCCATAACTTTCCTGACCATCAGCAGGTGTATAGACTAGAAAATCATGTCAGGCAACAGGACTTCACCTGATCTCATTCTTATCTGATACCCACATACACCTGCACGCAAGTTTCACAGGACATCAGTCCTGAATTAAGGACTCTGGCCAATTTTTCTCTAACCCAATCAAGGGTGACTGAGGCCATTTGAAGTACCTTTGTTGAATCCTGATTGAGATCAGCAAACCGAGCACAAACTGGAGATCAAACTGGGCAATTCATTCATCCAGTGAACATCTGGGTGGGGGGGATCAGCCCATATCAAAAATTCTTTTTGTTGGTAAAGCATTGATGTTAAAGTCATGGGGGAAAAGACCCAAAAGGGTTACTGGGGAAATGAGCTCTGACCTGTGAATATGAGGATTATCTCCTTGTCTATATTGAGTTAGCCCAGATAGTCGGCAATGCCTCTAAGGTGATACATCTATGGAATCTGAGCTCCTCCTTTCAGTCACTTTTCAAAGATCCCTGTTGGTCAACAGCACCTACAGACTAGATCAGGACTAAGGCACAGAACTTTCTGGGCAGTGATTTCTTGCATGGATGAAGAAACATGGGCCAGGATTCCCCCCAAAAAATTCGAAGTGTCGAATTCGTGGGAAAACTGGAGTAATTCACACTGTTTTTTTCCCAATGGGATTCATACTCGAATCTCCCACACTCTGTGCAATGCAGAGGCCACCAGCGTGAATATCATTATATTTCAGCGGGTGGGGCCTATTCCCACACATGAGGCTAAAACCAGCAGGCCTCGGCACGGTGGCCCCAAACTGTCAGTCTTCCTTTGCTGGCCAGCTTGATCACTGGTCAGCCTGGGATCCCCACAGTCTTCCCTCACAATCCCCTCCCCCATGGCCCGATCGCAGTCCCCCCTGGCTATTCCTGGGCCAGCCCCAAACAACCTCTCCCCATGTCCCGGACTGCCCAATCTCCGACCGCCCCTCCAGCAGTGATGATCCCCTCAACCCCTCCAGCAGTGATTGACCACCCCACACCTAGCCTGCCCCAATCGTTAGACTCCCTCCTGCCCCGAGCGGATCCCAATGCAGACCCCCACCCCCAAAGATTGCCCCCTAGGCCCCACCTCCAATAGGCCACATAGGCAGTATTGAGGTGCCCCCTGGGCATGGGCACTTTGCCCCCTGGGCAGTGCCAGGGGACACAGGCTGCCAGTACCGGGATGCCCATACCCAGGAGGCACCACCCCTCACCGCTTGACCCCTTGGGGGACCCCAACTGCATCCTCCTTCATTCCACAGGTCATCCCACTAGTTCCCTAAAAGTGGGGAGCCAGTGTAATCCCTGCAGGAGTGAAATAACCCTGGCGGGGTGAGAGAACTGAGTCCCGGGCCCACGAATAGCATTTAAATAGTATGTAAATTACTATTTAAATACTAGCCCCACCTCCCAGTTGATTTCCAGCACTGCGCAGATGGCAATGGAAATCCAGGCCTGGGAGATGCAAGCAAGACACTATGATTAGTCAGTAATTCCATTTTTGCTGTATCATTGCCTAGCAGGATGGTCGAACGTGGACGAAGGTATATGACCTTTGGTTTTTTTTTCATCCAGCAACGGCATATCCTGATCAAAGCTCCATAAAATTCACAACTCTAAGACTGAGGAAATCTACAAAATATAATTGTCAGAAATCTACCGCCTGCCCACTCCGGAATTGGAGCAGGCAAGGTGTGGACAATAGAAATGTCTGTTGACCTTGGGCAGGATTTTCTGGTCTCGGGTCAAGCGAAGCTGTAAAATTCCAGTTAATATGTACAGTAATAATATGTACAATTATGAAGTAAAGGAACGTAAGAGATTTCCATCAATCTTAAACTTGTTTAATTTACTTTCAGGGTTATGTGTGTCTTCCCTGACAGCTGTCAATCATTAATTGAAGGCGATATCTGCCAGAAAACCTTCCAGTCTTTTCGAGGAATATTGAGTTATTTATCATTGAAAAGTGCAGAAGTGAAACATCTCTCTATTTTTTACCAAATTGTTGAGCTAATTTGAAGTGGTCCATTGTCTTCCAACCTGCATAAAGTGAGCAAACATCTATGTTGGTAATGCTGACAGTTGGAAAGGAAGCTTGCTCCCTCAAGTCAAGGATAGAGTGTGCAATTTAATGTATAACCTGGCTGATTGTGTAAATACCCATGCACCCCAATTACCTGAATAAATGTATAGTGCAGTAATAAGCTCAATGCAGTTGTCTTTTGTGTTCATTCAATGGGAATTCAATTCATAGAAATTAAAATCATCTTTCAAATGTTGCTCTTGCCGACATTTGATGACATCTAAAACTGGATCATGGTACGGAAATAAAATGTGTTGCACTGTACATGCGAGGGGCCATAATGCAAGTCCAGTGAAGCTGCAATGAGAGCCTCTGCATACACCTGATGGTGCGTGAGTTTACAGGGCAACAGGTCAGCTAATTTAAATACTTTGACAGTACCTGTGTGCACTGTCTGGTATTTCAATAGGGAAGACTGAAAGTGCTTTACTGAGTTGAGGCCAAATGCAAATTGTTAAAGTGCTATATTGTACAGAAGGAACAAACATCCAATCAGAACACACTTACTTCACTCATTTTCTAAGCCCCTTGATGTAAATAAGAAAAATAATAAACCACACTGTCTTACCATGAGTCAGCGGTTGGGTAGTTCAATTTAGTTTATTTATTAGTAGGCTTACATTAATATTGCAATGAAGTTACTGTGAAAATCCCCTCATAATACTGGCTTTGATGAGTCAAATCTTGAAACAGACCAACATGTACATGAGTTTGGTCAGCATTAGTTTTATAATATGGTCTACTCCTACTCCCAAATTGCACACTTGTAACTGGTTTTCTAGGCCTCTCTCTCAAGCAGGTCAACCCTGACTGATTGACTTTGAACATCAAACTTTTGTCTCCAAGTAAGAATATATAAATGATAAGCATGCAATGCTGGGACTGGTCTTCCTTGATTTAAATAGACTTGGGGCAACATTAGATGAAGTCAAATAATGAGCGGAAGGTGTTTCCTTTTAATGCAACACTAATGTTTTATGTGTCAGGACAGCAGTCCTTTTCAGTGTCTTGTTTCAGTGAGAGGCTTTAGTGAACAAGTCTTAAGACGTCTGCCTTCTGAGACAGCCTCATGGCATAGTCACATGACTATGGAAGCCAGATATGTCAATAAGACAGTGACATTTCAAAATCGAAACACATAATTTTTTTTATAACCGTGATCATAGTGTGCAGCTAGCATTAAAAAACATGCTGCTGACTGTCTGCATGCTTTAGCAGGGACCACAAGTTTGTGTGAGGTTATTACCATATTAGCCTGTACTACTTAAAGCCAGTCTGCATCTCTTAAAGAGAAGGTGCATTTTGGCTTGATCACACGCTGGCAGTGGCTGGGGAAGAGGGTCCAAGCTGAAACAGCACTGAATAATGGGACACAGGATGGAAAATATGCTACAAAGTTCTCTGACACAGCATTAGAGGCCATGGTGTGGGAGTTGGATCAGAGAAGAGAGGTGCTCTATCCCAAGGAAGACCCTTGAGACAGACGTTACAAAGGCACTGGGAGCAGAAAGTCATCACTGCTAGCAGTTTTGCCTTGAATGCAGTGTCCGAAGAAGTTCAATAACAGTACACAAGAGGTCAAGGTCAGTGAATGTTTCTTCAAATAACATATGCTTTCAAAGAAAGCAGGAGCCTCAAACACTGCTCCAATTGCTATTTCCTACCTCCACTTCACTAACATTCCAACAATCTCCAACAACAATCATTCATAGCCCACATTCATAGTTTCCTCTCACCCTCACACACTGAACAGTGCTTCTAGCCTCAATTCCACATCTCTCAACGAGCACATGCTGTCAGCAATTCAACCATGACAGGCACATCACCCACATACTGCACCACACTCACTGACACGTATCCTTCTCACTTATCGGACAACATGGTGCAAAAGCAGAGGTAGCAGACACTCACCAAGGGAATGTATGACTGCATGTCTTTGCCTTGATAGAGAAGGTGGTGCTCATAATTACTGGAGCCATGACTGAGGCCATGGTGAATAAAAGAGCTGAAACTATCATATGTGATGGTCTGTTCATACCTATTCTTCCTCCTTACGTTCCATTGCTCCCTCATCCCACAATCTCTATTGACTCACAAGCTACAGGCAGCATAAGCATGCACCTCTTCCTTTCTCTCCTCTGCAAACTGCAACCTTACCCTTCTGCCTTTCCCTTTTCAGACACCCAAGGAGTGCAAACTGGCCAGGCAGTGGAGGAACAGCAAAAAGTGGAAGAGGAAGAAGACACTGATGATAAAGAAGTGCCGTTCTTCAGTCTTACACTCACAGCCATGAGCTGAGATACTGTCACTGCAGCCCAGCACTTGTCTTCCAATAGATTGCTACAATTTCTGAGGTGCCCACTTGGGGAAAGGCACCGAGTCAATGGAGAATGAACCTCCTGCCCTTTCTCAGGGTTACAGCATTCCCACCCCCCCCCCTACCTCACCTCACCAACCCAGACCAATTTCACTCCTCCAATGCCCTGTGGTTGCCGGTCAGTCAGCTAGCCCAGATTGCTGAACACATGCCGAGGTGGTGGAGTCGGAAGCTGGGTCCTCAAAATCCAGAGCTGCTTCAGGAAGGCCTCTGTGGCCACCTTCAGCTTTTGCTTGTGACAGTCAGCAGACTTCCATCAGCCATGCTGCACTACATAGGAGCACGAAGACAAGCGAAGACACTAAGAGAATGCACAAGGTGATAAATTGCCTTTTGTATGGAATATTGGATGATGTGACTGATAAAAGTGGTTTGAAATGGTTGTTCTGTGGTGGCTTTTATCTCATCATTATGGTGAAGCAATGCTGTCATAGACAATAAGAGATGGGGCATATGATTTAGGACTGAAGTAACTGATGAATAGGAGTTGCCTTACTGGTATCGCAGTTGGATGAACCAGTCATGGACAGCCTGGTCAGGAAAGTAGGTATATTGTTTGATACCCCCCCCTTTCTTCCTCCTCCTTTTCTTAGTCCTTGATCCTTCTTTTCTTTCTCCTCAACCCTTCCCTCCTCAGCTGAAGTCCTGGTGGCCAAGACTGTACTCTCACAAGAAGGTAAGGCTGTGTGGCATGCAGCAAAACATGAACTACACTCTGTTGAGTACTTCAGAAAGGTCCATGAAGCAAACCTGTTAAGGAGTCCAATTGGCTGTCTAATGACATTTCATGTGGCAGGATGGCTCTCGTCATATACATACTGCCCACGAAGGTTAGTGGGGTGAAAAGTGAGGACAAGGGAGACCTTATCTGAAAGGGAAGGGTGAGATGAGTGAAGTGGTGCTGCTGAGATATTCCATTTTGTTTCTGATTCTAGCACCCACAGTATTTTGCTTTTAAACAACTGACTTGAAATGAGTTGATGATCCTTTTAAATATGGCTGGGCATTCCTTGCTGATGCTGAACAACATGTCTAGCGGTGTGTGTGTGTATGAGTTTAAGAGTGGGTGCTAACTGGAGCATTGATGTTAAAAATGTCCCACTGGAATCACATCAGTGTTCACAATGACTATCACCAACTCTGCGTATTTCTTGCGCACATTCCTTGCAGCCATGCAAACAACCTCTCCAAAATGGCAGCCCATACAACCCACATCAGGAGTATGCAGGTGAAATGGATGCCATTTGGTATTAAAATGGCACTAAAAGAGGCAGCTGCTATGCAACTGGATTTTGTGGTGACTGAATTCTTTCACATTCTAACTTTTTAAACCTGTATCTTTTCCTAGTCCCTTTCTACCTTGGCAGCCACAGGAGTTAGACTTTTCAGTGTCTGTGTCTACTGACAGTTTCACAGACAGACAGAAGTCACAGTGTTGCTCATCGCAATTGATGAGTGGTATTTATTTGAAGTATCCAGTCAAGCTGCCCAGCTATTTATAATCTGGACCCTTAGAAGAACACCTTCCATTTAGTATACTTGCCACCCTTCGTCTTTTCTAAATAACCTGAGAGAATATATATTGGCTGGATATAGACTGGTTATATTGTAACAGTGATGCTTTAAAAAGTACTTTGTTGGTTGTAAAGAGTTTTGGAATAACCTGAGTTGTGAAAGGCACCACATACATGTATTTCTGTCCTTTTTTCTAATCACAGTTTTTCAGCATCAGAACTGTTTTCCCAAATTCGATGAAAATACTTTAAATAACACAATGTGGCCCACTAATTTAAATAAAATAGAGATGTCAATGAACATGTTATACTCAGTTCTTGTGCAGGCTTGGTGCACTGAAAGTGCTTCTGGAGCACGCTATCACAAAGCTTCAAACCTCAGGCTGTTGGCATGAATTATTAACTCCATGTTTTCCAAGATTATTTTCTGGATGATGCATTGCTTAGTATGGTGCTAACCCACACAAATTAGAAAGGACAGTGGTTCCAACCCAAGCCTGCACTAAATTAGCTGAGCTCAGGCAGGCAGCAGTGCAGGCAACACAATCAGCCTCAAGGGCAAATACCACACAATCATAAAAAAGCTCCAGCGCAAGAGTCCATTCAGCTAGCATTGCCTCTGAGCAACCAGAATTCTTGCTTCTGTATGCTACTCCAATGGCACTGTGAGGAAGTGTCAATGTTTAAGATGCCATATGAGGCCAGGATTGGGCTGGGTTATGATGCCCCTCCATGAGGAACAGCCAGGAGGAACTTGGCACTTAGGCCCATGCTGAAGAAATGACTAATTAATGAGTAATTGAAGAAATGAGCTTCTGGAGAACTGCTGACATTCATGGGCCCTGTCATGAATCAGTTCATTCAGGAAGCCAGGGAGAATAACCAAGAACTTGCATGTTTCAAAATTAATGTTTTGTGCTAACTAGCCAAGAATTAATTTTAAAAATAAGAAATCCCTATTGAATAAATGGTGACAAATCATATTTTAGTTTCCTAACCAGGAAGGAAAATCTAACCAAGACAAATATTTATTAATGTACACCTAGTAATTTATCAGTGTCCCACAGCTCTGGCCTTTGCTGATATATTATACATTTCTGACATTTATATGAACTAATATATGAGCTGTGCATGAGGCAATGCACTGTGCAGAAACCAATCTATCTTTTATTCATGCATAAGACATGTAATTTAGCTGCATAAATCTAGTGCCTAATAGAAACATTTCACACCAGTGAAAATAAAGTAAAAATTCCATTAATTCAAAATGTCATTTAAGAATCTCCATTGTGCAGAATTCCAGAAAAGTATGAAACTTCGGATCAAAAGTATGTGCAGAAGAAATTTGGATGATGTTATCCTGGAACATTTCTCAGTTAGGGATCCTTTATATACTTTGCCAGAAGTTTTCTGTAAATCCTCACTGATGCAAGGGCAAGAGTCTTGCACTGATTTCTCCTGAGGAAATTCTTATGTCCATCTCAAGCAGAGTTAGAATGGTTTCATTTCTCCATGAACACATTTAGAGTTGTTTGTGCTGATACTGAGTTAGATTTACCAAAATCCTGCTCAGCTCATTCACCCAGCCCAGACATTGTCCTGTGTGGGAGACCAGACGGCATGAGATTCCTTGACCTACTGAATGGGCATAAATTTACACCCAAAAATTTAGGCACAGTCCAAATCTGCATAATTGGGATTGTTGGAGTTTGGGAGCCACCTTTTTCTTTATTGAGACCGATATTCTACTGAACTAATACTATTATCAATCTCAGAAAGACAAACATTGCCAGGGAAGGCACCCATTCCCCTGCACACATTCACAAAGTCGAGGTCACGGAACTAGCCTTCCTAATGCTCAACCTAATAATAGGGAAAGGAGGAGAATCAGCAGAAGGAATAGGTTCTGAGGCACCATAGCTGAAAGCAGTCAAACACCTTTTCTGCATTCACACTGTTGCCCACGTTGGTCATGCTATGTTTGCATCTATTTTCTGTATTTCATGTTTCTGGGTGGGCAATCACGATTCTGCTGGTGGCCAGACCAGCACAGAAACCAGTGTAAACTTCAGCATAATTTCAATGTGAATGAGATTGGAAAATTCTGGCTTTTTCCCCCCTCTTTATACGGATCTGACTCCATGTATGGACCAAATGAACTTTGACTTCATTTATTATTGTCACATGTATTAGTGTATAGTGAGAAGTATTGTTTCTTGCACACTGTACGACAAAGTATGCTGTTCATAGAGACGGAAAGAAGAGGATGTAAAATGCAGTATTACAGTCATAGCCAGGATGTAGAGAAATATCAACTTAATGCAAAGTAGGTCCATGATGGCAGCAGGGAAGAAACTGTTATTGAGTCAGTTGGTATGTGACCTCAGACTTTTGTATTTGTTTTCCGATGGAAGAAGGTAGAAGACAGTGTGCCCAGGGTGAGTGGGGTCCTTAATTATGCTGGCTGCGGGAAGTGTAGACAGACTCAGTGGATGCGAGGTTGGTTTGCATGATGGATTGTAATTGTAATTTGCATGATCGATTGCAAATCCTCCTGGTTTTTCCAAAATAATAAAATGCCTTTATCTATCTGACTGAATGCAAAGTCAATGGGTGCTACCTTACTGGCTCACTGCCCCAGTTGATTGGCACAGCAAGTGAGAGCAAAAATCCGATTTTGCGCTGTTGCATAGGATTGACTGCATTTCAATCCTATTGGCGTGGTGGTTTCTAGCCTTCTGCCTTTGCTGGCATGACGTCAATTCAGCGAGAATCATTGCTTGTTTCTATTAGCGAAGACCAGATGTGAAGGCCACGCTGGGAGAATTAGAGGCCAGGTGGTCGGGAGCATGGTCAGGCAGTACCCATCGGGCAGTGTCCAAACTGACAAAGTGTGGGAAAATTACAGTGCCAAACCTGTCCAAAAAACAGATGTGGAACACACCTGTTTTCAGACTTTAATGACCCTTTATTGGGAAAATTCTGCCCATAGAATTCCTTTCCTATTTAACAGTTTGAATCAGATATGGGCAATCCCAACATTACAGTTTTCTACACTTGTCGTGGAAGCAATGTGGGGTTGGATAGATACAGTAAGAAGTCTGACAACACCAGGTTCACAGGTTGGACAGATCTCAATGATCCTGCCTGAAATCAGGCCGGGTACCAGTAGACACTGGGGAAAGATGGGTGAGCAAGGCCCATCATCAGATTTTTATTGAAGGTCAGCACTGTCTGCTGCACGTTGTGTCGCTGTGCTGTAGAATGTGAGGTTGCTATGCAGTAGGGCAAAGAAGGGATCCAAAGTTCACCAGTGCCGGAGGAAGAGGTTGGGGAAGTGGAAGGCGATGGAGCAGATAGATGCGCAGACATAAACTTTTCCAAAGCTGAGCAGTTATCAGCCTTTGTTCCGTTCCTCCTTTCATTCATGAACAGATCAGCAGCAATTGTGGCAGAGAATCAGACTTTACTTGGAGAGCAGCAAACACCAGTGGTGGTGAGTACATTGGAGAAAGATACATTTGGGAAGGGAGGCATTGTGGAAAAGACACAGACTGCGGGGGGCCAAGGAAGAAGGAGCGGCTGCGTGGGACATAAGGGAAGGAGAGACTGCAGAGCCATGGGGAAAGGAGACACAATGAGGACCTGGCACTGAGATGCTGCAGAGTCACAAGTGATAGAAGAGGCTGTGGTGTGCGTGAGAGTGAGTGAGTGTATGTGTGAGAGAGAAAGTGAATCTATGTGTTAGACTGAGTGAGTGATTGTGTGAGAGAGTGTGAGAGTTTCAGAGAGCGTGACTGAGTGTGTGTGAGAACAAATGAGTGGCCGCAATCTTACAGCCTTGTCTCACCTGACTTTCGGTGAGATGATAAGATGGTAAGATCAGGCACGAGTCAAAAAATCAGATTTGCACCCGGTTTTTCATCCCCCTCCCGTCACTGTTTTGCCAGCAAAATTGACTCTGTGCCCTGGAGATTATTGTCAGGCTCACTGACCTCTATCACCTCACCAGCTGAGGTTCTTCCTGAATCACAGAGGCGGCATGGTGACACAGTGGTTCGCACTGCTGCCTCACAGCGCTAGGGACTGGGTTCAATTCCCGGCTTGGGTCACTGTCTGTGTGAAGTCTGCACATTTTCCCTGTGTCTGCATGGATTTCCTCTGGGTGCTCCAGTTTCCTCCTGCAGTCCAAAAGACTTGTTGATTAGGTGCATTGGCCATGCTAAATTCTCCCAGAGCTTGACGGCTGAAAGATTTTCACAGTGACTTCATTGCATTGTTAATGTAAGCCGACTTGTGACACGAATAAATAAATGTTTAACTTTAAAAAGTATCGTGATCAGATGTGATGGCCTTCCCAGGAGCATCAGAGGCCATTGAAGCCCCTGGATGGTCAAGGGCAGGAATGGGCAGTGCCATGGGCCAGAAGGGCAAGGGGGCAATTCTTCTGAGGTAGGGAGCAAGGGAAGGGGAACTTTGAAGTGGGGGTGGGAGCGATGGCATGAGAGAAAACCTTTAAGAGTGGGGTGCAATCAGCGAGGGAGTGGCAATGTCTGTGGAGGAGTGTCCCGGTTTCTGTGGGGAGGGATGTTGGGGGAGGGGATCTTGGCAGGAGATCTCTTAGTACACTTGGAAATCAGGGCACCTGCACAATGGCACCTCTAGGGCTCAGCAGCCGGCTTCCCTCTGCTGCCACTCTGCGTGAGAGATTGGTGGTGGGGGAAGAAGGAGGATCGGTCCGGGTGGGTGGGAGGGTCCATCAATCCGGGCAGGCTAGGGACCTGCAGGGACAATTGGTCCAGGCAGGTGCAGGAGTCACAGGGATTGGTCATCCAGGTGCATAGGGTGTTCACGGATGTCAATCGGTCCAGCTGGGTGGGGGAGTCGTAATAGGCCATGGGCTCCTGCAGTAGCTGGAATGGGAGGCCTGCTTTAAGTATGGATCGTGGCTGAGAGCAGTTGAGGCTGAGTGACAGCTCAGTGACAGCGCAATGACGCCCTCTGCTGCTCTCAGCTAGTGTTTGGGCGATTAGACTCTGCCCCTCCCCTACAGACAAGGAACGGTTCTTGAGGCTTTTTCATGCACTGAGTGCATAAAATCGCAGATTTAGACTCACCCAAAAAACAGATCAGAAACTCTCCCATTTTCGCACACATCATGGACACATACCAACAGATATTCACACCCATTCACAGAGCGGGTGAGGGTGAGTGAGTGAGCATCCTGAGACTGGGAATGAACCAAAAACACACACTCTGACCATCTCACAATCCAATGGTCATCTTCATTAATTTTTTAAATTATCAACTTATTGCTTTGACTTTGCTTTATTTTTGCTCAGTAAGTTGATTCTTCTCTGAATGCTCAACTTGTTTTTCAAATTCATGTATTCTTCTGAAATTTGCTCATCGATCCCTTGAGTCAGAAAAAAATGGACATGAGGCTGTCCATGCAAAAAGGTTGGACAAGCCTTCCATAGATTCTTGAGTTATGGCAAGTCAGTGATTTCCTGATGTAACAAGGGGCTTGCTCCAGCCCCAGCCCTCCACTCAGCAACAAATGAAGGTTAGCTTCATTTCTTGTATAATTAACTGGTGGGCTATCTGGGAAGCTGTTCCGACACAGTTGAGAGGGGATACATATTGCTGCCGGCACCCATTTCCACTGGAATTTAGTGCCTTTTAGAACAGATATAACTTTGACTTACATAACTTACAAACCAACTCCACCCTCTCAATTCTTGAGCCATGTTTGTTCCCAAAAACAGACAGAATTATGGGTCACTAGTATGTGTAAGATTGTTTTGCATTTGTAACAAAGCTGAAGGTGTATTTTGATAAATTCCAGCTACATGTTATGTAAATTCTACTGGTTTTCTGAACGTAGATAGCAGTAATTTCAAAATAAAACCAAGGATGCCAACTCTCAAGACATTTACTCGTGTGATATCTGATCACACAACACCTGCCCACACTTATAAATGTTACTGTAAAAACAGAGTCTCTTTTAGTTGTATCTCTGTCAATGATTTTGAGGCATTCATTGTCAGACGAGATGTTTGAGAACCAGAAGGCCTCCCACATGTAGATGGAACAAGTGTAGTGGCCCATTAGTTGGAGATTTGGAGAAACAGCCTTGCTTACAGCACAATAAGAATATCATGAGGAGTTAGTGCCGTAACTGTTTTTGAAGTTCAGAAGGAACTAGAAAGTTGGCACCACCATAATAGTGTTGAGGTAATCACAAATCAGGAAATTGATGCATTCACCCTCAATTTTGGGAAAATTCCAGACAATCCCCCAGGCAAGATGAACAACCTTAAGTATGACATTCGTCCAAGGACTGTAATGGAATATCTCTGTGATTAGATCTGAGAAAGATTTTATAATGCTCTGAAGTTGCAGATATCTGAATGTGAAGCAGCCTTAAAGTAACAGCACCTCCTTCGTCTACAGCTGCACAAGTTTGGAAGCTGACCTTTCTTTGTGCAGCTCTGGCAGACTGGTGCCTTTGGAACGTGAGTCTGGCAAAGGATTTTTTGAAAAATGAACACACTTTGGTGTACTTTTTATGAATGAAGTACTTGAGAAGGGAAGACTGACAGACTAATAGGATGTCCACCTTAAACTTAAGACTTAAGACAACTTAAAGACTCAAACAGAATAAAATGGTTGGGTAGGGGCAGTAAGGCCTACAACATAAATACACACAGAGGTCTCGCTAATTGACTGGCTAGGTTCACATATCTTTAATCAGATACTATAAATCTTACACAGCTTTTCCTCGCCATAAAAAGTAATTACGGGATAATATGAAATAAAGCAGTTTCTCATGCCCCTTAACTCAATAACCTGAGAAAGAGAAATATAACCTGCCTTTATTGTGATGTTAATTTTTTTTTAAATAAGACTCAAGTGGAAAAGACAACTTCTGTTCACAATGATGACAATGTGAAGATTATTTATTGAATAACTTGCGCAGTGCAATTATTCACCACTCAATCATTTTTGTCACAATAATATTATTGTATTTTATAGAGTGATCATCTGACACAAAGGTCTGCAATTTATCACAGCATTATTGTTAATATTTTACACATTGCAGATATATGCCAATACACGTTTCTTCTTTTGAACTCTACAGATGTACTGCTTTCCTATAATTTTTGAAAAAATTATTTTTCTAAAAGATGATCTCCTGGGAGGTTGAAGTGATTTTAACTTTCAAGATTTGAATGAGTTCTCAGAACATTACGAGAATTTTCCGACAGAAATATTAAACATGAACAACATAAGAACTGAATGATTTCAAAAATATAAACATCAATATGAAATGCAGTTAAAATTATGGGACTTAATCTGAAAACTGACTGGGAAATCTCACATATTACACTCAGAATAATGGAGCACTAGATGCCAATCAAACCAGTTTCACAGAACTATCCAATTAGTTCCACTGTCTCTTTCCCCATAGTCATGATGTGGGTATGCCGGCGTTGGACTGGCGTAAACACAGTAAAAAGTCTGACAACACCAGGTTTTAGTCCAACCTATTTATTTGATAATATACTCACAAGCTTTCGAGGGACACCCTCGAGTGTCCCTCGAAAGCTTGTGAGTATATTATCAAATAAATAGGTTGGACTAAAACCTGGTGTTGTCAGACTTTTTACTGTCTTTCCCCATAGCCCAGCTATTATTTTCCTCTTCAAGTGTTTATCCAAATTACGTTTTAAAAATGAAAGCACATTATTGCAGATGCTGGAATCTGAAACAAAACCAGAAAATGCTAGAAAATCTCAGCAGGTCAGACAGCATCTGTGGAAAGAGAACAGAGCTAACGTTTCAACTTTGGATGATTCTTCGTCAGAATTTTGAGCTTGCACCAATTACCTAAAGTCAAAGTCCTTTAGCAATCAACCTCCCACTCTCAATGGAAACAGTTTGTCGTATTTACTTGATCAAAAGGCTTTATAATTTTGAACACCTTTATTAAATGCCCCCTTAATTTCTCTGCCCTGAGGAGAACATTCCCAGTTTCTCTTCATATAACTGAAATTCCTCAACCCTGGTTTCATCTTGGTAAATCTCCAAGACTTTGACATCTTTCCTAAAGTGTTACTCTGAATTGGATATAATACTTCAGCTGATGCCTACCTGACCAATGACTTGTCACACAACTATTGCTACTAACCCCCAAAAAACTGGGATTGAAATGGGCTGAAATCATTTTTAACCCGAGAATAAGGGTTATATCTCAATTCTGCCCATATTCAGTTTCTCTTGAACATTTAATTTCTGTTTGGAGGAGGCTATGGGTAGACCTTCCACCCACAAACCCCTTCCCCTGCCCACCATCAACTGATGTGAAGCATGGGTGGGGGATGGTGCGTGGTCAGTGGGGGTGGGGAGAGGAATTCCTGAGAATCACCTGGATATTCCTTCCTTAAGATTCACAGGGCAGGATACGCAAATGACTCTCACCCCCAGAATTGAAGGGGTGGTGGGGGGGGGGGGTGGTTTCTTGCTTAAGGCATTGGGGAGCAAGAGATACCCTCAGCAACACATACATCAACAAAATGAAGGTGCAAAAAATTCAAGGCCGTTGTTTATATGACAAGTTATATGTAAAGCAAAATGAAATTGACTGGCAATGTTTCCTAAAATGGAGCAGGAATGAGGCTCTGCTGTCTGGCTGTCAATGGCGTCATCCACTCTAATACACACTGGTCAGTAATGAACTGCAGTCGAAAACAGATGTCCCATGCAAAGCTGCTCTAGCAGTGGCCACTGCTGCCAAGCTGCACCACCCTTCTATGATTCTATGATCAGTTGGTGTTTGACTGCAACATGTAGAGAAAGACGCAAGAGTGACAGAAGTGGCAGGAGGAGGAAATAAAACATTAAGTGCGTCTCTACCCAATGAATAGCACTGAAAAGAGAGAGGGAGCAAGAAGGGGTGCGTTTTGGAAAAAGAGAGAAATTGTGAATTCAAATTTTGTCCAGTACCATATTTATACAGTAAGTATATTTTTAAAATAATGCTTCTTCAAGGTACATTCATGACTCATTAGATAGCAAAGCAAGACATAACTATACGCAGCAAGACCTGGACAACTTCCAGGCTTTGGCTGAATAATAGTAAGTTATATCTGTGCCACACGAGTGCCAGTCAATAATTCCCTCTAACAAGAATAAATATTTCCCCTTGATATTCATTCGCATTACTATCACTGAATTCCCCTACCATCAACATTCTGGGAATTACCACTGACCAGAAACTTAATTGGACCAGCTATATAAATACTGTGGCTACAGGGTGGAGACTGAAATTCTGAAGCGACTGACTCATCTTCTGACTCCCCACTATCTCCAAGGCACAATTCAGGAGTGTGATGGAACATTCTCCACTTGTCTGGATGAGTGCAGCTCCAACATCACTCAAGAATGTTGACTCTATCCAGGGCATAGCAGCTCACCTTGATCAACTACCATCTTAAACATTCATGTCTTTCACCATTAATTAACAGTGGCAGCAGTGTGTACCATATGCAAGATGCACTGTAGCAACTCCCCAAAGACTCCTTTGATGGCACTTTCGAAACCTGCGATCTCCACCATCCCAAAGGACAAGGGAAGGAGATGCATGGGAACACACCACCTGCAGGTTCTCCTCCAAGCCACACACCACCCTGACTTGGAACTTGATCGTCTGTCCTTAACTGCCATTGGGTCTATATCTTGGAACTCCTTTCCTAACAGGAACGTGCGTGTACCTACACCATATGAACTGCAGCAGTTCAGGAGGGCAGCTCACGCTCTCAAGGGATGAGCAACAAATGCTGGACTTACTAATGACAGCCACTTACCAATGGGTTTTATAAACTAGAAAATTGACAGGATTATTTTGTGAGATCTCTTTTGGTCAGTCAGCGGGTGAGGAAAACAAAGTTCTCTGCCAAAATGGAAAGACTGAAGGACAACAGTCAAGTGTGTAAAATTAAAATAATAATAAATATATATATTTAATTGCTTTAATTTTTTTGTACATCACTTTTTTAAGCTTGAAAATATACAGGAGGATAAAACTTATCGATTGGAATTTACAGTTACTTGTGACAATTGCACTATAGAAAGGTTAAGCGGGGAAGTGTTCTTACCGAGAAGAAAAAGGGTCCATTCGTCATGGAAAATAGTGACACAATGGATTCCATCACAATTTCATTGCACACTCCTGCAAGTATAAAATAAACATGTCAATGGTTTTCAGTAAATTTTGATACCCTGAAGCTGTGTATTTTTGTAACCTTTTTCTTTTTTGCTGGCTCTAGACGGAGTGCAGAAAAGGTTTATCAGACTGATTCCTGGAACGATGGGATTGATGTATGTGGAGAGATTGAGTCAGTTAAGATTGTAGTCACTGGAGTTTAGAAGAATTGATTTATGGATAAACATATGGATGATTGGAAGAGTGTAGGTTAGATGGGCTTTAGATTGATTTCACAGGTCGGCGCAACATCGAGGGCTGAAGGGCCTGTATTGCGCTGTAATGTTCTAGGTTCTGTGAATGAGTGGTGGGAGGGATCCTATAGGAACCTACAAAATTCTAACAGGACAAGACAGGGTAGATACAGGAAGGATGTCCCCGATGGTGGTGTGTCCAGAACTAGGAATCAGAGTCTGAGGAGACAGGGTAAACCATTTAGGACAGAGATGAGGAGAAATGTATTTACCCAGAGTGGTCAGCCAATAGAATTTGCTACCACAGAAAGTAGTTGAGGCCAAAGCATTGAGGATGCGATCTTATGACCCCATCCCGCCCAGCTTTCGGCAAGGCAAGGTGGTAAGATCAGCTGGGGGGGAGGGGTGGTGGGGGGAAATCAGATTCATCCACAGTTTTTTTGCCTCCCCCAATTGTACCAGCATTGTTTTGCTGGTAAAATCAGCTTTGCACCCAGAATTAATTGTCACTTTAAACCCACATTCCTGCCTATCCTGATAACCTTTCAATCTCGTTCTGCATTAAAGATAAGGATAAGGATTGATCTAGTTCTGCATTAAAAATATTCAAAGATTCTCTTTCACTGCCTCTTGTGGAAGAGATTTCCAGAGAGTCACAATACTGAGAAAAAAATTCTCATCTCTGTCTTAAGTGAGTGACCCCTGATTAAACAGTGACTGCTAGTGCTAGATATTCCAACAAGAGGACACATCCTCTCCACATCACACTGTGAATACTCTTCAGTGTCTTAAATGTTTTGAGCCTCTTTGGTGGAGCCCGTCACCAAAATATCATCCAGGTCATACTGGATGCCTCCGTAAGCCACTCAATAGTTGATCCAATGCCTTCTGGAAAAGGACTGGTGCTGATATGATGCAAAAGGTAAGACACTACTAGTGGAAAGATCCCACTGAGTTACTATCATCAGAGGTGGTTGGGACTCTTCTGCGACTCTCATTTAGAGATCGGCCTGTGACAAGTTCATCTACGAAAATTTCTTCCCCCCTGCCAATTCACTAAAGAGGTCCTCAATGAGAAGAAATGGGTATTGGTCCGCAAACAGTGTTGGGTTGACGGTGACTTTGAAGTTCAGATTCTAAGCAGGCCATTTGTTTTGAAACTTGGAACAATTGGGGTGACCCATTCACAAGTGGTTATTGGTTCCAGTGCCCCCATGTTCACCAGCTATTCTAGTTCTGCCTCTGCTTTCGGCTGGATGGCCTACAGTACTGGTTGCGCCTTCAGACTCCCTGGACAAATCTCTGGCTTCAGGTGAATTTTAGTGTTGACCTCTTTCATCTCCCCTCGAACATGGCTTGTAGACTTGTTCTCAGGTCTGCCAGCCTATTCACTGCACCCCAATTTAATTACAATTTCTGCAACCAAGAGCATCCAAACAAAGCAGGATAGTTGTTCCTGATTATGTACAATGGTAACTCTGCACATTGATTCCTCAGTTCTACCTTCACATTTCCTTTCAGTGGTACCATTTATTCTGTGCAGGTATGTAAAATAATCTTGGCATGCTTCAATGCCAGTGTTTTATCTTTATACAGAATAAGCAATCAGTGGCACTGCTGCCCCTGTATTCACCTCCATATTAACTGTCTTCCCTTCCATCTTGGGAAGGACCCACGACCAATTGGCTGAGGTTAAGTTGAAATTCTGTAGATTTAGGCTCTTCTGCATCCTCTACAGATTCAGCCGATTCCCTGTCCCCTTCCGGGCTGGCGACATGCAAGTTATACCTTGTCCTTAGGTTAGTCTCTCTGACTCCCCCTTTCCTCTCTCAGTTGTGCCCTACAATTTCGGGCAATATGCCCCACCTGCTTACATCTATGGCACTGAACTTCACGAGTCAGGCTTGTTGACTCTTTGGGGCCATTCTGCACTTCAGTTACTTTGTATGCTCAGGCACCGACACCCTTCATTTGCAGCCAGTTCCATCGTGATTGCTATTTCAAAGGATAATTTAAAGTTTAGGACCTTTCTCATTAAATGTTTTCGTTAGATAACTCCATTACAGAGGCCACAAGCTAAATAATCCCAAAAAGCATCTTGAAGAAACCCACTAAATTCGCAGTGTTCGACCAATTTTTTATAAAATGGCCACAGATGAAGTGCTGGGCTCTCCTTCCATCTGAACCCTGTTATAAAACTGAAAACGTTCCGCTATCACTGGTGGCTTGGGTGCAAAATGGTTCCCTCACACCTCACACCATTCCCCAAGGTCTTTCTCCATAAGCTTTTCTGGCTACACCAGATTTCTAAGCGTAGTGAATACCTTACTCCCTCTGGTGCTGAGAAAGACCACTACCAGAAGGTCTTCATCCACTTTATTAGCTTTTAAATATGAATGAAAATGCTCTGTATCTAACATCCATCTCTCCATTTCTTCATTGAATGGCCCCGTTGTTCTGAATTTCTGCCATTTTCACATCTTGCTGGCAGAAACTTTTCCCAGCACTTGCGTTTCAATAGCCCCTCAAAGCCCAAGTCCCCTCATTTCATGTTCTTCACGCGAGCCACACCCTCACCAACCATGCTCTCACTATCCTTCCTATCAAATGCAGCCCGACTCCCCTCACAATTGCTTTCTCACAATCATCTCAGTGCTCCCAGCGTAGAACTCCCTCTCTTATTCTGGCCATTGACTGTGGTCCGAGTCGTTTGCCTTTGGTCCATTTTCCAGCAAGTACCTTTCTCTAAAGGTGTTGAATGCAGCCTGTGTTGCCTAGCAACCTCTTTCCTCAATGCCTAGGCCACTTCCCTGCGAGTTTATCCCAGCACCTCATCAATTCATGCCATTCTCAAAATCTTCTTTCTTCTGAAAAACCGGCAGTAACAAGCAGTCTGTGGGCTGTGTCTCAGCCTTGTCGCCAGGTCCAATTATGGACTATAAAGAAACCGTGAGGTAAATGGGTGTAAAACAAACAACAGTTTACCCAATGTAACAGTAGCACAGTCAGTACAAAATTGACCTAGCACACTCCACCCTTTATGCCCTGGGTCATCGAAACCACACTCTTAAAGGGGCGTATACCCAACTATGTACATAGCAACTTTCTAATAGCTTTCCTAATTACTTGCTGTACCTATACACGAGCCTTTTATGATTCATGCACCAGGGCACCCAGATTCCTCTGCACTCTACAGTTGCTCACCATTCAGATAATAAGCTTTTTTTTATTCTTCCTGCCGAAGTGGACAGTTTCACATTTGCATTTGGAAAGGAGAAGGAGGGAAAGGGCGGGAGCATGGATGGTGCAGATAGAGCAACAAGAAGAGGGTGAGGAGTGGAGAAAAGGAGAGGGCAGGGAGAGGACTGATATGGTGGTGTGGTGGGGGAGACAGAGAGAGCAGCAGAAGGGAGTAGGGACTGTGGTTAGAAAGGGGGAAGCTGTAGGGAGAGGGTGGAGCGGGAAGTAGTGGGCAGGTGATTAGGGGTGGGTGGGGGGAGCAGGGTTGTGGAGGGGAAGGGTGGGGGCTGGAGGTTGGGAAATGAGAAGGGAAGAGAAAGCGAGGAGCTGGGGTGGATGCAGAGATGGGTGAAATTAGTTGGGGGAGGAATAGTTTGTGGGGGAGGGGCAATTGGAAGGGCAGGGGCAGTTGGTAGAAGGGATGGGCATTAGGTGGGAGTTGGTGAGGAGGGAGAGAGCAGTTGGCCATGGGGATGGGGCAGTTGGGGGAGGGAAGGGGCATTGGGTGGGGGTTGGTGGGGAAGGAGAAGCTGATAGGGGTAAAGATCATTTGACTATGGGTGAGGGCTGTTGGTCAGGGGATGGGGCAGTTGGCAGAGGAGAGGGACATTGTACAGGGAACAGGAAGTCACTGGTGGTAGAGAGCAGTTGGCCATGGGATGGAGGCTGTTGGCGATGGCGTTGGGGCAGTTGGTCGGGGGATGGGGCACTTTGATTTAATTATCGCGTGTATTACTATACAGTAAAAAGTATTGTTTCTTGCGCACTATGCAGAGAAAGCATAACTTTCATAGAGAAGAAAACGAGAGAGAATGTAGTGTTACAGTCATAACTTGGGTGTAGAGAAAGATCAACTTAATGTGAGGTTGGTCCATTCAAAAGTCTGATGGCAGTAAGGAAGAAGCTGTTCTTGAGTCAGTTGGTGCTGAGTCAGACTTTTGTATCTGTTTCCTGAATGAAGCTGGAGGAAGACAGTAAGTCTAGGGTGCGTGGGGTGCTTAATCATGCTGACTGCTTTGCTGAGGCAGCAGGAAGTGTAGACAGAGTCAATGGATGGGAAGCTAGTTTGCATGATGGATTGGACTACATTCATGACCTTCTGTAGTTCCTTGCGGTCTTGGGTGGAGCAGGAGCCATACCAAGCTGTGATACAACCAAAAAGAATGTTTTCTACAGTACACCTGTAAAAGTTAGTGACAGTCATAGCTGACATGCCAAATTTGATGGCCAGGGGATGGGGCAGTTGGTCAGGGAGTGGGGGCAGTTGGTCGGAGGATGAGCAGTTGGCCAGGGGATGGGGCAGTTGGTCGGAGGATGAGCAGTTGGTCGGAGGATGAGCAGTTGGCCAGGGGATGGGGCAGTTGGTCGTGGCAGCGGGAGGAGTTGTCGGGGAGAGGGACAGTTGGTTGCCGGGTGGAGCCATAAAAGGGGTGGGGCCAAAAAGGGGCGGGGCCGGGTCTCCTGTCACCACAATCCTCCGCGCGCTGCGTCTGACGGCAGACGCTGCTGTGGTGACGTTGTGTGCGTCAGTTCCGGTGTTTGGAGGCCCGGGGCCTGGGCTGCGGATCGCCATGGGGGAGCAGGCTGCGGGAAGGCGATTCCACACACTAACAACTCTGTAGAAAACACCTTCCAGCACCGCCTTCAGCGCCGACTGACATACCACGGGAAGGAGGGAGGAGCCGCTGCCGGATCCGCACTCAGAGTTGGTGAGAGACCCGAGAAACAAGCCTGTGCTGTCTGGAGATTAGGCCCGTTCTCACTGGGGCAGTGACAGGGGACCCACAGCCTCCCGGTGACCCCCAAACCGTTACTGTGTCCCCCCAAACTCCATCGCAGTCTGTGCTCCCCAGACCCCATCACAGCCTCGCTGTGCCCCCCCCAGACCCCATCGCAGTCTCTCTGTGCCCCCCCCAGACCCCATCGCAGCCTCGCTGTGCCCCCCCCAGACCCCATCGCAGCCTCGCTGTGCCCCCCCCAGACCCCATCGCAGCCTCGCTGTGCCCCCCCCAGACCCCATCGCAGCCTCGCTGTGCCCCCCCCAGACCCCATCGCAGCCTCGCTGTGCCCCCCCCAGACCCCATCACAGCCTCACTGTGCCCCCCCCAGACCCCATCACAGCCTCACTGTGCCCCCCCCAGACCCCATCGCAGCCTCGCTGTGCCCCCCCCCAGACCCCATCACGGCCTCGCTGTGCCCCCCCCAGACCCCATCACGGCCTCGCTGTGCCCCCCACTAAACCCCTTCACGGCCTCGCTGTGCCCCCCGCTAAACCCCTTCACGGCCTCGCTGTGCCCCCCGCTAAACCCCTTCACGGCCTCGCTGTGCCCCCCGCTAAACCCCTTCACGGCCTTGCTGTGCCCCCCGCTAAACCCCTTCACGGCCTCGCTGTGCCCCCCGCTAAACCCCTTCACGGCCTCGCTGTGCCCCCCGCTAAACCCCTTCACGGCCTCGCTGTGCCCCCCGCTAAACCCCTTCACGGCCTCGCTGTGCCCCCCGCTAAACCCCTTCACGGCCTCGCTGTGCCCCCCGCTAAACCCCTTCACGGCCTCGCTGTGCCCCCCGCTAAACCCCTTCACGGCCTCGCTGTGCCCCCCGCTAAACCCCTTCACGGCCTCGCTGTGCCCCCCGCTAAACCCCTTCACGGCCTCGCTGTGCCCCCCGCTAAACCCCTTCACGGCCTCGCTGTGCCCCCCGCTAAACCCCTTCACGGCCTCGCTGTGCCCCCCGCTAAACCCCTTCACGGCCTCGCTGTGCCCCCCGCTAAACCCCTTCACGGCCTCGCTGTGCCCCCCGCTAAACCCCTTCACGGCCTCGCTGTGCCCCCCGCTAAACCCCTTCAAGGCCTCGCTGTGCCCCCCGCTAAACCCCTTCACGGCCTCGCTGTGCCCCCCGCTAAACCCCTTCACGGCCTCGCTGTGCCCCCCGCTAAACCCCTTCACGGCCTCGCTGTGCCCCCCGCTAAACCCCTTCACGGCCTCGCTGTGCCCCCCGCTAAACCCCTTCACGGCCTCGCTGTGCCCCCCGCTAAACCCCTTCAAGGCCTCGCTGTGCCCCCCGCTAAACCCCTTCACGGCCTCGCTGTGCCCCCCGCTAAACCCCTTCACGGCCTCGCTGTGCCCCCCGCTAAACCCCTTCACGGCCTCGCTGTGCCCCCCGCTAAACCCCTTCACGGCCTCGCTGTGCCCCCCGCTAAACCCCTTCACGGCCTCGCTGTGCCCCCCGCTAAACCCCTTCACGGCCTCGCTGTGCCCCCCGCTAAACCCCTTCACGGCCTCGCTGTGCCCCCCGCTAAACCCCTTCACGGCCTCGCTGTGCCCCCCGCTAAACCCCTTCACGGCCTCGCTGTGCCCCCCGCTAAACCCCTTCACGGCCTCGCTGTGCCCCCCGCTAAACCCCTTCACGGCCTCGCTGTGCCCCCCGCTAAACCCCTTCACGGCCTCGCTGTGCCCCCCGCTAAACCCCTTCACGGCCCGACTGTGTCCCGTCCCCCAACTGTCACTGTGTCCTTCAACCCCCATCACGGCCTCCACACATATACACACACGGCCTTCTGGCAAAACACCCCCACCCACCCTCTTCACGGCTTCTGGCAAACCCCCCCCTGACAGCCTTTGCCCTTTACCAGACATGTCCCCATCACCCGTTCCACCCCATTGCACCCCCATCGCTGTCTTCTGCCCCTTCACCCCTTGTGCCCCTTCTCTCCCCTCCAACCTCATCGTCTGCCCCCAAAATGTTCCTCACATCAAGAACTGTGGGTTGATTTGTGATGCTGTCTGTGCTTTACAATGTGTCTAGTGTGAGAAAGGCTGCCCTGTAACTTAAGGGGGCTATGTATGTATTGACACACACGGCCCTGTTGTATTCCTGGCTCTGCTGACGTGGTTATGTGAGGTCAATGTGTTAATGTTTATTCCTCATCCCTGCCTCCTTCTCCCCGCTTCCAAAAAGAATGTTGTATTGGACCCAAGTTCCCAGCACAAAAGGAGACATTAATATTCAAAGCAGTTCATATTTAAAAATGAGCAGCCCACTCTCCCCCAGAGAAAGCTAAGTTGCCATTGAGATATGGATATACCCAGCCTGCTCCCTCAACCTTGATGTGTATTTGTCCAAGGATGGAAAATCATATAGGCTGCTGATGATTATATATGTTTTATGTCTAAAATTTGTACAATTCATGAGTCCATATTTTGTCATCAATTGTGCAGACTTTCTATGCAAGAAAAATTTGATTGCAAAGCAAATCATGGCGCAAGAATACGTTGGCTTTGTTCAGTATCATATTATAAATGAGAGGTGCTTGGAACCACATGCTGTTTGATTTGCATCAAGCACCCGGTTGACGTGATTCACAAAAGGGTTATGTTTTCAAACTGAAAGAAGTGACTCCCATTCCTCTGAGTCATAATTCATAGCCAGACTGGAGCTGTGCTGTGTCCTGCAATACACATGCAAGAATTTCTGATAATTCTAAAATCCAGCTTCGACAAGAACAGCTTACATGATGAAATGACAGTGCAGACAGGAGGATCATGGGTTTAATCCTTGACTTGTTCAGAGGCAGCAGGGTTGCCAGATTTAGTTGTGGCTTTTGGGCTTGGAAGGGGAAAAACCAGCCAAGGTTCCTGTATGTAGAAATTTCCTGAGAAGGTTGAGTATAAAAGCAGAAATGCTGGAAATAGTCAGCAAATTAGGCAGCTTCTGTGGAGAGAGAAACAGTTAACATTTTAGTTCAATCTTAATCTGAGCTGACAAGATTTGGTACAAGCTGCAAACATCACTCCTCTCTTTCTCCTGACAGTCACTGTCAAAGCCTAAATATTAATAGGCACTTTGAGAGGCCTCAGAGTACTCTGTGACAATGATGATTTTCCTAGCATTGAGACCTTCCTGAGCCTTGTATGCCACCTTACACCATTCTTTAGTCTCTGGTTAAGTGTGTTAAGGCCATTCCTCCCTGTGTGTCACTGTTTGGGCCTTTGCATCCCCTTCACTTGAACTTTTGTGAACTCATTGTACTGTCAGCCTTGGCTCAGAAACTGATAGATGATGAAAAACTTGTTCTCCCTTTCTCCAATTCTGGCAGGTGCTTGCTCAACCTGAGGCACTGCTGGGTCTTGAACTGATCCTGAACAATTGTCAAGGCGCTGTTGACATTCACTTTATCATCTTTGCATACCCCAAGAGCAGAAGGAAGAGTTTATCCAATTATCAGATTATAAGGTTTCTTTGCCACTGCTTCCAGGGTCGTGGCTAGCAGTTCTCCTTGAACCAATATCAACAGAAACAGATTATCCTGTTTATTTAGTTTGCTGTTTGTGAGATCTCGGTGTGCGAATTATTCACAGATTTTGTTTACAAAACTACTTTGTTTCCAAATGCAGCCCCCCCCCCCCCCCGCCCCCCAACCACTTTGGTCACCTTCAACGACAGATTGCCATAATGTCTGCAGTTTTCTTCGTGCAACCTGATATTCTTTGAGATGCATTGAGCTATTGTATTTGTAAACTGTGACATTTCTTGTAAGAGTGATGAATATAATGAAAACAAAATAATATACTATAAGCCACTCCCTACAAAGGTCCATCCATCTTAACTGGACCGGCAGATTTATCACATAACAGTGCATATTAATCCTGACACAGAACTTAATGTCCTAATTAAGCAGCTGTGTCTCAATTAACTTGAATACAGCAAGATGCTTTACAACTTTTGTCAACACTACCTTCCATAAATTGGACAATGGGGGACCATCCCTGCAGCCAAACATTTTTTCAAGACAAAGGAGTTTAATGTTTTTGAGCAAAGTAAGAGCGTGAAACCTACTTTTTCCCCGGTGATAACATGGCTGAAAATGAGATTTGTTTTTAAATAGTGAAATAAAGTTAATGCGAGAGAATTACATTTAAAAAAAATGGGCAGTGTGCATTGTCTGCTGTATTTCCAAGTATGCTCAGAACCCACAACTTGGTGGCAAGAGAGGAATTGGAATGCGTACTGTGCGGGTGTTGTAGGAAATTTGGAAATAAAATGCATCCAAATTTCTGTCCCTTGGTTTAAAAGGAAAGGATTGATTGCCATAGTTCAAATGCCTGGCATCTAGAATTTTAGTGCTGGCTCATATCAACCTTTTAAATGGAATCTTTTTGTAGAAGCTGCAAATTTGGAGGAAAAGAAAGTCTGGTGATTTATCAATTTCCTGACTTCAGTAGAACCACTTGGAAATAATGGGAAATAGTCCAGTGAAAGCACAACAGGGAAAGTGAACGCAGGCTATTTTTATGTCAGTTAGCAGTATTCCAATACAGTGTAATCGCAGACATATGAAATTATCTTATTGCTCCACATCAACTGTGGCAAACTGCCCTCACTTCAATTGTAGAGTTTTTTGCTGGTGGGAAAGACACACTCATGGTTGTGGAATTTTCATTGGTGAGACGAGAGAAATAACAGAATAACTTGTGGTGATGAGTTGGGAATATTAGCTGAAAGTATTATGCATTAGTCTCAACATATTAAATATACCTACCACTTTAATTTCAATCCAGTATTTTTATGTTTCCGTATTTAAACGGAGAAGATAGGGGAATAAGACAGGAACAGGCATTTGTCAATAGATCTGTTATTTAAAGCTATTTACTTAACTCTGTTTGGATATGGCAAGTCATGTGCCGTTTTCAAATGGAGCATATTGAACTCTGCCTGAATTACTAAAGGCTCACCTCAGACCTCGGGCTGAGGCACAAGTAAACAATGAGCTTACGTGTATTTTGCACCTTTTCATAACATCAATGTGTCCCAAAATACTTCACAACTGATGAAAAAGAGTAACCATCATTGTAATATAGGGCATTGCAGCCACTCATTTAGACAGAGCAAAGCAATGATACAGATAACTAAACCTCCCATACTTTCTCTTCATCTGTGCAAATGGAATCAAAGCATGGGAGGTGGCAAAGGAGAGATTGAAGGAAGCCATGGGTGATTGAGATACTTTCCCCAAAATAGTTTATTCCAAATAATAATATATACATTGGATTTATGTGCAAGTTAGAGTGTTTACATAGTGAATATCATGGTTTTGATGACATGTCTTTTTGCACTTAACCCTTTCCCACTTAAGAGAAAAATGGGATCAAGGGTTCACTCTGATGCAAACGAGAAAGACCAGTTCGTGCTACTTAGGCAGTATGTATTAAACACTGTTATTTATCATTCTCTGTATATTGAGTTATCGATTGAACAATAAGGAAGTACAGGACCAGACTATGCTGTTCACTTGTGCAGTTTGCAGAATAACTTCTTATCTCCTGATGTCTCGGAGATATTTATGGTTACAGATCTTACATTGGTATGAATAGAGGTACAACAGGATGGTTTGTGGTGATGGATTCGGAATGATAGTGCTGCTCTGAAGAGTGCTGGTTGAGGGTATGCATTAGTATCTATTTTAAATACCCTACCTCTTAACTTTAATCCAGTTTTTTATGTTTGTATATTTAAAGTGGAAGGAGAAATCAGTATTTTGGCCTTGGAGGGAATGCAGAGGAGGTTTACTAGGCTGATACCGGAGTTGAGGGGGTTGAGCTATGAGGAGAGGCTGAATAAACTAGGCTTGTACTCGTTAGAGTTTAGAAGAATGAGGGGAGATCTCATTGAGACATATAAGATGATGAATGGGATGGATAGGATAGAGGTGGAGAGACTCTTCCCGCTCAGAAAGGACAGTAGGACTAGGGGGCACAGCCTCAAAATAAAGGGGGGGCGGTTTAGAACAGAGTTGAGGAGGAACTTCTTCACTCAAAGGGTGGTGAATCTCTGGAATTCTCTGCCCGTTGAGGTGGTGGAGGCTGCCTCGCTAAATATTGTTAAGACGCGGGTTGATGGGTTTTTGATAAGCGAGGGGATTAAGGGTTATGGGGAGAGGGCGGGAATGTGGAACTGAGCCACGACAGATCAGCCATGATCTTATTGAATGGCGGGGCAGGCTCGAAGGGCTGGATGGCCTACTCCTGCTCCTATTTCTTATGTTCTTATATCTTGGTGGGACTTGCAATAGTGTAACACTGCAGATCTGAATTGTCATTAGCCTGGACAGATTTGTGGTCTGAATCGAGATCATCGAACAGAACCATAGGATCCCTCCAGTGCAGAAGGAGGCCATTTGACCAATCAAGCCTGCACTGGTTACAATCTCACCCATGCCCTATCCCCATAACCCCACGTATTTACCCTGCTAATCGCCCTGACATTGAGGGGCAATTTAGCATGGCCAACCAACCTAACCCTGCACATGTTTGGACTGTGGGCGAAAACCAGAGGACCTGCAGGAAACCCACGCAGACATGGAACATGTGCAAACTCCAGACAGATCGTCACCCAAGCTGGGAATCGAACCCAGGTCCTTGGTGCTGAGAGGCAGCAGTGCCAACCACTGTGCCACCATGCTGTCCTGATGTGCTTTTGAAATGATGTGGAGATGCTGGCGTTGGACTGGGGTAAACACAGTAAGAAGTCTCACAACACGAGGTTCATAACAGGTTTATTTGGTAGCAAACGCCACTAGTTTTCGGGGCTCTGCTCCTTCGTCAGGTGAATGGGGAGTTCTGATCAAATATAAAGGCACACAGTTTACAGAATACCGATTAGAATGAGAGGCTTTACAGGTAATCGACTTAAAGCTGCAGACAATGTGAGTGGAGATAGCATTAAACATAGGTTAAAGAGATGTGTATTGTCTCCAGACTGGACATAGGTGAGATGTTACAATAGTGTAACACGCTATTTGTAATCCCCATGACTTGCCTGGGCTTGCAACATCTCACTTATTGTCCTGTCTGGAGACAATACATGTCTCTTTAACCTATGCTTAATGCTATCTGCATTCACATTGTCTGCACCTTTAAGACTTTATTACCTGTAAAGACTCGCATTCTAATCTGTATTCTGTAAACTGTGTGTGTGTCTTTATATACCCTGTTTGCGATCAGAACTCCCCATTCACCTGACAGAGGGGCACAGCCCTGAAAGCTAGTGGCGTTTGCTACCAAATCAACCTGTTGGACTTTAACCTGGTGTTGTGAGACTCTTAATGTGCTTGAAATGAGCAATTTTTATAGGTGCAAGATGTTAAAATGAACAAGTGTGTAGATTGTGCATAAGAAAATTGTATTGGCACAGCAAGCAAGAATTCATTTTATATTTTGAACTAATTTACTGGTGCACGCAACTTGCTTGTCTGAACAGAGCACTCGTCACATCATTACCAGATAGGCTTTGAAGAGCTTCATTCCATTTCATCTTATTCTTCCAGAATAGCAGCTCAATCCCCTGCCAGTTAAGTGTTCAGATGCTGAAATGAATCCAGTGTTTCTAGTCTTAACCACTGTTCCAAGTTAGCTGTTCTAGCTGTCGGTCAACTTAATAGGAGCAACCCTTTACCATCCAGCAAGATAATCTCTGCCCAATTTCCAAATTCCTACTCTATCCCTATTTATTTATCTTCTCTTAGTGTCCATATATTTGTTGAACACATGACCGAACATCGACAACTCTCTGGGATAGCAAATTCCAAAGATATACAATCCCCTAGCTGAAGAAATTTCTCCTTATCTCAATCCAAAATGGCCGATAGTATTAGAATATGACTCCTATTTCAATATTCTCCAGCCACAGATCACCTTGACATCTGAACCTAGCAAGCCCTCTCATGGTTGTGAACTCCAGAGAATGTGGGCCCATTCTATTCTCTCTCTTAGAAGACAGCCTGGTCATCTTGGGAATCAAAATAGAAATGCTATCCTTGTTTCATCCCTAATAGGTTAAATCTTTGTCTATAGATTGGATCACAATAATGATAAAAATTGATTTTTTTTGGCTTTGCATTGTAATTTATTATATGGAGGGCAAGGACTTTAAAGTCCTTTAAAGTCAAATTCCATTTGCCTCTGCAGTGTCCCCCAAGCCCTCAATCTCAATTTGAACTGAGTTATAGCCTTTAAACAAAACAGTAAAGCTAATTCATAGAAGAATTCATGAGAATCTTTTCTGAACCTCAAATTTAAAATTCTCATCCTTATTTTTGAAGTCTTTGGTGATCTTGCCACCCTCTGTCTCTAATCTGAGCGTGACACCTCGCTGAAAAATATGTCTTTGTCATTCTGGTATCTTGAGCATCCCAGATTTTTAATTGCTCCAAGATTGGCTGCTGTGTCATCAGATGCAAAGGCTCCAAGTTGTGGGATTTTCTTCCTGAAAGTCTCTACCCCTCTTCCTCCTTTCTGATGCTTCTTAAAACCAACCTCTTAGACCTTTGGCCATCTGCCCGAATATGTCTGTGGCTCAGTATCAATTTTTGCTTTATAACACTATTGTGAAGTGTCTTGGGACTTTTTTTTATCACTTTCAATATGCTGCATGAATGCAAGTTCTTGTACAGAGTTGCGAGGACACAGACTGTATGGCACCTGAACAGCTTGTGCCAATCTCCAGATGCAATTTTACAAGTCATCCGCTTCATCCTGGACCACAATATCTTCACCTTGAACATCCAGTTCTTCATCCAGACATGGTGACCAAATTTGCACCTCAATATGCCAACATCTTCACTGCACAGGACCTTCAACCGCTGCAATACAGTAGATACATTGATGACATTTTCTTCCTTTGGACTCATGGTGAACAATCACTGAAACAACTATATGCTGACACAACAAGTTCCCACCATCGGACTCACCATGGACTACCCTCCAGAATTGGTTGCACTTTTGGACACATGCATCTCCATCAAGAACGGTCACCTCAGCACTTCACTGTACCACAAGTCCACGGATAACCTCACGATGCTGCACTTCTCCAGCTGCCATCCTGAACACGTTAAGTAAGCCATCCCGTACAGACAAGCCCTCTGTATACACAGGATCTGCTCAGATGAGGAGAATTGCAACAGACACCTCCAGACGTAGAAAGATGCCCTCATAAGAACAGGATATGGTGCGAGACTCACCAATCAACAGTTCTGATGCGCCGCAGCAAAAAACCGCACCAACCTTCTCAGAAGACAAACATGAGCGGTGGACAGAATACCCTTCGTTGTCCAGTACTCCCCGGGAGCAGAGAAGCTATGACATATTCTCCAGAGCCTTCAACGTGTTATTGAAGATGAACGTCTCACTAAGGCCATCCCCAATTCTTGCCTTCAAACAACTGCACATTCTCAAACAGACCATTGTCCTTAGCAAACTACCCAGCCTTCAGAAGAATAGTGACCACAACACAACCTTACCACAGCAACCTCTGCAAGATGTGCCAGATCATCAACACGGATGCCATCATCTCACGTGAGAACACCAACCACCAAGTACACATTATGTACGTTTGCAACTGGGCCAACGTTATCTACCTGGTACGCTGCAGGAAAGGATGTCCCGACGCATGGTGCATTGGAGAGATCGTGCAGATGCTACGACAACAGGTGAAAGAACACCGCTCAACAATCACCAGGCAAGAGTGTTCTCTTCATGTTCAGGAACACTTCAGCGGTCACGGGCATTCAGTTTCTGATCTTCGGGTAAGCGTTCTCCAAGGCCTCCTTCATGACACACAACAACGCAGAGCCACTGAGCAGAAACTGATAGCCAAGTTCTGCACACACGAGGACAGCCTCAACAGGGATCTTGGGTTCATGTCACACTGTGTAACCACGGCTCCTCTCTCCTCCCCCTCCCCCTCCCCTCTCCCCCCCCCCCCCCCCCCCACACACACACACACACACACACACACACACACACACACACACACACACACACACACACACGAACGACTTGTCTGGGCACAATCTCACTAACTGTCCTGGCTGGAGACAATACTCATCTCTCTAACCTGTGCTTAACTCCCTCTGCACTCACATTGTCTGTACCTTTAAGACTTGATTATCTGTGAAGACTCGCATTCCAACCATTATTTTGTAAATTGAGTTTGCGTCTTTATATGCCCTGTTTGTGAAGAGAACTCTCACTTGCCTGATGAAGGAGCAGCATGTGCAAGCTGGTGGCTTGTGCTACCAAATAAACCTGTTGGACTTGAACCTGGTATCGTGAGACTTCTTACTGTTACGTTGGAGCATGGCTCTTTATGCACTCTTCTGGTACTTGGCCCAAGTTGCAACTTTATACACCCACACTGTGAAAAATGCCACTGTCTCTTTATCCGTGACCAATGCCAACCATGCTTTCCAAAAGGATTTGCTGGGGAATTACCGAAAATGTCCCTGTTGCTTGGAATCCTCCCTTGATAGGGCAAGTGCATCTGGGACTAAGGTAGTCCCTAACTGAAAAAAGTTAGTTCAGGAGCAATGAAGGATTAAACCTGAAACTTCCTGGTCCACTTAGTTTGGTATTGCATACCAGATAATGCATTTATTTAGCATTTAGAAATTTCTACTGTAAAATCTTTTGCTTTTCTTTGCAATTTGATACCTAGGTTGAAGTCCCTGACAGGCAATGTTGAGAGGCTATTCAACTATAGGAACCATTCTGTCCTCACCATTGACCATACTAGCACACTTCCATAGGTCTGTTTGATCTTTGATACTGTTACAACCAGTCTAGGTTGCTAAATTTTTGTGTCATACATGCAACTGCTTTTATTTGATAACTTCCTGGCTTTTTAAATTCTGCAGATCTGAAGGTTTGGGAAGGTCCATTATCAGTGCTCACTCACAGTTAAATCTGAGCATAGAGATGAGCATTGGCAGCATGGGAGTAAATTAGTGAGAACGTTCATGTATTCAGTACACAGGGCCCACAGAGCTCACTGGCTAATCCAGCTTTACAGCAACAATGTATGCTAATTACACTGGTTCCTGACTCTTTCTAATTGGTTTTGGCCAGGCAAGCATGTTCACTGTGGTGATGCTATTGGCTATTCCAGATTCCACGCCAATGTAAGAACGTTGCCTAAAGCCAATTTATTAGCAACTTAGTTCGCCCTTAAAGACAGTGGGCGTGATCTTACTGGCAGTTCATGCCAAGCTCCTGCTGCAGCAAAGTTGGAGAATTTGGCAGCAAGCCAAATCGCAGCAGCAGGATGGGAAAATCTCGTTGGTCTGACAGGTCATAAAATTCTGGCCCAAGGGTTTGACTACTCCTGCTTTATATCAGCTTTTCTGCTGGAGGGAAGTGGGTGCCTGGAAGATCTGGTAGTTTCCTAAATTTTTCCAATAAGTTACAGTGAAATATAAATCAGAAGCTTTCTCAGGCTAATAGACTTGCCGAGGCATGTCTAAATTTTAAGTAGCAAAATTATCACGTCATGGGTACTTTTGGGCAAATTCCTTGGGCTTGTATTTCTGCATTCTAGAATCATTGTTCATCTAATGTAAATTTACTCTCTTGGTAAAATGCTTTTAGTTAGCATATCGTAAATGTTTGGAAATGAAGAGAAAACACCTATGTTTGGAAAATGACCCAGATATTTGGGCGTGATGATATTTCAGATGCTAGTTTTGCAACTTCCCCTATATCACTGCATGATAGCCCTTGTATGTATTCACACTCTCTTGCTCTTATTAGCCACCTCATTCTGTTCTCAAGTTACCAATGAAAATCTTACAACTTGAAACAAAAGCATTTGCCCCAAAACTGCCTGTTCTTCTTTCCTGCTGCAACCATCAGCAGCAGTAATTGAGGATTGGAAACTAGTGCACAGAAGAGGTGTAGTCAGAAAAAAAACTTACTAAGTCAAAGAGAGCAGTGAGGAAAAGCTTGGTTAAATTGTCAAATAGGACAGTGAAGGAGATTTTGAGCAGTCTCTTTCAGCCCGAATTGGTGGCAAAGGCATGTAATTAGTGGTGGGGCTGAAGACACTGGCTTTGGTCTTGTCATTGTTTACCCGAAGAAAATTGTGGATCATCAAAGACCACGTCAAACAATGAGATGCTGGAGAAATAATGCAATGTATACATATCAGTGTATATGTGGAAGGGGATTGCATAGCTGTAAAAGGGAGAAGAGACCAAAGAGAGATGTTTAAGGGACCCCAGAGGTAGCTGTCAGGACAGGACGATAAGATGGAGAAGCTCTGCTGACAACTGTATGAGTGAAGATATTTGGTTTGACTTTGTCAAAGGTTGCAGAGAGGTCGAAGAGGGATGATGTACCATTGTCATTGTCCCAGCTTTCATTTTATGGCTTTGAGTCAGACCATTTCTGACAGGTGGAAATCTGATGTGATTAAAATAGATTACGAGAAAGGTGGACAGAAATTTAGGAGGTAGCAAGATGTTCAAGGACTTTGCAGCTTGAGTATACGTACTGATGCATTGATGAACGGTTGGTATCAGCTGGTATTGAAATGTGACCTGAGGTGCGACTCCCACCAATTTTTGTCTCTTTCTTTCCAGTGGTTCATGTTATGTCAATCATAGTGCGCCTCATTGGTTCTCATTCTGTCTTATTTGCTTTCCATTGGCTGCTAATACTCCCAAATCCAAAACTGCTTTTCTCTCTTAACATTATTAGAGTCTTGCTGAACAGAGTGAAATGTTATGTTCTCTGATAGTTTACCCATCGACTTTATTCTCTCTAGTTGTCTCTTGCCAGTTGCTATGACTCTGGTAACTAGGAATTGAGTAACCTTGCAGCAGATTATAATTTAATTGCCTATGTGCCAATACCAAGTTACTGTGTTCTATAACATGCATCTTGATATTTGTTTCCATCTGCTGACCTCCATTCAATTTTAGGATAGATTTAGACTTTGGAACATGTGATCAGTATTAATGCATTTCTACAAAGTGCCTGTCTCTGGTGTTTTAATGGAGGCTTTAATCCATTTAGTTGTAACCATGCAATGACTCTATTAAAATATCAGATAAAGGTTTTGTGTGTAAGTTTTAGGTGCTTTATCTGTTAATGCTTGGTGTAGTTTCAAGACATTGGTATAATGACATTGGTTTTACTGTGATTACTGACATGACGGGTGCTGTTCGTTGTAGACTAAAGACTTGAGTGAAAGTTGGAGCTGCTGGCGACCAGTCAATTCATCAATCATCTGCTAGAAAATGGGTGCTTGTAGGATCATAAAAAGAACTTGTGGCATTTTCAGTATGGTGAAAAAAAGAGAAACTCATTCATGGCATGTGGGCATTGCTGGCTGGGTCAGCATTTATTGCCAATCGCTATTGCCCTTGAACTGAGTGGTTTGCTTTTGGCCATTTCTGAGGGCATTTAAGAGTAAATGACATTGACCAGATAAGGGCAGATTTCCTTTCTTAAAGGGCATAGTGAAGCAGATGGGTTTTCCTCAAATCCTTGTAAATGTTCCTGCCCCCGTTAACTTTAAATCTATGCCCCTGGTTATTGACCATTCAACTAATGGGAGAAGTTTCTTCCCATCTGTGTCCTTCAACGTTGTGTACACCTCAATGAGGTCTCCCGTCAGCCTTCACTTTTCTCAGGAGAACAACCCAAGTCGAACCAGCCCCTTCTCATAGCTGAAATGCACCCACCCGTTTGGTCTAATTTTTCCTCTAAATTGCTGATTTGCCCCAAATTTCTATTATATAATATTTTTGAGAAAAGAAGATCTTGCTGAAATAGAAATTTCCAGTTAGCATTTAATTGCTGGCCCCCTCTCAAATCTGCCGCCTCCAGCAAAAGCTGCAAGAAAATCCCACTTGTTCCAAGTTTCCTTCCAAGCCACACATCACCCTGATTTGATGAGAGATCACTCATCTTTCATTGCTGGGTCAAAATCCTGGCACTCCTTCCCTATGTGCACTTCAGAGGTTCAAGAAGGCACTACCACTTCAAGGGAAATTAGATATAGGTATGAAATACTGGCATTAAGAACATAAGAACATAAGAAATAGGAGCAGGAGTAGGCCATCTAGCCCTTCGAGCCTGCCCCGCCATTCAATAAGATCATGGCTGATCTGTCGTGGCTCAGTTCCACATTCCCGCCCTCTCCCCATAACCCTTAATCCCCTCGCTTATCAAAAACCCATCAACCCGCATCTTAAAAATATTTAGTGAGGCAGCCTCCACCACTTCAACGGGCAGAGAATTCCAGAGATTCATCACCCTTTGAGTGAAGAAGTTCCTCCTCAACTCCGTTCTAAACCCCCCCCCCCTTTATCTTGAGGCTGTGCCCCCTAGTCCTACTGTCCTTTCTGAGCGGGAAGAGTCTCTCCACCTCTATCCTATCCATCCCATTCATCATCTTATACGTCTCAATGAGATCCTAACGAGTACAAGCCTAGTTTATTCAGCCTCTCCTCATAGCTCAACCCCCTCAACTCCGGTATCAGCCTAGTAAACCTCCTCTGCACTCCCTCCAAGGCCAAAATATCCTTGCGTAAGTACGGCACCCAAAACTGCACACAGTACTCCAGCTGCGGCCTCACCAATGCCCTATACAGCTGCAGCAAGACCTCCCTACTTTTATATTCAATCCTCCTCGCTATGAAGGCCAGCATCCCATTCGCCTTCCTGACCACCTGCTGCACCTGCAAGCTGGGTTTTTGCGACTCATGCACAAGGACCCCGAGGTCCCTCTGCACCGTCGCCTGCTGCAGTTTTTCGCCACGTAAGTAATAGTCCTTCCTACCATTCTTCCTACCAAAGTGGACCACCTCACACTTGCCAACATTAAATTCCATTTGCCATTTCCTGGCCCATTCGCCCAGCCTATCTAGATCCTTCTGCAGACTCTCCACACCCTCCGCACAATTTGCCGTTCCTCCAATCTTGGTGTCATCAGCAAATTTCGACACCCTACACTCGGTTCCCTCCTCCAGATCATCTATATAAATGGTAAAAAGCTGAGGCCCCAGCACTGACCCCTGGGGCACTCCACTAGTCACCATCTGCCAATCCAAATAGCACCCGTTGACCCCCACTCTCTGCCTCCTATTTGACAACCAATCCTCTATCCACGCTAACACTCTACCCCCAACTCCATGTCCCTCGACCTTCTGCAATAACCTCTTGTGAGGTACTTTGTCAAACGCCTTCTGAAAATCTAGAAAGACCACATCCACCGGCTCTCCTCTATCCACCGCCCTAGACACATCCTCATAGAACTCCAGTAAATTTGTCAGACACGACTTCCCTTTAATGAAACCATGCTGCGTCTGCTCTATCAAGCAATTCCCTTCAAGGTGCCTCGCAATTTCCTCCTTAATGACAGATTCTAACATTTTACCTACCACAGACGTTAAACTAACCGGCCTATAATTCCCCGCCTTTTGCCTGGCACCCTTCTTAAACAACGGCGTAACATTAGCCGTTTTCCAATCATCCGGCACTTCCCCGGAATCCAGCGACGTCTGGAAAATAACCACCAAGGCATCCACTATCACCTCCGCCATTTCTTTCAGAACCCTCGGATGCATTCCATCCGGTCCTGGGGACTTGTCCACAATCAGCCCCTCCAGTCTGTCGAGCACCGCCTCTCTAGTAACAGTAATGTCATTAAGACCCTCCAGTCCTACCACCTTTCCGTCGCTAACACCCAGCAAATTATTCACGTCCTCCTCCGTGAAGACAGAAACAAAAAAGTTATTCAATACCTTAACCGTATCCCCATCCCCTACCACTAGGTCCCCTTTCTCATCCTCTAAAGGACCAACGTTCACCCTAGCCAGCCTCTTCCTTTTTATATATTTATAAAAACTCTTGCTATCCTTTTTTATATTAAGCGCTAGCCCAGCTTCATAGTTTCTCCTACCCTTCTTTATCAACTTCTTTGTCAATCTTTGTTGACATTTAAACCTCTCCCAATCTTCTTCTCGCCCACTACTCTTAGTTACTCTAAATTCCTCCGCTTTTAATTTAACACTTTCCTTCACCTCCTTCGTTATCCACGGCTTATTACCTCTCCTCCTATGGTCCTTTTTGACCATCGGAATAAATTTCTGCTGAGCACCAAGAAAGATCTCCTTAAAGATCCTCCACTGCTCCTCAGCAGACCCTCCCTCCAATGCGCTCCCCCAGTCCACATTCGCCAATTCTTCCCTCATCCTACCGTACTCTCCTCTATTCAAACAAAGTTTGACGATGTGGAGATGCCGGCATTGGACTGGGGTAAACACTGTAAGAAGTCTGACAACACCAGGTTTAAGTCCAACCAATTTATTTGATAGTAAACTCACAAGCTTTCGAGGTTAAACTCTTTGTCAGGTGAATGGAGTGTTCTGGCCTCAGACAGAGCATATAAAGCACAGACAGTTTACAGATTACTGATTAGAATGCGAATCTTTACACCTAACCTGCTATTCAAGTCTTTTTTAAAGTGGCCGACAATGTGAGTGGAAGAGGTTAAAGAGATGTGTATTGTTTCCAGACAGTACAGTAAGTGAGGTTTTGCAAACCCAGGCTAGGTTAGGTGTAAAGATTCACATTCTAATCGTAATCTGTAAACTGTCTGTGCTTTATATGCTCTGTCTGAGGCCAGAACTCTCCATTCACCTGACAAAGAGTTTAACCTCGAAAGCTTGTGAGTTTACTATCAAATAAATCGATTGGACTTAAACCTGGTGTTGTCAGACTTATTACCAGTGACACCCACACCCCATGAATGAATAAGAAAACTAATTGTGTAACGTCTATTTATCTTTTCTGTAATTTTTAATTGTTGCTTTCCTTTTTGTTCTGAGGAGAATAACTCAAACAATTTTAAGTTCATAGTCCTTGGACAGAGGAACAAATCGTTCTTTTGCCCTCCTATATAGCTTTTTTAATCCTTGGTAGTTGCAAGTCCAGAGATCACAAACGTGACTTGTAATGATGCCTTTACAGCTCATACTCTTGCATGAGTTTCAGTAGATCTGATTCTAAGTATCTTAGATTTAATTACTCTGTTCATTAGTGCAACAAAGAATGTCAGTTACTTGAAACTAATCTAACTGTTCTGTGCACAAAATACTCCTGTAGCTGTTTAACATAACCATTGAATCCCTACAGTGCTGAAGGAGGCCTCTTCGCCCATCGAGTCTGCACCAACTCTCGTAATGTGTATCTCTCAGGCCTAAAGCTGGCTCTGTCCCTATAGTAGTCATGATGCGGGAATGCCGGCGTTGGACTGGCGTAAACACAGTAAAAAGTCTGACAACACCAGGTTTTAGTCCAACCGATTTATTTGATAATACTCACAAGCTTTCGAGGGGACTGCCTCTTCGTCAGGTGAATGGAGTGTTCTGGCCTCAGACTGAGGCCAGAACTCTCCATTCACCTGACGAAGAGGCAGTCCCCTCGAAAGCTTGTGAGTATTATCAAATAAATCGGTTGGACTAAAACCTGGTGTTGTCAGACTTTTTACTCTGTCCCTATAACCCCACGTACATCCACTATGGCCAATCCACAAGTCTTTTGACACCAAGCGGCAATTTAGCATGACCAGTTCACCGAAGCTACACATCTTTGGATCATGGGAGGAAACCGAAGGAAACTCACGCAGTCTTGGGGAAGTACATACAAACTGCATTCAGACAGGCTGGTGTTGAACCTGTGCCTTGGAGCCGTGAGGCTAACCACTGTGGCACCTTAACTGAAACAAGCTCAATTTTCAGACCAAATTCAGGAAAATAACTATAGATTTCATCCTATGAATTAAAAATGCACTTCTGTAGCAAACATAGCGGAATCCAAAAGATGTCACCCTGTATGCATTACCATTTTATTTTAAATAGGGGCAGAAAAAGACAAGGTGGAAATTGATTATCATTTCCTACCATAAAGACACTTAATTTTTAACTAATAGAAAGATGGGGAGAAGGCATGACCTGATTTTAAGCTTTTCAATGTTGATGTTGGACTCAATCCCTCAATACCAAACGTGAAAGGATTTAATGGAAAAGGAACAACTGATTGAGTGTATCCTTTCTTGTCTTCAAGCTTGTAGTATCCAAAATGAAAGTTGGAATTTAGGCTTTGGACATGATAAATGAGTGATTGTCTCGGAAAGTTTCTGATAATGGCACATTCTTGAAAGATGATCAATGTAATGTCTGAGAGCTTAGTGCCTTGTGTTTTGAAATAAGAACTGAATGAAGAATTGCACTCTAAAATTGACTAAACTAATATAAATTACTAGTTTTTGGACACTGTTTACACATTTGAAATTTTTTTTAGGATTTAAGGGTTAGGGCTTTCGGAAAGAGTTTAATGAATTTCAAGTGAAAAAAATGTGGTTACATTAAATCTTGCATGTCCCATGTTTGTTTTTGGGAATTGGCTATTTTAGCCATAAAATATGAAAAATGTATTGCAAATTTTCAAAAAGTTGCCTTTTAGTTTTGAAAATGGCACCAAAGGCTGGATTCTACATATAGGAAATACATCGAGTCATAGCCATATATGGCACGAAACAAGGCCGTCAGGCCCTTTGAATCTATATCTGCTCTCGGTAGAGCAATCCAGTCAATCCAATGCCCTGTAGGCCAAGGTGTATATTTTCTTTATACACCCAACTCGTTTCCTTTAGAAATAATTGTTTTCACTTCCACTACCCTCCTGGGCAGTAAGTTCCAGATCAATACCATCATATTGGGATGTAGCAAATGTATTCCTTTTAGTAAGAAAAGACCTTTGCTGTTGATTTCAGCTTAGCAAACATGGATGAACTTCAATGGATAATTTGAATTTCTTGTAACTGGAGGTTTGGGAAGGGCTGTTCGTGTTGCTTTGTTGATTTAGTAGATTTTTAACTACAAAACCATGATCTTGCAGTGTTGACAATTTGGGCTCTATCCAATGATAATGAGAAACTGCAGTGTGCAATGGTGCAGAGGGACCTCGGGGTCCTTGTGCATGAGTCGCAAAAACCCAGCCTGCAGGTGCAGCAAGTGGTCAGGAAGGCAAATGGGATGCTGGCCTTTGTAGCGAGGGGGATTGAATATAAAAGTAGGGAGGTCTTGCTGCAGCTGTACAGGGTCCTGGTGAGGCCGCAGCTGGAGTACTGTGTGCAGTTTTGGTCGCCGCACTTACGCAAGGATATTTTGGCCTTGGAGGGAGTGCAGAGGAGGTTTACTAGGCTGATTCCGGAGTTGAGGGGGTTGAACTATGAGGAGAGGCTGAATAAACTAGGCTTGTACTCGTTAGAGTTTAGAAGAATGAGGGGAGATCTCATTGAGACGTATAAGATGTTGAATGGGATGGATAGGATAGAGGTGGAGAGGCTCTTCCCGCTCAGAAAGGACAGTAGGACTAGAGGGCACAGCCTCAGGATAAAGGGGGGGCGGTTTAGAACGGAGTTGAGGAGGAACTTCTTCACTCAAAGGGTGGTGAATCTCTGGAATTCTCTGCCTGTTGAAGTGGTGGAGGCTGTCTCGCTCAATATTTTTAAGACGCGGGTTGATAGGTTTTTGATAGGCAAGGGGATTAAGGGTTATGGGGAGAGGGCGGGAATGTGGAACTGAGCCACGACAGATCAGCCATGATCTTACTGAATGGCGGGGCAGGCTCGAGGGGCTGGATGGCCTACTCCTCCTATTTCTTGTGTTCTTATGTTCTTAATATGGAGTTAAAAGTTGTATACGGCCTGAAGTTGCATGTGCATGTTTGTGTGGCCAAGAAGATGCACAGTTTGGAACACAACTGAATTGGAGTAATGATCTGTAGTTTTTTTGGATCTGATTTGAGCAGAGATTCCAGTGAAATGTGCACCTGTTTCTTCATTGTCAACAGGAATACACATCTGAAGTTCCTTCAACATTAAATTAGCATAAATACATTGGCAGCAATAGGATGCTATGGAGTGCATTGCGGTGCTCTGCATAGTGCCTCACCATGAATCTCTTGCCTATGGTGCTCTTCTTTGTCCATTATACTGACCAGTGATATGTCTGGTAGGTGTCTGAAAAGTCTCAGCTGAGGCTGGCAGCATTCTAAATACAGGCCAGATTTCATTCAGAAAGATTCCACAAAATATTGTGGCAAAAATCATTCCCAAATTGTAGAAACCAGACGTACGCTGAAATCAAGTAACCTTGATCTATGCAACTCCTAGATCTTTTGGCCGTGAATCTAAGTAAGTTTTGTTAGTCCAGGAAGCTGAAGTGACTTTGTCTTTTATGTATGAATTGGAAGTTTGAAAATGAGCTGCAGAGAATTGTATTGACTGCATCTCTGAATTGGTGCAAAATCAGAGAATATATCATGTGGAAAACAAAAGGAATTACTGGGATTTCGACTGATAGGTTGCGGAAGTTCGCACATTGCAATGCTTGAATGTAAAACCAGTACAAATCAGTTGCATGTAAATTTTCTCCAGGGTAAAAACAAAAGACAAGTTGCTGTTGCACTGTAGTTGTGCCGTGATGTTCCGCCTCAACCTCTCTAATTTGTGCTCTACGTCAGAGAGACTAAACGTAACTGGGTGACCACTTTGTTGAACTCCTTTCGTCCATCTGCAAGCAGGACCCAGATCTTTGTTTGACTTGCCGTTTCAAGACACAACCCTACCCCACTGTCCACATGTCCATCTTTGGCCTTCAGCAGTGTTCCAGTGAAGCCCAGCGTAAACTGGAGGAACAGCAGCTCATCTTCCAATTGGGCAGTTTACAGCCTTCTGGACTGCAGATTGAGTTCAACAATTTCAGAGCATGAACACTCTCCTCCACCTCCACTCCATTCCCTTTCACTTGATTTTATTTCTTCTTTTCATCATATTAATCCATTTATATTACTTTGTTCTTACTTTTATTTGTCCACTCCTGAAATCCGACTTTCCATCTTGTTTTTGCCTCCCCCCGCACCCCTTGGGCCTTCTGTCATACCCCTTCACTCTGCATCTTTGTTTGCCGTTGACACATTCTGACCTCTTAATGCTCACTATCAGAACCATTCCTAGCTTTTATCACCATTTACATTCCCTTTTTCATTTGTCTATGCCATTCCCACCTTCCTACATCTTGTCCTATTTTCCTTCTGTCCAGCTGTGAAGGGTCATCTGGATTTTAAACATTGGCTCTATTTATCCACAGATGCTGTCAGATCATCTGAGATTTTCTGGCATTTTCTGTTTTATGTGTAAATTTGTATTCACTGTCTTTATCATGTTTCGATTATATCTTAAAATTCTATGAATCAGTAAAATTGACAATGTTCCGCTTGTAAAACGATGTGTGAAGAAGAAACACTTTGAAACCCACTGATTTATAGCAATAATATCTACAATTCAGTGTGCATTTGCTCTGTGGTTTAATCGGGGAGCTCAAAGTTTGCCTGTTGATTTCCTCTTCTGAGGTGTGGCAGCCATTTCCTCAGCCCCAGTTCATGCTGGTGAAACCAGATTGGCATCCTGATGATTTAGCTGGCAAGTCTTGGCAGAACTGTGTATGAATATAAGGTAGGCTTAGTTGCCAGTAATGACCCACTATTAAAAAAGTGCATTGGTATTGGGCTAGAAGCTAAATTATAATAATAGGTTACATAGACTTTGCTTATGTTCTCTTGAATAAAGAAGATTAAGGGGTTATTTAATTGAGATTTTCTAAAGGATAAAAGAAGTGGATAGATATTGTTTCCACTGGGGCTGGGAGGAGTGTAGCAAAAGGGATTATATGCCAGCAATTAGTGCTGGCTGCTCAAGGGCATGTGGAGTTGAGATATATCAACCATGCCCTGGATGAATGGTGGTACAGTTTTGAGGAGCTGTGGTTGATTTCTGTGACATTCACTGTATGCAAAGATGGTCAAGCAGGGAGTTCACTGTTGGCATTGAAGATCATTGTATGAGGTACACGCTGTGGAATAAGCGAAGTTGAATGATGGAGCTTGCATTTGTATATCATACTGTGGTTTCTCTTGATCCTATAAATATCTTGAAATTAACTGACAATGAATTGCTGTTATATTTTATTTAGGTAAAAGCATTGGTTGCAGGTTAACTGAACCAGACATCAGTGTGAATTGTAAATTGTCTCACTGGCTACTAAATGTCAGACAGAACGGTAAACTACTCCAGGTTTAAGTACTGTGTTTTATATCGGTCACATAAGCTGCACTCTGCAGTGAGATATGATGGGTCCAATTGCCCTTTGATTACTTAATCAATAAATTGTAATCGTCCCGTCAGGGGCAGCAAGCTTGATCAATGCACGATGTACTATTAAACAGAACCTTTGCACATCATTGTTTTCTGGGAAAACTTGAGTAACTCAGCTGGACGTGATCTGGTTTAAGGTCCTGTTCACAAACCTTAAAGAGCTGCCGTGCAGGACACTGGAACAAATTGCATAATGTTACCATGTGATGTGCTTTCAGCTCCACTTTCCCTGTGAGAGACTGCTGATTGTCAAAAATAGCAATTGAACACTACTATCTCGACCAGTCATCAGATTTGTCTGTGTTTGTAGTGGGTGGCACCATTGTCAGTAACATGGCATCAGGCCTTAATTAGTTAACAAGGAAAGAAACTGGATGGACCACCTGGCATTGACCTTGGCACCAAAAAGAGCAGTGGCACACCTAGCCCTATCAAGCCTGCAAAGGTTACCTTATTAACATTTGGGTCTTGTGGAGAGCTGTTTGACAGACCATTCAAGTGTAATCTGGCATAGTCATACTCATGGTATCATACCTTACGGACACTTTCTCAGTCACCACCATCACTATTCCCAGATATGTCCTGTCCCTTTGGCCAACCAGAAGTGTTGGCATAGTCGTATACAGTCGGGAGGGAGTTGCCTGTGACTCCTCAACATTGACTTTGGTCTCCATGGTATAACATCCTGCTGATTGTCACTTAGCACCACTCCTGACCAAGTTGGCCAAATACTGAGGATAAGCCTGTTAGACTAGGTCTACAGCAGGTAGTGGGGACCCAACAGGAGCAAAACACTACTTGATTTCGTTTCCACCAACTTAACTGTCAAGATGCATCTGTCCCTGACAAGCTCAGTAGGCATGATCACTGCACAACCCTTGTGTTGATGAAGTTCTGTCTTCACCTTGAAGATGCTACCTGTTGTGTGGAAAAACCACTGCTAAATGGAATAGTTTTCAGTTCTGGCAACTCCAAATCGGCACCCATTAGGTATTGTGGGTTGTCAGCAGCAGCAGATTTGTATTTAACCATAATCTGTAATTTCATGGCCTGGCACATTCTCCACTTCTACCATTAGCATTAAGCTGTGGGATCAACCCTGATTAAATCGAGAATGCAGGTTGGCATGTCGGGAGCAGAACCAGGCATACCTAAAATGAGGTGCCAGCCTCATGAAGGTATAACACAGGGCTACTTGCATGCAAAACAGTGTGATCAGCAGGTGATAGACGAAGCTAAACAACCGACAACAAACATTTCTAAGTTCTGCCATATCAGTCATGAATAGTGGTGGATAATTAAACAACTAAAAGGAGAACAAGACTGCACAAATATCCCCATCTTAAATGACGGGGAATCCCAGCAAATCAGTGCAAAAGATAAGGCTGAAGGATTTGCTACAGTCTTCAGCCTGAATTGTTGATCCATTTGGCCGACATCACAGTGCCAGTCTTCAGTCAATTCGATTCGCTCTACGTGATATCAAGAAATGGCTTAAGTCACTGGATATTGCAAAGACTATGGGCCATGACAATATTCCAGCAATAATTATGAAGACTTGTGCTCCAGAACTTGTCGTACCCCGAGCTAAGCTGTTCTAGATTAGCAACAGCACTGGCATCTACCCAGCAATATGGGAAATTACCCAAGTATGTAATGTACACGAATAGCAGGATATATCCAACCTGGCCAATTATGCTCCATCAGTCTGCTCTTGATCACCAGTAAAATGATGAAAGGGGTATGAAGCAGCACTTAGTTCACAATAACCTGCTCACTGATGCTAAATTTGAATTTTGCTGAGGCCACTCTGCTGCTGACCTCATTAAATCTTTGGTCCAAACATGGACCAAAGAGCTGAACTCCCAAGATGAGGTGGGAGTAATTGGCCTTGACATCAAGGCAGCATTTGAACGAATGTGGCATCAAGGAGCCCTTGCAAAATTGGAGACAATCGAAATTAGAGAAAGCTCTTGACTGGTTGGAGTCATAGCAAACATGTCTAATGTGGTAATAGTGGTTGTTGGATGATGGTCCTCTCAGCCCTGGGACAAAGCAGCAAAAGTTCCTCAAGATAATGTCCGAGACCCAACCATCTTAAGCTGGTTCACCATTGACGTTCCATCCATCACAAAGTCAGATTGCCATTCACAACTCAACATACTGAAGTAGTCTCTGCCCCTATGAAGACGTGGTTAGTGACAATTTACATTCAGGCCACACAATTGCTCGACAATGACCATACATAACAGAAGACAATCAGCCTAGTGAACCTTCTCTGAATTGTTCTAATGCAGATTTACCCCTGAAGAAACCAAAACATCGCGCACTATTATTGGTGAAGTCTTGCCAATTTCAGTTGTAACAAGACTTCCCAACTTTTAAACTCCATCATCTTGCAATAAAGGCCTACAATTCATTTTCCTTCTCAATCACTTGAAGTACCTTCTGTGATTCATACACAAGAATCCTCATGTGCAGCATTTTTTAAATAATACTGTGCTTTTTTGTTCCCCCTGCCAAGGAGATAACCCCACATTTTCCCATATTATGCTTCAACTGGCAAATTTTTGTTCACTTCATCTATCTATCTTGACTGCTTCTTTGTATCCTCATCACAACTTGCTCTCCTGCATATCTCTGTGTCATCAACAAATGTGACCACAATGGAGTTGGCCCCTTCATCCAAGTCTTTGATGTAGATTTTAAATAGTTTAAACGCCAGCACTTAACCCTGGCACTGGACAGGCAGGCAACGTAACCTTCATAAGTCACTCCCTCGGCTGCAGAGAACACCATCTATTCCCTTACAATATTCTCCCCTATTAAAACTACGTTTCCTTTTTCTCCTCTCATGTGGATGACCCCCATGCACCATCGTGCTATATTCAGTTTGCTCATTTTTCCTCCAGTTCCTCCTCCTCATTCAAACAAACTGCAAGAACATCAAGAGAAAATCCAGGAAAATGTCAGCAGGTCTGCCAAAGCTGTCACAAAACCTCGTCTGGACTTGAAACGTCAACTGTTTTCCCTCCTTATAGAAGCTGCCAGACCTGTTGGTTTCAGATTCCTGCATCTGCAGTAATTTGCTTTTATTTTAGATCATAGAACCCTACATTGCAGAAGGAGGCCCTTCAGTCCATCGAGTCTGCACCAAACACAATCCCACCCAGGCCCTACTCCCATATCCCTACATATTATACCCACTAATCCCTCTAACCTACGCATCCCTAGACACTAAGGGGCAATTTCTTAGCATGGCCAATCAACCTAACCCGCACATCTTTGGACTGTGGGAGGAAACCAGAGGAAACCCACACAAGACCCGAGGAGAATGTCTGTGTGGAGTTTGCACAGTGACCCGAGTCGGGAATCGAACCCAGGACCCTGGAGCTGTGAAGCAGCGGTGCTAACTACTGTGCTGCCCATTTTGCAAGAACGTGAAACCTGTTGGACAAATGCAATGAAGGAACAATGATGTTCCTTCATTCTTAACCTCTGGATCTCCATGCCTATTGTCCCTGAAGTACTTAATCCTTGGATGTGACTGCCTTTTGGAACAAAATGTTGAGGCTCCTTTTCCTGCCCTGATGCATTGAAGTGTCTGAAGCTCAAACTCCAGGTTCTCAATTCTTGAGCTGAAGTTCCTTGAGCTGTGGACAGTTTATACACATGTGGTTGCTATGGATCACACAGACATCCACTAGAAGCCACGTACAACAGCTGCAACACATCACCTGCCCTATCATCATATGTGTTTTAAACTTGAAGCCTAGCTAAATAAAATTATCACGTCACAATTATCCATAGTTATAATACAGAGATGAATGAATTAGGTTTTTAATTGAGTGTAATACTTGTTTTGAGTGTAATACAATGAAGCACCATCTTCATTGGGCCTGTCAGAACAACCCATCATCAGCTGCCAAGAAAAATGCTTTTACTGTTGCTTGCAGGACAGTCCAGAATAACCTGCATAAAATGCAGGATGCCTGGCTGAGCGCCAAGGCAGATGAAATACAGGGATACGCTGACAGTAATGACTTGAAACGGTTCTATGAAGCCCTCAACACTCTCTACAGACCTCAATCTCTTGGGAATTCCCCCCTCCTGAGTACAGATGGTACAACTCATTACAGAGAAGGCTCAGATCCTGCAGAGATGGGCTGAACACTTTGTCTTCAACCGACCGTCATCTAATAACAATGAGGCAATAAACAGGATTGCCCAGGTTCATATCAGTAGTGCCATGGATGACCCAACGTTAGTAGCCAAAGTCATGAAAGCTATCAGCCAGCTATCCAGTGGCGAAGCCCCAGGGGCAGATACTGTACCCACAGAGATTTACAAAGCTGCTGGTCCTGTACTTGCTTACTGAGAAGCTCGCCGAGATGTTCCAGTCCTTTTGGAAGCAAGGATCCATTCCTCACAAACTTAAAGATGCATCCATCGTACACCTCTACAAGAGGAAGGACAATCGGCAAGTATGCGACAACCACCAAGAATCTTGCTGCTCTCCATCACAGAAAAAGCCCTCACAAGAGTCCTGCTAAATCGTCTGGTCGCTCATCTGGAACTGGGCCTGCTTCCGGAGTCAGTGTGGCTTCCGCAAAAGTCGCGGGGTATTGACATGATTTTTGCTGCGCGCCAACTTCAGAAACGTCAGGAGCAGAATCGTGAGCTGTGCACAACCTTTGTTGACCTCATGAAAGCCTTCGACACTATAAGCCGACAAGGTCTGTGGAGGATCATGTCAGAGTTTGGCTGCCCTCCCAAATTCATTCAGATGGTATGCCAGTTCCATGATGGCATGATAACCAGAGGACTGGATGGCGGAGAATCCTCCATTCCCAGTCACCAGTGGTGTAAAACAGGGGTGTGTGCTCGCACCCACACTGTTCAGCATGATGTTTACTGCCACGCTCAGTGATGCCTTGCAGGGCAGTGTTGCTGGAATCAGCCTCAAGTACAAAGTGGATGGAAAGCTCTTCAACCTGAGGAGACTTCAAGCTATCACCAAAGTGAAGGAGACTGTTCAGGGAGACTTCCTCTTTGCCAATGACTGCACCCTGTATACTGGCTCCAGAATCAGAGATACAAGTCAGTATGGACAAATTTTCCATGGCTTGTGACAGCTTTGGACTCACCATCAACATTAAAAAGACCAAAGTCATGCACCAGCCTGCTCCTCGTGCACCGTACACAGAAACCATAATCACATTCTAAGGGCAGAAACTGCAGGCAGTGGACCAGTTCACTTATCTTGGCAGCGCCCTCTCCCAAGCAGTGACTATTGATACAGAAGTTAACTGCAGAATAGCGTAGGCAAGTTCTGCTTTTGGTAGACTGCATTCCACTGTATGGGAACGTCAAGGAATCAGCCCAGCAACAAAACTGAAGGTCTACAGCGCCGCAGTACTCACTCCCCTCCTGTATGCCTGTGAAACGTGGACTGTGTGTCGAAGGCATGCAAGACAGCTCAATCATTTCCACATGACTTGTCTTTGCTCACATGGGGCGGGGGTGTGTGGGAGGCAGGCACGCAGAAGAAACGTTTCAAAACACACTCAAGGCCTCCCTGAAGTTGCTTGACATAGCCACGACCACCTGGGAAACGCTGGCACAAAACCACCCTACCTGGTGCTGCCTCATCCACAAAGGCTGTCAAGCTCACGAAGCAAGGTGTATTGCTGAAGCACAATTTAAGCACGAGCTGTGCAAGTCCAGAGCCATCAGTGCAACAACTACAGTATCTACACAAGTCTGTCCAGTATGTGTCAGGACATTCCTTGCCCAAATTGACCTGCTCAGTCATCTTTGGACACACCACAATCAGCCTCAGAATATAAGAACATAAGAAATAGGAGCAGGAGTAGGCCATCTAGCCCTTCGAGCCTGCCCCGCCATTCAATAAGATCATGGCTGATCTGTCGTGGCTCAGTTCCACTTTCCCGCCCTCTCCCCATAACCCTTAATCCCCTCGCTTATCAAAAACCCATCAACCCGCGTCTTAAAAATATTTAGCGAGGCAGCCTCCACCACTTCAACGGGCAGAGAATTCCAGAGATTCACCACCCTTTGAGTGAAGAAGTAGTTCCTCCTCAACTCCCTTTATCTTGAGGCTGTGCCCCCTAGTCCTACTGTCCTTTCTGAGCGGGAAGAGTCTCTCCACCTCGATCCTATCCATCCCATTCATCATCTTATACGTCTCAATGAGATCTCCCCTCATTCTTCTAAACTCTAACGAGTACAAGCCTAGTTTATTCAGCCTCTCCTCATAGCTCAACCCCGTCAACTCCGGCATCAGCCTAGTAAACCTCCTCTGCGCTCCCTCCAAGGCCAAAATATCCTTGCGTAAGTGCGGCGCCCAAAACTGCACACAGTACTCCAGCTGCGGCTTCACCAATGCCCTATACAGCTGCAGCAAGACCTCCCTACTTTTATATTCAATCCCCCTCGCTATGAAGGCCAGCATCCCATTAGCCTTCCTGACCACCTGCTGCACCTGCAGGCTGGGTTTTTGCGACTAATGCACTAGGACCCCGAGGTCCCTCTGCACCGTCGCCTGCTGCAGTTTTTCGCCATGTAAGTAATAGTGCTTCCTACCATGCTTCCTACCAAAGTGGACCACCTCGCACTTGCCAACATTAAATTCCATTTGCCAGTTCCTGGCCCATTCGCCCAGCCTATCTAGATGCTTCTGCAGACTCTCCACACCCTCTGTGCAATTTGCCATTCCACCAATCTTGGTGTCATCAGCAAATTTCGACACCATACACTCGGTTCCCTCCTCCAGATCATCTATATAAATGGTAAATAGCTGAGGCCCCAGCACCGACCCCTGGGGCACTCCACTAGTCACCAACCGCCAATTCGAATAGCACCCATTGACCCCCGCTCTCTGCCTCCTATTTGACAACCAATCCTCTATCCACGCTAACACCCTACCCCCAACTCCATGTCCCCTGACCTTCTGCAATAACCTCTTGTGAGGTACCTTGTCAAACGCCTTCTGAAAATCAAGAAAGACCACATCCACCGGCTCTCCTGTATCCACCGCCCTAGACACATCCTCATAGAATTCCAATAAATTTGTCAGACATGACTTCCCCTTAACGAAACCGTGCTGCGTCTGCTCTATCAAGCAATTCCCCTCAAGATGCCTCGCTATTTCCTCTTTGATGACGGATTCTAACGTTTTACCTACAACAGACGTTAAACTAACCGGCCTATAATTCCCTGCCTTTTGCCTGCCACCCTTCTATGACTAATAGTGTTGAGGTCCTCATCAATGATAACGGATGAACAATGTACTTGTATCTCACCAGCGCCAGTTTTAACTACTGCTTAAGTTTAGAGAAATAAAACCTGAAAACCCATCACCTACTTGCTCACCTCATTAATCTCTATGGTGTTCACGTTTCTAGCCTTGCTGTTTCCGGTTCCCTCTCTTGGGCCACTCCTTTTTGTAAAAGTCCAGAAAAGCACCTCCTACCTTCCCCCAATGACTCCCCTCACCGACCAAAATACCAGACTCGATACCATTGCGGTAAATTTCAAGCTTCAACTTTGTGTAACTTAATTTGTGCATCTGCTAACCTCCTGTATTTACTTTGGATCAAATTCCAATCTAAGTCTGCAACTGCTGGCTAGGAGAGCAGTTCTAATTCACTAACTGCAGCTGCCGATAGCAGTGAGTTGTTTATTGATGACTAACACTGAATTAAATTATAGTTAAGTTAAATGTTGAAAAGAAACTTGACTAGGTTTTAGAGAGCAATTAAACTGTAAAACTTTCTTGTTTATCAAAATCCTGGAGTTAAGCACTTAGTCTCATGACATTCAGTCACAGAAACTGCTTCTCCTCAAAAATTGCAACATGAACTGATGTGGCGACTGTAACGTTTGTTTTTGGAATCATTGCCTAAACCTGCCTCAAGTTTCTTCTGAATGAGAAGCTGTTGACATTTTTTTTGTTCCTCTAGCTTTCCTTGCCAATTTTCCACTATTCCCATCTCCTTTCCTGATATTTACCCAAAGGAGTACAAGTCCATAGGATCTTCATGTAACTCCATAACCTCTTTTCCCCATAGGTACTGTCACCATTTTTGGAAGTCTTCCTGCTAATACCAGTCAGTCTAGAATATTAGCAAAACCTGTCCAACATGTTCAAAGGAAGTCAACACTGCTCTCTCATACCACTGTTATTTAAAGAATGAACCTAATTTTACCTTGTCACAGTTTAAAGCAAATAGTTATATGGGCTTTGTAATTAAACTATGATATGCACAACATTCTTTCACTTTTGCACAGCAAGGAAGTGTGTGAAAATCTGAGGAGGACAAACTTCACAGGAGGAAACGTACCCCTGAAAAATGTTGTTTGTCTCTATTTAAAATGATAAATTAGTTTAGTTTAAAAACAAAGTAACCCTTACTTTTCAACATGTCAAAGTTTAGTTCAAGGATCACATTTAATTCCCTTGTTGGATATCACAGACATAGTTTTCCACCACCATCTGCTTGCAGGCATTCCACCCCCACCCTTCAATCTCGGACTTAGGCCCCCACAAAACCTGGACTTAGTCAGAATTGGCTGACAAGTGATGAGTAATATTCACACCATGTGAATGCCAGGAAATGACCATCTCCAGCAAGAGAGAATCTAACCATTTTCTTTCATTCAATGGCATTATGATTGCTGAAATTGTCACCAGAGCCTCCTGAGGCTCATCTTTGACCGCTTTGGCTCAATGATGTCAAAGTACCACAGCTTCAATAGCAGGTCAGAATTTAGATATTTTACAGCAATTAATTTGCCAAAACCTTTCCACAAGTTATAAGGGGAAAGTCAGATGTTTGATGGAATATTCCCCACTTGCTTGGATCAGCGTAGTTCCAAGAACACTGCAAGCTTGACACCTTTCAGGGTGAGGTGACCGCATGATTGTCACCCTGTCAAGTATGTTAAACATTGACTCACTCTGACAGTGACAGCAGTGTGTACCATTTACAGAACATGTCCCAGCAACTCACCTGAGATATCTTTTATAGCAATGTCCAAACCCAGAAGCCCGTTTATCACCAAAAGGAGAAAGGGCAGCAAACGTTTCTAAATCTCACCTCACCCCATGGTAATGTTGTTTTAAAAGAACTCTTCGTGTCTGTATTGCATTTAAAATCAGTGGCATTTTATCGTCAGTTTATAAAACTTTTTTTGACTTGCCAGTAATATTTCTTCTCCCGATGTCAGTTGATTTGAATCATTTTGCAAAACCAATAGGAGTAACGTTGTTACAGTTCACTGCACCTATTCACTTGGTATCATTGCCCTTATTCTCCCTGTGCACACATTTGCTGGATGCTCCTCATTAGTTTAAGGAAAGAAAACAAGATAACTGGTTGTATGTGCAGTGTACTTTCAAATATGACCTACAAAACAACCAGTACTAAAACCTGACCACTTAACATTTTTATTTGCAGGCTTTGGGCAAATCAGAACATGTCATATAATGGTTTTTGCAATGTGTTCACAGTGGAGGGAGCTTTAACATCTGTGACTCTATACCGTAGGTTGAGACTTAGAAATTGACCCCCACGTAAGGCTAAGTTCTTTCTTGTCCAAGTGCATGTTTATTCTTGACTGATGGGTTGATCCCCAGTTTTTGAGTTAATAAATGTCTCTTTAGAGCAATTTTCACGTTCAGAGTCGACCTCAATTTATCAGCTCAGAAATATATATTTAGGGTTATAAGTGCTTTATTAGTTGGTGTACAGGATCAAGCAGGCAACATCGGCTGATTTGCTCAGATGTGAGGGAGTTTAAGATGCACCTACACAGAACAAACCAAGCTCACTGATCCACGGAGCAGACTGTGCATGGCAATCGATGAACAGAAATGGGTCCTTCTACAAAAACAATGAAGTACAAAGCCACTTTAAAGCTAAACATAACATTTGCCAACTCATTACTGTGCTGGAGCAAGGGAATTTGGCATTGATGACAAGCTGGTGTAAGAATGGAAGGAGGACAAATTCACTCTGAAGAAAATTCCCAACACCAAATGTGTAATCTAAACAGGGCGCATCACTGGCCTGATCTTGCAAATGATGTATTAGATTGGACTCTGATTGTCAGGATGGTTGCAGTGTTATGAGAATGCAATACATAAGTGCATTGTGAGCCAGATATAAATATGCACCTGAGACATAAAGCAGTGATGTAGTGACTGTACCATGAGAAAACCCAATTATCAACAAACCCCATCTTAATAGCCTCTGTCATTCACCATATATCCTGATTGCCCTTGTTTGTAACAGTGGTTGCTGAACAGTAGGTAATGGAGCAGTGGGCTTGCAGAGAGAACCTTTGAGGAAGTGGACTCTCCCCCTGCCCTCCATTTCCTGAAAGGAAGAACCCACAAAACTGCCTTGTTCCACCATGTAGCAACTTGGGCACCATGAAGAAGAGACAAACAATGAGATTGGATGCTGTGGTGGATGTGTGGAGTATCAGGACAATATCAGGAACCAGTACATGGCGGGGGGGGGGGAGTTTTGTGTGAACAACAAAAAAAGTAGCCAAGAAGAGATTAAAATGCAATGGCGAGTTTTTGTGGAGACCACTGACCTCATGGAGCTGAGATTGCCAGGAAGGTCCCAGATCAAGTGGAGAGGTGTTACCTGAGAGATTTAAGCACAGGATTGGAAGAGGAATTGGTGACTGACAGGAAGAGATGGAGAACATCGATCAACCGACATTGTGACCCCCAGTAAAATGGGAGGAACTGAAAGGAGGTGAAAAATTGGGCTTGTGCCCACACTTGCTGCCAGGTCAGCACGTGACTGCAGGTTTGGGGCAGTCTGAGCTGAATTCAGTACTGTTTCTTGTTTGAATAGAAGCGGAGATCGCTGGGTGCCTAAAGAATGTGGCATCAAATGCACCTTGAACACCAGTGGAATTGCTGAGATGACACCTCCTCCCACTGGCTGCCCATTGTTTACATGCATCTGAGGGTTGATTGCCAAATCTGCAATCATTGAAAACTCTACACTTGAACACTCAATCGAGTTACAGCCTTGCAAAACTGGTTATCTCGGTGTGTTTATGTAGAAGTTGTATACAGTTAAAGAAGCCTTTTATTCAAAGCTGAATGCGCAATTAACTGTTGCTGACTGACTGAGGCGTTTCTGGACATATCGAGTATACTCCATTGAATCAATAAATCTCTCTGAGCATACACACACTATAACCTGTGCTTAATTGTGCATTAACATCTTATCATAGTGAATACCTTCCAATATATTTCCAAATATGAAATTTTTAGTTTAATGTCCATGTTGGAGCCAAGTCTTAATGTTCCAGATTTTGTCGATTGAAGATCTTGGAAGATATTTAAGCAAATCGTTCATTGCTGTGCAGCTTGAACTGCACAGTTCCCCTTCTGTTTTGTAATCAAGTAATTATTGACGCAGTTAAGCTGAAATGCTAATGGTTGACAATACATTGGCTGAAGTATGTTGTCCGTTATTTGCAGGTATGTGAAACGTTTGGAGTGCTAGATTCTGGTTTATTGTGCGGCGATGGCTGAACGAAGAGTGGAGGAGGAGGTAATCAATGTTTCCATGTACCAAGGAAATTCCCACAGTGGTAGGTACTGCAATGTCACATCAATGTTGCTGTTTTATTTCATGTAGTTTTACTGTGTTAATGAATGATGGCAAAAGTAATGTGTTAACAGGAGCTGCCTTTGCATAATTTTTCACATGATTAGTAATATTTCTTCAGCACGGATACCATTCCATTTCTTGTATTTGTGCAGTTTCTTGTGGAGACTATTTCAGCAATGAACATTCAGCCCTTCTCCATTCAATTAGGTCATGGCTGATCCATTTGCATTTATCCTGCTTGGTTCTGTAACTTTTAATATACTTACCTAACAAATCTATTAATTGGCTTTGAAATGATCCTTGTCCCCAGCAACTTTTTAGGGGGGGTAATCCAGGTTTACATTCCCTTTCACAGTTTAAATTGTACACAATTGCATTTGCCAAATTCATATTGATGATTATTTGCCTCCAGAAGTGTAAATTGATTTAGATGTTGTGTAAAACAGATCACATATGCTGCTCCATCATCAAAATATGTTGGAATTTGTACAATTTTAGTATTTTTGTAATATGAGTGATTGCATTAGGAGATTGAAGTGAAACAATATTTCCCTGAAGGTTATTCAAGTAACAAGTTAATGTTGAGTGCTTGGGAGCTAAAGCTATGTTGAAGAAATATTTCTGGAATGGAATCAATTTTTATTAATTTTTTTTCATTTTGGCTCCCTTCTGATGAAATATCCATGAAAATATCAAGGTGGTGGAGGTACTAATTGGGAGCCAAATCCCTTATGTTCAGCTTTAAAAACTTGTAATTTCTTTGTTTTAATACTTAAGGTTGTTGCTTTCTTTATAAGATGAAAGCATGACAATGCAGCTGTTATTTTGTTTAAAACTGTTCTTTTATCTCTTTTCTCTCTTACAATTATTCTGACTCCCTGTTTTCTGAACAAATCTAATGGGTGAACGCGTACGTTGTAAATGCTTTTACCATAAATATCTATTATATTGAAACTGATGTTTACCCCTGACCCCCAACCTTTTGAGTTAACAACATGCAGTTTGTATGTGATCACCACCACCTTGTTATACTGCTGTATCTTGCTAAAGTGCTGAACGTATATTTTAATAGAACCATAGAATTCCTACTGTGCAGAAGGAGGCATTTCGACCTATTGAGCCTGCACTAACAACAATCCCACCCAGGCCCGTTGCCCGTAACCCTACATATTTACTCAGCTAGTCTCCCTGACAGTAAAGGACAATTTAGCATGGCCGATCAATCTAACCTGCACATTTTTGGACTGTGGGAGGAAATCGGAGCACCCAGAAGAAATCCACGTCGACACAGGAAAAATGTGCAAACTCCACACAAAGTCACCCAAGACCAGAATTGAACCAGAGTCCCTGATACTGTGAGGCAGCAGTGCTCATCAATGTGCCACCATGCTGCCCATACTTGTGAGAAATTGTACTTTGTGAATTTTTATTCTCTCCTAAATGCTGGAACTGGAGTTAGGAATTAAACATTTTGCCATTTTGACATTTGGTGTTGTGTTAAATACTCCTCGTTAAGTTGTCTCCTGGGCTGATTGAAGAGTAAAGCTACTTGGATTCTGTCTTTGATGTGACACAATCCCAGCCACAAGAATATTGGTGCATTGGGCTGATGAGATTTTTCAATAGTTTGTTAGCCTCTTAGTGAGACTGCTTATTGTGCCGTTTTTATTTCTTAGTCCTTCATTCAGTAGCAACAGAATTGAACATGTCTCAGCTTAGTCCACCCAGCCTTAAAGCTGACAAAAAAAAAATGCAAAGCACCTCAGAATTTAAGGAGTGCAGATTAGGTAATTCAGTTCCCCTTCCTGGTTGGTTTGGAGGGGGTGGGGCTGGTCTTTTTCTCCCAACGCTGTTATATGACTTGGTTCAAAATACCCTTTTCAAAAAGATAAATTATAAATTTATTCAAAAGGGAGACACACGGGCTGTGAGCTGTATTCTACTTCTCAAAGTCCTTTGTGTAAGCTGTTAGCTGCCCAGAATAGAGCACTCCGACCAGATAGCAGACTACAGTTATTCAAGTCGACCAGTGTAACTTTGCACAAGCATTCTGCAGGCACAAATACATTTAAGACTGCCTCTTATTTTGCATTTTGAAGTTGTGGAGAGAGTATGATGAATGTAACTAGGAATTTGTATAATTGGAAGGTAGACCTGTCTTTCATAAAGTAGGGCAGGGTATGTTGTCAGTTAGCCTTAAACCCAAACTACTAAGGGAAAAAGGCAGTAAAATTTGGGCAAGCCGCAATCATATTGACAGTGGTTGTGCTTTTTCTTATTGTAAACAATTAAAACTGACTAAAATATGATCATTTTTTAGTTTGAAGGAAGAAACACTGCAACTAATGGATATGTAACCCATAATAAAAAAGCAATTATGCAAACATAGTTCGTCAAGCAGAACCAATCCTTGGACTTCACCAGCTTGACAGTGTGAAGATAATCCACCCTGGCATTGGCCTGTAGGAATTGTTCCCTGCTCCGTTCACACTTTATCCTAGCATCATATTTCACTCCATCCATGTTGTGTTTCTCACTCTAACTGTCCAAGGCTTTTGCATTTATTATCAAGCTGCTCAGTCTCCTGACCATATTATTTGCTACCTGTGGGCAACACAACGAGAGTGAGACAAAGTGTCAACCAATGTTGTAGTTTTGTGTTGCATCCAAGTCATTTATTCTCCAATTTCTGTTCCAGTATGGAGAGACCCTCGCCATACTCCAGTCATCACCATCACAGATGATTCTGACTCAGATGATGATCCACCAGTTGCGGCCATTGAGAATCAACTGTCAGAGGATCAAGATGTTGTACTCATTGAGGTATTGCTTTGTTTTTCTTGTACTTGGGGAAACAGATGTGTATAAGAACCATTGTGAAGGTTTCTCCAAGGACTGAGTCTTTCGAGAGTTTACAGTGTCAGTTGCGAAGACTGAGCAATTGATCACAGCAAGGGAAATACCAATGGATGCACTTTTGGAGAATGATCCAGAAAATTGGGTCCCTTCGTTTTTTTGGAATATATTTTTGTACCTCCTTCTTTGAAACATGTTAATGTGCCTATCTGTATGTGCTACAGTTCCACAAGCTATTGTAAACGAATATAACATTTACCAATGCATCCATGTTGATTTGTCATTTAATGTCAGATGATTAACCCCATTCAGCCTGAGTTTTTGACTACCTTGGATGTTTAATAAAACTGAATCGGTTGGCAAAAAGTAGTTCTTGTATACTTATGAAACATATGTGCTCTAACTCCATTTGCCCAAAGGTTTTGAATAAATTTTCGTACACATCTCAAACTTTTATCCATAATGGATCATAGAAATCATAGAAACCCTGCAGTACAGAAAAGGCTGTTTGGCCCATCGAGTCTGCAACAACCGCAATCCCACCCAGGTCCTACCCCCATATCCTTACACATTTACCTACTCATTACTAATCCCTCTAACCTATGCATCTCAGGACACAAAGGGCAATTTTTAGCATGACCAATCAACCTAACCCGCACATCTTTGGACTGTTGTGCACGGCAGCTCTTCTATTTGCCACCACTGTTATCCTATTTTAAAAAAAAGACTTGCATTTAAAAAGCATCTTTTCTGATCTCAGGATATCCCCGAGTACTCTAAGCCAGTTGAGTACTTCTGAGGTGCGGTCACTGTTGTGAACTATGTGACAGCTAAATTGCACACAGCAAACTCTCACAGTGACTAGATAATGAAAATAATCTGATATCTAGCAAGAATGTTATTTCACAAGAAGCACAATACTATACAAAAATTCCTTCATGCTGTAATATTTAATCTTTCTAATTATTTAGCTCACTTTGATCCAGTTTGTAAGATGGATATTTCAGCGTTAACCTTTTAAAATGTTCAATGCTTCCTACATTGATGGAGGGGTTTTTTCTTCTTCTCTCCATTCCCCTCCTCTTCAGTTCCCCCACTCACCCCAACTGCCCCTGTAATACCCCTCTGTAGCACCTCTGTCCCCCCCTCCATTTGTTTCTCCCCGATCTTTCAATCTACACCCCTTTTCCCCCTTTCCTTTAGTCCAAATACCTAGAATGTAGCTCTGGAAACTCCTTCCTCAGTCTGTCTGCCTCTCTCTGCACCTAAGATGTTCCCTTAAAAATATCTCTTTAAACTTCATTGTCACTTGCCCTGATATCTTCATGTATCTTAGTATCATATTTTGTCAGATTACACTTATTTGAAGATCCATGGGACATTTTACTATGCTACTGGTGCAACTTAAGTTTAGGTTATGGTGGAGGCAGTAATATTGAGATCAGAGACAGTGGGGATAAACACTTTCTGGAACTGTTCTGGGGATTCAAAGTATTTCATCAAGTTTATCAATGGTTTGGATGAAGAAATGGGATTTCTTTATATCCTAGTTTGTGGACAACACCAAGTTAGGAGCCAGAGCAAATGGTGCAGCTGAATGAGAAGTTCTAAAGGGAAATAGATTGAGCAAAACCGTGGTCAATGTGGAACTGAAGTCACTTACTTTGGACCTGAGATACTCAAATTGAAGTATTTTAGAAATTGAAAAGCTTCAAATTGGAGAAATTGAAGTTGCTAGGATTTCATTGTACACAAAGCGAGTGAAGAGATACAAAATCCAGCTTTTAAAAAAAGGTAATGCAATGGCAGCCTTTATCACAGGGGTCTGAAGCACGACGTGAGGAAGTCGGGGAGCTACTCCATGGTTTTTGAGAGTGTGTTTTAATTTCTGTCAGGAATACTGTGCTTCAGTCTGAGCAATGAAAGACTTGGCAATGGTGCAGTGCACATTGACCACCAGTTTGAAAGGTTACATTGCCAGTCTGCCAAAACTTGATTTGTATAAACATAGGCATGGACTGGTGACTCCGAGTAAGCTGTTTCTGTGTTTTACATCCCATGTAACCCTACATATTTCCTTTAAGACAAAAGAATGACTATTGATCTAATTGTGGTGCTTAAAATTTTAAGTGAATTTGCTGTGATAGATGAGAAACATCTATTTTCTCTGGAGCGTGAATTTACAACAAACGGGCAAAATCTAAAAATGAGAACCAAGTCATTTCAGAATGAAATCAGGAAGCGCTCCTTCCCATGCACTGTAGAAAATTGCAAATCTTTTCTAAACTGTTATGATTGATTGGGTCAGCTGAAACTTTCAAGAGTGAGATTGTTGGGTAAGGGTATCATGGAAAATGGTTCAAAAACAGTTAAATGGATTTTAGTCACATCCATCACATATCAGTCATGATCTAATTGAATGGAAGAGCTCCCTGGACTGTGTTCATTCTTCGTTACCTCAAGACATTGTTTGTTTCCTGTTTTTTTTTTTCCGTAATCATGTTATGGTTGTCTAATCAACAATCTACCCCTTGCTTCATTGCACTCATAGTCAAATCTCAATCATTTATTAAACTGTTGAATGGGAAAGGGAGTGTCCAAGTAGACAGACTGGTGAAATATACAATGTAACTAAACTAAAACATGTGCACAGTTTTGGTCCCTTAATTTGCCAAAGAATATATTGGCCTTGGAGGGAGTACAGAGAAGGTTCACCAGGCTGACACCGGAGATGAAGGGGTTGGCTTATGAAGAGAGATTGAATAGACTGGGCCTGTACTCGTTAAAGTTTAGAAGGCTGAGGGGGGATCTTGTAGAGACACATAAGATAATGAAGGGGCTAGATAGGGTAGAGGGTAGGGAGATCCTTCCCGCTTCGAAAGGATAGCAGAACTAGAGGGCACAGTCTCAAAATAAGGGGTCGGGGGAGGGGTGCGGTTTAGAATGGAGCTGAGGAGGAGCTTCTTCACTCAGAGTCGTGAATCTCTGGAATTCCCTGTCCATTGAAGTGGTGGAGGCTACCTCGTTGAATATATTTAAGTCACAGGTCGATAGATTTCTGATAGACAAGGGAATTAAGGCTTATGGGGAAAAAGCGGGAAAATGGAGTTGATCCACTTCAGATCAGCCATGATCTTATTGAATGGTGGGGCAGGCTTGAGGGGCTTGATGGCCTACTCCTGCTCCTATTTCTTATATTCTTATGATGTAATTCAGCTGCAAAAAGTTGAATCACCCATTTTGCTAATTCAAATAAAATCAGTACTGTAATTGTTGCGAATTAGAATTCATTTTGTGTTTTGTTTCTGTTCATTGCTTGATGAGTCATTTGATAACTTGAAGCTGTTTAAGTTAGGACTTATTTAAAGTTGCTTTTTTTCCCACAATATTTTATCTTCACTCTGAACTCCCATGCGGGTTTTGCTCAGCTTGTGATGAATTTTCAAAAATTAATGTTGGACTCCTTGATGTGCAAGTGTATTCTTGCCTGGCAAAGGTACTGGCCCAGCACTAATGAGTCAGATTTGCAGATGGTGCTCGACTATTTGGGCCGTTTCACCTGAGCAAGATGAATAAGGTAAAATATCTAACTGAGGATAGTGACTTTTGTAGTGTATTGTATTGTAGTGCATTGCATCATGCTATTAGCTATTATTCATGAAGTGAAATGATTTTCAAAGTCTGATACAAGTTTGCATTTGGCTTGCATTTCTGAAGAAAACTGAGTGACAGCTCAAGTCCTTGGGATCAAAGAAGAAGAGAAATACATAACCCAGAATTTCTTCTGACTTATGCCCATTCCACCGCCCCATCTTCAGCAATTCAATGGGAACGTTGCTGAAGTGTGGACAGAAGACTTGCACCATTAATTCCTGCTAATGTTTCATCATTAAGCCCCTTTAATATATGTAGAAATTTGACATTCACTTTTTCAGACTTAATTTTTAACTACTTGTATTTTGTCAAATCTCTTCCAGACCCCAGTTCGACAAATTCGACCTCCTATCATCATCCAACCTGCATCTGGATGGCGAAATGTGCAGCAAGAGGAATTACTGATTGAAAATCATGGAGGCAAAGGAAACTTTCAGGAAGAGAGGAGGTCTATCTTGGTGGCTCAACCTAAATTTATGTCAAATATGGTAGAGGAAAAGGCAGAACCTGACCAAGCTCCTCAGCGAGTCAGCGAAAATCAGGAGATTGCCCCAGGGGATCAGCATCACATTGCACAAAGGAATGAAGAACAAAATCGGGTGGATCCTGGAGTTGCTCTTGGTCCCATTCAGGATGTGCAGGCTCCAGGTGTCCAAACTGATGAAATTGAACTGCTGGCCATTCCTCTTTTTCCAGCAGCAAAAGTGATGGAAGCAACACAGGAAGAAGCATCTGTGATACTAGTGAGGGAGCAAGACTCTGTGTTAGCTCAACCAGACATTTTACAGGAAGCTGTAAGAGAAGAGGTTCAGCAGGTTGATGATGAGCAAGTTGGGCAGGCGAACCAAGGGGAGGGTGTAATAGATAATATATTAGGCTTGGAGAATCTTGAGGAAGCGACTGGTGAAGGCCAAGAGATTTTGAAGTCACTCGTGAAAGAAACTGTAAGTGTTTATCTTTGTACATTGAATCTCTCTTCAGTCAGTTTAACCTGTTTCAAATGAACGTATTTCATGATTCCTAACATGCTTCCTCAGCATGTAGCAGAAACAACTGTACAGGGCATGGGTAAGATTGCATGCGGAGTATGGTGTACTATTTCATCTACTTATCTTTGGAAGAACGTAGTTGCAATGGAAGCAATTGAGAGGGAAGGGTCATGAGGCTGATTGCTGGGGCGAAGGAGGTATCTCATGAGGAAAGCTTGAGCAGTGTGGACCTATACCCGGAGTTTCTTCGAGCGAGAGGTGATCATATTGAAACATGGACGATCTTGAGGGGTCTTGAAAGGATAGACGCTTAGTAGATCTTTCCTCTCGTGGAAATCTAAAATAAGGGGACACTGTCTTAAATGGATGACTCCTTATTTTTAAACTGAAGTTGAGGAAGAATCTCTTCTTAGAGGGCCATTAGTTCTCTTCCATATAGAACAGTGGAGCCATTGTTCACTTTGGTCTTAAATATATTGATTGTTGATCAACAAGATAGTTAAGGGTTATGGGTATGGGTAGGAAAGTGGGGCTGAGGCCACAGTCATATCAGCCATTATTAAATGGTGGAGCAGGCTCAATAGGCTGCATGGCCTACTCCTGCTTTTATTACTTATACTCTAATGAAACCGCCGTATCAAAAAAGGAATTCTTTCCTGGTTTCTGTCAGGTTTTAAACATGAGTTCATTGAGTATCTGAGAGCAAATAATTCATAGGAATAAGCTATTTAGCCCCTCAAGCTTGATCTACAAGCCACTGAAATTATTACTGATCTGTGGCCTAACTCCACTCACTTCCTTTTCCTCATATTAATATATTTGGTTAAATAAAATCGACAATCAGTTGCCACTAGCAGAAGTGTTCCAAATTTTGACTATCCTTTTCATGGAGACCTGTTTCCTAATTTCACTCCTGAAAGGTCTGACTCAAAGAAGCCAGTTAGTCTGTTGTGTTTGGTTTCCTCCAGTCTGCCCGATTTGTTCCCTTCAATATCTTAAACTTTGAATCACCTTTCAAACCACCTAAATTCTAGGGAATACAGCCCTGGTTTGTTTAGTCTCTTCCCGTAGCTTAATCCTCAGAGTTTCATTCTAGTAAATGGACACTGCACTTCCTCCAAGGCCACCAATGCCCAGAACTACTCTCAGTATTCCAGATATAGTCAGACATGACTTTGTATAACTGAAATATGACTTTTATTCCTGTAGATATAAAGGCTAGCACTACACTGGATAATGTGATCGTATTCTATACATGTTCATGAAGTTTTAATGATTATATACCTCGATTCCCAGTCTCGTTGTACCTCCATTATTTCCAGCTTTCCAGCATTTGTGTAGTACCATACTGTATTCTTTTTAGGTCCAAATTAGATGAACTCACATTTCCATACTTTGATTTCTGTTTGTCACTGTTTCGCCCTTTTGTTTAATCTATCAATGTTGCTTCCATCGCATCTGAAGGTTGACACATGAGTGTGGCATTCCTTCCACTGTAGCATAGACCTCAATTCTTTATTGAAATACTGGATTGAAGCTGGAAACCCAGAATTCTGACTTGGAAAATAATGCTGTCAATTGAACCCTGCTATGATCTATTTTGATATCCTAAACTCTGATAATTTGGGGGAGCCCAGTGTGGCAGCACAGAACCAAAAGGTTAACATTTCATAAAGTATTGCATTCTGATATTTTAGTCAAATTGGAGATTTAAAAGATTTATATTGACAGAGTCCTGTCTTCACATTGAGGATACTCTGCACCATGTTGTTACTACATTACCACTTTACTAAATAGGATAGATTTCGAAGAGGTCTAGCAACTCAAAACTGCGCATCCATCAGGCATAGTGGCATCAGCAGCAACAAAATATAGTCAACATCCTTAACCAATAACCTCACGACACGGCATATCCTCGACTCCAGTAGATCCGGTAGAAGCAGCTGAGGGACTTCACTGGTGCGTTCTGGGAGAAGTTGGACCAGTAACATCTACCAAGAAGTGGGAAGCAGAAGATCTGGTGTCGAGGAGTGGCAAGCCCAAAACACTACATTGGTGTTTCCCTCCTTCCTTCCTTCCCTCCCTCCGTCTTTAAAAAAAAGGCCACTGTGATGAGGTAAAAGTGAAGGTAAGAGATGTGGGAGATCTGTGATGCTTCCAGCGTCTCAGACGACAACATCTGCAGGAAGTGCAGCCAATTGCAGCTCTCCAGAGACTGCGTGGACAGGTTGGAGCAGCAGTTGGATGCACTTAGGGAAAGTGTGGTAGTTAGGAGCTTTAGAGATGTGGTTGCACCGAAGGTGCAGGCAGATCGATGAGTGACCACTCGATGGCAGGCAGTCAGTGCAGGAATCGCCTGTGGTCATCCCTCTCTCTAACAAGTACACCATTTTGCATACTGTTGGGGGAGATGACCTATCAGGGGATAACAGCAGCAGCAGCCAAAGCAGTGGTTTTGATAAGCAGGGAGGGACAGAGGACTAGAGCAATAGTAATAGGGGACTCTATAGTTAGGGGTACAGATAGGTGCTTCTGTGTATGTGAAAGAGACTCAGGGACGGTATGTTGCCTCCCTGGTGCCAGAGACTCGAATGTCTGTGAATAGACAGAAAGCGTTCTGAAGGGAGAGGTTGAGGTACATATTGGTACTAATGACATAGGTAGAAAAAGTGGTAAGGTCCTGCAGCAGCAGTTTAGGGAGTTAGGAGGAAAGTTAAAAAACAGGACCTCTAGGGTTGTAATCTCAGGATTACTCCCTGTGCCACGTGCTAGTGAGGCTAGGAATTGGAAAACAGTGCAGCACAACATGTGACTAAACAGTTTTTGCAGGAGGGGGAGGGTTTCAGATATCTGGACCATTGGGGTCTATTCCAGGGCAGGTGTACAAGAAGGATGGGTTGCATCAAAATTGGAAGGGCATAAATATTCTGTTCGGGAGGTTTGCTAGTGTCATATGGGAGAATTTAAACTAGTTTGGCAGGGGGCTGGAATCCAAAACAAAATTGAATGAGCTGAAGGGGAACCAGAAAGTAGGACCAGTAAGACTCTTGAGAAACAGCAGGCCAGGTGGGGTTGCTTATCAAAGAGGGTTTGGTGGACTGAAGTGCATTTGTTTCAGTGCAAGAAGTTTAACAGTTGAGGTCGATGAATTTAGAGCTTGGATTAGTATTTGGAATTATGATATTGTTGCCATTACAAAGACTTGGTTAAGGGAGGGACAGGATTGGCAGCTTAACATTCCAGGATACAGCTGTTTCAGGCAGGATCGAGGGGGATGTACAAGAGGTGGGGGGGTTGCACTATTGTTTGAAGAGAATATCACAGCTGTACTCCGGGACAACATCGCAGAGGGCTCATACAGCGAGGCAATATGGGTGAAGCTCAGGAATAGGAAAAAGTGTAGTCACAATGTTGGGGGTTTACTATAGGCCACCTACCAGCAGGAGGTAGAGGAACAGATATGTAGGCAGATTTTGGCAAGATGTAAAAGTAGCAGGGTTGTTGTGGCAGATTTTAACTTCCCCGATATTAACTGGGATTCACTCGGTGCTAAGTGCAGGGATGGGGCAGAGCTCGTAAGGAGCATCCAGGAGGGCTTCTTGAAACAGTGTGGAGATAGTCTAACTAGGAAGGGGCCATACTGGACCTGGTATTGGTGAATGAGCCCGACCAGGTGATCCATGTTTTAGTAGGGGAGCAGTTTGGGAACAGTGACCACAATTCAGTAAGCTTTAAGGTACTGATGGATAAAGATAAGTGTAATCCTCAAGTTAAGGTGCCTAATTGGGGGAAGGCTAATTACAATAATAGAAACTGTAAATTGGGGGCAGAAAATTAAGGGCAAATCAACATCTGCATGTGGGAGGCTTTCAAGTGTAAGTTGATAGGGATTCAGGACTGGCACATTGCTGTAAGGATGAAGGGCAAGTTTTGGGAAACTTGCATAACGAGAGATATTGTGAGCCTAGTCGAAGAGAAAAAGGAAGCATTTGTCAAAGCTCGGAGGCTGGGAACACTTGAAGCAAGTGTGGACTAGAAGGAAAGGAGAAAGAAACTTATCGAGTAAGGAGGGCTAAAGGAGGTCATGAAGAGGCATTGGCCAGCAGGATTAAGGAAAACCCCAAGGCTTTTTATACATAAAGAGCAAGAGGATAGCCAGGGAGAGGGTTCGCCCACTCAAGGACAAGAGAGGGAATCTGTGCATAGAACCAGAGGAAATGGATGAGGTATTAAATGTGTACTTTACGTCAGTATTCACCAAAGAGAAGGACTTGATGGGTGATGAGTTTGGAAAAGGATGTGTGAATAGTTTGTCATGTTGAGATCAAAAAGGAAGAGGTATTGGGGTTCTTCAGAAACAATCAGATAGACAGTCCCCAGGGTCTGATGGGATATACCCCAGAATACTGAAAGAGGCAAGGGAAGAAATTGCTGGGGCCTTGAGAGAAATCTTTGTATCCTCACTGGCTAGAGGAGAGGGTCAGTAAGAAGTTTCACACCAGGATAAGGTGCAACAGATTTATTTGGTAGCACAAGCCACAGGCTTTCAGAGCGCTGCTCCTTCATCAAGTGAGTGGGAGTTCTATTCACAAACAGGGCATATAAAGACACAAGCTCAATTTACAAAATAATTGCAATTGTGTGTTGTCGTGTGCTGTGAAGGCTGCTTTGAAGAATGCTTGCCAGAAGATAGAGGCCCATGACTGCTCAAGTGTTCCCCATTAGGAAGAGAACACTCCTTGCCTGGTGATTGTCGTGTGGTATTCATTCGTCCGTTGTTGTACGGCCTGCATGGTCTCCCCAATGTGCTATGCCTTGGGCCATGCTTTTCTGCAGCATATCAGGTCGAGAACTCCCATTCACCTGATGAAGGAGCAGTGCTTGTGCTACCAAATAAACCTGTTGGACTTTAAACTGGTGTTGTGAGACTTCTTACTGTGCTTCCCCCCAGTCCATCTCTATGTTACAGGGGAGGTCGCAGAGGATTGGAGAATAGCTAATGTTGTTCCTTTGTTAAAGAAGAATAATCCAGGTAATTACAGGCTGGTGAGCCTTATAGCAATGGTATGGAAATTACTGGAGAGGATTCTTCAAGACAGGATTTATTCCCACTTGGAAATAAATGGATGTATTAGTGAGAAGCAACATGGTTTTGTAAAGGGGAGGTCATGTCTCAGTAACTTGATCAAGTCTTTTTAAGGAAGTGACAAAGATGATTGAGGGAAGGACAGTGGATGTTGTCTACATGGATTTCACTAAGGCCTTTGACATGCAGACTGGTGTAGAAGGTGAAGTTGCATGGGATCAGAGGTGAACTGGCAAGGTGGATACAAAACTAGTTTGGTCAAAAGACAGAGGGTATCAGTGGAAGGATGCATTTCTGAATGGAAGGCTGCGACAAGTGGCATTCCTCAGGGAACAGTGCTGGGACCTTTCCTGTTTGTAATATATATAATTGATTTGGAGGAAAATGTAACTGGTTTGATAAGTTTGCGGATGATAGAAAGGTTGGTGGATTTGTGGACAGTGATGAGGATCCTCCAGGGATACAGCAGGATATAGATCGGTTGGAGACTTGGGTGGAGAGATGGCAGATGGAGTTTAATCCGGACAAATGTGAGGTAATGTGTTTTGGAAGGTCTCGTACAGATAGGAAATACACAATAAATGGCAGAACCCTTAAGAATATTGATAGGCAAAGGAATCTGGGTGTACAAGTACACAGGTCACTGAAAGTGGCAATGCAGGTGGAAAAGGTAGTCAAAAAGTCAGACAGCATGCTTGCCTTCATTGGTCGGGGTATTGAATTTAAAAAATGGTAAGTCATGTTGCAGCTTTATAGAATATTAATTAGGCCGCACTTGGAATATAGTGTTCAATTCTGGTTGTCACACTACCAGAAGGATGTAGAGGCTTTGGAGAGGATACAGAAAAGATTTACCATGATGTTGCCTGTATGGAGGGCATTAGTTATGAGGAGAGGTTGGAGAAACTTGGATCGTTCTCACTGGAACGACAAGAGGTTAAGAGGTGACCTGATAGAAGTCTACAAGATTGAGAGGTATGGACGTAATGGATAGTCAGAAGCTTTTTCCCAGGGTGCAAGAGTCAATTACTCGGGGGCACATGTTTAAGGTGCGAGGGGCAAGGTTTAAAGGAGATGTACGAGACAGATTTTTTACACAGAGCGTGGTGGGTACCTGCAACCCACTGCCAGGGGAGGTAGTGGAAGCGGATACAGTAGTGACTCTTAAGGGGCAACTGGATAAGTACATGAATAGGATAGGAATCGAGGGATATGGTCACTGGAAGGGTAGGGGGTTTTAATTCAGTCGGACAGCACAGTCAGTACAGACTTGGAGGGCTGAAGGGCCTATTCCTGTGTAATTTTTGTTATTCTTTGTTCACTGCACCATTAACACCAAGGAGGGGAATTAATGAAGCATGCAGAGGATGTGGCAGGACAAGTATCAGGCACACCTAAAAATGCGGTGTCAATCTGGTGAAGCTATGGCCCAGGATTTCTTGCATGTCAAACAGCATATACAGCATGCTAACGAGAGAAAGAGCTAAGCAATTCCACATCAACAAATCAGGTCTAAACTCTCAGTCCTGACACATCGAGTCATCAATGGTGGTGGACAATTAAATAACAAAGAGGTGGACACTTCTCAAATAAACCCATCCTCAATAATGGGTGAACCTTTTGCAGTAATCTTCAACCAGAAGTAACAAGTGGATAGTCCATCCTGGCTTCCTCCTGAGGTGCCCAGCATCAGAGATGCCAACCTTCAACAAACTTGATTCACTGCGTATGATTTCACAAAATAGTTGAAGGCATTGGACCCTCAAAAGACTATGGGCCCTGACAATATTTGAGCAATAGCAAGCAAAGACTTGTGGTCCAAAACTAGCCGTGTCCCTCACCAAGGTGTTCCTGCAACAGCATTGACATCTACCTGATAATCTAGAAGATTGCCCAGGGATGTCCTGTCCGCAAAAAGGAATACAGTCCAATCCAGTCAATTCCCGCCCATCAGTCTACTTTCGATCATCAGCAAAGTGATTGAAAGTATCAACAACAGCATTATCAATATGCATGATCTCAACAGTAAACTGTTCACATGCTATGTGGGCTCCACCAGGGCCATTTAGTTCCTGACCTTGGTACAGTGTTCATTCAAACATGGACAAAAGAGCTGAATTCTGAGGTGGGATTGACTGCCTTGAGAGCAAAGGCAGCATTTGGCTGATTGTAGCGTGGAAGAACCCTGACAAAACTGGAGTAAAAGAAAATCAGGGAAAACTCTGTTTTCGAGCTTAGCACAAAGGAAGTTGGTTGTGGTTGTTGAGAGCTTAATCCTCTCCGTCTCAGGACACCACTCTGTGAGTTCCTCATCATAATGTACTCGCCCAACCGTCTTAGCTACTTCATCAATGACTTTGCTTCCATCAAGTCGCAAGTGGGGTTGTTTGCTGCTGATTTCTCAATCTTCACTAGCATTCTCAATTCCTTATACTGAAGCAGTCCATGTTCATGTGCAGCAAGATCTGGACAATATTCAGGGATGGGCTGATAAGTGGCAGGTAACATTTGTGCCACACCAAGTGCCAGGCAATGAATCTCCCCAACAATGGAGAATCTAACCATCTCCCCTTGACACTAAATGGAATTACTGTCAATAAATCTTTCACTATAAACATCCTGGGAGTTACTATTGTCCTGAAACTGAACTGGACCAGCCACAGAAATACATGGAAGATAAATGCTGGCCTAGCCAACAACGCCTACAACATGAATGAGCACAACACAACACAACACAACAACATGAATGAACATTAAAAAAAATCTATAAAATAGGTTTATATATCCTGGCAGTTAGTATATTTTATCGGATTTAAATTACAACCCTGATTCTGCTAATCTTAAACAGCACAGTTAACTTTCACTTCTGTCTGCCTTTTCTTTATAATGCTTTGATTGTCATTTCAGGTATAGAATTATGTGTTACTGAGGCCCAATGATCACGAAAGCATTTCTTTTAGATTTGTTTTCCCTGTCCAGATTGCCTAATACTTTGTGCATCATGTCCATCTTGCATCGAAGACTTTGAAACCTATACAGAGTTGCTGTGTTCAAATAGTTGTCTGAACGAAGCTCTTTACTGCTCACCTTGAATTATCCTGGTGTGGTTGAGTCAAGACACAGTAATTAATAAACTACCAAACAATAAATATTGTAATTCAGAGATCTGTTAAGTTGCATGATCATGGCTAATGTGAATGATCAATAATATAAAAAAGTTATCAAATTTATTAAATGAAATTTTAATATTATAGTGCTCGAAAGATCTTGCTGCATTGAAAGATCTTGCTGCAATGTGGAAATGATGTTTTAAACACATTTGCTGAAACATAGATCCTGAAAGGCTGTTGTTTTAAACCTTTTGTCTTGCTGCAATTATTTTTCTTGGTGCTTACAGCTTTCATTTTTATTACTGAACCAGCTGAATATGTAGCCAAATGTACACTCTTTAAGATAAGCCAGCTAAATGGTTGCGCTCTTGTCCAAGTTGGAAGATCATGGGTCAAACACCTCTTGAGATTTCCGCACACAATCTAGGCGAACGCTCCAATTCAGTACAGAGTGAGAGCTGCATTGTCAGATGGACGTAAAAGATCCTGTGGTATTGCTGGAAGAGCAGGGACGGTTTCCTGGGCCAACACCTAAAAGTAAAGTTGATTTGTTCATTTACTCCTTCACTGCTTGTTGGACCTCATTATACCCAAATTGTTTCCTCCATTCCAAAGAACGCTTTTGCCTACAAAGGTGATAATAGCTGCTACGTAAGTGCATGTTTGGTCTTTCTTTAATGAACTCCATAAGTTTCCAATTCCTCGAAAATCTCGTCATTCCAAATTGCTGCACCATTTTTTACTTTGAGGCCTACGTGTCACAAGAATCTGGAACTCATTTGTTCCTGCATGACTGGAACTTGATTTCTTTCCCTGATCTTTATTGATTCTTTCTTTCCCTTGTCATTAGTTACATAAATAAAATCCTTTTTACTTTGTTCCTATGTTCTTTCGGCTTCTAAACTGGAATGTTTCGCCTCCTAACCTTTTTTCTTGCACCACTGTTCAAACTTGTATCCATGGAAATGAATTTGTGCCCAACTTTAACCACCACGTTGTCCATTGGTGCTTCACAACTCCTGTTCTTTTCATCCAATTAGAAGTGCCAATTCATGGTTATGCATTCCTTCTTATACCACAGATTTGATGCGGTAACTTTCAGACGACCTGAGGGACAGAAGGGTAAAGTATCAACACAAAAAAAACATTGAAAGTTTTTAATATTTTCTGATGGCCTGAAGTTATCATCTCCACTGCCTCAATCCCATGCTCACTTGCTGACCTCTGTTGGCTCCCAGTCAGGCAAATCTAAGTTTTTGGTGATTTTCACAGAAAATTCACTGCAGTGTCAATGTAAGCCTACTTGTGACAATAAACAAACTTTAACTTTAAAATTCTCATCCCAGCTTTTGACTCCCTAACTTGCCCCTCCCCATTTCTATTGTCTCCCCCAGATTGAAAACCTCACTGAGATCTCTAAGCATCCCAGATTTTCATTGGTGTGCTGCTCGCAGCTGTGTTTTCTACCTAGGTCTGAGGATCTGGAATTCACTGCTATGTCTTTCCATCTCTTTATTTAACATGCTGTGCTTCATCAAGTCTACTTTTGACCAAGTTTTTGATCATTCAACCTGCGCAAAGATATTTTGGCCTTGGAGGGAGTGCAGAGGAGGTTGACTAGGCTGATACCGGAGTTGAGGGGGTTGAGCTATGAGGAGAGGCTGAATAAACTAGGCTTGTACTCGTTAGAGCTTAGAAGAATGAGGGGAGATCTCATTGAGACGTATAAGATGATGAATGGGATGGATAGGATAGAGGTGGAGAGACTCTTCCCGCTCAAAAAAGACAGTAGGACTAGGGGGCACAGCCTCAAGATAAAGTGGGGGCGGTTTAGAACGGAGTTGAGGAGGAACTTCTTCACTCAAAGGGTGGTGAATCTCTGGAATTCTCTACCCGTTGAAGTGGTGGAGGCTGCCTCACTAAATATTTTTAAGAAGCGGGTTGATGGGTTTTTGATAAGAGAGGGGATTAAGGGTAATGGGGAGAGGGCGGGAAAGTGGAACTGAGCCACGACAGATCAGCCATGATCTTATTGAATGGCGGGGCAGGCTCGAAGGGCTAGATGGCCTACTCCTGCTCCTATTTCTTATGTTCTTATGTTATCTCCTTGTGTGGGTTGGTGTTTGTTTGTTCCTGTGAAGCATCTTGGGACATTTTAAAACACAGGGTGTTGTTGTGTTGATTTGTTTCGGTATCTGGAAGAGGGTGGGTTGTCCTGTAGCACGCTTATTGAAGCATTGGTCAAAATCTGTATTGGCATCTTTTCTGCCTCAGTGTAGCAACATTTCCTTTTCCTTTAGCAACTGTTTCAGCAGAGAGTGCTGCAACTGTGTTTGAAAGTAAGCTGCTGTGTCAATCATGTGCAAAGTGACCTTGTAAGAAATGCAAAGTAATATTTAATTGCAGCAATGAGAAAGCTGACTTCACTGGGGTAATCCAATTTGGAGATGGCAGAGGAGGTGCAGGATAATCTATTATTAAGAGCTTAAAAGGAATTGGACAGATATTTGACTGTAAAAGAATTTCTTTTGGCAGCTTTCCATTATGGGTATTTTTCTTGCTCTATAAACTGATGGCTCAGCGTATTCCTCAGTGCACCCTGGTTCAGGGAGCATAGAGGAGCAGCATTAGGCATATCTAAATATGAGATGTCAACCAGGTGAGTTACAACACAGGACTAGGTGCACGACAACAACACAAGAAGCATGTTGTAAAGATAACATACGGAGCCCATTCTCAGCTGATCAGATCAAAGCTCTGCCGCGTTGTGCATGGTGGTGGACAGTTGCAAATGATTGGACGAAGAGGCCCAAGAAACATTGCCATTCTCAATGGTGTAGAATCCAGCATATGTGGCAAAGACCAGGTTTCAGCTCAGCCACCACCTGATGCCCCCACCATCCCTGATACCAGTCTTGAGCTAACATCACTTCATTTGACATGAGTGCACTTAATACAACAAAGGCCCCATCAGCTTCAACACTGTAGTGTTGATGACTTGTTCTTCAAAAATAGCTGCATCTGTAGCCAAACTGCACCAGTTCAGCAATAACTTTGACATCTACCCAACAAAGTGGAATATTACCCAAATATGCATGTCGACAAAAAAGCAAGACAAATCAAATCTGGCCGAGTACTGCCCCATCGCTCTTCTCAATCACCAGCAATGTTACAGTCAGCAGTTCGAGCAAGCTTTTTACTTAGCAATAACTTGCTCACCAATACTCAATTTACACTTTGCCGGGACCACTCGATTCCAGATCTCATTGCAGCCTTAGTCCGAAGATGGGTGGAAGAGCTGAATTCCAGAGATGAGGAGAAAATGACTACTGTTGAGTTCAAGGCAGGAATTGGCAGAGTTTAGAAGGAGCTTTAGCAAAGTTGAAACCAGTTGTGAATTAATGGAAAATACTGTGGCTTTAAGAGCAGGTCAGAGCTGGAAATTCTGTGGCAACTCATCTCCTGACTCCCCACAGCTGTTCCATCATCTACAGAGTGAGGAATGTGATGGAATACTCCACACTTGCCTGGGTGAAAGTGGAGCTCCAGTGACATTCAAGAAGCTTGATACCATCCAAGATAAAGCAGCTCGCTTGATGAGCACCCCATTGCCATCTCAAACACTCACTCCCTTCACCACCAGTGCACATGTCATCATGTGATAGGTATCATGTGCAAGGTTTAGTGAAGCAGCTTGCTAAGGTTGAAACTATATTCGGCCCCTACTCACTGTCACTGGGTCAAAATCTTTGAATTCCCTCCCTGATGACACGGTGAAAGTCTGCATCAAATGGAGTATAGCAGTTGAAGAAGACAGCTTGTCACTTTTGGAATGCTGTTATGAACGTCAGAACAGTAGCCTTGCTAATGATACCCTGCAATTGAATTTTTAAAAATTGCCCTTTCAGATCTGCTGCTTTGGTTTTGAACCCACCAGACTAATAATGGTTTGAAAACCTTTTACCTGTAAAGATATGGAATACTGCAGTGTTAACCCGTTGCCTTGAATCCTGCATGCAGCTGAACAGTAATACAGTCTGCAATAAATAGACAATCTTAGAAGCTACAAGACAGTGACGACTGTGGAAAAATAGTTTGCCCCCTCCAACTTCGAGAACAAAATATTCACCAAGAATTTGAGTTACCATGGCATTGGGTTAACAGAGTAATGTCTCTGGTGCATAAGAGTAATACAAATTCAGTTTTGTTTTGTGGACAGTAAACTCTTCTTGTATCTGATATTCCGCTAACCAAGATTTCATTTTTCTCAAATGCCATTTCAATTTAGCTTGGCTTTTCTTGCAGGTAAATCTGTTTCCTGATATAGAAGAACAGTTTGTTGAAGAACTGATTATGACAAATGAAATCTGGGATTTGAATGTGTAAGTAAATTATTACAATTATTTGGAAGTGAACAGAAGCTTTGTGATCAACAGAAAAAGATGGTAGTGGGATCTTAATTTAAAATATTTCATGTCATTATATTGCTCTGTGTGGCATTTTTCTTGGTTGTCCCAAACAATGCCACCTTTGCACTAAGAGTTTCCTCAAAACACTGATTAGGACCATATCTGATGAGATTAAGTTTTTGCAATCATCAAGCAGCACAGCACAGAAGGTGGCTATTTGGCACCTTACATCTATACCGTTTGTAAGAGCTAGCCAATTAGTCTCACTCCCTGACTCTGCCTCCATATCCTTAGCCATTCTACCAGAATCCTTCATGATTTTGAACATTACTATCAAATTTCCTCTTGACCTTTCGTGCTTTGAGATGAACCACAGCTTCTCCAGTCTCTTGATATAATGTGAAGCCTGTTATATCTTGTTCTATTCCAACAAATCTCTCCAACTTTTGGAAGGCCTTGATAACCTGATAAAAATGTGAAGCCCAGAATTAAATGCAGTACTTCAGTATGAGCTTTTCAAAAATATCCTTTCTCTTGACATTGTATTCAAGTTGTTCCCTTTCTAACCCAAGCTTTAACCAAAACGATTTACTGAAGTGTATGACTGCATCGTAGAATGAGGGCCCAGGAGAGAAATCATGGGCCCTGATGCTTCTCCTGTTGTGGGGCCCTTTTGACTAATTAAGAAAAAATATTTGTATGTTTTTTATTAAGCAAACAGTCTCTCTCAGTGCTGCCAAGACATCAAAACCATTTTTTTAAAAGAGACTTTCATCCCGAACCAAAATGTGAAAATGATATACCAGGCACTTATTGTGTTCTTGGTTGACATTATGCTTCATGTTGAAGAGGAATAGGGGTTCAAGGCTGATGTATTGCATTTGCCGTTCCCAATGTGGTCTGTTCTATATTGGAGAGACAAAATGCAGACTTGATAACAGCTTTTCGGAACACCTTTGATTCACCCGCAAGCAGGACTCAGTCCTTCCTATCGCTTGCCACTTCAAAGCACCACCCTACTCTCTTGTCGCCATGACTATTCTTGGCTTTTTGCGGTGTTCCAGTGAAGCCCAATGAAAACTGGAGGAACCACAGCTCATTTCCGATTAGGTGCTTTCAGACTTGTATTGAGTTCAACAATTTCAGAGCATGAACACCTCCAACACCACTCCATTTCCATTTATTTCATTTCATTTCATTTCTTCTTGTCAGATTAATCTGCTTTTATTACTTAATGTTTTTATTTTTCATTTTCATTTCTGCCATTATTTCATTTGTCTACTTCTAAAATGTTGCTTTTCATCTTCTTTCTCACTGCCCCCTCACTTCCCCCAACTCCACCCAACTAAGGCCATCTGTCACATGCTCACATTATCTTTTGACACATTCCAATCTCTTAATGGACACTATTAATACCATTCTCAGCCTTTATCATTATTTAAATTCCCCATATCTTTTGTCTGTGACATCTTTGTCAATTTCTCTCTCCTCCCCCATCCCCCACCATCCTTACAGTATAAATCTTGTCCTATTTTCTATGTCTTCAGCTCTGATGAAGGGTCATCCAGACTTGATGCTAGCTCTATTCTCTCTGCACAGAAGCTGTCAGACCTGCTGAGATTTTCCAGCATTTTCTGTTTTTGCTCCAGCTATTTGCTGCGTCAGCTATAAAAGTGCAACAAAGTAGCAGAGCAAGAATGCCCCACACATCACAGCTATTCTGGGAATCCAGGGGAAAGCCCCTCCAAACCTTCTAAGCCCAGGAATTCCAGGGGAGTTATTTTTTCGAGACTATCTTTGCATTTACCTATAAGTCAAGAGTTGATGAAGTGAATTCAGTGTGAGGAAAGTTAAAGGGGTGGGTCACAAAAGGAATCGATCTTTAGTTTCAGATGAGTAGGCTTATTTGAAAAATGTGTTCGTGCCCAGGGCTAATGGGGGCATGTTGCTCACCACTTGGGGACAAGCATTAATTCCCTGTACAGCCATAAAAGGTTTGGCTTGATTTGACCAGAGGGTGGTGAGTGTCTGGAACAAGCTGCCAGAGGTGATAGTAGAGGCGGGTATAATTTTGTCTTTTAAAAAGCATTTAGATAGTTACATGGGTAAGATGGGTATCAAGGGCTATGGGTCAAATAGGGGCAATTGGGATTAGTTTAGGGGTTTAAAAAAAAAGGGCTGCATTGACAAGTTGGGCCGAAGGGTCTGTTTCCATGCTGTAAACCTCTGTGACTCTACAGTTGTTGAGGGAAGGATTTGCAGTTTTGTTGTGTAAGAGAACATTTGAGTGAGATGCACTCTCTTACAATCTTGACAGATGAATACTTCTTGAAAATTTAAGAAAAATGGATCTGGCATGCCATTGCTCATATTAAGTTACAGGATCTTTACTGTCTATCTTCCATGAATTTATTCTCTTAATGCCATTGGTTTTCCATCTGGCTTTTTTTTTGGCCTGATTGTTCTCATTTTGTTTGCTCAAGCAAATTACTGTGTTTGCTTCCATTCTCTTCATTTCTTTCTTCCATTCCATCTTCTGCTTACAACGCAACCACATTCCCTTGCAGCCAAATACAGAAGCAAAATACTGGAAGTCCTGAAAACTTGAACTCAGAGTAAAAAATGGTGGAAAACCCCATGCTGGGCAGTATCAGCAGAGAGAAAAAAATAACAAAGAGCAACCCAGCACGGGAAACAGGCCCTTTGGCCCAACGAGCCCGCGCCACCTTTTCAACAAAGCATTTTCCTACACCTACACCTAATGTTTCAGGTTGATTAGTTGCCATTGCCTGACATGCTAAAAACTTTCAGCATATTTTGTTCTTATCACATACAACCTAGTACATTAATTAATCTTGTCGCCATTCATTCGTTGTTTCTCCACTGCACTAAGCTGCAGAACTGTCATTTTTCAAAATGCTTATTATACCATGAATAGTCTACAGTAGAATTCTTAACAGAAAACTTTGTTCTGATTTGTTCATCCAGCAGCAAGAGTCCTTGGTAACAAACAATAATAAACAAGAAAATCAACTTCACAAAGTAAATCCAAAGTGAAGTAAAGGTTAAATAAAGATCCTTCATTATGCAACCATTGGGAGCTAATGCATCCCCCCAATCCCCATCTACTTCCTATTTCTAGCACAGTATGTTGCCATTGGTTATGTTATAACACTGATGGAGAGCACAAGATTTGAAGAAGGTAGCAGAGCCATATGGAAGTAGGGGACAGGTATCACAGTGCCAGAAGTGGGTACCTTGAATATAATTTCAACTGTAATGAAATGTGGCATCTCGGCTTTGGGAGTAGAAACTGCTTGAAGTCTCAGCAGCAGCATGAACAATGAGGGAACTACTGCTTTTTCAAATGTTTAAGTTAAAATGTCAGTTATCTGGAAAGTCTACCATGGTAGGCTAGAGGCAGATCTATGAGACATCACTAAAATAGGAGTCCTGGATAAAATCCAAGTCGGAGTTGAGGAATGGTGTTGGCAAAAGAATGAGCCAGTGTTGTTGCTGAAAGGTGTCTGGGACAGCAGGTAAATGGTTTTCAGAGATGTCCTCAGAACAATGAAATATGTCAGGGCAAGCTGATCATCTTGGGATGTTTCTTTGATTTTGCTTACTGTTAGTTCTATGACATCCATACTGATTTATAATTTTCCAAGTGGTTCAACTTGATGGCACAATGGTAAGCATTGCTGCCTCACAGCTCCAGGGACCCGGGTTCAATTCCCAACTTGGGTCACTGTCTGTGTGGCGTTTGCACACTCTCCATTTGTTATGCATGGGCTTCCTCCTCAGTCCAAAGGTGTGTGGGTTAGGTGGATTGGCCATGCTAAATTGATCCTCAGTGTCCCGGGAAGTGATAGTTTAGAGGGATTATTAGGGTAACTAAGCAGGCCTAGGGCCTGAGTGGGATTGTGGTCAGTGCAGACTCAATAGGCTGAATGTCCTCCTGCACTGTAGGGATTCTGTGATTCGGCGCATTTGAATATTATATCCCGGTTTCAATTTGTGGTTATAAACGACTCAGCCCTGGAATGGCATATTCCTGTAATCAGATGACTGAACACGGAAACTTTCTGTGTCTCAGATTTCACTTCCATGCTGACATCGGCCACGTTCAATTCAAATATCATTTCCTCCTCTTTCCTCCTGGTAGGTGTTAAGAGATGTAGGTTATATGTAAAATATCCCATAATTATTGAATAAAACTCAAAGTTTGCTTGATTCATGTTTTTCAACATGGTCGTAGATAACTAGCCACACCACGTGCAACAGAAAGTATGTCTTGAGCCAAGGCACAAACCCTGGTGCTTTGCACCTTCTGCACCCCTCTCTCCTGGACCCCTTAATAGAATAACTTTCCTTTTCCTGTTCTCCATCACCTATGACTGAACACCCTTCTTGGTCTCACTTTGCCTGTCCACAGTCTTGGCTAAGATTCATTTGTGCGAATTATTAAGAAACTGAAAGCTGCTGCTTCAAGGAAATATTTTCATGATGATGATACTTGACTAAAACTTGATTGAAAATGGCAAAAAATGTCCTCCACCTACCCATAATCCTGATCGTTAATGAGCCATGTGAGATTTTATTCTATTTCCAGTTTTTTTGCCCAGTTGGAAGTACATTTTAATGAACAAACCTGAGAGGTTTTGTGAAACTAAGCGATAAATTTCCCACAGTCCTCCTGCAATTTTATGAAGTGTTCATTTTGTAGCAGCTTGTGATTTTAGAATTCTGGTTCTCTATAATGTTACATTGAACATTGCCATCAAATCAGAGAAGGCAAGATAAGACATTAACCAAAACTGTGTACTATATAGAATTGCTGAGGGATATGAAATGATAAATCACCTTAAGGATTGGCTACTGATTGTTACAAAATGTTGACTGGCAATGTATATGAGATTTAGAGAAAATATAAGTTAAGAGAAGACATTTTTAAAGCTACGAAATCCTCTGTGGTTACAGTGTACATTGAAACTTGCACATTGGCTTCCATTGAAGATATTTTCTTTCTCCCACCCTTCGTGCATTGACTAAGCAGAGACCATTTAATAGCACTGAATGGATGATTCTGTGCTTCTGTTCAACAAAAATGGAAGCTGCTTGTGAGTTTATACAAATCCTAACTTGCCTTCTGTCCTTATTTTCAGCTTGTGCAACCACCTCCTGGAAAATCCTGATTATCCGAAGAAGAATTTAATTTTCACATACAGCAGCAGTTTGCTTGAAAGTAACGAAGAGGTAACTTGGCTTATTCTTGTCATTCCATATAGAATATTCTTTTAGCTTAAGTGCTCAGGGGCAACTGGGTTTAACTATTGTGATCTGCAGTAGGTTTATCTCCTGCCATGGGCTAGAGGGACATGACAGAGTGCCTAGCCTAAACTGTCCTGATTATGGGAATAGTGGGGCGAGAATGTGTTGGGTTAAAGAAAACTTTGTACTTTAGAATTGACTTACTTTGGTGTTCTTTATTTTTTTCCACTTAATAATGGTTTTGAGTGGCCACCAACATGTTGTTTGTGCCAGTTTTCCTCCAGGTACAAGATAGCTATCTGAACAATTCTTGCGCACTAATGAATTTGTGCATATGTATGTTTTCTATTGAACAGAAACCCAAACTGGATTTTTTTGACTTTTCAAAGCTTGCTCCTGTGAACCAGCAATGTTTTCTTCAGGCTTCTGACCTCCTCATGGCAGATTTCAAAATGTTAAGCAGTCAAGACATCAAATGGGCTTTACACGAGCTCAAGGGACACTATGCAATCACCCGCAAGGTTTGCACTGCCAGATGCTATTTCCTGGTTTTTATTTTATCTTTTTCTGTTTTTAGTTTATTTATTGATTACTTACCATACTGAAGAAATGAAGGATCAACACCAGTACTGACATTTAGATGGCAATGTTACATGAACATTTGTAATATACACTGTCATGTTTTGCAATTTACCTGCTCCTATATTAATGTGTGAAGTAAATGAAGTTTGGTTGTCGAGGGCTGTGGAAACTTTCTGCTAAGTATTCTAAAGACCATGATCAGGAATAATGGCATGGGGTACTTAGATTGGAGGTTCAGGCTAACGACTTGTTGAAATTGATTTTATCAGCCAAATTGGTTTATTTAATGTCTTTGGAAAATACGCAGTAGGAAAATGATTCATATTTTACTAATTTTAAGATCAACAGGTTAATTGTGAATAAGTAATTCAAGCACACTCTGTGCACAAACCTGCTGTATGTAAATGGAGTGGACTACCTGTGTCCACTCGGTTAGTCAAGAACTTGAGTGTTGCCCTACTGTCACCTAGGGCAGATGAAATAATGGCAGACCAAAGACCACAGAGAATTCATTTTGATGCATGCTACTATAAGAGAAGCTTGGGTTTTAAACTAACCAGTCATAGGTGTGTGCTAATCAGTTAGTAGATGAGCCATGTACACCAGGAAGGTTCCAGGGACAATCTCTCTTTATCTCTGCTCTATGAATGCTGATCCCAGCTGGGGCAGTAGAAAAGAACTACAAGTTTGATTGTCTTAGGCTGTGTTTTTTTTTAAAAAAAATTGGGCTTGTTTCCTGCTCTTGTATTGTCCAGTGGTTTGTGTTGAAAAACGCCTCCTCCACTGGCAACCATGCTTTCAGCTGTGTCTGCTTAAAGCACGCAATCGCCTCCCTTGACTTCACTGCCTCTCTCCTCTCCTCTCCTGAAATCTATTGATTCATTCAGTTTTTGGTTACCTGTCATGATGTCTGCTTATCTGGCTCAGTATCAAATTTTGCATGGTGGCTCTCGCGAAATGCCTTGACGTTTTATTCCATTAAGGCACTATGGAAATGCAAGTTGTTAACGTATCTGGAATTGGAGGGCAAGCAACAAAATTGAGTGAGGGGAAAAATAGAAAATGTTGTTTTGCAATGTCCAACCTTTGCAGCACTCCATTCTTGTGACTAGATATTAACCGTGTTCTTTAATCTGGATTACACAGTTTAGTGGCTGAAGTTAAGACTGAACTGTGAGACAAGTATGGGTGTCAGTAATGTTGGATTCAAAATTGTTCCCTAAATGATGGAAGTTGTACATTTGTGCTGTGAGTTCAGTGTATTGGGGGAGATGATTGATGTATTGACATGTTCTTGGTTCTTAGCCTGGCAAGTTGATTTCCGCAGGTAATACTCTTAATGCTTGCACAAAAGCAAGCCGAGGTCATTTGAACAAAATGATTGAAGTGCCGCTGCCTTCCAGATTTGCATGGTGATTTAATCGCTCTGAATGTAATCTGGCTTTTGTATTTTGAAAAAAATATTTTTATTTTCATTTGAATAGACTACAAAACTAATTGTTGCTCCGAGGAACATTTTTTGTGATTGCAACAAGTTAAATGCTACCATTTGTGGTTTGAATCGTACATTAAGTAAATTGAGTTTTAACTTTTTCAGGGCATTCATTTAGATGCAGCAGCATATTTAGTAGGGTCAAAGCTGCTTAGGAATTCCTTCCATTTAGAAATAAAAATTGCACTCAACTAGTTAACCATAGGACCTTTATGGTACCTGCTTTTCCTTTGTAATTCAAATCTAAGACCAACTGTTTTTATTCTTTGACCTGTGCACTGTGACTGCTGTTTTATTGTTTTCTTGCTGTTTGTAGGCCTTATCAGATGCAATTAAGCAGTGGCAGGAAAACTCACCACAATCCAGTCAGAAAAAGAGCAGACGAAAAGAAATGAGCTCATCTAATTCAATCAATTTTAAATTTGAACAAGGTGAGGAATGAAAGCTGCTACTGTATGGAATACCCATGACTGTTCTGACAGTTTGGATTAATGTTCCTTGAAATAGTAAAATCTAATTTAGCCATAATTTTTAAGTGCTTGTTGTTGCTTTTAAGTGAATGGGTTGGGCTCCAATTCCATTTGTAGTTCATTTGAGTAATTCGGAAAAACAATCCATCTCTCCTTGCCACAAACATGTCAAGTACTCGGGGTGGGCGTTGATATGCATCATGTATCTCACATTCTGATTGTGTTGCATGTTTATGTATCAAAATGCATACAATACACATCTCCCAGTACATTTGCAAAAATATTGCAATATTCAGATATAACCTATTCCTAAGGTTATTCAAAATGGAATGTTGGCAGTCATTTTGAAGAACAGCTTGAAAAACCACAGATTATTTACATCTTTTCTCTTCCTTGCGGGATTTGTCATAAAGACTCTTGCATTGAATACCCAAGGTAACACTTTTGTTAACAGTCTGGGAGAAGATGCCTGCTAACATATGGAAATGTGTCCTTTTATTGTGCTTGGCAACCTTCATGTTGCTGTGGACTCTGTTTTAATCCCACTCATTGGAAACAGTTTAAAGTCTTCCAAGAACACCATTATAATGAAAGCCAGATAGTGTTGCCATAATATCCCTGATTACGCCATGAGTTTGTACCTCCACTGAAGTTTAAGTATTTCAATATGACCTTAAACATTGCTTTTGTGTGCCTCATTCACTTTGAAACCATTTAAATGTAAAGTAAGTGTTAACCGTCTGCAACAAGTAGAATTTTGAAAATCAAAATAGGCTTGTGCATTGGATTTCCAAAAATATGTAGTTATGTTCATTTTTGCACTGCTCGAAAGATTAAACTTGGAAGCTTTTAATTCTAGCTGTGTATTGCATTTTTCCTCAGGTGCCTTTAAAATAGAGAGACGGATGCGCTTTCTAGAAAACAAAAGACGACACTGGAGATCGTATGAGCAGGATGGCCTTCATCCACTCGTGCGACAAGAACTGAAATTCTTCCATCAGAAGATGAAAGAGATGGAAGAGGTGAATGACGTGTTTAGAAGGAGAATGTGAACTTGGGGGATTGTACAAAACTGGAAGCTTCAAGGTCCTGAAAGTTTATCTCAAGTAATGTGGTTTTGTGGCCAGGATTCTGTTTTCTTCAGTATCTCGAATCTAGATGAAAGGCATTGTCCTGCATTGTATTATTGATGGTGAGAGGGAAACCTCTGATCGTTGCAGATGAAAAAGACGCTTCACTTGGATACAAGATGTTCAGGAAAGATAAATAAGGATAAATGGGGTTGGGGGGGGTAGTGACAGTATTGAATAAGGAGAATGTTACAGTACTGGAGAAAGGAGATGTTTTGGATGGGAAAATTTTGGTTAGAGTTGAGAAACAATCGAGGTACCACTGCACTAGGTATATTCTTTACGCTGCCAACTAGCAGGAGACATATAAAAGAGCAAATTTGTAGGGAGATTATGGAGATGTGCAAGAATGATAAGAGAAGTGATAATGGGGTCTTCAGTTATCCTAATATAGACTGGGGTATAAAAATATGAAAGGCCAAGAGGGACAGGAGTTTCTGAATTGTCTACAGGGAAATTTTCTCTATCAGTATGTTTCCAGTCCTATGAGGGACGAGGCATTGCTGGATCTGGTTCTGGAAGATAAGCCGAACTATGGGAAAAGGCAAGGAGCAATCAAGAGTAGGGTGGCACAGTGGTTGGCACTGCTGCCTCACAGCGTCAGAGACCCAGGTTTGATTCCAGCCTTAGGTTACTGTACAGGTCTCCCTGTGTCTGCATGGATTTTTTCCCACAGTCCAAAGATGTGCAGGTTAGGCGGATTGGTTATGCTAAATTGTCTCTAGTGTCCAATGATGTGTAGGTTGGATGGGTTCGTCATGTGTGGGGTTACAGGGATAGGGTTGGGAGAAAGGGCCTGTGTCTGTCAGTGTCAGTGCAGTCAGTGGGCTGAATGGCCTCCCTCTGCACTGTCAGGATTCTGTGATTTTAAAAATAGTCAATTGAGGAAGGGTCAATTTCACTGGGTAAACAGGAGTGAGGGACTTCAGTGACATGGATAGATTGGAGAAGGTAGAGCCACTCTCCTTAGAGTAGAGAAGCTTGAGAGAAGATGTGATGGCTATTTAAAATCTAATGATCCAGGCGGAGTTGGTACAGAAAGATTGTTCCCATTGGTGCAAGGGGAAGCGATGGCCGACTGGTATTATCACGAGACTATTAAACCAGAAACTCAGCTAATGTCCTGGGAATCTGGATTGAATCCCGGATGGTGGAATTTGAATTCAATAAAAAATATCTGGAATTAAGAATCTACTGATGACCATGAAAACTTTGTCGATTGTTGGAAAAATCCATTTGGTTCACTCAAGTCCTTTTAAGGTATAAAGTCTGCCATCTGGTCTACATGTGACTCCAGGGCCACAGCAATGTGATTTGACTCTCACCTGCCCTCTGAGCAAGGGCAATGAGGGATGGACAGTAAATACTGGACAGCCAGCCACGCCCATGTCCCACAAATGAATACAAAAAGGGTCAAGAAGCTTAGGACACAGATACAAGATGAATGGCAGAAGAACCAAAGGTGGCCAGAGGGAAAACTTCTTGGCATAATTGGCTGCAACCTGGAAAATCGTGCCTTTCAGAAGGAATTTAGATGTTTATCTGAAGTGAAACTGAACACAGTTACAAAAAAAGAGAAGGGGAGCAGGACTAGCTGAATTGGCCTGAACTCGATAGGCTACTTGTGCTATGACAAGTCTATCTTTTTACTTTTCTGTGGGAAAGCTTCCATGTGAAATATACTTTTTCACACCAGCATAGTTTTGCTTAAATCATATTTGTGACTTAAACAGCGTAATTTCACCATGTCTCTGCCCACTCCCCATTCCCAATTCTAATTCACATCCTTCTCCCATTCCATTCTCTTTGTCCTGTTTTGCTTTCTAATTCTATACTATAGCCCATATTTTAAATATATTGTAGTGGATCTCTTGCCCCATTTCTCATGGTGAGTTGGGTTGCATATTGCTCTGAAGGGGGTTGACGGTGTTGGATGTGAAAATAGAGGCTGATTTGGGAAGGAGTCAGAAGAAATCTTACGAAGCTTGCACCAAATTTAAATAACATACAGCCCTTCCAGAACCTGCTCCAAGCTTGAGTAAATGTGGATTTTGAGGGATAAGGATAAAGAAAAAAAGTTGTCATTATGTTTTAAAAACTGGGATATAAAATATCCATTTGAAATGTGTCACTCAGCGACCAACTCTTGAACTTTGGGAACAAATACTTCCAAAACCAAAAACTTGAGAAAGTTTAAGGAAAAAAATGCTTGTGTTGCCAGCTCCCTGGCACCCGAACCAGTTCATGCATTGAGTAACTGAGTCATAGTCTGGACTTCACTATTCCAGCTGAATTTGTTGACCTTCATGTGGGCAGGACGTGGCTGCTACAATGAGCCTTGGCACCTCCAATTTAGGAAAGGGACTGAGAATTTGATTCTAGATTGCAAGTGCCCAACAGGATTTGTCCTGATATGCTGCTCCTGTAGTTAACTGTCCCAACTTTACATTTGAATAAATTGCTTGGATGCTGGAGGGTTTGTGGTCCTTATGGAACTGTATCTTAAAAGGGAGCCTTAAATAAAGATCACCAAATGGGGGAAGAGCAGCAGGCAAAGAAAACTTCAGAAGTTGGATGGTTTGCAATTCACTCTTGGAGTAGTACTTATAAATCTCTTTCTGTTGCAGTATGCAGATTTTCAATTTGCTATGCAAATGAATGAAGAACAATATCAAAAGGTAAGCACAAGATAGACAATACTCCCAAGTCAGCATATTAACTTTGTCATTTCCAATTTTGGAGTAGCACCCAATTTCATAAATCTTTTCTAAGTTACCTTGTTTTCTTTCAAAATTGGCCATGCTGAGAGCCATCTGAATGTTCCATTTGTGCATTTAAGTACCGATGCATCACCTCAGATTTTGTTCTGTGATTTGTTCTGCCCTTTGGATTCTGGTTGAAAATAGGCATGTTAAGAATCATCCATGCATTGGTTTGTTTCATGAAATTTTTTTTAATTTTATTCCATTCCATTCCAATCCAATCCGATCAAATCAAATCCAGTTCTGAATCCCAACAAGTTAGGACATTCCCGATCCAAGCTGACAAGACAGGGCTCTCACCTCCTGTTTTGGGCTTGATCTACATGATCCAAGCTGATAGGAGTAGGTGTAACTCCTCCTCCAAGGCTTGATCTCATTTGCATCATAGCCATAAGGCCGAGATGTTGCCTTAAAAATTGCTTCAAATGAAGCTAAAATGTAACCTAATGACTTCAATCAAGTACAGCATGTCATTACTACACTTGACCTTAGCCAAAAGGCCGAGAAGTGATTGTTTCATGAAATGCTGTAATTAAATGCAAACATGTTGAATTTTTGCCAACCCACGTTCCTATTCCTTCTGTTGTCTGTCTGTTCTGTTTTTCCCCTTTCAGTTGTGATAAAGGCTCAGACCAAAATGTTAAGTTGTCTTTCCAGATGACACTGAACCTGTTGTCATTCCTAGCATTTTATTGTTTTAAAATCTTGTACCTTGTGGATTTTTAATTTTCTTAAAGTAACATTCACCTTTCCCTTGAAAAGCTTTCTGAATGATCTACATAATGTCTTGTCCATTAAATGCATTGCATGCATTTTTGAATGATGTCACCTGATTTCATCAGGAAAACGTAGGATCAAGCATTTGCAATACATTCTTCAGGATCCGGAAATTGGATAGCATAGAAGGCTGTCTTTCAAGTGCCAGACTCCAAAATGGTGGGCAGAAAGCACTTGCTTAAGCATGATCCCCAAACACTCCATATTTGCTCCCCCTCCTCAACCCAACACTTCCCACACCAACCATTATGTATGTGCACTACCTGCAGCCCTGTTTTTAAATTGTGTTTTCCACTCCTCCCACAGCACTGTCTTTATCCTATTGAGGCCCAAGGTTCAAACTCCCTGTCTTTAAGATTTAAGTATGGACATGCCAGAATTTCTAACCCAAGATGTTTAAAAATATTTTTTTACATGTTTTTCTTGTAAGGCAATTCTTCAAGGTGCAAGTATTCAGATGTTTTCTTTGCAGGAGAGCTGCAGTTCAACAGCTTTACTGTTGTTCTGAACTGTTAGTCAGAATTATTGTGCTGTCAGCAGCCAGTTATCTCTTTAATAATGCAGATATTCCTGCACCCCCGCGACTGAAGTCACCAACAGCAATTGATAAAACGGCCTCTTCAAAACAAAATTGTGTACGTTGTGTTGCCTTGCTTTTTTTCTACTGAAATCTCAGTTGCATTTCTCCATTTGAATGTCCAAAGTCAAATTGATTGTAGTGTTTCTGTCTGGTTCAAACAAGCCTGCTTTTTGCTCAAACATTAATGCAAGTTCCAAGGCGTCCATGGAGATGCTGGACTCCATGAAAACACTTGAGTAATTTTGTTCATGAAGGCCTCAAAATGGAGATTAGATATATTGATGAACAATGCTACGGGTATGATTAACAGCAAGCCAGAGTGATTGATGCAGTCAGCACAAATATTGCAAATAAAGCATTGTTTTGCTTAATCGCCATACTTCGTCATTGCCTTCTATTAAGAATTCAAGATGGTTTCAATAGAAATGACAGGAGTTTTCAAAATATGCTTGGAAAATCTACCAGTACTGTTCTATTCCAGCTGCTTAATTCAACTTACTTGGACTTAATTAACAATACAAAAAAAGTCAAATTGTCAAAAGTATACTATCCAGCATGTGGACAAAATTAATCTGCAATAAATCCAACTCTTGCTGCTTACAGGATGGACAGCTGATTGAATGCGGCTGTTGTTACGGAGAATTTGCCTTTGAGGAGTTGACACAATGTAGTGATGGTCACCTCTTCTGTAAAGAATGCCTCGTGAGATATGCACAGGAGGCTGTTTTTGGAGCTGGCAAGGTAAGGACACAATTTAAAAGAAGTGCCCTTTGAAAAACCAGAGGCTCATGTCCTTAAGGTCTAAGTGCATACCTGGAATAAAAAGAGCTTAATTTCTATAATCATGTACCTTTTTGTGACATTACCTGGTTCCAGCTATTTCATTGTACAAGCTGTCCCAAGTTTTGTCGTAAACTGCATATTAACAGATGCAAGAGATTGGCCAAGCTGTTGGTTTCCTCACCATTGTACTGTATTGTATGAATAACAAGTTGAAATGTGATATTTATTACAGAAAGCTAAACTGTGGGTTGATTCTCCATTTTTAATTGAGGATGTGATCCGATGCCATGACAATTAGCACTAGCTCTTTATTGACAATAAGGAAATGTGGCTTAAATGTCGGCACAGTGCACTGAAGACAGAGGGAAGCACAAGGACAGTATTGAACAGATTAAAAATGACACAGTATTTGAACTGCTAGAATGCAATAGTCGGGGTGCTAAAGCTCATCTTCCTTCGCATGCCTTTGGGTCGAGAAAGGAAAAGACATCAAGCTAGTACTTCTGATCCCTAACCAACAGTCACAGTGTCTTGTTCAGAATTTAGGTGAGCCAAGTAAATACTTCAGGTGCCAATTGGCATTCGCTATCCAGGCACAAATATGAACAACAGCCAGTTGGTTGAGATATTAGTGTGTGGCCCATCAGAGTGTATGCCAGGGTGAAGTTAGCACTGACTGGATGGAAGCAAACACATTTCTCTCTCAGCTGTGGTATTGGAGAAACAGTCTGAAGTCCATCAGGATTGTGTGCTCAAATGAGATGCCAAGACAAATCCAGGTTGTGAAGCTGAGATGGAGTATGATATGAAGGATCAGAGATGGAGCAGGGAAGATTCTTTTGAGGAATAAAGGAGAATTGAGGACAGACTGAGAGAAGAATCTTGATGAATTGGGATTAAGCAGCAATTAATAGTTTTTTGGGTTGTGGTTCTTTTGGCATTCTGTGTAGTGCAAAGTTTGCACTAGGAATGAAGATCATGTTCTGATAATTTAAGATACTTTGCAACTCAGTTCTGTGTCTAATTAATTTTATGAGCAAATACAATTTTGATAACCAAAACTGTTTGGTATTGAATGTAAGGTGGCCAAACAATCAAACCGAAGTGTTTCCTGATATATTTGCATCTGTTTTCCTTTGTTTCCAGTCCCAGTTGAGCTGTATGGATAGTTGCTGTAGCTGCACGTTCCTCAATGGTGAACTGGAAAAGGTGTTGCCAGAGAACATACTATGCAAATACTATGAACGTCAAGCAGAGGAGGCGATTGCTACAGCCTGTGCTGATGAACTAGTACGGTCGGTATCCAACACACGCTGTCTTCTACACTTGTTCATTAAACAGACCTTGACCAGTGTTCAACCAGCACCTAGCTCATTAGGCACAATTGCGAGTTGTTTCATGTAACTACTGACTGTTTATATTGAACAGTTGTTAGATCTGAAAATGTAACTTAATTGCACAGTGTTGGCTTTCACTTTATTTAAGGAATAAGAAAGAGTTTTATGATCCGTGTCCAAAATTGTTTTGGAACTAGAGGTGTTCTTGTCGCGCACAGTCATTGTTGCAAGGTAGGAAACACAGGAACCAGTTCGTCCACAGCAAGATCCCACAAATAGTGGTAATGACCAGACAATCTGATTTTAGTGATGTTGTTTGACAGGTACATATTGGCCAGAATACCCAGGATAACTTCCGTGTTCTTTAAATAGGGCCCGACGAGATGCTGGTTTTGATGACTCATAAGAACATAAGAAATAGGAGCAGGAGTAGGCCGTCTGGCCCTTCGAGCCTGCCCCGCCATTCAATAAGATCATGGCTGATCTGTCGTGGCTCAGTTCCACATTCCCGTCCTCTCCCCGTAACCCTTAACCCCCTCTCTTATCAAAAACCCATCAACCTGCTTCTTAAAAATATTTAGCGAGGCAGCCTCCACCACTTCAACAGGCAGAGAATTCCAGAGATTCACCACCCTTTGAGTGAAGAAGTTCTTCCTCAACTCCGTTCTAAACCGCCCCCCCTTTATCTTGAGGCTGTGCCCCCTAGTCCTACTGTCCTTTGAGCGGGAAGAGTCTCTCCACCTCTATCCTATCCATCCCATTCATCATCTTATACGTCTCAATGAGATCTCCCCTCATTCTTCTAAACTCTAACGAGTACAAGCCGAGTTTATTCAGCCTCTCCTCATAGCTCAACCCCCTCAACTCCGGCATCAGCCTAGTAAACCTCCTCTGCACTCCCTCCAAGGCCAAAATATCCTTGCCTAAGTACGGCACCCAAAACTGCACACACTACTCCAGCTCGGCCTCACCAATGCCCTATACAGCTGCAGCAAGACCTCCCTACTTTTATATTCAATCCCCCTCGCTATGAAGGCCAGCATCCCATTAGCCTTCCTGACCACCTACTGCACCTGCAAGCTGGGTTTTTGCGACTCATGCACAAGGACCCCGAGGTCCCTCTGCACCGTCGCCTACTGCAGTTTTTCTCCACGTAAGTAATAATCCTTCCTACCATTATTCCTACCAAAGTGTACCACCTCGCACTTGCCAACATTAAATTCCATTTGCCAGTTCCTGGCCCATTTGCCCAGCCTATCTAGATCCTTCTGCAGACTCTCCACACCCTCCGCACAATTTGCCTTTCCACCAATCTTGGTGTCATCAGCAAATTTCGACACCATACACTCAGTTCCCTCCTCCAGATCACCTATATAAATGGTAAATAGCTGAGGCCCCAGCACCGACCCCTGAGGCACTCCACTAGTCACCAACCGCCAATCCGTATAGCACCCATTGACCCCCACTCTCTGCCTCCTATTTGACAACCAGTCCTCTATCCACGCTAACACCCTACCCCCAACTCCATGTCCCCTGACCTTCTGCAATAACCTCTTGTGAGGTACCTTGTCAAACGCCTTCTGAAAATCAAGAAAGACCACATCCACCGGCTCTCCTCTATCCACCGCCCTAGACACATCCTCATAGAACTCCAGTAAATTTGTCAGACACGACTTCCCCTTAACGAAACCGTGCTGTGTCTGCTCTATCAAGCAATTCCCCTCAAGATGCCTCGCTATTTCCTCCTTGATGACGGATTCTAACATTTTACCTACAACAGATGTTAAACTAACCGGCCTATAATTCCCCGCCTTTTGCCTGGCACCCTTCTTAAACAACGGTGTAACATTAGCCGCTTTCCAGTCTTCCGGCAGTCCCCCGGAATCCAACGACGTCTGGAAAATAACCACCAAGGCATCCACTATCACCTCCGCCATTTCTTTCAGAACCCTCGGATGCATTCCATCCGGTCCTGGGGACTTGTCCACAATCAGCCCCTCCAGTCTGTCGAGCAGTCTCTAGTAACAGTAATGTCATCGAGACCCTCCAGTCCTACCACCTTTCCATCTCTAACACCTGGCAAATTATTCACGTCCTCCTCCGTGAAGACCGAAAGAAAAAAGTTATTCAAGACCTCAGCCATTTCCCCATCCCCTACCACTAAGTCCCCCTTCTCATCCTCTAAGGGTCCAACGTTCACCCTAGCCAGGCTCTTCCTTTTTATATACTTATTAAAAACTCTTGCTATCCTTTTTTATATTAAGCGCTAGCCCAGCTTCATAGTTTATCCTGCCCTTCTTTATCAATTTCTTTGTCAATCTTTGTTGACATTTAAACCTCTCCCAGTCCTCTTCTCGCCCACTACTCTTAGCTACTCTAAACGCCTCCGCTTTAAATTTAACACTTTCCTTCACCTCCTTCGTTATCCATGGCTGATTACCTCTCCTCCTACGGTCCTTTATGACCTTCGGAATAAATTTCTGCTGAGCACCAAGAAAGATCTCCTTAAAAATCCTCCACTGCTCCTCAGCAGACCTACCTTCCAACGCGCTCCCCCAGTCCACGTTCGCCAATTCCTCTCTCATCCTACCGTACTCCCCTCTGTTCAAACAAAGGACGCGTGTCCGGGAACCCACTTTGTCATCCTCCATCTGCACCAGAAACTCCACCATACAATGATCACTCTCCCCAAGAGGATCCTTCACCGCAAGGTCCCTAATTCTACCCGCCTCATTACATAACACCAGATCCAAGATAGCTCGCTCCCTCGTCGGCTCCAACACACACTGTTCAAGGAAACTATCCCGGCAGCATTCCAAGAACAACTCCTCGAGCCCACCGCGTCCAACATGGGTCGACCAATCAATATGCAGATTGAAATCCCCTATAACTACGGCCGTCCCATTCCTGCACGAAATCTGAAAGAAACCACCAAAGTGCAGAACCCCACCAAACATTGCACTGGAATGCTCACCTAGATTTTGTACCTTGTCTGTGGAATGCTGTTTGTTGAACTTCCCACACAAACTTAGTGTCGCATCTGCTGTCTTTACTTCAAAAACAGTGTTTGTAAATGCTTCGGAAGATAAAGATGCTGTGTAACGTGCAAGTTTTTACGTTTTCCCATATATAGGAGCGCTAGAATTAGGAAGTCTTGCTGCATTTATATGCAGTTTTGGTGACTGTGCATGTGGAGTGAAGTGTACACCCCCACTCACCCCAAAACCCTGTCCCTCACCCATGCCCTGATACACAGAAAGGATTCACTAGGTTTATTTCCCCTAGAGTGAACATCTTAGTCATCACAAGTTAATATCGCCTTTTTTTTGTAGTATTTTACTTTTGCACCTTGCCTGGTTTTGAATATTGCATTTCATGATGCACCAGTGGGAGACTGAGAGAGTTGGACCTATTGTCAATCCCTACTGCAAGGTGCAGTGCATTGCTTCAATGTGCTGCTCCATCTAGTGGTCTGACTGAGAGCTAACCAAGCTTGTCCTTCCAAAACAGAGTTGACTCACAAATGCTGCAGACCTGGACTTGAATGTTCAATCAAGAGTGACTGGGTTGCCTTTATTAAGAAGCTTATGTTAATTGTACCTTATTTTCTTTAATGCATGAATGTGTTGCTGATTGCTCTGCTTCCATTTAACTGGATGAACTTGCTGTCAGTGACCTTGTCTGCTAGCCTATATTCAACCAAGTCATTTATATAAACAGTAAATGTTGAGGCCCCAGCACAGATCCTTGTGGCACATCACTGTTTACAGTCTGCCAACCAGAAAAAGATTCATTTCTGACAACTGTTTCCCATTCTCTAGCCAATCCTCTGTCCATGTCAGTATGTTAACCTGTACATCATGAACTTTTATTTTCCGCAATAGCCTTTGATGAGGCCCCTTATCAAATGCCTTCAGGAAATCTAAATGCTGTGTACCCATCAGATCCCCTTCATCCACATCACGTGTGACTCCTTCAAAGCACTGCAATAAATTGGTTAAACGTGATTTCCTTTTCACAAAACTGATTGCCTTGAATTTTTCGAAGTGCCCTAATATGACATCTTTAATAATAGCTTCTAACATTTCCTCACAACAGATTTTAAGCTAGCTAGCACGTAGTAATTTCTTGCTTTAAGTCTCCCTTTATAAATAAAGGAATTACATTTGCTATTTTCCAATTTAGTAGAGTTTTGGAAAATCAAAACCGGTGCATTAATATCTGAGTAGCCACTTTTAATCCCCGAAGATGAAGTCCATCAGGATCAGGATTTGTCAGCCCGCAGCTCCAAAAATCTACTCAGTACCGCTTCTCTGGTGGTTGCAATTTTCCTGAGTTCCTCCCTGTCTGATTCCCAGCTATTTCCTGATTCTCAGCTATTTGAGATGTTACTTGTATCCTCCATAGACTGGTACAAAATATCCATTCAGTTCAGTTGCCATTTCCCTGCTTTCCATTATCAGTTCCTCTGATGCACTTTTTATAGGACCAAAGTTCACTTGGTTAACTTGGTTCTCTTGTTTAAATATCAATAGAAATTAATCGTATCCGTTGTTATATTTCTAGATAGCTTTCTCTCGTAGAGTCCCTACAGTGCAGAAGGAGGCCATTCAGCCCATTGAGTCTGCACCAACTCTCCAACAGACCCAATCCCCCTAACCCAGTGAATCCCCGTAACCTACGCTTGGGACACTAAGGAGCAATTTAGCACGACCAGTCAACCTCAACTGCATATCTTTGATCTGTGGGAGGAAACTGGTGCACCTGCCCAGGCAGACGCAGGGAGAACGTGCAAACTTCACACAGCCAGTGACCCAAGGCCGGAATTAAACCTGGGATCTGGCACTGAGAGGCAGCAGTGCTAACCGCTGTGCCACCATGCTGCCCATATTTTGTTCAATCTTCTGACTTGCCACTAGTCTTTGCGCTATTATATGTTCTTTTTCTCTGAATTTATTCTGTCTCACTGTAGTTGGCTTCAGAAGGTGCTGTTGTGAGAAACTATCCTAGAAACATTCTATGAACACTACTATTGCCCATCTGATGTTTCCAGTCTGAAATAAATTAAAATCCCCAATGATTATTGCCACGCCTTTCTGACAAGCTCCAATACTTCTTCCTTTATATGCTATCCTACTGTGCAGTTAGAAATTGGGAACCTGTACACCACTCCCCCATACTGACAAGTGACTCCTTTCTAATTTCTTATCTCAACCCAAACCACTTCTACATCCTCATTTTTTGAACTTAGGCTATCTCTCTCTAATGTGCTGACATCAACATGAATTGCCCTCACTGCTGTCCTGCCTAAGATCAGCGAGCAGCACAAATCGGGAAGTGAACCTGGGACCTCGCTGGCTGGATACTAAGTAATAGGACTGGATAATTAAATGTACTTCTATGTGGAATATTTACTGGTTAAATTTATGTTTTATGTCACGTTCTTTGTCCCAGGTGCCCATTCTGCAATTTCCCAGCACTACTGGACAAAGACATCAATATGTTCAGCTGCCCCAACCCTCGTTGTCGAAAGGTAAGAACCTGCTTCCTTATTGAAAAAAGAGCAGTAGCCCTTTGAGTGTGCCTGTATGAAATTTGGTTGAAGAATTTTAATCTGATTTCGTCATTCATAGTTCAACATCACACCGTCCGTTGTGTTTTTCAGAGTCATGTCCAATCAAGGTTATGTGCAATGGTGGCATAGATGTTGAAAATCACCATTAATATACAGCCATTAAGTCAAAAATACTGTCTGCAAAATGCAATTGGTTTTATATACCTTTCAGGGCATGTGGAGGCAGACACACTGGCATCATTTAAGACTTACCTGGAGAGTCACATGAGCAGACCGGGAATGGAGGGATACAAACGAATGGTCCAGTTGTACCAATGAGCAGCACAGGCTTGGAGGGCCGAAGGGCCTGTTTGCTGTGCTGTTCTTTGTTCTTTGATCTCTTTAATAAGGATTATTGTTTGTTGCTGCAGATTTCCCAAATGCCTTGCCTTGGGAAATATGTAATTGACAGTTATCTCATTTTGCTCCCGATGTGCTGCATAACTTAACTATCAGCGATAACTAAAATAGTTTAGATCAGTACTGCATCACCATATGATTTGCTAGAATTAACCAGTGCCTCAGTTAGGGTAAAACTAGAAATAAAATCATTTTTTAATGCTAACTTAAATCATATTGTGCTTTAACTGCTTTATTTTTTCAACTCTATACTGTATCATAGACAATTAATTAACACTTCACTAATGCTGGTACAGTGTTGTGTGAATGAATGTAATATAAGATGTTAGTGAAATTGAGTGAAGGAGAGAAGTATTCAGTCATTGAGAAAAGGGTATGCCATCTCATTCCAAGATCAGATCAGAAGGTAGTTAAAACTGCACTTGGACGTGTTACGTAAACATAATCACAGGTATCTGTATAGGAGGATTAATCTGTTGCCAGGAAGATGTAGGCAGATGCAACTTCGAGGGGAAATGGATTTCCTGAGCTGGTGATTGGGAACAATATTGTGCGGGGAAAAACGCATGCTTTTCAACATGGGGATTTAGTGTCTATTTGTTAAATTGTCTAACAGGTAGGGGGTTATTTCCTTCATACTGACATGTCTCGTTTTTTGTCAAGAAATAAAATCTGAGTTGAGTCTGCGCACTGTGACTAAAATGCATGTAATTTGACAAGCAGAATGTTGTATTGCCTGAAGCAGAATTGATCTTCAAGTGTAATAATAACTGTGCAAGTCTGGGAACGTTTTTTTTGTCCAAGCAATTAGCAGTGTTGGATTCAGTTAGTTAGTGTTGGATTCTGTTCCTGCTTGCACTGAAACAATTGGAATTGGGTAATATCAATTTAAAACTTCAATTGGTTTATGAATAGTGTGTGTAATGTTTTGAGGCTGCTATCAGATTATAACATTGCAGTTTTTTAAAAGTTTTGATTGCACGTGTCAGGCTTTGGTTCCAAGTAAGTTTGTACATTGTGCACACTGCTTTCTGTTTCTATCCATTTCCTTTTTCACATCTTTGGCATTTTGTGCTCTACTTTGTGACGTTACTGCTGGTGATGTGACGGTACTTCTGTTGGCAAAGGAAATATGACCTTTGTTTGGCAACACTCAGTGACTCTCCTTCCCATTCAACAAGTACAACTGAGATATGGAACTCAACAGACAAAAACGATTAGTTGACACCACCAGGAATACTGGATTAAAAGATCAGTGAAATTAACATAAAATGCTGCAAACATATGGGAAGATAGCCTCCTATTTGGCATGGAGGTGCATTTTTACAACTAACCTGAATAACTTGCAATACATTAGTTCAGTGCCACTCATAAGCAACTATTTTGTGATTTTTTTTGAAGCAAGTATTTCATTTTTGGTTCACAAATGTCAGGCAAAATCATATGGAATCCCCACTAGATGGTGCTGTTGGACTGTGTGTTGATGTGAGGTTCCAGGACTGAAAAATCTGACTATCAGGTTTGGATGGGCGGTGGGGGGTTGGGTATTGATAATACCAAAGAATTTCTGTGTTCTGAAATTGGCTCTGCACTGTGCCTGAATGTGCTGTTTGTCACTTGTGTTACAAATAGCACGCTTGCACCTTTTGCAAAGCAATCATCACTTGTGGCAAAATTATTAAGTGTTTAGCATTCAACACATTATAAAACATAGATGTAATGTGGTGAAATAAAAAGTGAGGAGGAGAGGCCAGTCAGATTCTGTTTTATGTCTGGCCAAACAACGGGTACTGTGGCTTATGAGGCTTTTGTGGACATCTTTTCAAATTTTGTCTTGTTTACGTTTAGCTATATTATACCAAAAAAAAGCAAAATACCAATCCATCAATTTCACAAGTTGCTCTTTACTCAAGCTATTGTGAGATAGTCCGAGGATAAATCAGTTCAAGATCTAATTTGGTGGGCAGATTTGAAGGAAGGAGAGACTTGTGGTGAATTGCTGTTCAGATTATTTAGCTAAGAGTTAAGGATGACCATTTTGTGATTTCGTATTACTTGCATCCTTGAACTTGCATTGTAAAACAGTGTGGAAAAGTGCTGTGATTTTTACCTTCCCCCGCGGTCCCCGTTCTTTGCAGAAATGTGTCCTGCTGAGAACAGAGTAAACTTAGTGGTGGGTATGTAATCGTTTCTGTAAAAATATGATTGGCACATTTTGTTATCGAAAATGCAGAATGATTTAAAACCTTTACAGGCTTCCTATAGATGCTCACGGTACTCAATCTAACAGGAAAAACAGTCACTGAAAGTTAATTCCTGGCTGACATCCAAACATCCAATTTATAAGGCAGTAGCCATGGAAACCACTGAAGGGGAAGTTATGCTGACCTAGATAAATGTGCCAAGTGCAAGTTAAATCTTGGAATCTGTGGAATGAAAGTGCCAAACGGAAACTGAGTTGCAGGCTTTCTTTTAAATATTGAAGACAGTTGCTTCCTGTTCTTTAAGGAATATATTTTTACAGGCTTGTCGGGGCAGTATCTTTTACGTTAGTTGGCATGCAATGTCATGAAATACTGAAATTAAAGTTAGCACAGAGGGATCACAAGTGTTGGCGTTGAGCTATAAGCAGAAAAGTGCAAAAATGAGCTAATAATTTACAGGCAAGTTTATTTAGTATATGTCCCTGGAAATGTTTTGGAATGCTGTTTATATAAAAATGCAGCAAACCCAGTTCTTGTACTAAATCTGTTTCTAGTTGCAGTTATGTTTGAAATGTTCAGGATGTTCCCTGGCATAAATTCATTCTAGGCTTTATTTGATTCCTGCTGTCACTGTGCTTATCTAAGTGCCAGAGTTTGTAAGAAAAATATGGCAAGTCGTGATGAATTTTCCTTAATTTATTAAGTTACACCAAGGTTGTCATATGGTGGTGGAATTTTAAATATGCTTCAGTGCTACAGCTGAGGATTTGTCCTGTTTCAAATCATAAAAATCTTCCTCTTTTTTAATACGAGTGCATAGCTCCCATAAATGTTGCTTAATGCTCTGTTTAAAATTGTTTCTTTAATTGAGTGAGTGTCATTCTTTTTGGGAAGGAGATAGCACAAACTGGTTTTAATATTGAAGTGTTAGATGCAGGTGAGATGATTTGCCGACACTTTGTTTCATGTCTTCATCTGTGGTTGGATCCAGATTAACTGGCCAAACACTCCAAGTTTGTGAAGTATGAGATTTAAGCTTGCAGCTCCATGACAAGGTGTTATCGTTTCCCTTATTGAATGAGCCCTCCAAAAGCAATTTCTGTTCTTCAAAATCTGGCCAGGTACATTGTGCCAGAATTAGCTTGTCATGGTTAATTCTGGAGAGAGCATTACTCAACCTGGTATGCTGGCCATCTTCTGCTATTGTAGCTTTGTTTTACTTTAGTCTGGCAGCAAAGACTGGTAATAAAATTAAACAAGTATTGATAATTTATTTACTGTCATTTCAATGACCAACTCCATGGACACTGAAACATGTAGAAATATACATTTTTCCATCAACATTTCTGATAAATGGACTCTGAAGAATCTTGAAATGACTTGATGGTGAACTCAAACTAATAAACAGAGCACTTGTGTTACTATCTAATCCTCGGATCTAGCCTTGCTTCTTTATAGTCGTCTTCTCAGCAAATGTGTGCAGTTTTTAGCCTAAGTTATGTTTTGTTGGGGGGGTTTTCTGGAGCTTATACTTCGTTGTATTTATGTTGCATATTCTATTTATTGGTGTCACAAGTAGGCTTACATTAACACTGCAATGAAGTTACTGTGAAAATCCCCTAGCTGCCACACTCCAGCGCCTGTTCAGATACACTAAGGGAGAATTTAGCATAGCCAATGCACCCAATCAGTGCGTCTTTCGGACTGTGGGCGGAAAGTGGAGCACCCGGAAGAAATCCATCCAGATACATGGAAAACGTGCAGACTGTCACAGGCAGTGACCCAAGCTGGGAGCCTAACCTGGGTCCCTGGTGCTGAGAGTCACAGATCAGCCTTCCATCGTGTGCAGTGCTCTTCCAGATGTTTCACATATGAGGTCAAGTTCCAGTTCATTTGAGGCACAGTAAAAAGTATAAACAAAAAGCCCACTTTGATAGAATGGGACGTGGAACAGATCTGCTGGCCTTTGCTGAGTGCGGTGGCTGGCTTATGTTCTGCAGTTTCACAAGTTGTTTTCCACTTCGACTGAGGTGGCGGAAGGCCTGTGAAATAACTGGGAAAGAGACCATGCCCAGCATCTGTTTTAGAGGGCCAATATGCAATAGGATTGAGATTAGTTATTAATAAGGAACTGAAGGCAGTTAGTAAGGTCCACCTGACAACACACAATACTCCTCTTCCCACAACCACACAATCATGCATTTTAAATGTTTCAGCTGGCCACCATGTCCAGTAAATTAACTTACTATGCGAAGATAAATCTTTAATGAATGGCCAACGAATAATTGTGCTATTACTATAAGCCATAGTAGCAAATGAGCCATTGTAGCAGAAGTTTTAATCTACCTTTTAAGGAGATTATGCCTCCATTAAAATGTAACAGAAAATTTCTGTTAAACTTTGTCATTAGTATCAACGATGGTGTTTCTGGCCCTCTGTTATAAGGTTAAAATGTATAAGGTTTGTTATAAGGTTTCAAATGCAGACAACGTTTGAAATGCACAGCAGGTCTTAATGTGAATATTCACCAGAATTTGGTTTCAGAGGTTTTTGTTGATTTTAAACCAGACTTATCCTCCATGAAGAATCATAGAAATCAGTGGGGGAGGAAACAGTCTTGTTTGTGGCAGCCAAAAAACACTATCCAGCCTAATCATATTTTCCAATTCTACTTATCCCTGCAGCTTGCAGCCCTCCAAAAGCGTATCCAAATCATTTTTAAATGCTGTAAAGAAATGTGTGTTTTTGGGACTACAGCTCATGGCATGCAGGGTATTCTGGCACAAGTGGGGGAGAGGGACAGGCAACCTGTTTGGAGAGGGTGCTCAAACGGCGGTGACAGGGTTTGGGGGCATTACAGTGCAAAGATGAACCCACAATACAGATCAGTTGGGAGCAGACTCAGAGAAAACAAAGCACCATGCACTTGATGTGCTGCCATTAACTCTGCTTCAGAAGGCCTGGGGCTCAAAAAAGATCTGGGAGCCATTGACAGCTCTGCTGTGAGGAGTTTTGATTCACGGAACCACAGGGGCAGTATTTGCTTGGTGTAGCTGAGAGCTGGGCCATGCAGGCTCATTAGGGGCAGTTGTTTGGTACAGCTAAGGAGATTGAGGCTTCAGGGAAGTTGAGAAGCAGTTGTTTGCAGCATTGTGGCTCAGGAAAGTGTCAGTGTTTAGGGTTGGCGTTTAACCTGGCCAACATATTGAGATGCAATCTTGGATGGAGTTCACCTCACTTGTAAAAGAAGGCCAAGAAGGCTGGGTCTTGGAGTGCGCCTGAGAGAGATCTGAAATATTTTGCTCTTTGAGGCTTGTCCCTTTGGAACTCAACTGCAGTGGATCTGTCATCTGGGGATTGGCTGGGCTCTTCGAGGAAGAAAAGCTGAAATGTCTTGAGTGAATCAAAATTTTAAAAGAATTTTTATAACTGCAATCATTGACGTCTGGGTGGATGACTGAGAAACCTGGAGATCTGTCTTGGTTGTGCCTGCCATTTAATGTGCAGTTTGTAACAATTGGGTTGCCTATTCTAGAATCAACAATGCAATGAGGGTTTCTTACCCTTTGTTTCCTTTCAGGCAAAGTTTCAGACCTCACCACCCTCTGGGTGAAAGAACTTCTCCTCCATTCCCATCTAATATTTCTACAACTAATTTAAATTGAAGTCCTCAAGTTATTGCTCAAAGAAACTCTGTCCTTTGTACCCACTGCCTCAAGGCCCATTTAGAATGTTGTGCATTGCAATCATATCTCCCGTCAGCCTCCCCGATCCAAAAAAAAATCCCCAGCCAATCCGTTCTTTGCATGTAACTAAAGTTCCTGATTCCTGGCAGCACCATCATACATGTTTTCTGTACCTTCTCCTTCCTTGAATGCAATGGTGAAAACTTTACACAGTGTTCCAGTTGCAGTCTAGCTAGTGTTTTGTACAGTTCTAGAAGAACCTCCCTGCTGTTTTATTCTATACTTAGAAAATGATCATGTATGTCTTTAGCACTGACCCTTTGGGGACATGTGGGCATGTACTCAAGTCCCTTGCTTTCTCTACTTTTTTGAGTTTTCTCTCATTTGTTGTGTTTTCCCTCCCCAAATGCATTACCTCACACTTCTCCAGAATGAATTCCATCTGCCACTTTTCTGCCCACCTGACTCTTCCAGTTGCTATCTTCTGTGCCTGATCTCCAGCCAGTTGAAGAGAAGCAGAATGCCTGAGCTTGTGGCCAAGGGTGGCATGTCATAGAAGGCATCCAAGCAGGCACCAGCTTAAGTCACCAACACCCGGAGGAAAACCCTCAAGCAGTGCTAATCCACCAACTTGTACAGGGTGCTGACCCAGGCCCACCCTTCCACCCAGATCTCAATCCAGACCATGAATGTCATGAATTCTTTTGTGGCCGACATCTTCAAGCGCATTGCCTCTGAGACCTCGCACTTCAACTACAACAAGCGGCCCACCTCCTGCTGCAGAAGGAGCTGGCCAAACACACCATCTCCATGAACACAAAAGTGGTCACCAAGTACACTCACTCTATTTCAGTCAGCCATGCTGAAAGACTAAAGTATATAGCCCTGGTCTTCACCAACAGTCACACTTTGCATATTACCTGCAAACTCTGAATCATGCCCCCAAATTTAAATCCAGATCTTCAATATATGCCATATAAAGCAAGGGGCCTGATTCTAGCGCTTGTTCGGGTCAATGCACCCAACCAGCACGCCTTTCGGACTGAGGGAAGAAACCGGAGCACCCGGAGGAAAGCCACGCAGACACGTGGAGAATGTGCAAACTCTGCACAGTGACCCAAGTCAGGAATTGAACCTGGGTCCCTGGCGCTGTGAGGCAGCAGTGCTAAGCCACCATGTCACCCCACACCAATGCTCAGAGTGGACCAGGCAAACACAAATCCATTCCTTGTTTGCACCAAAAACGAAATTCAAATTCTAACAATCCAATTCATGGTCTTCACAAGAGAGACAAATCCTAAGATCCAAGCTGACAAGATATGGCTTTGCATCCACCTTGAGCTCGATCTGACGCCTGATCTTACCACTAAACTTGGTACCCTCATTGAATTTTTTGGGAAAGCAATAAAAGGATCGATTAAATTAGGTGGATATGACCATCCCTTAAATTCATGATGACTGCCCTTGATTAATCTATGCCCTTCCAAATGACAGTACTGTCGTCTTATTTACAAAAAGGCGAAGCAGCTTCCCCATCACGCAGTTGAAATGGAAATTTTAGGTTGTTGAAGCATTTGGACCTTGTGCAAGTAGGGCTCTCCACCGGTTCAGATAGATTTATGTGGTGAAAGATGCCTGTTCACAAAATAACCTGATGGATCTGATATTCCAAATGAATGTAATTGGGCATAGTAAAGCTGACTTCAAGTCCGATGAATATCTGCAACAGTCCCAAGATACATTATTTTTGGTTTAAAAGGCAGAATGAAGCTATCATGTCACCCAGAAAGTATCTCATCAGATGGCCTTTTAAAATAATTCTCATGCAGTCAGCATTTCAGTAATTGCGTAATTCACTGCTACAACACATGCATCTTTCTGTAATTTAGTTTTTTTGTCAATGAACTTTGGCTACACCTTCAGCAAACATTCCAACAACCCCACTGTTTGTGTATTGCTGCCACTGTCACATATTCTGGGGATGATTGGAAAGCAGTATCCTGGGAGGTGGTCAACTTTTGAATATACTGATCAGCTTTTCCTTGCCTTCTGCATTGATGGCACTGCTCCCTCACAGCACCAGGGAACCAGATTTAATTCCAGTATCTGGTGACTGTCTGGAGTTTGCACATTCTCCGTGTCTGTGTGGGTTTCCTCTGGATGCTCTGGTTTCCTCCCACAGTCCAAAGATGTGCGGGTTAGGTTGATGAAAAATTGCCTTTTAGTGTTGGGGGACTGGCATGGTAGATATATGGGGTCACGGGAATAGGGTCTGGGTGGGATTGTGGTTGATGCAGACTGAATGGACCAAATGACCTCCTGCTCTGTAGGGATTCTGTGAAGTGTGGGCTTGTGTTTCCGAGGTTACTTGAATGAATCAGTGTTAATTTAGTGTTTTTCTGTTCTGAACTTGGCCAGCAGGTGGAGCATTTTGTAACAGTTGAAGGGTGATGGGCAAAAAAAATCTCAGCCAAGGCTGGAAAAATATTGGTACCAACATTCGCTTCTGGACCTTTTGGTATCATTGCTACCTAGCGAACTAAATTCAAAAGTTTAGGGTATTGAAGTTTGGTCGTTTTCAGCAGTCCTTTTGAATGGAAAGCTCCATGAGGTGAAACATTTTGTGCAAGTTTCAGCCCAGCTTCTTGTGATTGGGCAATTACAGAGGAACATTGGGAGATGTTGAGAAATTAACAGCTGGGACCTTCTGTTCTTCCTGCTGACTTCAAAATTATGGAATCTTCTCCGGCAGGAGGTCATTTGGCCCAGTGTGCTTGCAGCAGCTCTTTCAAAGAGCTGTCCAATTAGTTCCATTCCCCTGCAATTTTCTCAAATTGAAGTAGATATCCAATTCCCTTTTGAAAGTTACTTCTGAAGTTGCCTCACCACTCATTCAGCTTGTGCTTTCAAACCGTAATTAACTCCTTCATAAAATAATTTTCCTTCATCTCACCTCTGAGCCTGTCACCAATTACTTTAAACCTGTCTGCTGATTGTCGATCCTCTGCCACTGGAAGCACTTACATTTTATTTCCTCTATCAAAGTCCTTCATGTTTTTGAATACTCGTATTGCGTCATCAATCACCCTATTAAATCATGGGCATTAATATCCCAGTATGTTTTTCTCCTGACTTAAACTGCCTGTGAACTGGAAAGATGTGATTTTCAAACTGTATTTTGAGAGATCCAGAAAATATTGTTCCACTCCTGGGGACCCCAGTCACACATTCCTGGGATAATAGTAAAATATCATGCAAGCTATGCAAAAGTAGTGTCATCACTGCAGGAAATGTTGCTTATTAATGTGCAGTGGCAATACTGTGCTGGTGAAGTATCAAATGTGGGATATCCAATTACAGATCCAAAATCCATTCATCTTGAGGATGCCAGCTCAAAAACTCTGGAAAAGAACACCATCAAAAGTAATAAATGCTGTTTCAGCTTAACTGCTTGAAAATAAACTGGGTAGGTACTGGTCAAAGCACTGGAAGTGACGAGGTTAAATGCAGCTGGAGGCAGTTTGATGCTTTTGCACATTTGGGAATATGGTTCACACTCTTTCAGATCAGAAAAAATGTTAAACAGTTTTAACTGACAGTTTCTACCTTTGGTTAGGAAATCCCTCAAGAGATTATACAAATAAATTGGGTAGAATCCATAATCAACTAAGCTGCCATTTTTCACTTCTATTTTTTTCAATTGTTTTTATTCTTTAACGGGATATGGGCATCACTGGCAAGGCCAGCATGTGTTGCCTATCCTTAATTGCCAGAACTAAGAAGCTTTCTGGACTATTTCAGTGGACAGTTAAGAGCCACCAAATTACTGGAGGTACAGGTAGGTCAAATTGGGTAAGGGTAGCCAAATAATCCTTAATAAAGGATGTCAGTGAGCCAGACAATCAATAGCTTCATGTTCATCATTACTGAGTCTAGCTTTCAATTCCAGATTTATTATTTGGTTGCATTTAAATTCCACTGGCTGCCATAATGGAAAATGTTTGCGACCAGCATTTTGACTGACGGTGGTGGGATTTGAACCCATTTCTTCAGATCATTAGCCTAACCCTCTGCTGGCTTACTTATGGTAGCAGTCCCGATTCTGAGATACAAGTTGTGGATTCACATGCTACTTCAGCAATGTCACACAGTCTAGGCTGACAATGCAGCATTGCCTTGGCGCTGTGTTGAAATCTCAGATTCTGTCACTCAAATCAGACCCAAGCTCAAGTCATTCAAACTAAAGTTCCACTGGTCTTTTTTTTTCAGGTGGATATCAAAGAAGAATGGTAACTCCCAATATGGCCTGAGTAATGTTTATTCCTCCAGCCACATCATCAAAACAGATTTAACTTGTCATTTGTCTCCTGGATGGTTCTGGGACATTCCTAGACTCAATGTTTGCTACACTTCCGTATGTCACGGGAGTGACTACATTTTAGAAGTAATTAATTTGGTTTGTTGCGTTTCGGGACCCCTGAGATCATGAAAGTTGTGATTAAATGCATATTTCTCCTTTTCCTATTGGAGTCAGCTATTTTCCTTCCATTTTGTTCCTAGCTGTTCCAAATATGGTGTCATAATTAATCTTAAATGGAGTTCACTCAACAAAAGTCACTCCTGTTTAATAAAACCAAATATATTGCCTTTTGAGTTTGTTGTTCCAAATAGAAACCCACATCAGTCTAAATGCTGGTCACTAACATTTTCCATTGTAGCTTTGGAGCATCCCCTTCCTGCCCCCAATCAGATACATTTCTCCCGAATCTCTTAGGATTATGTTGGATGTACTGTGCAGGAGCGGGCCTACTTAGTTCACACCACTGTTTATGCTCATCTCAAGCCTCCTCCCATCTTGTATAATTCTACCATTGCAACCATCCCCATCTCCGTCATGCCTGACTTGCTTTCCCTTAGATGCAACTATCCTGTTATCTTGAACCACTCCCGATGATCGCACATTCCACATCCCAACACTCTTTGGTGAAGAAGGTTCTTCTGAATTCCTTATTGGATTCCTTGGTGACTATCTTATATTGATGATCTCTAGCTTTGCTCTTGCCTACAAGAGGAAATATCTTCTCTGTAACCAAGCTATCACAGGTTTTATTATTTTAAAGACCTCCATTAGGTCAATGCTCAGTTGTTTTTGAGAGGGAAGACCCCCTTGTCAAAGTTTCCTGATATGTATACCCAAGCATTTCTGGTATCATCCTTATAAATATTCTGTACACTTTGTCCAGTGAGTCATATCTTTATAATATAAAGGAGCAACTAGAACTGCACGTGGTACTCTTGGTGAAGTCAAATCGAGGTTTAGTGCAGATTTAGCATAATTTTTGTTTTTTTTAATTTAAGCTTCTTTATATCAAACAAATTTGTATCCCTTTGCTGTAGTACACCTGGAAAATCAGGTTCTTGTCTTCTAAAACTGTTAGCTCATTGTTTGAGCTTGATAGAATGGCATTTGAATGAGCCCAGCAGTTTTTGATTTGCAGTCTCTTGCTTTTAGAGTCACAGAGCAAAACAGCACGGAAACAGGCCCTTCAGCCCAGCTGGTTCATTGTGCTCTCCCAGCTAGTCTCAATTGCCTGCATTTGGCCCATAACCCTCTAATCCTTTTCCATCCATGTACTTAACCAAATGCTTTTTAAATGTTGCTGTTGTACTTGCCTCAACCACTTTCTCTGGTAACTCATCTCCTATACGCACCACCTCTGCGTGAAGAATTGCCCCTCAGGTTCCTGTTAAATCTTTCCCCTCTCACCTTAAACATATGCCCTCTTGCTTTGGATTCCCCACCTTAGAGAAAAGACCTTGGCTACTCACCTTATTTATGCCCCTCAAGATTTTATAAACCTCAGTACGGTCACCCCTCATTCTTTTTCTCGGCACTTCAGAGCTGTTTCTGAAATCTTTCATATTTCTGAACATCTCCTAATTTCTTTCTTCCTGGCATATTCTTCGTTTCCATTCCAATTCCAAATGAAGTTCCTTGGGGTAGTGATAAATTATGAATGATGACAGAGAAAGAAAGGAGGGTGGATCTTGTACATGATGCTTGTTTAATTGGACACATATAATAGCATCTGTTAACTTTAAATATGAAACCACCTTGCATAATTGTAGGCATGTGTTAGATTATATTTAGAAACATGTTATCCAGTAGATTCCATTTTTAAAAACAATTCTCCTGATGCAGACCAGTTTAGGGGCGAGAGAGAAAATAAATACATATCTCGGAATTGAAGTGGAATTGATTGTGACATAAATAACACCAGGCAAGCATGCAAATTCAGCACCAACTTCAGAAGTCTAATGGGATGTCATGACAAGGAGCTGATCCAAAACAGCTTGCACAATTTAAAAAAATAAGTAGGTCTTTGCTGAAATGCAGTTTTCCTTGAAAACCACCCCACTTTATCATTGATGGCACTCGATATAGTGCTTCTTTTTTTGGCATTCGATGTGGGGAAAAAGGAAAAAAGAGTCACAAAATATGAAAGACATGCAAGGTGAAAATGAATGGGATTTGCTTTACTATTGTCACGTATTCGGATACAGTAAAAAGTATTGTTTCTTGTGCACTAAACAAACAAAGCATACCGTTCATCAGGAAATTGAGCCAATGAAGGTGATTTTGGGAGCGATAACCAAGAGCTTCATGAAAGAGATAGAGTTTAAAGAGGAGTGCACAATGGAAAAGCATGCACAGGCTGATGTAGATGAAAGCGTGTAACCCTGGAATCTTTGCAGTGCCGAAGTAGGCCCTCTAGCCCATAGAGTCTGCACCAGCTCTCTGAAAGAGAATTCCACACATGCTCTTCTCCCTCTGCCTGTAAATCTCCCATCCCCACCCCCACCCCGGTTGAAGGAAACCGGAGTATCCGGAGGCAGTTGTCACATGCTTGGAGAGTGTGCAAGCTCCACACAGACAGTCGCTCAAGGCCAGAATTGAACCCAGGTTCCTGGTGCTTTGAGGGGGACACTGCACTATGCTGGGGCAGACGGATTGGCAACCTGTACAAGAGGTCAGTGTCAGAGAAATAGAGTGTTCACTGGAGGAGAGTTTAAGATTGGGGTTGGATATCACAAAGATGTGGTCATATAGGAATGTAAAACATGACGGGAATCTTCAGTTTAAAGCATAAAGATACCAGGGAACAATGGAAATCAGTAAGGTCTCGGTGATGGAAAAGCCGATTTTGATGGGTCATGTTATTCAGATAGCAGAGTTTTGGATGGGCTGAAATTGATAATAGAGATTAACAATGGGAGACTGGTCAGAAGACCACTGAAACAGTTGAATATGGAGGGAAAGTGCATGGATGAAGGCTCGAGCAGCAGATTGGTCCAGGTGAGACAGCTGGACAATATGAAATGGGGGGCATCAGTGACGAGGATTCAGCATTAGAAATCCTGTTTTTAATGGAACAGGATGCCAAGGGGTACAAGCAATCTAGATCAGATATAACTTGAGTGTGCCCAAGAGGATAGAAACAATGGCATAGGGACAAATCCTTTGAAGGGGCTAAATACAATTGCTTTAGTTTTTGCAATGTTAAACACAGCAAATCACAGCACAGCTAAGACTGGACAAACCAGCTGCCAAGGCAGTGACAGTGCTGGGGTCAAGGCAGATGGTATGATCGACTAGTTCAGAGGCTGCAGAGGGAGCAAGGTGGGTCAGGTCACTATGGTCTCAGCCACAGAGACATTTGTGACTTTGACTCAACTGCTATTACTGCTGTGGCAAGGGCACAAATGATTTGCAAGGTGCCCTTCATCCCATCTACGTTTAAAGTTGCATAACAGCATTTTGGTAAAATGTCTTGTTGATCAGAGTGGGAATTTTCTTGTGCTAAAATGCAGAACAAAGGACCAGAAATGAGCATCAGCCTTTCTAAGTATAAAAAACCCTCTTATTTCTGCGACCCTGCTAAGTGTTTTTCTACATCAGCTCCATTGCCTCTGTAGCCTTTGTTATAATCTGGCCAGCAGTATGGAACATGCTGCTCCAAATGTATTCTTACCAAGATTTCCATCAAACCTAGCATAAGTTCTCCAGTTTTCAGCTCTATCCCTGTGGAAATAAATCTGTACTTGACTTGGTTTTTTTTTTATATGGTCAGTGCGCAGCTGTTTTTCATAATTTGTTTGTATTTCTAGGTTCCTTTGCTCCACTACCCCATAACAGACTGGTGAGCAGAAATGCTTGTGTAAATCTTGTGTAATTTGAGATTGTTCCTTTGTTGTAATGCTGTTTTATATTTGAGTTAATAAACTGATCTTTAAAAATTAATTAATGGGATGTGGCCTTCACTGGCTAGGTCAGCATATATTGCCCATTCTGCCTGCCCTTTGAGAAGGTGGTAGTGAACTACCTTCTTGAACCACTGCAGTCCATCTGGTGTAGGTACACCCATTGTGCTGTTAGGGAGGGAGTTTCAAGATTTTGATCCAGCCACAGTGAAGGAACAGTGGTATATTTTAAAGTCAGGATGATATGTGGGCTTGGAGGGGAACTTCCAGGTGATGGTGTTCACATGCTGAACTTGACCTTCCAGATGCTTAAGGTTGTGGGTTCAGAAGGGAATCTTGTGTTCCTGCACTGCTGCCATTTTGCAACAGTGGTGGATGGGGTGCCAATCGACTGGGCTGCTCGAACCAGATTCAAGTTTAAAGTTGATTTATCAATGTCACCAGTAGGCTGACATGAACATTGCAGTGAAGTTTCTGTGAAAATCCCCTCATCACCACACTCTGGCACCTGTTTGGTCAATTTAGCATGGTCGATGCACATAACCTGCACAACTTTTGGACTATGGGAGGAAACTGGAGCACCCAGTGGAAACCCACACAGACACAAGGAGAGCATGCAGACTCTGCACAGTCACCCGAGCTGGGAATCAAATCTGGGTCCCTGGCACAGTGAGGCAGTAGTCTCAACGACTGTGCCACCTTGCCACCCGCTGTTGAGCTTGTGTTGTTGGAGCTACATTCATCCAGATAAGTGGAGAGTATTCCATCACATGCCTCGTAGATGTGGACAGGCTTTGGGGAGTTACTCACCGCAGGATTCCTTGCCTCTGACCTGTGCTTGTGGCCACAGTATTTATATGTTTGGTTTCTGGTCAATGGTAACCTCACATGATCTTGATAGTGGGTGATTCAGTAATGGTAGCACCATTTGAGTGACATGGGGTGATGGTTAAATTCTCAGTCATTGAAGCCTGTGTTACTTGCCATTTGGTAATGCAAACTTGGATATTGTCCAGGTCTTGCTGCACATGAACGCAGACTGTCTCACTGTGTGGAGTTGTGAATGGTGGTAAATAATATGCTGTCATCAGCAAACATCCCCACTTCTGATATTCTGGAAGGAAGGTCATTGATGAAGCAGCTGAAGATGGTTGGGCCGAGGGCACATTTGCTAAATGAATAATGGTTTATTAATTCCGAAAGGACCTTTTATAGAGGTGCACATTTCCCTCTTCTCTAGTTACAGGAACTCAAATTGTTGACTGTCCAATTTTGCTTGTACTCATTATTTCATTTGAGATTTGTTCCTGACAAGTTCAAATATTTATTCTAGTAATATTGGTGGAAAAAATTGGTAGAAAATCAGGCAACTAGTTAATTTTCAGTTGTTGTAGGCTCCACTTGAATGTTAGTAATTTGTTTTGACTTGTGCTGAGTGTACTTGGTTTAGATTTTGGTTTCTCTGAAGTTAATCTCTGCGTTGACACCTGTATAGGCACACGATTGACTAGAATGGGGAGACAGGAAATCCGTTTATATTTCTCACCCTCCTTGCTCTTCCCTGACTCCTGCATCTGTTGGGATATGTGTCTGTGTGTGGCAGTTGCTAATTTCTGATAACTGCTCCATAGTAAAGATGAATCTGTCTTTGTACTGTTTAAACAACAAGGCCAAAATGCATAATTAAATTGGACTTGCTTTTTTATTTGAATTTTCACACACAGCACAACAGGAAGGAGGATGGAAAGAGATGAAAACATTTAAGGGAACTTGGAAGCTATGTCAATTGAAGCTGTGTCCAATGATTTTTGTTTTGAACCATCTGTAACAATTGATATTTTCATGTCTGGCCAAAGTTTCCAGTTTTGCCACAGGTGGACACTTGATGTTTTGCTGCAGTGCATTGATGCGATTCACTCTTCTGTTCTATCTGCACAGCTAAGAGGCTTGGGAATTCTTTTGCATTATTGAAAGGAAACACCAATTCAAGTGCTCAGTTGGCCTCTTTCGTTGATTGAACTCATTAAGAAGAGTTGAATAACTGAGTCATATTGAGCAAAAGGTCATTGATGCGACCCTGCACTAAGCTGTGTTGGTTGATGTTTGTGAAACCGTTTCCATTGGCCTTCGCGCTCCTGAATTAGGCAGGGGGAAATTCGCCAGACTGTCCACTTCAAATGATCTGCAAACCATACTGAACCTTCTTACATGTGTGAGTACTGATTGAAGACAGGATTAAGATGGCTGTGACTTGCCTCCTGCAGACGAATATCCTGTAGGCAGTCACTTGTGTTTGCAGTTGCAAGTATTGACACCCTAACAAGGTATGAGAAGCCTTTGAACATCTTCAGTCTCATAATGCAGCAAAGAATCAATGGCTTCATGTGGAGGGAAAACAGAACATTTAACACAGGGGAAAGAAGTGATAGAAATGTTTTTGTAGCGTCAGGCAGTTGGAAGTGTTTTCAACTGATCATCTCCACTTGCAAACACTTCCCTTTAACCTGGAAAATACTTAACTAAACATCTGCATAGCTTTCTTGTTGGACATGCAGAAAATTGGAGATAGTGGCAGAAAATTGGCACGGTTGAAACTTTGTATTTGTGCTAGGTCCCTATGTAAGAAAAAAGACTTCCGTCGCAAGATGTACATGTGAAAAGGGGTGTAGGCACTGTGAAAGGGCAAAGCCACACTAGTGCTACAAGAATATGATGTTGCTGAGAAGTGGGGACTCCATTATTAACAGTGACATTTATGCTTCTGTCTGAGTGTACGCACTATCTTTCTTGACACCTCGTTTCCTTTTGGTATGATTGTCACATTCATCCACGATGGTTGGTGAGGGGATTTTTGTGTGGTGGCCCAGAATAGGGGAAAATAAGAAGACTGAACCAGAAAAGGATCAAATTAGGTCCTGTGGAATGACTCACCAGGTTGTGACTATTGCATGCCTGCACTGCCTGATGAGAGGATGAGTGCTGGCAGCGCAGTGTTTTTACATGCTCTGCAAGACCTTATTACTTTTTTAAAAAACACTGTGCAGTTTTGTACGCTCCATTAGTTGAATTCGAGCAAGCTGCCTGCTGTGAACCTGCTCGTTAAATGTCATGCCCACTGAGATCCTGTCAAATCTCATTTCCAGATATGCAGTGTAAAAAGAAATGTTCTTGTGGTGCATGTTTGCTACTTTATAAAATGTAATGTACAAATGATAAAATAAAATTCTGTCAAGTAATGCTAACGCTGCTTCTAATGAGCTGCCCAATGCTGCAAGACACACAGCCTTTGCACATTTTAACTCTCGTCCCTGTGGATGTTTCCTTAAAAGTGTACTCTGCTTCTTTAGCACGCTGCAGCTCCAATCTCCATTATTTCCATATTAGGAAGCAATAACGTTGCAAGTAGTCCTTTTCAGTCTCTCATCGTTTTCACTTCCTCATAGCATATTGTGTAGCCAGGACATTAACCAATTGCATATGTAGAAAGCTGTACAGAATCAGTTTTATGTTTGCTTTACATGAGTGCCAACACAGAATAAATAATTTTGAATATATTTCGAAAAAAAACTCTCCCTTCACTTGTAATTCAGCCTTGTCTTCATAATCATCCTTGTTCTAGAATTGCTAGACAAAGGACTGTAGACATTGACCTCACAGATCCACAGAATTGACAATCTTAGCATAGTTGGTAAGTATTTCTTCTGCAGCGTGACTTTTAAATGTGAGCTGACTTATACATTAAATTGTTACGCTGCAATCTTTTATTTTAGCAAGGATTAGCCAATAAATGTCACAAAATGGAGGGAACTGTTAATTTTTGGATTAGTTGGTTTAGCTTGTATATTGTTTCACTTTGGTAATTACATTCTTGGGTGTTTTTAATGTTGGTTTTAAAGCTTGTATTAATACTTAAGTCATTTGTGTGTTCTTCCACCAGCATCGCTACTGATTCTGTTGAATTGGAGAAATAATTCCTCATGTTTTGTTTTAATCCCTTTCAAGTAGAACCCCATTTCCAGAAACAATACCATAAGTGTTCATGTTTATTGATTCCAAGTTGACTGCTCAGGTCAGCATATTAACATTCATTTCTCAGTGTGCTCCAGACAGCGTCTTGGGTTCAATGAGATTAATCAGTTCCATAGTGACTGTCTCATGATCAAGAATTAATCTCACTGCCCAATATCTAGTCAGATGGTAGGGTGACCTTTGAGATCACAGCAGTGAAAACTCTGCTATAGGAATTGGAGACTGTCATCTCCAAGTTTCTCCACATGACCATATCTGAAGTGAATGTGACTTAATGAAATGCAGCCAGATGCAAATCAACAAGCTGGTTAATTTCACAGTTGTTAAATGAATCTACCAAGTAACATTTGCAGTAAATTGCACGTCAGTTCAACAAGCCAGCCTATGGTTTCAAAAATAAATGATGCGACACTATTCCTCTAAGTGGGCCAAACAGTGACACTTTATGGCTAGCCTTTTCCTCAGAATCTGGCTGATTGCAGCTGAAGAAAATGAAGCTGGCTCTGAGGTGTGACGCTCGCAGCAGAATTTGATTCTCTTGTTCCCATAGTTGGACAGGAAGCCAGCAGCTTGACCTCTAACCCTCTGTCCTGGTGTTGGCCTGTCGGCTGCCATTTAAACTAGCTTCACAAAATGAAACTGGAAGGATGGTTTGAGGATGGGCTAAATATTCTTAATGGATGCTGCATTCTACAAATTTGTCAATCTGGGTCATGTGTGCACCTAGCAGTTCTTCTGTCCAGAGCATTTAACTTTGGTGAAAGCAATTTTTAATTGAAAAATAACATTTTAGTATGTCTCAGCAATTGCAAAATGTCAAAAATTATACTTAACGGCTTGACAGCCATGAATCCAAGTTCAAATACTAAAACAGGTAAGTTTCACTGATTTGCGGGGTGGGGTCCACTGTAGTGGAAACCAGAAGGAGCCAGAGTGAAAGGAGCACAGGGATTATAGGGCTGGCAGAGATATCCCACCAAAGATAGGGATGGCTGACTCACCTGCATTTTTTCCTTGTTAGTGATGGGTAATTTAGCAAAACCTATGGTGAAGGATTTGGGTTTTAAGTGATACGGATGACTGAAATAAAAATGTTTTGGTTTCTCAGACATTTGCATGCATACACGCAAGAGATTCAGACTTGAATTCTGATGCATGAGGGTTGTCGACTTCAGCTGGGTAGATATCAGGGTGGCAAATATGCTCAGTTGCTTCTAATAGCCATCCAGTGAATTGATCAGTTATGACTCTGGAGTGGTAAAAACAGTATTGGAATTGCCTGTGATCTGTATTGTTGAATAACCAGTTGGCACTTGCTGCTGCATCTCAACATGAAGCATTCTCTGAGATATCACAGGGCTGCTGGCACCTTTAAAGTTCTATCCCAATTTGAGGAGACAGGTCCAAAGGTACTTGGGATCCATTTTCTGACATATTACTCAAAGCCATGTAATTGATTAATGCTCTGGTCAAGAATGACGTAGTGACCCTGTTACTTGTATTTGGGCCAACTGAAGAAAATGTTTATATTCTACAATGTAGTATATGTAGATTAATCCAGATAAACAACAGTCTGTTCCCAACAAATGTTACTCAGATTTTGCTTGGATCAGAGCCTGAGATTATAAATGGCCACTTGGTAAATTTGCAGGATATTTTACCTTCTCCAGTCCTCAAACCTCCGTTTCTGAACTCCTTCACTTTGGGACCCTTGCGTATCCCTGGTTTCTTCTGCTCCACCATTGGCAGCCATGTCTTTGTCTGTCTCAGTCAAAACTCTGAAATTACTTCTCTGTCTCTGCCTTTTGTCCTGTCCCTTACAACCCACCTCTTCGACCAGCCTTTTGGCAACTGCCCCAACTTTGTTTGGTGCAGTGTCAGATTCTTTGATAGTGTAACTGTGTAGCACCTTTGGATGTTTTACTGCATCGGAAATGCTACATAAATGGAAGTTGTTGCAATGTACTTTTTGGCTAGTTGGTTGTTTTCTTGGTGTAATGGTTTAGACATGGTCTTTGTGTGGTCTCCTAAATCCTGAATCAGAACTCCAAAATCTGTTAGTATTAGCAACTTGAAATAACTGAAATTACTGGGGTATGGATCTATTCCACACACATAATAATTGGCTGCATGTGCATTTGTGTATGCTTGTGTGTGTTCATGCTTGTTGGACAAGGTCGATGTTGGCTGTGATGACCTCTGCCTCCCCCACAGCCACATACTTATCAGACTTGTTTGTAACATTGAGTTTGTCAAGTAAAGGGATATTGGAGTTTTTGAGTCACAACACACTGAATTGTTGCTTCATAAATTCTACCTTCACTGTTTCCTTGATGCTTAATTCAAACAGCTACCATAAAAGGACATTGCTAGTGCGAACCACTACCACAGGAAGACAGAAGAGATGTTATCAGCATTTCTTAATGCATGCGTGGTTAATAGTAAGCACCGAGGTTGAGGATTGAAACACATTTTCTAAACTATGGCTTCTAAAACATTATTTCCTGTCACAAGCATCATGAAAATGTAGCCCCCATAGTATCCTAAATAGCACCTTGTATATGTCAGTTTAAATAAAATTCTCTTAAATTATGCACTTGTGTTTTTACTGATGTTGATTTTGAAGTGCTGAGGAGGATTTCACGTTGCAGTACCTTGCACCAAATTTTCTTTCGAACTGATTTGTGAATTCCAACCCTATTTGTCCGCCCCCTCGAAACCTAGTTCTTAAAGCACAATTTATAAATTGAAAAATAGCTTATGCACAAGTGTTACAGTTTGTGTTTTCCAGCACCATTAACTAAATAAAATATCAAAGCACGTGACAAAACACGTAGTTGCCGTTTTGTGAAAATTGTAAGTGAAGGGAGATCTAACAAACTGCCTGGGTTTGGAAATAGCAGCTTCATACTTAAATTTCTGTAGAACTGATTGCATCAAAGGAAGCTGGACAGGACATGGGTGATTAGCCAGTGGACTTGAAAGCAGGAATGGGAAGAATGAAGTGGCATAAGCAGTCAGGAACAAAGGGCCATAAAGCTTTGGGAGGGAGGAATGCCCCAAGGCAGTGGTACTGAGGCCAGAGAATGAGGGCCGAGGGGCAGATTATACTGTACTGGAGGGAGCAAGCAATGAAATATTGGCTGGAGCAGTGGTTGCACCAGCAGACGCGCGGAGTTGTGGGCAGCAGGGGCAGCGGTGCGGTGGGAAGATGGCAGGCAATGTGGCACAGGGATTTGAAGTTGAGGATGAAGTTGAAATCATTCCTCCAGGAGATGGAGAGGCAGAGTTGCTCCACAAAGATTTGGGTAATGGTGATGTAGGTCTGTATCGATGGTGGTCAGGATGTGGATGACAACATGATGTCATTTTCTGATTGAGCCCTAGATAATGGAGAGTTGTTTCAGAACAGCTGGTAAGGGGAACATTGGAGGTGATTGAATTCCCAAATCGTATGCCCTTTAGGGATGATCAGCTGGTACCATTGTAGCTGACTTCCCATTGATAAATTGTTGCCAGTGTCGCGCCTCGTGGAATAATTTTAAAAAACAGCTAGATATTGTGTTGACAGGTCTGTAGATCTTTGAGGGGTTTAGTCGCTTGAATGGGGTCCTGACTGGTGTGTCGCAACCAAAATAGAGTTGTCTCGGGCAAATTACAGCATTATCTATCTAACTCTCGTGCAGATCATGCTGAGCGTTGCAGTGACCCAGAGATTACATTAGGTTGTGAAATCCACCACTGATTTTTGATTCACTTACAAAGTGATGAAACTCTGTGTCATCTGCATGCATTCATTTATCAGTGACAAGTTGCATATTCCAGTGACTGTCTGCTGCTCAGGATTCCATCTCAGGTATAAAGCAGTTGGAACGTTGTTTCACTCTGTGAAGGAAAATCATCCATTGTGCTTGCTATGAATGTATCAATGCACAGCCTGCCAATGAAGATTGGGTGCGAAGTTTTGATTGGAGTTGTTGGCGCCAGAAGTTCTCAGGACGAGTTTCCTTTTGTGTTCTGCTCAAAACTATGTTTGCAGTGTTGCAGTTTGTTTGAGCTGTTTCCTTCGCATCTTCCTCTTAACTCCTCTGCAAGAGTAAGTTACATGAGTGCCTAGCAACAGTAGTGTAACTTCTCCAATTGGCCAGTCTTCATGAAGTGTCAGCAAGCTATGAAGGGGAGCCTGATTCTACCTTCACTCAAAGATTGCAAATCAGCTGCGATCACAGCGTAACGATTAAAATAGGAGTTGTCTTTTCTTTTGACAAAAATATAAAATCTGGCAAACACGTTACAAAATGTTTCCATTTATTATAACGTAAAGTAGGATGATATTTACATTTTCTCCAGAGATCAGCATTCACTCAAGTGCTTCAGTTCAGTATGAGAAGATAACACATTTGAAAATGTCCGCTTTAGAATGCAGAATACTTTACAAGTGATATACCTGGTTCATGTTTCACACAATTCAAATTATTCATACAGTCTGAGGAGTTTTACCAGTTAGAAGGGAGCTTTCATTTTAGGAAGCAAACTAGTCATACCCCTCCTCCTTCCCCACCCTTCTGCCAAACCAATCTGCCAAAAGTGCAATAATTAGCAAGCAGTGTCAGGCATGTGGGGTTATTGGGCCACTGAAACCCTATTGCTCCTTTTAAGTTAAAATGCTCACCACTGGCTTCCAGAGAGAGAATGCAACTCAAAACCAGAGTTCAAACTACTAGAGCAAATGTGCCTTCTGAAAGGGTTAAAATGGACTTTAGAATTTGAATCTAAAATTGTTGCCTAATTTGGTCAAAGTTACAGCAGAGACAACCTGCCTGGTCGAATCATATGAGCAAGAGGAAATGGTTCTTATCAAGGGAGTTACAGATCGACACTCACTTCCTCTTTAATGAGGAAGCAGATTCTTGCATGTTCCATTTTTTATGATCTATTTCTGACACAACACAATGTATCTATCTTTCCAAAAAAATTTGCTTAGTAGAAAGGTTTTGACCGGAAAGTTTAAGAAGGAAGTTATCACTTTTGTTTGACATGCTGCAGGCATTTTCAGATCTGTTTACTGTTGGTATGTTTGCACAGAAGCAATGTGTTGCAGTGAAACGGAGAGCATCATCCCAAATTTGGAGAAAAGCTTGGTTTCCATAGTTTCGAACTCTGAAACTGCTTCAAAAGAAATTTGAACTCTGTCCAATGCTGAATTCTCCAGAGATAAGACAAACATTTAAGCTGAAAGCTGTACCTTCTTCCAGTTTCTTTTCTAATTAAAAAAAAACTTTTAGAGTTGCTAGAAAAGAAAAGCAAAGTAGAATTCAAGCCTTAATATCTTGAGATTTAAGCAGAGTCAATGTTAACTAGTGATAGCACAGATTCAAATACTGATGCCAATTTAACTTTTCTCCTGGGCTGCTTGCAGCATTGACCATGGGATTTATCTTCAGTTCCTGGAAATTCCTCAGTAATCTTGGAGGGTTTGTAATCTGAGGTTGTAAACTCCCACAGGTAGGCTGCCATGAAGTTGACACACTGTCACCGTAGCAGCTGGTCGCACAGATTAGTGACAACTCTACCTGACCAGACTTGCCCGGCAGAAACAATATCCTGAATGAATTTTCCTGCAGCAGAAGTCATCACCAGGAGAAGGAGGGTTGAAAAACTGAAGACTTGGTGATTATTTTAAATTGCAACTAATAGGGGGTTAAGTTTGTACTCCCAATGTTGTTTCCCTGAGTGACAAAAATAATTTACTTCTGCTGGTAAAATCACATTTCGCTAATCTCTTGGGTAAGTTCCCATTTCCACTCATACTGCTCTGGTGTCACAAGAGGATAAAAGGGGGATCTGAAAGACCGGATGAATTACAATCTTAGCCAACAACAAGATCAAATTGCATTTATAAAGCATCTTTCATAAGAACATAAGAAATAGGAGCAGGAGTAGGCCATCTGGCCCTTCGAGCCTGCCCCACCATTCAATAAGATCATGGCCGATCTGTCGTGGCTCAGTTCCACTTTCCCGCCCTCTCCCCATAACCCTTAATCCCCTCTCTTATCAAAAACCCATCAACCCGCTTCTTAAAAATATTTAGCGAGGCAGCCTCCACCACTTCAACGGGCAGAGAATTCCAGATATTCACCACCCTTTGAGTGAAGAAGTTCCTCCTCAACTCCGTTCTAAACCGCCCCCCCTTTATCTTGAGGCTGTGCCCCCTAGTCCTACTGTCTTTTTTGAGCGGGAAGAGTCTCTCCACCTCTATCCTATCCATCCCATTCATCATCTTATACGTCTCAATGAGATCTCCCCTCATTCTTCTAAACTCTAACGAGTACAAGCCTAGTTTATTCAGCCTCTCCTCATAGCTCAACCCCCTCAACTCCGGTATCAGCCTAGTAAACCTCCTCTGCACTCCCTCCAAGGCCAAAATATCCTTGCGCAGGTGCGGCGCCCAAAACTGCACACAGTACTCCAGCTGCGGCCTCACCAATGCCCTATACAGCTGCAGCAAGACCTCCCTACTTTTATATTCAATCCCCCTCGTATCCCAAAATGCTTCACAGGAATGTTATCAAACCAAATGTGGCACTGCCAGTTTTTTCCCTTGCAGAAATTTGAAATGGCAGCACTCAGTATTTGTAGCTATGGAAAATCCAAAACAAAAATTGAAAATGCTATTATATATAACTGGTCAGCCAGTGCCTGAAAGACCAGTGGATCAGCGTTTCATGTGTTCTCTGTCAAATTTGTTTCATGCACTGCACCCTTGGAAGAGCCCCTGCATATGTCCACCTTTGATTTTTATTAAGTAGTGTGTAGGGCAGTAATTTTCTTGGAACTGCTCCCATTTGCAGCAGACAACGTAACACCTCAGGAAATTCCTGACCACCATAATAGCAGTGTTGTTGGTGGGTGACTTTCAGCTTGGAATCTTGGATTATGGTTCAGCTGACTTTCATTAGAAGAGATGAGAGGTGCTTATCTGTGGCTGCTAGTGTTTCGTTTAAACAGAGACTTTCCATCTTTTATCGTTCAGGAGGGTATGAAAATATTGACGCTCACAAGCCTGGCTTTTTAACTTGAGGAAGATGGAGTCTACTATCTTAGAACATAACATAAGAAATAGGAGCAGGAGTAGGCCATCTAGCCCTTCGAGCCTGCCCCGCCATTCAGTAAGATCATGGCTGATCTGTCGTGGCTCAGTTCCACATTCCCGCCCTCTCCCCATAACCCTTAATCCCCTCGCTTATCAAAAACCCATCAACCCGCTTCTTAAAAATATTTAGCGAGGCAGCCTCCACCACCTCAACGGGCAGAGAATTCCAGAGATTCACCACCCTTTGAGTCAAGAAGTTCCTCCTCAACTCCGTTCTAAACCGCCCCCCCTTTTATCTTGAGGCTGTGCCCCCTAGTCCTACTGTCCTTTCTGAGCACCATCTTTCTTGCACCATCACTTTACAACACATAATAATTAACAAATACAGCAATCCCTCAGAGCAGACAAATGGAAAATGAATGACTTCGGGAACTCTTAAGATTGTCCCACAAATCCTCTGGGATTTTTGTGACCCTATTTTGAAATTCTATGCTGTTGGTTGACTTGCTTTGAGTTTACTGCCAGTTGGAAATAATAAGTAGATTTTTTTTCCAGCTGCTGCAGTTCATGTGGATATGGTTTTCTAGAGATTTCCAACAGAGGTCACTCTCTCAACAGGTTTTAGTCCATTTAAGGCTTTTAACTGCTATTTCAAAGCTGATTGGCTGAATGAATTTATGCCGGTGCTGTTTATTGAGCAGAGACATTTCTGTTTGTACAGCATAAGTTGTGTTTACTCTTAGACTTGGTTTCTGTGAAAGACCATTGTAACTGTGAGTGAAGACCATTATTCGAGGTGGAGACCACTATTATACATTGTGGTTTGCACCATGGTTTTATTTCATTGTTCAAAGGAAAATATTTTAGAGGGGCCCAAAATAGAAGAAAATCTCAATTTTATACTCAAGCACGCTGTTGAGTTTAAAATATTCGAGCAGTCTTTCAAAATCATACAGTTGTTTTATGTTTCCAGCCAATTTTTGGAAAGTCAGTGCTCAGCTTAGCTTTTGCATTGGAGGAGTGACTTCCAAGTGTGCGGTGGGCTGAATTTCATACAGAACTTTGCTGAGTGCAGAGGGCTCCCTTATCCAGACAGCGTTATCCAAGATCCACATTTCAAAGAGTCTGTGATCAGTTCAGGAGCCTAGCTCTCTGATGAGATGTTAATCTGAAGCCAGGTCTGCTCCGTTGAATGTAAAAGATCTGACAGTAGCATTTTGATGAAGAGCAGGGGAATTGTCCCTAGTGTGCTGACCAGTAAAATCCCCCAACTAACAATTTAAGCAGGTAGTCTGGTCATCATCTCAGTGATGTTTGTGGGTGCCTGCTGTGTGAAAATTCACACCCATATTTCCAGCATTAAGCAATGCATACACTTCAGAACCACTTCATTGATTAGGGATATGTCTTGAGGGTATCATAGGCACTGTATAAATACAACTCGATATGATATATATGTTAAAGAATGCAACTGACAGAAGCAGATTGTCTGCGGTCAGTTCTACCTTTCTCCTAAATAGAAGAAAATGTTCTGCAGACATGTACCTGTCTGCTATTCATTTTCGGAGCACGTAGTTGTACGTTACATTAAAGTTTCAAGTTTATTTTTGATTCTTGTCACAAGTAGGCTTACAGTAATTCTGCAATGAAGTTACTGGAATCTGTTCAGCTACACTGAGGGAGAATTTAGTACGGCCAATGCATCGAACCAGCACATCTTTCACACTGGGAGGGAAACAGAGCACTTGGAGGAAATCCACACAGACATGGGGATAATGTGCAGACTCCACATGGACAGTGACCTGGGTCAGGAATCAAACACGGTTCCCTGGTGCTGTGAGGCAGCAGTGCTCACCACTGTGCCACCATGCTGCCCTTCATGAGATGTTTAAATTATTTTTATCTCATTTCTCACTGGTATTGCCTTTGATGCTGGTTCTCCTTACCAGATTAATTACAGGAATCTTGTTAGAGCACTCTGTTAACACCATTTGTTTGAAGGAAGTTTTAAACATTACAGTTTCCAGTAAACTTGGTGGCGGGTCGCCAGATTATTAAATCACCAGTGCTTCACCAGAAATCGTAATCCCAATTTTTTTAAAACTAAGTTAATTTGGATTCTGTATTTTAATGTGAACAAGCAGTTATGCCCTTGCCTCTTCTTTCTGTAGACCAACAGGAGACTTGTATAGCCAGTTATACCCTGCTTCTCTCATAAACTTTATTCGTAGTTTATGCAAGGTTCCGGTCCCCCAGAATCCAAATTGACTGGCAATTACGCACGGCCTTTCAGCAATTCTTAGTAAGTATTTTGCCTTAAGCAACAGTGATCAGTTCTCCCCAGTAACTCTTTGGAAGCATTGCACTTTGCAGTGCTCAGTTTCATGCCTCTTGTCCATTTATTATGAGCTATTTTATTTATCAAGGTGAATAGAGCAGTATCAAGTAAGCTTAGTGCCCTTTAAATATGACAATGAATCAGCTAATGATTGTAGTGTTTGATTTGTGGCCAGTGCAGTGCTACTCCACATTAGTGTATTATTAACACTACATTTCAGAGTGATGGGTGTTTTTGTGCTTCCCCTTTGTCTGCTCCAGTCTTGGGGCATATTTACAGCTCAGCATTTGAACCAGAATCAGAGTTAGGTTCTCTTTCTGTTAGTTGCGTTCCACAGTATGATCGTAAAGTCGATGAATAGTATTTTCTTCGGTTGATAATACTATCGGTCCACTGGGTGGCACAGCGGTGAGCATTGCTGCCTCACAGTGCCGGGGACCTGGGTTTGATACCAGCTGGGGTCACTGTGCGGAGTTTGCATGTTCTTCCTGTGTCAGCATGGATTTCCCCTGGGTGTTCTACTTTCCTCTCTCAGTCCAAAAGACGTGCTGGCTTTGATGGATTGGCCATGCTAAATTCTCCCTCAGTGTACCCGAACAGGCGCCAGAGTGCGGCAACTAGGGGATTTTTCACAGTAACTTCATTGCAGTGTTAATGTAAGCCTACTTGTGACTAATAATAAACTTTAACTTTCAAATTTTTTGATGGTTTAAAGTGGCCTTCTCCTTCCAAGAAAATGCAATAGCCAGTTCCCCAATCTTTCAGTCGTATTTGGCTCAACTTCATTTGTTCATTGTCAAGTTTCTTCAATCTTATGCCATGTTGTATTGGGGTTTTTTTCTTTATTTGTGTCCATGTGATACTGGAACTGCATCCTTGGCTGTCTCTTGAATTTTCAGAAGTATCATGAGGAAATTCTGAAGTTTCAGATTCAACAGAACTGAAACTTCTTTCAGTTGGCTGATTACCTGGACCCACAGTTGCAGTTTTTGACGGATTTTAGGTCATGCAGCTTCTAAGTGTTAGTGAAAAATCATGACCCTGAAAACTTGTGCTTTCTTATGGACTGCATTTGTTGCAAGCTTTTTTGAACATAGCTTAATAAAAATGCCTTTGTTTTGTTGTTTGATTAGATTTGTGAATAAGCATAAATAACTTCAAGAGCACTTTGGGAAATAGTGTCCAGCTGTCAGGAAAACAAAATGGTTTTTGGCCTGTTAAATTGGGTGAGAATTATTCAAGGAATTGATTGCTGAGAAGTGGATTTTTGTGTAAAAAAATTTCAGCCAAGCAGGACAAGATTTTTTAAAAATACTTCATTCCTACCTGAGTTACAAGACCAGTGTGTGGAGTGGACAGGGCAATTCCTTAATCCATCTCTTTTCTTGCTCCAGAAGCAATTCAAATGAATCCAATTCATGGTCCCCACAAAAGGGACATACAACATCCAAGCTGACGAGCAGGCATGACAGCTGATCTCTCACTTGATCCTACACTTGATTCTTGATTTGATTTATTATTATCACATCTATTGGGATATGGAGAAAAGCCTTGTTTCTTGTGTGCCATACCATCAAAACATACCGTTCATAGAGTGTGGAGAAGGAAAGGAGAGGGTGCAGAATGTAGTGTTACAGTCATAGCTAGAATGTAGAGAAAGGTGAGCTTATTCTATCTTAGTTAATGATCCTAGCCAAAAGGACAAGGAAGTATTTCACTGAATATACAACACATTAATTAAATTATCTTTTTCTAACTTGTATCTTTTTTAATGTTGCTGTTCTGTAAACTAATTTTGACAATTCTTCACAATGCATTATTCATTGAACATGCAAAAAATGTTTGTAGCCATATATCTCTGTACAAATTTGGAAAGTAATCCCCAAACGGTAAAGCCTTTTGTGCACACTGAATTCTTTCTCATTTACTCATACTAAATAAGCTAGGCTTTTTACTTTGTTATTTTGTTTAACTGACATCCTTCCTCTCCTTAAGCAGACAAAGAAAGCTTTATATGGTAAAAGTAATGAGCAGTCCATTGACCACAGGACGTGGTACACAAGTTCATGCAGATACTTAACCTGTTGATAGCATTAATCATTTTCAACTCTGATCAGTTGCTAGCATGCTTGTATTTACTGCAGCTTAATGAAGAATATATTTTGCATATGTTGCCTTTTTCCTCTCATTGTTACAAAATTACATTTTGAAGATAAATTTTGAATTTGATTTCATTTCTTCAGGCAATTTTGTCATCTCCTTCCTCTTGCCTCTTCTCCTGCTCCCTCCCCCCCACCCCCGAAAAGGGTAAAGTCTGTCTATAGGTTTGTCTGCAACCACCTCGGAATGCGTATTGGCGAATGGTCTGTGTACAACAGGATGTGGTGAAACAATCTGGATTCACATGGTTACCTGCTAAGTGGCCCTTCTGGGAACTGCCCTAATTGTAGATTGTCAACTTGAAGAGCTTAGGGCTGTAATTACCTGGCTGAAGGGAAAAATGGAATGTAGACTATACAGAACCATTACAATTAACTAGAGGTTTGTGGTTCTGAACATTGCAGAGTATAATCGGTTAAACCCACAGACCCAGCATCTGCAGAAGCAAGGTGCACTTGAAAGGAATCATCAGATTAAGCACAAACTACTTGTATATATGTAGCATATTTAACATAAAATATTTCAAGCAATTTCCTAAGAATGATATGATAAAAACATTAATGAAGACGTTTTTTGTCACCAAGCCATGGAAGGGGAGATTGGGAAAGACAACCAAAAGATTGATCAAGGTGAAGAAATAGAGGGAGGGAATTTCAGAGCTTATAGCCGGACAGCTGAAAGCATTGGCAGAGTGATCAAAATCTGATGCACAGGAGACCAGAATTAGAGGAGTCGAGAGAGCTTACACATTGTCTTAGTTTGTGCAGGTAGCCATTTGCAATGGAATGATGCCATTGCTCACTGACGTGAGAGAGAGAGACATCAGTCCATCTGAGTAGCCCATGAGGCTAACAAAATCTTTCCTCTCTGATGAATGAGGCATGGCACAGTGGTTAGCACTGTTGCCTCACATTGCCTGGGACTTGGATTCAATTCCAGCCTTGGGTGATTGTGGAGTTTACACATTCTTCCATGACTGTGTGGATTTTCTCAAGGTGCTCTAGTTTCCTCCCATAGTCCAAAGATGTATAGATTAAATGGATTAACCAAGATGAATGCATGTGATTATGGTGTTAGGGTGGAGGTAGGGAAGGTAAGACGCTCTTTCAGGGAGTCAGACTCGATGGGCCAAATAGCCATGAAGGGATTCATTCTATGGTTCTGATTTTATTTAAAATTGTCATAGGAATGTCGATGAACTCCACCGCTGACTCTGGTTCAATGTTTGGTATTGAGCCATGGATGAGAAGAATGCAGGTTCAATCTTTGGGTTGTGCCGAGTTCATTAATGTCAAGCAAGCAGTGATGGGGAGAACTTAAAGAAAAAGAGGTAGAATTCTTAGTCTGAATTGCTGATCAAGGACTTGCAGGTTAAGTACTCATACAGCTATAACTGGATTTAGTTGTGATGCTTTCCATAGTGGAATTACCTCACCATGGTTCTTCATTAAACACGAAGTTTGGTTCATTAGGAGAGCTATCAGAAAGTAGCAATACCAGTGGAATAATGCTGCCCAACAAGAGCCATGATCTCTAAAAGATGAATAAAAAAATCAAAGTGTAAATTTGGTTTTAGGCTTCAGCACACAGATATTTCTGATTATGCTCTGCCATTGATGGGTGAGTGGTAATTGGGGTTGCTTGAAGGGAGTTGGGGCACTTGGGCCCTGAAGATGCTTCTTAGGAGTGCAACCCGGAAATGAGCATGTTTTTGCCATTTTTCCAGAATGTCCTAGGAAACTGTCCTGTTGTATAAACAAACCGTTTGAACAACAGTGACTCTGAGAGCTGATCGAGTACCACTTTAACACAGACTGCCAGATGCCACAAGAGTGAAGATACCTTGCACAAATTACACATCTGCATTTCTAAAATACATGTACGTTTATTTATAAGATTATTTTGGTACAGTTGTAGAAATAAGCAGCGCTACCTGAAGTTTCTGTTAACTTCTGGTGAAAAATGATACATTGATGTGTTACAAAGTAATAAACTCATTTAAACAATGAAGGCACATATTCTGTAGTGCAGATGCCAATAATGCAAATCATAGTTTTGTTATCGTGAAGTAGGCTGAAAGGTTACTTTATTAAAAAAAGTGTGTCAAATCTGATGTTTTGATGCAATCTGAAAATTTTATTTGATAACCTTACTTCTGAGTAAGGTTTCCCAAAGAAACGTGCGCCATATCTCAATGAGGATAGATGTTCATAAATACGTGGAATGTAACTGCTGAAACCTCATTGACACAAGACTCTACATTTTCAAAATTGCAATATTTAAGGCCTTAGCCACTTCAAGTCAGCGGAAGATTCAGTTTAAAAGACTGGCGACCTCTTTTCGAGCAGTTGTTAAATTTACGGTCGGTTCAGTCCACAAGTGCAGACATTACCTTCCTTCCCAACACGGGCAAAAAAAAGCCTGCCCAAAGTTACTGATGCATTTTAGTTGCAAACAGCATAATCTGAGAAGGCCCTTTTTTTAAAGCTCACGTTTGTTTTGCACTGCCCCCTCCTAACCCTTCACCCCAGATTTCTGCAATTACTAACTTGTATTCATTCCAAGAGTTGTATCTCATCCTGTACTTCATCCAAGAATCTAATCTTCAGACATGAGATTGGACAGTGAATGTTCAACTGTAGGACCACCGAAATAAGCCCCACTCTTCTGTTATCCACAACTATTACTTTCCAGCATAAGAAATACTTTGCTCTACCATTCAGTCAGATCATGGGTGATCATCATCTCAACTTCACCTTTCCACACCGTAATGACATCACTTGATTCTCTCTTTGTATCCAAAAATCCATCAATCTCAGTCCTGGATATATTCACTGACTGAGAATCCACAGCTTTCAGAAATAGGAATTCCAAAGATTTGTCACCTTGAGAATGAAGAGGTTTCTCAGCATCTCAGTCCATCATTGGCATTCTCTTATTCTGAGATTGATTCTTAGTTCTAGACACCCCATCCAGGGAAACAGTCCTCCCCACAATATCCTGTTAAGTCTAAATATTATTTTTTTCAATGAAATCATCTCTCTCTCAACTCCAGAGAATATAGACCTCGGCAACTCAACAGAGTTTCTCATGACAGGCTGATTTCCCATCCCAAAAACAGTCTTGGAAATCTTGGTTGCCCTTCCAGGTATATCCATCCTTAATAAGGAGGTCAAAACCATTTACGGTATTCCAGGTGTGGTTTCACCAAGACCCTATCACAGAATGGTTCCAGCAAAGAAGAACATTTAACCCTTTGTATCTGTGCCGGCTGTCTGCAAGAACAACCCATCAATAGTCAATATCTTGTCTTTTCCCGTAGCTCGATAGATTTCCCAAATAATTCAATTCCCTTTTGAAAGCCACAATTGAACCTGCCTCTGCCACACTCTCGGGCAGTACGTTCTGGATCATAACTACTCAGTGCAAAGAGAAATTTTTCCTTGTGTTGTCATTGCTCCTTTTGCCAATTACTTTAAACTAGCATCCAGTGGTTCTCTATTCTTCCACCAATGGGAGCATTCTCCATCCAGATCCTTCACAATTTTTAATATTTCTATCAAATGTCCTCTCAACCTCCTTTAGGCTGAACATTCCCACCTTCTCCAGATTGTCCACATAATTGAAGTTTATCATGCCATTCTTGTGAATCTTTTCTGCACTCCCTCCAATACATCTTTGAAGTGTGGTGCCCAAGATGACTCTGCATGTCTATTGCTGGACAGTGAGCAGAAGATCCTGTATGTTGAAAAAGTATTTTAAAAATGGAGAGATACATTGGATGCTAGTTTATAACTTAACAAAATACTTGATTGAGGTGCTAATTTTAAGGGAAAAATGGTTTGCCTCGTTCACCCTTCCTCCACCAAGTAGTGGAAATGAAAGCATTGTTGCCCCCTCCCCCATTCTTTTACATGACTCTAGCCATGCAAATTGGGATCATTCCTGCTTTGAATTCCTTGTTCTCAAATTGCACATCTGGATTCAGAATCATAAAGGTTGAAGCCAGAAAACTGCTTTTAACCTGAACTTTACTTGGCCTGCTTTTGGGTTCAGCTACTTCTCTGATTCTTATCCCACAGTGGTTAGCACTGCTGCCTGACAGCTCCAGGGACCTGGGTTCGCTTCCCGGCTTGGGTCACTGTCTGTGTGGAGTTTGCACATTCTCCCTGTGTCTGCTTGGGTTTCCTCCCTAGGTCCGAAAGACATGCTGGTTAAGTGCATTGGCCGTGCTAAATTATCCCTCAGTGTACCCGGACAGGCACAGGAGTGTCACGACTCGGGGATTTTCGCAGTAATTTCATTACAATGTTAATGTAAGCCTATTTGTGACGAATAAATAAACTTATTAACCTGCAGTTTGTCGATGAGTGCTGCCAGGCCCAAATGCTGGAAACTAGTTTAGTGGCTTGTTTTATTTCAGGTAAATTATCTTGCTGCTGCGTTTCGGCGAAGGGCAGAAGCAAATTAGCTTGTCTGGCATTCCAGCTCCAATCTTCCAAAACTAAAGCAGCCAGCAATTCACCACCATATTGTCTGTCAACTGAATCTGTACAAAGGCATCTTGGAAAAACTAAATGACTTAGATTCTGTCCAAGTCGTCACTTTACATCTGGTGTAAACGGTGTTTTGATGGGAGAACTGAAGATTCTCCATTGTCCAGAGAAACTTCCAACAAAGCTGCCTTAAAGTTGTGGTAAAGTCATCACCAGTTTGTATAAAGAAAATGCAGATTAGGCCAGAGCAGCAGTTTTAAGAAATAGATTAAAACAGCTCACAGCAGATTCAGTAAAATCAACTACAAGCATAACTTGGTTTACCTGAAGAGAGTTTTTGAAAATCTTTCTCTTTATTCCCCCTGCTATCCCATCCTCCATCCCGGATCCGGCCCTCTTCAGCGAAATAAGGCCAGCCAGTCACTGCAAGGTGGTTGTGGTTTTTGGGGGTTTTTTTTTGCAAGCGTTCTACAGCTGTGACATGGTCACACTTTTTTTTCCCCCAGCACTTTCCACTACAATGCTTCACCTCAGGAAGAGAGGTGCATGTGTGTTAAACGCATGCTCTGAATGCTTTATTACCCAGGAGGCTACGAGACACTTCCTGCAGCATTCGTTTAGTCTGGCAAGCTGTTAGAGCATTGCTCAGCTAAAGGGGGCCCAGAGTGGCATTTTTGCAAAACTGTACACCCAATAAAAGGATTTTCTCACCACCTTCCAGTAATTGTACCAGATTGCATAAGCACATTTGAGGAAAATTAGTTCATAAGCTTGCCACATTTTCTCCCCTTCAGACTCTTGTTGATGGTACTGAATGCAAATTACTGGATGAGCTCAACTTTCCCTTCAACCACACTTGGGGAGTTTTGAAAATTGAACAGATAGGCTTCAGAAATCCATGGAATGATTCAGACGGCTTGACATGATTTAGTTTCCATATTATTGGTGATGTCATATGTTGCTTTGATTTAAATAGACCCAGCTGAGATTTATTTCCCTTCAATTTTAAAAGATATTTTGCAAATCAATTTTGCAAAAACAAAACTTCACACGTCATTCTGCACTTTGGGCAATACCCTTCAGTATGTCCAGGATTGTTCTAATTTTTCTTTGGAGCTCCTGAAACTTTCCTGACATAGTAATTTTTTTTTCAAGTTGAGGCAAACTCCTAACGATCAAGATCGGTGGGTTTTCTTTTCATTTCTACCTGTTCCTTTTATTATTTCCCTTGTCGATGTTGAATCATTGAATTAACGATCTGTAAACCTGAATCTTTAGATAATTAGTGAATTGATTTTGCTATTTGTGGTGAGCCCAAAACAAGGGGACAAAACTATAAGGTAGTCACTAATAAACGCAGTAAGAAATTAAAGAGAAACCTCTTAACCAGACTGGTTAGAATATGAAACATGTTGACAATGGAGTTGTTGAAATGAATTGCATGTATAAGGAAATGAGGTGAGTAAATGAAGGAGAAGAAAATAAAAGGAGAGTTTGATAGGGTAACATGAAGTTGAGTGAAGCAAGGCTATTGTGGAACATAAACACAGACAAGGTAGCAGATGTGTGGGAACACCTCCCAAATCACACGCCATCCTGACTTAGAACTAACTATATTGCTGCTGCTCCACTGTGATTGGGTCAAAATCGTGCAACACCTTTCTTAATAGCGCTCAGTGTTCCTGTACCACATGGACTGCAACAGTTCAAGAAGGCAGCGCACCGTCACATTCTCGAGATAAGTTCAGAATTGGACAAAAGATGCTGGCCTTACAAGCACCACCCACATCTCATGAGTGAATGAAAAGAAGATTGGTGCTCTACAGAGCAGTAACATTTTCTCCTCTCATTCCTTTCTCCTCAGCCAGCTCCACACACATGTGTGCATGTATGTCGGTGTCCTTGGACAGTGAGTCAGAGAGGAATTTGTGTTTAAATTCCCCATCTTCTTCTTCTCCTGGGTTCTAATTAAGCACATTTCTGGGAAACAATGTTTTAAAGAAAATACTTCTGATTTTGAACAAAAAACTGAAGCTGTGACCTTTAGTTAGATACGAATGCTTAATGTCGTTCTTCGAGATGAAAAGTGCAGAGGTGAAACTGCTGCAATAGATTGCAGTTTGAAGCTTAAATAGGATGAAGTGGGGGAAAAAACTCATTTGTATAAAGACATCAAAAGCCCTCGTCCATTTATCAATTATCTGCACTAAAGAAATGATGGACTATTATTTCCGAAAATAGGTAACATTTCGGGAAATAGACTTTATCTCCCCTTTTGACCAGCATAAAACCTGTTTCCAAGTTTATCTCTAATATCTCTAAATATTAGCAAATCTTACTTGGGAAATTAATGCCAATTGCCATGAAGGAATGATGAGAATTGTTTACTGTGTTTTGATGATAATGGTATCACAAAGAAAGACAACATACTTATACATGTTGCTTGTCTATTTGTTTTAAAAACATGTATTGAAATAGCACATTTCTCAATTTCGACACAGTCCAAAGTGCTTTCTAGCCAATGGAGTATTGAAGTGATGTCACTGTTAGAATGTAGGGAACGCAGCAGCCAATTTGTGTAATGTATGGCCTGATAAACAGCATTGTGGTGATGACCAGGTAATTTGCTTTTATTGTTGTTAGTTGAGGGGTAGATACTGATGAAGGCACTGGGAGAATTACTCTGTTGTATTAACAATAGTGCTATGGCAAGTTTCACATTAACTTGAAGCCTTGGTTTACCATTGCAACTGAAAAATAGCACCTCTGACAGTGCAGCACTCTCTCAATATGTATATTCATCGCCTTGAATGCGTGTTCAAATCTCTAAAATGGAGCTTTGACCACGTTTCTGACTCAGGCACACATAACACCACTAAACGAAGTCTGACACTTCATTTAGCATCGTCAATGCACCTAACCAGCACATCTTTCAGGCACTTTAGTGGTCACAAACATTGGGTATTTATATTTATCCACTAAGTTTATTCCCTTCATGAATAAGCACCACACCGAAGTTTCACTCTTGGTGTAGAATACTAAATAGAAGTTGTCTTTCAGATCTCTGTTCGTAATATTTTAAGAAAACGTACTGCATGGTGTGAAACTGAATCATATCAGACAGTAAGATTCCAGTTGTGTTCCAACTCCAGTCTCTGCAAATTCGCCGACCTTCTCAATGCTGATGGGGGAGCAAGGGTAGAGATTGACCAGAATTGCCTGTTCCTGATTAATATTTAGTTCCTGCTATTGGAAGGAGACATTAAGTGGTTTGGTGGATTAGGCTCAGCTGTGTTTGGACCTTCCAGCACTTGCTGTCTGGGTTCACATCTGGAGGAGCTGAATTTTTAAGCCTTAGTGTATTGCAAATGCCCACTTTGTGTGCATGTATTATTAAGTGTACAGTTGTGCCACTTTATCCGTGACCACTTCAAACACGTGTTCATTCTTTCAAATGGATTTGCTTTCTCTATTTCAATTATTTCTAAAAGCTAATTTAAATCGCAAGACCGATTCCAGAGCAGCCCACCATAACATTGGTGTAAAAACAGTGACATTTATGTTGTTTAAAACTATCTTCCTCGAAAGTAACATTTATGAATGGGGAAAAAGACAATTGAAAAAAAATTCATGCAGTCCTTTGCATGCTATGTGCTTGTGTGGGAGTAGCCATTAGAGGGCAGCGTTGGCACAGTGAACAAGTTGCAGTCACGCCCACAGCTCTGCTGCAAAACTGCTGTGTTCCAGCAGACAAAGTTAACAGATTGTGGATCAGCAGAGCACAGAATAGTGTTGAATGACATAAACATGGATAATATGTTATCTTCACAAAATGCTCTAATTATAAAGCACTGACATTGTCTATTAAGGTTGCACAGAGTAAACTTGTTCCATTTAAGCTGAACTTCCAAAAGGAACTTTATTCCATTGACTTAAGCATTTTTTATATTCATTCATGGGGTGTGTGTGTCGCTGACTAGGCCAATATTTGTTGCCCATCCTTAATTGTCCTTGAGAAGGCCGAGTGAGTCAGACCTTAAAGCACTGCAATTAATGATGTAAGTGCATCCTCTGTGCTGTTAGGAAGGGAGTTCCAGGATTTTGACCAGGTGACAGTGAAAGAGAGGCAATTTATTTTTAAGCAATATAGTGTGTGGCTTGCAGGGGATCCTGCCTCAGTGGTGTTTCCATGACTCAATGACGATGAAGGAACATCAGGATGGTGAGTGGCTCGGAGGGGAACTTCCAGGCGATGGTATTCCCATGTATCTGCTGCCATGCACATATATGGTCCATTTCTGTTTCTGGTCAATGGTGTTGATAGTAGGGGATTCAGTCAACATAATGCCACTGAATGTCGTGGGGAGGTGGTTGAATTCTTTCTTGGTGGAGATGGTCATTGTCTGGCTCTTGAGTGGTATGAATGTTTTTGCCACCCATCAGCTGAAGCCTAGGTTTGTGTATAAGGACACAGACTTCTTTAGTGCCTGAGGAGTTGGTACTGAACGTTGTGCAATCATCAGCAAACATCCTCACTTCTCAGCTTATGATAGAAAGGAGGTCACTGAAAAAACTGCTGAAGATGATTGTGCAATGTCATTGAAATAAATGTCAAGAAACGAGACAACAGTATTTCCAACTGGGAGTAGTTTACTTCAAATCTAACCTGAATCAACCGAGGAATAATGCGGTGATGTAACTCATCAGCCAAAATAAATTGACGTCTTAGAAACTAAGATGGCTTGATTTGTTAAGAATTGTTTGACGTCCTGATGCCTGAATGTGTATGCTAACCAGACTGTGATACAATAGTGTATACAGCCTTAAATATCAAGGTCATTGTTCTGAATGCTACTGTAATTAGTGTGTGATCAGTCTCCTGCTTTCAGTTTGAGCTGTTGTGCAAGATTTATGATAAATCTCGATAAATTCTTCTGAAATGGTTTCAGTATTGGGTAATGATGCATCTGCTATATCTGGGTGAGTCTGTATGCAAACTGCATGGCATCATCACTGCACAGCTGCCACTGTTATTAACACCAAATAGATGATGATCATTGTATTAAAGCAGACTGGGGAGAGATGGGTTTTGTGTCTTCAAAGAAACTCCATTTTAATTCTTTGGAGAAATGGATTTGTAAAACATATCTGCAAACAGTGTATCAAGAAAATATCTGAATGGCCCTAAAATGATTCAAGTTAATCTTGAAATTGATGAAAATATAACTACAACTTACTTCTATTCGATCGTCCTTTCCAATGTTACATTTTTAATGTGTAAATAGTATACACACACAGTTATAATTTTATAGACCTGTGATCTAAGCATGTCAAGGAACAACAATGTAGTGTGCTATAGGATTAAAATTAAGCTGGAGCTTCAGTAGGACTTTTTTCCATTTTAATTTGCATTCTAAGCATTTTAGCATTTGTTTCTTCTGATTAAAGCTGGTGTTTTTTTTGTGCGGTGTGCCATTTAAGATCCAGATAAGACATGATGAGTTCCTCCTCTGACGTCTCCGCGTGCCTAGAATGACAATTGGGCGATGGTGCAATATGCAGTACAGCACATTTGTCTGCTCTTATTCTCTGTCTTCTCAGCCACAATCCTCTTCCACTCCCCTGTTTGCTTTCCTAATTTCTAAGTTCCGATTTAATATCGAAATAAAATGAACTGTTCGTGTGCGTTTCTGAGCTCTTTATAGAAAAAAGCGTATGCCACCCCGCTGGCTCTTCATGCCGCAAATGTGATTGTTCAATCAGCTGGGAGACATCGTCATGGAAACTGCATCCATATGATGTTGGGAAGAGTGCTGACGCACCAACAACCAGCTCCTGATTATTTGGCAGATCAATGAAAGTTGGGTGTTAAATGCCACAGTTAAAAAGGATAAGCTATTAAAACTGTTCCTAGCTTGTGCATTAAACTCACTATTATTTTACTTTTGAGTCAACACAGCAGTTGATGGTCAGACAGCTGATGTGTGTAGTGCCAGGTTTTTTGCTGCAGCGATGACCCTGTGCTTCAATACATTTCTCATTAATATTTTACTGTAGGATTGCGTGTATTTCTAAAATAACCCTCTCCTGGCAAGGCATTTGAGTTGCGAGGTAGTTCAGATGCAGGATCATTGCTGATATCTCAGCTCTCTTCACTTGTGATGTCAAGCTGGGATGGGATCTGTTTGCAGCAGATATTGGTGTGCACTCTGGTTAGTTCACACAAGGTCTCCTTTTTAAAACACTGATTTTAGGGCACATGTGGAAGCTGGTCTCTAAGATATTGTGGAACTGCAGATTATCAATGTACACAATGCATTATCGAGGCAAATGATCAAACTGAGGATCACTGAGACTCAAACCATCTTGCCCTAGAATGAAGCGAATGTATTGTTTTTAGTATGCCAGTGTGTGTGTGTGCCATGCTATTAAGGTGTGCCACTTCTGGGACTGGATTTTAGCTAAATTTGGAGATTTCTGACAGACCTGTTTTAAACTTAGCCACAGTTGGAAATTCTGTCCATTTTTGGCTAGGTTATGTGGAATAGTTGAACATTTCCTCATTATTTGTGGCAGGGTCTTTTCTGTTGGCTTAAACGGGAAACAAGCATAATACAATGGGGGAAGTTAACAGTTTGTTTGCATCTAGTAGGTCTGAATCACAAACAGCTGCCCAAAAGTGGGGACTCCCTGCTGGAAAAGGTACAATCCACCCAATAAATTTCAGCAACAATGACCATAGCCTCATCTTATATAACTTCTTTATCTGTCTGCACATGACAGACTTGGACAGATGACACAAAGCTCTGCTCAACTAACTAGGAACAGCAACAACTTGTGTGCGTTCCTTTTAATGTTATGAAACATCCCAAAGCACCCCACAAAGAAGCTTTATAAAACAAAATATGGCCCTGAGCCACAGATGACCGAAAGCTGAAGGCATATTTCTTAAGGAATGGCTTAAAGAACAAAATCAAGATAGGGGGCCAAGAGGTTTTGAAAGGCAAATGCAGAACTTACCTCCGAGGTTGCTGAAGGCTCGGCCACAAACAGAGCGGTTAAAACGGGAGTTGCTCGCTGCTGGAATTCAAGGAGTATAGTCATCTTGGCAGTGTTTCCTGAGGTAGAGTGCAGGTGTTGCAGTTGTAATGTTGGAAAAGATTAGAGATAGGAGGCCAGGCCTTGCAGAGTTTTGAAAATTGAGATATTGTTTAACCAGCAACAAGCCTAGGTCAGCACAGAGTGAAAGTCATTTGGTAAGCGTTAGGACATACGCAGCAGAGCTTGGGATGACCAAGATTTGCAGAGGTTAATATGTGGGAGGCTCACCAGGGATGCATTGGAATAATCAAGTCTGGTGAAGGTACCAAAAGGCACAGATAAGAGTTTTAGCCACAAAAGAGCTAAGGCACGGATCCAGGCAAGACAAGGTTACAAAGGTGGAATAGGTGGTTTTGCTGATGGTGTGGCTATGTTCAGGAGCTTATTACAGGGTCACAAACGATGGCAATCTTGAGAACAATCTGGTTGAGTTTCAGGCGGTTACTAAAGAGAGGGATGGAGTTGGTGGTGAGGGAGTGAATTTTATGATGGGTGACAAAAGACAATGGTTTCAGTCTTCCCAGTATTTAATGGGGGTAAATTTCTGCTTGTCTGTACTGGTCATCATATAAACTGACAATGTAGGGACAGTGTAGGGACTAAGAGAGATGGTGATGAGGTAGAACTGGGTGCAGTTGGTGTACATATGGAAACTGTTTTGTTTTCACATGGTGAACCATGTGGCAGCAAATAAGTGAAAAGTTGGAGAGGCCTAAGGAATGTTTCTTGGGAGACACCAGAGGTAACTTTGTGAGAATGGCAAGACAAGTCATTTATGAGGTTTCTCTGGCTATGATTGGATAAATAAGAATGGAACCCGGTGAATACAATCCCATCCAGATGGATGACTTTGGAGAGGTGTCAGAGGAGGATCGTGTGGTCAACTATGTCAAAGGCTGCAGGGGTCAAGTAGAATGAGAGATCATTGATCTTTCACTGTCATGTAAGATGCCATTTGTGACTTTGACTTTTAATGGAGCAATACTGTGACAGGAACAGAAAACATGGAGTTCCGGGAAAGATGGACACAAATTTGGAAGGTGACAACACTTTCATGGACTTTGGAGAGGAAAATGAGTTCAGAAATGGGGCAATAGGTTGCAAGGATATTGAGATAAAGGATTTATATTAAAGAGGGAGTTGATGATGGCCAATTTCAAGGAGGGAGCGCAGCTGTATTGTATGACAGGCTAATTTCTAGACTCGTATTTAAAAATGTCATCTCCCTCAGATTTATTTGACCCTGACCTTTGTAAGTAGGCAGATGCTGAGCGACAGAGGTAACTCTGTTCTCTAGCAAACTGTGTTTGAGAAGAGCATCACCCCTGGATCTGTGTTTTTATCCTGAGGCCTTGAACCTGGTGTTGTGAGACTTCTTACTGCATTTGCCAACCGCAGATTATACAATTACTGCTAATTCAAGACATCCACAGTTAAATGCCACAAACTTTCCTCCTCTTTGAGTGATATTGCCTGAGAATAAAAGGACAAGTTTAACTTTCTTATGCAGAGGTGATTTCAAGAGGTATTTCATATGCACTGGAGAAGCAGAAATAATTCTTATGGGAAGAATCCAAATGAATTGTCTTTTCCTTGATTTGTAACCTGGAACAAACTAAAATGTTGGGTGTACGCACATGAGGAAACAACATACTGGCTTAGGACATGAAGGACATAAAGACCCTTGTCAGATCCCACTTGGAGCCCTGTGTGCAGTTCTGGTCGCCTCACTACAGGAAGGATGTGGAAGCTGTTGAGAGGGTACAGAGGAGATTTACAAGGATGTTGCCTGGATTGGGAGGCATGCCTTATAAAGATAGCTTGAGGGAGCTAGGTCTCTTTTTCCTGGAGAGATGAAGGTTGAGAGGCAACCTGACAGAGGTTTATAAAATGTTGACAGGAATAGATAGGGTGATTCTCGGAGGCTATTTTCCAGGGCTGAAATGGTCGCTACGAGAGGACACAGGTTTAAGGTGCTGGGAAGCAAGTACAGAGGAGATGTTAGGGGTAAGTTTTTCACTCAGATGGTGGTGAGTGAGTGGAATCGGCTGCCGTCGGTGGTGGTAGAGGCAAACTTGCTGGGGTCTTTTAAAAGACTTCTGGATGAGTACTTGGGATTTAATGGGATTGGGAGTTACACATAGTTCTATGGCCTGGTAGGTATGGTTATGATCGATGCAACTTGTGGGCCGCAGGGCCTGTTTGTGCTGTAGTGTTCTATGTTGTAAAAATGTGTGAAATCATGGTGACGCATTTAGCACTACTACCTCATAACGCCAGGGACCTGGGTTCAATTCCCGGCTTGGGTCAGTGTATGGAGTCTGCACGTTCTCTCCGTGTTTGCATGGCTTTCGTCCGAGTGCTCCGTTTTCCTCCCACAGTCCGAAAAACATGCTAGTTATGTACGTTGGCCATGCTAAACTCTCCCTCATTGTACCTGAACAGGCGCTGGAGTGCAGTGACTCGAGAATATTCATAGTAACTTCATTGCAGCGTGAATGTAAACCTACTTGTAACCAATAAATGAGTGATAGATTTTGTGGTGTCACAGGTGGGTAGGTTTCCCTGTCTAAGAGGCACTATTTTTAATTGATTTGAAATTAGTCTTGGGTATCGGACGTGAATTTAGTCAATCACTTTTTTCCCCTCTTCGAGACTATTTTTGGGGATGTGACACAGCTGCAAGACCTTTTCGTTTTCAGCAAGTTATCAACAATCAAATTCCATTTAAGTTGGCGTGTACCCCATCGGTAATATAAGATGCAATATTTTATAGCCTTTTGTTGCTGGTCAGACTCCAGATCATTCTTGAAAACTATGCATTGGTTTACCCATTCATCAAATAGCATTGCCTCATCCTGGAGTGAGTTCCTTGAGTACTAGTTGTCAATATTTATTTCAGTTCTTCATGTGCAATGAGTTTTGGTTGACTGTAGGGACATCATACCCAAGTTGAATTTCATCATTTTTCAACATCCCATTAGCACATATTCCACTGTCACTGGACAGTTAGATGACTTTTTTTACCCACCCTCTCCCATGCCAGTTGATGCTGACCCCCAACTAGATCACTCTATTGCTCCAACTGACATCACGTAACCCATCAAAGACTGAGTTTTAGTTTCACAATGCTTGAGCCTGTAGCATTTAATGTCAAATTTGAATATGCTCAAATGGCAAAAATTTGAAATGCTTTAAAAACACACACCTTTTTATTCACTTCTTCCCCCCTGTTTATTCATGTTTGGCCATACCAATTATCCACCTAAAAAAAAAATGACAGGAAACCTTGTGGTAACTTACTTCTGGAATTGCAATGTCCTTGCTACATTGCAAAAATTAGATTCACAGATTTTGAAATGCGGCTGCCAAGAAAATGTGAATCCTCAATTAGCTGATATTTAAATGAAAGATGAGATCACTGTCGGTAAGGCAACTATATTAACGGATTCAAATTCTACAGTGAACTCCACAATTTATAACACAAACCAAAAGAATTTTCTGAATAAATGGAGGTATTGGTCAGCACATTAATGCTATACGTGAAAATTGAAGATTTCATGCATGGCTGGGACTGTAGTTGTAAAATAAAATAAAGTGGTTATAAGTGGATTATTTCCTATGTAAATAGACTCCATTTCCTTTTCTCTTTTCAGAAGGAAATGTTGGGAAATGGGTTACGGTAGAAGCAGAAGTAGGTGATATGGAGGTGGCTGGAGAGTGATTCAGCACGAGTTAGTAACTGAGAAAGGGTTGGAATCATGTCAAAGGTGAAAGCATAATTGTTTCAGGCTTCCCAACCTTCAGCTGGAGAAAATTGGGTGATCCACAAGACTGGAGGTTGGACAAGCAGTGGGAGATTTGAGAGGTGATGGAGATTTCGAGATGTGTTGTCAACACATAGATGGAAGCTGATCTCATGTCCTCGGATGATGTCACCAGGGAACAGGATGTAAATTAGGAGGAGCAGCGAAATGAGGATAGATCTGATAGTGTGAGATTGGAACCAAAGATGTCGTTCCCACAATCAAGTAAATAATAGCATAACCAAGCATGGAAAGTTTCACCAAGCTGGATGGTAGACAAGAAACTTTGAGAGGATGGTGCAGTTGACCTTTGCCAAGAGAGCCCTTTGGTGGCAGCAACAGAGTGATCTTTGTGACTTTAGTTAAAACTGTTCTGATGCTGGGGAGGGCAGAAAACTGAGTAGCAGGATTAAAGTAGCGTTTGAGAGGTGAGCGGTCAGCTTTGATGAGGGGCATGGGCCAAGTCTCCATCAAAGATGACAATGCAGTCATTTACAATTAAGTTGCAGATGGTAAAAAAGCAAATATCTTGGCAGGAAATGTGGGAAGGGTTGGCAATTCTTGATCCAAATGGGCAGAATGAGCAGGATGGGAGATTATTGGTTCAGGGTAGGCTGCGGTTGATGTGCTGCATGGGACAGTTGGTGGGAGGGGATGGGGTATAGTGGTGGCTGGGAAGGAACAAGAGCCTCCGTGACCCCTTTGTAGATTAAAAGAGAGGCGTTATGAGTTTCTTGGGCTAATTTGAGGGGGATTTAAGCTTGGCATGGTGGAAGAAGATCTGTGACGGATTGAGGTACAGACGAGGTGGTACAGTGGTTAGCACTGCTGCTCCATAGCATCAGGGACCCGGGTTTGATTCCTGGCTTGGGTCATTCACTGTGGAGTTTGCACATTCTCCCCCATGTCTGCATGGGTTTCCTCCAGATGCTGCTCCATTTCCTCCCACAGTACTGATTAGGTATATTGGCCATGCTAATACACTTAGTGGCAGGGGGACTAGCTAGGGTAAATGCATGGGGTTATGGGGATAGGGCCTGGGTGGGATTCTGGTTGGTACAGATGTGATGGGCTGAATGGCCTCCTTCTGCACTGTAGGATTCTATGATTCTGTGAGATGGTCCAGGTATCTGAACAGATAAATGAGAGATGATGACAAAGTCGGGAGAGAAAGGTCTGAAAGATTATAGGAGAAAATAAAGAGAGTTGGAAGTAACTGATTTGGGCCAAGAGTGGCAACCAAAATGTGTGTTTGAATCGATGAGTTCAAATTGGTACAGCAGAGATTAGGGGAGATGTGCCTTGATTGTAAATGAATGTCAGGGGGACGACTATAACATTAACCCGAGCTATCTAAAGGTTCCTTGCTTTGTCACCTTTCTGGACTGCACGTGGGTGTTGGCAATGGACAAGGTCAATCTTCAGTCATCTGCTGTTTGACATAGATCTGTTGTTAGTGAGAGTAATTTAGAACCCTGAACATTGCTGGTCATTTTATTCGCCTCAAAGTGAACAAAAAAAAATGACTTTCTGTCTGAAGTTGGAGAAGGTTTTAAAAGCTGAAATTGCTGATCACTCTACAGGCATAAAATTGCAATCAAATTTCAAATTTCCTTGACAATTCTTAGCTCGTTGTAGAAGTGAAAGAAGAAAGTCATCCATTTTGGCGTCAAGTATGTAGCATTCTCAGCATAGAAAATAAAAGCAGTGTTTCTAGTTGTTACACTTGTTAGTTTCAACCAGGATTATCTGAGGGGTTTTTATTTTTAATTTCCCCTTTATTTTCACCCTCGAAGCGAAAAGACATACTAAAACATTGATGTATCTGGTGCAAGTCATACCAAGTGAGTGGAGAAAAATGGTTTCTTAATCTCCGTTGGCAGTGTTGAATGCAGCTAGGCCATTCAGTGCTTTGGGCCTATTCTGCCATTCAGATTGAACATGATAGATCTGTATCCGAACTTCTTTTACTCATATTGGTCACAAGTTCAGTCTTTTTCATCTTGTACTTTTTTCCCTTTAGTAAACAGGGTTCGGCATAGTCTCTCTAGGTCAACTCTACTCAGTCAAGCAATTCCTGTAATGAAGCAAGGCAAATTTCAGTTCTCCTTTCTGCAGTTTTTAATGAATAGTCAATGAGTGCCTCATCAGCCAAGGAAGTGATAACTTCTGGGGTTTTTAGTTAGTGGGAAGAGTGAACATGGAAATGCTGATGAAATTTACATCCAATTCAGAACCGATGGTAACCCTTTCAACTTAAGATAATTGAAATCAATAACTCGGGTATCAGAAATACAGTCATTGCTGTTTGCTGATGATTTCTGTCCTCATCTCACACTAAGCAGGGCCCTTATATAATCATGGGCTCTTTCTTAAAAGCAAGTTGACAAAAACGGGCTAACCATCAGTTTGAGCAAGACAGAGATGCAACAAATTCTGACTGTACCCCATTCACTATAACTATTAACAACACAATTTTGCAGACTATCTTGGAAGCACAATCTTCAGAAATGTCTGCATTGACAGCAAGGTGGCAAATAGAATAGTTAGTCTGCTCAACATTTGCTAACATCCATTGTACCTGAACACAGTTGGAATCATCTGAATGTTATAACAATTTCTGTATGCATACTAACTTGTAAATACTAGGATATTTCCTTCACTTTAAACTTTGAACGTGCTCAATTTTTTGACTGGCACTACCAACATTGGTGTATATTTGTAGAAGGTAATCGTCAAATACCTACAAGCACTTTATTTATGCCATTTTGACACTATACGAGTCCTTTATGAGCAAGCAATTTATTTATGCTGGAAATTAACAGGAGCCATGATTTCAATTGCGAAGGGAAGTGCAGAGATCTGCACAATGAAAAAGCCTTTCAGTTGCAAAATCAAGACTCCACCTCGTCCAAAATTGCAGCAAATAATTTCTTCCTTATATGGCCTGGTACTGCTTACTGAGGGTATGACTCGGTTTGAGAAAGCATGGGAGATGAGTGGCTGAGCTAAAGCTGCAGGGAGAAGGGAGGAAGTGCATGACTCAGCTCCAGCAGTACTGAATTAATCTGTGTAACATAGCTTGGAGGGTGCAGCACGGGGAAGAATACAAAATGCTGTAGCCATTATTCTGGATTGAGAAAGCACTGTAAGCTGTGACATTTCAAATTGGGAGACATACCAATCGGCTAGTTTTGATCAGTACTAAATCTATTTGTAAAGAAATATTCTCAAAGTCTGATTTCTTGTCTGGTTGTGCATTAAGTAGGCTATTTTACAGCACAGCTCTTAAGTCTGGGACAAACAGATGTTTCAAATCAAAGGGAATGAAAAACACTCCTCCTGATACTGTCTGCTTTAAAAATAAGCTTGATTCCATCCTATCCCTATTCAGCCCACAGCTCATAGACACATTCCAGTTCAAGACAGTTGAAAATTATACAACAGTATGAAGGAGCTTGAATACTAAAAAATAATCATTCTCAAAATAAAAGTGGAACCTTTCATGTCACGCTGCTTCCTTCAGGTATGGGTAATGGCAGGAGCCTGTCTATCACAGAGGCTGGGCTGGTTTGAGCTGTCCCTGTTCTTACAGACATGCTATGCCTGTCACTGTCTGTCCTGCTTGCTGCTCATTGCACGAGGTCCTAGAGTCATTTGTAGGGTTTCCCATTCTTAAAATGGGTAAAGAGTTGCTCTATATGATGCAGAACAGATTCTTGTTTACATTCCAAGTGTGAGCAAGTCCAGTTATTTTTATCAAATAATTTGTTTCATTGTGTCAGATGATTTGCATTTCATGTGGCAAAGTAAAATACTGCAGATTCAGGAATTCTGAAGTAGCAAATTCTGGAAGTGCTCAGCTGATCAGGCAGCACTTGTGGACATGAAATCAGATGTAACACCTTAAGATAAATGACTAGTTCTAACAAGACCAGTGACCTCAAACAATCATATCAGGTTTGTTAATATGGTGCAGATTATGTAAAAGCTTCATTATTCACATGGATAAATTGTTATCACTTGAAGGTATGTCACCCAGTGGATATTGTTTGTCATTTATTTCATTAATCAGTTGCTGAGGTGTTTCCTGAGACTACAGGCTGCTTATTGTAAGGCACCATGATTTCCCAATCTAATAAGTTACCTCAAAGTTACCCTATGGTGCTGGTATAAAGCTAACCTTGTTGAAACACAGCAGTATTTTGCTTTAATTTTCAAGCCTCTCAGCAGCATTTCAAAAAATGCATTTGACATGAAGCAATTTTTAGCATTTGTCCAAAGTATTGGAGGGTGTTGTTCAATTTGAATTCTTGCCTTTCATTTTTAAGTGCTCCTTATCGTAGCCAGGATACGGATGGGTGGGTGGTTGGGAGAGGGGTGGGGGCTGGGCCCAGGGAGAGGTAAAATGTCTGAGGAATCATCATGATCTGCTGATGCACACTGGTTTCCCATTGGCTTTATTCAGTAGACATACAGGAGCAAGTCATCTGCATCCCCATTGAGACACAAAGTGGTGACGAGTTTGGGTTCAATGACTAAAAAAAAGCCATCTTAAATGCAAGGACTTCATAGTGCAGTCTTCTGTTTCCTTGTTCAGATGTGCACTTTATAAAGTAGTCAGCTCTGGTACTTCTATGTTGAGTAGCTCATGGCCAATTCTTCTCAAACGTTTGTGCATGAATTGCAAATCAAAATATAAATATATTTTTGTTAGTACGTTTGTCATTCTCTGACTAGCTTCGCTAGAATTGAGAGCTCATGAAAATTTGCATTCCAACAGAGTCTGACTGACTACTGTTGCCCAGTTCCCCCAGCAATGAACACTCAATATTAAATGGATTATGTAGCGGATGAACTTGCTGCGTTGCAGAACTCTGCACACTGGCCTTGGATTGATCCTCTGTCAATGCTTAGTTGGTCACAGGGAAGGCATTGGTTTTGATGCTGCAGTGAATCTCGGGTGTCTCCTGTTGCCGTTTCTGGTTGGCCGGTGGCAGCTGAGCTCCCCTTCGTGCCATTTTCCATTGCAGTTGTGACAGTGTTCACAGTTGAGTTATCCTGTTGGATAACACTTGACCATCAATCAAAGAATCTTTTTCCCATGAGCAGCATTTTGTTTATAACTAAGAGGAGAAAGTGTTGCAAGAAAATGTGTGAAAATGCAAAAGAACATTGAAGAAAAGAGCAGCAGTCGCCCATATCACCCAACAGACTTGTTGCTCCATTCAGTATGATCATGGCTGACCTTGGGCTTCAATTCCCCTTTCCTACCCACTGTGTAATTACTGAGACATGAAAATTCTGTCCACTGAAGCCTTAAGTGTACCCAACAATGAAGGTTCTGCAACCCACTGGAGCAGCTAACTCCAAAGATGTGAAGAAATTTGTCCCCTCAATCCTCACTGACCAACCCTTTAACCTACAATTGTACCTCTGTTCTTGATTCCCAACCAATGGAAACCCTTGTGCCTATCCTGTCAAGCCCGTTCAGAAGCTTAAAATATAAAGAAAACACTGGGGATGCTGGAAATCTGCAATAAAAACAGACAATACTGGAAAAACTCAGCAGGTCAGACAGCATCTGTGAAGAGAGAAAACATATGGATTTGAAAAGTTAACTATCTCACTCTGCCAATGCTGCCAGACCTGCTGAATTTCTCCTGCATTTCCCTTCAAAGCTTTGTATGTTTCAATGAGATTGCCTCTCATTGAAGTCCAGAGAGCGGAGATCCAGTTTACTCAGTTTTTCATCATGGGTCAATGCCTTCATTCCAGGGACCAATCTAGTGAACCTTTGCTAGACTGCCTCCAAGCAAGTATATTTTTCCTTGCAATATAGATACCAAAATTGTGCGCACTAATTCAGGTGTGGCCTCACTAAAGACCAGTACAATTGTAGCAAGACTGCTTACTTTTTGTACTCCAAACCCCCTTTGTTTTAATACTTCTGTGACTTCCATTTTCTCTGATTGCTGCAATGTCCTGGAGATGATTATATAATTCCTCGAGGCTCCTGGGAAATCTTGGAAGTGCTGACAGCCCTATCTTTGGCCAAAAAGCAGTCAAGGTTCGCACTTGTTATTGTCCAGTGACCACTGCTGGGAAGCGTGGGTGGATGTTCGGCGAGCGAAGAGTACTGGAGTACTATTTTAGCTGATGGCTTTGCTGTCTTAAAAAAATGATCTCCTGATGCTAATTGTTAAAGTTCACATGTGACTGACTTAACAGTACAAAGTAGCAATCAGCAACGTTTAGTCATGAGAGGTTTTATATCTCATTTGAGGTTTATTGAGAGGTGAAGTAGAATGTTGAGGGAATACTGTCATCGTTGTTTCACTGAAGAAATACAGATACTTTGCTCAGTATCATATGAATTAAAAATACTGGTTTTCATCCAATAACCACTGTAACCTCTGAGTACAATAAATGAGGTTAAAAACAGTCTTGTGGTATTGGCTGTAATGTTTGCTATAGCAACCCTCCACATGTTTATAGTTATTTGGTTCATGAGGAGCGGGAGCTGAAAGTTTGACCTCTGCCCCTCAGCTGAGCTCCCACTGCCACATGACCCTGCACATTAACTGTGTCCAATCAGAGAACACCAGCTGTCACCAGCAGTGTGCATTTGTGCTTTAATGTGAGCCAGCAGAAAATGAAGTGTTTTTAACTATTCGAGTGCTAATCTTTGTTTGAATCTGACAGCCCTTCACCATTTTCTAGTCATTTTTAATTATTCATTTCAGCTCAGTAAAGCCAGTCAGCAGTTTCTTGTAGATTCCAGATGATTTTGGAGCAGAATTGTTGGAGTGATTGTTGCAGCTCAATTGGGACACACTAATCTACTTAAACACAGATGATTACACTGGAAAAGTAATTTAAAAAATCAGATGGAAGAGAGGATGTTATTTTTCTGAGTACATGTATTGAAATAATTTTACAGGTTTACTGCTTTCAGCATTTGGAGTGGGTGAGGGAGACCATAAAGAGGTTGGGCCTGAAGGAGTGCTGCAAAAGCAGGCTATTAAATGAACTCCTCTGCATCTTAACAGATCAGTCTTTCCACATCCCAGCCCCCAAAGCTACTCTAGTTTCTTTTTCTCCTGTCTTTCCTCTGCTTTGTGCATGTTCTTTTTTTTGTTGGCATTGACCCTGAAAACTGTCAGACAAGCACATTGAATCAAGAAGGAATTCACCATGAACTGCAAAAAAAAACCCAATGGGATCCCAGATGCACCAGTCCTACAATGCAAGAGAAATGTACAAAATTGCACCAAAAATGAGAGAGGAGACTGAGCCCTCGTGTTCAGCATTATAAACTGGTATATTACTTGTGACCTAAAGCCTTATAGTTTAGCTGTGAGTGTGTGCCTGTGCGTATAAATATTTATATATAGATGTATGTATCATGTCGATCTCATGCAACTATGGGGGCATGCGTAACAAAATCTTAAAATGTCAAATTAAACATATGATTCGATATGTTTGTTCAGTGAGCCTTTGAGCTGAGCATGAGGTTCCAGGTTCAGTCCTCAGTCTGTCCTGGATTAGTGAGGGGGCTGCAGTTAATCCGTGTCATTTGATCAGGAAGGAAAATTGTACTGGGTTCCCACTCTTAATTTGCGATCCAGAGGCGCATCTCAAATTGGATGAGAGTTATGATGAATTGTTCAGTGATACTGGCTGCCCAGCCTCATATAAATGATCATCACTTGAACAGCACAGAGGCGGCGCACATGGCCTTTGGGACCAAACTCCAGGAGGTATTGATGCATTCAAGAGAAGAATGCAGCAGAGAAAATTGGCCAAATGGTTTTTGTTTTAAGCAGCACTTGTGCAAATTGAATCATCTGTCTGTACAAGCTCGATGTGGAGTCTGCATTATGGTACTTACTTTATGAACGCTTGATTTTAAAATCGGTTGAGAACACTAAGAAAAGCTGCTGATGGAAGCTTTGGTTTAACTGAATACTCCTTTGAGTTCACCAAGCAAATGAACACAAACATGAACTTAAGCTTGATCAGTCCAATGTTCCAGTGCACGTGTCCTACTTACCTTGATTTGTGACGTTGGTGCAAGTCCTGTCTAGAGTCAGTGAATAGAAGGTTAAATAAGTTCTGTGCAACTATAAATACACAGCACAGTGGTTAGCACTGCTGCCTCATAGCGCCAGGGACCCAGATTCAGTTCCGGTCTTCAGTGACACTGTGGAGTTTGCACGTTCTCTCACTGGCTGCGTGGGTTTCCTCCAGCTGCTCCAGTTTCTTCCCACAGTCTGAAAGACATGCTGGTTCGGTGCATTGGCCATGCTAAATTCGCCCTCAGTGTACCCAGACAGGTGCTGGAGTGTGGAGACGAGGGGATTTTCACAGTAACTTCATTGCACTGTTAACGTAAGCCTACTTGTAACACTAATACAAGTGTTACACGTAGGCTTAACTTTAAACAGTATTTTGGAAATTTGCGTGTGTTTCATTTCACTTTCTTAAATTCCTTTATTTGTGGTGAGAACTGAAAGATGCCCTTCCTGTACCTTTGTAATTCACACTCACACACACTCTCTCTCTCTCTCTCTGTCTCTCTGTCAGATCTATCTAGTTTTTTTTAAAGTATGTTTTTAAAGTATGCATCTTGAATACTGCTGAATTTCACAGTTAGTTAACAATGCTTAACCTATATATTAGTAATTGATTTAGGTAAACACTACAGTTATGTTATTCTGAGATTTGTAGAGAGTGCAAAGTTGCTTTATCTTGCTTTCTCTTAAGATTAGGTCAGTGGAGAAGGATGAAGCTAGGTCTGGAGTTGAAGATGTATCGTCTTTGATTTGAATGAATCTGGATCACAGCTGACTTGTGATCTGGAGAAATTACGTCAAGCATTGCCAGGTCCTGCTCTCCTCTATCCATGTATCTCCCTATCCTGCAATGCAAAGATAACTCCATGATTGTCTCCTTAAACCCCTGCCTTCCATCGAAGCAATGTATGAGGCTCTCATGGATTGCTTTGTCAAAAAATCAAGACCATCTGTTCAGTTGTCTCTGTTGTAACCTAGGTTTCCCTTGCCTTGAACTAGCAGCTTTCTCGCCAATCTCCACCTGTTTGCTGACATGGTAAATGCTTGCCTCACCATGGGTACTGCTTCCCCATTCCACTTTCAAATCTGTTGGCAACATCCTCCTCTGAAAACCAACCCTTCATACTAAAGTCCCAAAAAAAGTACTGCCTCATTTCGAGTCCCTCTCCCTCTAAACTCCTTACACATATTGTAAATCTGTGCCCCTTCTTCTCATAGCTCCATTTAGAAACCTCTCCAAGAATGTTTCTGCCCTTACCATGGCACTGCCAATCCTATTCGAAGTCTCAGATGGTATCCTATGTGACTGTGATATGATGCACTCTCGATCCTTATCCTTGTTGGTCCATCTATGTGTGGTCTTCAACATACCAGGCCACTCTGCCCATATGAGAGAGCCTGTCCATATTTTGTTATCCAGTTAAATTGAATCACCTATAACAGCTTCCCAGTCTGCTCAGGCAGTGTTGTGGAATGAGTCAAAATACCCACCAGTTAAACACTGGAAAAATTTAATTCATTGTCTTTGGTCCCCATGACCCTCAATATCCATCCCACTATTTTCATCCATGCCCATCCATCTGCATCAGGTTCCTTAAGTACCCGGTTTGGTCCCAAGACTTTTGTTCCGATATTCTTTCCACCATCAACTGTCTGTGTCCTTGCCTCAGTCCGTCTGTTGCTAAAACCCTCATCTCTGCTTTTATCACTTCCTGACTTGACTCTTGTAATACTTCACTGGCTGACTTATCCTCCAGAAACTCAACATTACCCAGCAGTCTACTAACCATATCCTGAACTGCAGCAATGTTGGTTTACTTCAACCATTTCATTCTATTTACTGAGTGGCATTGACTGAGGCAGATTTCACATTCCATTCAAATCTGTCATCCTTGGAAATATGTGAAGTTTTCCTTTTTTTATTAGTTTCATATTTCTATTTTACGAAATTAAAATCCTCAGGATTGTTTTGCCTGGTTGGAAAGATTGAACAAAAGCAGGGAGGTGTCAAAGGAGAGGAGCAATGGAAGGACCCTTTGATAGTATAATGAGATCTGAAGTAGCAGATCATTTTCAAAGGAAAACTTATTCTGGGAAGTGTTCCTTTGGTCAGCTGGCATTCTTGGATGAGCAGGTGGCACTTGACATGTGTGCACTTGTTTTTATAAACAAGCCATTTCTCATCTCTCCTCGAGATTTTGGTTGCTTTTGCCTGTAATTTTCAAGTGGAGTCAGGCGTGCACTTCGATTGCAAACATCTCCACACTATTCTTCCATGAGGGGTGTTGTAGCCAAGTTTGTTTCTCTATATTTGGCATTAACACGCTTGCAGCTAGTGCTGGCTGCTAACTACAATTGGGACAGGAAATTCAGAGTCAGGTGTAGTAGCGTACTGCTGCTGTGATCTAAAGCTAACCCAACATAACAAGGCTGTGATTCAGCACCCTACCGATTCTATGGTGGGTGGCACAGTGGTTAGCACTACTGCCTCACAGCGCCAGAGACACGGGGATGACTGTTTGTGTGGAGTTTGCCCATTCTCCTTGTGCCTGCATGGGTTTCCTCCTCGTTCTTCAGTTTTCTCACATTGTGGGTTAGGTTGATTGGCCATGATAAATTGCCCCTTAGTGCCAGGGAATTAGCAGGGTAAATACATGGGGTTATGGGGATAGGGTCTCCGAATGGGATTGTTATCAATGCAGGCTTGATGGGCCGAAAGGCCGCCTCCTGCACTGTAGGGATTCTATGAACTAGCAACTGGATTAATCCACAGAATCAGTGTTTCACCAATATCCTTGTCTTGTCCCAGGGTTAAGTAATGTTCCCCCTCAAAAATGCAGCGGCAACTATTGTTGATGTGACTTGTGTTGCTTTGCAGCTTGTGACACATATATTTGATTGGCAGTTGCTGTCTATGTAATCTGTTTTTGTGGGCTATTCACTGCTGCCAGCCTTCAGAGAGATTTTAGAGTAGTCCCTATGGAGAGCTGTAATCCTAACTTTAGATTTGCATTGCTAGATTTTATGTAATCAATAACATTTTACATCTGTGTGAATATTGTGCAAAGCACACATACATGAAAAAAGTGTGAGAATATATGTTGAATGGCAAATCTCATTTAATACCCCATTTTGTCTGGCTTCAAGCTGAAGTAAAGCTGCAGAGACTTGTTTGTTCGCCATTTTTAAACTAATAAGCATGGAATAGAATTAGTCCTGAAAAGCTCACTCAATCTTTAGGTTTGGCATACAGTAACTAAATTCTGTCACTCACATTGGTCTCTGCCCCCTGAAAGTAATGAGCGTGTGAGAAGACTGTAACACAGTGTGCTGCCTCAGACAGCCCTGCATTCACAAGCACAGTCGTGTTTTGTTTTCAACACGGGGAAGAAAGACTGGGGATAAAACCTTCCCCCTACATCCATGGGGAGGTCATAAGCTGCTTTCAAGGGTGATTTTTGTCGGTTTTGGCTCTGGTCCATCAAGACTTACGTCGCCTTGTGTTGTCGATTGCAATTCCACCCGTCTACCCCACCTGCTCTAATGGCTAGTTTACTCTGTAGCTGCAGCTGGTTACATATGACCCATGTGAGCAGAGCTGCTGGCATAAAGCCAGTGCAGAAGGCAGCAATTGCTTTTGTAAGCATTTACATTCTCTTCGGTAAAACAAGCACTTGGCGTATTACTTTTCTTCACAAAATTTAAATAGCACCTTGTTCAAACAAATTGAACTGTATATGGCACTTCGAAGGACTATTGCTATCTTGGTTCCTTGAACCATTTCCTTAGCATTCTTATTCAGTGCTGTGACGGAGGCAGAGAACGGGACAAACAACCCACCCTCCCCCACTGAAAAATTGCTTTTCATCATCTACAGCCTCTTTTCTTCCCACCAGGATGTCCCTTAATTGTGGCATAAATCTTGTCACGAGCAATCCTGCAGTTTGCATTCTGGCCCTTTGTGATCCAGAATTGTGATCCAGGCTACTGAGTCCAAATCAAAAAAATAAAGGAGGCTAATGTTTTGCAATATCTCAATTGGCAAATGCAATGTTGCTAATTGAATATCTGGCCCCATGAGGCATTAGTCGTTTTTTCAAATGGTAAAATTTTAGTTTTACTTGAGTTTGCATGTAGAGCGTCTCGCACCTGATTTATTGACACAAATAGGCTTTTAACTGGCACTCTGATCATAAAGATTGTTTCTCTGGTGGCAGAATGTTTCATCAAAAGAAGAAAAACAGCAGTGGCAAAAAACTGGCCAGAAGACTGTGTCCTGTTTTGCTTGAGCTGTCTTTGGAAGGTTTTAATGGAATCTATCTGGGACATAGCTACACTCAATTTGGCTGCAAAAGTAATTTTTACATGCGAGAACATGCACAAGTGCACTTTTTTATTTGAAATTTTCTTGTTAATTTGACAAAACGGCGCATGCACTGTTACAAGAAGAAAAAAGTGGATGCTAGTCAGAAAGAATGAAGAATTATAGAAGCAATTTGGCCCATTATGTCTGTGCCAAGTCTAGGAGCAGGATGAACTGTGCCTAAACAACCCAGCCAGACAAGAACAATTTTCTCTCCATTGTATTGATGTGTGTGCACACTCAAAAGTGCACACTGTCCTGTTTCCTGAATAGTTATTCCAAAGGCCTTTCGCAGTGAGTGCATACTTCTGTGTTCATTTAGGACATTAAATTCTGATGCCAATTGGGCATTTTCACTGCATCAAAGGCAGTATGTGAAACTTAAGCCAGAGTATAGATCCTTTTATGCTCTGGACATATTACAATTAAAAAATGAACAGAGATTTTCGAGATTTTTCATGTTGGCAGAGGGGGTGTTCAAATACAGCTTCCAGAAGTGCTGAATAATGTGTTTAACTAGTTGGCTTTCCATTTAACTTTTTTTTACTCCAGTCAATTCCACGATGATCCGGGACGTGAATGAGACGATGCACATCAAACGCCACTATCTGGATCTCCTTTAAGATCCTCATTCAAATAAACCCCTTTGAACAAGTTCGACATTGATAGCTGTCAAAAGTTCCAAGAAGCTAAAATTGAAACAAGAGACAGTTGCCCTGTTGTGGCTGTGTTGAGTTTTTCTGCTTCAGATTTCTCTCTGGAATTCAGTAACAGTTTGAGGTGACAAAAACTAGTTCTATCATCAATTAACTTCTGTTCACAATGCAGCTTGGCTCAGATGGTGACCTTTCAATGAGAAGTCAGGTGCCCATGTATCACTCCAGAACATTATCCAGATTGACAGCTTGGTGCATTACTGACTGACTGCTGCATTCTCATTGCTGTCCTTGAGTCAATAAACTGAGGCCCCATCACTCGATCAGCCTTTTTTCATTGGTTTAGGTAGGTATTGCAAATCCCGTGTCATTGCTTGAAGAGAAGTTGGGGCATACTTCCATTAGTGATTAATGCACCTCTCTCCATCAGCGTACCTCTGAGTTCAGTTGATGGAATCCCTGTGTGCAAAATTCCTGCCATGTTTGTTAACAGAATAGTTACTGTGCTTAAAAAATATAAGGCATATTTAGCCAGTTTAAAAGTAAAAACAAAAGACTTGCCTTTACAGAGCACTTCACAGCCTTGAAACATCCTAAAATGCTTTATAGCAATTGAAGTCCTGTTGGAGTGTTGTCACTGTTGTAGGAAAGGCAGTAGCCAGTTTGTGCACAGCAAGGTGCCACAAAGAGTAATGGCCAGAGATACGCTGCCCCTTGTCAAAATAGTGCTGTGAGATTTTTTTATTACTCCCACCTGAGAGAGTGGACCAAACCTTTGGTTAAGGTAGTGATATGGCATTCTGTAAATATAAGGATTTTTTTATTTGCTAGTAACAGAATAATTGTTAAATGTATAATTTGATGGCCATGTGCTACAACTTTTGACAGCTAAATATGTAGAACTTGTTCAGAGGTTTATTTGAATGAGATCCGAAAAGAGGTTTGGGTAGTACTGCTGGGTATGTATTGTCTCTTCCATGTTCTGCATCTATGTCTGATAAAGACTGCACCTATTTCTTGGTATGTAGCTATGATTAATGCCTGTTGCTGCATTCATGTCCTTATATGGATGTTTATAATGTTGTATTCCCTTTATGACTGAGATTAAGCAAATAGCAATGTTTCAAAACACAAGTTGTGTTTTAAAGAATTGCACAGGTACCCCTTCCTAAGTCCACAGAGCATACAGCAATGCCCTTTCCTTCATAAAGTCCTCAGCTGGTGAGCTAAGTTTTTTCCAGTCTGGCTGAATATGAAACCCAAATTATTCACACAATTTTGAAGTATAGGTGTTGTAGCTCATTGTGGTTCCTACGCTCAGTGAAAGGTCACAGAACTCATGCCTGAGGCTGGAACTGCCTCACGCTGATACTGTGGGTTATTTTTAGCACCTGTATATAAAGTGCATTCAGTCCTACCCCAGCTGCCATACCGGTTTAGCTCACTGACTGTGCTAGCTGCCTTCTCCCTTAACACGGCAAACATCAGTTTGACTGTAAAAAAAAATCTTAACTTCAACAGCAACTAGAATTGACGTTTAAATTTTACAAGTGTTGTCTCAATCCATAGTCAGTCACTGACTGGGACTAGATTACTCATTTTTAGCAGTTTTATTGAAGACTGTTAAATCAGTGCTGTTCTCTGAAATAGGATGTTTGCCTGACTGCAGGTCACTGTTTTATTTATATGTGAACTTTTCTTCATCTTACATCACGAGAGGAGTTTTAATTCTCAAAAGCTGCTGTCCTGATGCAATGTTTGACCTTTCAACCTGCTCAGTGAAGAACTATATTTGATTGCTGCAAATGCAGATAGTTGTATCGAACCACCTCCCTGAACTGCTGTAGTCCTTGCATCGGTGCACCCATTGTGCTGTTAGGGAGGGAGTTTGGTTTGATCCAGTGATGGTGAAGGAATGGCAATATATTTCCAAGTCCGCATGGTGTACAATTTGTTGGGGTACTTGTTCAGAATGGTTATCCAGGGTTTCATTCCAAATTGAACATCCTGAGGGCTAACAATGACCAGAAACTGAACTGGACCAGCCATATAAAAAAAGGTGGGCTGCATGAACATGTTAGACCAGGGGCCCTGCACCAAATAATTCATCTTCTGACTCCTCAATGCTTCCACCATCTACAAGGCACAAAGCAGTGTGATGGAATACTCCCCACTTGGCTGGATGAGTGCAGCTCCAATGATACTTGAAGCTGGAAATCATCCGTTGGCACCCCATTCAGAATTATTTACTCCCTCCAGCACCAACACACAGTGGCAGCAGTGTGTACTATCTACAAAATGCAGTAACTTGCCAGCACTCCTGTGACAAGACCTTCCAAATCCCACACCATGACCATAGTAGGACAAGGGTGGTTGACACACAGGACACAACCTGAAAGTTGCATTCCAAGCCCCACACCCTCCTGACTAGGAAAATATTATCAACATTCCTTCACTGTCGCTGGGTCAAAGTCCTCCTAACAGTACGTGGGTGTGCCTACACCACGTGGACTGCAGCAGTTAAAGAAGATCTGTGACATCATGTGCAGTGGAATGCTGATTGAAACTGTTTGTGTAGCCTGGCACATGAAGAATTGCACTTGGGCAAGGTGCCAGGGGAGCCCCCCACAAAACTGTGCCTTCAAATGAGGAAAGAGCTCTTTTGGAATAAGAGGAAATAAGCAAAAACACAAACCTTAAATGTTACCTTGAGGATTTGTTTTTTCCCATTCATTCATGAGCGTGGCTGGCTGGCTGGCCAGCATTTACAGTCATAGAGGTTTACAGCATGGAAACAGGCCCTTCGGCCCAACTTGTCCATGCCACCATTTTTTTTTCCAAACCCTGAAGCTGATTCCAGTTGCCCGCATTTGGCCCATATTCCTCTATACCCATCTTATCCATGTAATTATCTAAATGCGTTTTAAAAGATAAAATTGTACCCGCCTCTACTACTACCTCTGGCAGCTTGTTCTAGACACTCACCACCCTCCTGTGTGAAAAGAACACCCCTCTGGATGCTTTTGTATCTCTCCCCTCTCACTTAAACCTATGCCCTCTAGTTTTAGACTGCCCTACTTTTGGGAAAAGGTATTGACTATCTACCTTATCTATGCCCCTCATTATTTTATAGACCTGTATAGGTCACCCCTCAGCCTACTATGCTCCAGAGAAAAGAATCCCAGTCTATCCAGCCTCTCCTTATAACTCAAACCATTGAGTCCCAATGGCATCCTAGTAAATCTTTTCTGCACTCTTTCTAGTTTAATACCCTTCCTATAATAGGGTGACCAGAAGTTTCAGTATTACAAGTGTGACCTTACCAATGTCTTGTACAACTTCAACAAGACGTCCCAACTCCTGTATTCAATGTTCTGACTGATGAAACCAAGCATGCTGGATGCTTTCTTTGCTACTCTGTACCATTTATTCACCAATTACTGTCCATCCCTAGTTGCCCAAGGACAGTTGGGAGTTAGCCACCCTTGCTATGGGGCTGGAGTCACATAAAGGCTAGACTGGGTAAGGACGGCAGATTTCCTTCCCTAAAGGGCATTAGTGAACCAGGACAGTTGACAATGATTTTGTGGTCATCAGTAGATTCTTAATTCCAGACTTTATTTATTGAATTCAAATTCTACTGTGTGCCATGGCGATCCCTGCCTCCATTTTCACTCTCCTCAATGAATACATACCATGTATGCATAGTGGTATTATCACTAGACTATTAATCCAAAACTCAACTAATGTTCTGGGAAACCAAATTCGAATCCAGCCTCTTCCTGGCCATGGCTGGATTTGAACTCAGTTCCCCAGAACATTCGTTGAGTTTTTGGATTAATAGCCTAGTGATAATACCACTATGCATACATGGTATGTATTCATTGAGGAGAGTGAAAATGGAGGCAGAGATCTCTAGAAAATTGAATATTTTTATTGTTGTGCTGTTCAGATGACAAGTTTTGTCATCTTAAAGCAGCACAGTAGTTAGTGCTGCTGCCACAGTGCCAGAGACCCGGGTTGGATTTTCAACTTGGGTCACTGTCTCTTGGAGTTTGCATGTTTTCCCCTGTGCCTGCATGGGTTTCCTCCGGCGGCTCCGGTTTCCTCCCGCAATACAAAAAACGTGCTGGTTAGGAGCGTTGGCCAGGCTAAATTATCCCGCGAATAGGTGCTGGAGTGTGGTGACTAGGGGATTTTCACACTAACTTCATTGCAGTGTTAATGAAAGCCTACCTGTGACTAATAAATAAATGAACATTAAATATAAATAAACTTTGGCATGGCATTTTGAGTTTGAAGTTTGAATAAACAGGATAGTTAATGTATTTAGTGAATGTTTTAGTTCATTGTATTTTTTACTCAGACAAATTGTTCGAGTGAAATATTAAGCAAGCTAATTTCGAAATATAAGCCTCCTAGCTGCAGTCGGAGAAATCATTTTTCTGTTTAACTACGCCCTTTCCTGGCAGGATGACCAGAAAGCTGCATTGCAGTGGTGCATACAGGATATTTGACTTCAGTAAAGGTGCTCAGCGAAAGATTAGAGAAAATCTGCCCTCTTTCCACCCACCTTAACTAATCTAAATGTTTGATTTTGTTTTTAAAAATGCTGTATTTTAATTTAAATGCTGGAGATGGCAGCGGCCTCTTTTGTTTAGCTGAAGCATTGTGTATCAGAAATGTGAATCATCTTTCACCACTAGGGTTTGCTCAGTCACTGCTGAAAAGCACTTGCAGGCGTGGCTTTGCAAGCAGCTTTTAGGCAACATGCACTTAATCTTTTTTGTTCCCAGTTTTAATTATTATTCTGCTGAATCTATTTTCAGGCTGAATGCTTCTACAATTCAGCAAGCCAGGATTTTTTAAAAAATAGTCACCGTATCCTTAAGCAAATGACCTCGCCAAAGATTTAATTCACTAACAGAATTATTCACCAACAGAAATATATTTTACACAGCATACTTTCTGCCAAGGCTTTAGTGATATGAGAGCAATCACTGGTTCCTTACTGTGCCACTAAGTACATACTTTGAGTGGTGCACAGATGATTGGTAATAAATTTTGCAGAAATGCATGTCAGGATGTTTGCACTAACATTGCTAGTAGGATCTGGCAGCTGTAAAATAATGTGCAAATTCCTGAGGCTTGTTTGGGATTGGAGGAGAAAGAACCTTGAGACATCTATTAATTCTCATATTTCTTTTTAATTAACTACAACCACCATGTCCCCCAAAGTATTACAGATTTTAATTAATATGAATGCAAAGCCTTGTTAGCACGTTTAACATTATCAGCAGAATATAGTTTGCACGCCGCTCAAAATATGGAATAATAAGAAAGACTGGGCAAACTAAAAGATTGTACAATTTGTTTATTTAGCAATACATCACTAATGCAGTAAGGTGCTGGTTACTGATGAATATATTAAACTCAGCAGCCTGATAATCAAGGAGTTCTGCTGTGCATTGAAGTTAATTTGTAACCAACCTTTGTTATCTCTCTTTGATCAGTCTGAATTAATTGGGCTATCTAATGGTTAAAAGCCACTAAATGGAGAACAGTTCAGCAAGTTAAAATGGAGCTAAACCAGAGAAGCCAGGAAAGACCTCGGTTCCAGCTGAGTAGGACAACAGTAGTGATAGAGTGCTCCAATTAACCTCAGCAACCCTCAGCTAGAGTGGGCAGGAAGTAAGAGTCCATCCTCTCCAGTTGCTATCCAATCTGCCCTGTTAGCATGTGTTAATGTTGATTATGTGCCAAATGATCATTGGTTGTGGTGCTGTCACGCCGTTGAATAGGTTGCTGATGGTTACATTGAAATTGAGAGAAATAGAACTCTTTGCTGAAGCAACTCAATACACTTTGCTCATCTCTTCCTAGAGCTCTTTGTATTTATCTGTGCTCCAAGTCCCTTTTTCTGAATCTAAATTCTGAAAAAAAAATCCTGCCCTCTCCTTGCTCTTCATAACAATTTAACATTGATATCCACTTATTGCTAACTCATCCAGAGGATATAGTCGCTCTCTATTCATGTTATCAAAAAATTTCATGACTTTAAAAACATCTTTTTAAATCTATTTCGTTATTTTGGCCATCATAATAATCTCTGTATCTCCTCCTCCATCTCCATCTCCCCTCCCACACGCAGACAAATCGCGCGCGTGCATGCACACGCACGCACACACACACGCGCACACACATACATATTTCTCTGTCCCTCCCTCTTAATTTTGGGCAGTTCAGATGTACAAGCATAGTTCGAGAGACAGAAGTTCAGCCGCCCTGATGGGGAAGGTTAGCAGCAAGCGATAGAAGGATTTTTAGCCAGTGCTGAAGAAGCAATTACAGGTTCAGAAATAGAGGGAGGAGGAATGGCAAGGAAGAAATAAATTAATGTAAGCACCTTCATATTCCCAAAATATCCATTGCACTGGACAATTAATTACTTTTGAAATGTAAAATCATAATGTAGCCAAACAAGATACTGATTTTGAACACAGCAAATTTTCACATTTACATTGAGGTGTATGACCTGAATTATTTCGGAGGTGTTGGATGAGGGATAAATGTTGACCTGGACAACTTCAAGACCTTCCATTAGCTGCCACAGGAGCCTGGGTTTAACATCTCAGTCAAAAGATGACACCATCAACAATGGAACACGCTAGTGTCCTGCTATTTGTTTAAATTATAGATTAGGACCTGAACCCACAATCTTCTGACCCAAATGTGTGTGTGTGCCAGCACTGAGCCAAGCTTATAGTACAAGATGAGATCAGACAAATGTATTTTGACAATGTGGAGAGGAGTTATAGCCACAGATGAGAACCGAATTTATTGTGGTTGTTTATGGCTGAAATTAAATTTTCACATGAATGAAGCTTCCAAAATTTGAATATAAAATTGGTTTACTCCCAAATAAATTGAATCTGTTAACCCAGCCTTCGACTGCCCGACAAATGTCAGTTGGTGTACTTGGGACTATAGTATGCAGTGAAACGATGCCTTCAGGTGAAAAAGGGAACAAAATTACCAGCTCTGAGTGGTAATTTTCCTGAAATAAGGGATTCCAGTCTCATAGCTGGCAGAAAATAATTCTAATTTCCAAAAATGCGCAATTTTATCAGAATTTCAGAAACACTTCACCTCAAATCCTGAGTGGTCAGAAATATCAGTCTTTTGACAAGTTTATATTTGACATTTAAAAAGACTGTTCTGACTTGCTTCACTTGTTAAATATTAATATGCTAGCTTATATTTATTTGAGGATCATTATCAGAAAAAGATGCATATTGTACAAAGAATATGATTTCATTATCATCCTTCACTAAGATTTGGAGTTTCTTGGTTAAGGTAGTTTCGACCTTTTAAAATTTTCCTCTCATATAAAAAAATCCACCGCTCCCCCCCCCCCCCCCCCCCCGCAAAAAAAAAGCAATTGGCCATTATTCATTGGCACACTTTCACAATAAGTGCTGGCAGGCTGTTTGCCTCAGGGAGCTTGATCCCATATGCACTATTCCAGCAGCATTCACAGGATGGTGATTAGGAGCAGCAATCCTGGCTGGTTTTCTCCCCCTCCCCAATAAACCCCAGCACTGTAATTCAAGTTCATCTCTGCACGTCTGAATATCAACAGTTTTGACTTGGATTTTAAAAATCCATGATGATTATGCTTGAGGGCAGTATACATGCATGTAATTGTGCATGCCCCTATTTACTGCTCTGTGTTCTGCAAAGCCTGTGTCTGTTCAGTGATGGAACGCTTGGCAAAGATCCAGTGAATCTAAAACCAGCTAGACCAGTTGACTGATTTCTTCACCAAATTTGAGTTAGTATAAGAGGCATATGTCGAGGACCTAACCTGATCATTGCATTATTTACAAAGCATCATCAAAGTTTATACTTCCTGTCAATGCTGACATCAAAGACAAACATTTATGCATCGCACTTGCCACGCCTTCTTCCAGATAACAGTATTCCTATTAACTGTGCCTATTATATGCAAACTTGAATGTAATCAGTCACTGAACTACGGTTGCATTAAATCTGTGAAACATTTTCCACTGGGACAAGGTTTTTCTTTATAACCAGCAAGGTCATTTGTGTTTGTTACTCTGACACCCAGTATACAAAGTAAACCAAAGCTGAATTTAGTCGATGCAATTGGTCTCAAATGATAATATTTATTAAACACTTTAAAAGACAACCAGCAAACTCAGTCAGTTATTTATAACCTTTACGGACCCTAACTCACAGCCGCTTCTCCTTTCCTGTCAGTGTGCCTTGATCACATCAACTCTGGACAGACTGAGAATTATGTTTCAGTTCTGCCCCCCCCCCCCCCCCCCCCCCCTTCATTAAGATGAGGAATCTAACAGAATGGATCTCTCTTCACTTTTTTTTGTCAGCACTAGGCACTGCCAAGTCAACATAGCTCCCTTCACTCTGACACAATAATATGGCTGAGTGCCCATGAGCACCCCACACAGCACATGGGTGATATTTCTTCCATTTCTCACACCAGGCATCTGTTCTGAGTAAGGCTGCTAATTGATGCCAAATTAAGTATTTATTCTACCTTGATAAATTGCTGCAGGGTGGTGAAAATAGAATAGGTAAAGAATATTACGTAGAAATATGAAGGATCAGAAAATGTTACTGAGACGCCCCCCACCCCCACCAGCCCACAAGATTCCAAGTTATTCCCCCCATGATTTATATCTGATCGTCCAAAGGACAGATTAATTCAACAGTATTGCACAATGTGAACTGGGTGTGGTTTTATGCATTGGTTTAAGTGTACCTCAGGAGAAAATAATGTATTCGCCACATCACTATGTTGTAGAGGGTTGCCGTCTTTCAGTGGAGGTGTAAAGCCAGACCTCCGCCACTTCTTTGGCGGGACAAAGAATAGATCCTGTGGCAAAAACAGAACATGCTGGGAAATCTCAGCAGGTTTAACAGCATCTGTGCAGAGAAAATAGAGCCAAAGTTTCGAGTCTAGATGACCGTTCGTCAGAACCCATGACACTTTTTGGAGAAGATAAGTAGGTAGATTTATGTTTGTGCTGAGAATCAGAAGTTTTGTGAACACTTGATAAAAATGAAGCAGAACTGTCCACGTAGCTTAAATGCATCCCATGATGTCATGTGAGTTGCAAGTATCAAAGAAAGAGCTTGAATTTATCTAATGCCTTGGTTATCCTCAAAATCCCAAAGCCTTCAAATTACATGTCAAGTCAAGTCACTGCTTTGTTGGCGAATGTAAGGTTTCTGTAAACGGGAAATTATGTGAATAACCACACAATCTGTTTAATAGTCAAGGATGAATGTTGATCAGGATGAGGGTGAGAAATCTGGAGCACCACCCCCAAACATTGAGGCAAGGGTCATTTGATTAGAACTGAAGTTAACATACTTTGTTCAGCAAGAGTAGTAAGGATTCCAGAATCAAGGTGGCGAAATGGAATTAAATATAGATCAGCCAAAATCTAATTGAAAGGTGGAGAACTAAACATCTCTGTTCTTATATCCTTGTGGCTGAGGGAACTCTTCTGTTCACATCGTGCCGTGGAATCTTTTTAATTTGTCTGGACAGTTTTAACATCATATCTGAATGACGACATTTCGAACAATCAACACTTCCTTGATATAAGAACATAAGAACATAAGAAATAGGAGCAGGAGTAGGCCATCTAGCCCTTCGAGCCTGCCCCGCCATTCAATAAGGTCATGGCTGATCTGTTGTGGCTCAGTTCCACTTTCCCGCCCTCTCCCCATAACCCTTAATCCCCTCTCTTATCAAGAACCCATCAACCCGCTTCTTAAAAATATTTAGCGAGGCAGCCTCCACCACTTCAACGGGCAGAGAATTCCAGAGATTCACCACCCTTTGAGTGAAGAAGTTCCTCCTCAACTCCGTTCTAAACCGCCTCCCCTTTATCTTGAGGCTGTGCCCCCTAGTCCTACTGTCTTTTTTGAGCGGGAAGAGTCTCTCCACCTCTATCCTATCCATCCCATTCATCATCTTATACGTCTCAATGAGATCTCCCCTCATTCTTCTAAACTCTAACGAGTACAAGCCTAGTTTATTTAGCCTCTCCTCATAGCTCAATCCCCTCAACTCCGGTATCAGCCTAGTAAACCTCCTCTGCACTCCCTCCAGGGCCAAAATATCCTTGCGCAGGTGCGGCGCCCAAAACTGCACACAGTACTCCAGCTGCGGCCTCACCAATGCCCTATACAGCTGCAGCAAGACCTCCCTACTTTTATATTCAATCCCCCTCGCTATGAAGGCCAGCATCCCATTCGCCTTCCTGACCACCTGCTGCACCTGCAAGCTGGGTTTTTGCGACTCATGCACAAGGACCCCGAGGTCCCTCTGCACCGTCGCCTGCTGCAGTTTTTCGCCACGTAAGTAATAGCCCTTCCTACCATTCTTCCTACCAAAGTGGACCACCTCACACTTGCCAACATTAAATTCCATTTGCCATTTCCTGGCCCATTCGCCCAGCCTATCTAGATCCTTCTGCAGACTCTCCACACCCTCCGCACAATTTGCCTTTCCCCCAATCTTGGTGTCATCAGCAAATTTCGACACCCTGCACTCGGTTCCCTCCTCCAGATCATCTATATAAATGGTAAATAGCTGAGGCCCCAGCACCGACCCCTGGGGCACCCCACTGATTAAGTTACAAGCTGAAGTCTGAAAATGACTTCAATTCAGCCTTCACACTACCCAGTGAGACTACTATTAACTTTTTGATTGGAGTTCCTCCAGTTGTAATTAATTTTCAGCATTCTGATTTTCAGCCAATAATAAGTTTTTGTTAAAAATAGCCTTCCTGAACCTCCACCTCAAAATTCAAACTGGACAGAATAGCAGAGACAAAATGCAAGCTTAAATTGACCTCAGTTTTTGTGTGTGTGCATTCCTGAAATAGAGAGCTGCTGCATGTCTACTTAAAGATTCTCTGGTGAGCCATATAGCAGGCCACAAATGCACTTTACAGACTTAGATGCACAATATATCTCTCTGTTTTAGATGCGAAGCTTCAGGAATGATGTTTATTTGTCTTTAAATTATTTTTGCAATTTACGGCATAATAGGTCATGCCCTTGCTTGGTGCATTTTCTTTCATTCGGTTTTGCTGATACATTATGCATGGTGTTTTTGAGGTCAACAGAAAGCTCTTGGAACATCCAACAGCACTGAGCTCAGTGACTAAGAGTGTCCGTTATCAATAGGGGTATGAGTGACAGATGTCCATTGGGAACAGCTTTAATTGTTCCTGACGACTGATTGAATTGAAGTGTTCAAGTACTGGTAACAAACATAAATGGAGGAAATATTTTGATTTTAATGATTTCAGTTTCTTAATATTTGCCTGCAGTTATCAAAATGCACAATGATTGTTATAAATTTCAAAAACTGTTAAAAAGAACAAATTCATGACAAGTACTACCCTCTCACATTTAGATCAGTCAGAACATGGCACCGAAGAGCAGGACTAGGCTACTTGTCCCTTCAAGTTTGCCCTGTCAATTGATAAGATTGTGGCTGATCTGATTGTGGCCTCAGCTCTTTGCTACCCCCTCCCCCCTCCTCCCCATAACCTCATCGATTCCTGATAGAAACAGGAGTCAATCTAACTCAACCGAGAGTCAATTCAGTGACCGCTGCTTAATGAGGAAGAGAATCCAAGTGACATCATTTCTTTGCATCTCCATCTTAGATGGAACACCCTTCATTAAACCATATCTCCATTTCTGGTTACCCACCCAAAGAGAGAAACATCCTGCTCGTGTCTACCCTATCAAACCCCCTCAGGATCGTATATGTTTCAATGAGATCCCTCATTCTTCTAAACTCCAAAGGATACAGGCCCAAACATTCAGCCCTCCTTCGCAAGATTAGCCCTCCCTCCCAGGAATGAGTTGAGTGACCCTTCTCTGTACTGCTTCCAACAGAATTATATATTTTTTGAAATAAGGTGAACAAAACTACACGAAGTGCTCCAGATGTGGTCTCAACAAGAATCTGTACAGCTGCAATAAAACTGACTTACACTTCACTGGAAGACAATGAACGTATTACTGCAAAGGGCAAGGTTCGTGCATTGGAGTAGAGAGACAGAGACGGGTCAATAGAAAATACATTTCAGCTTCAAATCATGCTAGCTGAATATTCAAACTCTATTTCCTCTACCCAAAAGCCCATACTTTTCACTGCCTCAGGCTGTTCCATTTCCCTGCCTCCCTCTAACACACTCCTTAAACCAACTTCTTTGGTCAGGCTTTTGCGCGCCCTTCCTCCAATCTCCCCATCCTTGGTTTGGTACGCATCTTCTGTGTGAAATACTTTGTGTTGTTTTCTACATTCAAGGTGATGCGTAAATATTGGGGGTTATTATGGGTCTGATGCCCTCTGTAAGCGAGCAGACTGTTGAAACTTGCATATGTGTAATGATTATGTAGGTGATAGAGCAGCGTACTATTAAAGCCTGTGTTGTATTGGAATAGTTTTGTCCAACCGTTTTGTGGGGAGGTGTCAGACTTCTGTTTTTTCTTGCTCAAGGGACTGATAACAAAACTTCAGAAAGATAAATTTTGGCACAGCATTGCACATGATTTTATTTTCCATTAGCTTGCACAAAAGTGAAATAGCATTAAAGCAATAAATTGTGTTTTTTTAAATAATTAATTAAAAAGACCATTAGAATGTGAGAAGCTAAGTGTATGTTTGTGTCCGACTCACTCCTAGTCTAAGTGTGCTCCCTCACACCCACTCCCACAGTCAGTGCGGGTAAGTATGTGTTGTTTTGAGAGTGAAAGTAGACCATTTTCACTCTTTGTGCTCGCTCAATCTCACATGCAATGAGTCTTTTCACGCTCCCCACCTACCCACCACAGGCTCCAATAGCACCCTCCATTCTCCCTCTGTTAAAATGTTTTACAGGTATTTGAAGTAAGTCCATTAACAGTTTCCAAGTTTGCTTTAAGAGATGCTAATATCATTCCCTTTTACAATCTGTTCGTATGTGCTTGTGTGTTAACAAAAAATAGTTTTCATCTGTAGACATTCCCTCCTGCACCTGAGGAAAGTAATGCTCAAAATGGCAGGCTTCAAACAGAAATAACGCAGTGTATCTCTATGAAATGCATTATATCATGTTGCTTCTTACTCGGGTGAATACAATTTATTGTCTCTCATGAATCATTTCCTCTTTTTCCAGGAAAGTTGCAGGAAGTGTCAGGTGTTGTGGAAGGACCATGTTGGACTATCGTGTGATCAGGTGGTTGAGAAAGATGAAATCAAATTCAGAACATCATTGTAAGTAGCTGACTTTATTTTGGACTCAAGTCCAGAAAAGATTTTATGGTCACATCTCAATTGAATATCTTGTTTTTTTTTGTGCAGTGGCACTACAGGAGCAGGTGAGAATTGACTGAAAATTTGCTTTCTTAAACCACTTATCATAGAACTCCTACAGTACACAAGAGGCCATTTGGCCCATCAAGTCTGCACTGGCTCTCAGACAGAGTATTATGAAGTTTTAAAAGTTCATTCATGTCACAAGTTGGCTGCAATGAAATCACTGTAAAAACAAAATTCCCCCACTCCCAACCTCTGGCACCTGTTCAGGTACGCTGAGGGAGAATTTAGCATGGCTAATCCATCTCATCTGCTCATCTTTTGGACTGTAGGAAGAAACCGGAGCATCCAGATGAAACCCACATAGAAACAGACAGAACGTGCAGATTCAGCATAGACAGTGATCCAAGCCAGGAATTGAACCCAGGTCCCTGGCATTGTGAGGCAGCATTGCTCACCACTGTGTCGTCATTACATTATCTGCCTCTGCCCAATTCCTGTAACTTCACACATTTTATCATGGCTAATCCATAACGTACACATCTTGGAGCAATTTAGCATGGCCAGCTCACCTAACACCATCTTTGCACAGTGGGAGCAAACCAGAGAACCCGGAGGAAACCCACGCTGACAGGGTAGAACATTTAGTCTCTGCACAGTCACTGAAGACTGGAATTGAACCCCAGCCCTTGCCATAGTGAGATAGCAGTGCTAATCACTGTGCCACCATCTTCTTTAATATATTTTCCATTTTGAAACATACATTTCTGACAGGCTGAAGATCTTTCAGCAGTTATCAAATTGAAGTTGAGAACACATAATTCAGAAAAAGAAACAACTCAGAGCAGAAAGAGAGATGCAGAAAGGAGTGAAAGAGAGTGATAGGAAGTATAGATTTGACAGGAGAAAGATCATGAGAAGATATGAACGAGACAGGAGAGACTCTTACAGGAGGTGGTAAGAGGCAGAATATCAATAGTCACAAACAGAAGAAATGGAGTAGAACAGAACCAGCTGAGGGACAGAGTTTAGATTGAATTGGACATGTTTTTGATTTGATTTATTATTGTCACATATATTAAAATACAGTGAAAAGTATTGTTTCTTGCATGCTACATATATAAAACGTAGTTCCTTGCAGTCTTGGGCAGAACAGGAGCCTACCAAGCTGTGATAGAACCAGAAAGAATGCTTTTTATGGTGCGTCTATAAAAGTTGGTGAGGGTTGCAGCTGACGTGTCAAATTTCCTTAGTCTTCTGAGAAAGCTAGAGGTGTTGGTGGACTTTCTTTAACTATAGTGTTGGCATGGGGCGACCAGGACGGGTTGTTGGTGATCTGGACACTTAAGAACTTGAAGCTCTCAACCCTTTCTACTTGTTCCTATTGATGTAGACAGGAGCATGTTCTCCTTCATGCTTCCTGAAGTCAATGACAATCTCCTTCGTTTTGTTAACATTGAGGGAGAGATTATTGTTGCTGCACCAGTTCACCAGATTCTCTATCTCATTCCTACACTCTGTCTCATCCTCGTTTGAGATCTGACCCACTTAAGGTGGTGTCATCAGCAAATTTGAAAATCGAATTGGAGGGGAATTTGGCCGCACAGTCATATGTGTATAAGGAGTATAGTAGGGGGCTGAGAACACAGCCTTGTGGGGCACAGGTGTTGAGGTTGATTGTGGAGGAGGTGTTGTTGCCTATCCTTACTGATTGCAGTCTGAGAGTGAGGAAGTTCAGGATCCAGCCGCAGAGGGAGGTGCTGAGGCCCAGGCCACGGAGTTTGGAGATGAGTTTCATGGGAATAATAGTGTTCAAGGCTGAGCTGTAGTCAATAATAGGAGCCTGACGTAGGTGTCTTTGTTATCTTGGTGTTCCAGAATTGAGTGTAGGGCCAGGGAGATGATGTCTGCTGTGGACCTGTTGCAGTGATAGACAAACTGTAGTGGATCCAGGTAGTCCTGTAATCCAGGTAGTGACAAGTATTCTTTGTCACGTAAACATGTGAGGCATGATTGTTTTTGGTGGAGTTGGTTTTCTTCATGCTTATTTGGAAAAATAAATGAATTTTTTGCTCCGAAATTTTAGGATATTACTTAAAATTCATTTCAGTAAAGTCACCCTGCAGTGAGAAACAGTGGCAGTACAAAAATACAACTTCACAGTGAGATGAATAAAACCATTGTAATCCAACACCAGTGCCATTTGTATTGCAGTTAATTTTATGGTCTATACATATATTGAGTGATGCTTCTATCCCTAGCGAGCAATGTAATGTTTTATAGGATGTATCCCAACTCTGAATTTTTGATATTATCGTTTCTTCCTCCATCCTTGAGACATTTGTGGCAGACATACAGGTCATACAGCAAAGGCAACATCTGACCAATGGCATTTTATTCAAGTTGTTGGTTATTCAGCATTTGGGATCTTATGACCTAGTTTTTGCCCAACACCAGCACTCAGGCACATCCCAGGAGGAGAAGCTGCAGAATTTGTGGCTTGAAGCCGGTTCAAAGGTATGTGGATTAGGTTGATTGGCCGTGCTAAATTGACCCTAGTTTCAGTGGATTAGCAGGGTAAAGGTGTGGAGTTACAGGAATAGGACTTGGGTGGGATTGTGGTCAGTATAACTCGATGGGCTGAATGGCCTCCTGTACTGTAGGGACTCTATGATTCTATGCAGCAGGATCAACTGCTATCCTGGGGCTGAGTGCAGCACAAACCTGTCACTGAAACTGAAGCACATCTCTACTGCTGCCCCTTCCCCATGCCCCAATTTGTGCTTTTGGTAGATGGAGGCAGAGAGTGGTCTGAACATGAAGGGAGGATGTAATCAAGGTGTTTGAAATGATTGAAGAGTAAGATAAATGAAACAAAATCTGTTCCTTCTGAATTAATCGAGAACAAATAATAAACTTAGAGCTGAACCATTCAGAAGTTAAATTCTTTCTACATCTGCTCCAAAAGGCTATGGTTGCTAAATCATTTTAAACAAAGGCAACATCTGACCAATGGCATTTTATTCAAGTTGTTGGTTATTCAGCATTTGGGATCTTATGACCTAGTTTTTGCCCAACACCAGCACTCAGGCACATCCCAGGAGGAGAAGCTGTTGAATTTTTTGTTAAGAGTAGTGAGGCATATGGATCAAGGTCAGGTAAATTGGTTTGGCATACATATCAACTGTGATATTATTGAATGATGCGGAGATGCCGGTGTTGGACTGAGGTGAACACAGTAAGAAATCTGACATCACCAGGTTTAAGTTCAACCGATTTATTTGATAGTAAACTCACAAGCTTTCGAGGTTAAACGCTTCGTCAGGTGAATGGAGAGTTCTGGCCTCAGACAGAGCATGTAGAGCACAGACAGTTTACAGATTACTGATTAGAATGCGAATCTTTACACCAAACCTACTATTCAAATCTTAAAGTGGCCGACAATATGAGTGGAAGGAGCACTGATCACAGGTTAAAGAGATGTGTATTGTCTTCAGACAGTACAACAAGTGAGGTTTTGCAAACCCAGGCAAGTCACGGGGGTTACAGATAGTGCAACATGAACCCAAGGTCCCTGATGAGACCATCCTCATGTGTGCGGAACTTGGCTATCAGTCTCTGCTCAGCGACTCTGCACTGTCACATGTCGTGAAGGCCGCCTTGGAGAATGCTTACCCGAAGGTCAGAGGCTGAACGCCCGTGACCACTGAAGTGAATCTCAAACAGACCATTGTTTGCAGCAAACTCCCCAGCCTTCAGGAGAACAGTGACCACAATACCACACAACCCTGCCACAGCAACCTCTGCAAGACATGCCAGATCATTGACATGGATGACATCATCACACGTGAGAATACCATCCACCAGGTACACAGTAAATACTCTTGCAACTCGGCCAACGTTGTCTACCTGATACGTTGCAAGAAGGGATGTCCCGAAGCATGGTACATTGAGGAGACCATGCAGACGCTACGACAACGGATGAACGAACGTCGCTCGACAATCACCAGGCAAGACTGTTCCCTTCCTGTTGGCGAACACTTCAGTGGTCACGGGCATTCGGCCTCTGACCTTCGGGTAAGCGTTGTCCAAGGTGGCCTTCACGACACGTGACAGTGCAGAGTCACTGAGCAGAGACTGATAGCCAAGTTCCACACACATGAGGACGGACTCAACAGGGATCTTGGGTTCATGTTGCACTATCTGTAACCCCCGTGACTTGCCTGGGTTTGCAAAACCTCACTTGTTGTACTGTCTGGAGACAATACACATCTCTTTAACCTGTGATCAGTGCTCCTTCCACTCATATTGTCGGCCACTTTAAGATTTGAATAGCAGGTTTGGTGTAAAGATTCACATTCTAGTCAGTAATCTGTAAACTGTGCTCTACATGCTCTGTCTGAGGCCAGAACTCTCCATTCACCTGACGAAGAGTTTAACCTCGAAAGCTTGTGAGCTTACTATCAAATAAATTGGTTGGACTTAAACCTGGTGTTGTCAGACTTCTTACTATATTATTGAATGGCAGAGCAGGCTCAAAGAGTTGAATGGCCTCTTCCTGTTCCTATGATAGAATCAGAGAATCCCAACAGTACAGATGGAGGCCATTCAACCCATCAGGCCTGAATTGACAACAGTCCCACCCAGGCTCTATCCCTATAACCCCACGTGTTTACCAGCTCGTCCCCTTGACACTACGGGCCAATTTAGCCAATCAACCTAACCCGCACATCTTTGGACTGTGGGAGGAAACTGGAGCACTTGGAAGAAACCCACACAACATGGGAGGAATATGCAAACTCCACATAGTCACCCGAGACCACAATTGAACCAGGGTCCCTGTGAGGCAGCAATGCTAACCACTGTGCCACCCTCTGACATTTCCATGGCAACATTTCCATGGTGATAACTGATTCTGAATGGACCACTAAAACACTGGGTAGCTGGTATGTTTAATTATAAACGATGGGATTTCCAGGTTTGAAGTGCCATTCTGCTTATCTTTGTTGACGCATTTACCAGCCTGATATAAGGCAATATAAAAGATATCAACCACTATCTGTCAGACACGGGGCATTCAGAATTCCAGCTTAAAGTAGTCTATAATGCTTTAAGTTTCTATCGCCATTTTGATTATCCCAAAGGACTTTATAGCCACTTACAATTACTATAGATAACATAGCCACCAATTTGTGCGCAGATTGCATAAGTGGAAATGTGATAATGCCCTGAGACTTGTTTTGGTTTTAAATGATATTGTTTGAAGGATAATATTCACCAGGAAGAACTCCACTGCCCTTTGCAATAACACGATGGGATATTTTACATGCACCTGAGAGAGCAGAGGGGACACTGGAGTTCCTGCTAAGACTGTGTGCTCATTTTCAAGAAATCTGACCTTGTTACATGCTGGCTAAAGAAATGCACCAAAGAGAAAATATGAAAAACGAACCATTGTTTCCTTCCTCTTGGTATGTTGTTACTACAATTCATAGTTTAGATTGTCACAATTTAATTTCAGAAATAATGTAAATCTGCAGATGCTGCTATCAAACACCACCAAATGTATTTCTGTAGCGCCTTTGAATGTAATAAAATATCCCAAGCTGGTTTGTAAAATTAGCATGAACCAAAGATGGAGACATGGACATACGTAGCCAAGGATTGATCAGGGAGTCAGAAGTTTTAAGGAGTATCTTAAAGGGATGATTTAAGTAAAAAGGCAGCAAGGTTTCGGGTGGATTTCCTAAGCTTTGGAGTGCAATGGATATTAGAATCATAGAAACCCTACAGTGCAGAAGGAGGCCGTTCGGGCCATTAAGACCGTACTGACAACAATCCCACCTAGGCCCTATCCCTGTACCTTTGCATATTTACCCTGTTAATCCCTCTAACCGATGCATCCTGGGACACAGGGCAATTTAGCATGGCTAATGCTGTCAAACCCGCATATCTTTGGACTGTGGGAGGAAACTGGAGCTTCTGGAGGAAACGCACGCACACATGGAGAGAACGTTCAAACTCCACACAGGCAATGACGAGGATTGGAAGTGGAGGATGCACAACATCCCAGGATAGGAGGAATGCAGAGCTCTGAGGGTTGTCAGGCTTGGTGATGTTACGGAAACAGGAAGGGTGAGACTACAAAGGGAGTTAAACAAGCATGTGAGCTATTGGGGAATTGGAGTTGATGCACTTCACCAAGCACAGGAGTGATGTTTAACAGGAATTTGGTGAGAGTTGAGATACGGGCAGCAAAATTTTCAATGACGTCAAGTTCACGAAACATGGAAAATGGGTGGCTAGCCAAATGAGTATTGGAGTTGAATCTGGAGGTAACTCGAGAATGAATGACAGTTTCAGCAGCAAATGGGCCGCAGATGGGGTAATATTACAGATTGCAAGAGGGAGATCTTGGTAATGCAAAGAGTATGGAGTCAGAAGCTGAGCTTGGCCAAAACATGTGCTGAAATGTGAGAGGTTCTGGTTCAGCCCAAGAGGATGGCCCAGGTGAGGACAGTATTGTATGGCAAGGGAACATGTTTGTAGCTTACCTATTTCTCTGCTCAGTCAGAGGATATTTTTGTTCTGCCAAGAATGGATGTTGGGCAAGCAGCACTATATCAGAGACAGTAGAACAAATATGCAACTTGAGATAATTCAGCATTGTTGAAACTCAATTTTGATGTTGCATGTGCAAAATTCATTTGTAAGTATAAAACAGGTATTCATAGGCAAGGTTAAAAGAAACCGGTCAGGAAAACAACTAATCAGGGTTTGAATTTCCATGTGCCCACCGTCCTGCTCAACATTTCCTATTTGTACTGAACATCTGTCCCAGAAGGGTTGATTGCAGGAAACCATTTTTTCTGTTAAAAATTTCCACTTTGTTGCCACAGCTCTCCCATTTCTGAAATGTGCCGCATGACTATCAAAGGTAACACCAACTGATTGCCAAGTTGAAAAGTAAGCTTTCCTTCATTTTTATCCCCTTTCTTTTCAGATATTTCATATTGAAACGTGGTCACAGGAGTCACACTTTGGTACCTCATCCAAGCAGGTGTCCTTCCTGACTTAATCTGGATAATGACCATCTACAATAAATGGCAGAATATTTAGTGTTCAGAGGGAAGCACCACAAAAATACCTTCCCCTCCTCTCCAGCCTTCATCCAATGCCCCACATTCTGGGGTTTTCCAGGTCATAATCAGAACTATCTGCCTTTGCTCAGCTTACTCAGTCCAGACCAATAATGAAACATTGACTTTGGTTTGCAACCCTCAGTTCCACACAAGCACTGCAGTTATCTTTGAGCCATCAGAGAGGCTACCTGCTGTGATTTAATTGGATATATACTCGGCTTAATGAAGAAATACATATTTAATGAACAGTGGATTGTCAAAAACATCCAATGTAGCATTAAACCACTCAGCCGTATGCATATTTGACACCAGACGCGGGTATTGTCTGGGCGTATACATTATTGCCACAGATTTTGCAGACGGTGTTTTTTTTTCTAATTTTGTTTAGGTATGTCTAGTTACAGATCACAATTTTCAAAGAATAATGCTAAAAGCTGATGATCCCTTTCAAGTGGAATCTTGGCATTTATTGCAAAACAACTAGTTTTTAAAAGTAATGTTGTTGCGATTGTATGACGCGTTGGTGAGACCATGCCTGAAGTTATCGTGTCCAGATTTGGTCTCCTTGCTTGAGGGTGGATGTAGTAGCACTAGAGGCAGTTTAAAGAAGGTTCACCAGATTGATCCAGGGATGTTAGGCTGTAGTTTGAGGAGGGTTGAATAACTTTGGCCAATACTTGCTGGAGTTCAGAAGAAGGAGGGGGAATCTGATGGATGTAAAATGCTAAAGGGGATTGATAAGGTGGATGTTGAACAGATGTTCTTGTGGGACAGTCTAGAACCAGAGGTCATAAATATCAAATGAAAAGAAGTAAGTTCAAAATTGAGGTGAGGAGAAACTGTTTTTCTCAGATGATACTGAATCTGTGAAACTCACTGCCCCAGAGTGCAGTGGAGACAGAATCAATCAACAGATTCAAGAAAGTAATGGATATGTCTCTGATTGAAAGCAGGATCGAGGGCAATGGGGAACAAGCAGTAAATGAAGTTGAGATGAGGATAAGATCAGCCATGATCATGTTAAGTGGCGGAGCAGACTCGAAGGGCTGAATCGCCTCTTCCTGTTCCTTATTCCTTTGTTACTAACATATGCCCAAAAGTGAGAGCTGCCAAAAATCTTATAATTGTGGTCCAGTATATCTATGCTAATCAAAAATTAACTCCTTGACACAGGTTGACATGTACTGTCGCCTCCTGTTGAATTTAGTGATTAACATGGTTCTGCGCCAAGAATGAACCCATGGAAAGTAGATCAGTTTGATGCTTAAGTGATCTTCAACATCAGGCTTAAGGGTCAACATTGATGTACGTTTGTGCTGTTTAAAAGCAAGAAAGTAGTAGGTGTTGAAGAAATTGGTATTTATGGTGTTCCCCTAGTGATGGAGCAGGAATACGTCATCCCCCAATCTGACTCAGTACAATGTGTTTAAAGCAGAAAGGAAAATAAATAAAGGGTGATATATAATTTCCCTTTACATCATGTACAATTGGTGTCTAACTTTAGTGATGTATGGAGCCAGTCAATCAAAGGGAGAAATTTAGTGTAGGGTTACTGCTACTGTAAAGGGAAGAAATATTTTGGTTATTCTGCATTGTGCAACGTTTTGGGCCTCCTGTAATGGAGGAGATGGGTAAGTCTAACTAATCCCTCAATGTAAAGTTGCAAGATTCTCAGCTAATTGTCTGAAAGTGAGGAGCGGCACACTAATGACAATAAGAAAATTTGCCTAACGAGTGTGTTTGAGACAAATTGAAAGAGCCCAGTTGGAGTTTGGAATTTCAAGAGTATACATATTTGCTCTACCAAGCCAAAGAGCAGACTGCTGAAGGCAGAAATCACATTGCGAGTGTTGACTTTGTGGGGCAGGAAAAAAGAGCAGAATGCTGTGCCAGCACTTAACAAAAAGAGCTTTATAGTCTTATTTTTTAAATTGAAGCTTAATATTTTCCATTTATATATTGTGTGTGCTAAGTTGAACTGCAGTACATGTGTTCAGGCACTGAAGAGTTAGCAAGGTAGGAAGTTCATTGTATCTTAGTATAGAACTGTTCACGGCCATCTGAAAATGTTGTTTCCTCGCTGCGCAATTTAGGAAATGACAGATACATTTGCCATTTTCCTGAGGACATTAAACACCATGGCCGTCAGATGTGGTTTCCTTTTAGACCATCAATGCATCCTGCTGTATACAAGCAGGAAGAGCCACATTGAGTGGGGCGCAATGAGAGCCATAAGTTGTACAGAAAGGATGACCCTCGCAATGCCTTTTATATAACTGGTTAGCATTTTGCATCATAGATATCTCACCCTTACGTTTGCAACAAAGTTGAATCATTTAAACCTTTTGTTGCAAGCAAACAAATCCACTCTTGAATGCACCAAAGGAGAAATTGTGAACAGATCCGAGTAATTCCTCTTCAGCACAGAACAAGCACTCGGGCATCTCGGAGCCCACCAGTAAAATGTATCCATAGCGTGATCTTGGCAACCTTGCAAAGCTAGGAAAATGTTTATTGGAGAAAGGTATAATATTTCTGAGCACAATTCCAGACGGGTGTAGAACGTCCCCAGCACAAAAATAGAAAAGCATTACTCAATTGCTTGTTATTTATGGCCCTCTATCTAGACTAATTTAATTGAACTTTCCTAGTTCAGTCTAAAAATACACAATTACCATAGCATGGTGGTTTCCACATAGCAGGATATCAGTTTGAGAATGTGAAAGACTTTGCCTTTTTGTTGGAAAACATGTGAAAAATACTTTTAAAATGTGTCACTCTAATTTTTCAACTTGTGGTTTAACTGACCTTTTATCCCTTTTTTGAGTTTCTGACTGTAGCTGAAGAATGACTCCATAGATGCATTTGCCTCATGCAAGGGTCCTTTTTCACTAAAGATGTTTGTGCTGCCCAATTACCATGACCCCTGTACCCCAGTCGCCCTACCTAGATTAAGGTTGCTGAGGTCAGAGTGCTGCCACTCTTAAGATCACTTTAATTGACCACAGATTAAGGATTATGCCTGCCTGGTTTGAATGTCTAATTGAAAATCTGAAGCAGGGGTTTTCTCCCAGATGCTCAGTGTTGAGCTAAATCCAGCTAAATACAAAGACTTGCAAAATACAGTATGCTGCTTTTTTATTGATCATCAAGTGCCAGGAAAAAGGCAGCCAGGTGTGCCAACTCCTTTCTGAAGTTTACAATGCAATGGCAAAACATTTTCAAAATGTAATTTCTCGTATCTGCCTTATCATCCTAACTGGATGTTCCAATCACATTGGTACACATTATTTACCTTGGCCAATTGCACCCTGTCTTCCAGCAAAATTAGAAATTTATTTGTCTATGAGACCCAGAAGTTACTACCTGCTGTTAGTAAGCAACCTCACTTGAGTAAATCCGTAAGATTCTAAGGTTGCTTTCTCACCGTAAGCCGCAGAGTCGAAAAGTTGATGTCCCACTGTCTCATTCTGCCTTATTACCAGTAAGAATTGAATATTTTAATCAGCGGAATTGAATACTTTATGTACTTTGGGAATACTTTTACTCATTTTCTAGAGTATGAGAATTTGAACACTCTGCCTTTTCTGTTAACATAACTGTATTTTGTGGCATTTTGTTCCCAAAGAATGTGGCCTGTCTCATTGACTCTTCCCATTATGCTCCAGGGCAGTTTGCATTTTGGCCAAGGTGCACAATACATTGAAAAATGCTTGTTTAAACCTAAAGTATACGTGAGTGCCTATGCAAGTAGTACCTTTGTATAAAATAAGTATAAGGCACATTGTGGTCTTTATTCTCAGTTAATTTCCCCTGTTTAGGAATCTTAGTTTTTCAAGCCTCTGGGTTTTTTTGAACCCATCTAACAGAATCTTTTTTACTTAAAATCCCAGCCCATCAAGAAAATGCTGATCATGTTTGTTAGAGGGAAAGGCAGAGCCAAGCAACACCGCAGTGTGCTCCAGGGCAACATCCAGGGTATCACTATTCACTGGGGCGTCAAGCGCATCTTCAGGCTGATCTGTGAAGAGAGATCTGAGGGGTCCTAGGTGTACCTGGAGAAGGTCATCAGGGATGTGGTGTACACCCTGAGGTGCTGAGGGCAGACCCTTGATGGCTTCAGTGGTTGAGGAAAGTTTTTAAGAAAGATTGCGACTGGAATATTTTGTGCAAATGCAGTGTCAGCATCACATTGGACTTGACAGAATGTTTTGCAGTTATTTAGAATCTCAAATGACCGCGGGTCACCTCAAAGCCCTTTCCAGTCAGAGAGGTACTTGTGTGCTCTAATGTAAAAAAACAACCAATTTACACTCAATGAGGTCCCACAGACAGTGATATGATAATGGCCAGATAATCTGTCTTTGTGATGTTGGTTGAGGGATAAATATTGCCTAGGATCCTGGCAAGAGCCCTCACCAGCATAGTGCCATGAGATCTTCTGCATTTATCAACAAGTTCCATCTGAAAATTTGCACAGTATATCTTGGCAAATTGCTAGCCCCCAAGGAATTGTACGAAGGAGAGGGGAACATTAAAAAAAAGCGATTTGGTCACCCTATTATAGAAAGGATATTATTAAACTAGAAAGAGTGCAGAAAACATTTACTAGGATGTTATCAGGACTTGATGGTTTGAGTTATAAGGAGAGGCTGGATAGAGTGGGACTTTTTTCTCTGGAGTGTAGAAAGCTGAGGGATGATCTTATAGAGGTGGATGAAATCATGAGCAACACAGTTCAGCCAGGTCGTCAATATCTTTTTCCAAAGCTAGGAGACTCTAAAACTAGAGGGCATAGGTTTAAGGTGAGAGGAGAGAGATGCAAAAGGGTCTGGGGGGCAATTTTTTCAGGTGGTGAGTGTCTGGAATAAGCTGCTCGAGCTAGTAGTAGAGGTGGATACAATGTTGTCTTTTAAAAAGCATTTAGATACTTGCATGGGTAAGATGGGTATAGAGGGATATGGGCCAAATGTGGGCAATTGGGATTAGCTTAGGGGTTTGAAAAAAAAGGCGATATGAACAAATTGGACTGAAGGGCCTGTTTCCATGCTATAAACCTGTATAACTCTATGGTTTAGATCAACAACATTGGCCTTGTCCAATAAATTGAGAATTCAAACAGAGTGATCTTGTGTTTGCAGTGAGGAGAAAATGACAGCAGCAGCGATCAGGAAATGTCACAAATGTACAATGGGCCTCATAAAATCAGAAGGATGCAACAGGATGTCCTGTCGCTGTGGGGCGCAGATCTGCTACCTCTGCCGGGCTCCAATAAATGGGTATGACCATTTCTGCCAACACCCACGGTCACCGGGAGCACCTTGTCGTTTATGCAAGAGGTGCTCGTTATGGACAGATCCTAAGGTAAGATGTTGTGCATTTCAAACAATCCTGTTAATTTCAGTGCAAAATTCTAATGTATCACTTGACAAACAAGGCTTGTTTTAGTTTTTCCAGAGATGGACCTCTTGTACAGAAAAAGAAAATGCCACTTGTACTCTAAGGGTTATAGAAAACAGTTCATGCGGCAAAAATTCAACATACATTCAGTTGTATTGATAATCCACCCCTGACATCATGTTCAGGTGGAATTGCTTAAAATAATTTCGAAGTATTCGTTCAATTAGCTATGTTAATTAATGTGATGCCATCCTCATTTCAGGGGAATGGGTACTGTTCAGTCTTGGCTGATGGTAAATGTCAAGTTGCCCAAATCCCAAAGTGAAACTTAAAATGGCTGCCAGAATGTTTTCTGCAATATGTATAGTATGAGGAGATGCTCTGAAATCAGGAAATGATGTCTCTGACCACTTTTGATGACTTTTATTAAAGTAAATGCATTTTAAAAATAAATTAAAAATTACACTGAAACACAAGAATGGTCTCACGCAGCTAACAGTAATTTAAAACTATTCCACAAGATCTTAACTTAAAACTACACTCAGAGCTAACATCCCCTTTGCTTGGCAAGTATCCTGAAAAGTTTTAATTTATAGAGTTTTAATCATTTTACCACAGTGTCTTTTTGCTCTTGGTGACTCCTCCGAGGCTGACAGCAACTGTTTCGACAGCAACTGTTTCCCCAGATCTGGGAGATGTGACCAGCTTGATTTGATTATTGTCACGTGTATTAACATACAGTGAAATGTATTGTTTCTTGCGCACTATACAAACAAAACAAATTCATAGAGAAGGAAAGGAGAGAGTGCAGAATGTACTATTACAGTCATAGCTAGGGTGTAGAGAAAGATCAACTTAATGCAAGGTAAGTCCATTCAAAAGCCTGACAGCAGCAGGGAAGAAGCTGTTCTTGAGCTGGCTGGTATGTGATCTCGGACTTTAGTATCTTTTTCCTGGTGGAAGAAGATGGAAGAGAGAATGTCCAGGGTGCATTGGGTCCTTAATTATACTGGCTGCTTTGCTGAGGCAGCGGGAAATATAGACAGAGTCAATGGATGAGAGGCTGGTTTGCGTGATGGATTGGGCTACATTCACAACCTTTTGTAGTTCCTTGTGGTCTTGGGCAGAGCAGGAGCCATACCAAGCTCTGATACAACCAGAAAGAATGCTTTCTATGGTGCATCTGTAAAAGTTGGTGAGAGTCGTAGCTGATGTGCCAAATTTCTGGGAAATTTAGGCAGCTACCGACTCGTGCAGACTTTGGTGTTTTCTTAAAGGAATTTCTTCTCATTCTCCATTGTTTCATCCAGTTTCGTCGAAGTGCTGTTTTCCCAGAATAAACTCCTTTATTTTAGTTCCTATACTTTAAAAAGTAACTTAGCCTATCTTTACCTCACTTAAACTTTTACACCTTTACTGTTGTTTTAGACTTTTGCAGTCACTCTGTCTCTTAATTTAAGTTACAGCAATCTCACCCCCACCACATTGTTTTCCAGTACATGGGAGATGTGACAGTGATATTCAGCAAAAAATGATACTTGTTCCTCATTTTTCTGACACCTCCCTTTTTCAAAGAATTAGCTGTTATGATTATTTTTTCGAACCTTTTCACATTAGTTGATACACTTCTCTATACACTATTATAATAAGATGCATGCATTAACAGCATAGCACAGATAACGTTCCTTTCTCCTCAGACTTCAAATATCCAATCTTTCTTGCACTTTAAATCCTTGATAATGCATCTGCAATTAGGTTTTCTCAAGACATACCTATAATCTATAAGTTAATGGTTGTAGTAATAAATTCTGTCTTTAAAAGTCTAGCATTGCAGTCTCAAACTTTTCCAATAACTTCAGTGGTTTATGAGCAAGAAACAGGCTCTTTGGCCCACCAAGTCTGTGCCAACACAGTTGCCTCTCTAATATTTTCTTGCCTCTTCGAGGTCCAGATCCCTGTATCGCCTACTGGTTCATATATCTATCAAGATGCCTCTTGAACATTGTTAGAGAATCTGCTTCCACAATCTCTTCTGGCAGTGCGTTCCAGGCATTTGCCATCCTATATGTGAAAAACTTGCCCCTTACATCCCTTTTAAACTCCCCCCACCCCCCCTCCTCACTTACAATCTGTGCCCCTGAGTAATTGACTCTTCGACTGAGGGAAAAAGACTCTGAGTATTCCACTCTACCTAAGCCTGTCATAATCTTGTAAACCTCTATCAGGGCCCCCCTCACCTTCTGACGCTCCAGTGAAACAATCCAAATTTATTCAACCTTTCTTTATAGTCCATATCCTCCAAACCAGGCAACATTCTGGTATATCTCTTCTGCACCCTTTCCAATGTATCAATATCCTTCTGGTCATGTGACAACTAGAATTGTGCAAAGTCCTTCAAACGCAGCCTGACCAAAGTCTTATACAGCTGCAACATGATTTTCCACTTCCTATACTCAATGTCCCAACCAATGAAGGCCAACATGCCGTATGCCTACTTGACCACCTGAGTTGCCACCTTCACAGAACTGTGGATCTGCATGCCTAGATACCTCTGTGTATTAATATTTCTAAGCACTTTACCATTTACTGTATCCTTTCCTTCAGATTCATGTAAATAATGGCAAGTACCTCTCGTAGAATGGATGAAAGAGGTTTCAGCTTTTGTAACGCCAGATAGCTTTTATCAGTACCAACTCAGTCTGGTATGAAAAATGCACCAGCAACTTTTCGAAGACTGATGAAAAAGGTTATGACTGGACAGAGTTTTGATTCTATCACGATAGTGAATACCAATTGAACATAAGGACATAAGAACATAAGAAATAGGAGCAGGAGTAGGCCATCTGGCCCTTCGAGCCTGCCCCGCCATTCAATAAGATCATGGCTGATCTGTCGTGGCTCAGTTCCACATTCCCACCCTCTCCCCATAACCCTTAATCCCCTCTCTTATCAAAAACCCATCAACCCTCTTCTTAAAAATATTTAGCGAGGTAGCCTCCACCACTTCAACAGGCAGAGAATTCCAGAGATTCACCACCCTTTGAGTGAAGAAGTTCTTCCTCAACTCCGTTCTAAACCGCCCCCCCTTTATCTTGAGGCTGTGCCCCCTAGTCCTACTGTCCTTTCTGAGCGGGAAGAGTCTCTCCACCTCTATCCTATCCATCCCATTCATCATCATATACGTCTTAATGAGATCTCCCCTCATTCTTCTAAACTCTAACGAGTACAAGCCTAGTTTATTCAGCCTCTCCTCATAGCTCAACCCCCTCAACTCTGGCATCAGCCTAGTAAACCTCCTCTGCACTCCCTCCAAGGCCAAAATATCCTTGTGTAAGTACGGCGCCCAAAACTGCACACAGTACTCCAGCTGCGGCCTCACCAATGCCCTATACAGCCGCAGCAAGACCTCCCTACTTTTATATTCAATCCCCCTCGCTATGAAGGCCAGCATCCCATTTGCCTTCCTGACCACCTGCTGCACCTGCAAGCTGGGTTTTTGCGACTCATGCACAAGGACCCCGAGGTCCCTCTGCACCGCCGCTTGCTGCAGTTTTTCTCCACGTAAGTAATAATCCTTCCTACCATTCTTCCTACCAAAGTGGACCACCTCGCACTTGCCAACATTAAATTCCATTTGCCATTTCCTGGCCCATTCGCCCAGCCTATCTAGATCCTTCTGCAGACTCTCCACACCCTCCGCACAATTTGCCTTTCCACCAATCTTGGTGTCATCAGCAAATTTCGACACCATACGCTCGGTTCCCTCCTCCAGATCATCTATATAAATGGTAAATAGCTGAGGCCCCAGCACCGACCCCTGAGGCACTCCACTAGTCACTGACCGCCAATCCGAATAGCACCCATTGATCCCCACTCTCTGCCTCCTATTTGACAACCAGTCCTCTATCCACGCTAACACCCTACCCCCAACTCCATGTCCCCTGACCTTCTGCAATAACCTCTTGTGAGGTACCTTGTCAAACGCCTTCAGAAAATCAAGAAAGACCACATCCACCGGCTCTCCTCTATCCACCGCCCTAGACACATCCTCATAGAACTCCAGTAAATTTGTCAGACACGACTTCCCCTTAACGAAGACTCTTCCCGCTCAAAAAAGACAGTAGGACTAGGGGGCACAGCCTCAAGATAAAAGGGGGGCGGTTTAGAATGGAGTTGAGGAGGAACTTCTTCACTCAAAGGGTGGTGAATCTCTGGAATTCTCTGCCCGTTGAAGTGGTGGAGGCTGCCTCGCTAAATATTTTTAAGACGCGGGTTGATGGGTTTTTGATAGAAGAGGGGATTAAGGGTTATGGGGAGAGGGCGGGAAAGTGGAACTGAGCAGCGACAGATCAGCCATGATCTTATTGAATGGCGGGGCAGGCTCGAAGGGCTGGATGGCCTACTCCTGCTCCTATTTTTTATGTTCTTATGTTAAACCGTGCTGCGTCTGCTCTATCAAGCAATTCCCCTCAAGATGCCTCACTATTTCCTCCTTGATGACGGATTCTAACATTTTACCTACAACAGACGTTAAACTAACCGGCCTATAATTCCCCGCCTTTTGCCTGGCACCCTTCTTAAACAACGGCGTAACATTAGCCGCTTTCCAATCTTCCGGCACTTCCCCGGAATCCAGCGACGTCTGGAAAATAACCACCAATTGCTGCAATTTGACTCTATTGTTCTTGAGCATAAATTCAATTTATTTTGCATGTTTGATAACATTACTGGATTCAATCTATAAGATGTTGCTTGATTGGAACAGAATTCCCCTCAGCTACATTTATTCATTCAAGTTTATTCAGGGTGGCTCAGTGTTTAGCACTGTTGCCTCATGGCCCCAGGGACCAAAATTTGATTCTGACCTTGGGTGACTGTGTGGAGTTTGCAAATTCTCCACATGTCAACGTGGATTTCCTCTGGGTGCTCCAGTTTCCTCCCACAGTCCAAAGTTGTGTAGGTTAGGTGGATTGGGCAGGATTACAGGGATAGGGTCGTGGTAGGAACAGTCTATTAGCGAGTCAGTGCAGACTTGATGGGCCAATGGTGGCCTCCTGCACCATTGGAATTCTGTAGTTCTATACTCACATATAGTTCTAATGTGACTGCAATAGTTCTTGCAATCACTTTGATTCTTATCTGATAGGTAATGCAGTATTTCATTCAAATTTTAAGCACTTACTGTCCAACTTAATAGGAGGAAAATCAATTTCAGAACCTTACATCCTTTCCCAGATTCATCACCAATACTTTTCAATTATCCTCTCTATCAAAGTACCTTTTGAGCATATTTAAATGGCACACTTCATTTTTTTTTTGTATCTGGCATTCTTACCAAATAATTCACTTTACTTTTAGTTTATTTTCAAGTTTGTAAGACCCACCAAACCTTGTTTTTAATGATTCATCTGATACAGACAACAAAACCTAACACATTTTCCCCAGCAACAAATCTGAGTCTTTGCCTCCCTATTTGCTTCTGTCTCTATCATCTGCTGTGATAGTTTAAATGCTTTTTAGCCAACATGCTGTGTTCAATCCTTCCCTGATCTTCGTCACTTGGTCCAAAGTGTGGTTTCTGAATTCTGACGTAAACTTACTTCTCCTGAATTCGTTTACATGTCTTCTCACTTCATGACAATAAGACAGAGAAGCAGAATTAGGCCACTTGGCCCATAGAGTCTGCTCTACCATTCAATCATGGCTAATATTTTTGTTTTTTTATTCATTTGTGGGACATGGGCATCACTAACTGGCCAGCATTTATTGCCCATCCCTAGTTGCCCTTGGAGGGCAGTTGAGAGTTGCTGTGGATCTGGAGTCACATATAGGGCAGACCAGGTAAGGGTGGCAGATTTCCTTCCCTAAAGTACATTAGTGAACCAGATGGATTTTTCCGACAATCAACAATGGTTTCATGGTCGTCGGAAGATCCTTAATTCCAGATTTTAATTAAATTAAAATTCCATCACCTGCTGTGCGGGATTCAAACCCGGGTCCCCAGAACATTAACTGAGTTTCTACATTAATAGTCGAGTGATTGTACCACAAGGCCATCGTGTCATAGTATTATCTCTTTCCACGTCCCCATTCTTATGCCTTTTGCCCATAACCCCTGATCCTCTTATTAATCAAGAACCTACCTAACTCTCTTGAAGACACAGCCTTGTGTGGCAAAGAGTTCCACAAATTCACGACTCTCTGGTTGAACAATTCCTCCTTACCTCTGTTTTAAAGGATTACCTCTTTAGCCTGAAGTTGTGCCCTCTGGTCCTAGTTTTTGCTGTTAACGGAAACATCCTCTCCATGTCCACTTGATCCAGGCCTCTCAGTATCCTGTAAGTTCCAATAAGATCTGCGCCCGCCCCTCCGCCCCCCAGCCCATCCTTCTAAACACCAACAAGTACAGACCCAGAGTCCTCAACTGTTCCTCATATGACAAGCTCTTCATTCTAGGGATCATTCTTGTGAACCTCCTCTGGATCCTTTCCAAGGCCAGCACATCATTCCTTAGATACAGGGCCCAGAACTGCTCACAGTACACCGATGGGGTCTGACCAGGGCACCATGGGCTCTTAACTTATTTAACAGTCTCCTGTGTGGCACCTTGTCAAAGGCCTTGTGGAAATCTAAATAAATCATGTCCACTGGTTCTCCTTTATCTAACTTCCTTGTTACCTCCTCAAAGAACTCTGTTTGTCAAACATGACAGCTGCAGAAGTACATCCCTGCTGTTGCAGTCTAGTCCTCTTGACATGAATGCTAACGTTGCATTTGCTTTCCTAATTGTCGACTGAACCTGTACGTTAAACTTAAGAGCATCTTGAACAAGGAAGCTTAAATCCCTTTGTGTTTCTGATTTCCTAAGCATTTTCCCATTTAGAAAATGGTCTGTGCCTCCGTTCCTCCTTCCAAAGTACATAATCTCATACTTCTCCATATTGTATTCCATCTGCCACTTCTTTGCCCACTCTCCTAACCTGTCCAAGTCCTTCTGCAGCATTTCAAATAATTGGTCCCCACACGGATGATTTAATACATATTTGATTTGTTATAGTCACATGTATTAGTATACAATGAAAAGTATTGTTTCTTGTGTGCTGTACAAACAAAGCATAGAGACGGAAAGGAGAGTGCAGAGTGTTATAATAATAGCTAGGGCATAGAGAAAGGTCAACTTAATACAAGGTAGGTCTATTCAACAGTCTGATGGCAGCATGGAAGAGGCTGTTGTTGAGTCAGTTGGTATGTGTCCTCAAACTTTTGTATCCTTTACCCGACAGAACAAGGTAGAAGACAGTATGTCGGGGTGCATGGGATCCTTTATTATGCTGACCGCTTTTCCGAGCCAGCAACAAGTGTAGACAGAGTCAATGAATGAGAAGTTAGTTTGCGTGGTGGACTGGGCTTCATTCATGGCCCTTTGTAGTTCCTTGTGGTCATGGACAGAGCAGGAGCTGTACCACGCTGTGATACAACCAGAAAGAATGCTTTCTCTGGTGCATCTGTAAAAGTTGGTGAGAGTTGTGGTGGACATGCCAAATTTCCTTAGCCTCCTGAGAAAGTAGCGGCATTGGTGGGCGTCGGGATGAAGGGACCAGGACAGGTTGTTGGTGATCTAGACATCTAGAAACCTTAAGTTCTCAACCGTTTCCACTTCAGCCCCATTGTCGTTGCACCAGTTCACTAGATTCTCTATCTCTTTCCTGAATTCTGTTTCACTATTTCTTTGAGATCTGACCTGCTACAGTGGTGTCATTGACAAACTTGAAATTTGAGTTGGAGGGGAATTTGGCACACAGTCATAGGTATGTCAGGAGTAAAGTAAGGGGCTGAGGACACAGCCTTGTGGGGCACCGGTGTTGAGGATGATTGTGGAAGAGGTGTTGTTGCCTATCCTTACTGATTGCAGTCTGTGGGTTAGGAAGTCTAGGATCCAGTTACAGAGGGAGGAACTGAGCCCCAGGCCATGGAGTTTGGAAGTGAGCTTTGTAGGGATAATGGTGTTGAAGGCTTAAGTGACAGGCTCATTCTTTAGATCACTGAAAACATAATGGGGTTTGCATGATTGATCTTATTGTTTGATATTAGCAGACCTTAGTTCTTGCATGAAAAAGCTTCTTATACTGATTGTGTGCCAACATAATGCTTTGAAAGGATCTAATTGAGGACATATGGGAACATTTCTAATGAAATACAGCTAAGAAATTTCCTACATGACAAAATAGCCCAGCCCTTTGCTTGTGGCTGAGTTGATAGACGACTTTCTACCATTTTTACATCTTTTGCCTCACTTTCACAGAAGCTTGGCATGTTCAGAACATAACTAGGAGCAAAAGTTGAACATCTGACCCTTGAAGCCTACTCCGCCGTTCAATAAGATCATGCCTGATCTTTTCGTGGATTCAGCTCCACTTGCCCGTCTGCTCACCATAACCCTTAATTCCTTTACAGTTCAAAAATCTATCTATCATTGCCTTAAAGACATTCAGTGAGGTAGCCTCAACTGCTTCACTGGGCAGGAAGTTCCACAGACTCTCAACCATTTGGGTGAAGGAGTTTCTCCTCAACTCGGTCCTTACTTTGAGGCCATGCCTCCTAGTTCTAGCTTCACCTGCCAGTGGAAACAACCTCCCTGCTTCTATCTTGTCTGTTCCCTTCATAATCTTACATGTTTCTGTAAGATCCCTCCTCATTCTTCTGAATTCCAATGAGTATAGTCCCAGTCTACACAGTCTATCCTCATAAACCAACCCTCTCAACTCCAGAATGAACCTAGTGAATGTCCCCTGCACCCCTGCAGAGGACTTTGTCAAGTAAGATCAAAACTGTGCACAGTATTCCAGCACAATGCAGCTGCAACATAACCTCCCTGTTTTTAAACTCCCTTCCTCTAACAGTGAAGACAGAATTCAATTTGCTACCTTAATTACCTGCTGCACCTGATTCTTGCACAAGAACACCCAAGTCCCTCAGCACAGCAGCATGCTGCAATTTTGTACAACTTAAATAATAATCCATTTTGCTGTTCTTCCTACCAAATTGGATGACCTCACATTTACTAACATTGTATTCCATTTGCCAGACCCTTGCCCACTTATTTAAACTATCTACATCCCTTTGCAGACTTTGTGTCCTCTGGATACCTTGCTCTACTACTCATCTGCAAACTTTGTCACAGTACATTTGGTCCCCAACTCCAAATCATCTATGTAAATTATAAACAGTTGCGGTCCCAACACTGATTCCTGAGGCACACCACTGGTCATTGATTGCCACCCAGAAAAGCACCCATTTATCCCCACGCTTTAATATCTATTAGTTTACCAATCCTCTATCCATGCTAATACATTACCTGTAATCCTTGCACCTTTTGCATTTTGTGCGGTACCTTGTTGAATGGCTTCTGAAATCCAGATATACCACATCTACCAGTTCCCCATTGTCCACTGTGCTCGTAATGTCCTCCAAGAATTCCATTTAATTGGTTAAACTACATTAAGCCTTGACTCCCAAAAGGAAACTCGCAATGGCGTTTGTCTGATGGTATTGGTGTCCATTTTAGGGCTTTTTTTTCCCCATTGACTTGCAAAAACCACATCTTTATTTATTGCAATTGTCTGTTTCTCATGATTAGAGAGTGGCGATGTTTATAGGTACAGGAAGTAGCTATTCAGCTAGTTATATTTATGCCAGCTTTTTGTGAGTATATTCCAAAACAAACCCTATTGCCGTACTCTATCTTTCTATAATAATGTTTACTCCACTGCTTCAAATATTTTTCATGTCCCCAAAGGGGGTGGGTCTGCCTGGATAAGATACCCCCCACCCTGGAATTTCCCACAATCATTTTTGTCTGGCTAGTTTGGCAATTTGTAGTCCAGGAAGAACAAGAAAATTGCCAGCAGTATTTATGATCAGAGACATTTGCGTATACTTTTGAGGACAAAATGGAAGCAGTTTTTGAATTTTCCAACATATGATGTTTCTGTTCATGCTTTCCAGGTTTTCTCCTGTGCTGCACTTTTGCTTTCAATTAAAGGTGGAAAATATATTTTGACCATATATAATGACTTGGAAATTAAAGAACAGAAACAGGTCATTCAGCCCATCAGGGTCTATGCACGTGATTATGCTCCATGTGGAGTACTGACTACGACAATTGGATTGCTACTTTATCACCATGTTTCATGGGGGTATTTTCTAATTTTTCATTCTTTTAATTCTAAAGTTTTAAGTGCGAAATGTTTAAACTGACAGCATTAATTAACTAATCATAATTCATGTTGGTATTTCAGATCCTTCTGTATTGTCCACCAATCTTTGACAAGTTTCTGATCAAAATCAAGCTTTTATTTTTCCATGGAAATATTTCGGCATTTATTATGAGCAGATTATTGCTAGTATTTAAAGCTAATCAGAAAAAACCTGCCCAGAATTAAAACTGGTGCTCTGTGTGAATGTGTTATGAATAGCTGTTAAAAATACTCATTCAGTGCTCTCTATTGCTTGTTGGTGTCTTGTATGCCCTTCTCCAATTTGTTGATCTTTTTGTTGAAAGCATTCACTCATTTTGACACAAAAATCAAAGAAGATAATCCCACGTCGGCCCCAGGTTGCGAATGGTACTAACTGCAGGTACTTTGGCGTTTGGCCAATTTACTGCTGGGTAGTCAACATCGGTGCCTTCCTCATGAGCTGATGCATGGTATCTGCATTCATTTGGGAATAGTGATGGCAGGAGGTTGAGTAATTGACTATTGCCTTTTTGAACAGGTTCTAAATTCAGAAGCTGAAAACAGTGGGACAAATCAAAGCTTACACATATTGGCAGGTGCTCCTTTAAGATCATTCTGGGGTCAAATGTTACAAGACAAATTCCGAATCATTACGGAGTGTGCCAATGGGTCTGGACAGTGGGTCTCATTAGAATGTTGTGTCTGTGACCCACTTTCTCTTCAAATCCAATTTTCTTCCACTAATGTCAGAGTACATTTGTGCAATAAATTTCAAATAATGTCACTGTTCCCTTAAACACGTTTTCCTGGAAAAGTAGCACTCTGATACAGCTTTGCACTATTTTATAAAGATACTTTTTGAAAATCTAATGTATGCGAAGACATCTGTGCAGGTTAGAGTCTTATTTTGATGATTTTTTTTAAAGGCCTTGGTTGTTTTTGTCGCTTCCATGGCAGTGATTTTCAACCAACTTATGCTGGGGCTGTACAAACAGCTTTAACATGGCTCTACGGTGTAAGTTAGAGAATTGCTGCAACCCATTAAAAAAATTTAGCATCACATGCAGTCTATAGGTTATTGCACCCGAGTTAGAATTAAACCCATTCTTCAGAGAATTAGTCTTCAAAGCATAAAAGTGAGGAAATAACACGACAACTGATGACTCAGTTGTTTGAGCAGTGAGTAACGGAGCTTGACAGACTGGAAGGTTTTCGGTTCAATTCCTGGTCTGTATTCGACTAATGCGCTTATGTTCAGACAGATATTGAGGTGCTGTTGTATAGCCTGGGTAGATCTTATGTTTGATCTTGGATCTGTGCTAGCAGTGTTCACCAGTAGGATTAGGAGACCCAGTGAATTGCATGGACAGGCTGTGATAGTCCCTAAATGAGATTCTTGATCGCATCCATTGTGTAGATTGAAATATGAAGATTGATGACTTGAGTGAGGCACAGGAGTGGCAACAACAAGCAAAAGTGGAAGAATTTGGTAATGTAATGGAAACTCCCAATTTTGAACAAAAGAACACGTTGCATAGCCTTGCGCAGTTGTGTTGAATGCTGACTATCCCTACTAACATGAAGTAAATAGAAATTTCCCAAAAGGCCACCTTTAAATAAACATCAGCAGTTAGAATACACAGTGGTGTCATGTGTGGAATTAGTTGTAGTCATTTAGAACATATACCATTAGGCAGCTGCCTTGGGACCTTGTGTAATAGCCACTTTTAAATATTAAAAATTAAATTCCATTTAAAGGCTCTCAGGTGCAAGAGTGACTCGTGTCCCATGATCTCTCAGTGCTACCAATTAATGTAGATTTATTCTTTTATTGTTTTACGTGTCTGGGTAATTTGCTGAAAATCTCCCCTGAAACAGTTAAATCCTGCACGAGATCAAATGTCTCTCCTAACCTTCTGTTGATCATTTCTCCCGAGAGGGAGAGACTCCTCTGCATAACCTTGTTATGTATTATGTTTGTGTTGCTATCGATACAACATTTTTGCTGTTTGTCAGGTGTCTTTGAGTATGGTGACGACACATTCAATGCAGAGCAGAGTCAGTGGCTGCAACCTGCTAGCCACATTTGTCGTTTTCATCAGCTCTCTCAGACTGATCCTGCAAAAGCAGCAAAGAACTCGAGAATGCCCATTTTCCTTATTGAGATATCAACTTGTCAAATAAAGGAAATGCTGGAAATGTCAGATCTGCTGAACATCTGTAGAGAAAGAAACAATGTTTCAGGTTGCTGGTTCTTTCGGAGAACTGAGAATTCTTTGAGGTCTAACAGTTTTCAAGTTGAGCAGGGAAAGTGGGGAGAGGAAGGAAGAACAAAAGGGAAAGCCTGTGAGAGGCAAGAGAGATTTAACGACACAAGGGATGTCAGTGAAAGGCTGAAAGAGCGAGGAACGGAATAAGCTTTTTTAAATGTCTACCGGAGCCAAAAATAAGATGGTAGAATCGCCACTAACAGTGGCCAATCAAAAAAGAAAGAAGGCAGGGTTGATGATTTGGCATTTTTGAACTCAATGTTGAGTCCAAAAGGCTGTTCCAAGTGCTTAGTTGAAAGATAATGTGTTGTTCGTGCAGCTTACATTGAGCTTCGTTGGAACAGTGCAGTAAGCCAGAGTGGGAGTGGAGAGGGGGATTAAGAGACCAGAAGATCGTCATGCTTGCCAAGTGAACTTTCTGCAGAGTATTTCCAGAATTTCCTGTTTTTATTTCAGATTTCCAACTTGCACAGTACTTTATTCTCATACAAATGTGCCAAACAATGCACATTTACCCAATGTATTAAAAAAAGAGCTAAAAGCCCAGTGTAGGCTAAAACACTGACAAATGAATTCTACTCCCCTGTGTACCTGCAGATTCTTCCCATTGTGTTTTGTTCACCCTCTGAATTTCTCGAACTTCATTAGTTTGCAGGGGCAGCTTTCAGGTAGATTTCCCAGTATGCAGCGAAGGTTACACCAGGACAAATGAAGTGCATCATACCCAGTTTTAATCTGTATTTCGTTTTTTTTTGCACAACTTCAGCATCGTAGTTACATATGTGCAATGATCACTGACTGATGATAGTGGAAGATTAAATTTTAGGTAAATTTAACAGGAGGTATATCGAACACAGAAAAACTACAGCACAAAAGGACCTTAAACCTGTGTCCTCTCGTAGCAAACATTCCAGCCCTTGGAAAAAGCCTCTGAGAATCCACCCGATCTATACCTCTCAACATCTTATACACTTATCAGGTCACCTCTCATCCTTCGTCTCTCCAAGGAGAAAAGACCGAGCTCTCTCAACCTATCCTCATAAGGCATGCCACCCAATCCAGGCAACAACCTTGTAAATCTCCTCTGCATCCTTTCGATGGCATCCACATCCTTCCTGTAATGATGTGACAAGAACTGAGCACGTTTTCCAAGAGAGGTCTGACTAGGGTCTTATAAAGCTGCAACATTATCTCCCGACTCCTAAACTGAATCCCTCGATTGATGAAGGCCAGTACACCATATGCCTTCTTAACCACATCCTCTACCTGCGAGGCCAATTTAAGAGTTCTATGGACCTGGACGCCAAGATCTTTCTGATCCTCTACAGTGCTAAGAGTTTTACCCTTGATATTATACTCCTTTATCCCATTTGATCTGCCAAAATGCACCACTATACATTTATCCGGGTTGCAGTCCATATGCAAATATGTGTTACGTTTAGGTGGCAGCAGTCTTTGTGGAATGAAGTAAGGCTCAATCTAACTTGGGGCAGTTAGCCTTGGGGAATTCACCCTTCAGCCTTGCTGAGGGCCAAGTGTCAAGTGAAAGAAATTCACAACACAGGTGTGAGTTGGATATATCCATCAATTTATCCCCTTTTTGGCTGCTGCAGACAATGTGATACTTGTCAAGGTTGTTGTCAAGAGAATGGATGTGTTGCCGCAATCCTCGTAGGTCATTTGTTGTAGCTTGCCTCATCGGAGATGGTGGTAGGTTTCAGCCTGCAGCTGGACAGTACTGTCATTAGGTGTCCTCTGTTCCAAGATAGCTACGAGTTTAGTCACAGGTGGCATATATCTGTACCTAGCTGCTCACTTATCCATGCCCTGTGAAGACTGGTATCCATTGGTCGTTTATCGGGAACGTACTGCTTCTTGAGATTATGACATTCCGCAACTGGTGCATTTAAAGGAAGCACCAGAATTACCAACAGCCAAGCATTTCTGTATCTTCATGTCATTCAGTTTTTGCTTCCATTGGGATCAGGGTCCTCTACAAATGCTAGTATGTACACTGTGCAGTTACATATGTGAGAATACTTGTGGTGAGCAAAGAAAGCCATGCAGTCTTAACCTATCACATTCCCGACATCCTTTGCAAAGTTCAGATACAGAAACTCCATTGTTAGCTACGTGGTTTAAAAAAAATAGTGCAACCTTAGTGCTGAAAAGCAACAATCTGTCATTAAATCATACTTGGGACATGTACTTTCTCAACATGCAGCATTTAAACTTTAAACAGATGTAATTATGAATGGCAGTCTTACACATGAATCTTCAGGGATTGCAAGCAGGGGAGCTTATTTACATATTTCAATTGACCAATCCCCACAATCCTGTGCCTTTTCTGAGATGTATTTTGCTGCTTGTGATCTTAGACTCTTCAAAAAGAGGAATGTAATGCCAGATTTTTTACACAGTTTTTCAGCTGGTCTTGTCTAATTTAAGTTTGTGAGTTGGTCAGACCCAGTCTCCAAATCAAAGCTACTAATTTGTGTTAAATATAGATGCTGCTGACAGAATTACACAACTCCCTGCGTAAATGGAAAATATAACATGGTACTGGATACAAACGTATAAGTTTTGGCTTTGTATCACATGCTGAACTCCACACACAATTGAAGTTGGTCATTTAGCCCCTCTGACGTTCAGTGACATGATGGCTGATCTCAGACTTCACTCCCCTTTGCCCCATATCCCTTAGTAGCTTTGGTTAACAAAAATCTATCACTCAGTTTTAAAATTAACTGTTAGCAGAGAGATTTGAAATGGAGGTATGTACTGCACGTGTTCATTAGGGACAGTCCTGCTGCCTACAAACACCCACGTACCGCAGGCGAGACAAACAACCTACTCTGCAATATCTTAGCTTAGATTATATCTATGTATATCTCCACTTTGCCGTTCGTCTATCTTTTCCTTTCACTAATTTGCTCAACAATTCTGGGTAAAAGTTTTGGTGCTTCAAGTTTACATGAACTACTGCAAAAATATCACTGGATTAGTAATTGAAGTGTCCAGGCTAATGCTCTGGGAGCACAGATTCAAATTCCATCATGACAGCTAGTGGAATTTAAATGCAAATAATTAATACACCTGGGATTGAAAGGTGGTCTCAGTAATGGTGACCATGAAACAATAATTGTTATAAAATTCCACCTGGTTCACTCTATGTTCTTTAGGGAAAAAACTCTGCCATCTCAGCTGGCCTGACCTACATATGACCCACACCCATATAATACAAGTTGACTCTTAATTGCCCTCTGACCGCTAACCTCTGAAATGGTCAAGCTAGCCACTCAGTTTAAATGCAGTTAGGGGCGGGGAATAAATGTCAGTCCAATCAGTGACACACATGTCCTGTAATAGAAATTTGAAAAAAGTATCACCTCCTTCCTGTTCTGGCTGAATTCCCACTCTCCCCAAATTTCCAATGCAGTTTAGTGGCACTTCAGTCTTTTTAGGACCACTCTGTGCATCAGCCAATACTATTGACTAAAAGTTAAATTCAAAATATTAAAATTAATTTTAATAAATGTTAAATTTTACAACCATTCTGTGCAGTCACCTCTCAGATAACAATCCAACTTAGGGGAGCAACAAAGCCTTTATCCAATAGCCTCAGCTGGAGAGGGTTGGCATATGGACACTTGGGGGTTTCTGAATGGACTACCAACTTCACCCACAGCACATGTGCAAGGAATTGTGCTTATCAGTAGGTTACTTTTGAAATTTTCATGATTCCAGCTTTCAGGTTTTTACCCTATTAATGAAAAGGTTTAGTTGCATTAAATTCTTTAATTTTACCCTTCTTTACTTCAGCCAAAAAACTCAACCCTAAAAGGTGCCAAACACACAAAGGAATCCATTTTGAGCTGGACATACTGTAGATGGCCAGTATTAATAGACTTTGACGAACACAAGGGGTCACAGGTTCAAGGTGAGGGGGGGCAAGGTTTAACACGGATGTCAGAGGGGATGTATTTTACACAGAGGGTGGTGGGGGCCTGGAATGCACTGCCAAGCAAGGTGGTAGAGGCGGACTCGCTGGGATCGTTTAAGACTTAACTGGATAACCACATGAACAGACTGGGAATGGAGGGATACAAACAAATCATCTAGTTGGAAGCATAAGCAGTGCAGGCTTGGAGGGCCGAAGGGCCTGTTTCCTGTGCTGTATTGTCCTTTGTTCTATAAGACAACCCTATTTTGTTCCATATTAAAATGTGTGTTTTAGGCCTATACTCAATGTGCAAGGTTTTTTCAGCTAATTAAGTATGTTTAGGCCAAAACTCACGTTTGTAATAGGTCCATTTTTCAGCTGAAAAATACATACTTAGAATTATGCTCCCGTTCTAAGTTAGTGCATGGGATTGTCACAGGCTGTGTTGCCAAGATACTGAATGGGAGTTTAAGACGCAAAACACATTTGAGCAGAATGAGCATTCTGCATGTAGCAACCAACAAATGGAAGTGAATCCTCCTGCAGAAAGAATGAAGTACAAAGCCACTTTCAAGCTAAAAGTTGTAACATCTGCTAACTCATTGAATAACTGCTGCAGCAAGAGCATTTGTTGTTTGTGGAAAATTGATGTGGAGAGTTAAAGGAAGAGGAATCTGCTGTGAAGATGGTGTGCAAGACCAACTGCCCCGTGGGAACAGGGACCAGCAACTGGCCTGATCTTAAGAAGCATGTACAGGAATGATTCCTTAATCATCAGAATGGTCACCAGAAATACAATGCATATATACATGCAAGTGGGCTAAATCAAACCAAATCCAGCAAAGATTTCAGAGCGATAGCTAATTTGTATAGGCTTATTGTAGATGAAAATGTCTGTTGTTGCAACAGAAATCCAAGATCACTCCCGAGACTACCAAAATTGGTTTCTAGCAATTCACCAGACATTGCACAAACAGCAATACCTATAAAGCTACATCAGCAACAGGAATGAAAAGCCTGTGAATTTGTATATGCTTCTGCAAGCCAGTCAATGATTATGCTCGTGCCAAATGGAATAGATAACTTTCAGACGTGGAAGTATGCATACAGCTTCGCTTGATGTTTTGTGTGACGTCATCATCAAATGCTATTAATGCACAAATTGTCATCTGATTCCAAGAAGAATATCCAATTCAATGGACAGAGAGGAAGATAATTCATTGTGGAGGGGTGATTCTGGAAGCAAGAGCCAAATCTGATCCAGAGTGGGGTTCTGACATTCTTGTCTGTCAAAGTGACTTGGGATGAATTTGATAAATTCTTTGAAATTCTACAACGAGTGTCTGCGTTGAATTGCAGTTTATGTTTCCCACTAGCGACAACTTACACTAAAATTGGTGGTTCACGTTTTATACTTGGCGTATGAGTCAACCCCCAATTTCAAAAGGATTCTTTGAAGCATCAAAGGTCAATTTATACACCATGATATGTGGTATTTGGATGGATTACACTTCGCTAGCTCTTTGTGAAATAGGTTACAATAGTTTGCAACTAAATTACTTAATATCCCTTCCTTTACTGTGAAAGTTATTGAGCTTCTTCTATTCTCTTGAAAGATTTCATTCAAACCACCTTCAAAGATTCTAAGTAAAATTCAGCTTAAAACTGTAGACTAATGATACTTTATATAACAGCAACTTGGGCCAAGTAGATTTTAAATAGTCCTAAATTCAAAAGGCTGCCTATCAAATATAGATTTGAAAAAATCTCACTGTTTATATTTGAATGGAGTGGCATGGCTCCTTTGCACAAACTGCCTCATTGTTGGAATACGGTATTGATTTCTGTGAATAAACTTGGTTTCAAAGCCTTTAGGTATCATGGCTAAACTAAAAAAAAGTTCAATATCAGACTAAATCTGGAACAGATATACTTTAGTCACAAAAGCTTTTGGGGAGGGAGGAGCTGCGAGGCAGGCAGATGTGTTAAATTGGATGTAGTGCTTAGATGTAGGTTGAACAGAGTGCCAGTTTTATGAATAGTATGGTTCCAGCTGAGCAAGTGAATGGTTGGGAATATAAATTGCCTAAAGATTTGAAGCAGAAGAAGGCAGAAGCAGATGGGAGAGAGCACAGACTGTTCATTACTTTGGGTTACTTGCGCAAAGAACCAGCACAGAAATAGTGGGCAGATTTTCCAATCCTGCCTGCAGCAGCAATTGTCACAGGCAGGACAGAAAATCTGACAGACCAGCCAATGGTCCGTTATCTCTGGGCAGGAATTTCCAGTCCTCTGGCTGGGATTTTCCAGTCCTGCCTGAGTGTCAGTGGTCTTCTATACTGAAAATATCTGTAGTTCTGGGAACAACAAAAATCAGCTTAATGATCCAAACTGCAAAAGAACTCTCGAGCTTATGGGACAGTTGGTGAATTCAAGAATATATTGTCTAAGTACAGTTTGGTAATAGCAAGATAGAAATCCTTTGGGGAAGAGCATCACCCTTTGTTGTGCAGAATCTAAAATAGTTAGTCTTTCATCTAAGTTGAACCAAAAATGCCTGCAAGCCTTGGGCCCCAACCACAGTACACACAAATTTGTTCCTAACCTTATTTGCCATCAAAGTTAGCAGATCATTCATCAGTAATCTGAGTAGCATTTTTCATAATGTATTCAGTGTGTGCATTGTGGTTGACAGTTTGCATCTTTTGGCATGTTCTGGATGCCTGGTACCCAATATCAATGCACCCCAAGTCATCGGCACACTTTAAACTCCAGTCTTCGTGTTTCTTATTAAGCTGGTGTCTAATTTTAGGTTGGAAGAGTAATTAACTGCGGAACATTTAGGGAAGTTGCAATCTATGTCCTGGCTTCTATTCAAAGTTCTGATATTTTATGTTCTTCACAGGTCGATTAATGTAAAAAGCACCTAAATAACCCTGTGGAACATTTCTGCAGTCCTGGATTTAATTCCAGTTCTAGAATTATAAACGTGACATCAACATTGACTTGAATTAATTAGGTGATTTGAGAGGAAGCAGGTTTGCTGCAATTATCCCTCTACAAAATGCGTTCTATCACTCCACTGATTTGAAGTTGAAAATTTTGTTGTTTTTACAGTATATGGCTTTCAAAAAAAATGCACTCAGATTGGTAGATTCCTGAAGTAAAAGCAAAAATAACGTGCGTGCTGGAGATCTGAAATAAGAAGTGCTGGAAAAGCTCAGCAGGTCTGGCAGCATCTGTAGAGAGAGTAGCACATGAGTCCGATATTGGACTTGAAACATTAACTCTGCCAGTCCTGCTGAGTTTTTTCCCACTACCTTTTGTGTTTTCATTTCTTTGTAATCCTGAACATGTATCGAGCAGTTTCATCACCATAATTTCATTGTTCTGGTTACATATGACCACCTCCTCATGAGTATTTGCCATCTTGATTTAGACACCTTCTTGGTCAGCTTGTCACTTGATCAGTATCCTGACTGAACAGTGTTGTGTCAGTACCAGCATCACCACTGCAGCAATACTTCACGAGCAGGGCGCACCACTACAAGGTAGTTTTGGATGAGTAATAAAATTAATCTTTGCAACATCACTCACAGCCCAAGGACATTTTTTAAATTTAACCATTTGTAACTTTTATTTTTGTTGGATATAGCGAAAATTCTCAGTACAATGTGAATTTAAATTCTAATTGTGTTAATTTCGGACTTTAACCATATGCCAATCGGAGACAGTTTGGTGAAGTAACTCAGTGCATTTTTAGTACGTTAGGGCTTGCCGAACATACGATAGTTCTTGCCTTCCAGTTCAGACTTGCTGTGCGACTTGTTCAATGACAGCTGCTGCTTATTAAGCCACAACTTGGTGTAATCAACCTGCGATAGATTTCTCAATGGAGGTGATCATCTGTTAATTTCCATTGTGCCCTTACTGGCCCTCTAAAGTATCAATTACTTGTTTAAAATAAAGTTTAAAATAAAAGAATCTTTCATGATGTTTTCCCTGCCCACTTCTTCAGAATAGAGTAAATATGCAGCCATGTCCCCTTGAACTCATCATCTCAGACTTTGTTTAATTGGTATTAAATCAGACCCCTACCCATTTTGCTGGGAGGTACAGTGGTTAGCACTGCTGCCTCAAGTTGCCAGGGACCCGGGTTCAATTCCTGGCTTGGGTCACTGTCTGTGCAGAGTCCGCACATTCTCCCAGTGTCTGCATGGTTTTCCTCTGGGTGCTGCAGCTTCCTCCCCAAGATCAAAAGACGTGCTGGTTAGGTGGATTGGCCGTGTTAAATTGTCCCTCAGTGTACCCAGACAGATTCCAGAGTGTGGCGACTCGGGGATTTTCACAGTAACTTCATTAAAGTGTTAATGTAAGCCTACTTGTGACACTAATAAATAAACCTTAAACTTATCTTTCTCTTTGTGGCCACAGTTACTTTTAATGCAAGTGATAGAATGATAAAGTTTCTTATATCCTTAAAATTAATAAAGATGATTACAAAGTGGGTAGTACTTAGAGATGTTATGTGGGATATATATGGAATATAATAAGTGAGAATAGTTTTGAAGTCTGCTTTTATTTGAGATAAGACAGCATGCCATGTGTGGGAACATAGATTAATCAGTCCAGATGTCTAATTGATCTGTAGGTATTAGGATATCCTGCTGAACTTTGCCACGTTGTGTTTTTGTTGTATCCATCCGTGTTTGGTATGTCAATTAAATACAGGTTTGCTTAAGTTACAGAACTTAAGCGAAGTCTGGAATTTCCCGGCTGGTCCCACAAGCAGGACCTTCGGGTCCCACCAGTGGTGAGCCCCTCCTGTGGGTTCCCTAGCAGTGGGGAGTGCAAACAACAGGAAACTCTGTTTACAGCAGCGGGAACACAAGACCCCACCGTCAACCACCGTCATGTTAGGGGGGTGCACATGCCTCGGCAAAACGAAAATTCCCATCCACCGTCTTTTAAAATATATATCAGTCAGTGCTTGAAAAGTGTTTGTGCTAAATACAAAACAGCATTCCACTAACATATAAAATTTAAAAGCATAATTACAAAAACTAATTTCAGAACTGAATTCCAAACTTACAAAATCAATGATAGTTACCTACTGAGAAAGAAAGACTTCTTTTCAACACATTGATCTGCAGTGATTTAATGCACAAGGTTGAATTTTTTTTGCACAATAGATCTTTGCATTTAGAGAATATAGCTGATAATTGCTGGGAGAGTGCGTGGTTCCATACAGCAATTATTCAACCTTGAAGTCTTTCATCATTTGCTTAAGGGCCATATGTTTTTTCTCTCTTATCAGTTGTGTGTTTGTGATGCTAAGACCAAGTCATGTAATGAGCTAATGTCCCAGAAATGAGCATAAAATCATATTGGGTTGACTGTTTGATTTGACTAATGCCATAAGTAATTAATAAACCAACTGTAATTATCAAATTGGGCAGCACAGTGGTTAGCACTGCTGCCTTACAGTGCCAGGGACCCAGGTTCAATTCCAGCCTCATTCACTGTGTGGAGTTTGCACATTCACCCTGTGTCTGCATGGGTTTCCTCCGGGTGCTCCAGTTTCTTCCTACAGTCCAAAGATGTGTAGCTTAGGTTGATTGGCTATGCTGAATTGATCCTAGTGTCAGGGGCATTAGCAGGGTAAATATGTGGGGTTGAGGGAATCGGGCCTGGGTGGGATTGTGGTTGGTGCAGACTGGATGGGCCAAATAACCTCCTTCTGCACTGTAGGTATTCTAAACTTTCCAACAATAATTGTGTGAAAATGGAAGTCAATTGCTAATATAAAACAATGCAATCCTAGTAATGTTGGTCTCGGCCAATCTAGTAACAAGTCAGAGTGTATTGTCCTCTAAGAGTGTAAGACATGTCCTGCTGTGCTTTAAGTGGCTAACTGTTATAATAATTATACTTGCACAGTGAATTGATTAGTTCGGATATTTAGCCCCGTACGCCCCATTTGGTCCAACCAGTCTATGTTGGTGTTGATGTGCCACTCGAGCCTATATCTATCGGTATTGTCCTTTATTTCCTTCCTGCTCTTGTCCAGCCTCTCCTCAAATGCATTTTTAAAAATTCAATTGTGGGACATGGCATCGCTGGCTGGCCAGCATTTATAGCCCATCCCCAGTTACCCTTGAGAAGGTGGTGGTGAACTGCCTTCTTGAATCACTGCAGACCAAGTGCCGTGAGTTGATTCTCAACAGTGAAGAACCGCAATATATTTCCAAATCAGGGTGATGAGCGGCTTGGAGGAAAACCTGCAAGTGGTGGTTTTCCCATGTATCTGCTGTCCTTGTCCTTCTGGATGGAAGTGGTTGAGTTTGTAAGGTGCTGTCTAAGGATCTTTGGTGTATGCTGCAGTGCATCTTGTCAATAGTACACACACGTTGAAGGCGGAGGGTGTGGTGCCAATGAAACAAACTGCTCTGTCTTGGATGGTGTTGAGCTTCTTGAGTGTTGTTGGAGCTGCACCTATCCAGGCAAGTGGGGAGTATTCCATCACATTCCTGACTTGTGCCTTGCAGGTGGTGGAGAGGCTTTTTGAAGTCAGGAGGTGAGTTATTTGCCGCAGTATTCCTAATCTCTGACCTGCTCTTGTAGCCACTGTTTATGTGATGAGTTCAGTTGAGTTTCTGATCAATGGTAACCCCAAGGATGTTGACAGTGGGGGATTCAGTGATGGCAGTTGAATGTCGAGGGGCAGTGATCCGAGTGTTTCTTAGTGATGACGATCATTGCCTGGCATTTGTGTAGTGTGAATGTTGTTTGCCGTTTGCCAGCCTAAGTCTGGATATTGTCCAGATCTTGTTGCAGTTGAATATGGACTGTGTTTATATCAGTGATGGGCACCCTGCATCCCAGGGGTCACATGTGGCCCACCTGGATTCTGACCGTGACCCATGAGACACCTTGACCATTGCCTTCATGCAGGGTTGCCAGATCCTGCTTGTTGCCATCTGCATGGTTTTTTCCTGTTGACATGAGTAATGTAAAATTCTCATAAAGCAAGGGCACACGTAGTGATTCCAAGCAACATTGACAGAGAGAGCTGTGCACTCTCTCTGTACAATCAAAGCATAAATTTTTTTTTGACTTTACCCTTTGAAGTTGAGGACCATTCTATTAAGATATGAATGATGAAACAGTCAGCATGCTTTGAATCTACTCAGTCTCATTCGTAGGGTGATGGTTCGTGAACATCTTCAATGTTGCAACCCACCCATTTGAACGAGAGCCATTCATGCAGCCCACTCACTAGCCATGGTCGCCCACCACTGATCTATACAACTTGCTTCAATCACTCGCTGTGGTAACATGTTCAACATTCTCACTCTTCTCTGCATAAATAAGTTTCTTTCAATTCCCTATTGAAGTCGTTTGAACTATTTTAATGTACCAGTCTCCCATCTCTAAGGAAGTGATTGTCGGCTTTTAAAGTGTCAACACATAATTACTGAGATACTGGCCGTGGGCAGCTGCAGCGCATGATGCCTAATTGCAATCTGGTGCTGTTGGCGTGGGCTGCTACACCCAAATGTCCTGTTCACACAACAGTGAACTGCTGCAACACTGATGGCCTTGTCACCTCCCCAACGCTGCTTCTTAGAGACTGCCTCTTTCCAGTTTCAATAGCAATGGTTCAAAAACAAATAGATTTTTGTTTCTCTTTCCTCCCTCCAGCACACATTTTGGCACATCAGTGTGAAATTGTGTGGTATGAAGTTGTGCCTTGCAACTCTCTTCCTGTGGCGATAAGATGGACAGGAAAATTGGGAGGGACTATTATCAGCCTCTGCTTCTTAGTGTGCTGGAGGTCAGCATTCATTTGAGTGTTACACATTAATTTGTTGACTTGTGTCCTAATTGATTGATGTCTCTCCAGCAATAGTAACAGGAGGTTCTGTTTGAATTATTGAGAACATGGTGGTGGTGTCGACCCATTATTCTGCTCCTTTCTTGTCCCTCTGACATCTCATTCTGAAAAAGCAGGAGGGAGAAGCAGAATGTTACCAAGGCATATCAAGATGGAGAAAAGAAATCAGATGAACAGATGGAGAAATGGCCTTGTAGCTGAAGGGAACTGAATGATGGGTGACATTTTCTGGGCAGATGGTCTTGGGCAAAGGTGGAGAGGAGTTATGGTGAATGGTAGGGTGGGTGAAAGCACACGTGGGACACAAAAACACTAGTACAGGCCATTAGACCAGAAAATCTGTTCCTGTGTTATCGGTTCAGTAAGGTAGCACATGTGGTTGAGAGGTATGGGTTTAAAAGCTCAGCTTGGGGTCAGAAAAGCGTGGTTCAACGCATAGCAGTGGCTGGGGAGGAATTAGATTGGGAGCAAAGATCAGTTGTTTGTGACTGTTTAACTGGAAGACATTGTGACTCATCCAAAGCTGAATGTTAAGGCAGGCAGTCTGATAACTCAGGCAGTGGAGGAGTTGAAAGAGGAGGTGGAGACAGAGAGCTGGGTGTTAAACTGCAATTCAAACCAGAATTCCAACAGGGTCAAATACTGCAAGCTTCCAGCTAACATTGCTGGAGACTGACTTCGAATAACATATATATCTACTGTGCAGAATTGGATTTAAAAGTCCATGTTTGTTTGAAACATAAATTTTGTAACATGTCTGTTGTGCATCCAATCTGTCCTCGCACCTGTAAGGTTATTTTTCTTTTTTATATGTTCCTTGCTTTTAATTCACATCTCTTTCCTCTTTCCCCTTACTGGATTCTAAGTTTTCTTTCGTTTTTCCTGCTGTTCGATATTTCTTTCAACGGTAAATGTTTATTTTACCATAGGCTCTATAGCAGACTTTTACCATTCGTTTCCTCGGTTCTTACAGCTATATATGTCACAAAATGACATATGGAGCTGGTGAGTTTGCTTGTAGCTATAATTTACCTTATTAACTGTGAACTGTATCTGTTTATAAAGTGGAAGCAGTTCGGAGTTAGTTGAATGGTCTCTTTTTTAGTGCACCAATTGTTAGTGAACAAAAGCAGTTCAATCATGGTAATCCCTTGAAGGAAAATGGTGCATTATTCGAGGATAAATCCTGCAGATTTTGTTGAATAAAGTAAAATCAGAATGATGGCACTAATTTTGGACTGAAAACAGAAAATGACATTTGGTCAGTTACTCCACATCTGTGGGGAGAGAAAGAGGCACACTTTCAGGTATTGACCTTTCATCAGAATTATGTGCTATTGTTGACCTGAAACATTAACTCCTCTCTCCACAGATGCTGCCTGACCTGGGTATTTCCAGAGTTTTCTGTTTTAAATTTTAAATTTCAAATTTCCCACATCCTCCGTATTTATTTGGAGCTGCCTGAGCCAACAGGAACCACAACGCAGATATGCCACGTTTACTCAATCTAGCCACAGTGCAAACCTTACCTCGGCTTCCTCAGAGCCAGCAGATCTGGTGACCTATTGACAGTAAAATAAATGGTCTCCTGGCTACTACTTCCTTGTGAAAGAACCATCATGCCAAAGAGAAGGATGACCGTTCATTCTGAGATTGCTAAAAATACATTTTTTGTGCGCACCGCATTTTCTTCTGCTTCCCATCGGATAGATAAAATGTCTTGAAAAACACCAGGCATATTATTAAACATAGTTAGCATTATCAAACACTTCTTGTTTCATAACAATATCTTGTGTTTAACTAGATGTATGTTTTGGAGGCTGTCCAACCTTATCAAGATTGTGCTATTTTCACTTTGAGGGTAATAAACATGCAGCTGATAAGTGTCTTGTATTTAACAGGAATTAATAGTGAAACAAAAACTTTTTTATGAAATATTTCTCCAGAGCTGTACTCTAATGCTCTTATTTTTGTGTGTGCCATTGTGAAATGATATTGTAATACTCTCTGGTTCCGTAAGTCAGAAAAATGCAACATTTATTGTCACCTCAAGACATCACAGAGTGCTTTACAACCAATGAAGTACCTTACAAGTGGTGTCATTATTGTAGTGCAGGGAAGCAAGGCAGTCCATTTGTGTGTGGTAAGTTCCAACTAACTGCAGCAAGATAATCCAATTTTTCGTGCTGATTGGAGGATGAATGCGAGACTGGGAGAACTTCCCTGCTGCACTTCTATATGGGACATCGGATCCTTTGCAATACCTGAACAAAGTAGACCAGGCGTTGATCTAACATCTCATCTGAAAGCTGGCACCTATGACAATGAAACACTCCTCTGAACGTTCGCTATTTATGGGACCTTGCTTGATGCATACAAATTTGCTGCCTTGTTCCTTCTATTGTAACAGTGACTGCACTTCAAAGTACTTAATTGGCTGTTAAATACATTGGAGCATCCTGAGCTAGTGGAATGCACTGTAGGAGTGCAAGTTTATCCTCCCTTTCTATCGATTGGTCTTTCTATCTAATTTAATGCAAATCTCATGACATCTGTATAAACTGACCCCTTCGGGTGAGACTAGGATTAGGTTGGGTTGTGATGTCTCTTAGAATCTGTCTCTTCTGACACTGGCTGATTGTACCCCCAATGCAGTGTAGGTGAGAGCAGCTCACCTACGCTACTGAACTTTAGCTCAGAGAAAACCTAATGTAAAGCTTTGAGCAGGTGGGCATTTTGACCTTCTGACCTGGCTGTCCTATCGACTCATTGCATGTGCGTTCATCCTGGGAAACTGCTACAATAATTTCCAATGTATTGTCGATATCTTATGACTATCACCATCGATAACGACCTCAATATTCTGACAGGAAGATGACGAGAGACTCATCAGAGAGATTCAAAATGAAGCTGAAAATGAACAAAAGAAAAGGATTGGAGGTAAGTCACCTTATTAAACAGTTACAATTTATCAAGATTTTAGAACACAAACTTGGTCCAATTGCTGCTAATGTTACTCCCCAACACAAGCATCCTTCCACCCGACCACATCTCACCTTGTCAGTATAACCTGTCCTTTTTCCCCTCAAGCTGATTTTTTGCATTGTATTTATTTTTGGTTAAATTTGATGTTGCACTAGCTATGACAGTAGCACTACAGCAGATTTGTAGGCATTTGAAGCATTTAAGATTCCCTGACATTATGTGGTTATCCCTTTGACCAGTCTCTCTCCATTTGTTCAGCTTCTGAGAAATACAAATAGGTTTAATTCATTGACCAAGCAAAGTATCTAAACATAAAGCGTCACCAGTTTCTTTATTACTGATAAACTCACTAAATTTTTGTTGAATAAAACACAATACTTTTACCTAAAGTTTAGACAAAATTTATCCTTTCCATCAAAGTGCCTCTTAAACTAAATCCCTTTCAGCAAAACAACCTGCATCCAGGGAATACACAGAAAATGCAGCGCTAAACAAAAGTTGTTTTCTTCACAGCTTCATGTAAAGAAGTGGTACAACTAAAATTTGCGTCTTTAGCAAGTAAACTCACTCTGCATCAAAGCACCAGCTGTATTAACAATGCTGGCAAACTGTTTACTTCAAAGAAGACCATGAGTCCATAAGATGTTCTCTTCTAGTCAGTGCGGCAGCCCTCTGCAAGTCCATTTTTAACTGTTTCAGCTTTTTAGTCCATAATGCCAATAATTTGCAAGATGGTGGGTTTTATCCTGTCTTTTGGTGGATAGTTGTTAATCAACCTGTTCTCAAGGACCACATTGTAGTCCCAAAATACTATCCCAGTCTGATGGGACTTAGTCAAATGACTGTGTTGTATAGAAATTTATTTATCATGGAAATCTAGCATCAGCAACTGTACAGTTAATTATAACCCAAATTTTTAAGTGTTTTATTTGTAAATAAATTCATTCGTGATATAAATGTCAGTCAGCAGGGTAAAGTGCTTTGCCTGTGAGATGTGGGAGATCTGTGAGGCTTCAAGCTTTCTGGATTGCTACATCTGCAGGAAGTGCACCCAACTGCAGCTCCTCACTGTGTGGATTGGTTGGAGCAGCAGTTGGATGCACTGAGGAGCATGCAGGTGGCAGAAAGCGTCATAGACAGGAGCTTTAGAGACATGGTCATACCCAAAGTGCGGACAGATAGATAGGTGACCACTAGAAAGGGCAGACAGTCAATGCAGGAATCCCCTGTGGCTATCCCCCTCTCTAACAGGTATACCGTTTTCGATACAGAAGAGTGATAGTTATAGGGGACTCCATAGACAAGGGCGCAAATGAGCATTTCTGTGGCCAGGAAAGAGACTCCAGGATGCTATGTTGCCATACAGGATGTCTCTGAACAGGCATGAGACATCCTGAAAGGGGAGGGCAAACAGCCAGAGGTCGTGGTATACATTTGTACTAACAACATAGACAGGAAGAGTGACAAGGTCCTGCAAGGGGAGTTCACGGAGTTCGGTAGTAAGTTTAAAAAAGAGAACCTCGAGGGTTGTAACCTCAGGATTACTTCCTGTGCCATATGCCACTGAGGCTATGAATAGCAAGCTAGTGCAGCTGACAGGTGGCTAAAGAGCTGGTGTAGCGGGGACGAGTTCAGATATATTGATCATTGGGATCTCTTCCAGTACAGGTGGGACCTGTAGAAGAAGGACGGGTTACACCTAAAGTGGAGGGGCACCAATGTCCTGACAGGTAGATTTGTTAGAGTCACTCGGAAGGGTTAAACTAGAGCAGTAGAAGAAATAACTGAGGGAGAACTACAAACTAAGGCCAGTAAGATTAAGAGGAAGAGCATGGCAGGGAGTAGTTGTTGAACACAGCAAGACTGGTGGTCTGAAGTGTATTTGTTTCAATTTGAGGAGCTTAACAGGTAAAACAGATGAATTTAAAGCTTGGATTAGTACTTGGGAACTATATTGTTGTTGCTTTTACAGTGACTTGGTTGAAAGATGGACAGGATTGGCAGCTAAACATTCCAGGATTTAGATGCTTCAGGCAGGGTAGAGGGGATGTACAAGGGGTGGGAGAATTGCATCGATGGTTAAGGAGAATGTCACAGCTGTACTGAGGGAGGATACCTCGGAGCGTTCAGGCAGCAAAGCAATATGGGTAGAGCTCAGGAATTGGAAGGGCGCAGTCACAATGTGGAGGTTTATTACAGGCCTCCCAACAGCCAGTGGGGGATAGAGGAGTAGATATGCAGACAGATTTTGGAAGGATGCAAAAACAACAGGGTTGTTGTGGTGGGTGATTTTAACTTTCCCTATATTAAATGGGACTCACTTATTGCTAGGGGCTTGGATGGGGCAGAATTTGTAAGGAGAGTCCAGGAGGGTTTCTTGAAACAGTATGTAAATAGCCCAACTCAGGGAGGAGCTATATTAGACCTGGTACTGGGGAATGAGCCTGGCCAGGTGATTGAAGTTTCAGTAGCAAAGCATTTGGGGAACAGTGATCATAATTCCTTAAGTTTTAAGGCACTTGTGAATAAGGACAAGAGTGGTCCTTGGGCAAAAGTGCTAAATTGAGGGAAGACAACATTAGGCAGGATCAGGAGAGTGTATATTGATTGGGGAAGGCTGTTTGAGGGTAAATCAACATCTGACAGTTGATTGGAATTCTGGACCGTCATGTACCTGTGACAATGAAGGATAATTGTGGCAAGTATCGGGAACCCTGGATAACGAGAGATATGATGAGCCTTATCAAAAAGAAAAGGAAAGCAATTGTAAGGTCTAAAAGGCTTCGGACAGATGAAGCCCTTAAAAAATGTAAAGAATTTAGGAAGAAACTTAGAGTTAGGAGGGCTAAGAGGGGTCACAAAAAGTCCTTAGCAAACAGGATTAAGGAACATCCTCAGGCATTTTATACGTATGTAAAGATCAAGAGGGTAGTCAGGAAAAGGGTTGGTTTGCTCAAGAATAGTGGGGGTAATCTATGCATGGAACCAGAGGAAATGGGTGTGATACTAAATGAATAATTTGCCTCAGTATTCACCAAAGAGAGGGACTTGATGGATGAGGAGCCTAGGGTAGGGTGTGTAGATATGCTGGGTCATGTTGATATCAAAAAGGTGGTGCTATTGGGTGTCTTAAAAAGCGTTAAAGTAGATAAGTACCGAGGGCTTGATGGGATCTACCCCAGAATACTGAGGGAGGGAGAGACAGAAATTTTCATATCCTTATTGGCTATAGGTGAAGTTGGAGGATAGCCAATGTTGTTCCATTGTTTAAGAAGGACAGCAGGGATAATCCAGGAAATTATAGGCCAGTGAGCCTTGTGTCAGTGGTAGGGAAATGATTGGAAAAGATCCTTAGAGACAGGATTTGCTCACATTTGGAAACAAATGGACTTATTAGTGACAGCATGTTTTGTGAAGGGGAGATCGTGCCTCACTAACTTAACCAAATGAATAGGATTGTAAGAGGATACAGTGAAATACAGTCCAGTTGGAGACTTGCGCGGAGAAATGGCAGATGCAGTTTAATCTGGACAAGTGTGAGAAAATGCATTTTGGAAGGCCTAATGCATGTCAGAATTATGCAGTAAATGGTAGAATCCTTAAGAATATTGACGGGTAGAGAGATCTGGGCTTACATGTCCACCGATCACTGAAAGTGGTAACACAGGTAGGTAAGGTAGTTAAGAAAGCATACAGCATGCTTACCTTCATCAGTCAGGGCATTGAGAATAGAAATTGGCAGGTCATGCTGCAGCTGTACAGAACCCTAATTAGCCCTCATTTAGAATATTGTGTACAATTCTGGTCACCACACTACCGGAAGGACGTGGATGCTTTGGAGAGGGTACAGAAGAGGTTAATTACGATGTTGCCTGGGTCTGGAGGGTATTAACTATGAAGAGAGGTTTGATAAACTCGGCTTATTCTCACTGGAACAAGGGTAGTGGAGGAGTGATCTGATAGAGGTTTACAAGTTTGAGTGGCATGGACAGAGTGGATAGTCAGATGCTCCTTCCTAGGCTAGAAAAGTCAAGTACTAGGGACATAGGTTTAAAGCGTTTGGGGAAAAGTTTAGAGGAGATGTGTGAGGCACATTTTTTACACAGAAGATGGTGAATGTCTGAAACGCGCAGCCTGGGGAGGTGGTGGGAGCAGGTACAATAACGGCATTTAAGGGGCAACTAGACGAATGCATGATTGGGTGGGAATGGAAGGATACTGACACCAATAGTGTATACGGTTTTAGTTTAGGGCAGGCATCATGATCGGTGCAGGCATGGGAGGCCAAAGGGCCTGTTCCTGTGCTGTATTGTTCTTTGATCATTTTTGATTTTGTACTTGTGAAAGAATGGACATTGCAATGCCATTATATGATACCTTCCTGATACTAGTTACTGAAGATCATTGCAGGCGAGATGATTCCCCAAAGGCAATGAGGGAATACCAGAACAGTTACTCCCAAGTGCACTAGCTATGACAGAAAGTTTCTGTTGCAGAGTTATGGGAGTTGATCATTTGTTCGCCTCTTTGTGCAGGCAGTATTGCGCATATTTGCCACAATACTCCAATTTGATTAAACATTAAAATTATGGCAAGATGGAGTTTTGTCTATGTTGAATTTTTTTTAACTTGTATGTCTGTGCTATGTTAGGGTTAACTCCTGGAGTAGCTTGCCTGCAGCTGCTCCCAACTCCAAATGGACAACTTGTTTTGGTGCCCTGTCAGCATTCCGAAGGGACCATTCCCTGCATCTAAAGATTCACTCTTTTTTCTTCCCCAACTCCCCATTCCCTTTCCTCAGCATCTTCCATTGCAATCCTCCCTCCTCAGTGTCAATTTACTACTTTCAATTTGTATTGGCTGACAGTGTGGTCTCCTCTGCAATGGTGAGACTAAAAGCAAGCTGGGTGAGTGCTTTGTGTAACACAGTCACTCAGTCCGCAAGCAAGACCCCAACCGTCTGGTTGCCACTTAAATTCAGCATTTTGTTCTCAAGTTTACATGTCTGTCCTCGGCCTGCTAGTATGTTCCAGTGAAGCCCAAAGCAATTTGAAGGAACAGCACCTACTTTCCGATCAGGTACTTTACAGCCTTCTGGATTCAATATTGAGTTCAACACCTTGAGACCATGATCTCTCATCTTCCATTTTGAACTTTAGTTTCTTTCCCCTGTTGCACCCCCCACCCCAGCGCCCCGCCCCACCCCCAACCAAATGTCAGTCTGTACCTTGTTTTCAGATTTTATATTTTTGCTTTCAAAGATTACCTTTATTCTGCTATTAACAGCTACTGTCACAGTTTGTTTTCTGTACTCTTACAATTTCCAATCCCTTTGCTTCTTATTTCATGACAGTTTTGTCATTTAATCCCCCACCGTCTCACCTATCCCTGACCTTGCATCTGATCCTCCCCCTTTTTCAACAGCATAAATCCCATCACATTTTTAACTCTCTCCAGTTCTGAAGAAGAAGGGCCATGAAACATTAACTCTGTTTGTCTCTGCACAGATGCCTCTGGACATCTGAACATCTGGACATCGGGGGGGTGTAGCTCTGCTGATTAAGGATAGCATCAGGGTGGTAGCAAGGGATGATATTGGAGCCAAAGAGCAGAAAGTGGAATCGTTGTGGGTGGAGATTAGGAACAGCAAAGGGAGGAAGACGCTGGTGGGTGTCGTCTATAGGCCCCCGAATAATGATCTGGAGGTGGGGCGGGCTGTTAACGCGCAAATAAGTGCGGCGTGCAGGAATGGGACGGCTGTAATTATGGGGGATTTCAATCTGCATATTGATTGGTCGACCCATGTTGGACGCGGTGGGCTCGAGGAGGAGTTCTTGGAATGCTGCCGGGATAGTTTCCTTGAACAGTGTGTGTTGGAGCCGACGAGGGAGCGAGCTGTCTTGGATCTGGTGTTATGTAATGAGGCGGGTAGAATCAGGGACCTTGCAGTGAAGGATCCTCTTGGGGAGAGTGATCATTGTATGGTGGAGTTTCTGGTGCAGATGGAGGACGACAAAGTGGGTTCCCGGACACGCGTCCTTTGTTTGAACAGAGGGGAGTACGGTAGGATGAGAGAGGAATTGGCGAACGTGGACTGGGGGAGCGCGTTGGAAGGTAGGTCTGCTGAGGAGCAGTGGAGGATTTTTAAGGAGATCTTTCTTGGTGCTCAGCAGAAATTTATTCCGATGGTCAAAAAGGACCGTAGGAGGAGAGGTAATAAGCCGTGGATAACGAAGGAGGTGAAGGAAAGTGTTAAATTAAAAGCGGAGGCGTTTAGAGTAGCTAAGAGTAGTGGGCGAGAAAAGGATTGGGAGAGGTTTAAATGTCAACAAAGATTGACAAAGAAATTGATAAAGAAGGGTAGGATAAACTATGAAGCTGGGCTAGCGCTTAATATAAAAAAGGATAGCAAGAGTTTTTATAAGTATATAAAAAGGAAGAGGCTGGCTAGGGTGAACGTTGGACCCTTAGAGGATGAGAAAGGGGACTTAGTGGTAGCGGATGGGGAAATGGCTGAGGTCTTGAATAACTTTTTTGTTTCGGTATTCACGGAGGAGGACGTGAATAATTTGCCGGGTGTTAGAGATGGAAAGGTGGTAGGACTGGAGGGTCTCGATGACATTACTGTTACTAGAGAGGCGGTGCTCGACAGACTGGAGGGGCTGATTGTGGACAAGTCCCCAGGACCGGATGGAATGCATCCGAGGGTTCTGAAAGAAATGGCAGAGGTGATAGTGGATGCCTTGGTGGTTATTTTCCAGACGTCGCTGGATTCCGGGGAAGTGCCGGAAGATTGGAAAGCGGCTAATGTTACGCCGTTGTTTAAGAAGGGTGCCAGGCAAAAGGCGGGGAATTATAGGCCGGTTAGTTTAACGTCTGTTGTAGGTAAAATGTTAGAATCTGTCATCAAGGAGGAAATAGCGAGGCATCTTGAGGGGAATTGCTTGATAGAGCAGACGCAGCACGGTTTCGTTAAGGGGAAGTCGTGTCTGACAAATTTACTGGAGTTCTATGAGGATGTGTCTAGGGCGGTGGATAGAGGAGAGCTGGTGGATGTGGTCTTTCTTGATTTTCAGAAGGCGTTTGACAAGGTACCTCACAAGAGGTTATTGCAGAAGGTCAGGGGACATGGAGTTGGGGGTACAGTGTTAGCGTGGATAGAGGACTGGTTGTCAAATAGGAGGCAGAGAGTGGGGGTCAATGGGTGCTATTCGGATTGGCGGATGGTGACTAGTGGAGTGCCTCAGGGGTCGGTGCTGGGGCCTCAGCTATTTACCATTTATATAGATGATCTGGAGGAGGGAACCGAGTGTATGGTGTCGAAATTTGCTGATGACACCAAAATTGGTGGACAGGCAAATTGTGCGGAGGGTGGGGAGAGTCTACAGAAGGATCTAGATAGGCTGGGCGAATGGGCCAGGAAATGGCAAATGGAATTTAATGTTGGCAAGTGCGAGGTGGTACACTTTGGTAGGAATAATGGTAGGAAGGATTATTACTTACGTGGAGAAAAACTGCAGCAGGCGACGGTGCAGAGGGACCTCGGGGTCCTTGTGCATGAGTCGCAAAAACCCAGCTTGCAGGTGCAGCAGGTGGTCTGGAAGGCGAATGGGATGCTGGCCTTCATCGCGAGGGGGATTGAATATAAAAGTAGGGAGGTCTTGCTGCAGCTGTATAGGGCATTGGTGAGGCCGCAGCTGGAGTACTGTGTGCAGTTTTGGGCGCCGTACTTACGCAAGGATATTTTGGCCTTGGAGGGAGTGCAGAGGAGGTTTACTAGGCTGATGCCGGAGTTGAGGGGGTTGAGCTATGAGGAGATTGTCAGGTGATACAACAGGATATAGATAGGTTGGTGCAGTGGGCAGATAGGTGGCAGATGGCATTTAATCCTGACAAATGCGAGGTGATGCATTTTGGAAGGAATAATGCAGAGAGGAGTTATGTGATAAAAGGTAGGCCGATTAGGAGTATAGATGTACAGAGAGACCTGGGAGTGCAGGTCCACAAATCCATGAAGGTTGTGTCACAAGTGGAGAACGTTGTTAGGAAGGCTTATGGGATGTTAGCCTTTATAGGAAGGGGCTTAGAGTATAAAAGCTGCCGTCTAATGCTTCAGTTATACAGAACGTTGGTTAGACCGCATTTGGAGTACTGCGTCCAGTTCTGGTCACCTTATTACCGGAAGGACGTGGAGTCTCTGGAAAGGGTGCAGAGGAGGTTTACCAGGATGTTGCCTGGCATGGGGGGACTGGGTTACGAGGAGAGACTGAAGAGACTGGGGCTATTCTCCTTGGAAAGAAGGAGATTGAGAGGGGACATGATAGAGGTATATAAGATACTGAAGGGAATAGATAGAGTTAATAGTGAGAGACTGCTCCCTAGACTGGGTACGAACACAAGAGGTCATCAATTAAGGGTGAGGGGGGGGAGGTATAATTTGGAGGTAAGAGGAAGGTTCTTTACACAGAGAGTTGTGGGGGTCTGGAATGCGCTACCGAGTAGGGTGGCGGAGGCAGGCACGTTGGACTCGTTTAAGATGCAGTTAGATAGGCATATGAGTGAAACGGGAATGGAGGGATATGGTAGGGGCTATTAAATAGGGTAAACCTCGGGAGACACCGGAAGGGCAGGCTGTATAACTAATATGTTTTGTCTTTATTCCACAGGTGGAGGTCCACCTCGTGTCAAGCGAGGGGCATGCACACGGCAGGTTGTGCGTGGGCTGCTCTTGGAAGTCCAGGAGTGGCCTAGTACTTCATGTCGGTGTGTGTGCTTGATCCTGGACCGATAGACGGGCTCCACAACAGCTCAGTGACTAGCACTGCTAGCTGTGCAGATACATGGATTTGGGCCTGTGTCTGTGGGAGTTTGCGCATTCTCCCTGTGGTTGCGTGGGTTTCCTCCGGGCGCTCCGGTTTCCTCCCACACCCCAAAGATGTGCTCTTAGGCTAATTGGTTTCCACCAAATTGACACTATTTCTTCCCTGAATCTGACTGAGTAGGGTCCCATTCGTAGACATGCAGGGTAGAATAGGTGTAGGGCGATGCGGCGGCGCGGGCTCGTTGGGCCGAAGGGCCTGTTTCCCGTGCTGGGTTGTTCTTTGTTCTTTGTTCTTTGTTGAGAGGCTGAATAAACTAGGCTTGTACTCGTTAGAGTTTAGAAGAATGAGGGGAGATCTCATTGAGACGTATAAGATGATGAATGGGATGGATAGGATAGAGGTGGAGAGACTCTTCCTGCTCAGAAAGGACAGTAGGACTAGGGGGCACAGCCTCAGGATAAAGGGGGGGCGGTTTAGAACAGAGTTGAGGAAGAACTTCTTCACTCAAAGGGTGGTGAATCTCTGGAATTCTCTGCCCATTGAAGTGGTGGAGGCTACCTTGCTAAATATTTTTAAGAAGCGGGTTGATGGGTTTTTGATAAGAGAGAGGATTAAGGGTTATGGGGAGAGGGCGGGAATGTGGAACTGAACCACGACAGATCAGCCTTGATCTTATTGAATGGCGGGGCAGGCTCGGCGGGGCAGGCTCGAAGGGCCAGATGGCCTACTCCTGCTCCTATTTCTTATGTTGTTATGTTCTTATGACCTGTTTAAATTTTTCCAGCGTTTTGTTTTTATTCATGTTTCAAACCCTGTGTCTGAACCAATTTAATTCATCATCTGTAAAGAAAAAGAGACAGAGGTTGCATGCTCAAACCCCACTTCAGAGATTTGAATGCACAATCTAAATTGACACTTCAGTGAATTACTGAGTAGTGCTACACTGTCAGAGGTACCCTCTTTCAGATAAGGCACTGAACCAAGGCTCTATCTCCACTCTCACATAGTAAAGATTCCTTGGCACAAATTTGAAGAAGAGCAGGGGGACTTCTGATATCCTGCCCAATATTTACCCCTCAACCAAAACCATGTGATCTGACTACAAAATTGCTGCTGGGGGAGGCTAATTGGCTGCCACATTTTCTATAATGCAACAGTCCTTCAGTATGTACGACAATTCAGAAATAATTAGACTGATAGAATCCTGCAGAACAGAAGGAGACCACTTGGCCTATCATATCTATGCTGGCTCTCTGAAAGCACAATGCAATTAGTCCCAACTCCCTTTTCTTTCATCATAATTGTATAAATGTTTTGCTTTAAGTATTTATCCAGTTGTCTTTTGAACGTTACAATTGAATTTACTCCCACCACCCTTTCAGATATTACATTCCGATCATCACAGCTTGCTGTGTTTTTAAAATTCCTCCTGCCACTTCGGGTTCTTTTGTCAATCACCTTAAATCCATTTTCTCAGGATAATGATTCCTTCTGCAAATGGAAACATTAACTCGATTAATTCATTCCTGATTTTGCAGACCTCTGTCAAATCTCCTAAACCTTCTCTGCCCAAAGGACAGTGCGGTCTCTGCACATAACTGGAGCCCCTCCTCACCGATGCTCATCTAGTGAATCTCTTCTGCACCCATGCCAAGGGCTTGACATTGTCCCTAAAGTGTGGCACCAAGAATTGAACACAAATCTTGAGCTGAGGCTTAACCAATGTTTTATAATACTAATGGAAATGACGGAGGCTTTGAGCACGTATTTCATATCTATCATAATGATCAAAGACAAAACAATTGTTCCAAGAATAGTAGGAAATCAACAGGGAGAGAGGAACTTAACACATTCATATCATTAGAAAAAAGGTAATAGTAAAACTAATGGGACTAAAGGTGAACTCATCCCCTGGGCCTAATGGCCTGCACCCCAGAGTATCAAGGTGATAGTGGGTAGAATTTTCCAAATTTCCTCGATTCTGCAAAGGCCCCAAAGGATTTGAAAACTGCAAATTTAATGCTCTCGTTCAAGGAAGGAGCGAGACTGAAAACAAGAAACCATAGGCTAGTTTCTTCTATTTATTCGTTGGATGTGGGTGTCACATGGCTTGGTCAACATGTATTGCCCATCCCGAATTAGACTTGAGAAGTTGGTGAACAACCTCCTTGAACCACCACAGTTAGCCTGATATTTGTCATTGTGAAAGTGCTGGGATTCATTATTAAGGAGGTAGTCGCAGGACATGAAAAAAATCATAGTACAGAGAGTCAACATGATTTCATGACAGGAAAATTCATGCTTGACAAATGTATTGGGGTTCTTTGAGAATGTAACAAACAGGGTGGATAGAGAGGACCAGTAGATATCGTGTATTAGATTTCCAAAAAACATTTGATAAAGTGCCAGAGAAAATGTTCCTGCACAAGATCATTGTCAGAATGCTCACTAACGGCAAATAGAGTCAGATTAAATGGTTGGAAAAATGTAACTAGTGGGGTAGTACAGGAGATCAGTGCTAGGATTCCAAATATTTACTTCTGTTAAGGATGTGGATGAAGGGGTCAACTGTGTTGTAGCAAATATAGGCAGGGATGCAAGTTGTAAAGGGGACACATTCAGTTAAGTCGGTGACAAAGGATTGAGAAAAATTGAAGTTGCCCACTTTGGTAAGAGTATTAAAGCAGTGTATAATTTAAGTGGAGAGAGACTACAGAATTGTGTGGTAAGAGGGATCTGGATGTTAGTGTGCAGCGAGTAATTCGGAATGTTGGCCTTTATTGCAAAGTGAATGAAGCCTCACATTAAAGACACACAAGGAATTTTTTCAGAGGGCTGTTTAATCTCTCCTCGAGAACTCTGGCAGCTGGGTCATTTAATATATTCGAGGATGAGTTAATGTGTAAGGGAGTCGAGGATAATGGAGGGCAGGCAGGAAAGTGGAGTTAAAACCACAATCAGATTAGCAATTATCTTATTGAATGGCCTCCTTCTGTTCCTATTTCTTGTGTTCTTAGAATTCCTCTCCTTGTTCTTCCACCAAAATGGATTACTTAACATGTGTGTGCACTAATCAGCACCTGCCATGTGCTTGGCCATTTCATTCATCTATCTTCTGTCCTCCTGATATGTTGCTATTCTCCTCATTAGTGCTGCACTTCCAAGTTTTATCGTTTTGTCTTGACATTATGTGCTGTATTCCCAAGTTCCAGCTTTCTGTTCATATCGAAAAGAACAATGGTTCTTATGCTGACCCCTGGAAAGCACCACTTTCCAGTCTGAAAAGCAATAATTTTGTATCCATCCTGCCACTGCCCCTTTTAATCCATAGGCTTTAACATTGCTAACCAGTCTAAAAATGGTAACGTTTTATTTTAGCATCACAAATAGGCTTACATTAACACTGCAGTGAGGTTATTGAAACTTTATTGAATATTACTTGTACATCAACCACTCTGCTTTCATCAACCCCCTCCATCACTTCACCAAAGAGCTTGATTGAGTTTATCAGTCATGACTTTGTCTTTAAAAATCCATGCTAATTTTCATTTATTAGCCCTACTTTCCAAAGGATAATTAATTTTCTTCCTTAAAATTATCTGAAAGTTACCCTGACCTACTCAATAGGCTGACTGACTTGTAGTTGACAAGGTTATTCCTTTCCCCATTTGTAGACCACCTTTGTGATTTCTGTATCTGAATATGAATCTTACACTTCATAAAGTTCCTCTTACTGTCTTATTTTAACCTCTACCTTTAGTAATCCAGGGAACTGTCGCTTTGAGTGCCCCTTTCCTCTGTATGGCAATATATCTACTTTGTACTCAAAACTTTGAAGGCCTCACTGTTCAGTTAGTGCTGTGCCTTCAATTTATGATTTCAATCCACCTGGCCAGATGTCTTTTTCACTCATTGAAGGTCGTCATCCTCTCGTTCAGTTTTCTGGCACTTAATTATAACTTGTTCTTTACATAACTATTCTAAACCTGGTGATATGATCACTGAAATATTGTCCACTTCTGTTCTCAGAACAAAACCCAACACTGCTTTGTTCCTCACAGGGCTAGAAATGCATTGCCCGGTTACACTGTTAATACCCTAACCTATGTTAAGAGAACTCTCCATTCTCACCTCTCTGAACAAAACATCTTTGTCATTTGCCTGCAAATGGGTTCCAGTTGCTTACTGTTATTGGATAGTCTATAGTGTATAACCAGTAGCAGAATACTGTTTCTAATATATAATTCTAATCAAATTGCCTTTGGTTCCCCAACTGCATCATTCCTTTTCAATTTTATAACTGGCTGTTTGATTAATATTGCACCCAACTTTCTTTATCCACTTCCATACCTTTCTTGGATATCTTGTAGCTCTGAAAGTTAAATTCCCAATACTGCTGTTATTTGTGTCAGATATCCGTTGTTGCCACTAAATCAATTCCCTGTGGCCACTTCTGCCTTCAACTCAACTTTATTTACCATGGTTCGTGTATTTACATATAAGCAATCCAAGCCCATCTTAACCTGCCTTGCATTTTCGCACATCAGATCCCTCCCATTCAGAATTGTTCTTTTCTCCAGTATTATTTGCCTCTTGCACACCTCGGTGTACTTTTTTTCTCTTCTGTCGTGTTTCGCCCTGGTGTCCATCCCTTTGCTGAATTGCTTAAGCCTTCCTCCCCCAGAGTGCTGATCAACCTCCCAGTAAGGACATCAGCCCCAGCTCTGTGGAGGCCTGTTCATCTTGAACAGATTCCATTCTTAAAGTCACAAAGCCGATGAACAGTGGACCGGACACATCCAAATCCATCTCCTTGCTTGCTCCAAAAATCAAAATCAAATTGAATCCAATCCCACAAGAGAAACATACAAGATGCAACCTGACAAAGAAAGGGATTGCACCCCATCTTGGGCTTGATCTGACGCTTGATCTTAGCCAAAATTTTTCCTAACCCTCAGTTGTTTCCAGTGTTGAAGGAATCTGAAGGCTGTCTTTCTGCAGCATTTCTCCAGCTTATGAACTTATTCTACTAATCATACATTCACCTGCGTGGCACTGCGAATAACTCAAAGATTATGATGTTTGAGGCTCTGTTTTTAAACTTCCTTCCTAGCTCCTGAAACTAGCTGCAGTGCCTCTTGCCAGCTTATGACATTTCTGCAGGCTCTCAGTCACCATAAAGCATGTTGGGATGTCCTGGGGCATGAAAGGTGTATAGAAATACAAGCTCGCTCTTTGTTGAATATGATGACTGGATCACTGTACTACTTATCTAGATGATGGACATAACCAGATGCACTTTATATTGCAGGACATACTGAATTGGAGATAATGTCTAGCATGTAACTCTGAGTTTGTTGTTTGTGAATGCCCATTTTCTAATGCAGTAACAACTTTTCCGTTTTGATTTACTTACTTTAGAGCAAGCTCCTAAAAGAATTGGGCCTCCGCCAGAGGATCCTCCTCCCAAGAATGCAAGAATTGAAGATAGAGGTCAAGCAGTACACCCTGGAGTGAATTTCAATCGCAATGATCTTCCTCGACCAGCACCCATGATTCCTGAATTTCCCCCAATCCCACCTGTACCCCCTCATCTGCAGGTCCCCTTTCCCCCTCCTCCGTACTTTCACTTCAACTTTGATGCTTTACAGCACATTAATTTTGAACACGAGTATCCCATGCACTTTGGTCCACAGCCCTACCACCGCCGTCATCGCCATCAACATCATTATCATCACCGCCACCATCACCACCATCCTCACCATCCTCCTGAGCCTCCGCACCATCATCATCCACCGCACCATCACCATGACGGTCCCCGTGAACGCCCAAATGTGCCGCCAGTTTACCAGCCACCACAGGACCGTATGTTGTTCAACTTTGTACCGAGGCCAGAGCAGCATAACCTTCGATGACCAGCATTGCCCTTGTAGACTTTATTTTGAGCCAAAGAGACCTTTGGTGTTTGTTGTTCTGTGAATGTTTAAATGAAAGGCCACAGATAGATTTACTGTAAATACCGATCAAATAAACCATACTTTTTTCCACATGCAAAAGGCAAAGATTTTGTTGTTTTCTTCAGGAGAAAGAAGTTTCACTTGGATAAGTATTAACGAAGAATGAAATGTTTTCTTTCCGAACAGATGCTCCTCAATTTGATTCCAAGGCCTGCGGTTTACTTCCAATTGTCCAGTTTATTGGTCACGTGCTACTCACTGAAGCTATTCATAATGAGAGCTTAGCACCTGGCACTTGGCAAAGCCCAATTCCTCAACTGAGACTGGTGACATGGCTATTTGTAACTGCTGTCTATAACAGCTCAAGCAGGGCTGTTAGTGAAAGCTGAAAGGGGCACAGATCACGTAAGCACCTGGTGTCACACATACCACATGCCCAAAATCAGCCATTCAAAGAGAACGAGGGCATAGTGGCAATGTTGCTGCACTAACACTCCAAAAGCATGGACTTACTCACTAAAGGAATGAGTTTAAATCCCACCATGGAGTATGTGTTCTATTAATTAAAACCTCGAGAATGGAAAGCTGATCGCAATAATGGTGACCATGAAACTGTCAGATTGTCAAAAAAAAAAATCCATTTGGGTTACTTGTACCATTTGGAAGAAATCTGCTGTCCTTATCCAGTCTAACCTGTGTGTGACTCCAGAGCCACAACATTGTGGTTGATCCTTTACAGCCCTCTGAAATGACCCACTGATCCAGCAAGTCTTCTCGAAGACTGGCCTTGGCAGTGAAGCTCATATCCCATGAATGAATTTTAAAAAAAGCTCCCTGCAGTCATGCGCCTAAAGCACTGCTTCCATATATTCTATCAATGGATGTATGCACAAAATTGAATGGCATCACTTCCCTTGATGGCTCAACTTCTAACATCCATGCAAACCAGGAAGATAAAAACATCGCTATTTATTAAAAATTATCCATATTGCATACAATATTATCTTGTAAAAATATTACAATTTGAAATCTGTGAATCAGCAAGATTCCTGCTGATTGACTTCATGGCTTGCGGGTGTCACTGACAACGTCAGCATTTGTTGCCATCCCTAATTGGCTTTGGTAACCAACTTGTAATCTTCAGTATTCTGGAATAGGAATTTGGTGGCTTCACTCTGGCATTCTCAGCAAAATACATTGAATAGGCTTCCTAAAAAACTTGAAGTGATATTCCAGTGAGTAAACAAAGGCCCCCATGTCTCTGCTGAATTACTTAATCCTGACAGTGGTAACAGTAAGAGTACGATCTGCATCAATGCCTCTAGGTTAATGTAGAGAATATTATTGAAAATTTGCACTCTGGATCCTATGGCCTCTGCTTGTGGCCTACCTATTTGACCCAGCTTTTGGTCAACTTCCTTCTTATGTGCCCTGCTGTCTTTGATAATTTTCTGTGAAGCATCTTTGTTAATTATGTAAATGCTGCCAAAGAAAATGCTTAGTGTGTGTATGTATGGAAGTTGGGTAAGATTGAGATTAGCTGTGATTTGTCCCATGCCATTATAGCTGCAATGTCTGCTGGCACTCCTTGTTGAGGTCAAGTACCAGGAGATTTGTGCCAGCTATAAAGCCAAATGGTGCCCTGAACTCAGTGCCTCATGCTGAATGGCACTGATTCAAATGGAATATTTAAAATGTGCCAACAGTAAAAACTGGCGTACTATTTTCTTGGCACTTTCCTGGAGTGCTACCGTTAGCCTGACTACATGTCCAATTTCCATGGTGATGGGCTTTGGAAACGTTAGTAACAGGAAAAAGGCCATTACTAAGGCAATTTTTGGGATGGAATTTTGATCGGCAAAATATGAGAATGATGTGGAGCTGCCGGCGTTGCACTGGGGTGGGCACAGTAAGAAGTCTGACAACACCAAGTTAAAGCCCAACAGATTTATTTGGAATCGCTAGCTTTCAGAGTGCTGCTCCTTCTTCAGGTGAGTGACACACTTTAACCTGGTGTTGTGAGACTTCTTAAATATGAGAAAGTAGCAATCTTGATATAATTGGAGACCAAGAGAAACATTTGGATTTTGAAAAGACCAGGCTTTGGTCTGACATACAAGAAACCCCTATGACAGTGCTTGTTTCAGTTTTATTCGATGCCAGTTTTCTTTTGTCAGCCTTGACAAAATTGGCTTGTTGACTGTAAGCCACATCCAGCTGAGCTGAATCTAATTTGTAACCTTCATTCACGTATCCTTTCCTCTTTCTGATAGTTCAATGGATTACACAGGGAGTGCTGCACTGTTAGAGATGGCATCTTTTAGATGAAACATTGAATCTGTTTGCCATTTGGAACTGAAAGATCCCATGGTATTGTTTCAAAGAAAAATGGAAGTTGCCCCAGTTTCCTCAAAAAAAATCATGAAGGGAATTCTCGTCTCCCGTGACATTAACTACAATTCAGGGCTCCCATCCATTGATCTGAGTCACACTTGCAGCTAAATTTTTTCCAGTCTTTCCTCAGTGTTTCCTTTATTTTTCTCTGCTTCCATTAGGACCAGGTTTCATGCAGCAGTGATATGATTGAATGGTTCAGAAGCCAAGATAAAGTGCAAGAGTAAGTGGTTTCTTCCTTTCATTGTATTAGATTATGCCTCATATCTCCGTTTTTATGTCCAATCAATGGTTCAACCACAGACTGAAAATTAGTCTGCTTCTGCAAACAGTCTTTCTTATGGGTGGCACAGTGGTTAGCACTGATGCCTCATGGTGCCAGGGAACCTGGTTCGATTCCAGCCTTAGGTCACTCTTGTGTGGAGTTTGCATGTTCTCCCCATGTCTGCGTGGGTTTCCTCTGGGCGCTCCGGTTTCCTCCCACAGTCTGAAAGATGTGCTGGTTAGGTGCGTTAGCCATGTTAAATTCTCCCTCAATGTACCCCAATAGGCACCGAGGTGTGGCAACTAGGGGATTTTCACTAACTTCATCGCAGTGTTCATGTACACCTACTTGTGACACGAATAAATAAACCTTTTTTTAAAAAAACTTAAACTTAAAAGTTCTTTTACATTGTTGCTTCTGGAGACCAGGTTACATGAGTATCAGTGTTGATTCTAGCAGTAGTATTCTTTAACACTGGTTTCCTTAGTCCAGTTCTATCATAGAACCAGCAGATTGTGGATCTCTGAATCTGCCATTGGACTATAAGGTTGTCTATTGAATAACAACAATAATTCGCATTTGTGCTGTTAACACAGTAAAATCATCTCAAGATGCTTCACAAATGAATAAGTTGCGTCAGATGGAAAAATATTAGGAATGAGGCAAAAAGCTCTTTAGTTCCAGGGTTTAAGTTGTCAGCAGCTGAAGGCACAACTGCCAGTGGTGGAAGCATGTATCTCAGCTGCACAAGAGGCCAGAATACAGGAGCACGGAGATTTCAGAGGGTAGTAAGAGATGGGACAAGGCCGTGCCGTGGAGCGATTTGAGAAATTTAAAACTGGCATTGCCAGCCCAGCAGCCAAGGCAGGTCAGCAGGCATGGTGAGATAGGCAATTGGCATTTGGTGCAGGTTAAATTTTTTTTTTAAATTTCTTTCATGGGATGTGTGTCACTGGCTGGGCCTGTATTTTACTGCTCATCCCTAATTGCCCTTGAGATAGCATTTAAGAGTCAAACACATTGCTGTGGAGTCATATGTCGTAAACACAGTAAAAAGTCTGACAACACCAGGTTTAAGCCCAACCGATTTATTTGATAGTACACTCACTAGCTTTCGAGGTTACCCCCTTCGTCAGGTGAATACCTGACACATGTCATATGTCATAATAGTCATATGTCGGCCAGACCAAAGAAGGATGGCAGATTTTCTTCTCTAAAGGACATTAGTGAACCAGATGTGTTTTTACAATAGTCGACAGTGATTTTATAGTCAACCAGATTTTTATTAAACTTAACATTGCACCACCTGCCGTGGTGGGATTTGAACCCAGGTCCCCTGAGCATTATCCTGGATCATTGAGTTATTAGATGAGTAATAATACCATTGCGCCACTGCACTATAGGTTTCCATGAGCTCTCATCCCATTGCAGTAAGTACAGAAAACTGTCCTATATGTACTGAGTCTTGTCTGTCATATCACAATCCAGCATCTAATACTGACTACAAAAGGGAGTGATTAAGGCATAGAGATTGCAGTTTCTAAGACATGGCAATAAAACCGACACCATTTGGCAGCTTTATGTTCAGAGGATATAAACATTGATGATACAGGGTTTGGTATGAATCCAATCTGTTTATTCTGTGTCTTAATCCTAAATCAAGACAACCTTTTTACGCTGTGTTGCAGACTGGGTGCATTCTTGCTTTTTAGACTAAAATTAAATGCAAACATTCCAAAATGGTGCATTTAAACTAAAAATAAGATGCAGACGAAATTTTTAAAATTGCAAATGATTTCTGAAAAGAAGATTGTTTCGGACAGGGTCAGGAGAGAACTGGAACTCTTGAATTTTTTGCTCTCTGTAAATGAGCGTGCTTGTGGAGAGGAAGATGTGTGGTTCTGAGCCCCTAGAGTATGTGTGGTCAATTTAAATAACAGCAGCAAACATTTGAGAGCTTAAATAAAAAGGATTATTTATTCACTCCGAAGGTCTAGTGTTATGTCAAAAACACACGATACATTTCAAGAGAATAGCGCACTGCAAGTTGTAAACAACTTGTTAACATGTTTGTCAGGAAAAAAAAGTCACTACAGGCCTGGCAAAAGTGGCATTTCCACTCTGAAAGGGTAATTTAAATAACTATATTCATATCTCGGATTATTGTAAGATTCCCTGCTGTCCAGCAGGTAGAAATGTTGCCACTTTTTCTTGTTTATAGGTGGACTTGGAATAGGAATCAGGCTGGGAAACGTTTTAGATGTATTGCTCTCTAGGTTTAAAGAGGTGAGGTTCTAATGTTTTTTCTGCCACTGATGTCTCATAGCTGGTAATCAGTGGAGTCTCACTGCATTTCTTTCTGGGATGTAAGAGAAATGCAATTTGTTATCTGAAGACAGTTTAATTCACATGATCAACTTCTGTTGCCCATTCAAAATGGTCTGTAAGTCCGAAATAATAGACTACACAATGGGGCAATAGATGGGGTTCTTCACACTTACTCAGGATGAATTCGTTTTGGCCCAGCTCTGATTCTCAAGGCTCCAACTCCGTGACATGGGGAAGGATAGAGGGAGAGGGACAGACCATAGAAAGGTCTGTTGACCTCGGGCGGGATTTTCCACTTTTGGCCTGAACGTGACCACAAACTCCTACCCATGGAGTCTGGACTTGTGTTTTTGGTAAATCCACAAGTGATGGCAAGTGTGTAAATGCCACAGATAGTATTTATCTTGTTGTCAAAGAGAAGAACTCGACCCATAGACATTCAAATAGGAGCTTTCTGAAAACTTGAGATTGCCTGTGTAGAAATTGCAGAAGTCACCTGACATTTGAACATAAGAACATAAGAAATAGGAGCAGGAGTAGGCCATCTAGCCCTTCGAGCCTGCCCCGCCATTCAATAAGATCATGGCTGATCTGTCGTGGCTCAGTTCCACTTTCCCGCCCTCTCCCCATAACCCTTAATCCCCTCTCTTATCAAGAACCCATCAACCCGCTTCTTAAAAATATTTAGCGAGGCAGCCTCCACCACTTCAACGGGCAGAGAATTCCAGAGATTCACCACCCTTTGAGTGAAGAAGTTCCTCCTCAACTCCGTTCTAAACTACCTCCCCTTTATCTTGAGGCTGTGCCCCCTAGTCCTACTGTCTTTTTTGAGCGGGAAGAGTCTCTCCACCTCTATCCTATCCATCCCATTCATCATCTTATATGTCTCAATGAGATCTCCCCTCATTCTTCTAAACTCTAACGAGTACAAGCCTAGTTTATTCAGCCTCTCCTCATACCTCATTTGGTAGCCCTCTTACCCATCTTGTTAATGTCCACTTTGTTAAATAAAAGTTCAAGAAAAGTAAATACTGAGTGCAGCCCACAGTTAAGATTATGAATATGACATACCTTCACTGAGCTTGGCAAGCTGAAATGGTCGTTGTATACAGGGGTCATAGCATCAGCAACAGGAAAATAGATTTACATTTTGGATTCATTTACTTGTTGAAACTGTTGAGCAAAGAACATGAGTTACTCCAAACAAAGGAGAGTCGTTTAAGAAGTCGATCTGCAAAGGGTGACACAGTGGTCAGCACTGCTGCCTCAAAATGCCAGGGGCATGCGTTCAATTCCCAGCTTGGGTCATGGTGTGGAGTCTGTACATTCTCCCCATGTCTGTGTGGGTTTCCCCCAGGTGCTCTAGTTTCGTCCCACAGTCCAAAGATACGCGGGTTAGGTGGATTAGCCAGACTAAATTGCCCCTTAACTTCAGGAGGGCTAGCTAGGGTAAATACATGGGGTTATGGGGATAGGGCCTGGATGCGATTTTGGTCAGTACAGATTCAATGGCCGAATGGCCTCCTTCCCCACTGTGGGACTCTATGATTCCATGAAATTGCTTAATAAGCAAAAAAAAACTTGTGTATACCACCTTTTGTGACCTTGGGATTCCAAAGTGCTCTGCAGCCATTTCAATCATGAGATGTTAAGAACAAGAAAATAGCTAAGGTGCTGAAACAGTATAGGAGAAGATCAGACAAGGAGAGAATGGAATATGATGCTCTAAATTAATCAATTTAAAGTTGTTTTAATTATCTATTTTGATTGTTATTTAATTTTCAGAACTGTCTATAGCATTGGGAATTAAATCTAGATTTATAGAGGCCCTGTAAATGAAAATTAAATACTAATTTCATTAGAGCTGTGCTCTGCTCTGTAAATTGTCACTGGAGAGTGGATTATTATTAAGACCTGGTTTCCCTGTCGAGCACGGTGCTTGCAATCGGAAGTTCCTTCACCATTAAAGAGATGTGTTTTGTTGATAATTAATGATGAGACACTACTCTAAATAGTCCTTGTGTTCACCCTGAAGCCAAGCAGAAAAGAGAAATTATAAGATGTTTCACTGTGACTGCCACTGTTTCTTCAATTATCTTCTGTACTTCATTATCCCCCTCCCACCCATTTCAGAGCAATATCTATGTGCTATTTTAAGATATCCTCTTCTGTCACCTGTTATTCTGTAGAAAATATCCATGCCTCCTGACACATATTAACTCCCAGTCTGATGACACCTCTTTTTCATATCCCTCACAGCCTCACCTCTCTTTAATCTCCACCAAACCAATAACATTGAGATCTTTAGTCTTTTGATTTGATTTGATTTGATTTATTATTCATAGAAATCCTACTGTGCAGAAAGAGGCCATTTGGCCCATCAAGTCTGCACCACCACAATCCCACCCAGGCTCTACCCCCACATTCCTACGCATTTCCCCATTATTCCCTCTAACCTACCCATCTCAGGACACTAAGGGGCAATTTTTATCATGGCCAATCACCGTAACCTGCACATCTTTGGACTGTGGGAGGAAACTGGAGCACCTGGAGAAAACTCACGCAGACACAAGTAGAATGTGCAAACTCTACACAGTTGTCACATGTACTTGTATACAATGAAAAGTATTATTGCGCGCTATACAGACAAAGCATACCATTCATAGGGAAGGAAAGGAGAGAGCGCAGAATGTAGCGTTACAGTCAGAGCTAGGGTGTAGTAGAGAAAGATCAACTTAGTGCGAGGTAGGTCCATTCTAAAGCCTGAAGGCAGCAGGGAAGAAGCTGTTTTGAGTCAGTTGGTACGTGATCTCAGACGTTTGTATCTTTTTCCTGACGGAAGGAGGTGGAAGAGAGAATGTCCTGGGCGCATGGGGTCCTTAATTATGTTGGCTGCTTTTCTGAGGCAGCAGGAAGTGTGGACAGAGTTAATAGATGGGAGACTGGTTTGCATGATGGATTGGGTTTCATTCATGATCCTTTGTAGTTTCTTGCTGTCTTGGGCAGAGAAGGAGCCATACCAAGCTATGATACAACCAGAAAGAATGCTTTCTATGGTGTACCTATAAAAATTAGAGTCGTAGCGGATGTGCCAAATTTCCTTAGCCTCCTGAAACAGTACAGGTGTTGGTGGGCTTTCTTAACTATGATATCGGCATGGTCTCCAAGTCTAATGTCTTGTACACCTCGAGTTTCCTTTGCCTCACCATCAGTGGATCATGCATCTCTGCAGCCTTGGCCCTATGCTCTGGAGCTCTCTCCTTTAATCTCTCACACGCTTTTTTCTGAATACCTGCCCTAAAATCTCTTTGTGGCTAATCATTTATTTGAGAAGTGCTTTGCGGAGGAGGCGGGTTTGACACATTAAAGGTTCTTCTGCAGATTGCTGCTATTGTTGTTGTCATGTCTGTTTGCTCTCAGTTAGTCAGCAGTGTCAGCTTGTTAAAATATGTAAACAGAGAGGGTGGAATCTTCTGAAAAAAAAGGCACAAAGTTTCAGGACCTGACTGAAAACTGGTGTCCCAGAGAAAAATGCCGCCTTTTTCTCCAGATCCTCTGACACTTGGTCAGAAAACAGGTGGACATGATTCACACTGATGTTGAGAAGTGGGGCCTCAGCTCACCAGCAAAGACCAGCTGCACTGGGATTGGGGTATCCTTTAAAAATGGCACCAATCAGAGCAGAAAGTTAACTCCAACCGCTTCCCCCCCCTCGCCCCACATTCACCCACCGAGGAGGTCTCAGCGGTTCCCCTTCCCACCACCTTCCACCCGCAATCAAAGCCGCCATTTCTTTCATCCAAGCCCCACCCACCCCCGGCAATGAGTCAGCGCACCCCCATTCCACCCCCCCAACATCCCCTCCCCTTCTCCCCCCCCCCCAACATCACCTTCTCTTCCCCCTCCCCCAACATCACCTTCTCTTCCCCCCCCCCAACATCACCTTCTCTTCCCCCCCCCCCAACATCACCTTCTCTTCCCCCCCCCCAACATCCCCTTCTCTTCCCCCCCCCCAACATCACCTTCTCTTCCCCCCCCCCAACATCCCCTTCTCTTCCCCCCCCCCCAACATCCCCTTCTCTTCCCCCCCCCCCAACATCCCCTTCTCTTCCCCCCCCCCAACATCCCCTTCTCTTCCCCCCCCCCAACATCACCTTCTCTTCCCCCCCCCAACATCCCCTTCTCTTCCCCCCCCCAACATCCCCTTCTCTTCCCCCCCCCCAACATCACCTTCTCTTCCCCCCCCCCAACATCCCCTTCTCTTCCCCCCCCCCCAACATCACCTTCTCTTCCCCCCCCCCAACATCACCTTCTCTTCCCCCCCCAACATCCCCTTCTCTTCCCCCCCCCAACATCACCTTCTCTTCCCCCCCCCCCAACATCACCTTCTCTTCCCCCCCCCCAACATCCCCTTCTCTTCCCCCCCCCCCAACATCCCCTTCTCTTCCCCCCCCCAACATCCCCTTCTCTTCCCCCCCCCAACATCCCCTCCCCTTCTCCCCCCCCCCCAACATCCCCTTCTCTTCCCCCCCCCAACATCCCCTCCCCTTCTCCCCCCCCCCCAACATCCCCTTCTCTTCCCCCCCCCCCAACATCCCCTTCTCTTCCCCCCCCCAACATCCCCTTCTCTTCCCCCCCCCCCCAACATCCCCTTCTCTTCCCCCCCCCCCCAACATCCCCTTCTCTTCCCCCCCCCAACATCCCCTCCCCTTCTCCCCCCCCAACATCCCCTTCTCTTCCCCCTCCCCCAACATCACCTTCTCTTCCCCCCCCCCAACATCACCTTCTCTTCCCCCCCCCCAACATCACCTTCTCTTCCCCCCCCCAACATCCCCTTCTCTTCCCCCCCCCCAACATCCCCTTCTCTTCCCCCCCCCCAACATCCCCTTCTCTTCCCCCCCCCCAACATCCCCTTCTCTTCCCCCCCCAACATCCCCTTCTCTTCCCCCCCCCCAACATCACCTTCTCTTCCCCCCCCCAACATCCCCTTCTCTTCCCCCCCCCCCAACATCCCCTTCTCTTCCCCCCCCCCAACATCCCCTTCTCTTCCCCCCCCCAACATCACCTTCTCTTCCCCCCCCAACATCCCCTTCTCCCCCCCCCAACATCCCCTTCTCCCCCCCCCCAACATCCCCTTCTCCCCCCCCCCAACATCCCCTTCTCTTCCCCCCCCCCAACATCCCCTTCTCTTCCCCCCCCCCCCAACATCCCCTTCTCCCCCCCCCAACATCCCCTTCTCCCCCCCCCCAACATCCCCTTCTCCCCCCCCCCCAACATCCCCTTCTCCCCCCCCAACATCCCCTCCCCCCCCCCCCCAACATCCCCTCCCCACCGCCCCCCCCAACATCCCCTTCCCCAAATCAGATCAGAGCTAGTAACTCTCACCTCCCCCACTCCCAAAACAGCATCGGACACACTCCCCCATCACAGCACCCACCCCCACCCACTCGACCCCACCAAACAATCATTGCCAACAATTCCCCAAACATCGCCAACATCAGACCCTCTTCCCCACCCCCGTCCCAAACAGCTTCTGTGAGAGAGCAAAGGGAATCCCTTCTGTCAAATGGGATGTCACTTTTTAAGGGGGCAAGGATATTCATGGGACCAGACCATTTCAAAGGTTTCACAGTATACAGATGGGAATAAAGATACTAACCAGCAAGGTGCCTGGACCTGCACCAAACCCTGCCTGCTGGGGTGGGGAGGAGGGTGGTGGGTGGAGGAGGTGTTCAGATACATTTCTGAAGGACCTGAATTGGGTTCCAGACCAATGATGACATAGCAATGAACATTGAGGGGATTCATTAAATTCCTGCCCACTCTGCATGGAACCCTGATTGGGGTTGGCACAGTGGCCTGGGACACTCGCGAAGGGTTTGACACTCAGTGGGAATCCCATTGTGACCCTTCCACTGGATCCAGTGGGCCAGCAGCAATCCACCTATCAATTAGTGTGAGTGGAGAATTACCTCCACAGTTTGTGTGGCATTTCTAATGCCCAGTGGAGGTGTGAAGCACTCTGCATGGCACTGTGGCATGATGCAGGATGGCTCAGGGTTCAAGAGAACAGGTTCAAAGGGTCTTGGATATGGCACTGGTAGAGGAGGTTCAGAGGTCACAGGATGTCCTGCACCTGCAATGGCGGGAGGACAGGACAACTCCCCTCCCTCCTCACACAGCTGCCCCTCCCTCTTGCAGTATAGAATCCCTACAGTGCAGAAGGAGGTCTTTTGGCCCCTTGAGCTTGCACCGACAACAATCCCATCCGGGCTCTATCACCATAACCCCACTTATTTGCCCTAGCTAGTCCCCCTGACACTAAAGGACAATTTAGCATAGCCAATCCACCTCCCTGCACATCTTTGGATTGTGGGAGGAAACCAGAGCATGTGGAAGAAACCCACACAGACACAGGGAGAATGTGCAAACTCCATACAGTCAGTTACCCAAGGCCAGAATTGAACCTGGGTCCCTGGTGCTGCTGGCGCCGTGAGGCAGCAGTGCTAACCAGTGCCACAGTTAGTTCTGAACTGTTTGTCTTTGTGTCCTCTTCCCACTCCATCCAGACCGAAGGGGCAGACTCTGAGCAAGAAGCTATTGTCAGAATAAATGTTGGCTGAATGTTGGGGATGTTTTGATAAATTGCCACAAAAAAAATCTCCCGATGTGTTTGAGAGTTCATGTCACAGCTCCGGAAACCATGACCATGAAGTATTCCTTTAAGTAATGAGTATCCCTTTAAATAGTCACTATTCCGTTTGGTGGAAAGCAACATCAATGTTCTGTTTACTCTCAAACAATTCATTGTTGTTAGGAGAGGGCCTTCGTTGAAGGCCATCCAGTCTCTTGAATGGGCACCGCCAGATATTTAAAGTGAATCTGTTGTTTAACTAACCACAGGGCAGCTATTCCTCATGACCACCTCAACTCTTCCAAGCAGATATCTTGGACTAAACACAAACTAAACTAATATTTCAGTTAAAGAAAAGCAAAATATTGCGGATGCTGGAAATCTGAAATAAAAACAGAAAATGCTGGATAAACTTAGCAAGTCTGGCAGCATCTGAGGAGAGAGAAACAGAGTTAACTTTTTAGGTCTAAATGACCTTTTGACAGAACCACAGCTCTAGATTTCCGTCAAAGGATCAGTTAGATCCAAAACATTTTTTTTGTTATATCCAATCAAAAAGCAAATTGGTTCAATCAAAGTCCCTACAAGGGATACAGTACAGATCCAAGCTGACAAGACAGGACCCATTTCCTGTCTTGGAACAGATCAATAAGATCCAAGCTGATTGGAGCAGACATTACACCCCCTCCCAGGGTTGATCCAAGCTTCATCTCGGCCAAAAGGCCTAGATGGCATTTTAACAAATTGCTTCAAATAAAGCCTCAGTGTAACCTCATTGACTTCTATCAAGTGGAGGACCAGATACTACACTTGATATTAGCCAAGAAGCAATTCCAAAACATTAATTTTGCCTATCTCCTTCAATGCTGCCGGACCTGCTGAGTTTATCCAGGTTCTATTTCAGTTAAAGAGCCCATTTCAGACACTTCAACTCATTAAAACATCAACTCTCGATTGTTTCTGTTTTCCTGCCATTAGGTGTGACTTCCTCCTAATCAATTGCCAAAGTGTCTCCTTGATAAATAAATAATAGCTGACAAGTTAAGCAATTGAAGACCATCTAACAGCTAACAAGATATTATTTCCATCCTAATTGGCTCCGCTCTGTCTGCTGAACATCTAGTGCTGTTATCGAGTAACAGAATCAGTGGTAGTGCTTGTTTGTCCTTCCAAAAACTGATTAAGCTTACAAAAAATGCAGCTACTGTACATGGGATGATGAATTCAGTGCCAACAGATCTTAGATCTCCAAATAGAGCTACCGGGATAGTTTTGGAATTTTCCCTTGGCCTCGGGTGGGATTTTATGATCCTCGTGCGAGCGAGGTTGTAAAATACCAGCTGTTTTGTCTCAACTATGATCTGTTGATAGTGTCTTTCCTCCGAGTTGCAATGTTGAAGTTCAAATCCTACGTAAGAGAGCGCAAAAATTTAGACTGATATTTCGGGCTGGTATTGAGGGAGGGCTGACTGTCAGAGGGGAAATCTTTAAAACTAGACATTAAATCCTCTCAGGGAGGGATGAGGTTAAAAGATGTCATCACACTATTTGGAATCAGAGCAGTTGTGTTCTCTCTGGTGTCCTGGCCAACATTTATCCTTCAACCAACATCATTAAAACAGGTCAGTTGGCCATTATCTGTTTTTGGGAACTTACATTAGAATAGTAATGACTCTGGAAGCATTTCATTGATTGTAAAGTGCATGGCATGACTTAAGAGCTTCAAAGGTGCTATATAAATGCAATTTCTTTCTTAGTGGCTGGGTACTGAGCCCATCAGGGTGGTCAACTCTTCAGAGTACTTGTGGAGCCTCCAGAAATGAACATTCCTGGACACTTTCTTATCTGCAGCAGCACTGGAACAACACACCATCCTCACAAACTTTGTAGTGTTTGCAATGTTCTAAACAGTGCAGAATTCAAGAGGTTTTCACCAGGAAAACACAGGATGAAAACCTGGACCTCTGTGTTAGCCAACTCTTTCTCATCTCAGAAATATTTGAACAAACCAAAGTAGTCCCAAGCATTCTCAAGCGAATAAGTCATGTCTTCTTTAGGAGTGCATAACCACAGAGGCCCAATCCCGGATTTCCAGATTTTGGGACATCTCAAAAATTGGACCAAGTCCAAGTCCAAACACAGACAGTCCAAGGCTGCCGTAATTCCAGCTACCGATGTGGGGGGCTTGGTGTAAACTGCAACTGGTAAATCACCTTTGCACACTTTGAAGTCAGTAAGAAAGGTAAGCAAAAACAGTGCAGCTGGGAGCCTCTGTTAATCTGACATTAAAAAAAGATTCTACTCTTAAATTTCAAACTCTTTGGGGCATTGCCTGGGCACTGCTCTTCTGTGCCAGTTTGCAGATGCATCGGCAATATTTTACACCTGTTGCAAACTCAAAATAGTGTGAGATAGCCTCACGGTGGAGCTTCACGTAACTTGTCTTTAAAACTATCGATAATTAGATTGGGACCTGACCCTCCAGGAATATTGAGGCTCAGTTTTGTCTGTTCCAACATTCGGCTGAGGGGTGTTAAAGATTTCATTATCCAAACTATCGAGTATGTGCTGTCGAATATGGAGGCAACACCGCCAAAAGCTGATCAATAAGCCCTACTGTTGTTTGTAGGATCTTGCTGTGTACAAAATCACCACCAAATTTCTTCAGATGACTGCAGTCACTGGGTTTTGAAACAACTGATTGGAAGTAATCAGAGAGAAAATGACAAGGCATAATCAGTTCAAGGTCCCTTCCACTTACAAAATGTCCATCATAGATTTCCAAATGTCAGCGTGCTAATAAGAAAAAAGAAAATAAAAGATAATGAAGTGCTTAGCCTCTGCGTTATGTAGAGAATCAGCAGAATCTGGGATAGGGCCCATATGTTTCTGAATGATGCACTCCGACAGAAAGAAGACACAACTTCTTCACCTGGGGATGTCTGGGGTGATACACCTTGTGCCCAGATCCTGCCCAAGCAGTAAAGTAATGTGGGGTCAGTGAGGCTGTCAAGTCCGAAAAGAGGAAGGTCAAAGATCAGAGGATCCATTGCAAAGCTCAAGTTTCAGCAGTTTGGAGGCAATCTGCTGCAAAATTTGTGAAGAATCCTCATGTAACTTAAAGTCCTATAAAAATGTCAAAACTCCAGGGAGTGTGGGAGGACAAGGGAATCCTTGGAAAGCAACAAAATTTTCAAATATATCACACGTGTACACTTGGTCATAATGTGTGTTTTTTTTATCTAGACTGCCGACTGGCTGGTTGTATCTCTAGAGGTTTGATCATCGTGTAACCATTGATCATGTGACATTTGATCACATGATATTAGATTATATGACTTTTTCCCCACTTTCGCTCAAACATTATTGTATTTACTTTAGTGTAGTATGTCACTACACTAAAGTAACCTACAAACTGGCACAGAGGAGCAGTGCCCAGGCAATGCCCCAAAGAGTTTGAAATTTAAGTATAGAGTCTTTTTATAATATCAGGACAACAACAACAACTCACATTTATAGAGCACCTTTAATGTGGCAAAATGTGCTTGACAGGAATGTTATTAAACTAAATTGACCCTTAGCCACATAAGGTTCGTCCCTCCAAGCTACACACTGTGCTGACTTGGAAGTATGTCGCCTTTCCTTCACTATGACTGAGTCAAAATCCTGGAATTCCCAATGGCATTGGATATTAGGGTTGCCAATGATATATGAATGTATTCCTGCTGGTCTCATCACGAGTTGCCACATGCTCCAGCCATCGGTCGACCAATATGTCCATCCTTGTGGTTCCTGCCTTCCTGCACCAATTGGAAAGCAAAAAGACTCATGATGAAATTGGGTGATGCTTGACTAACAGACTTTATTTTCCAATTTTCAATATTTTCATATCTCCTAAAGAGAAATGTTCGAACAAAATGACAAAAGAACAATATTAATGATTTTTCTCCAGGGTTACAAAGAGCTGTGTCTTGGATATTGATCTTGGTTTCCTGGAGAGTCCAGGCCAATTCTGGAGGTTTGGTAACCCCATGGTGGGTGTTCTTATGCCACGTGGACTGCAGCTGTTTAAGGAGAAGCATTAGGGATGGGCAATGAATGCTGGCCTAGCCAACATCGCCAACCTCCCTGGAAAGAATAAATTTAAAAATCATTCAGAGAGGTGACAAAAAGTTTGGTCAAAGAGTTAGGATTCAAGGAGCATTCACCGAGAGCCAATCAAAATATTTCAGCCTTTTTGTTTTGTGGAGTACACACATCATCTGTCAATGGAAACCAGCCTGTGTAAGACATTTCCTGAGCTACTGCTGAAATGGTTTTCCCGACCAAGAAAAACATTCCACAGTTTCATAAGCTTTCCGTTTCCCATCCCCCATCACAGAGGGCATAAATGTTGAAGTAATTTCTAGCACTCCCACGAACTACCAAAATCACAACATTTACATTTCAAAAGTCATTTTACTTTTGAACTTAGGAGGAGATATATTAATTATTGTAGGATATGGCCCAGTCATTCTACCCATCATGCATCTCTGAAAGTTCCATCCAATTACTCCTACTCACCAGCTCATCCCCGATGACCCTGCAAATTTTTTTTTATTCATTTGTGGGACATGGATGTCGCTGGCTGGCCAGCATTTATTGCCCATTCCTCGTTACCCTTGTTCAGAGGGCAGTTGACAGTCAACCACATTACTGTGGCTCTGGAGTCACATTTAGGTCAGACCGGGTAAGGATGACAGATTTCCTTTTCTAATGGACATTAGTGAACCAGATGGGTTTTTCCAACAATCAATTCATGGTCAATCGATTCTTAATTCCAGATTTCTTTTCTTGAATTCAATTCCACCATCTGCCATGGCGGGATTCAGATCCGGGACATTCCTCAGAACATTAGCTGAGTTTGTGGATTGATAGTCTAGCCATAATACCACTAGACATCACCTCCCCTGTTATACGTTTCAGCTGTACAGCCAATTTCCTTTGGAAAGTCAATTTTGAGTATGCTTCCATTCACCCTGCATGGTCTTGGAGTGTTTGCAGGACAGATCTCCAGAGATGACAGTGGTGCTAACAGGGCTAAATCAAGTTGCATTGATGAGATCCACATTCATCTGAGTACAGGAGATTAAGTGGTGATCTAACTGTGATGTTTAAAATGATTAAAAGAGTCGTTAGAATAGATAGTGAAGAACAATGACCTCTGGTAAGTGGGAGTCCAGAACACACAGGAATTAACTTCCAAACGAGAGCTGGCTGCTGAGAAGTAATGTCAGGAAATATTTCCTCACACAGGGTATAGTGGAAATCTGGAACTCTCTCTCTGACAAGCTGCTGGGGGAGCGGGGCTGGGAAGCCCACAGAAAAGTTCAAAGCTGAGATTGATAGAATGTTGTCTGGCTAGAATGTCAAAGGTTACAGAACTGATGTGAGCAAATGGAGTAAAGATGCATGTCAACCACAATCTAGATAGACTAGCTGTGAGGAACTGAATGTTTCTGCCAACCCTCTCACCAGATCAGTGCTGCATTCTTACCTCTGGATAAGTCTGAATTTACACCATTAAAATTGATTTGGAAGTGTTAGTCACTTAGCTGTAATGCAGGCCTTGGGGGAGATTGAAGGGATGAATTTCTCAGAAGGCTCACCCCTATTTTACTCTTGTGGACTTTGTGCTGACTGGATTAAGGAGACTGTGCTTACCCCAGTCACAGTCAGACTGTGCTTACCCCAGTCCAACGCCAGCATCTCCACATCATGGATTAAGGAGATGAGATTCACATTCCCAAAGCTATATCATTCCGAAAAAATGTAAAGTATCGGACTGTGGTTACAAGTTTCATTGTGGTTACTGGTGGGTCACATTTATGACTGCTTTGGCAACACTAAATCACTGGATTTTTAAACATGTGCTGTCCTTTTGGTGCCTAACTGCTCCCTAATTTTCTCTTTCTTCAACGTGTACATGATTCAGAAATTTTCACCCAAATTAGAAGTTCACTTTGAAGAATGAGGCATTTCTGAATGAATGCCCTGTGTTTTTATTTGATACATGATGAAAACCAAAGTTGTTGAATATATTCTGATAGTGATGACTGTTGGGGAATAAATGCCAATCTCAATCATTATTCCGGAATACACTGTGATTTCTGGATTCTATATTGTAACTCTGCTTTTTAACCACGTGGGACAGTTCAAAGGTTAAGTAAGAGCAGCTGTTCCAATAATTACAGCAAAGTAATGATGACATTGTGCTTGCTCATTAAATATTAAAATCACATTCAATCTCTCTCAGTGCTAATCAGGGTTAACTGTGCCTGCAGCACTGGCAGGATGCTGAACTCCCAGCCTAGCTCCCTTTTTCTATTCTAAGCCACCTTGGGGGGATCTTACATATCCCGAGACCTCTCCTGAATTTCTTCTGGGAGATGACTCTTTGTGTAGAGCCATTACGTCAGTGCTCATAAAGCCTCTGCATGCAGGCAAAAAGTCTACAACAATGAGTAACTTAAATTCTAACCACAGCCATGAGCTGTTTCTGATATTGAAGGCAACGGCAGTTCCTTATGGAGCAGAGACCAGTTGCAGGCTGTCTATCTGGGAATCCCCTTTTTTACAGTGCTTTGTAACTTTGTGCAATGATTAGGACTGCTCCCTCACAGTGCCAGAGACCCAGGTTCAATTCCTGGATTGGGTCACTGTCTATGTGGAGTTTGCACGTTCTCTCTGTGTCTGCTTGGGTTTCCTCCAGGTGCTCTGGTTTCTTCCCACAGTCTAAAGATATGTGGGTTAGGTGCATTGGCCATGCTAATTTCTTCCTCAGTGTACCCAAACAGGTGCCAGAATGTGGTGACAAGGGGATTTTCACAGTAACTTCATAAAAACAGAGATGGAACTTGATGCTGTAATACAAATAATCATGGGGATCAAAAGTGATCCTGAAAAATAATTCCTTATTTTACAAAGCTAGAATCCATGAACGTGTATCACAGTGTAGTTCATGTCTCATTGAAGTAGATGTTTTGGTGGCACAGTGGTTGGTACTGCTGCCACATTGTGCCAGAGACTGGGTTCAATTCTGACCTTGGGTGACTGAAACAGAATACTGAAAGCCCTGGATACAGTGGACATGGGGAAGATGTTTCCATAAATAGGAGACATCAGGACCCATAGGTCATAGCCTCAGAGAAAAGGAATGACACTGTAGAACTGAAATGGGGAGGAATTTCTTCAGCCAGAGGATGGTGAATCTGTGGAATTCATTGCCACAGAAGGCTGTGGAGGCCAGGTCATTGAGTGTCTTTAAGACAGAGATAAATAGGTTCTTGATTGGTAAGGGGATCAAAGGTGGGAGAATGGGTTGAGAAACTTATCAGCCATGATTGAATGGTGGGGCAGACTCAATGGGCCCAATGGCCTAATTCTGCTCCTGGATCTTATGATTGAGTGTGTAGCATTTGTATATTCTCCCCATGTCTGCATGGGATTCCTCCAGGTACTCTGGTTTCCTCCCACACTCCAAAGATGTGCAGAGGGTGGATTGGCCATGCTAAATTGACTCTTGGTGTGCAGGTTATGGGGGTTAGTGGGGTGGATGCATGGGGTTACAGGGGTCGGGCAGGCAGGGGTAGGCCTGGTAAGATGCTCTGATGAGAGTTGGTGCGGACTCAGGCCAATAGCACTGGAGGGATTCTAGGAGTCTATGAAACAATAAATCACAAAGGGGATGGAGAAGGGGGTTCCCTTTCAGCACCTTACAATGATCTTTTCCTGTCACTATGGGATGTCGCTCTCCTTTTAATCCTCTTTGCTGTCTGTTTGTAACTTCCCCATTTTCTTATCATTCATTTTCTACCTTCCTCTATACAGTTGTGATGGACGGTTATGGATTGTGGGCCTATTTGTATCCACATTGGTGTCATGAATCAGCATTGTCACTCAGCAGAGCAGTAGTATAATAGTAAATTACTCCAGGTCTGACTTGAATGTCTTACTTCTTTCTGTGTTTGGATCTTATGCACAAATTGTTAAATGGTGAAAGTTGAAAATGTGCTAAGCTTTAATTGGACTTTTAGACAATGTCTTGTCTGTTTGAGAACGTTCGTCATTGGTGAAGCACAACTCAGTGTAGAATCATAGAGTCCTACAGTGCAGAAGGAGGCCATTCAGCCCACTGAGTCTGCACCCACCACAATCCCACCCAGGCCTTATCCCCGTAATTCCACACATTAACTCTAGCTAGACCCCCTGACACTAAGGGTCAATTTAGCATAGTCAAACAACTTAACCCACACGTCTTTGGACTGTGGGAGGAAACCGAAGCATCCAGAGGAAACCCATGCAGACACGGGGAGATTGTGCAAACTCCACACAGACAGTTACCCAAGTGGGAATCGAATCCGGATCCCTGACGCTGTGAGGCAGCAGTGCTAACCTTTCTGCCACCCACAGTGTCTGATACTGATTGATGGTATAACTCCATGTTGAGCTAGAGAGGACTGGCAGTGAAGTTTGTGTCAAAACATCAAAAGCCCGTACATATAATAAAATCCCACTGGAGGTTTTCCTTAATAACAGTGTGACAGATTTCTGACCCAGGAGATGATGATTCACTCTGTATGAAGCATTGTCGGCTGTGTGTCTCACGATTCCTCTGGCAGGGCGGTCAGTCTCCCTACAGAGGAAGTCAGTGCCTGAGAAGGGTCACCATTCGCTGCCCTCTGCTTAGTCTGGGTTCTCAGCTCAGCCAGCTAGGTTTCTCACTTCTCTTTCTCGTCCAATGGCCTTTCCAAAGTGTCAGCCTCCAGAGGCCATGACCTTTCCTAAGCATAAGCCTCCAGAGGTTATGGTTGTCAGTGATAGTCTCCCAGTTGTCAATGTCAATGTCCACCATCTTTATATTTCACATGTAGGTATCCTTGTAGTGGAGATACGGATAACCAGCACATCGCTACCCAGTTCATGATGCAGAAAGTCATTGGGTTTAAGGCTGTCATTCATCTGCTGAATGTGGCTGAGCCACAGCAGATATCATTGGCTTAGCACTGAGTGTTTGCTGAGGGAATTAGCACACTCATGGACGTCTGTGTTGATCACCAGGTTCCACCAAGAAATACTGAGGATACATCTGAGACAGTGAAAGTGGAAACTATTCAACCTTTTCTCCCTGCATGGCTTATGTTGTCCAAGTCTCACCAGTGTGCTGATGACACAGCCTTGGTAGCCTGGCAGTGTAGTGTTCTCAGTCTAATCCCTGTTGTTCTATACTCATCTTGGATTTAACAGCTGCAATGCATGTGTCAATTTCAGTATCAAAGTGACAGATTGCTGGTGATTGTGGAGCTGAGCTATGTGAAACTATCAACAACCTGCAGCTTCACATTGTCAATGCTGATAGGTGGCGGTGTAACAACATCCCAAACCATGGCGTATGTCTTCCTGATGCTGAAGGTCAAACGAAACACTTCACAGGCATGAGAGAATCTGCCATTTGCACTGAAGGTGTTGCTCAGTATGGAATGCTAATGTGGCATCGTCACTTATTTTCATGGACACCAGCAACCTCAAAGTACTTTACAATCAATGAAGTTCTTTTGAAGTGTCGACACAGTTGCAATGTAGGAAATGTGGCAGCTAATTTTCACTCTGAGAACACCAATAAAGACCAACATAATACTCGATTTGAGAGATGGTGATAAAGAGATAAATTTTGGCCAGCGTAAACTCCATAGCTCTTCTTCAGAATAGCACCGTGGGATCTTTAAATCCACCTGAAAAGGAAGGCCAGGTCTTATTTTAACATTTCATCTGAAGAACAGTGTAGCAGTCCCTCAGCCCTGCACTGGAGCGGAGTGCCAGCCTAGATTTCTGAGCTCTCTTCCTGCTTCAACCCACAACCTTCTGACTCAAAGATCAAAACACTACCATGGATTAAACATGACCTTGAAGCAGATGGATAACCCAACTTCTTTTACGTTTTACAATCCTTTCTCCTTGACTTCCTTACTTCCTTATTCACCTCCTTTTTCTATCCTGGCTTCTCCAGCCCCAATCTTTTTTATTTCTCTATCATTCAAAGATAAATCCTGGCACCTCCTGAAGACAAGCTGTTTTCAATGGCTGTGGATCTTCAGGTAACCAAGCAACCTGCCAGAATTAAACAAGTGTTCCAGTTTGACAGATTGAGTGGGAAGCTGGAGTGAAGGAGATGAGAGCAGCTGGAGAGAATAAGACAACTTAACTGGAGATCCAACTTAAATAGAATCATAGAATCTCTACAGTGCAGAAGGAGGACATTCAGCCCATCGATACCAACAAAAATCTCACCCAGGCCCTATCCATATAACCCCACATATTTACTCTGTACCCTAACACCAAGTGGCAATTTAGCATGGCCAATCAATCTAACACGCATTTCTCTGGACTATGGGAGGAAACAGGAGCACCCGGAGGAAACCCGCGTAGACTCAGGGAGAACGTGCAAACTCCACACAGACAGTGACCCAACCCAGAATTGGACTTGGGTCTCTGGCGCTGCAAGGCAGCAATGCTAACCATTGAGCCACCGTGCCGCCCCCATCTGGAAGGAAACAAAATAAAAAAAGAGATGGACGCCGTTAAGAGATTAGAGCTTTAACAACATGGGACTTTTTTTCCTTACTCATAGGATGTGGGCATTGCTGGCTTGGCCATCATTTATGCCCATTGACATTTAGTTGTCTTGCTAGTCCATTTAAGAGTCAATCACTGTGGATCTAGAGTCACAAGTAGGCCAGACCCAGCCAGACTTCCTTTCCTAAAGGACATTTGTGATAGGTTTTTATAACAATCGTCAGTGGTTTCACGATCATTATTCCAGGTTTTTATTGAATTCAAGTTTCACCATCCACCTTGGTGGGCTTTGAACCTGGATTCCCAGAGCATTATGCTGGGTCTCTGGACTACATCAATTCAATAGCAATGCTACTGCACCACTGCCTCCCTGTGCCATTTCTATAGCATTGTCAATGAAGTAGTCTAACCCAAGTTGGCAGGATTTGACACTAAGCCATATAAGGAGACAGGTCATAGAGGCAGGAAATTTCTCTCTCCTCCAATGCTTCCAGATCTGCTGAGTATTTCCAACACTTGCTGTTTTTATTTCAGGTTTTAAGTAGTGTCTTAAAGGAAAGAAGAGAGAGAGTGTCATCAGTAATTTCAATTAATAGCACTCTCACTCCTCTGTTTCAGAATATTTTTGGATAAAGTTCCACTCCAGCATCGAACACAATAATCTCCGGTGTGGTACCGAGTGACAGCTGCACAGTTTGAGGTGATTTCAGGTGAGACACTAAAACAAGGTGCGGATTGTTCTCTCGTTTGAACAATACCAAGCGGGTTATTCTCAGTTAATATTTATCTCTCAATCATTGTTATGAAAACACATTATCTGTTCAATACCACATTTGGAACATAATGTATGTAAATTGGGCTGTTCCGTTTCCAACATTGGAACAACCCAAAAGTGAACATACTGTAAACTTACTTAATTGGCTGTAGGAAGTTTGAAGTTGTGGACATCCCTATGGAAATGTCAGCCCTTTCATTCTTTGCACAGCTTTAGGAAGGGGAATTCCAGGGCCTCAGGAGCAGGAGGCAGTCACCGATGGCGGAGCATTAAAAACTTGGGTGTGAAAGACGCCAGAGTTAAAAGGGTCTCAGATCTTAAAGCTGAGAAGCTTAAAGTACAGATATTTGCAAATGTCCTGATTTGGAAGTCAAATCATCTTTTTATAAACCTCATTGGATCTGCAATCGCTTTAGTAAGGACAGAAAGAGTTTGTGAATGTTGTTCTGGTTGTCTAAGTGAGTTTGGCCTGTCACACAGACCCTTCAAACAGCAGACTGAACAAAAAGAGCTGGATGGGGAATCTTTAATAAGAGTAAATGTCACTAAATGCTGTACCAGCTGCAGAAGAGAAAATGGTTCCTGTTCTTCAGCTGTTTAACCATTGTCTCCACTATTCGGCCAATCATTAATCAAGCTTATTGCATTTTTGGCAGGAAGGATTCGGTTATAGACTTCAAATTCTGTGGAATTTAGAATCTGTGTGGCAATTTTAAAATTCTCAATCTCATTTTCAAATCCTTTTATGGCCCCACTCTTCTCCATCTCAGCAATATCCTTCCACCTAGGAAGATGTGATGTGGAGAGGATCCTGGAAGGATAGGTATCTGTGTATCATCCACACCTTCACCACAGTAAATTCTGTTCCTTCCTCTGAATCGTTCATATATATTGTGAAGAGCTGCAGTTCCAGCACTGATCCCTGTGACACTCCACTGGTTACTGCCCTCCAACCTGAGAAAGAGCCCATTATGGCTACTCGCTGCTTCCTGGTAGCTAGCCAATCCTCTATCCATGCCAGAATATTAACTCCAATACAATGAGCTTTCTCAGTAGGCTTTGTATGGCATCTTATCAAATGGAAGAACTCCAGCAGCCTCATTTGCCTGATGAATTCCTCTGTGTCTGCTGCGAGAGTAATGGGGTCTATTTTGGTGATGGGGCAGAAATTGAGCCCCCGGCTGAGAACTTCAATTTTATCTGGTTGAAGTGTGTGTCCATCAAGTTGACAATGGACCTCCCTGCAGTGGTACTGTTTTCTACTGTGGTACCGGGAGAGGCTTGGTTGCTGTTGGTGGTGATGCCGAGTTTGTCAAGCTTCCTGTTCTTGGAGTGCGTGTAGATGGCGTAATTCCTTTGTCTCTTCTGCTTGGCAGAGTTTCACAGTTGGTCTGCATCCTGAGCGCAAGTTGAGAATATGGACGCTATCTTGGTTTCCAGGATGCTGTGTTTGCTGCAGAGCTGGTGGTGTAGAGGAGTGAGAGAGAAGTGCAATGGCAAAGTCTGTGTTATAGAGTGACCTGAGTGGGTTTGTGATCTGCAGTCCTTTGGGTATCTTGTCTGCTTTCTTGCATCTTTGTGGAAACTTGATGTCTGTGTCGATATGCATGATCTTACTGGAGATCCTCTCCGCTTGGAGCCGGCAGTTTGCAGTGTCGATGGTAGCCATGGTGTGGGGATGCTGGCGTTGGACTGGGGTAAGCACAGTAAGAAATCTCTCAACACCAGGTTAAAGTCCAACAGGTTTACTTTGTAGCACAAGTGACTAGCTTTCGGAGCGCTGCCCCTTCATCAGGTGAGTGAGAGTTCTGTTCACAAACAGGGCATATAAAGACACAAACTCAGTTTACAAAATAATGGTTGGAATGCAAGTCTTTACAGGTAATCAAGTCTTAAAGGTACTGACAGTGTGAGTGGAGAGAGGGTTAAGCACATGTTAAAGAGATGTGTATTGTCTTCAGCCAGGATAGTTAGTGAGATTTTGCAAACCCAGGCAAGTTGTGGGGGTTACAGATAGTGCAACATGAACCCAAGATCCCAGTTGAAGCTGTCCTCATATGTATGGAACTTGGCTATCAGTCTCTGCTCAGTGATTCTGCGCTGTCGTGTGTCGTGAAGGCCGTCTTGGAGAACACTTACCCGAAGATCAGAGGCCGAATGCCTGTGACCACTGATCACCAACAGGAAGAGAACACTCCTGCCTTGTGATTGTCGAGTGGTGTTCATTCATCCATTGTCGTAGCGTCTGCATAGTCTCCCCAAGGTACCAGGCCTCGGGACATCCTTTCCTGCAGCGTATCAGGTAAACAACGTTGGCCGCGTTGCAAGTGTATATACCATGTACGTGAGGACATACAGACGCTACGACAGTGGATAAGTGAACCTGCTCGACAATCATCAGACAAGAGTGTTCCCTTCCTGTTGGGGAACACTTCAGCGGTCACGGATATTTGGCCTCTGATCTTCGGTAAGCATTCTCCAAGGCAGACTTCACGACACACGACAACTCAGAATCACTGAGCAGAGACTGATAGCCAAGTTCTGCACACGTGAGGATGGCCTCAACCGGGATCTTGGGTTCATATCACACTATCTGTAACCTCCCTGACTTGCTGGGCTTGCAAAATTTCACTAAGTGTCCTGGCTGGAGACAATGCACATCTCTTTAACCTGTGCTTAACCCTCTCTCCACTCACATTTTCTGTACCTTTAAGACTTTACCTGTAAAAACTCGCATTCCAACCATTATTTTGTAAATTGAGTTTGTGTCTTTATATGCCCTGTTTGTGAACAGAACCACTCACCTGATGAAGGGGCAGCGCTCCGAAAGCTAGTGGCTTGTGCTACCAAATAAACCTGTTGGACTTCAACCTGGTTGTGAGACTTCTTGCAGCATCTATTGCCCATTCCTAGTTGCCCTTGGAGGGCAGTTGAGAGTCAACCACATTGCTGTGGCTCTAGCATCACATGTAGGCCAGACCAGGTAAGGATGACAGATTTCCTTCCCTGAAAGACATTGTGAACCAGATGGGTTTTTCTGTTTTTGATCCTTTAAAAGAATGAGCACTTGGCACAAAATAACGTTGAGGGCTATGGGCCAAGTGCTGGTAAATGGGATTCAGTGGGAGGTCAGGCGTTTCACATGTGTCGGTGCAGACTCAATGGGCCAAAAGGCCTCTTCTGCACCATATGAATCTATGATGCCAATGCTGCAACAGTAAGAGCACCTAGGAAATGTGGTCCTTCTTGTAACATCGAATCAACAGGGATAGGAGGGAGGTGGTGGCACAGTGGTATTGTCACTGGATTAGTAATCCAGAGACCAGTGCAATGCACTGAAGACCTGCGTACAAATCCCACCGTGGCAGACGATGGAATTTGAATTCAATAAAAAATTAGAACTAAAAGAAGCAGTCTGGTTTAGTAATAATGACATCTGTTCTGGCCTACATGTGACTCCAGTCACAGCAAGGTAGTTGACTGCTCTCTGAAGCCATTCAGTTCCAGGGCAATTAGAACCCACGTCCCATGAATGAAGATGAACAAGATTCCATTATGCTAATCTCTGGAATCCACACCTTCTGTCTCTCTGCAATTGCCAGGGATTAAATATGAGGCCACAGAATCTATCTGAATTATTGGAGGGTTCTGGATTTTTGTACCTTTAATCAATAGCATATCAGCAGCAGTTAGAACAATATACCTGGACACTGGGAAACATGTAGATGGCCGGTACAGTTACTAACAGAAAAAGCACCATATTTGTCAGTGTAATGTTATATCAGGCTCTCGATAAAATTTGATCCATTCTCACAGGATCCCACCCACACGAGCTGGGGAAAGAGAAACCAAGCTGCCTGCACATGCTGCATTCTTTCATTGTGTTACCAAGGCAACAGCTACTGCAGATAAATGCCACGGTTGTGCCATTCTAACTGGCTGCCTCAGTCATCATCTTTCGATTATGAAAAGCGGGCAAACCCAGAAATAAGCAGTTTATTTTGTAGCAATTTGTTTAATTGAAAATTGTTATTCTGTCAGGGAGGGGCCATCTCATAATTTGACCAGTAAGGATGTTACTGAAAGGGTTGGAAAGTACCGGGGGGGTTGGGGGGGTTGCTGTGATGATGGGTGGGACGCAGGATTTTAGCACAAAGACACTACCCCTCCCCCCATCCTAATCCTGCCAGCACAGTTCCAGTTTAAACTTTCTTGCTGTGTTGTGAGGATCGAAGAGGAATGCTGAGAATGTCCACTGCTTTGCCGACTTCTTAATGTCCAAAATAAGCTGCATTTGTATAGCACCTAGGATGCAGCAAAATGTCCCACAAGAAACATTAGCACCTTTCAAATGTTCCAAATTGCTGCAGTGAGTAATGTGGTAAACATAACGGCTGACTTACTCACAAATTACTGCAGTGACTAATGTGGATTTACTCACAAATTACTACAAATGAGATCATCTTGTTTTGTAGTGTTGTTGACAAAGGGTAGGACATTGGCCGGGAGATTAGGATGAACCGTCCTGCTATTTGTTTGGTAGTGTCATGAGGAGTTGTTGCATTGATTGGAAAATGGCTAATGTTACGCTGCTGTTTAAAAAGGGTAGCAGGCGAAAGGCAGGGAATTATAGGCTGGTTAGTTTAACGTCTGTTGTAGGAAAAACACTTGAATCCGTCATCAAAGAGGAAATAGCGAGGCATCTTGAGAAGAATTGTTTGATAGAGCAGATGCAGCACGGATTCGTTAAGGGGAAGTCGTGTCTGACGAATTTATTGGAATTCTATGAGGATGTGTCTGGTGCGGTAGATGGAGGGGAACCGGTGGATGTGGTGTTTCTTGATTTTCAGAAGGTGTTTGATAAGGTGCCGCACAAAAGGTTGTTACAGAAGGTTAGGGGGCATGGAGTTGGGGGTAAGGTGGATAGTGTGGATAGAGGATTGGCTGCCTAATAGGCAGAGAGTAGGTGTCAATGGGTGCCATTCGGATTGGCGGTTGGTGACTAGTAGAGTGCCCCAGGGATCGGTGCTGGGACCTCAGCTATTTACCATTTATATAGACGATCTGGAGGAGGGAGCTGAGTGTAAGGTGTCGAAATTTGCTGATGACACAAAGCTAAGTGGAAAAGCAAATTGTGCGGAGGGTGTAGAAAGTCTGCAGAGGGATCTCGATAGGCTGAGTGAGTGGGCGAGGACCTGGCAGATGGAATACAATGTTAGCAAGTGTGAGGTTATCCACTTTGGTAGGAATAATGGTAGGAAGGACTACTACTTAAAGGGCGAAAAGCTGCAGCATGCTACGGTGCAGAGGGACCTGGGGGTCCTTGTGCATGAGTCGCAAAAACCCAGCCTACAGATGCAGCAGGTGGTCAGGAAGGCAAATGGGATGCTGGCCTTCATAGCGAGGGGGACTGAATATAAAAGTAGGGAGGTCTTGCTGCAACTGTACAGGGCACTGGTGAGGCCGCAGCTGGAGTACTGTGTGCAGTTTTGGCCACCGCACTTGCGCAAGGATATTTTGGCCTTGGAGGGAGTGCAGAGGAGGTTCACTAGGCTGATACCGGAGTTGAGGGGGTTGAGCTATGAAGAGAGGCTGCATAGACTGGGCTTGTACTCGTTGGAGTTTAGAAGGATGAGGGGGGGATCTTATTGAGACGTATAAGATGATGAAGGGGATGGATAGGGTAGAGGTGGAGAGGTTCTTCCCGCTCAGAAAGGACAGCAGGACTAGGGGGCACAGCCTCAAGATAAGGGGGGCGCAGTTTAGAACAGAGTTGAGGAGGAACTTCTTCACTCAAAGGGTGGTGAATCTCTGGAATTCTCTGCTCGCTGAAGTGGTGGAGGCTACCTTGCTAAATATATTTAAGACGCGGGTAGATAGGTTTTTGGTAGGCGAGGGAATTCAGGGTTATGGGGAGAAAGCGGGAAAGTGGAACTGATCCACTTCAAATCAGCCATGATGTTATTGAATGGCGGGGCAGGCTCGAGGGGCTAGATGGCCTACTCCTGCTCTTATTTCTTATGTTCTTATCCACCCCAGAGAGTGCCGACAAAGCCTCCATTTAGTGTCTTATTTGAAAGAGGAAGCCCTGCCTCAATGAGGTGACTCTCTCAGTCCTGCTCAGCGGGCGTCAGTCAATGCTAACGTTCAAGATTGGAAGCTTCAGAGGCAGAGTGTGTTAGCACTGACCTTTCACAAAATGGGAATATTGGGAGGATAAGTTAAAGGAGTTGACTAGATGTTTAAGGGGATGTTAAAAACGCTAGCGAGATGGGGTAAGGCAGAGAGATTTTGGCAGGAGCTGGAGACTCTAACCACACATTGGCTCCCAGTCCAGCACCTTCCCGATCTCTGACCTTCTTCCAGGCCTACAAGTCTTTGAGATATTTACACTCTTCCAATTCTGGCCTCTATGATTTTCACCCTTCAGTAGTTATGCCTTCAGCTGAAGGCCCTAAGAGTTCTGGAATTCTGGTGGGACAGCATGTTGGCACAGTGGTTAGCACTGCTGCCTCACAGCTCCAGCGTCACAGGTTCAATTCCAGCCTTGGGTGACAGTCTGTCTGTGTGAGTTTGCACATTCTCTCCACGTCTATGTGAGTTTCCTCCGGGTTCTCTGGTTTCCTCCCCACTCCAAAGATGTGCAGGTTAGGTGGATTGGCCATGCTAAACTGGTCAGTGGGATTGGCAGGGTAAAAACACAGGATTATGCGTATAGGGCCTGGGTGGCATTGTTGTTGATGCAGGCTTGATGGGCTGAATGGCCTCCCTTTGCACTGTAGAGATTCTATGAAATTCTCTCCCCAAACCTCTTCCATCCATTGGCACTGTGTACACTTCCCGCTGCCTCGGAAAAGCAGCCAGCATAATTAAGGACCCTACTCACCCTGGGCATTCTCTCTTACATCTTCTTCCATCAGGAAAAAGATATTAAAGTCTGGGATCACGTACTAACCAACTCAAAAACAGCTTCTTCTCTGCTGCCATCACAGTTTTGAATGGACTTACCTCGCATTAAGTTGATCTTTCTCTACACCCTAGTTATGACTGTAACACTACATTCTGCACTCTCTCATTTCCTTCTCTATGTATGATATGCTTTGTCTGTATAGCATGCAAGAAACAATACTTCTCACCGTATACTAAAACATGTGGCAATAATAAATCAAAACAAATCAAAATCCTTCTCCTTTCCTGCCTCATTAGTCGTCGGCTCCAAGGTCTCCTTATGTGAAATGTTGAATGTTGTTTGCCAGTGTTCATGCAAAGTGCCTCGGAAAGTTTTATTGTGTCAAAAAGGCGATTTAAACGCCAGTTGCTGTAATTGTTGAGTGGACGGAGGGTTGAAGAGGCTGGAGATGTGTCAGGCCAAAGTAGCAAATTCCAAAGGCTTGTCGGCTCTGTGACTGTTGCTGTGTGGGATGGGGGGAGAAGGCCTGGTTTAAGAGAGCTGGGAAAAGTGAGTGTGTGAGCAGCACCAAACACAGCAAACATTTGAAGCAAATGAAATCTAATCATCTCAGAGATGGCAGCGACACACTGTGCGGTAGAATTCTTATAGGAATTCTCCAGATTGTCTTGCAGAGAGTTCACAGAATGACGGGACTTTCCACATGGAAATTAACGGCTTTCTTGTTAACGTTTGACATCAAACTTATTCATATCTTCCACGAAAGTTGCAGAGTTTGAGCTGCACTGATGCCAAATGTGGCGGAACCTTCTGGAACGAGATGTCATACTCTCATACTCCCTGGCCCCTACACACTCTGAAGAGTATTTCCATGGATTTTGCAATAGACACTGCCAGTTACAGTGGTTAATATTTATATGTCCAATATCTCATTGAAACCTTACAGTCTCCACTGACCACAATCCCACCCAGGCCCTACCCCCATTTCCCTACAAATTTACTCGCTAATCCCTCTAACCTACACATCTCAGGACACTAACGGGCAATTTTAGCATGGCCAATCAACCTAACCTGCACATCTTTGGACTGTGGGAGGAAACTGGAGGAAACCCATACAGACACAAGGGAAATGTGCAAACTCCACACAGTGATCCAAGCCGGGAATCGAACCCAGGTCCCTGGGTTAACCACTGTGCTACCATGCTGCGCTCACAGGCAGAGAATAATGCAGCACAGGAGGCCATTCTGCCCATTTGAGTCTGTGCCAGCTCTTTCAAAGGGCAATTCTGTTAGTCCGCTGCAATAGCTTTTACATGGATATTAGGAATTTTCTTCCCAGTCAGATATTTATTCAATTTCTTTGCAGGTATCAACATCTCATGTCCTTAAAAAAATGATACTCAATCCCTTTGAGACTCATAAACCACTGTCTATCTCCAACCTGTCCTTCCTCATGTGTCTTGAACGCATTTGGAGGTAATTTGAACTCTTGTGCGATGATGCAAGTTGAATGATACCAATTGGTCTATTTATTTTAAACATATCTCACGATTCTTATTTCAAATCTTTGAAGATTGTTTTCTGCCCCAGCAGAGTGATCCTGACAAATCTGGGTTACATGTAATGGAACAGGCTATAGTTCAGACAGAAAAATAAACACCTCTTCAAACAATTTGTAGATTGACTGTTTAGCTTCACTGTGAAAACGACCCTGAAATAACACCAGAGAACAAAGGATCGTTCAGGAGCAACAGACAAGGCTCCCAGTATTGTAGGTTGGCACTCAGTAAGGAACAGATTTTCACGTGTAGTTTAATAACTCTCACATTCCTGCCTTTGTATTGAGAGGATAGATTTACTGTATAAACAAAAAGAGCAAATTAGATGCTTGAAAGTCAGGCACAGGTTTTTTATTGTTGTTCCTTTACACACTGTGGACCCACAATTTGGAAATGTGATAGCATATGGTCTCCCTACATAGTTTCCAAAGGAGTCTAGACATCAGCCGTGATGTAAAATGCAAACAGATCTGATTTATAGGCAATGGAGGAGGGAGAACTGACTTAAGCCACAAGTTAAATCGACACACTTTTAAACTCCCAGGTGTTTAAAACTCTCACCTTTAGTTTCAAATCCCCCATGTCTCTGTAACCTCCTCCAATCCTCCAAACTCCCTAACTTCAATTCTGGCCTCCTGCACAACCTCATTTTCATTGCTCCACCATTGGTGCCCTCATCTGCTGAGGCCCTCAGGCCTGGAATTCTTTCTCTCGCCATTTTCTCCTCTTTACAATCCTCCATCAAACCTACCTTGTGGACCAACCTTTTTTGATTCATACATGAAACATGGGCATCATTGGCTGGCCAGCATTTATGGTCCATCTCAGTTGCATTTGGAGGCCAGTTGAGAATCAACCACGTTGCTGTGGCTCTGGAGTCGTATGTAAGCCAGACCAGGTAAGGACAGCAGATTTCCTTCTCTAAAGCACATTAGTGAACCAGATTGGTTTTTCTGACAATCAACAACGGTTTCGTGGTCATCAGTAGAATCTTAATTCCAGTTTGTTTAAATTGAATTCAAATTCCACCAGCTACCATCGTGGAATTTGAACCTGGGTTCCCAGAACATTAGCTGAGCTTCTGTTTGAATAGCCAAGCAATAATACCACTAGGCCATCGCCCAGCCTGCCCTAATATTTCATTATGTGCTTTGGTCTTAAATGTTATTCAGTGCCACTTTTCTGGTGAAGTACCTTGGGACATTCTCCTATGTTAATGATGCCATGGAAATACTGTGGGTAGAGTTGGTATGTTGAAGCAGTGAAGGCAGATATTACAATCTATAGTGAGGCTTGTTGTCTGGGTTACCAGCTCCAGAACCTCTGCAGAGCTAAAATTACAAAGAATGCTTCTGTGGTTTAGATCACAGGAGGCTGGCACCCATGATCTTTATCTTGCTAGACAAGCTTCCTTTTATCTTGAGAGTGGAATCCAACTGATTAGTCCTATTCTACTGCCACAACTTGAACACATTAATTTTGAGAGGAATTTGCACAAAGTCTTTCACACCCTTCAGAAAGTGGCACCTCTTTTGAAAAGCTAGAATCCCAGTCGGACTCTGAGTCCAAGCCTAACTTTCTAGTAAGTAGACCTCCAGTGATGTGAAATGACTATCTAAACATCCAGAGATTTGGATAAACACACCTTCATGTAGAGTATGGAAAATAACTGAAAAATAGATAAAACATGTAAATTGTTCTTTTTGTTTTTCGTCCTTTAATTGAACATGACCTTGTCATGTTTTGACTACAGTGGGCTGCATTGGGAGGACTATTGGGTCTACACAGTACAATAGTTTTCATCCAGTCTAATTTTAGTGAAGCTGGACAGAACCATTATCAGCAGATGCACAGAACTGGATTAACAGATTTGAATGGGAGTCTGAGTTAAACTGATCATTTTCATAAACTTCTAACATATTCTGAAAAGTATTTCCATGGATCTTGCAATAGAGACTGTCAATAACACCGGATAATATTTATATGCCCAATATTAACTCATGGGCAGAGAATAGTGCAGCACAGGGGGCCCATTTGGGTATGTGCCAGCTCTTCCACAGAGCAATTCTGTTAGTCCACTGCAACAAATTTTATACGGATATAAGGAATTTTCTTCCCAGTCAGATATTTATTCAATTCCTTTTTGCAGGATGTATCAAATTTGTATTCACCATCGCCGTCAGTTGGTTCATTCCCAATCCTAACCATACATTGTATACAAAAGCTTTATTTTTGCTTGTCACCTCTGGTTCATTTGTCAATCATCTTATTGTCCTTGGTCATTGACCCTTCAACCATTAGAACCATCCTCATTTACTCAAAATCCTTCATGATTTTCAGATCGTCTCTTTTCTGAGGAGGCCGACTAAGGCTTCTCCAGTCAGTCCATGTAAATGTAATGCCTCATCTCTGGAACTACCCTTAACAAAGTTCCTCTGAATCCTTTTGCAAAGACTTCACACCCTTCCTGAAGTGTGATGTCCCGAATTGGGTGCAATATTCCGGAGATAAACTCCTCCATATGTCTCTTATGGATTGAATTTTCATCAGTGGGGCAGATGACGGGAGTCAGAAAAATTCCCAGCTCGGCTTGCCTACAAAGAAAGTGCCCACAAAGGCAGGATCTTATTGCCAGGGGAGGGAAAGAGCTGGAGTTGGGGAAAATGATTGGAGGCAGCTACATGGACTGTCAGGTGTGGAGGTGGGTCATTTAAAAGGCCCTCTGCAGCCCTCACACCCCCCACCGTTCCCTCCACATAGTCCCCATTCATCCCACCTCATGTTCGCCCTCCCACACACTGTGACCTTTCATATGTTGCTTGATTGACAGCTCTGGCTTTCTGCAATCAATTTCAAAATGTTTATTTACACAAATGAGGTGGTTTTTAAGGGCTTGTGGTTTTTATTAATAATACTTTTTAGGCTCAGAATGATTAACACTTCCATTGCTCTGCAGTGGTGGCTTTTTTTGACATAGTGGAAAGTAATGAATGAATGACTTTTTTTTAGCACATTCTACTGTTACTGTTGGGTTTGTTGATTCTCCAAAGTGTATAGTGGGTACCAAGACATGACGTAGGGGACCCAGGAACCATAGCAGGGCTGGGTGGAGGGGCCTGACCTTGGCATGGGGAGGTGGGAGGAGGCCCTTTTGAACTCACTTTTTAAAAGATGCCCTCATGTAGGCTAGGGTTCACAATGCCACTGAGGGACAGTGAACCATGACCCTAAAATCTGGACTCATCCAGAGACACTGCAGAGGAATAACTCTGATGTGGATGTGCCGGTGTTGGACTCGGGTAAACACAGTAAAAAGTCTGACAACACCAGGTTGGACTAAAACCTGGTGTTGTCAGACTTTTTATGAGGAATAACTCCCCAGTGGAGCCCACCAGGTCAGAAGTGCTGGGCTTTTGATCCAAATCAGTCCACACCCTTCAACGGCACTGCCAAAAATTGGACATTTTGTATCCATGCTACCACTTTGACCCTTTTATCCCATGAGTTTTAATTTTACTAATATGTGGCACTTCTCTAAATGCACAACATCAAATTGTACTCTCCTCACCCAGTTATCTCAAAAGAACTCGTAATCAATGACGATTTTAACAATCACCTGGACAAGTGTGAGTCTGTTAACTTTTCCCAGATTGTTTTAAAGTTGTATTATTAGTACAAAAGACAAAGCTGAAGCATTTGTAATCACCTTCAGATGGTAGTGCCAAATGGATGTTCTGGGGTGAAATTTACCAACACGGGAATTGTAGTAGGCAGTGGGGGCGGAGGGCTGACCATGGAAATGTCCATTGACCTTGAGTGGGATTTTCCTGTTTGAGTGAAGCGAGGCTGGAAAATCCTACCCTCCACCTTGCAAGGTCACAGGAAATTACAGTGCCAGCCTTCAGCAATTTGCTACATGACATCAAGAAACAGCTGAAGATGCTGGACTAAGGGCCCTGACAATATCCCAGCAACAGTGCTGATGATTTGTGTTCCAAAACTTGCCACACCACTAGCCAAGCTGTCCCAGTACAACTATAACACTGGCATCTACCTGGCAATGTGGAATGTTGCCCAGCTGTGTCCTGTCCACCTGCATTGCCATTTTCAGTGACCTTTAATACTGTTAAGTTTGATGAGGACTTGTCTGTTGAGGTAGTATGGGCGGAGATTAGAAATAGGAGAGGAGAGGTCACCCTGTTGGGAGTCTTTTATAGACCTCCTAAAAGTTCCAGAGAGGTTGAGGAAAGGATTGCGGAGACGATCCTGGTTAGGAGTGAAAGTAATAGGGTAATTGTTATGGGGGACTTTAACTTTACTAATATTGATTGGAATTGCTATAGCTCTAGCTCGTTAGAGGGGGCAGTTTTTGTACAAAGCGTGCAGGAAGGTTTTTTGACTCGGTATGTTGATAGGCCAACTAGAGGTGAGGCTATATTGGATTTGGTGCTGGGAAATGAGCCAGACCAGGTGCTGGACTTGGAAGTTGGTGTGCATTTTGGTGATAGTGACCACAATTCGGTTATGTTCACCTTAGTGATGGAAAGGGATAGGCATGAACCTCGGGTCAGTAGTTTTAGCTGGGGGAAGGGTAATTATGAGGCTATTAGGAGAGAATTAGGAAGCATAGGTTGGACTAGGAGACTACAGGGACTGGGAACGTCCGAAATGTGGAGTTTTTTCAAGGAGCAGCTACTGCGAGTCCTTGATAGGAATGTCCCTGTCAGGCAAGGAGGAATTGGTAGAGCTAGGGAACCGTGGTGCACTAAAAAAGTTGATTCGTTGGTTAAAAAGAAAAAAAGGAGGCTTATGTTCGGATGAGACTTGAGGGCTCAGGTAGTGCACTAGAAAGCTTTAGATTGGCTAGGAGGGAGTTGAAGAGTGAATTAAGAAGGGCTAAAAGAGGACATGAGAAGACTTTGGCTGATAGGATTAAGGAGAATCCTAAGGTGTTCTATAGGTATGTTAAGAACAGAAGGTTGGTTAGGGCAAGATTAGGGCCAGTTACAGACAGCAGAGGGAAGTTGTGTGTGGAACCGGAAGAGATTGGTGAGGCATTGAACCAATATTTCTCTTCGGTGTTCACGCAGGGGGACATGAATGTAGCTGAGGAGAACACTGGGTTGCAGGGGTGTAAACTAGACAGTATTGCAGTTGATAAGGGGGATGTGCTGGATATTCTTGAGGGTTTGAAAATAGATAAGTCCCCTGGTCCGGACGGGATTTACCCTAGGATTCTCTGGGAGGCAAGAGAGGTGATTGCAGAGCCTCTGGCTCTGATCTTCAGGTCGTCGTTGGTCTCAGGTATAGTACCGGAAGATTGGAGGATAGTGAATGTTGTCCCATTGTTTAAGAAGGGGAACAGAGACTTCCCCGGGAATTATAGACCGGTGAGTCTTACTTCTGTTGTGGGCAAGGTTTTAGAAAAAATTATTAGGGATAGGATTTATAGTTATTTGGAGAGTAATGAATTGATTGGAGATAGTCAGCATGGTTTTGTAGCGGATAGGTCGTGCCTTACTAACCTTATTGAGTTTTTTGAGAAAGTGACCAAAGAGGTGGATGGGGGAAAGGCAGTTGACGTGGTATACATGGATTTTAGTAAGGCGTTTGATGAGGTTCACCATGGTAGGCTTCTGCAGAAAATGCAGATGTATGGGATTGAGGGTAATCTAGGAAATTGGATCAGGAATTGGCTAGCAGATAGGAGACAGAGGGTGGTGGTTGATGGTAAATATTTGTCATGGAGTTCAGTTACGAGTGGTGTGCCTCAGGGATCTGTTTTGGGGCCACTGCTGTTTGTAATTTTTATTAATGATCTGGATGAGGGTATAGTTGGGTGGATTAGTAAATTTGCTGATGACACCAAAGTCGGAGGTGTGGTTGATTGTGAGGAAGGGTGTCATAGTTTGCAGGGTGACTTAGACAGGTTGCAGAGCTGGGCCGAGAGGTGGCGGATGGAGTTTAATGCGGAGAAGTGTGAGGTAATTCACTTTGGTAGGAATAACAGATGTGTCGAGTATAGGGCTAACAGGAGGACTCTGAATAGTGTGGATGAACAGTGGGATCTAGGTGTATGTGTGCATAGATCCCTGAGAGTAGGGAATCAAGTAGATAAGGTTGTTAAGAAGGCATACGGTGTCTTGGCGTTTATTGGTAGGGGGATTGAATTTAGGAGTCGCAGCGTCATGTTGCAACTGTACACAACTCTGGTGCGGCCGCACTTGGAGTATTGTGTGCAGTTCTGGTCCCCACATTATAGGAAGGATGTGGAGGCTTTGGAGAGGGTGCAGAGGAGGTTTACCAGGATGTTGCCTGGTATGGAGGGGAGGTCCTATGAGGAGAGACTGAGGGATTTGGGGTTGTTTTCGCTAGAAAGAAGGCGGCTAAGAGGGGATCTTATTGAAACATATAATATGATTAGAGGTTTAGATAGGGTGGATAGTGATAGCCTTTTTCCTTGGATGGAGAAAGCTAGCACAAGGGGGCATGGCTTTAAATTAAGGGGAGGTAGTTATAGGACGGATGTCAGGGGTAGGTTCTTTACCCAGAGGGTGGTGAGGGATTGGAATGCCCTGCCTGCTGCAGTTGTATATGCGCCTAGTTTGGGGGCGTTTAAGAGATCCATGGATAGGTTTATGGATGAAAAGGGATTGGTTTAGGTTAGAGGGTCATTGTTTTGTAACTGGTCGGCGCAACATCGTGGGCCGAAGGGCCTGTTCTGCGCTGTAATGTTCTATGTTAAGGGTGCTGCCATTTACTGTATAATTCCCATCTGTATTAGACCTTCCAAAATACATTACCTCACATTTGTCTGGATTAAACTCCATCTGCCATCTCTCCACCCTAGTCTCCAACTGATCTATATCCTGCTGTATCCTCTGATGATCCTCATCACGATCTGCAAATCCACCAACCTTTGTGTTGTCTGCAAAATTACTAACTAAACCTGTTACGTTTTCCTCCAAATCATTTATATGTTACAAACAGCAAAGATCCCAGCACTGATACCTGAGGAACACCACTTGTCAATAGCTCTCCATTCAGAAATGCCCCCTTCCACTGCTATCCTGTCTTCTGTGACCAAACCAGTTCTGTATCCATCTTGCCAGCTTACCTTGCTCAACAGTTAAATGATGGAAGGGCAATCAGCAACAGTGCCATCAAGCAGCACTTGCTAAGCACTAACCTGCTCAGTGATGTCCAGTTTGGGTGCTACCAGGATCACTCAGCTCCTGCCCTCATTACAGTCTTGGTGTAAACATGGACAAGAGAGTGGAATTCCAGAGGTGAGAGTGGCTGCCCTTAACCAAAACAGTAGTTGGCCATGTATGATATTAAGAACCCCAGTAGAACTGGGAGTCACAAGCAGGGGAAAACTCCCAGTAGTTGTAGTCACACCTGGCACAAAGGAAGATGGTTTTGGTTGTTGGAGGTCAATCATCTCATGATGGAGGGAATGCCATTGATGAAGCAGCTTAAAATGCCTAGGACATGACCCTGAGGAACAGCTGCAGCACTATCCTGTGACTGAAGTCAGAAATGGGGATGCTCACAAAAAAAATTGCATGATGCTCAGCACCATTCACAACTTCTCAGGTACTGACAGTCCAAATGCAACAAGACCTGAATAAATCCTGGGTGTTACCTGGGCTCAAACTTTAATACTATGGCTGGGCTAAACCTATATGTTTACTGTGGCTACAACAGGTCAGGGGTTGGGCATTCTGTAACAAGTAACTCACCTCCAACTCCCCAAAACTTGTCCATCATCTATAAGACACAAGTCAGGAGTATGTTGCTGAATAAGTGCAGTTCCAAAAACATTCAAGGAACTCAATGTCATCCAGGACAAAGCATCCTGCTTGATTGGAACCACAAAAGCAGCAATGTGTACCATCTACAAGATGCATTACAGCAACCCATCCAGCATACTTTCAAATCTACTACTTTTACCACCTAGAAGGTCAACAGATACCACCTGCAAGCTCCCTTTCAAGCCCCTACACCATCTTGACTTGGAAATATTATCACCATTGCTTCACTGTCACTGGGTCAAAATCCTACAACTCCCTCCCTAACAGCACCGTGGGTGAGCCTACATCACAAGGACTGCAATGTTTTCCACCACTTTCTTCACATGGGCAATTAGGGATGGGCAATAAATGCTGGTCTAGCCAGCAACACCCACATCCCATGAAAGGAAAAGCTTTCACAGCACCAGCATTAAGTTGGCTTGTTTATAGGTGCCAGTTTTACCCTTCTCCACTTTTTTTGAATGTGAATATTTGCAATCTTCCAGTTATCTGCCATCATCAGTAGATTTTGGTCCACTGTTTATCTGACAACCATTTTACTATTGATAGTCTACAGAAAACCTTTAGATTTCCTGTTAACTGCCAATCTACTCTTGCACAGCCTCTTTTTCCATTTAAAATAATGGATGATTGTCCCTTCTATCATCAAGTTAGCATCTATTATACACCCTTTTTCTACTTCATCCAATACTCCTGGTTTATGGTTAGCATGAGAATCAGCTGCACCCTATGTTACTGACTGAAGTGGGAATTTTTACACCCAAGTGTAAAGAATGATAGTCAATAGGTTGTGAGACTACATTAAGCTGCATTATAGCCAGTTCCAATCCTGCCCTCACCCACTATTCAAATTCTGGTTCAAGCCAAGATCCTGGATTGTCAGTGTTGGGGTGATGGACCCTATTGGAAAAGAATATCAGAGAATGTAAAAGTGGAACAGCATTGTGATGCACCCCACAATTAAAAACAGGCCACTGCTATCTCTATAGAACTAAATACTGGATAAACTCAGCAAGGCAGACAGCACTTGTGGAGAGAGAGAAATATTCTTTGGAATTTTCTCCTTTTATTTCAGATTTCCAGCATCTCTTTTTTAGCTTTTATGCTGCTATCTAGTTTAGACTTAAACAAGATGGAGGTAGTGAAGGGTGGCCTGTGGAATAATTCTAAGAGTCAGCAACTCCAAGAGGGAAAACTAAAATGTAAAAAAACTGAACAACTTGCATGAACAAAGTGAACTACAGTGCAAACAATACTCAAAGTTGCAGGCCCAATATAGATAAGAAACAGAGATAAGCTAGTAGAACCAAATGATACTCAACTGACTCAGAACTCTAGTTTCTCTCTTGACAGATGCTGCCAGACTGGAGTTTATTTTCCAGTGTTGTGTTTTTATTCCTTTGTGCTCATGGAATCCCTACAGTGCAAAGGCCACCATTTGGCCCACTGCATCTGCACCAAACACAATCCCACCCAGGCCCTATCTTCATAACCCATTTATTTATTTACACTACTAACCCCCTGACACCAAGGAGGAATTTAGCACAGCCAATCAACCTAACCCACACATCTTTGGACTGTGGGAGAAAACTGGAGCACCTGGAGGAAACCTATCCAGACATGGTGAGAACATACAGACACCATACAGTGATCCAAGGTCAGAATTGAACTGAGGCAGCAGTGCTAACCACTGTTCAGTAACACTGGGATAGACCAACTGTGCCAAATGACCAGTTTGTGTGCTGTAAAATTGTGTTGTCTCTTGTCAAAATTATTAATTTGGCACAAGTCAGAAAACACCCTCTGGTGATTAACACAGTTGTGGTTTTTGGCATATGCAACATTTGTTTTATTTGACATGACATTCCTCAAGTTACACAAATGACATGTACAAAAAAGAAGAAAAGAGATTCAAAATAAAGTGGAATACAGTGTTACTTCTACAAGATACATTTGGGTGGAATAATTCAACATTTGTGAGGTGAAACCTTTAAGCTGGCACCATTTTTCAATGTCCTGATAACTGAGCATTGACCATTATCCTGACCTTTGAGAACATTTGAAGGTGTCTTGACACAGAAGCAGAATTTTGGATCAAGCAATGTTTGAATTTTATGCACAGTACAGTGTAACCAACACTTAAAAATAAATCTCATTACTTTTTGGACCATGCTTGTAAAAATTCAGTATGTTTTGGATGAAGAAACCATAAACTGGAAGGTGTGAGTTGACCTCTGTTGTCCCCTCACACCAAATGAATCTGCTCCTTGGACAATACTCAAGAGGTTCCACATGAAGATGTGGGTTTTGGCAATTATTTCCCTCCACAACAAGTTACAAGACCACATGCATTTTCATAAAGTACATTGCTCAGTGATTGCAGAACTGCATTAAGAGACCCTACCATGGACCACTAAAAGTAGTTTATATTCTAAATGCCTGTCCATCTTTCACTCAGAACTAGCAAATGCATGAATTTTTTTTTAAAAAGCTGCCTTAAAGTTCCAATTTTTTTTAAACAAATATAGTCCATCCAGAAAGGCATTTTGCAAAGATGACTGTTCCAGTTTTTCAGAGGACCCACCTGATTGGATTGTTAGCAATTCACTTTGGGGTATCCAGTTTAGTCTGTTATATTGGCACATTGGAATTTAGGTAGGAGGGAAGGTTCCTGGTTTTCCAGTTCTAGAAGAATTAAGGCTTTAAACATTCCAGAAATAACCCCAGTACAAAAAAAAATACTAAGAATTCCAGTAACCACTGGATCATTGGGGAAGAGTAAATGAGACTATATCCCCATCTCCAGTGCCAGCAACAGGTTAGATGGCTGTGTCCAGTGTTTCAGGATTACCCAATCTGAGCAGTTATGAAATATTGTTTTGCAATTGCAGGGCATTAACTGACAAGGAATATATGGATCCTATCTGATGGTGTCTCTTCCAACTTTTAATACACAAACGTATAGCAAAAATAAAAAGCAGTGACTTATTATCTTGTGTCTCCAGTGAGATAGAAAGTCATCAACACACTGAATGCACTTTCCAAAGGACAGCTCATAACAACAAAAGCAACTTGCTGAACTACAGATTGGATAAACAAAAAGGAATGAACACACAAGGCCAGCTTATGTCATTCCACATCCATACGGTTTTATTTTGGGAGATGTAATGCTCTACAAATCCCTATACCTCTCTCTTGTACCAGTTTTGTTCTTTTTTCTAAAGATTCCTAGAACCATTGGATATAGTTCCGACACCAACATCTTCAGTTACAATGGAAACTAGAGTTCTGGTGACTTGTGTTTTGTTCAGTGCGAGAATGAAGTGAAGCTTTAAATACTACAGGCAGGGAAACTGCTCAATCCTTTGGGATGACGAGTGTGCAGTTTATGCTCAAGTCCACATGAGCTAAACTGCCTTCTGCTGAAGAGGATTGGCTTTCAGTGGCCACTGGGATCTGGTATCGAGTCAGCACAAAGAGCTCCCCTCATCAGTTGCGCCCTCCCCTCCCATCACAAGAGGGCACAAATGACCAAACACCCAGCCCGGCAAGACCAAAGCACTTGTGAACATGGCTAACAATATCAGAGCAGCGGTTAGTATAGCAGTTGCAATCCATGGCCTGAGGCACATGAAGCAAGTTGTAACTATAACTTTGGCATTACCAAAGTTAAAAAGATATCCAAGAAAACCTAACAAAAAAAATGGAATGCTGAAAGGAATGTCACGTGATATTGAATTATACAGCCTGCACAGACTTAGAGAGATCACCTCTTTCACTAATAACTATCGTCAAGATGAATATAGAAAATCTGCTTAAAAAATTGTTGTGATATGTAGTGAAAGGCAGGCAGGCATTGCAACCCATGGTAGGACTACTGCAAAAAAACAAAATGCTGGAAAGCCACATTTATACATAAAGTGCATTCAATACTCCCAGAGGGTTGAGGAGTCAATGCTATCAGCAGATGCCTTCAGCACACCTGCATGATCCCCCTTCAAATACTTCCCATCAATTTTAATTGCAACTTTGTTGTAATCACAGAACTCAAACAGGAAATCCACAGGCTGATCACTGCTGCTGGTGACAGAGGAGTCACTGCCAACCATCCAGTACTTCCCAGTGGAATCTGCAAAGGAATACAAAGACAGTGAGAACCAGTCCTGACTCAGAAGCATAAACCTTTCAAAACTAAATGTACACACCATTTGTCTCACACCCATCTCCTGATGCAAAGATTTATGCAATTATTGTAGCATGTCATGGTAGCAATCACGTGCTATTTGGTTTGGCCCCTGGCTCTTTATATTCATAAAAAATACATGACCCAGGTGAACAGTAGTAAGGCAGGCCATTCATTTCCAAAAGGGGAAAAAAAAAATCAGTCAACTGGCTGAAGCTCAAAGGTTAACTCATGTGACTGAGTAGCAAACGGGTTCAAACAGCTTCAATTTCAAGTTCAAAATGGCTCAATTGAGTTTTCCTGCTCAAATCTGATACCATGAGCTAAAACACAATCTGATACAGGCATAGATAAAAGCAAATCAGCAGTAATCTGAAACAGAAGTGGAAAATCTCAGCCAGTCTGACAGCATCTGTGGAGAGAGAATCAAGCTAACAGAGTCTGGATGGCTATTCATGACAAAGGGTCATCTGGACTTGAAACATTGGCTCTATTCTCTGTCTACAGATGCTGTCAGACTTGCTGAGGTTCACCAGCATTCTGTTTTTGTTTCAAAAATGGTATAGATTTGATCCACCACCACGTGATGGAGAATATTGGTGCGTGCGCTACAGAAACTGGAGTGTGGGGGAGTGGTCAGAGGGAATAAAAACAGTTTTGTTACTCTGCTGTCAGTCATTCTTGTTGTGACATGCACAAACATGGCTGCCAATGAAGAACAGGAGTGGATTCAACTGTAAGGCCTTTCATGGCAAAGCAATTAGTCCATCTACATACACTAACTACCCAGAGTCAAACTTGAAAAACAGGGATGAGATTCCAATGTTCAAGAAACTATGTTCTACAGGAATTTATTCCTTCAGGAGAGGAAGTTGCAAAGGAAAAACACAAGTTGGATCATTTACCTTTCAGTCTGTAAGCACCATCATTGAGCTCTAACTGGAAGACATCGTATGAGGATCTGTTTGAGTCTAAGGTTCCAGTCACTTTCCGACATCCAATAAAGCCATGCTCTCCTCGAAGGGCTATAATAGGCCTGTTAATCAGTTTCATTACAAATTCTTCGGACTCAGCTGGAGAATGAAAAGGAACAGGTGAATGTTTCTGCAATTTGGAAGAATGGTCACTTCATTAAGAGGCATCAGGAGAGCACCTATTCTTTAAATACACACACCATAATGGGTCAACATATTCAGGGAAGGAGAAAAACCTGGGAGTAGAGCAGGAAGAGAAAACGATGCGTAATTTTAGTCCCACAGTTGTTTGAAACCTCAGGGGGTGGAAAAATCTAACTGGATTCAGTTACACAGAATTATAGAATCACTTCCTGAATGGCATGGAAAACACCAACAGAAAGCGAAGGAAACAAACTTTTGGTTTACCTGCACGGGGTATTTGAACTAAAACAGTTATTCAGGATCAACACATGGCTCAAAAACATTAAGTTTAGCAGATGAGAAAACCTGCAGTAGCAATCAATTTTGATTCATAACTCTTCAAAAGTTGTTCATTGCCAGCACAAGGCACCTAGATTAGTAGAAATCGCTAGACGAAAGGTAGTCCTCTATTATCCTGTCAAAAATGATCAAATGTCTTGATTTGCAAAGACATGGAAGGGAGAGTGAAAAGCATCCAATTCCCTGGGGAGTTAGAACACAACCTTTTCAATATTGAAAAAGTTGGTATATCTGTAGCAATTTTTCTTTACTGATATTAAACCCCAGAATTTCACAATACTATGCTACTTCACGATTCGCAAAAGTACTGGAATAAACTGCTTCCTAGATTAGCAACATGCTGGAACACCAATTCATGGAAGGTTAGAAAGAGTCATCATGAGGTCTGGGTCAAAAAAGAAAGGGACAGGCTCATCAAAATCTGCTGGCTAAGGAGAAGAACTCAGCTTTTGTTCATGTTGAGTTTTAAACATGAATGAATAGAGTTTTCAATAAACCTTGAAGTATTTTGAGTTTATCTGCAACTTAGTGCAATACTTTAAAAGAGGATAAACAGCTAAAAACTGTTAGCTGTTTCTACTGCTGTGCAGTAGCCAGGTTGAAGGAGGAAAATTGGGATGGTCAAGATGTAGTGCAAAGTAAAGTGCTTTTACACCAAACTGCAACAGTGAATGCTGGAATAAGGGGACAGCATTGACCACAACGAAAACAATCATATGTCTCCTTGTAATGAGATAATGTGTAGAGCAATAAAGCTATTGAGGCCCCCAGGAAGGCAGGTTAAAATGGAGAAAGGCAAATTTAATAAAAAGTTACACAGAGGTGGAGATTCAGAGAGACAAATAAAATGTACTTTGGCAGAGATTTAGAGAATAAAGGAAGAGGGAAATACTGAGAGGTAAATGGAGTACTTTGCGGAGACTCAGGAATTAACAACTGGAAAAAGTTCAGACAAATGAATTATTCTCAGTCGTAACATTTTCAGTGAGTAAGGAAAGGAAGGAGGAAGTTGACAGAGTTATCAGTATAGGAATCTTTCGTGGTGCAGTCAGACAATATTTTTTGATTGCATACAGACCGAGCTATGTACACACAGGTCAATAACACTGATGATTTTAAACCATTCCAACACAGATTGGAATAAAGGTTCTGTATGTTTTAAAGTTTTGTAGTAAAGTTTATTTATTAATATCACAATAAGTTTATTTATTAGTGTCACAAGTAGGCTTACATTAACTGCAATGAAGTTACTGTGAAAATCCCCTAGTTGCCACACTCCAGCACCTGTTCAGGTACACCGAGGGAGAATTTAGTACGGCCAATGCACCTAACCAGCATGACTTTCTGACTGTGGGAGGAAACTGGAGCATCTTGAGAAAACCTACATAGAAATGGGAAAAACATGCAGATTCTGTACAGACAGTGACCCAAACCAGGGAATTGAACCCAGGTCTCTGTGCACTGTGAGGCAAGTGCTAACCACTGTGCCACTCTGCTGCCATATGGAAACCAAGGTGGCCTCCCAGCTCAATTTGTCTCAAATAGGAAGTTTTTAGGCACTGGGGAAAGAAACAAGCATTGCTTGATTTGTCTCTGGAGATGAATTGGTGAAAAGAACCAAATGAGAATAGGAGAAAAAAATGCAAGAGCAGAAAAGCAAGTTAAGAATCAAAGAAAAGAATGCTGGACTGGAGAAGCAAAGTTCAGTGACAGGATGTGGCCCAAAGTAACCGAGCAGAAGTTAGCAAACAGGTCAACAAATCAGCAGTGGAAAAACAAAGTGTAAAATACAAAATAAACGTAAGCTTAAAAATATTTAAGCTTAAATATATTTCTAGAAAGGTAAAATCAAAGCAGGAGACTGCACACCCATGTCCACTGCTCCATGGCACCAGATGAAGCCTGCCTGATTTGGAACAGTTTGCAACAAAATACAATGCAGGGTGCAAGGAGGAAGCATAAAGAAGCTAGAAGCAACAGACAGGCTGGACTTACATGGTGTTTCTATGCTGGCGCACAGCTGTCCATTCTTTTTAGCTGCCACATATTTTCCATTGACAGCCTTCAGAACAATTCTTTTTGCACGCCATTCAATGTCGAAGTAGCAGTTACCATTTCTGAAATGAAATTTTAAAAACTCCTTGTAGCTTTAAAAAAAGCATTTCATTTCAATCTAATCACAGCACATCCATAACAAACAGACCCTGTAATCAGCACCGGTTGGTGCTAGTGCTTTTCCTCAATTTATTCTTTTACCAGATTCAACCTGTTCTAAACAAAAGGGAACTGCCACACACTGTTGAAGAGTCAGCTTCTGGAACTTTAATCCTTGCCTTGTTTTCAATGTGGTTTGAAGATGTATAGAATGAGTACAATTGCACACCAATTTGAAATTTATAATAATCTTAAAAAGACAACCACACTGTCAAATTTAGATACAACTACAAAATTGTTGCCCAAATGGTACTCTCAAGAACCTAAGGGGGAACATCTTGGACAACACTTCTTCATTGTTCATCCCTTTCCTGCCTTCCAGCTCATACCACAGCAACAAAGCTGGACATTGTCCTGCTTCCAGTCCAGTCACTATAGACAGCTCAAGTAAAATTCTTCCCGCTTTGCAAGTGTCTGCTTCTACTCAACATAGCACAGATTGTTAACAGGATCCACACACCTGTCAGTTAGGGCAAAATTAAGACAAAGAGCCTTTCCTTGCTGAGAGAATTTATCAAACACTCCTCGTATCCACACAGTGTCCCAGTTTTAGCTGATGAGTTCCAGAACCCATTTGTCTCAATGTAATTGATAAAACATTGACATATTAAGCTTTGCATCCATCCCAGTCTCTAGTCCATGCCACTTAATAGACAGCACAACCACTCAAACTTAAACTGCATCACCAACTTTAGTAGTGTCCTAACACCAAATTCTTAACTGAGCAGCTATACATTCTGAATAATTTGAAGGCAACATGCATTAAATTCTCACATCGTGCAACAGCCAAATTAAAATAATTATTTCAGTATACTATACCAATTCTCTTAACATACAAGAACTGAGCCAGAAATAACAGACATCACAGCATACAAAATGACCTTGGAAACCTGCAAAAATCTCTCTCAAATCCGAAGGCAACACCTGGTCAATAAACCATGGTGAGTGATTCAGTGCACAAAGTGTTTGTAAAACTGTCAAATTAATTACCTTTGGCATCCAAGCAAAGACTTCATCAAATACATCAAGTCACTTTGATGCCATCATAAGGATCCCACTCTGGATCAGATTTGGTGCTTTCACTTTCAGAATCATCCCTCTACAACAAATCATTGCTAGCCACTGAACTGGATAGTCTATTTTTGACTGAACATGGGTCACTATCCTGTGATTTTATAATGAAATCACAAAATATTCAGTAGGCAGCTTGCATATTTCCATTGAGATTTTTCCCCCTCTTTCAGTCATCCAGTGAGAACACCATCCTCAAGGCAAAATTCCAAAAGTTGAACAACAGACAATGGACCCCAGTACAACTGCAACGTGGGCGTTAAGCCATTTAACCTGGTACCACCATGAATCTAGTCATTTTCATTAGAACAGTTTCTGAACCTTTCTACTATCTGCTGGCCATAATCAAAATTTATGGGTGCTTCAATGTTGCTGATGTGACTTAATGGGTACGTGTTTTTGCCACTGTCTGATTGTTTTTGGTGACTGGGAAAGATGGTGGGGGGAGGAAATTAATGGGAGTCCCCAAACATACCCCGAGGAGGAGGTGGATCTTTTTTTAAGTTTTAATAGCAGCCGTGGTTGCTGACATCCACCAGCCTGATGTCAGGGATTATTTCCTCCCATTGTTTTTTACTCCCAAGTATTTGGAATTATGGCAGGAAAACGCAGCAAGACAGCTAATGGGCTGCCTTCTGCTTTTCCCGCAGGAGACAACCCAAGGTTTTTGCTAATCTCCAAGCAGTCTTGCTGTCTCTCCTGCTGCAACACTAGACATTTTCATTCTACAAACAGCTAAACCAATTAGCTAAAAGCAAAATACTGTGTGAATGCTGGAATCTGAAACAGCAATTAGCTTAAGCTTGACTCAGGAACTGGTTGGAAATGTGTGTATATATGACAATGTAACCGTTCTGATACAGACCAGGCTGGTCCCTGTTTACATGGTGTATATAGGTCTTGGACAACATCAGGGTACCTCACACCATTAACATCAAATCTTCTCACTGCAGCAGTTACTTGAGTTAGCAAATATTATGACTATGCATCATTAGTTTTGCTGGAGGAGCCATTTCTGTTGATCACTCACCATGCTAAATGTGGTCTACTCTATGTGGACGCATCAAACTCCTGCCAAATTATTGTATCAGCCAAGCAAAATATGCATTTCCAGGGTGACAAACTGAGGCAGACTATTTCCATAGCTGAAAGGTGGAAGGTTGATTTTCATAGCAAGAAAGTTTTTGGCATAGAAGAAAATGGGGTTGTTTTACATGCCTCAAACTACATCACATACATCTACTGCAGATGCCAGCTGCATTAGGAAGGGGAAAACTAATCTTGATTTATGGGATTTGCAATCAGAGTTCTATTGCTAGTCAATGGTTTAAGTTAAACATATTGGCAGTTTCAAATATTCCAGTTTAGGCCCAATTTTAAGATAACCTGTCATCAAGATTTAAACTAATTTTGTGCAAGTTCTAAACTTTTCCCTACCAGGACTTAAATCAGTATAAAAATCAACTGTGTTCATTTCCAGATGACACTGGAGCACATCTGCTCATTACAATCGTTCAATAGAAGATTCCAATCACATACAGTTTAATTTCTTCAATGTAATGAAGACTTAAAAGGAGGAAGCACTTAGAGGATACAGATCAGGATGTAGAAAAGCCACTGCAAAATCACAAGTAATTTGACTACAAGTCTTACATTCTCAAAAGACATGCAATGTATTTTAACATTTAGAAATACTTAAAATACAAGCATTCCACCAAGTTTCAACATTTAGGCCATGATCGTAGTCAAAAAAAAAAGTGGTCAAAGAAATTGCTTTTCCATTGTAAAACTTATGGATGTTTATATAAAAAGAGGCCCAGTTTAGTAAATGTTTGTGGTTTTCTTAAAAGTAACCACAATGTCATTAGATGTTATTTAACAATGACAGCTGGTGACTGCACACAAGATTTTTGCTGAATCCTATAGCTCATCTGTATGTGGATCTGCATTCACTTACTTTGTCGAGGCAGTTGACTGCACCCCTCCATTAGATGTCAGAGTCCAGTATTTCCCAGTGCAGGTTCGGAAAGCACACTTTTTGGTCTCTTTGTTGATTTCTAATTGGAAAGTCTCCTGGTCACTTTCTTCATCCTGGTTCGCAGACAGGTCCATTCCTTTTGCAGGGAGGGGGTTGGGGGGGGGGGGGGGGGGGCGGTGGAAATCACATCAGAATTCAAATCAGAGCCAAAACAGAATTGAATCACTTCTCCACATTCAAGCAACACAACAGAACAGCAAACGAACCAAATCAAACCGGTTTTGCTGCAGTCAGACCGAAACCTGATATACACAACTAACCGGTGGCATGTTAGAACAAAAGCTACCACAATTGGGGTTAGTTAGCGCAGTTAACTCGTCCGTGACTCAGGACAATGCCAACAGTCTGGGTTTGATTCTCAATCCAGCTGAGGTAGACTTGGGACCTGGAGACTGAATAGCAAACAATTCATTGACAAAATACTGTCAAGGCAGTGGCCAAGGATAAAGCATCAGCAAACTGAGCCCTGGGCTTGCCTTTGGGCAGAGCACACATCAGGTTAAAGTTCAGCATGATAAGCACTCAATTAAAGACTGGAAATGTAAAGAGGCAGACGTGTGCAATTAGCGATATCCTGTCCATTGTTATTTAGCACCTTTGAGATAAATTTCTATTTCCAAGAATTTGAAACCACTGCACTCAATGTCAAGTCAGTTAATTGGACAAAGAGGAAATGGTTGTCCAGAATATTTGCATTTTACCCCCAAGCCTTAGAATAATAAAAGGGCTAAGGAAAACATTCACCAAACCAAAATAGTGGGACTAAAATACATTAAATAAAGTTTGGACAGACAAATGATAGCAATTCTCAAGAGCAACTGTTGGTTCAGTCTTCTGTTTGGACTAACATTACACTTCAAGGGCTAAAAATAGAACCATCCTTTTTTGGGAGGATCCAAAATTTGAATTTTCTCCTCCAACATTATGAAAGAAAAGTAGAAGTGAAAGCAAGTCACTTCTTTATAGTTTAGAATAAAGGATGACTACATTAGACTGCAAGATATAAGCTCAGCATAACAAAATGCCTCCAAAACATTTGGACTTTAGAAGATAAAGATGTAACACATTTGCAATTTTGCACATGTAAAGTGGGTTGTAGTGGGGAAGAGGGAATGGTTTTGTGAAGGGGAGGTTGTGTCTCACTAACTTGATTGAGTTTTGAGGAAGTGATGAAGATGATTGATGAGGGTAGGGAAGCAGATGTTGTCTACACAGACTTCAGTAAGGCCTGTGACAAGATCCCTCATGGTAGGCTGGTGCAGAAGGTGAAGTCATACGGGATCAGAAGTGAAATGGCAAGATGGATTAGAACTGGCTCGGTCATAGAAGACAGAGGGTAGCAGTGGAAGGGTGCATTTTTGAATGGAGGGCTGTGATGAGTGGTGTTCCTCAAGCATCAATGCTGTTTTTGTGACTGTTGCTGTTTATGTGTATGTACAGAAGGTTGGTGGAATTGCTGATAGCAATGAGGACCATCAGAAGATACAGATCAGTTGGAGACTTGGACGGAGTGATGGCAAATGGAATTTTATCCAGACAAGTTCAAGGTAATGCATTTTGAAAGGTCTAATACAGATGGGAAATATACATAAATGGCAGACCCCTACAGAATACTGATAGGCAGAGGGATCTGGACATATAGATACACAGGTCACCGTAAGTGGTAACTCAAGTAGAGAAGGTAGTCAAGGAGGTATATTGCATGCTTGCCTTCATCGGCCAGGGCCAGGAGTTTAAAAATTGGCAAGTCATTGTTAAGTCACATCTAAAGCAGCTTTATAGAACCTTAGTTAGGTTGCACTTGGAATATAGTATTCAATTCTGGTTGCCATACTACCAGAAGGACGTGGAGACTTTGGAGATGGAACAGAAAAGATTCATCAGGATGTTGCTTCATATGGGGGATATTAGCTATCAGAAGAGGTTGGAGAAACTTGGTTTGTTCTCATTGGAATGACAGAGGTTGAAGGGCGACCTGACAAGTCTACAAGATTATGAGGGGCGTGGATAGTCAGAAGCTTTTTCCCAAGGTGGGAGAGTCAATTACTTGGGGGCACAGGTTTAAGGTGCAAGGGGCAAGGTTTAAAGGAGATGTAAGAGGCAAGTTTTTTTTTTATGCAAAGGGTGGTGGGTGCCTGGAACTTAATGTGTGGGGAGATAGTGGAAGTAGATTTGATAGTGACTTTTAAAGGGGCATCTGGACAAATACATGAATAGGATCCCTGGAAGCATAGGGGTTTTTAATTCAGACAGATAGCATGATTGGCACAAGCTTGGAGGGCCAAAGCACCTTCTCCTATGCTACAATTTTCTTTGTTCTAAGAGTTCATCAGCTCTACCACAGCACTGTTGGATATTGGTGTGGTTACAAGAGGGATTAGGCCCATGACTGGATGGCTCTAAACTAGCTGTGGAAAAGTATACAGATTCAGCAAGTTAACTGGAGGCCAGGGAGAATTGGATTGTAACTTATTTTGAATTCCATTGCAAAACATTCTAGCCAGCCACAAAACCAGATTATAGGCTAGATGAATAAGCTGGAATTTGCCAGTTTTAAATTCACTGGGTGGGGGAATGGCAGACTAATGTAGCTATGTAGAAAAATTACTACACAAGAAATTTATGAAAAAAGAAACCATCTTACCACTCCATTTAAAATGAGTTGTTAAAATTGCGCATTTCCCTTGAAAATAAAATTTCCAAAGATTCTGTGGCAGTTTTCTTTTTGAAATGGTTGTGAATTTTGACAGGCCACTTCAAAAAGGTCTTCTGCCTTCCCCAGCTCCCACATTCCAATGAATTCGGGAGGAAATTGGCAACAGTAATTTCGAGGAACAGTTGAAACAAAGAAAAGCCCCAAAGATTTCTGTTCATCCCATTGTAGTAGGGGCACTCATTGCAGAGGAAGCTGTATTCGCAGCTTTAGAGTCAAGCACAATCAGAATAAAAAGTGTTTAAAAACAGGCAACAACTTATTTTGGACACTAGCCAACAAACTATTTATAGCAACACCAGTTAAGAATGATTGTGTAGAAGTGTAAAATGGAGGCTTAATGCTTTTAAATTATTTTAGTTTCTTTCTAATGTTCCCCAGTTTACCTCATCTGTCTAAAGTTTGCTGAGAGTGTGTTAAGACCTTAAGCATTGCTTAAGCTGGCCCTTCCTTGTGAATTAGATGAACACTGGTAGCCACACAAAAACTGAGCAGCCTTTATCAATGATCCCATGAAGATAATTGCAGAATTGCTACTCTGGCAAATCTTCTTGAGTGAGTCCATCTCCAGGCTCTAACACTATAATTCAGCAGCACATCACCTGGTCTATTTAACCAGTGAACTTTCAGAGAACGCATTTCAACCAACCTCAGAATCAAACCTTCTTTTAAAATCCAAATGTGGCCACGAAGCAACCTGGAAAGTACCGTGTGTCAAAATAAACAGGCCACTCAACTTGATCAGTTCAAAAGAGATTTTCAGTATAACACAAGCCATGACAAGTAGTGCTGAGAGGAGTTTGAGGTCCAGCCAGTACAAAGAAAGGGATTATCACTCAGAAAAAGAGTGGAGCTGACAGCAGTTATTGGCCATGCCATTTAGTTGAGGGAACAACCTTTCCTTGAAGCAAACCTAAATAAAAATTAAAACACTCACCCAGTGTGACGTGTTAGTGGAGTCCCACTTCTCCCTCACTCAGGTCCAAGAGCAAAATGGCCTGCTGCTTTGTCAGTTCAGCTCTTTTAATTTTGGGATTGCTTACTGACTCAGAGCTTTGTGCACCAGGTTTGTGTGGTGTCATGAGCTTTCAGAGCATTGCTCCTTCATCACCTGATGATGCAGCAGCACTCCGAAAGCTTGTGATACCAAATAAACGTGTTGGGCTTTAACCTGGTGTTGAGAGTCTTCTTTCAGGGATCTGTGGTTAGCATGTTAGAGAAGAGTAGCATTAGGGTTTGCTGGGCTCTTTTTACAGCATTGCACATTGGTCACCACTAGTTTAGGTGAACATTACATTTTACCATCAAGAGCAGGAGGAGTACTCTGTCCAGCATTATTCTGTCAATCACCACTAGATGAATTAATTCTTCATTCATATTGTATCCTGTTACACTTTCTACAGTTCTGTTCCAAATGTGCACCCAGTAATTTAATTCCAGAACTCTTGATAATATGAAGTAATGTGAATCAAGACATTGGAGGCACAATTATTCATTCAAATGCTTCTTTTGGCGATAAACACTGGGGCCTACACTTCCTTCAGCGAATTACTGTGACCAGAGACAGTGCTTAAAAAACCCAAATTGAAGCTTGGCGAGACAGCACATCTACATGTATAGGATTGCCCACTTTTCCAAGTTTATTTCCTCACTCTGTCCAACCTGCCCTGAGGTACAGCAACTTTATATATGGAGGATGAGGGGCAGAGCCACTCCTATAGGTTTGCCACAGCTACAGTAAGCACAAACCATTTCAGTCATTACTCAATGCCTGGTGATTTGGTTTACTCAGTATTGTATCACAGTCTGGATTTTGTTTGGAGGATGGGAGCAGTCTGGATAAAAAAAGGAAAAAAAACAGACCAAAATCTACAGGCAGTGAATATTTTTTGCATAGTAGAGTGCTGACAGGATAAAAGTGATTGCAAATTGTTCTGCAGGTTCAATGACAAGTCATTGCATTTTTAAAAAAAGTCTGATCTTTTGCTCAAGTTTCATAACGTGACTAATTATTTCAGTCACGGCACTCTCAGCAGAAAAATGGAAGATGGGAAAAATATACATAATCCCAGATGATTGCCATGAATTCACATGTTTCTACAAGCTGATTTCAGTGTCCCTTTCAACTTGTACATCAATTTTCTTTTGATACTGCCTTACTGCTCAAACTCAAAGCCAATACAAGTTAGTTTACCCTATTATAATAGATGCTATTGCACAGCACATTATCTTAAATGGCAATAGCATGGTTAACTCTTTCACTGGAGTGGGGATGCACTGTGCCCACTCTGCCAAAAGAGAACCTCTGTCCAACTAACATGTCTCATACCATGAACTGCTTGATGGTAATTTGCTCCAATCCATCAGCTCCCCTTCCTTCCCACCCACACACAACCCCCCCCCACCCCTAACCACCACACTGTGCCAGTATGGGAGTCAGCTACACTTACTCAACCCAGTTGCTATGCTAACGCATTTCAAGCCAGGAGAATGGATTGCCATGACAACAAGAGGTCAAAAGTCAGGTCATGAGGGCTGCTCTGCACCTCTTGGATATCATCCACTGGGGTGGGGGCAGGGAGCGTTCACAGCAAAGTCCCCCGATGACCTCAAGCAAATAAGGAAAATCACCCACCAAATGCATATTGTAACATGAGAAAAACTTACAAGGCGTAAATTCAATACTACACAATTATAACAGCAACGTGTTCCTTTCCGCACTCAGGAAGTGTTCACTGGCAGCTGATACCCTAATAGGCTTTGATATACAGAAATCATTCACACCCACGTATGAATAGGCCTTCAGTCAGCTAGTGCATTGACTGACAAAAAGTACAATGAAAGCAAAGATAAAACAAAAAGCAAGCAAAGATTTGCTGGGCAAAAGAAAAATACAATCAAGACTTCTGTCTGTCCTTTATTCAAAGGACATGATATCAGTGTGTATGTGCGAGACAGCACCAAAACATCACAAAACTAAAAGTTAGCAAGAACTGTACTTGCTGGACCAGGTCTCCAGCTATTACAAAAGCCAGTTTAGATCAACAGGGCATCTCTTAACACAGCAGCTCACCAACATCTGGCTTCAATTCTTAAAATCAGTCTTTGTCCATTTCTCAGTTTGGTCATTAAGCAGCAGAAAAGATATTTCAAAAATACATTGTGGTGTCGAGATAACTTGTACTGCTTCCTTCAGGTCAAAAGGATACAGATTTATTCACGATGTAATCCCATACATGAATACGCCAGACAGGGAGTGCCTTTTGTCTACAGCTGCTGAGCAAAAAGGCTAGTGTGCTTCATAGTGCATCATTCATTGAAGGTCTATGACCAATACTGCAAGGCCATCAGGAAAGCAAATAGGGGGATTGAAGCTAGATGAAATACCATCTTGTTAATTCAAGCCTCAGAGGCCATATGTAGAATACTATGGACAGTTTTGGTCCCCTGAAGTAGTCAGGGGTTATGGAACATCAGAAAAACGTTTCAGAGCAGGGTCATTAGATTGACACCTTATTAAAAAAGGAGTGTTCTGGGACAGGTTCAAAGACTTTAGCAATTTTTTAAAGAGTAGTACAGACTGAAAGGTCAAACATAATGACAGCTAGTCGTTCAATTGGGCCAATGCAGAGAACCACTCTGATACTCAGAAATACTGTTAACCCAAATAACTAGTATCTGTGGAATAAGTTACCGGCACCTGTAGCTAGTGTGGATATGTACATACAATTTTAACTCAATTCATAAACCAACACATTGCAAAGATCTGAACAACTGCTTTTACAGATTATAGACTAAAAGGGCTTACTTCATACTCAAACTTCAGACAAGCAAAACAATGCATTATCCTCGATACCCTCTTCAGTACAAGTCTAAGAGACCAAGGAATGGCCAAACATAAACCAGTAATGTAATTTCAATTTCTCAGCTAAAATGACAATATTTATTTACAATCTTTTGTGTGTGTGTGTGTGTGTAAAAAACTTGGAGCAACCACTATCTGGCTGGAAAAAGTAGGTCAAGGATGAAAAAAGATACAATAGCTTTGGTGTCATACTGCAACAGGTACTAGCTTACCAAGAGTGAAAATCTGTAATTATTATTCAACAAGGAGTAAGGTTTGGGTGTTCTGGACTTCAGCTACCAAAAAAGAAGAAAAACTGATCAATCATCTAACCGTGAGACATTGATGGTATAGATCGACAGCCATTCTACATTCATGCCACTTCAAGAGTTCCCAGACAAATGTAGATACTACTCAAGCACCTTTACAGTAGAGTCGTCATTTTTCAGCATGTAATTCATACCAATAAAATCAACTATTCATTAAAAACTTACTTCTAGAACTGCACTACTAAAACCAAAATACAGCAAAAGAAACTGAAGTACAGGCAGGTTCCCCAAAAAGAAAAACAGTGAAAAATTATTTTGGTCATGTATTATCCCATTAGGATTACTCGAAAATCACTTGGGAAATCAGGTATGGAGCTCCAAGGTCGATGGGAATAAAAAAGGATAGACTAGCATATATAAAAATTTCCTTTCCTTTGTTGAAAAGTATTTAGTATGGCAAGATAGTTATCAGTACAATAGAATAACACCCAACAAGGGGGTTAACAAATATATATTCAACAGTTTCACTCATCTTTGAGTGTATCACCTTGTGGAAGACCCAAAATTAAAATTAACATAAAACTGGATTCTAACTCCTTGTTGCCAAGCTAGATGCTGAAATATGCATAAGAGAATATATTTACATAACAGATACAATTGTCAACCCAGTGTTGCCATTTCTTGAAGTTTTAATCTCCACACCAGGTACAGTATAGTTCAGTTGGGATTACTTCTTATTGCTTGGAATAGAATTCCTATTGACAACTACTTAGCATTTCTGCTCACAGGCTTGGGAAAAAAATTGCAGTTAATCCCACAAAAGGAAAACCACAGCAATGAAAACCAAAACTCAATGGAAATACAGTGCAAGACTGAAATGACACCATTCCACAATACCCCCATGACAAAATTTACATGACTGATTTTATCATTACATACAATTTTTTAATCATTTGTGCTGCTCAAGTGGTGTCCACCAAAATCTCTCTCTCCCCCAGGAAAATGTCCAGAAGATGCAAGCTCCAATATGAGAGTCTGCAGAAGGATCTAGATAGGCTGGGCGAATGGGCCAGGAAATGGCAAATGGAATTTAATGTTGGCAAGTGTGAGGTGGTCCACTTTGGTAGGAAGAATGGTAGGAAGGACTATTACTTACGTGGCGAAAAACTGCAGCAGGCGACGGTGCAGATGGACCTCGGGGTCCTTGTGCATGAGTCGCAAAAACCCAGCTTGCAGGTGCAGCAGGTGGTCAGGAAGGCGAATGGGATGCTGGCCTTCATAGCGAGGGGGATTGAATATAAAAGTAGGGAGGTCTTGCTGCAGCTGTATAGGGCATTGGTGAGGCTGCAGCTGGAGTACTGTGTGCAGTTTTGGGCGCCGCACCTGCGCAAGGATATTTTGGCCCTGGAGGGAGTGCAGAGGAGGTTTACTAGGCTGATACCGGAGTTGAGGGGATTGAGCTATGAGGAGAGGCTGAATAAACTAGGCTTGTACTCGTTAGAGTTTAGAAGAATGAGGGGAGATCTCATTGAGACGTACAAGATGATGAATGGGATGGATAGGATAGAGGTGGAGAGACTCTTCCCGCTCAAAAAAGACAGTAGGACTAGGGGGCACAGCCTCAAGATAAAGGGGAGGCGGTTTAGAACGGAGTTGAGGAGGAACTTCTTCACTCAAAGGGTGGTGAATCTCTGGAATTCTCTGCCCGTTGAAGTGGTGGAGGCTGCCTCGCTAAATATTTTTAAGAAGCGGGTTGATGGGTTCTTGATAAGAGAGGGGATTAAGGGTTATGGGGAGAGGGCGGGAAAGTGGAACTGAGCCACAACAGATCAGCCATGATCTTATTGAATGGCGGGGCAGGCTCGAAGGGCTAGATGGCCTACTCCTGCTCCTATTTCTTATGTTCTTATGTCCACCAGCATGCTAAACCAAGACCTGACTACAAATCAGACTCAACCACACATCAGTGGGGCAGGGTGAGCCATTCAACTCAAGTTGGTTCAGCCATGAGCTAACAAAATGCCAACTCAGTATGCCATCTCCACATTCCTCAATGACCACAGAAGAAAAAGCCATTGCTTTTAGTCTTAAACCAAATTTTCACTATCTTGTTGCCTGGTAATAACATTTTAAGTTAGAAAAGGTTGGCACTACAATCTTCCACAAGTAGTTATTCAAGGTTCAAAGTGAAGTGATCCTTTCCAAGCTACTGCAGAGCATTCTGGATCCTGGGGAAAGTGAGTCTGGGGGAATTAATAATGGAAAGAGATGCAAATGAATTGAACAGATATCTTGCATCAGTCTTCACTGTAGAAGATACGATAACATCCCAGAAATAGCTGTAAATGGAAGGGAATAAGGAACTCAGGAAAATTAAAACCACCAGGTAAGTAAGGGGTACTTAGTAAATTGTTGAGGCTGTGGGCTGACAAATCCCTGGTTCCAGATGAACTTCATCCAGGAGTCTTAAGTGGCCAGTGAGATAATTGACGCAATTTAAATTTTCCAAAATTGCTGAGATTTGGGAAAGTTTCCACTAGATTGGAAAATAGCAAACGCAACTCCTATACTCAAAAAAAAGGGAGGGAACCGGAAAACTTGAAACTACAGATCGGTTAACTTGGCTTCAATATTTTTTCTCTGGCTGGGCATTTAGAAAAAAAAAAATCAAGGCAATCGGGCAGAGTCAACATGGTTTTGAGGAAGAAAAATCATGTTAAATCAATTTATTTTAGCTCTTTGAGGAAGACACATGTTTCGGATAAAAGGTAAATGCACTGTGTTTTTTCAGAAGATAAGGTGCCATAATCAAAGATCATTGCAAAAAAAAGCTTAGATGTACAGGGCAGCATGTGTAGATTATTTTCTGTTAGCTAGCCAGGGAGTAGACATGAAAGGGTCCTGATCAAGTGATCATCAGAGGGATCAGTGCTGGAGTCTCAACTCTACAATTTATAGAAATGATTTGGACAAAGGGACAAAAATTGTGATTGCTAAATTTGCTGATGATACAGATAAGTAGGGATGCAAGTTGTGAAGAGGACATCATTAGGTTATAAAGAACCTGGTCAAGTGAGTGGACAAAGATCTGGCAACTGGAATATAGTTTGGGAAAATGTGAAATTGTCTATTTTGGCAAGAAAAATAAAATAAATTATCTAAATGAGAAATGAGCACACTCTGGAAGTGCGGAAGGACCTGCATGAATCAAAGAGGCTAGTAGCAGTTATAGCAAGTAAATTGAAATCTAATAGAATGTTATTGTTTATTGCAAAGAGAATGGAATATAAAAGTAGGCTATACTTCAGTTGTACAGAGCAATTGTGAAACCACTTGTGTACAGTACTGGCCTTCTCTATTTCAGGAAGGATGTAAATGCATTAAACATTCAGATGCAGTTCACAGAAGGTTTATGGACCAGAACCAGGAATAGGAATGGACAGGTTGTCTTCTGAGGAAAGGGCCAACAGGCTAGAGATGACTTGACTGAAACCATTAAGATCCTGAGGAGTCTTGACAGGCGAGATCTGGACAGCATGTTTCCTTTCCTCTTGTGGGAGAATGTAGAACTAGGGGTCAAGGGATTGAGTAGCCAATTCCTTTTCCGCATTTTGTATGTTTGAGACAAGTCACATGGACATGGTGCGGGGAGGGGTGGTTTAAATAATTATTACTTCCAGAATGGAGATATTCTTACTTGAAACAAATATGTTTCATCTTTTCTGCCAAGCAGATATTACATTCTGCCAAAAAACATCTAATGTTGCTGCCAGGGCTGAACTAAGTTATATCCATTACATTTATGGATGATAGTTTAAATTAAATTCACTGCTATTTATAAGCCTCAATGTGGGGCTAGAAGCGACTTAACTTTATTGCCGATTCATAAAAATTGTCATCAGCCTATAATCTCTCCAATACACCTGCTGGCAGTGGTGATAAGAGCAGGAGAGTTATCCAATCAGCCATATTGCAGAAGGCAATGGCAATAGTACTGCTGTGGTTTGCCAAGTGTAATCAATGTCATCCACGCCCTCTTTGCGCATGATCCCTGAAGGAGATCAGCAGCTGAGACAGCCCCTTACCTTCTGCATATTCCACCAACATGAAATCAAAAAAATTGAGCAAGTCAGGTGATTTTGAACTGAATTAGCTAGACAAACTGGGATTTGAACAAAATCTAGAACTCTTATCTCTCAAATTTGAATGGATTTTGGGTTAAGGCAAGGGTTCGTAACCTTGCCGCTTTATTAATCCTGGCAAAATCGGCCAACTTTTAACTTTCCAACACACCTGCCAGAAACAAACAGTTCATTTCCCCAAGGAAATTGGGGCCTTAGTGACATTGTTAGGGCTCTGATTGCAATCCTCAGGGACATGAGTGGACTTGAACACTACACCCACTGGTATCACAAAAATATTTAATGCTATTGTGTCTCCCAGCACCTATCTGCAGGCTGATATTCCCAATACTGAGCAACAGGAAACTGCATCAGGACCCATTTGGTTTGGAAATTGGGAGTGCTGAAACAGACCAAATCAAATAATGTCCCCACTATCTCAGTCACAAATGGAAATATTTTGAAAAAGGCCTCCCTCCCGAAGTGGAATTGAATTCCTCACTGGCATACATTGCCATCAGTGCTTAGCACTCAATCAGCATCATGACCAAGTCATTACTGTTCATGCAAACATCAAGGCAGGTTATTCAGCTACAGAAAGTACTGGTGTATGGATGCATGGTCTCAGAACATTTATCTCCCATTTGTCTTCTGGCAAATCATAGGTATCATTTTAGTTTTAATGTCCCAAGATGGAATTGTCAGCAAGGTCAGCATTTATTGCCCATCCTTAATTGCTCACTATAAGCTGATGGAAGGAAGCTGTCCTGAACAACTGCTGTAAGGTGAAGGTTCTCCTATAATGGATAGCGTCATAGGATTTTGACACAGCAGCAATCAAAAGCAATATATGCTCAAGTCAACTAAGGCAGTGAATTTCAAAGGCAATGTATCCCCAAACACATCCCTTATCCTTCAAGCTGGTGGAGGTCATGAGTTTAGGAAGTGCTATCAAAAGAGATGGTGAGTTGCTGCAGCTTATCCTGTAGCTAGAACATACTGCAGCCAGTGTGCAGTGACCAAGTTGCCTAATACAACAGATAAAGCAGTGCATCAGTTCTTTGCACCAAATACAGCTTCATGTGAAACAACAGGGTGGGGGGATACATGTGAGAAGTTACTGAACTTCCCAAATATCACAAATTGAGCAAACAGGAAGAACACTGACACACACACACCTGTGGACAACATCTACTGTACAGCTTTAGTCCAAATTTATATAGACACAAGAAAATGCTTTGTAGGCTAAACAATTCAAACTGGCTGGAACCCAATTCTACACGTGCAGTGAATAAGCATTTTGGGCTCCAGTCCAGCTAAACTGCTTTCCTTTTCCTCACTACTTGAGGATCGACTGAAGAGATTTTCCTTAAAATGTTAACATGCCTGGATTGTGTGCGCAGTTATTTCCCCACCCCTCCCCCTTTAACTTGCAAAAGGCAATTAGCAAAACCAAGTGAAGGGAGGGGACAATTACCATGGACAAGTGGCAGCTGGGAAAAGGGAATAGGAGGATGAGCAGCTGTGTTCTTCTTTACTGGTACAAAAAAATCTCATCCCATTTAAAAAGTGAGGATGAGGAAATTTAAAAATGCACATATTCAGGCTGAGTAGATGCCTATGTTCTGCATTAGATGTGACAATAGTAATTTCTCATGAATTTTTTTTGTTAATGTTAGACAATTCCTGAACACAGTCCAAGTGGAAGGATATTCTATTGATCACTCCATTAACTGACAGGGTCTCTAGGCATTGAGAAGTAGATCTGCACTTGAAACAGATTTAGATTCAGTGTCCTTCTTGGGAAGGACTGAGTGCCCAAGATGGTATTGTTTTCAAGTTCCTCTACACATTTACTCCTCTTCCACCTCTGACCTCCACAAGCCTCATTTCAAGTTTCCTCCCATTCTCTTTACATATCCCCCATTTCCATTACTGCAACATCTGCAGTCAGTCAAGGCTCAAAACTCTGGAAATCCCTCCTGATACCACATAGCCCCCACCCCCTCCTTAAGATGCATCTTAAAACCTACCTACATCTGCCCAAATTTTGTCATTGGGCTCACATCACCTGTAGTTTGGCCACAAATTTTCCTTGATAATGTTCCAGCAAAACACAATGGAACATTTTGCCATATTTAAATTGTGCTAGGGACATGCTAGTTCTACAATTGGAACCAAAGCATGAATGATCACACTTCTTATAATCTCAAGACACAAATACATCTTCCCAGTCTCCTGCAACCAAAATTTGAATCTTTCCCCCTTTTTTAAACCTATTGCTCAATCATTGTAACACTTGCCGCCCTTAGAATTTAGAAAGAATAATTAATGCAAAGATTATGAGAAAAATTAAAATGTTACAATACTCCATGAGATCAGGGGGGCATTTGATCAAGTGGTCGAACAATTTTATTTTAAATAGCGACAGAAGGGTTAATTTGAATGCTCCGCAGTCTGGATGCAGTGTGAAATGTTGCACATTGCTTTCTGCCTCTCTGGCAGACGAGGCGCCCACATTATATTTCTGTCGGCGGATCCCGAGGCTGGTAGCAAAGTCCTCCCTTTAAGAGCTCAAATAACACATCTGGTTTTGTTCTACAGTCACGGGTGAGGTCACGCTGATGCATTTTTTTTTGCAGGGCTGCAGGATTTTAAATATCTATATTTCAGACCATAAGGGCAGCTCGTTTCAAAGTGGGGTTTGATCCAGTCTCTGCTAAACCAACTATACATCCCTGCTTGAACCCCATTTTGGGGGAACATTTCAGTACATTTCCTTTGTTGTGGATGAAGCCAATTTTGTTATTTAACGCCTCATTGAGAGATACAGGAAACTACTGATGAGATAAAGCGCTAGACCAGATTTCGACTACTCATTTTCTGACCACCTTAAGAAAAATCACCTGGAAAGGCCAGATTTCCATAATCAACATTTACAACTGCATGACTTGAAGTTTATTTTGTAGTCTCCTGGTCAAGGATATGGCTGGTCACAATCCTCTATTGCGCACACACACCAATTCTCCACTAGAAAGCTGAGTGTTGGCTGGGAGAGGAGTGATCAGCTTTGGCAGAGAATTGGAAGGAAATGTTTGGATTGTTCGCTGCACAATGGAACGATTATACCATTCCTGTAATGAAGGAGCAAAGCAATTGTGAACAGCTGTACAAAACCGTTATCGCAGACAATGAGAGAGAGCAACTAAAATCCCTGCCTTTCAGCATGGGGAAATCGGAAAAAAAATCCCCCCCCCCCCCCCCCTTAAAAAAAGGAGCGTCTACCCTGAGTTAAAGTAATTTGGTTTGACCTAAAAGAGGCCTTACCTTACAGAAAAAAAAGAGTCTGGGAATCTGTTGCATTCACTGCTCCTCCCAGTTACCCACTTTTCAACGCAATGTTAATCATTTGGAAGGCCACAGAATTGAGACTCGGTCGAGCTAGTTAACCTTTGACACACCGCCCAAAGTAATTAAATACCGTTACCAAGAGAGATAGGAAAGGCTGGGATGGATGTGTGAGGTATTTATCTGGGGTCACGCCTTCCACCCCCCAAAAAAAAAATCCTGCAGGAAAACAATGGAATGAAAATAGAAGCCATGTTGGAGAAATTCTCCCAAGCCTCACAAATAAATAATTCTCCCAGCAAATAGAGGAGGGAATGGAATTCTCAATCTCAAAGGATGTCCACCTTTCAAAAAAAATGAAGTGAATACAGATGTTTTCTCAACATTGGCCTCCCCTCACAATAGGGGTCATTGATATTGGTGGAACATAGTTCTAAAAGAAACCCTTACCTTGCCGGATGGAGACATTCCTGCCATTGGCAGCCTTGAGGACCACCTGTGGGTGGCTTTGCTCCAGGACAAAGAGTTCATCCTTGCCCACCTTGCTGCTCTTGCCAGCCTTCATGGTGCCAGTGGGGCCGGAGGGTGCCAGGTATTTGCCTTCGCAGTCCCTGAAGGCCACCTTGCCCGACCTGAACTCCAGGGTGTAGCCGGTGCTGCGGTCGGGTTTCTCCACCAGCTGCCCGTCGTTGCGGAGGAAGCGGTTGTCGCTGCTCTGGATACTGTACTTCTGGTCCTGGAAGACCAGCGTGATAAGGGAGTCCACTCCCCAGGGGGTGTCGCGGTCAATGGCCAGCTCGTCCTTGGCGCTCAGGTGGGCGTACCGCTTCCTGGTCACGCTGAAGATGTTGGCCTGCGGGTGCATGGCGATGTGGACGCTCCACTTCTCGGCCACCGAGATGGTCTGGGCGAAGCAGGTCAGCCGGTCCTCGGTGCCGCCAAAGTAGCGCTTGTGGGGCTCGGACTGCAGCGACCAGCGGCCGTCATCGTGAGCCACGATGAGGAACCTGCAGTCGGCGGTCGGCTCCTCACTCTCACACCACACATTGCCGTCCTTATCCGCCGCCAGGTACCGGCCCAGGTGGCTCTTGAAGAAGACCACATTGGAATCCTCGCCGTTCTGCTCCAGGGTCCAGATCTGCTTCTTCTTCATGCTGGTCGCCGAGGCGTTGATCTTGAAGCCAAAGGCTTCAGCCGTCAGGTACTTCTTCCCGCAGTTGATGAGCCCAAACTGGATCTGCAGACTGTTACTGGGGTCGTTGGCTGGCATGGCTGCAGACTTTGGCTCTTTTGTTGCTTTAACTCTCCCTGGAATCAGAGCTTGGGGTTTTTTTAAAAATGTTTCCCTGTTTAGTGGATTGGTGTTGCACGGTTTGTATCAAGTCCCTTTGTTTGAATGAAGCCCCCAGTGAGTGTGTCTTTGTAAGCTCTCAGCCTCCTCCAGCAAGGCTGAGCTTGCAGTCACCCAGCCCTCTTATATAGAGTGCCTGACGTCAGGCAGCAGCACCGCCTTTTTAGCAGCGGTTCAGCCACGCTGCCTTACACTCACACCATTCACTCACTACTACTCCAATCTTTCCTGTCCCTGACGGGGTTTATCCTACGTTTTCCTGTCCCTGATGGGGTTTATCCTGCTTTTCCCTGTCCCTGATGGGGTTTATCCTGCTTTTCCCTGTCCCTGATGGGGTTTATCCTGCTTTTCCCTGTCCCTGATGGGGTTTATCCTGCTTTTCCCTGTCCCTGATGGGGTTTATCCTGCTTTTCCCTGTCCCTGATGGGGTTTATCCTCCTTTTTTTAAATGCACACAAACTCTTACTGTGTGTAACCAATTGACAAATACAGTTAGCTGTGTTTCCACTGCCTTTTCCCCTCAATAAATCATTGTTGGGATCATTGTTGGCCCCTTGAGGTTGTTCCTAAACTCCCTGTACCATAGAGCCCAACAGTGCAGAAAGAGGCCCTTCGGCCCATCGAGTCTGCACCAACCACAATCCCACCCAGGCCCTACCCCCATATCCCTACATATTTTAGCCCACTAATCCCTCTAAGCTAAGCATCTCAGGACATTAAGGAGCAATTTTAGCATGGCCAATCAACCTAACCTGCACATCTTTGGACTTTGGGAGGAAACTGGAGCACCCGGAGGAAACCCACACAGACACGAGGAGAATGTGCAAACTCCACACAGACAGTGACCCAAACTGGGAATCGAACCCAGGTCTGTGGAGTTGTGAAGCAGCAGTGCTAACCAGTGTGCCACCCTGCCACCCTGGGACACTGGCCCCTTATCCTTGAACACCTTTTACTTAACAAAAATCAATCATAGATTCAAAGAATCCCACCAGTGCAGAAGGAGGCCATTTAACCCATTGAGTCTGCACCAACTCTCGGACCATCTTAAACAAACCCAGCTCCCCTCCTATCCCTATAACCCCACGCATTTACCCTGCTAATCCTCCTAACCTACACATCTTGGGACACAAAGGAGCAATATACCTAACCTGAATATCTTTGGGAGAAAACCGGAGCACTCGAATGAAAGCCTCGCAGACACGGGGAGAATGTGCGAACTCCACACAGTCACCCAAGGCTGGAATCGAACCCAGGTGCCTGGTGCTGTGATGCAGCAGTGCTAACCACTATGCCACCCCAATCAATCAATTAAATCAATCAGATTTAAAAGCTCCAACTGATCAATTGCTCTTTGTAGAAGTGTGTTCTAAACTTCTGCCACACTTGGTGTTTCATAGTTTCACATCTGTGTTTAATTAACCAGCTTTTAGTATTTAGTCTATGCCTCACAGTCCTCGACTTCCCAACCAATGTTTTCCCCCAACTTACCCTATCTTGAATAACGAGATATTGGATTGCCTCGGTGTTATCAAGCGGAAGTCCCCCTATTTTGTTTAGAGGGACCATTTTGCAAATGAAATCATAAAAAGGAACATGTATAAACGTAATGTTATTTTCAATGGCCACTACACATTCTGAAGTGTTCATTGGTCAGGGAACCCCAGGCATACTCTCTACCACCCTCTCCCATCCAGAATAAGATACAAAAATCTGAGGTCGCATACCAGCTGACTCAAGAACAGCTTCATCTCTGCTGCCATCAGACTTCTGAATGGACTTAACATATACTAAGCTGTCCTTTCTCTACACCCCAGCTATGACTATAACACTACATTCTGCACCCTCTCCTTTACTTCTTCCCTATGTACTCTATGAACGGTATGTTTTGTTTGTATAGTGCGCATGAAACAATACTTTTCATTGTATACTAATACATGTGACAATAATAAATCAAATCAAAATGCCTGCAAACACTGTTCCTTCTCCAGGGTCAGCTGAGTGCATATTGGATGGTACTATGGAGGCAGGTAGCCAAAGTGATTAGCGCGGTGTCCAACCTGTGCCTGTATTCACAGCTGTATGTTAATCTCGACAAACTACTAAATTTTAACGGTTGATTCATTGGCACTTGATAGAGAGCGCACTTACCTACTTGCAAGTGGAGATGTGTTTTTTATGTCAATTACTGTATTCAATCCCTAAAGTTATAATTGTGGTTTTACCTGATGGTCCCAGTTGAATTAAGACTTGTCCTATAATCAGAAGCTCCCATGATCTTTTTACACTAACTCCATACCCTAGCTCACCCATCACCATTGTGCTTACTGAATTATAGCTGTTCCAACACACTAATGGATTTCTGGGCTCTCAGCCAAGTCTTTATGTGCATTCTTGGCTGAGAATCCAAGCATCCATTAGAATACTGAAAGACCTGAACACCAGGGAAAGCATTGCTTGAATGACAACTCTGGCTTTCTGATTTGTCAACTACACAATATTTGTCTGCACAAGATGAAGAGGTTTCAAGTGCTTGTGGTTCTGTTATTAATAATAAGGGAACCAAGAGGGAATTCAGCCATGTTGAGTTCCAAGGGAGTAAGGCAATGTTGGATGGCCCCTACTTTAATGCTATGAGTACTACAGGTAATGCTGACAAGTTAAGGGCATGGATTGACACGTGGAATTGTGATATTGTTGTCATCACGGAGACATGTTTGAAGGAGGAGCAGGACTGGCAATTCAACATTCCAGGGTACAGGATCTTCAGGTGAGATAGGGAGGGTGCAAAAGAGGTGTTGCATTATTAATTAAGAAGTCAGTTACTGCAGTAAGGTGGGTTGATATCTTGGAAAGGTCTCCAAATGAGGCTTTGTGGTTAAAGCTTAGGACTAAAAAGGAGCAGTTACATTGCTGGGAGTGTATTATAGGCTTCCAAACGATCAGGGGCAACAGAGGAACAGACATGTAAACAATTCACTGAGGTGTGTAAAAATAATAATAATAAATGGGTAATTGGATTACAGAATTTCAACTTCCCCAACATTAATTAGGATGGTCATAGTGCAAAGAGTTTAGAGGGGACAGATTTCTTGAGATGTATTCAGGAGAGTTTGTTATGTCAATATGTAGAAGGTCCAACAAGGGAAGGTGCAGAGCTGGATCTAATTCTGGGGAACAAAGCCAGACAGGTGTTTGACATGGCAGCGAAGGTGGAAGGGCATTTTAATGATAGTGACCACAACACAGTACAATTGAAGCTTGTCATGAAAATAAAAAGCTGGTCTGCAAAAAATGGTTTGGATTGGGGGAAGGTAGATTTTATTACAATAAAGAGGATCTGACCAAAATAGACTGGAACAGTTTCTTGTGGAAAATCTTTTGATTTTGATTTGATTTATTATTGTCACATGTATCAGCATTCAGTAAAAAAGTATTATTTCTTGCACATTGCAGACAAAGCATACCATTCAAAGAGAAGGAAATGAGAGACTGCAAAATGTAGTGTTACAGTCATAGCTAGGGTGTAGAGAAAGATCAACTTAATGCAGGGTAGGTTCATTTAAAAGTCTGATGGCATCAGGAAAGAAGCTGTTCTTGAGTCGGTTGGTACGTGACCTCAGACTTTTGTATCTTTTTCCTGATGGAAGAAGTTGGAAGAGAGAATGTCTGGGATGCATGGGTCCTTAATTATGTTGACTGCTTTGCCAAGGTAGTGGGAAGTATAGGCAGAGTCAATGGATGGGAGGCTGGTTTGCATGATGGATTGGGCTACATTCACAACCTATTGTAGTTTTGTGCGGTCTTGGGCACAGTAGGAGCCATACCAAGCTGTGAGACAACCAGAAAGAATGCTTTCTATGGTGCATTTGTAAAAGTTGGTGAGAGTCATGGCTGACATGCCAAATTTCTTTAGTTTTCTGAGAAAGTAGAGGCGTTGGTGGGCTTTCTTAATTATAGTGGGGCATGGGGGGATCAGGACAGGTTTTTGGTGATTTGGACACCTAAAAACTTGAAGCTCTCGACATTTCTACTTCTTCTGTCTACTTCTGCAGCAGAGCAGTGGGGAGGCATTCAAAAAGGAAATGGAAGAGTACGATGTGTTCCCTTTAGGGTGAAAGGTAGGAGCAACAAACCCAGAGAACCCTGGATGTTTGGGAATATTCAGGACTCGCTAAGAAGGAAGAGAGAGGCTTTCAGCAGGTACAAAGGGAGCAAATCAGCAAAGGCCATAGTGGAGAATAGAAAGTGCAGGGTGGAACTGAAAAGAGTAGTTAGAAGAGCAAAGAAGGGGCATAAAAATGCACTGGCTGGTAAGATTAAAGAGAATCCCAAGATATTTTATAAGAATATTATGGGGAAGAGGATAACCAGTGACCAAGGGGGCACTATGTGCATGAAGCTGGAGGACACTGGTAGGGTGCTAAACAAATACTTCACATCTGTTTTCACTCAGGAGAAAGAAGATGTAGGTGCAGATTTCGGGGAGAGGGACTGTGAAGTTCTTGAACAGTTTGACATAGGGAGTGAGGAAGTATAGGAGGTTTTTATCAGGCTTATTGGAGAAAATTCCTGAAGGAGAGAATTAATCTCCACTTAGAAAGGCAAGGTTTGATCAAAGCTAATCAGAATGGCTTTGTTAGAGGGAGGTCATGCCTAACAAATTTGATTGAATTCTTTGAGGAGGGGACCAGGTGTGTGGATAAGGGTAACACAGTTGGTGTAGTTTTTATATGGATTTCAGCAAAGCATTTGGCAAGGTCCCACATGACAGACTGATGAAGATGGTAAAGATATATGGGATCCAGGGTAACTTGGCAAGTTGGATCCAAAACTGGCTTAGTATTAGGAGACACAGAGGGTGGTAGTAGAAGGCTGTTTGTGTGACTGAGGCTGGTGCCCAGTGCATTTCGCACAGATCACTGCTAGGTCTCTTATTGTTCATTATATATATATATGAACACTACAGATGAGAATGTGGAGGGGATGATAAGTAAGTTTGTGGATGACACGAAGTTCGTCAGGGTACTTAACAGTGAAGAAGAAGCCTTAGGTTGCAGGAAGACGTAGATGGGTTGATCAGGTGGACAGATTAGTGGCATATAGAATTTAACCCTGAAAAGTGCAAGGTGATGTATCCTGGAAGGAGTAACAAGATAAGGGAATACTCAATGAATGGCAGGACACTCGGAATCTGAGGAACAGAGGGACCTTGGGATGCTTATCCACAGATTCTTGAAGGTGGCAGGACAGGTTCATAAAATAGTTAAGGCATATGGCACACTTGCCTTCAGCCGTGCATAGATTAGAAAAGCAGGGAGATTATGTTGGAGTTGTACAAAACTTTGGTTAAGCCACAGCTGGATTTCTGTGTGCAGTTCTAGTTCCCTCACTATAGGAAGGATGTGATTGCACTGGAGGGAGTGCAGAGGAGATTCACCAGGATGTTGCCTGGGGTGGAACATTTGAGCAATGAAGAGGCTAGATAGGCTCAGGTTGTTTTTCTTTAAAGCAGAGAAGACTGACGGGAGACCTGATTGAGGTATACAAGATTATGAGGGGCATGGACATGAGTGGATCGGAGGCAGCTTTTCCCCTTAGTTGAAGGGTCAGTAATGAGGGGACATAATTTTAAGGTGAGGGGCAGGAGATTTAGCTCACATCCTTTAAAAACTACATGGATGAACACTTGAAATGTCATTCAGGGCTACGTGCCAAGTGCTGGAAAGTGGGATTAGTGTAGTTTTATTGGTGCAGACTTGATGGGCCAAAGGGCCTCCTCTGTACTATATAACTCTATGACTATGACTCTAATACTTTAAAGAGGCTGCATGATTGACACTTTTATTGAGCTGCAATAAAAAAGAGTATTTTTTAAGATAGTGAAAAGTTAGAAATTAATGATTGTTTTGTATTTCCTTTTTTACACATACTATTGTCATTATACTTTTCACTGGTACTATACAGCGTATAATGGATGAATCGGTATTTGAGTTCTATAGCTTGGCATAGGGTCCATACAGATTGGATGGTATGAGGGAGCATCCCATTACATAGGGCACATGAGAGATCACAGGGTGTGGTGAGAAGTATCCCTTGGCTTGGGAAGCATGAGGAAGACTTTTCAATATGGTTTTCATAAGGACCACTGGTGTAGACTATGGTTCACAATATCTCTGACAGGCCGTGATCCATGACACAGGACTAGGACATACCTGTCTCTGCAACAGAGTCAGGGTGCATGCTCACATCCCAAACCAGCATGCACCCTTACAAGGCATTATTAAGGGTTAGAAACGGCAGGAATGGATCTAGAATTCCAGAAGTGGGTCCCAGCCCTGAGTTCATGAAAATTCAGTCCACCGTTGTCACCCCTCCATCTCTTGATAATCCCTTTCAGCTCTGCAATCCTGTGAGATCGCTACACCATCTCCTTCAATTCGCTGAAGACCCCAATTTTCAACGCTCCATCAATGCTGACCCTGTTTTCAGCTATGTAGGCACTAAACTCTGAAATTCCCACCCCAAACCTCTCTCCCCCTCTCGCTGCTCCTTTAAATCAATCCGTAAAATTTGCTGCATTGACCAAGCTTTTGGTGTGTCCTAAGATCTCTTTATGGTGGCTCAGTGTTAAATTATGTCCAATAAGGCTCCTGTGAATCAACTTTGGAGGTTTTGCTAGATTAAAGATGATATATAAAGTACTCAGCCTCATAGACTAGAAAGGCCAAAGCTTGATCGCCAGGTCATGTTGAGTTTAATGATCGATGGTGGTGAAACGTTAGTCAGAAATTCCATTCCTGATTGCTATTTAGTGATCCCTGTAGGGAAAGGGAGAATTGAATTTAACTGTGATGCTCCCAGTAATTCAATAACCGAGCAGAGGTGAGTATCTAAATTCACATAAGAGGAGACAACCACATTCCCAACAGACATTGGAGGACTGCCAGTGCCAGTAGAATTGTAGCCAGTATGAGATAGCAGAGAAAGCTGGATAGGAAGGCAGAAAGGGCTTGTTGGGGGGATGGGAGGAAGAGTCCTTAGTTGTTAGTTCCACGGACTTCTCAAAAATTATGTGAACTAGAAACTATTATCTCTTAAAAGAAGTGATGAGAGTTGTTATGAATATGATTCATAATGAATCCAGTCAGTTGCTCAGTGCAGGGTAGATGCTGGTCTGGTTTGGTGTTTGCATTGGGGCATATTTATTCTGTAGCAGTTGATTAATGGAAGAGGGTTTCAGAGTAGAGATCTCCATCCTTTTCAATATTTAACATTAATTATTTAGTTTCAGTTCACTAATGCAAGCAAGGATCTATCCTTTTGAAAATCCGAGTATATTGTAGTCACTGATGTAATTTGTCTGCCATTTGCCAAAGAATTGAAGAGCCAGTAGCCAGTGCCTCTAAAACTATGTTGACTGTGCATATGAGCTCCATGGTTTTTGAAGTATCGCAATAGCATCCCGTAAAACACTTGTGTATTCCTTGCCTACTGCTGCTATTAAAACCAACTCGTCCATGATTCCCTGACTTCACTTCCTCATTACGTACAACGTGACATAATCAGGTTTCAATGTAACCAACACAAGAATAATGCAGAGGATTTTTATGGTTAGCAGCACATGTAAGTTTTAGTGATTGAGCAATTCATGTGAATGACTAGAGCTTGCAATTTTACTAATTTGTTTCCTGTTATTTTGTTGTCTTTCCAGTGGTTGCCTTCAGATTGAGTGCAAAACTGCTGACATTGAACCACTGAATTGGAAATGCTCTGGAGACCAAAGCTGGAGTTTGTTGTGCATCTACAGGTAACAAGGGATACTTGTGTGGAAAGTTTACAACGTCATAAACTCTGTTAATGTCAAGCTGTACGTGAGCTCACAGCTGAAATGGAGCTGGATGAATTGATGGTTGGAATAGTAAACCCGTACAATGGTTTGTTTGTACAACTCACTAAAATAGACTTTCAGATCGCTAACACCTAATTGATTCATTTCACACCTTCATCAGTGCTCTGGCAAGGTTTTGGACTGATGCAAGAAATGTGCCTCAGTTGGGATTAATTCTATCATGCAGAGTTTTTGCTTGGTATTGTCATTGGCATAGTGCTCCCTTCAGAAGCACGTCTGGATAAAATAGTTGATCAGGGTTGCTGGGTACTGCAGTTCCAAGTTTAAAAACAAGTTTATTTTTATTATTGTCACAAGTAGGCTTACATTAACATTGCAGTGAAGTTACTGTGAAAATCCCCTAGTCACCACATGTCAGTGCCTGTTCGGGTACACTGAGAGAGAATTTAGCATGACCAATGCACATAACCAGCACATCATTTGGACTGTGGGAGGAAAGCGGAGTACCTGGAGGAAACCCATGCACACCTGGGGAGAATGTGCAGACTCCGCACAGACAATGACCCAAGCAGGGAGCTGAACGCGGGTCTCTGGCGCTGTGAGGCAGCCTTGCTAAGCACTGTGCCACCCCTGCATTTAATGTAAGATTTGTAACAACAGTTTGAGTTCATTTGTGAATTTCTTTTCCTTGTATCCAAACACCTCCCCCCATCACATAGTGTTGCACCATTTTGTTTCAGTATGTCCACGATACTGGGACAGTGAGTTTACCAAACCTTTGTTCCTTATGTTTTTTGGGTAGGGGAAATGGGAAGTATGAGGAGCCTCAGGGAGAACAATTCCAGACAGGTCAAAGACAATCTGTACTCACCTTGCAGTCAGACCTCTGTGAACATTTACAGGGAAGAGCGGCACGGTGGCACAGTGATTAGCACTGCTGCCTCACAACGCCAAGGAGCTGGGTTCAGTTCCTAGCTTGGGTTACTGTCTGTGCTGAATCTGCACATTCTCTCCATGCCTGCAAGCCAGTTTCCTCTGGGTACTCTGGTTTCCTCCCACAGTCTGAAAGACGTGCTGGTTAGGCGCGTAGGCCATGCTAAATTCTCCCACAGTATATCCAAACAGGTGTCGGAGTGTGGCAACCAGGGGATTTTCACAGTAACTTCAGTGCAATGTTAATGTAAGCCTACTTGTGACGCTAATAAATAAACTTTAAGGGAAAGGTGTACCTATGTGACCATGACAATGGACATCACATTAACTTACAACCATAATCCCAGGATATATTCGTGTTGTCTGCTGCAAGATCCCTCATTCTCTCTAATGTGCATAATAAGTTGGCACTATAAATGGCATTTGCAGCACTTGTGTCCTCTAGTCCTTTCTCCTTGTCCCCATCCAGACGTACGTTGATTAGCTATGGTAGATGCATGGCGTTCGGAGGAAAGGGCGGAGGGGAGGGCCTAGGTACTACGCTCTTTTGGAGAGTTAGTGCAGATTCAATGGGCCGAATGGCTTCTTTCTGCACTGAAGGGATTTTATGGATATGGATACTGCAATGGTACTTTCCAGGGAGAGTCTTGAAGTGCCAGACAGCATCACTGTCCCTGCTTCAAACTCTGAAATCCATGGAATGGAGGTTGGAATATTACACTGCTCCAATACTTGGTAACAGAATCAATTTCTAACCTGTGTGCAATTTTAAGCCAGTGACTGGGTTCTGCCAAGTAATTTTGCTTCCAAACACCTTCACATATGCTGAAACATCATTGAATCATAGAATCCCTACAATGCAGAAGGAGGCCATTTGGCCCATCAAGTCTGCACTGACTACAATCGCACCCAGGCCCTATTTCTCTAACCCCTTATATTTACCCTGCTAATCCCCCTGACACTAGGGTTAATTTAACATGGCCAATCAACCTAACCCACACATCTTTGGACTGTGGGGGAAAACCAGAGCACCCGGAGGAAACCCATGCAAACACGGGGAGAACGTGCAAACTCCACACAGACAGTGATCCGAGGCTGGAGTTGAACCCAGGTCTCTGGTGCTGTGAGGCAGCAGTGCTAACTGCTGTGCCACAGATAATTGCAGCTTTTGCAGAGGCTGTAAACATTCTTGTTTCAGTAGGATGCCATGACCTTGGAGATGAACATGTAAATACTTCATTGCCTCTTCCTTGTCGATCTCCCTCTCTTTTCCTCTTTCTCTAGGTCAAATTTGACTCCCTTTACCCACCTCAATTCCTGTTGATCATATTGTATCTGTGTCTGGTGGACATCAGGATGCATTCTTGTTGAGTTTGCTGCTTCCCTGCCATTTTCTGGGATCACATTCATGTTGAAATGAAATATGAGATTATTATATGCTATGATTAGCGTTTTCTCTCTTTTTTGCAGAGAAAGCTGGTTTGTTCATGCTGGTAATTTTGCACCTAAAGTACACTTCAGTGATCTAAGACTACCTTACAGCATTTATTCTGTAACTTTCCATTAATCGTTAGTTAATTACCCAATGTCACATAGTAAAAACATCTGAACGTAATACCTTAATCATAACATGTGGAGTAAGCAACTGTGTCAACTTACTTTAGTTGTGCTTTATGTTATGACTGGAACTTATCTATCTGTCTGACTGCTGTTTTATAAAGTTTGCTTTGGTGCTTAAAATAAATGCTACAGTGTTAATTATGTCTTCAGTTCTCACATACCAGTACTCAAGGCTACCGTTTCATGTTTTTCTTTGTTGTTCTGCATCCTTGGAGGGAAAATGAGAGAGATTGCTCATAGCTGTTGTTTTGTTGATTCTCTTCCTGGACTTAGTGGTGCCCAAGGCAGACTTTTGTCTGTTTCCATAACTAACTTTTCATGGAACAGGTCACCAGTCTGTTGCCAGAGGCTTATAGCTAGAGGGACGCCACTCCGCATCAAGCATGGACGACCAGGAGTGTCTCCAGCCATTAGTGTGTGTTGGAAGGATTTTGAGGGTTGATATTCAACCTGTTTGGCAGCCTTCCTTAGCCACCAAGACCTGGGGTGGGACTCGAACCCAGAGCTTCTGACTCAGAGGCAGGACACTACCCACTGTGCAATAAAACCTCCCTAAGTATTTCAGCAGTTTACTAAATGGGAACTAAATTTCACCCCCCCACCCGCCAATCTTTTCATTTTTGCTGACGCTTTCCTGGAAGTGTACGGTGGCACCCCAAAAGTGTTGCTTAAAATTCTCACCCTTGTGTTTATATTCCTTTATGGCATCAGACGTATCTGTAATGTTTTCCAGCTGGAAACTCTCACTTCGGATTCCTGCCTCTCATGCATCTACACCACCCCCACCGCCTCCCCCCCCCCCCCCACCCCCCTGCCCCCACCCAACCTTCCACTCCATCGTCAAAACATCAAAACCAGTGACGTAATTTAAAATAGAAAATATTGTAAATAGTGAGTAGACCAAGCAGCAGCAGTACAGAGAGATACTGAGTGAATGTTTTAGGTTGATGATCTTTTATCACAATAACAAAGTTAGAGATATAACAGAAAGGTGTGCCATCAGGGCAGCATGGTGGCATTGTGGTTAGCAGTGGGACCCCGTGTTCAATTCTGGCTCAGGGTGACTATCTGTGTGGAGTTTGCACATTCTCCCCATGTCTGGGTGGGTTTCCTCCACGTGCTCCGGTTTCCTCCCACAGTCCAAAGATGTGCAGGTTAGGTGGATTGGCCATGTTAAATTGTCCCTTAGTATCAGAGGGGTTAGCAGGGTAAATGTATGGGGTTATGGGAATAGGGCCCGGGTGGGATTGTGGTCAGTGCAGAAGCGATGGGCCGAATGGCCTCCTTCTGCACTATAAGGATTCTATGATGACCTCCTTCTCTCAGCTTCTCCATCTTCCTCGACCTTGAGAACCGACCTCTTTGACCACACCTTTGGTCACCTGCCTATACAGCTTCTTCTTCAGTCCAGAGTCAGTTTTTGGCTATAAAGGATCTAAGCATGAATTTATTTGGAATAACATATTGCACCTCTGCTTCCACTAAACTTTCAGGGATATTTCAGGCTTATCACTCGACTATATTTAAAGGGTGACTTTCAGAAATATTAGCAATGATGGACTCAGAAAACACTTAATGAAAGTTGATTACTGTATTGCTAATTAAATCTGATTATATCGTAAACATTGCTTTCCTGCTGCAAGCAATTCAAAAGCCAGCAATATGTGTTCAGTCAGTTTGGTGCTTTTCCTTTGGAGCAACCTATGGTGGGCACACGAGATCCTGAGGGAGTTTTCCCACTTTTCCACTATAACTTCAGTGGGAGGACAGAGAGGCTGCCAGGGAATCCTAATGATAGGCCATTTCCTGAGAAATTCCATCCATCTCTTGCCAAAGCTAAGCAGGAGAGTTGGAGTGCCCTGCCAGAATTTCAGGGCTTCTAATTAGGAGTTAAAAGAGTACATTGTTAGTTCTGATGGCGGCTACATTCTGTTCACCATTAGCGTAAGATTCCTGTCTGGCTACAAGGCCCGTGGATCCACTAACAGGAAGCACAATTCAGGAGTGTTGAGAGAAGGCCCAAAAGTGAATAGTTTCCATGTCAAAAGCACTACTGACGAATTGTTACATACAAGGGAAGAATTATTCAGTCAGAGCCTTGGAAACCCATGTCTCTTCCAACATGATGTGGCGATGCTGGCATTGGACTGGGGTAAACACAGTAAGAAGTCTTCCAACACCAGGTTAAAGTCCAACAGGTTTATTTGGTAGCAAAAGCCACTAGGTTTTGGCTGCCCCTTCATCAGCTGAGTTCTGAGTCTTCCAACATTCGCCATTTGACCATTTCTATTCCCTCGCCAGTCCGAAACGATTGGAGGCAATTTTAGCTGAAGTTGCCAGGTGAAATGCTGATTCTGATGGGGAACAAAATCAAGTGAGCTGTAAAACCACAATTGGATTGGTTTGGTCAGCTTCTCAATGGGAAGGCTGAAGTTGAACTGTTGTTTTAATACCTCAAAGCTGAGATTTTCCAAAATGTGGGGTGCAGATTCACTTTCACTGGCAGCTCAGTTCACTGGTAGCTCAAATGTAATAAACGGGACTTTCTCATTTTTTGACTAAGTGTCGACTCAGATGGGAAAAGTTGGGTGTAGACTGCTGTTTCCACTACCAGTTCCTCTGCTGGCTTTTCCTGCCATATCGTTTGACGTTTAGTCAAAGGAAATCCTGGAGGTGGGTCCCACAATATCAAGCTAGCATTTTGGAAGGGGGCCTTGATATCGCAAAGATACCGGCCAGAATTCTCTGACCTCCCTGAGACTGAGATTCTCCAGTCCCGCTGCAGTGAATGATGTCTTGGCTGAGCACCAAATTCTCCATTCCTGCTGGCAGTGGTGGGCAGGGCGTGGAAGATAAGAGAATTCTGGTCACTAATTAAATAAATGAACCCCTCCAAACTCAGAATCCCTCCTTCCCTGCAGATATGAAACCCCATCGCCTCCTCCCTGGCACTGGCCCTCTGCTTGGTTATAATCCACCCTGGGGGGAGTACTTACTGATGTGCCCCTGGTGGGTCCTGTTCACCAGTTCCCCATTCTCTTGACAGTGTGAAGCCACTGGAGGTGGGCCGGATCTTCCAAGGGGTATGACTATATTTAAATAAATTCAAATGAGTTTCCAGTCATTGTATGGCAGGAACTCTGGTATGTCACTGGTGGGGGTGGGAACAACCATGCGGGGAAATTCCATTAACATCAAAGCTCTTTTGGGACTTCCTGAGATTCTCTGTCCCTTCCTCCATTTCCGCTGCCAAAAGTGGAGGTGGAAACCGCTCCCCCCCATATAGCAATCCACAAAATATTTTCATCCTCACACCACCCTCTATGTAATCTTGATACACGTGAGGTTGTATGGTGGGGAAGGAGGGGGTGGTGGTGATGTTCCTCGGGGTAGTGGTTGGGGGAGGGGGGCAGGTGGCTGTGGATGGGCGCCACCAACCGTCCGAGGACCTTTAGGCCCTTTCTGCTTTGTTGCCATGAGTTGAGCAGATACCCAATGTGCATCCTGGTTCAGTTAAAGACAGAATGGTTGGTAATAGTGGAAAAATAATCATTCTTCTTGTGTGTTTGAAAAAGCTGCATCTCTAAATTATAACAAACAACTTCATCTAAATTTAAAATCCTTTGGAGAGGATTACTGTTAAGCTGAAATTATAACAAATTTACAAAGACTTTGCAGCCCAATAATTAACCTTCCAATGGAGGCTAAGTAGTGGAATAAAAATTACGGAGTAAAAGAAAAGACAGAACCAAACAAACACTAGAAAGAAAAACCCGACTGAGCAGATGTAAATGATACAGATGGCCAGGGCACGATGATCATTTTACTTTGCAGCTGCATCAGCGAAGCAGATTGGAAACCAAAAAGAGAAATTCAAATAAACAGAGTAAAGGTCCTGTATGGAGCTGCCTAAGATGCTTCTTCAATGATCACTCGCTAACGCGTATGATCATCCACCTAAGAAACTCCGTATCACTGGCCATGGGTTCTGTGGGTCCTTGTGTGGCTGATGAGCCAATCCCAGAGCCACATCTCCAACCGTGCACCTGGCAGGTGTTTCTGGGGCGGTGGGTTCAGTCCTTGGACTCAAGGTCGCTGGGGTTCCTTTCTCAGACTCCTTTTCCAGGCTTTCTCTTATTGTCTGTTGTTCTCAAAGAATTGTGTCCCTTCAATCAGGAGGTTCCTCCAGGTAGGTTTTTTTCTGAACAAGCGTCTCCCTGGCCTTATGTCTATATTGCATTTTTTGAGGTAAGCCTTCAGAATGTCTTTGAAGTGCTTCTTTGTTCGGGAGCCTTATTGAGTTGGGTGGAAAAGATTTGTTGGGACTCTGATATCTCAAGCACATGGCCAGTCGAGTGGAATTGGTTTTGGATGATCATGGCCAGTCCAGTGGTGTTGGTTTTGGATGATCATGGCCAGTCCAGTGGTGTTGGTTTTGGATGACCATGGCCAGTCCAGTGGTGTTGGTTTTGGATGATCATGGCCAGTCCAGTGGTGTTGGTTTTTGATGACCATGGTCAGTCCAGTGGTGTTGGTTTGGATGACCATGGTCAGTCCAGTGGTGTTGGTTTGGATGACCATGGCCAGTCCAGTGGTGTTGGTTTTGGATGACCATGGTCAGTCCAGTGGTGTTGGTTTTGGATGACCATGGCCAGTCCAGTGGTGTTGGTTTTGGATGACCATGGTCAGTCCAGTGGTGTTGGTTTTGGATGACCATGGCCAGTCCAGTGGTGTTGGTTTTGGATGACCATGGCCAGTCGAGTGGAATTGGTTTTGGATGACCATGGCCAGTCCAGTGGTGTTGGTTTTGGATGACCATGACCAGTCGAGTGGTGTTGGTTTTGGATGACCATGGCCAGTCCAGTGGTGTTGGTTTTGGATGACCATGGCCAGTCCAGTGGTGTTGGTTTTGGATGACCATGGCCAGTCCAGTGGTGTTGGTTTTGGATGACCATGGCCAGTCCAGTGGTGTTGGTTTTGGATGATCATGGCCAGTCCAGTGGTGTTGGTTTTGGATGACCATGGCCAGTCCAGTGGTGTTGGTTTTGGATGACCATGGCCAGTCCAGTGGTGTTGCTTTTGGATGACCATGGCCAGTCCAGTGGTGTTGGTTTTTGATGACCATGGCCAGTCCAGTGGTGTTGGTTTTGGATGATCATGGCCAGTCCAGTGGTGTTGGTTTTGGATGACCATGGTCAGTCCAGTGGTGTTGCTTTTGGATGACCATGGCCAGTCCAGTGGTGTTGGTTTTGGATGACCATGGCCAGTCCAGTGGTGTTGGTTTTGGATGATCATGGTCAGTCCAGTGGTGTTGGTTTTGGATGACCATGGCCAGTCCAGTGGTGTTGGTTTTGGATGACCATGGTCAGTCCAGTGGTGTTGGTTTTGGATGATCATGGTCAGTCCAGTGGTGTTGGTTTTGGATGACCATGGCCAGTCCAGTGGTGTTGGTTTTGGATGACCATGGCCAGTCGAGTGGAATTGGTTTTGGATGATCATGGCCAGTCCAGTGGTGTTGGTTTTGGATGATCATGGCCAGTCCAGTGGTGTTGGTTTGGATGACCATGGCCAGTCCAGTGGTGTTGGTTTTGGATGATCGTGGCCAGTCCAGTGGTGTTGGTTTTGGATGACCATGGCCAGTCCAGTGGTGTTGGTTTTGGATGATCATGGCCAGTCCAGTGGTGTTGGTTTTGGATGACCATGGTCAGTCCAGTGGTGTTGGTTTTGGATGATCGTGGCCAGTCCAGTGGTGTTGGTTTGGATGACCATGGCCAGTCCAGTGGTGTTGGTTTTGGATGATCGTGGCCAGTCCAGTGGTGTTGGTTTTGGATGATCATGGCCAGTCCAGTGGTGTTGGTTTTGGATGACTATGGCCAGTCCAGTGGTGTTGGTTTTGGATGACCATGGCCAGTCCAGTGGTGTTGGTTTTGGATGACCATGGCCCTCATGCTGGTGTTCTTCACTCCTTCAAGGATGCTGATGTTAGTATGCCTGTTGCACCAGCTGATGTGGAGGATCTGTCTCAGGCAGCATTGATGACACCTCTCTAGAGTCTTGAGGTGGTGTCTGTATGTAGTCCAAATTTCTAGGCAGTTTAGAGAGTTGGGAGGATGACTGTCTTGTACACTTTGGTATCAGTGTGGATGTTGCGGTCATCAAAGACTCTGATCCTTGCTACTCGGGGACTGGATAAAATGTTAGATTTTCACACCAATGTCAGCCTTAGATGAGAGGTGGTTCCCCAGGTAGGGGAAATATTCCATGTTTGGAAAGGTTTCTCCATTAATCTTGATGGAAGGAGAGACTGGATCCAGCCCAAGGGTAGGTGGTAAAGGATTTGAATCTGTTTTGAGGTTGAGGCTTTTTTGGCATGCTTCTGCAAAGGCATCAGGCAAGTTCTTGAAGATTGCCTTCTGAGAGAGCAGAGATGATGATGTCATCTGCATACTGAAGTTTCATGAGTGATGGACTCATTCATTGAGTGCTAGAATTTCCACTGCCTCAGGGAAGTCTGCCAGATGTCCACACATCTTTTGCTGATTTTCCCAATACTGTTACTCAGAAAGTGACTCCTGAGGCTTCACATTCCATCCACTGGAGCATCAATGCAACATTCCTCCCTCCTCCGATCGGGACTATGTACAGATGTCTCTGCCTTTGACACCATCTCCTAGGACATCTCTTGATGCTTAAGGAATGATCCGGCCAGGAAGTGAGGGGGATGTCAGGAGGGGAGGGGGTGAATGTTGGTGATGTGAGACATGAGGGAACAGAGCTAGGACCTGTGTGAAACACAAGAGAAGTTACTTAGGTAGAGCCCTTTTCATAGTGAAAGCACGTTCTGATGTGCACCATTGCATCTCACCATGCTTGAGTTTCCTGTATGACACAACCCCATCATTACACTCCTCCTCATGTCTATGTCCCTTTACGCTCAATGAACTGAGATCATGACCTCCAACACTGCCACCATGTTCCAAATGATTTCAGCACCTGCCTTTATCAGCTGCTAACAGGCAACTGTTCAGGCAGCCAGGCAATCTCCATCTGTCCCACAGGTCAGATGTGTCTCAGCCAGGCTGACCCATGCCCAGTCTAAGCACCCTTTGCTCTTTTCGACTGCAATGTTAACATGAATTTATGTTAGTCTACAACGCGTGGAGGAATATTGCTCTTCACTGTTGTGCATCACAGTGCTCATTCACATTGTTCCATGTGTGCCTATAAGATCTGCCTACACATATACGCCTCAATGCTGAAGCAGTGGTATGAGCCAGGTCTCGCACCTTAGCTGCAAAATGTGGATATGACTCTTCCCTTGGTGCTCTGTGTGGATGGACAGTGAACAGGACCAGGCTCATTATCCCAGCCACTTGCTGCCTTGCCACTCATCTATCAGCATGAGCCCACGCTGTTGACCAGGTTCGTCACATCTGCACACTGTCACAGCACAACTGATGGATGCAATAGGGCTGTCAGTGATCATGGAGCACAGCATGATACCTTAGAGTCACAACGGCAACATTCGTCACGTTTGGTCAGCTCCTTACCACCCAGCTTCCAATGGGTTAACAGAAGGAGCTGGACAAACATTCAAATCGTGGATGAAAAAGTAAGATCACTGGCCACTGCTTTTTCATTTGGCAAGTTTCTAGTTGTGATACAATATCATACTGAATGTGACCACAGGGATTACAGCAGCTGAGTTATTAATGGGATGCTGCCTACAAGGCTGTCTGGATTTGGTCTTTCCAGATTTGAAGGGAGGGTGGAGCAAGCCTCTCAGAAATAAAACAGGACAGAATTTTCCAGGTTGATGATTTATTTCTGGCTGGGAGCTTTGCAGCAGGACCGACATGGATTGCTGGTAAAATTGTCAAAAGAATGGGACTGGTCTCCTACATTTTAGAAGTACAAGATCACCATGTAAAAAAAAATGTGGATCATCTGAGGCAGAGGGTTAGCCCTGATCCAGGGAATCAACAGCTGTGTCCTGTGGTGATCCAGGGATTCCTGTTGTTAATGTGGTGCAGAGGCAACCCACGGTTTCTGTAGCTGGGAAGGTAGAAGCAACTGAGGAGGATGTTAAGCCCTGATTGATGAATTTGCTTTTTACATCTGCCTGGATTCTAAACTCACGGAAAGACCCAATACCAAGTTGGGACGTTCCTCCAGAGTCCGAACGTCTCCAGACTAATTGACTTTGTGAATGAGTTCTTCCTGGGGATGTGCCATGAATGCCAATGTTCAATGATGTTTCTTTTGTTTCCTTCACGAGTGGACTCAGGAATTAGGGGGAAAGAAATAACCTGGCCCTTTTAAAGGGGGCAATTCTTTGAGGGCCATGTGATTGGCCGGACCCTATGGAGAGGGAAACTTAGCCAATTGGGAGCAAGGGCGCGTATCCTGGGAAGGGAGGAACCTCAGTCAGAGCCAGGGAGGAGATGAGAGTAGACTTGTGTATGAGTTCTGTCAGACCCTTATTTTGTATATATATATATAGTATTGATAATAAATCATTCATTGGTAAAGCCAGAATAAGTAGCTTTTGACTTTACTACACGTGAGTACAGAGCTCCTGCTGCAAGCCCTGTTCAAACATTCAAAATGTGCAATGATAGCGATGTCAATTTGGGTGGAATTCTCCTATTTGAGACTAAATGTGAAGGTGGGCAGATCAAATGATGCCTGTCTCGATGGCCAGAATGATGGGGTCCCACAGCAGATCCTGTGCTTGGAACATCATTAATTATGCACAAGCCAGTTCCCCTCTGAGTTACCTGACCAGCTGATTCATCTGCCATCCTTAGTTTGAAGATCCTGGTGCCGTATTTAAATACCAGTCCAGCATACTCTGATCACTCTCTTCAGCCCACCTGAATTCACCAGATCCTGCAGGATGTCCAGAGGGAAAAGACTCGCAGCCTCAAGGAGAAATCTGTTCCACGATTCCACCATCCTCCCCACCCATCCCATCACCCGCAAGGTGCCTATGCCCACTTGGTCCAATGCAGCTGGAATCTGTGTGTCCCCTTCCTGTATCATTATGGTGTCCCTTTGATGCAGTTGTGTATGAGCTTTTCAAGCAGTCTTGTCAGGGTCCAGCTTCCCTCTTCTTGGTCTTTCATTATTTGTTTTCTTCATCCACCTATCCACCTCCATACCTCTCTGCCTGCCTTCGTGTGCTCCCTTCCACTCCGCGCCCCCCCTGCACATACCTCCTTCCACATTGCCCCCCCTGTGTCATTGTCAGGCCACCAGAACTCCCCAATCTTCTCTGCTTGCTCCCCACCCCGGCCAAACTTCAGATCTTTGTTGCAGTGGATGCATGAGTCCCACAGGACAGTGCTGTCCAGTTAGACACTGGTGTGTGGCACCGGGGGTGGGGGGAGACCTCTGTACTGCTTAACTCCAGCAGCACAGTGCTATCAATGAAGACCAGTTTGGCATAGAGATGGAGGGCAGGAACTGGTTTGTCTTGGCAGAGTGGTGAACAGTGCCTCAGGAGAGGTATGGCAGTGTTGCACTTACCTTGACGTTTTGGGCAAAATGAGGGCCGTATTAACACTGATAGGATTTCTGATGTGACACAAGATTGGAAAGCCTGACAGGATGCCAGGGGACAGCTGCTTTAATCAACACTCATGAGATGGAAATGAACGAAATGGTGTATGTGTCTCCTGCCACCGTTAACCCACCATTGGGAGGATTGCGACATCGTTTAGTGCCAGCAGGTTTCTGACTTTTTGTCCCCCGTCAGGTTCAGTGCGTGGCCTATCAGCAAATTCCACCCTTAGTATCTATCATGTTTTGGTTTGTGACATCTTGCCAAATCACCTCATATCACAGATGAATCTTGTTTTGATCTTGCAAAGAAAGAAAACAAGATGAGTGTTAACAGTTTATACAGCTGTGCCCCACACTCATGTCACCCTAGGTTACTCAGATTGCCGCCTGTGGTCTAACAGTAATGGTACAGCTCCCAGTAAAGTAGATCCCAGCTTCACTGTCCAGTTTGGAAGGATGTCAAGGCCTTCGAGGGGGTGCAGAGGAGATTCACCTCAAACAGCAGCAAGGGTGGAGGATATGTGGGGAATCGAGAGCAGCTAAAGATGTTCTTCTCAAAATGGAAAGTTTACCAGAGTTGTTCAAAATCATAAGGGGTTTTGCTAAAGTAAGTAATGAGAAACAGTTTCCACTGGCAGAAAGGCTGGTAACCAGGGGACTCCGATTTACAAAAATTGGGAAAAGATCTGTCGTGGGAAGCAGGATTGTGGGGAAAGCAGGGTGGGTCATGGAGAGAATTTGCTTTTACTCTGATTCATTCTGATCTGGAATGCACTGCCTACAAAGATGGTGAAAGCCTGTTCAATAGTATTTATCAACAGGGAGTTGTATGGGAAGGAGAATGGAAAAATGTGTGGTATTATGGGGAAGATGCAGGGGAGTGGGACCAATACAGTAGCTCTTTTAAAAGAGCCAGTGCAGGTACGATGGGCTGAATGGCCTTCTTATATCCCCCCTCTGGGGTAGAATTTATTCATACCAACAGTGACACTTGAGCTTGTAATGAATGAGAAGAGTATTTTTCACCACACCTGATCCCCTTTCCACTAAAGCTCAGAGACCAATAGTTTAAACTCTTTTTGGATACTCATTTCCTGTTCTCACTGTTATTTTTACTTGTTTAAAGTCAAACATTTTGGCAATATTTTCCAAGTCAATAGCTCAATGAAAGAAATCTCACCCTTATGTTTAAATTCCTTCATAGTCTTGCTTCCTCCTCCTTTGTAACATTCTGCAGTCCTACAACTTGCATGAACTCTGTATTCCTTTACATCTGACTTCTTGTGCATCCTCTACTTGCTGGTGGCACCTGCAGCCTCACAGAGCCAGGGACCAGGGTTCAATTCTGGCCTCGGGGGTCACTGTCTGTGTGGAGTTTGCACATTCTCCCCATGTCTGTGTGGGTTTCCTCCGGGTGCCCCAGTTTCCTCCCACAATCCAAAGATGCACGGTTTAGGTTGACTGGCTATACTCAATTGACCCTAGTGTCAGGGAGATTAGTAAGTAAATGGGGTTACGGGGATAGAGTCTGTGTTGTTGGTGCAGGCTTGATGGGCTGAATGGCCTCCTTCTGCATGGTAGGGATTCTATGATTTACCCACCACTGGCAGCTGTACCTTCAGTCAACTAAGCCCAAAGCTTTCTCGATCTCTCCACTTTAAGTTGCTTGTCTGAAACTCACTGTTTTGATTGAATTTTTGGTTCAACAACTTCAGGGCATAAACTCTCTCCCCACCTTTCCATTTATTTTATTTTATCTTATTTATTTTTACTTTCAATTTTCATTTCTTCATTTGTCCACTTTTTAATAATCTTACTTTCCATCTTGTTCCAATGGTCTCTCTCCCTGCCACCAACCCACTAGCAGCTGTCACCTGTTTCTGGTTAAAAGTTAAAGTTGATTTATTAATGTCACAAGTAGGCTTACATTAACACTGCAATGAAGTTACTGTGAAAATCCACTGATTGCCTCATTCCGGCACCTGTTCAAGTACACTGAGGGAGAATTTAGCACGGCCAATGCATCTAACCAGCGCGTCTTTCGGGCTGTTTGAGAGGAAACTGGAGCACCCGGAGGAAACCCAAGCAGACACAGGGAGAACATGCAAACTCTGCACAGTGACCCAAGCCAGGAATTGAACCCGGTATCCTGGCGCCATGAGGCAGCAGTGCCACCGTGCTGCCCATCGTCCTTTAACACACTGCTTACCTTTGTTCTACTATTTACACATTCTGATCTATTATGTGCTGCTACCAGCACCCTTCTTAGCCATGATTAGACCACCATTTACATTCCCTACGTTCTGTTTGTCCATGACATCTTTGTCAATATCGGCTCCCCTCCACTCCCCCACTGTAACAGTTAACATTGAGCTCTGACAAAGGCTCATCCAGACTCAAAACATTAGTTCTATTCTCGCTCCACAGATGCTGTCAGACCTGCTGAGGTTTTCCAGCATTTTCTGTATTTGTTACTGTTGATTACATCCTAGGAGTTGCCTTTGAATTCGCAGACTTCTCACAGTCCCATTAAGCTGAATGCCAAGCTCTCAGAATGTCCTGTTGCCCAACAGTGGCACGGGAATGGATGAGGGAAATATATTGTAGGCTGCACATTTCCCTAATTCGTATTAGATTACTATCCAAGCCCTCAAGATACAGACTAAACTCCCCAAAAGTGTCAGGATTTCCAAAAATGACCAAAGAGGTTTGTAACCCGTGGGAGTTAGGTTTCCTACAATCTCCAAATTTCAGTTCTTCCCACCTATGTTGCTCCTTTAAACAACCCACCCTGGCCCCAGGAATGGTTGGGTGAACATTTTTAAATTTGTTCCTGAATTTTGTCTGCCATCTAAAAATGTGTACTTGATGGTGAAACTATCCTCTTCGTACAACTGTATTCTATGTTTGGTCAGATTCAGATTTGTAATTAAATAGTTAAAATTATTAATAAATTTGTTACTTTTTTTTCAATTCTTCATTTGTGTTTGAGATTAATCTTCCTGGGGATTGCTAGGTACAGTAAAACTCTGACATCAACGGTTAAGGCATCCTGTGGACACAAGGCCTTTTTAAGACCATCCACCAGATATTTACTTGTCTGATAAAAAGAGATTGTTTTTCCCCAGATAAAGTGGATTTTTATCAGTTAAAACTATTCCAGTCTAAAACTTGCAGAGCTGCAGAGAGCATTTAATGACAGAGGGATTATGAAGCAAGCTGCTGCACTGTCTTTCTGTTCAGTCCCATTGCACAGGCCTGTCACATCAGCTTCATGTGCATTGATATAGCGCCAAAAGCATAGTAAAATATCCCAAGATGCTTTCACAGTAGCGCCTCAAATAAAATTTGATTCTGAGACACTAAGGAGATAACCAAAGGCTTGGAAGTAGATTTTAAGAAATGTCTGAAAAGAGAGAAGGGAAGTGGAGAGGTTTAGGGAAAGAATTCCAGAGTTTAGGATGTAACATCTTAATATCAGTGTTCCCTTTAAGATGTACGCACACGCAACCTGATGGCAATCTTGAAGGGACTAGGCAGTGCAACAGGCAGCCAGTACACTGCAGATAGACGTTAGACCAAACATTGTCCCTTATACTCACAACCCAACATTTTGGAAAGCTCCAACGCTAATAAACAACCATTTCTAGGTTGGTCTGACTCTTCTAAAAGATGACAGGATTAGAACATGAAACCTTAGACTGTAAAAGTATAAGAGAAAGGACATTGAGTAAACTGTACAGCCTCTTGAGTCAGCTGTGCCTCTTAATATCATTGTTACTCTTTAACCTCAATCCACTTTCCTACCTGATTCCCATATCCCTAACACCTACCAATATGTTCAGTAAGTGAGCAACATCTGGGGTAGAGAATTCCAAAGTTCACGACCCTTTGAAGAAGTTTCTCCTTATCTGAGTCCTAAATTATTGATTCCTTATCCAACTGACTCTCGTCATGAATTCACTCCACCCACAAACATTCACTTTTTCCACCACTAATGCACAGTGGCAGAAGTGTGAACCATCTTCAAGGTGCACTGCAGCAGATCACTGAGGTTCCTTAGACAGCATCTTCCAAACCCACAATCACTACCATCTAGAAGGACAAGTGCAGCAGATACCACGCCTGGAGGTTCCCTTCCATGCCACTTACCATCCTGACTTGGAAATAAATTGCCATTCCTTTACTGTCACTGGGTCAAAATCCTGAGAATTCCCTCTCTAACAGCACTGTGGGTGTACCTACACATGAACTACAGTGGTCCAAGGTGGCAACTTACTGCCACCTTATCAAGGGCACCTTCTCAGAGGCGATGGCCTGGTGGTGTTACCGCTGGACTATTAATCCAGAAACTCGGCTAATGTTCTCGGGACCAGGGTTTGAATCCCACCACAGCAGATGGTGGAATTTGAATTCAATAAATAAAAACTCTGGAATTAAGAATGTACTGATGACCATGAAACCATTGTCGATTGTCAGAAAAACCCATCTGGTTTCGTTTAGGGAAGGAAATCTGCCGTCCTTACCTAGATTGGCCTACATGTGACTTCAGAGCCACAACAATGTGGTCGACTCTCAGCTGCCCTCTGAACAAGGGCAACCAGGGATGGGCAGTAAATGCTGGCCAGCCAGCGACACCCATGTCCTACAAATGAATAAAAAATAATTGGGATAACCAATAAATGTTTGTCTAACTAGTGAGGTCCACATTCCTTGAATTAATTTTTAAAAATCTTTCTTTAGATAGAGGGACCTAAGCTGAACACAATAGTGCAGGTGTGATCTCACCAAGCCTGTGCAATTCCAGGGAGGCAAGGTATAGTGGTATTGCCATGGACTAGTAATCCAGAGACCCAAGGTAATGTTCTGGAGACCTGGGTTCAAATCCCACCATGGCAGATGATGAAATTTAAGTTCAATAAAAATCTGAAATAACGCTGCTCATGAAACCATTGTTGATTGTTGTAAAAACCCATCTTGTTCACGAATATACTTTAGGGAAGGAAATCTGCCATCCTTATCTGGTCTGGTCTACATATGACTCCAGACTCACAGCAATGTGGTTGACTTCTAAATGTCCTCAGGGACGGACAATAAATATTGGCCCAGCCAGCAACGCCCACATCCATGAAAATACTATTTTAAAAAATTCCTTATTCTTTGTATTCCAAACTTCTTGTAATAAAGGCCAACATACCATGTCCTTCCTAATTGCTTCCTGTGCCAGCATGTGTTTTGTGTATAAAGACCTCCAAATCTCTTTGATTACCAACATTTATTAGTTTCTCATAATTTAAAAAATATTCAGATTTTTCTATTTTTTCTACCTCACAGTTCTCCAGATTACACTCCAATTTTCCACCTCCTTCTCCAAACACTTAACCTGCCAATATCCCTTTGCAGCCTTTTTACATCCTCCTCACTTTCCCACCAAGTTTTGTTTCATCAACGAATCTTGATACATAGCACCCAGTTCCTCCATCTAAGTTATCAATGTCGATTGTAAATGGCTGAGGTCCCTGGAGACTGGAAGCTCGTTGGGTAACAACCTGCCAACCTGAAAATCAGTTGTTTATTCCTACCTTCTGGTAAGAATTCTCCAGCCTCGCCTGCGGCTGGGATTATCCAGTCCCACTGCTGTGAACAGCGATTTGGCTGAGCGCCAAATTCCCCGTCCTCATTGGCAGTGGTAGTGAGATGAGTAAGACCGGAGAATTCCAGCCTCTGTTTTTTTTGTCCTTTAATCAGTCCACCCTACGAGCTGATATATTACTCTAACCCCCATTTGCTGTCATTTTGTTTAAAAACCTTTCATGTGGGAACTTATCCGATTCTTTGGTATTCCTGTGGAAAAAAAACAGAGAGAATCCTTTATCCATTGACTGGGGTCTGCCACCTGATTCCCTATATGACCAGTCCACTCATAACTATTTTGCGTTATTTCAACAGTATGTATGTGTGCCGAGGCCAAAAAAGTGACAAGGGGCCAATTGGTTTTGCTCCTGGCTAGCCTATCCTCAAACTCTGTATCGATATTTTTGTCACATATTCAGACCTGCCACATCGATGAGAATGTTTATCTAATTCAGTGTCATCTTTAATTAGGGTCAGAGCAGTAAGCCAGGCCCATGTCAGGTTACAAGCCTCATTAAATGCTTGTGAAGTCAAGTACGCTTTTCTGTTCTGCTTTTTTGCCTGAGAAAATGCAGGCACTGGAACCCTCCCTTTCTACAAGTCTAAGCGTTGAGTTGGATTGCTGTTTGTTATGTGCTGAAACAGTGCATCCATTCATGTGCTGCTTGGTTATAAGGCTGTCAGAAATTGTAAAATATCAAACATGAACAATGTTAACTTCACCATGGAAACCAATAGGGGGAGGGGACAGCTGAAACAGAGAACAGGAGCTTCTCTCCCTCCCTTCATCTGATCCGCTGCAATTTTAAGTTGTGAGTGGCAAGCACACCCAACCCCCAGCTAGCTTGGTTCTTTTTCATTCTTTCTCAGGATGTGGGCGTTGCTGACTAAGCCAGCAAATTTATTGTCTGTCCCTAATTGCCCTTGAGAAGGTGGTGGTAAGCTGTCTTCTTGAAGCGCTGCAGTCCGCATAGTGTAGGTACACCCACAATGGTGTACAGGAGGGAGTAGTTCCCCGCATCTACATCAAAGGGTAAGGCAAAGATTTTATGTTTCAAGAATTAATCTTTGCACAGGCCTGCTGGAATCCAGAGGCTTAGTTTTCTCAGATTTGCCTAAGTCCAGCAAATTTAATATCCTAAAACACTGAAAGTGAAAAAGTGAAAGAGAACTAAAGGATGTAGAGTTGCTGATGATCAAATTCCCACTCCACTTGTGTTGCCAACTCTGGCTGGATGTATTCCTGGTGGTTCCATCACTTTGTCTTGCCTTTTGAGTATTTACAAAAGCCTGGAGCAGATTTCAAACAACTGAAGCTCCATCCAACAGAAAGACCATTTTTGGGAGCTGAAGCGATACAATGACAGCTGAGTTCATTCATCACCCTTGACTTATATAATTCTTTCATTTACAAGATCCTTAAGTGCCATTGGATGGTGTGAGGTTTGGAATTTTGAACAGTTTTCTTACAGTGTCAATGAGGACAGAGTTTTCTCCTTTTACTGTTATAGTTGAATTCCAAGTACCATGACACATGTAAACAGTGTCTCTTTCTTATTCTCTTTATGCTGTTTACTATACAAAGGAAGGTCTTAAATCTTGGTCAATCCAAGCATTGTAAACATGTCCACTTTGGCCCAGAAACCAGTTCCAAATATTTGGGATCTGAACAAGTTCAAATGTGTGAGGAGACAGCAAGTTTCATCTCAAAATGCTCCATATGGAATGGTTCCCATTCACTTGTCATCTTATCATCATTATGATTTAGTGGGAGCCACCTTGTCTCTCACTCAGAAGGCGGTGGTGTCATGCCTGTGCTTTGCACATACAACTTAGGTTAGCCCACTAGTGCACTACTGAAGAAATATTACATTGTGGAAGGTTCTGTCCTTCAGATGAGCTGAGGCCACATCTGTCCACTCAGATGGACGCACAAGACCCCAAGGGGTTATTCAAAAAAAGAGATCATCTTCCAGAGTCCCGGACAATATTTATACCTCAACTAACACCTGGACAATTATTCCATTGCCGTTTATAGTAAGGACATTGTTGATTGCCTGTTGCAATTTCCTGCCTTCTTGCTACACTTAAAAAAAGTGAAACAAAGTCAATTAATTAACTGTGTAGCAGAGATTGTGAAAGACAAGTTTTTTTCTTTCTTCTCTGCAATGGTACTGAGCAAATTTCAAATAAAAATTCAACTTAAAAAACATACTCCGCCAGGTTGTTAAGACGACTGAAAATGTCTGTGGGATCTGTGGCTTATAAATAGAGGCACAGCGTACAAAAGCAAAGGAATTATGTTCAATCTTTACAAAATCATTAGTTAGGCCTCAGTTGGAGTATTGTGTTCAATTTTGGGCACCACACAATAGGGAACAGGTCAAAGCCTTGGGGACAGCACAGAAAAGATTGACTGGATTAGAACCAGGTGTGAAGAATATCACTCATGTGGAAAGACTGGAGAAGCTGGGAGTATTTTCCTGAGAGCAGAGGAGGTTATGGGTTGGATGGAGGTGTTCAAAATTACGAAGGGTTTGTGAGAGTAAATGAGTAAAAACTTTCCACTGGTAGGATGGCCATTAACTCACAGATTCAGTTTCTTAGTGATTGGCAAAATGTTTTGTTTTCATGTAAGAGGTGTATAACTGAGCCCCCGGAGAGCCTACAAGCTGTAAGTTCATGCTTGCACAATTGTAAGGTTATTTCTTTTGGGGGTGGAGAATGTTAGTAAGAATCATGACAGTTTACTTTTGTCACATGTACATTGAAAATTATTGTTTCTTGCACACCAGACAGACAAAGAGAAGGAATGGAGAGGGTGCAGAATATAGTGTCATAGCTAGGAAGTAGAGAAAGATCAACTTATTATGAGGTAGGTCCATTCAGACGCCTGATGGCTTTGAGTTCATCTACCACATTTCAATTATCCCTGCAAGATTGTCCTCAGATGATGCTGTCCATTACAATGCCATGGAGGGGGGGTGCCGTTAGTTCCTGTGCAGACATGTCCCACACAGTAATGAGCAGGATACTGGACGCTAACATAAACATTCAATAGCAAATCAGCGCAAAAACACAAACATTAGCTGGAATCCTCTTCCCTCCCACAAGGTGAGGAAGGAGGTGTGTGGGCCTGAGGATTTGGTGGGTTGGTGTTGGCACCAATATCTGCTCCCAGCACCAGGCTGCCCTCTTGATATGTGGCCTGCACAACTGGTAAAGCTGTGTGGGCCGTGTGTGGAATCTGTGCATGATGGAGGACAAGCTGCCCCCCCTCCCCCCAGCACTCCTCCAGGGTCGCTCTGTGATCCTCACTCTCCAGAGGCTCTTCTTCCAGCTGCAGCCATGGCCTTCTCTGTTGTGCTGGCCTTTGATTGGCCAACAGCTCTTGGTGGGCGAAAAGGTCATCTTCCAGGATGCTCTGTCTGGGAGAAAGGCCAGCGCTGTTCACCCTAACTGCCTGATGGGCAGAAAGTACCGTGGGCCTTCCTCCTCAGACTCAGCACAGGTGTCTTGCCACTTTCTCAGGCAGTGAGTGAGACACCCACTGAGAAACAGAAAATTCTGCTCACTGTTTCTTCCACAATAAAGGAAATGTCACTATGGTGCAAACATCAATGCACCAACCATGAGGCATCACAGCACATTTAGTTCTCTAACAAAGCAAGGCAATCAGGAATAATATCCCTGACAATGTGGGTTTCTGACCCACATTTTACTCTGATAGCGGAATTCAAAAACATTCATGACAGTCCCAGCCCTGATATCAGAATTAAAGGACAGAGGTGGTTATTCTGCAATCGGCGGAAAGGACAGGATAAAGTCATGTTAAGACTGTTACCAGAAGGATAGACCAGAAACGATTTACCACTGACATCAGTTTCTTTCTGGCAATCTGCCACTGCTGATCTGACTGAAGCAGGTCAATTTTACTTCAAGGCTTACATCCAGCATCAGTCTCTAGAGAAGGGACACAGCTACAAGAACTTGACATTGACATTAGCTAAGTCAGCTGTACCTCCTTTGGGAGCAATCTTGCCACTAGGCATAAGGTCATGGGTTAAGTCTCACCGCGGAGACATGTGCACATACTATGGGCTGACAGTCCCAGTGTAGTACTGAGGGAGTGCTGCACTGCTGGAGGTCCTAACCTTCGAATGAGATAATAAACCGAGGCATCTGCTCCCTCAGGTGAACTTAAAATATCCATGGCACTATTTTGACGAGGAACAGGGGCTATCGCCCAAATGTCCTGGTTAATACTCACCCCTTAACCAACATTGTTAAATACATTATCTAATTACTATCAAGCTGTTGTTTGTGGGATCTTGCTGTGCAAAGGTTGGCTACATTTCCTACATGACTTCATTGACTGTGAAGCACTTTGGGAGCTGATGAAGCTGTGAGAAATGGTATTTAAAGGCAAGCCCATTCCTTTCATTCTTTTGTTCCTTTCTGCTTATTTCTGTGGATATTTGGAACATCTCTGTCTCTCTCCTGCTGTTCTCAAGGTGCCAAGTGCTGCCAGGGTACGATGAGGTTCATACCTACCACAGAGTGCCACTTCTTTCCTGTGAACCCAGGCAGCAATGGGGAGAGATCGGGAGATGTAATGCTTACTTATGCTGCTGGAGGGGAGGGGCGGAATTTTGTGCCCATGTTTGCAGTGAACATGAACAGCTACACGGACACAAAATCCCACGAGAGTCAGCAAACAAGATTCTTGTCGGTGAGATTTCATTTCCCAGTTTTCCCTGCTCCTTGCTGGTGACGTAACGAGATTCCTGCCCACAAAGGGTGGGGACCTCAGTTTCATATGTTTTAGTGTATTAGCATATTATTAAAGATCTTCCCAACCACATGATCCCACCTCATTAAGTATTGGTACGTCCCTGCCAGTGAGGTTTGCAACAGCTATATAAGAATGCGAATCAGTCAAGGGGCACCCACTGGGGGAGAGGGATATGTCTGGGCAGTGCCCTGGAAATGCCAACCTGTGCCAGGCAGTGGTGGGTGGGTCCACTGGAAAGCTCTATTGGGGGAGTTCCCCTTATCTGTGGTGCAGAGTGTTCCTCTGATGCTTATGGAGGCAGTCCTCCATATCCATGGTTGAGGGGGAATTTAATTCCAGCGCTGATTGAGGTGCCTTTTAAAGATGCCACCCAGATCTCCATGGCGCCAGCCTTACCGGCTCTATCAGACCCCAACCCTGGAACCAATTTCACTTCCCCTCCCCTACCCTCCCACCAAACACAGGGGATGTCAAGATCAATTATGGCTCCTTGTTGCTGCACTAACTGAGGCACTGGCCCAAGACTGAAGAGAAACCTTCTGGTCATGGAGTCAGAGTAAGTCATGCTCCCAGATTCTCTGTGTACTGAATGCTGGAAAATCTGGTCTGAAAACTCGGCAGTGCATCTGGAGAGACACACATCGGTTTTCTGTCAATCCTGACACTCTGACAAACTTTGGTGAAATTCCACCCAAAGAGTCATAGAGTAATGATTAGAAGTAGGGAACTGACCTCACTCCCCCTTCCTGTACTCCCCACCGAACACAAGGGCGTGTCACAATCAAATATGGCTCCTTGCTTTCACAACCGCTGAGGAATTGCCCCAAGACTGAAGAAAGAACCTCCTGGTCAGAAATGTCCTTCTGCTGCACAGAAGAACATGGGGGAATAGGAGAGGGCTAGGGGCAATCCATAGAAACATCCGTTGACTTCGGGCAGGATTTCCTGGTTTTGGGGTTAACGAGGCTGGAAAATCCCGCTAAGTGCTGACGATGTTACGACTTGGAGAAATTACAAGAATAGTAAGAAGACAACGCGCTTTGATTTTGTGATCTGGGTGCACGAAGAAGCCTCAGAGATCTTTACATGGAGAGAAAGAAAATGCCAAGCAGAATACAGGAGATTACGGGTGGAGAAACTGACTGCAAGATATGAGTGACAGGTTCTTGAGAGGCTTTTGAAGCAAAGTGGTCTAGTTGTCCTCAGAAAGTTTTCCAAAGACAATTGAGGTACTGGGCACAAAGGAATTTGATGAAAAGCAATCGAGCTTTTTGAATGTCTCTAACAGCTGGAGGTAACTGCAAAATAGACGGATGTCTAACACATCCGACCTTGGTGGTTGATGACAATACAGAAATACTTGGGAGAAATTGCTTTGTTGGGATATGTCCAAAAGAGCATCAGATACTGTACAAGATTAAAGCTGCCAGATAGCTTTTTAATGCTGGGAAGGTACTGTAATTGGAATAATGTTTTAATAACTCAGGATTCCAAGGTGACAGAAAATATTGGGCTAAAAATTCATCCTAGTAGTAAGGAAAAGACAGTCCTTTATTGTGTATATGTTACTTATATATTGTTATTGTAGATATATACCGTTATAATATCAGATATTATTATACTATGTATTATTATATGTACCTACTGCCATCTCAGGATGTCCCAAAATGAGGTAATCTTTGAAATATCATCATTGTTGTAATGTAGAAAACTTGGCAACGAATTTCTGCACAGCAAGATCCCACAAAAAGTAATGTGATGATGAGCAAATAATCTGCTTCAGTGATGTAGATTGAGGTATAAAAATTGATCAGGACACTGTAGAGAACCACCCTGCTCTTTTTAAAAAAAATAATACTATATGATCTTTTACATTCACCTGAAAAAAGTAGATGGGGCCTAAGTTTAACATCTCCTCCTAGAAGACAGCACCTCCAGATTTGAAGCACTCCTTCAATATGTGTTGGGATTTTTGCACTCAACCCCTTGAGTGAGACTTGAACCCATGATCTTCAGATTTAGAGACCCAGGTGCTTTAATCTGAGCTATTACTGTCACCTAAGGGGATTGTGATCTCCATACTTGATGAAAGTGATTCATGATGTGGAGATGTGGCATTGAACTGGGGTAAAACAATAAGAAGTCTCACAACACCAGGTTAAAGTCCAACAGGTTTATTTGGCAGCACAAGTTTCAGAGTCTCAGGCTCCTTCATCAGGTGAGTGAAGAACTGTGTTCACAAACAGGGCATATAAAGACACACACTCAATTTACAATTGTGGACAAGTCCCCAGGACCGGATGGAATGCATCCAAGGGCTCTGAAAGAAATGGCGGAGGTGATAATGGATGCCTTGGTGATTATTTTCCAAACGTCGCTGGATTCCAGGGAAGTGCCGGAAGATTGGAAAATGGCTAATGTTACGCCGTTGTTTAAGAAGGGTGGCAGGCAAAAGGCAGGGAATTATAGGCCGGTTAGTTTAACGTCGTTGTAGGTAAAATGTTAGAATCCATGATCAAGGAGAAAATAGCGAGGCATCTTGAGAATTGTTTGATAGAGCAGACGCAGCACGGTTTTGTTAAGGGGAAGTCGTGTCTGACGAATTTATTGGAGTTCTATGAGGATGTGTCTAGGGCGGTGGATAGAGGAGAGCTGGTGGATGTGGTGTTTCTTGATTTTCAGAAGGCATTTGATAAGGTGCCTCACAAGAGGTTATTGCAGAAGGTCAGGGGGCATGGAGTTGGGGGTAGGGTGTTAGCGTGGATAGGGGATTGGCTGTCAAATAGGAGGCAGAGAGTGGGGGTCAATGGGTGCTATTCGGATTGGCGGTTGGTGACTAGTGGAGTGCCCCAGGGGTTGGTGCTGGGGCCTCAGCTATTTACCATTCATATAGATGATCTGGAGGAGGGAACCGAGTGTTTGGTGTCGAAATTTGCTGATAACGCCAAGATTGGTGGAACGGCAAATTGTGCGGAGGGTGTGGAGAGTCTGCAGAAGGATCTAGATAGGCTGGGTGAATGGGCCAGGAACTGGCAAATGGAATTTAATGTTGGCAAATGTGAAGTTGTCCACTTTGGTAGGAATAATGGTAGGAAGGACTATTACTTACATGGCAAAAAACTGCAGCATGCGACGGTGCAGAGGGACCTCGGGGTCCTTGTGCATGAGTTGCAAAAACCCAGCCTGCAGGTGCAGCAGGTGGTCAGGAAGGCTAATGGGATGCTGGCCTTCATAGCGAGGGGGATTGAATATAAAAGTAGGGAGGTCTTGCTGCAGCTGGTGAGGCCGCAGCTGGAGTACTGTGTGCAGTTTTGGTCGCCGCACTTACGCAAGGATATTTTGGCCTTGGAGGGAGTGCAGAGGAGGTTTACTAGGCTGATACCGGAGTTGAGGGGGTTGAACTATGAGGAGAGACTGAATAAACTAGGCTTGTACTCGTTAGAGTTTAGAAGGATGAGGGGAGATCTCATTGAGACATATAAGATGATGAATGGGATGGATAGGATAGAGGTGGAGAGGCTCTTCCTGCTCAGAAAGGACAGTAGGACTAGAGGGCACAGCCTCAAGGTAAAAGGGGGGTGGTTTAGAACGGAGTTGAGGAGGAACTTCTTCACTCAAAGGGTGGTGAATCTGTGGAATTCTCTGCCCGTAGAAGTGGTGGAGGCTACCTCGCTAAATATATTTAAGACGTGGGTAGATAGGTTTTTGATAGGCAAGGGGATTCAGGGTTATGGGGAGAGGGCGGGAATGTGGAACTGAGACACGACAGATCAGCCATGATCTTATTGAATGGCGGGGCAGGCTCGAGGGGCTAGATGGCCTACTCCTGTTCCTAATTCTTATGTTCTTATGTAACTCCAATCAAGAAAACTTCAGCAGTCACGGGCATTCTGCCTCTGATCTTCGGGTAAGTGTTCTCCAAGGCGGCCTTCACGACACATGACAACGCGGAATCGCTGAGCAGAAACTGATAGTCAAGTTCTGTACACATGAGGATGGCCTCAACCGGGATCTTACACTATCTGTAACCCCACGACTTGCCTGGGCTTGCAAAATCTCACTAACTGTCCTGGCTGGAGACAATACACACCTCTTTAACCTGTGCTTAACCCTCTCTCCACTCACATTATCTATACTTTTAAGACTTGATTACCTGTAAAGACTCGCATTCCAACCACTGTCTTGTAAATTGAATTTGTGTCTGTATATACCCATTTTGTGAACTCACCTCTTCACTCACCTGATGAAGGAGCCTGAGACTCCCAAAACTTGTGCTGCCAAATAAACCTGTTGGACTTTAACTAGTGTTGTGAAAATGATTCAGGCAGCAAATAAACTTTTTTGAGTTGCCTGTTAATTTCCATGATTGAAGTGCTAACACAGCCACGTTTTACAAATATGGACTCCCTGGAGCCCCATGCTGTATCCAATTCAATTCTAGAAATGACAAAAATGGAGCTGCAAATTAACCTTATTATTCTGGGGAGTGGCAGGGTGGGTGGGAAACTATAATCAACATCACACCACATGTTTCATTCAGTTCAAAACCTGCATCTGCCAAACATGCCTCATTGCACCTTGTTCCTTTGAAATTCTTGCTGCACGTACAGTTAGCAATGACATTTCGCAGATACAAGCTACATTTACCAAGAAGAAAAGCTGCCAACCTCGATTAAAGTGAAAATATCAACTTGATCAGCGACAAGAATTTCCATTATTTTTAAGCCCTCTGGGAGTATACTTGCTGAGTATGAAAGCCCAATAAGTAGTAATCTCAGGTTTTGATATGAATGAATAATGAATAAATCAAGTTGCCCATTAATAAGATTTATACATTATTCAAAAAGTAATGCTGCTATATTTCTGCCACTGTGTGGCAAAGGATTAATATCTAATGCTGAATGCCAAGGGGAGTGTATGCAGCTATTAATCACAGGTTGCGTAATGAGAGGACCCTAAACTGTATTAGTTGAATAACAAAGAAAACCAAAAGGTGCATGGGGATGAAGAATAATTCCAGAGTGCAATCCCAGGGTTCAGACTGTGACAGGAAAGGTCAGGAGCATTTTGGACAAACCCTGAATCAGAAATTCATACCCTGCTTTTCATTATGTAAAAATCTGCATTCATGTCAGCACCTCTCTCACCGATCTTTCAAAGTGTGTTGTAGACAATAAATTGCTTAGATATGCAGATAGTTCTTTAATAAATGCATCTTCAGGTGTAGCTGACAAAGCTGGCATTGATTGCCTGTTCCTAGTTGCTGTGAGAAGATGGTGGCAGGGCTTCTTGGTGAGCTGTGTTAAAATCAAGTGTCTGCTAGGCTACTTCACAGGGAGAGTTGAAAGGTGATCCCATAACTGTGCAATTGACAGAATAGATCAGAGAACAAGGGCTGTCAATCAAGAATGTTTTCCCTAGTGCAGCTGTACCAACAATCCAATAGATCTCTGGACTCTAAACCAATATTTTGCGTTTCTAAGCAATTCGATGGGTGGGATTCATGTGGCATGGCAGGGGGTGGCATGCCATTGACTGGCAATGGGATCTTCTGATCCCACCGTTGTCCATGTGACTTCCCACTGACTTCGCCCCACACCACTGAGAAACCCACAGTGGGGATGTACGGGCGACAGGACCAGAAGATCCCAGTGGCGTAAATGGCCATAAAAGTCCACCCATTGTCTACAAAATGCTTTAAAATATTGTTGAAAGAGGTCTTAACATGTATGCAAATATTTCCATAATGAAAATAATCTGTATACAGTGCACTTTCTGATTCAGAGTTTGTCCAAAATGCTCCTAACCAGAACAACAGGATGGGTGAAAAAGTTTTAAAAAATAACTTTGTGCTTTCTTTCAAAAACTCTCAGCAGAAGCCTATGAAAGTGTCACTCATCCAAACCTTTTAAGGTATTAACAACAGAAATTGCAAGCATTTTTCATCTTGTGTAAATAAATGTTTACAATTGACAACATAGATCAGAGAATCAGAGCTGTCAATCAAGCAATGTTTTCTCTGGGACACAGATAGTTCAATAGCCTAATGGACGTCTGGGCTTTCAGCCAAGCTTCATTGCACATTTGTTCATTGCTTCATTTTGGATGAATGGGCATGCAATTTCCATAGGTTGGCATATAGAGCATGCAGGGTCATGGGGGTAGGTGGAAGAGCACAGATTAACAGGGAGAGTATGAGGGGCCATAGAGAGTTGGTAGGGGCATAACTTGGCATAGAGGATGTAAAGGGTATAAAGAGCCGCCATCCAAGTGCGGGGGCACAGCTTGGCATGAGGCGTGGGTAAGACCTTTCAAAGGATTCCCTCACCCAAACCATGAGTCACAACACTTCTGAAGTGTTGTGAACCACGGGTCCTTTGAAAGGTGGCTTGGGACCTGGGTTCGATTCCCGGCTTGGATCACTGTCTGTGCAGAGTCTGCATGTTTTCCCTGTGTCTGCGTGGGTTTCCTCCGGGTGCTCCAGTTTCCTTCCACACTCCAAAGGTGTGTGGGTTAGGTTGATTGGCCATGCTACATTGATCCTAGTGCCAGGGGATTAGTAGGGTAAATATGTGGGGTTATGGGGGTAGGGATTGTGGTCAGTGCAGACTTGATGGGCCGAATGGCTCCTTCTGCACTGTAGGGGTTCCATGATTCTACGACTCCATGAAATAGTGGAGGACTAGGACATGCCTATCTGTGCTATGGAGCCTGCAAAGTCAGGAGTGCAGGTGCACCGGCCTGCACCCTTAACCTGCACTGGTGAAAATTGGGGATGCTGGGAATAAAGCCCAGAATCCCGGAATCGAGTCCTGGCCACCATCCGTACTCCTCTGCGGAGTCTTCTCGACTTCCATGTTGTAATGACAATCTGGAAACATTTAGCTCAGACGATTATTCAAGTCCACTTCTGTGAGTATCCAAATAATATGACTGATGCTCCTGTAAAGTTAAAAAAGATGGAAAATGGGATAAAAGCTGCCTTGCCCTGATCATTACTTTTTAACCACTTCCTCAAAGAACTCAATCAAGTTTGTGAGACACGACCTCCCTTTTACAAAACCATGCTGCCTATCATTAATAAGCCTATTCTCTTCCACGGTCTCCACCCCACCACCCATGGCACTCCACTGGGGCCAGCTGTTAACTCTTTCAGCTTGCCCAATGTTACGCTGCTTACCTTTGTTTTGCCATTAACACATTCTCAATGTGCCGCTATTGGCACCGTTCTTAGCCATGATCATCATCATTTACATTGCCTTTGTCTTTTGTCCAATCATTTTTGTTAATCTGTCCCTAGCTTCCACCTATCGCTGGTTCTCTATTCAGTCCCTACTGCTTCATCTGCCCCCCAAAACAGTACAAATCTCATCCTATTTCCAATTCTCCTTAGCTCTTATAAAGAGTCACCCAGACTTGAAACAATGGGCGGGATTTTTCTTCCCTTCTACGGTGTGTTTCATGGTGAAGGAAGGCATTGTGCTCTTCACTGGCGGTGGGATCTTATAATCCCACCATTGTCAAAGGGGCTTCCTGTTGAATGCACCCCTCACAGCTGGGAAATCCGCAGCGGGGATACGCTGTTGGTGTGATTGTAACCCACCAGCATAAGCCATTTTGGCCATTAGCCCTATTCTCTCTCCATGGACGCTGTCAGATCTGCTGAGCTTTTCCAGCATTTTCTGTTTTTGTTTCAGATTCAATCATCCAAGCATTCTCATTTAACTGAGAAATTTAACAATCCTCAGTTAAATTTGCTTTTAACTGAGGAAATCATAACGATATTGATGGGATTGCTAACCTCCAGCACTGATTTAAGTCTCTCCGTAGTAAATTTGAATCACCAGGTCATTAACATCTTTGAACACTTTAGCTAGATTTGTAATGAAAATTTTGGATATGGCTGGATTTTGGATTTGATCTAGAATCAACCAATTGAGTAAGGAAGAAATTATTTGCAAAGCAATTAGCATGGCTTGGCAGCTGTCGTGGTTCCCCAGGACGACAACTGATTTTAACCGTTTGAAACACAGAGTCTGAGTCGTAATCCTCCAAGCAGTAGACTTTATTTTCCAGTACAAGATGATAAAGCCGGGATGTCCGGATCAATCCAATGAATCATTCTGCTTACAGTCTTTTTATGCACATTACAGCTCCATATCTCAGAACTCTTACCTTACCCTTAGATTTCCTTGTTTTAGCCATCATTATTTCTGGGCTAGCCCTTTATCTACCCTGCTTGAGATTGGTCCCTCATTAATACATCTCTTTGCCCTTGAAACCATGGTAGTTCCAGTCTCTGCCCTTATCTAAACTATTCTGTTTATACAATAATCGTGGTTTAGCTAACTTAGATCAATTAGTGAAGAAAATGTGTTTATTTTACTCTCCTTTTTGCTATAGTCACGTATTAAGCTGGACAACTGGACAATGTCCAGTGTTCCTCAGGAGGCTACTGTCTATATTCATTAATAAGTGTTTACTATACCAACTTTGGTGGGTTACATGGGTAATTATATTGGTTATATTTCATTCAGTCATATCAGTCTGACTACTATACTAATTACATTCGATAACATACTTTGAGTGCCATGCTGGTTTCACTCCATCTTCCATTTTGAACCTGCTTCATCACACGTATTTCAATTACAAGTATTAGAGCAAATTCTCTTACATGTCCCCCCTTTGAGACTATCTTCTAGTCTCATCTTAGTTTTTCAAAATGCTAACCCAGATAGTCATTTTGTTTAATCCTCTTCATTTACATGCATTTCTATCTTATTTACAGGCAATGTGGGGGAGCCAGATGTTTTGGCCAGGGATCAATGTCCCTATTCTAACTTTTATCATGGCTTATCTATCAAAGTCCTGATCTTAGGTTGCTCCCCCAGATTACCTGTGGCTAACAGTTATCAGCCAAAAACCTTCCCACTCTTGTCTAGGAAAGGGAAAAAGACCGATCACTGTGTACAGACTAAGTTTCTTGGCCTCAATAGGGTGTGATTGCTTGTTACAGGGCGATCTTCCACTGACGTAGCTATTTCATGGAATGACGAGCTCCAGTTTCGACCATGGTCATTGTGAATTCATTCAGCGAGGGCAGTTCAATACTTCCCCATTTCTTCATTTCTTTTCCTGAAATCGGATTGCTTGTTACTTGCCTCACCATCTGTCGTACTGCCATTCTAGCCAGCAGGGATCTCAGGACCGGTAAAAAAACAACAAAATATTAAGCCCATGATGATTATTGTCACAATTACTATAGCACCTGCCTTAGCAAACCATGCCCCCCATCTTCCAAACATGCTGTCTAGCCAGTTCCATACTTCATGCCCAAACCCGGCATTCTCCTTCACCTCCTTCCTGAGATTCCGCAGTTTATTCATGGCTTGAGTAAACGACCCCTCTGGATTGGTATTATTAGGAATAAAGGTACAACACTGGTCCCCAAACATAACACATACTCCTCCTTTCTCTGCCAAAAGCCAATCTAATGCCTGTCGGTTTTGCCAGGCCATTTTGCTTGTTGCATCCAATTGTTCACCCAATGCCTCAAGGGCATCATTTGTATAATTAATAAACCTTTGTTGATTATAATAGATATAATTAATCCATTCAGTGTTTTTGCTGGGGTGATCCAGACCAAAATAGATTCAAATCCAGCGGCTATCTTGTTCCTAGCTTTAAATTCATTAGGAACGCCTCGGGGCTGTCCAATTGCATCCAATTTTACCTCAGGATCAGGGGCGTATGCTCTTTTAACCTTTCGGGATTTTACTTCATTTTCTACCGGCAATACCACAGTACTTTGAGCCAGCATGACTCGGGCACACAATCCCATCCATTTTGGCGGTAATCGTGCCAACAACCCTTTTTCTGGGCCACATAGCCACCAGAGACCAGCCAACTGCTTTATCTGTATATCCAGCACCCCCGGAGGAGGTGGGGTCCCCCCTTTCTGCGGGATATACAAGCTGCGAATATCGGTCACATCCCATATCCTTTCACATCTCCCTGCATACTCCCCTAGCTCGGTTCCCTTATTATCCTCTCTCCAGTAGCAGTCTTGAATCTGTAAGTTTGGGTCTATCCTCCACTCTTCAGGGGTCTCATCCATCGTTATTCGTGGCCACTTTGGGCACCTTGAAGCTACATTATATGTGCCATTTCCTACTCCGACATATAGAATGCAGTGGTACTGGCATACTGGCATTTTCCCCTTACAACGATCACTGCATATGGTTCCCGTACAATTTATCATGCGGACAGTAACTGTCTGATTCCCTACAGTGTGGGTACGCAGGTGCGTTGCATATGTTCCCCGACAATTCTCTTTTTTCCAGTTTTGTTGCCAAGCCCTACACTCCCCGGATCCCCACGGTATGTCAATTACTTGGGTGTGGGGTCTCTCTGATGCACATACCACGCACTCTCTCCCATCATAATTTCTACGACCTGTATACTCCGCCCATTTCCACCACTTATTTCTTTGTGCTTTTTCCCACATGGTGTCTGTGTTCACTGATCATTTATGCTTTATTCATCTTGGCACTCTACCTCCCCTATTCTGTATCCACGTGTCTTCTGTATTCCATTTTCCTTTATTGTGAGTCAAGGAAGTCCCGGAGGGAAATGGTTTCCAAATCCCAGGTGGGAAAAACGGCCCCTGCCCTTCCCTCATTTCCCTCTGTGCTTTGGCCAGCAGGCCCAGGCTGGACGTTTGTATCATCAGCCAGCTCAGGCACAGAATCACTTACCATCCTCTTCCCCTTCTTTTCTAGTTTGGCTCTGTTCCTGTTCCCTAAGACCCTCTCTTTGCGATTCCTCCTCTTCGTCACTACTGCTTCTATCCAATTGATCAATATCCTCAACCTCCCTATCTTCTGGAATTCCCAGCACCGTCTTAGTACAATGATTTAAGTGATACCACAATGTACTGCCTTCTACTTGCAGGGCCGTGGGAGAAACTTTGGTGACTTCAAACGGTCCTTCTCTTCTTGGTTCGTTCCAACGCCTCCAAAACTTTCTGATGTATACTCGATCTCCCGGTTTGATCTGGTGTTCTGCTGTGGGACTCTCCTCCTCCTTGGCTTTTTCCTGTACAAATATGTATGATAGTTAATTGTTGAACATACTCTCGTGCGTCCTGATCTAAACACTCCAGCGTGGGACCTCCTGATCCCCTTATCTTTGGCACCGGCATTATTCTTCCTGTCAACATTTCATGTGGACTCAAATGCGTAATTCTGTTTTCCTGACTTCTGTATTGCATCAGAGCCAATGGGAGGGCATCTATCCAGTTTTTACCTGTTTCACTACAAATTTTACTTATCTTAGCCTTAAGAGTCCCATTTGCTCTTTCCACCATCCCTTGGGACTGCAGATGATAGACACATCCGAACTCCTGCTTTATTCAGAGTGCTGAGAGTGTTTCCCTCAGTGCCCTTCCAATGAAAGCAGATCCATTGTCTGAACTTAACTGCATAGGTATGCCGAATCTTGGGATAATTTCCTTTGTCAGGAAGTTAATCACTGTTCCAGACCCTTGATCTTTGGATGGTGTGGCTTCTATCAATAATGTGGATCTGTCAATAATTACTAACATGTATCTTTTCCCTCTTACCACCTTTCCCATGTCCACATAATCCAAACATAAATGTTTAAAGGGCCCTTCAGGGATAGGTATGTGCCCTATCGGGGCGGTAATGCCCTTCCTGATATTATTCTGAGCACACACTTTGCACTGACTGAGTATGTAGTCAGTTGAATTTTGCAAGTATGGTGACCAAAACCCTTCTTTTTTGATCTTACTGGCCACCTCTCCTCTTGCGCAGTGATCAACTCCATGTGCTTCGCTGATCAGTATGGTTAGTAGTGGTGTGGGTGCTATAATCAGGCCCTCTCCATTCCTCCACAGCTTGTCATGTGGTCCCTGTAATGCTCCCCTATCTTTCCACATCGTCTTTTCAGCTATAGAGGCTTCCTCCTGCAATTGTGCCACATCTTCTAATGTAATTTGGGGTTCAATATTCCCCACGCCTGGCCCTGGGTGTGGTCTTGCTATTTCTACTGGGGCTATCATAGTCTCAATGCACCCTGATGCTTCTTTGGCTGCCTTATCGGCTTTGGCGTTTCCCTGTGTAATGCTATCCGTTCCCTTTTTATGTGCCTGGCACTTAATTATTGCTAACTCCCTTCGACTCATCATGGCTCGTATTAATGTCCTTATTTGACCTTCATGCTGTATTGGTCCTCCTCCACTTTGCATAAATCCCCTCCGTCTCCATATTGCTCCAAACAAGTGGCAGACCCCATGTGCATAAGCTGAATCAGTATAAATCTCCACTGCTTCCCCTTCTGCTAACTCACATGCTCTAGTCAACGCTTTAAGTTCTGCTAACTGGGCTGAGCAAGGCTGCTCGCATCCTTCCGCCTCTATCACTTCAAATGTTTCCCCCTTTTGTTCAACTATGGCATAACCTGCTTGATTTCCTACATGATCCCTATAGCACGAACCATCAACATACAATGTCCTTTTCCCTTCTGTGTCCAACTTATCCGCCTTCAAGTCCTTTCTCAGTTTCATAAACGTTCTAGTTTCTCTTACACACTCATGCTCCTCTCCCTCATGTGGCAAAGGCATATAATCAGCCGGGTTGACCCTATTACACTTTACTATCGTAATGTCAGGGAATGTGGTCAACATTCAAAAATGATGAATTCTAGATGGCGTCAGGACAAATTTCCCTTGTTCAATCAATTCAGCTACCTTATGGTATACATGTAAGTTTATTGGATACCCCATTGTAACTGTGGCTGCCTTTTCATATGCCCACCAGGCCTTGATAACAAGGAGGGTATCCCATTGCTGCATCATCTAGCTTAGTGCTATAATACGCTATGGCCTGCCTTCTTCTGCCTTTACAACTCTCCTGCATTAATACTGCTGTGGCAGATCCTGCTTCCCTATTGCTTACAAATAGATCAAAGGGCTTATCATATGCAGGTAAGGCCAGTGCTGGTGCCTGTGCCATCTCTTTCTTTATGTTCTCAAATGCTTCTGAGGCCTCCCTATCCCATATTAATTTGGCTTTCAATTCTTCACATCCTGCCTCTTTCATTATCTTTTGTAATGCCTGTGTCTTTTCTGCGTAACTTTCTACCCATTCTGAACTGAATCCTGTCATTCTCAAGAATGTCATCATCTGCCCCACCGTCTGTGGTCTTGGAACCTTTAATACCGCTTCTATCTGCTGTGCAGCTATCCTCTTCTGCCCTGCTGATATTTCCCTTCCAAGGTATTCTACCCTCTTCTGACACAGCTGCAGCTTTTTCCCGGATACTTTGTGTCCCCCTTCTGCCAGTCTTCCTAATAGTTTCAAACTATCTTTTCTACATTGTTCTCTCGTTCCTGTGCATAATAATAAATCATCCACGTATTGTATCAATGTTCCTTCCAACTGTATCCCCTCCAAATCTGCTCTCAACACCTGATTAAATACATGCGGTGAATGTTTAAATCCTTGGGGCATCCTATTGAATGTGTACTGTTTCCCTTCAAACATAAATGCAAACAGATACTGGCTTGCTTGGGCTAATGGCACACTGAAAAATGCTGAACATAGGTCTATCACAGTAAACCATCTGCTCTCAGGTGGTATATTGGTCAACAAGGTGTAGGGGTTTGGAACCTCTACCGGCATATCTTCTACTACCTCATTAACTGCCCTTAAGTCATGCACCAATCTCCATTTTTCCCCATCTGCCTTTTTCACTGGTAGTAATGGCGTATTGCATCTGCTATGGGTTTCCTTCAACACTCCTGCTTCTATCAGTCCCCTAATTGTTCCTCTAGTTCCCTCTATTGCTTCTACCTTAATGGGATATTGGGGCCTATATGGTCCTTGACATCCCCTTTTTAGCCTGACCTCCACTGGAGTAGCATTTTTGACCGTTCCCACATCAGTGTCCTGTCTGGACCACAGCTCCTGTGGGAGGGAATTCAAATCACTTTCCAAGCCTTCTCTCCACTCCTGTTCTTGCTCCTCATCTTTTGCCTCCATAATTACGTGTTTTGGTCTCCCAAGCATCTTAACATCCAAGATTATTTTTATCATTTGTCCATCTGTGGATATCCAAATATCTACATTGTCTGTTTGAACAAATTCTAATTCTCGTGCTCTAAGAACCATTGGTCCCAGGTCCTTCGATCTACACCCAGGATTCACTTTCAATGTAACATGTGGTTCTGCCCCAGGTATAGAGAACCATCTGTTTACCCATTCATTTCTCACAATTGTAAGGGCTGCTCCCTCTGGTCCAGTTAAAATGCTTCCTGATTTTACTTCCTGCTCCAGTCCTGCCTCCTTTCCCCATTCCTCCTGTATCTCGGGTCTTTGTTCTTCATCAAATATCATTGTGCTGTGCAATTCTGTTCTTGGCCATTTGGCTTGTGGGACCCAAGTATCTATAAACTCTCCCCAAACTTCCCACATCTGCTGTCTAACTTGCTCCTCTATGTCTCCCAACCAATACGCATTAACCCCTTCTTCTCTTCGTATTCCAAGTGGATACATTCCCGTCAAATTAATTCCCTGGTCTGTACATTCTAACTTTAATCCTAAACCTAGGATTGCATCCCTTCCCAGCAAATTTAATGGAGTTCTATCACACACTAGCACGGGCACATAGGCAGTCTTGTTTCCAATGGTGACAGGCACCGGCACTGTCATCTGTGTTAATATTGCTTTCCCCGAGAACCCCACAGTTTTCACAAACTGGTTTGATAATGGTAGGTGATCTGTATATTTTGCTTGTATGCACATACATGTGGCGCCGGTGTCTATCATCATGGGGACCTCAACCCCTCCTACTCTAACACTAACTATAGGTTCTTGGTCTGCTGTATCTGTTATTTGTACGTACTGTCCTACCATTCCGGGGTTCTCTGGGCCTCCCTATTGGGAACTCTGATGATTCACGGGTCCTTGGAACATAGGGGGGCTATTCAGCGGTATTTGTGCCACCTGTTGGCCTGCCTGCTGCTGATTTTCTCCCTGTCTTTGGGGATTCCGTGGACAATTTCTCTTTATATGTCCTGCCTCTCCACACCCCCAGCATACGCCTGGAGGGCCAGGCAGTGGTCCCTGTCTTAGAGTCTGATAGTTTCCCTGACTCTGTCCCCTCTGATTCTGATAGGGTGGCCTACCATTTCCCTGTTTACTTTGTCCTTGCGTTTCTCCCGCCAGTATTTGCAACTCTAACCGGGGTCCTGATATCCACTTCCCTGTAACACCCTTCCCTGGCACCAACTTTCTTTCCCTTGCTAAAGGATAGTAGGTTTTCACTTGTTCGTCTATATGTATAAAAACCCTGTACTGGCCAGATCCCTTTACCAGTTTTCCTAAGGTTTCTAATTTTACCTTATTCAACCAATTCCTATCTGCTATTCCTTCCCAATTTACATATGGCCATTCATCTTTCACCTCATCCAAATTAGTTATATACATAATCTTCTTCCAATCCAGTATCCCTTCCGTTTTTATACCACTCCCTAATTTCTCTTTCAGCCTCCTTGCTAGTATTTCCCTTAGAACACGTGTACCTGTTTTCACTACTTGGAGACTTCGTTAGCGTATTTTCTCCAAGTTGTTAATTATTACTCTGAATATGTTCCGAATCTCCCTTTTGCTTTTACTTTCCACGCTGCTGTCCCAGACCAGTCTGTTCAGACTGGTCTCTCACTTTTTATTCTCACTGCACTGCTCACCCGCCTTTTCTCCCACTGATTCCCACCTTTGCAGCTCTGACTACCGTATTAGGTAAGAGAATAATCTCTCACAGACCTCTCTCCCTCTCGGTTGACGTCCTTTATCTGAGGTCCTGGGTAGGTTCGGTCTGGCAGGCCTTCCCACACTTACTCTCCTTGGGCAAGTCGTAACCTGGAATCCTGCTCCAAACCACTCGACTAACCTAGTTGCATCAATTAGCGTTCGGCTCTTTTAGCGTCTCACTTTTTACCCATTCACAGACAATACAGCAATCACAGCGCGCTTTGCATGCAACACTTTACCCTTCACATCAGACTCAGTCTCTCAAAATTTTACAGAATTTCAGTTTTACCCATGCAGGATGTCTTTTAGGTTGGGGAGATCCAGGATCAGCAGAGAACTGGGTGCGCCGGGCCTCGAGACCCCTTTTTCCGACGACAAGGATTTACATGCAATATAAGTCTGCTCACCTTGCCGTCAGAATGCTGGCTTTGGGATGTCCAGCCCCAGTCAGACCACCGTCCCCGCCGCTCCTTCCAGACGCTATTTTCTGGGTGATCTCACACCAACCCTGCTCGCAGCGCCAAATTTGTCGTGGTTCCCCAGGACGACAACTGATTTTAACCGTTTGAAACAGAGAGTCTGAGTCGTAATCCTCCAAGCAGTAGACTTTATTTTCCAGTACAAGATGATAAAGCCGGGATGTCCGGATCAATCCAATGAATCATTCTGCTTACAGTCTTTTTATGCACATTACAGCTCCATATCTCAGAACTCTTACCTTACCCTTAGATTTCCTTGTTTTAGCCATCATTATTTCTGGGCTAGCCCTTTATCTACCCTGCTTGAGATTGGTCCCTCATTAATACATCTCTTTGCCCTTGAAACCATGGTAGTTCCAGTCTCTGCCCTTATCTAAACTATTCTGTTTATACAATAATCGTGGTTTAGCTAACTTAGATCAATTAGTGAAGAAAACGTGTTTATTTTACTCTCCTTTTTGCTATAGTCACGTATTAAGCTGGACAATGTCCAGTGTTCCTCAGGAGGCTACTGTCTATATTCATTAATAAGTGTTTACTATACCAACTTTGGTGGGTTACATGGGTAATTATATTGGTTATATTTCATTCAGTCTTATCAGTCTGACTACTCTACTAACTACATTCGATAACATACTTTGAGTGCCATGCTGGTTTCACTCCATCTTCCATTTTGAACCTGCTTCATCACACGTATTTCAATTACAAGTATTGTAATTGAAGAGCAAATTCTCTTACACAGCACACCTCATGGATGGACATGTCACTTGACCAATGGTAGGAGTGTTAAGATGGGGCAATGAAGGCAGGGTGTCATGTGACAAAACATCCAGGAATCCAGAGATGGTAAGCCTCGGTAACAAGGGCGGAGTGGGAGTAAGACTGTAAGGTTTCGGATGTGCTTTACTATGTGGTCTAATTATCTACTTTTTATGTGCAAACTGGGACAGTGAGTGTAAAGAAGCAATTTGCAAGCTAAACCCTGTCCTGTTTATAACACAGCTCCATAATATAAATGGAACGCAAGCCAAGCAGACAGAATAAATTTCAGTTTGCTGTGAAACTGCTTTGCAGGAACTAAACCTCCCGTTGACAATAAAGAGTGAAAATAAACATCCTCTGGCACCAGATGGTGTTTAAGGGGCCTTGTGTCTGCTTCTTAGGCTCTCACATAAAGTAGAGCTACGAGATAGAGGTGGAGGGGGTGGGGACAGGCAGAGTATTGAATGGCTACTGGCATCCCTCACGTGAACCACTGCCTCCAAGTAAAGGAAATAGCCAGTGAAAGGAGATAAAAGGGAGAACTGATCCATATGGTTAAAGTTTTGAATTGCAAGCGCCTTCTGTTTGAGATGTCCAATCAGTTTGTGGTCCATTGAATTGTTAAGGAAATCAGGTGTTGGCATCCTACTGAAATACGCTGACAAGACGTATTTAAAGATTTAAAGATCGTTAGCAAGAGGGTAAAGTTCCTGCTTTTGAATTGTCTGCAAAGTAATCCCTTTTTTATAAAAAAAATTCTTTTGTGTGTCACTAACCGGGGAGGGGGGAAGGGTAGTTCTTCACAAGTGTATCACAGCGCCTGTGTGGTGATTTGCTGGGCTCACACTCCTGTCAGGGGCAGACCCCATTGTGGCATTCAGTAAAGATTTGGAGGGCTACACATTCATTTCAAAGTGCAGCCTTTATTCATCAGCCAAATGCAATGTATCAAATATCAACACATCAATTTGTGGAAAGATTATTCTATCACAAGATCTCAAACAATAGAGTGTATTGGATAAGAAAATATAAACAATTTAGGGAAATGTAATTTCTGGGCTAGGATTATTTTATGTTTTCCCTGGATCTGTATCATGGGATAATGGGAATTTTTGATTTGCTAGATATCTGTTCAATGTTCCTGTGTCACCCAAAGTTCATGCTCAGCAACAGTACTTCGTAAAGGCTTTCTTATTCAATGGAGGTGAAATGGTTTGATTATGGATGGAGTTTGAAGCATTAACGTCTGACTTTATTTTCAATTGATCTTATGCACAGAAACAGGCCTGTTCTAGCTCCAGACAGACTTCCTCCCAGCCTCCTTCATCTCACCCCATCAACGTATCTTTTTATCCCTTTCCCCCTCATGTATTTATCCAGCTACCCCTTAGATGCAGCACCCTCTGTGGCAGCCAGTTCCACATTCTGGTCTTCATGATACTCCTGCAAATATAAAATGGAAAAATATTGTTTAGTGAACTGTTGGGTCTGGACTTGCTCCTCCCTCGGAGAGAGCTGTCGGTGCCCAATGAACTGCATGGTAACATGATTCACTGCCATCAGGAGAGTGGGGGAGGGGGGGAGAAAGCTGTTAACCTGACAGACCATTGTTAATTTTGTATGTGGTTTGCCCCGAGGGTTATTTTTCTCCCTAGGAGGGTGGGAGTTGAATGCTTAGGCTGTCCTTTCTTTCATTTCAAGAACATTTTAAGTGAGGAGGTTCGACATCCTGATCCTCAAAGTACTTTTTGTCCTCTTTGTCAGCCTTTGTGAAAATTCTTTGTGAAGTGCCATGCAGCAGGATGTCTGTCACTGCTGGATTTAACTGGGAATCTGATGCATTCCCAATTTGTTTAGGTTATTTGCGCAAGTATCACCAATGCAATGCACGTAACCAGGAGGGAAGCGGGAATCATTCTGGTGTGAAGTTACTGAGATTACAGCCACATTTTTCCTCAATTTCAGCCGATTGTCTCTTGCACATCAGGAAGACCAGGCTGAGGGAGTGGGGCAAGGTGATGAAGAGGGGTAATAAAGGGGCTTCTGCAAAATACATACACAATCTAATGCACATAAGGCCATTCAGATTCAAGTGGGTGACCTCAGGCTACGGATGGTTGCAGTTGGTTGACTCCATTGTGCTCCTTCACTGCAGTAAGGAGACGCTTTAAACTGAATCTCCATCATTTGCACATACATTCCAGCTCAAAATAAGTAAGGCGCATGATGATTTAGTTCAATTTTTTGGGCTGAAATCAGACTGTTTCAATTCTTTCATTATTTCTGGCTAAGATCAAGCCCAAGGTGGGGTGCAATGTCTTGTCTTCTTGGATCTTGTATGTCCCTGTTGTAAGGACCGTAAATTAGATTCAGTTTGAATTTGAATTGGTTTTTGGAGCTGATTGGCTTTGTAACCCTGAGAAAGGAATAAAATTTTTAAAACTTGTGTTTTCTTAAAACACAGGGAACCTGCAGCAACACGTTATCATCTTTAAGGATCAAATAACATGATGTAACTGTGGCTCCTCCTCTTCCAGATTTAAATAAAAAGATGAATTAAATCATTATAAACCTTGACTGGATAATATGTATGTCGATTCTGAAGCTAAAATCTGACAAGTGGCAACAGACAATTTAATTTTTATAAAATATATGAGCTGGATGATACCAAAGGCTATAAAATGAACAGGTTTCCGAGAGGCAAGAACACAGCAGTCCCCCTAGGTGATGTTTGTGCTTGCAGATAGCTGTGAGAACATCTGTCTGTGGCAGCTGTGTAAAATTGGTTCAATGTGCAGAATACTGAATGCAATATTGCACAGATCCATTTTGAGCTTCTAGTTCACTGCAGTTTTGAGAGGGTACAAACTGGATTAGCACCAGGTCACTGCCAGACACAAAGTGCCTGAATTTTCCCAGCTTGTCCTAAAGACACACTTGACCTTCTCTCATCTCTTGCTCTGTAACATAATATATCATAGAATCACAGAATCGCAGAAGGAGGCCATTCGGTCCATCAAGTTTGCACTGACCACAATCCCACCGAGACCCTATCCCCATAATCCCATGCATGTACCCTAGCTAGTCACCCTGACTCTATGGGACAATTTAGCATAGCCAATACCCCGAACCCACACATCTTTGGACTGTGGGAGGAAACCCATGCCGACATGGGGAGAACATGCAAACTCCACACAGACAGTGACCCAAGCTGGGAATCGAACCTGGGTCCCTCACACTGCGAGGCAGCAGTGCTAACCACTGTGCCAGCATGCCACCCATTAAAATATGGAAAGTAAATGAAAAAGAATCATTTCTTGTTTGTTTTCATTCTTTGTCACATCAATTTTCTCTGCCTTCACCTGGTCTTAAAGGAGTGGTAATGATATCAAGATGGAGTAAGTAGACATACCATTGATGTTGGAGCTCCATTTTGAAAACCAGGTGACTGGTTCATTAAAATGAGGCCCCGACTGTTTGCTTGCTGGTGAAAAAAATCTCTATTCAAAAAAGAACAAGCAAAATTTCCCAGTGTCCTGGCCAACATTTAGCCCTCAACCGATATGTCCAAAGCAGGCCATCCATCCACTCATTTATTTCTTTGTTATTTGTTGGATTCACTGGAAAAAGTTACTTCACTGAAAAAAGAATTGTTTGGCTGCAAGGAACCTGGGATGTCCGAAGTTCTATAAGTACTATATGAATTCAAGTTTTCTCTTTCCAGGTCAAGGAAGTACCTCGACAACATCAACATCAACATCAACATCAAGCACTTTTAAAGCAATAAAATGTCTGAAGTTCCTTCACAGGAGTGATATTGAGTAATATCTGTCCATGAACTCCTCTCTCTTGTAACAGAGTGGAGGAGACAGGGCAAACAGATTTGAGGTGATCGGTCGTAGTAAAGAGGCTGGGTTATCTTTGCTTTGCAGGGTGATCCTGGGAAAGCGAGCAATTTTGGCAGATGAGAGCAGGGCTGTATAGTGCTTTATATGGTCCACCGAGTTGCCATATTGTTCAAGTCTACAGTGCAGAAGGAGGCTATTCAGTCCATCATGCTGATTCTTGAAAAGAGATGTCCAGTTTATTCCCACATCCATGCCCTCTCCCAATTTCCCTGCAATTTTATCCCCTTCAAGTGATTGTCCAGTTACCTTTGGAAAGTTATAATTAAATTTGCTTCCATCATACTTTCAGGCAATGCCTTTGTGCTCAGAACAACTCACAACATGAAATTGTTTTTCCCTCATGTCACCTTTGGCTTGTTTGCTAATTATGTCCAATTTTGTCTTGAAGTCCTAAAAATGCAGTTGTTTGATTACGGCAAGACCAAATCACAGGATACATTCACAATGTAAAGTGCAGAGAGGTCAGTTTGAGGTCAGGATACAGACATTTACATTTCAGATGATCTCAGAAATGACAGGAGGGAGGTTGTCCAAGGAGTCTGAAGCTGTCAAACATGCTGAAGACACACCTTTTATAAAAACAAATAGGTGTAATTAAACCCAGCACTAATTAATACTGCAACACTGTTTCCCAGCCACGCCTAGCAACCCTTTTGTGGGACATTTGTACAGACACACATCAACGTACATTTTGTTGACATCAGGGCCAAATTCAACTTGTATTGCCTGATGTTAACAGGGCCACACTTGCCACAAAATGGGATAAGTAGCCTCAACTCTCCCAATGTGACTGCCAATCAGCATTTTAGATCAGTAGAGGGTCAGAGCGTGCAGACTCCAATCACTTCTGCTGGTGAATGAGGGGAAGGTGCCAAGGTAGATTTGATATTTTGCAGGCATGGAACTCTGGAACCCCACATAAATAATCTGGGCAAATGACCCTCCTCACCTTGGACAGGTCCCATGTAATCCCCCAAGAGGGGATGGTTTTTTTTTATATACAATGAGTGGTTAGATGTGGAATGCTAGCTCAATGGACACAGATTCATTATTACCCTTCAAAAGGGAATGGAATAAATCTGAAAACCTCATCCTTGAAAATCTGCCATTACACAATTAAGAGAAAAGTACCTCCCTGAGAAATTGGCCATGCTCCCTATCCGTACTCCCCTTTGGGAACCAGTGTAATTGTCATGAAGCAGCCTGCGGGAGCTGGAGGCTGTGTATGTCCTTCAGGGACTAGCCTGTCTATCTACTCGTGTCCATCCCAATACTTTCTACTGAGTGAATTACAACCTTAATCATTGACTCTAAACCTCTCCAGGGTCCTGAAATATTGTGTAGTCCTGTTCACATCTGCCAGCTAGTATTATCTGTTTACAAACAGTTTTACCATTTTGGATGTAAAGAGGAATTTCAGAGTATTTTCAATCTACTTACTCCCTTCTGTGCCTCACACTAGATTTGAAACATGAGCTACCATTAAAAATGACTAACAGCTGAAAGCTTCTAACATAGACACCAGCAAGTATAACCCCATCCCCTCCTCCAATGTTCTGTCCTGTCCAGACTGACCTATCTTGGGAATTGATTTCATGGGCTTCAGATACACTCTGGTTCTCCTTCAAGCATGGTCCCAGACAAGGCATGAACATATATGAAAGTGAACATTCTTCATCCATGGCAGGAACTGTCTTCAACACTGGAAACCCTCACCTGAAATCATAGAATCCCTACAGTGCAGGAGGAGGCCATTCTGCCCAGCAAGCCTGCATCAACCACAGTCCAACCCAAGCACTATTCCCATAACTGCATGTATTTACTTACCCTGACAATCTATGTACTTGATATTCCCCCGACACTAAAGGGCAATTTAACATGGCCAACCCACCTAACCCACACATAGAATCATAGAATCCTTACAGTACAGAAGGAAGCCATTTGGCCCATCGAGTCTGTACCAACTGCAGTCCTACACAGGCTCTAACCCCATAAGCCCACATATGTACCCTACTAATCCCCCTGACACTAAGGGTCAACTTAGCATGGCCAATCAACCTCACCCACATGTTTTTGGAATGTGGAGGAAACCAGAGCGTCCGAGGGAAGCCCATGCAGACATGGGAAGAATGTGCAGACTCCACACGGACAGTCATCTGAGGCTGGAATTGAATTGAACCTGGAAACGTGGTGCTGTGAGGCAGCAGTACTAACCACTGTGCCATCGTGCCGCCTGACAAGGGATCAGTAACAGGAACATTCCTTTCAATGCTGAATCAATGGGACACCAGCTGGGCTCAATGGGCTCAGTGCAGGCAGATATTTAATTGAAACAGATGTAAAATCAATCGCTCTGCTTAGGCAATGGATTATTGCAGAGTGCGTCTGCCAGGCAAGACTGTTGTGTTACATTATGCTGATGCCGATCAAAAATTGTCATTTCATTTTTAAAAGTAACCCAGTTAGGTATTGCTAGATTTTTCATTGACAAACAGCAAAACCCATCTGGAACAGCGTTCAAATGAAAATGATGGCAGTCCAGAGAAAGTTCACTAGGTTGATCCTGGGTACGGAGGGTTTTCTTATGAGGAGAGGTTGAGTATATTAGGCCTGTACTCATTGGAGTTTAGAAGAATGAAAGGTGACCTTATTGAGACATACAGCATTCTCAGGAGGCTCGACAGGGCAGATGCTGAGAGATTGTTTCCCCCATGTGGGAGAGTCCAGGACTAGAGGGCACTATCTCAAAGTAAGGGGTCATCCATTTAAGGAGGAATTTCTTCTCTCGGGGGGTAGTGAATCTGTAGAATTCTTTACTGCAGAGACTGGGGTGTTAAGTATGTTCAAGGCTGACATGGGCAGATTTTTAATCAGTAAAGAAATCAAGGGTTATGGGGATAAGGTGGGAAAGTGGAGTTGAGGATTATCACATCAGATCAGTCATGACCAAATTGAATGGCAGAGCAGACTCGATGGGCTGAATGGCCTACTGCTGCTCCTCTGACTTATGATCTTTCTGCACATTATGTAATGGGGCGTAACTCAACTTTTGTTTATAGACAAACTCTGTAAGAATTATCTAAACAAAATCCTTCTGTTTTGTTTTGGCTCACCTAAATCCGTTCCTCCCATGCAGGAACCTTTAACCTGCTGCCTAGTCACATACAAAGTTGAATATTTTCAATTTTAAATTATTACTGGTCAACTTTCCTATTTATATCGGACCTTCAGGTGGGATCAGGCTACCTGAACTGCTGATGCATGATCACTTTCTCAGAAGTTGCCAGTTCTGGTTGGATATATTCCTGGAAATTTCGTCATATGATCCTGGTTTGGGACACTACCTACATGGAGTTTGCATATTTTCCCTGTGTCTGCGTAGGTTTACTCCAGGTGCTCCAGTTTCCTCTCACAGTCCAAAGATGTGCAGGTTAGGTGGATTGGCCATACTAAATTGCCCCTTAGTGTCAGGGGGGCTAACTAGGGTAAATACATGGGGTTGTGATGATAGGGCCTGGGTGGATTGTGGTTGGTGCAGATTCAATGGGCCGAATGGCCTCCTTCTGCACTATAGGGATTCTATGCGTCTATCCCTTACCTCCATTGGTTATTCAATCACAGCCTTGTGACTTATCAAGTGAACATTGAACAGATGTTGAACAATTTCCCCATCAAATTTATAATTAATAAATGAAAGAGCTGAAAGAAAATTTAAACACACTACAAATTTTGTTTCTGAAATGCCTCTATGATTTTTCTTCTCAGTGGCTTGCAGCAGTGTCTTGGAGATGAAGTTTTAAGTCTGGGGGCTGCAGACTAATTCTGGAAACTTGGCAAATTTAGCTGTGATGGTTTATGAGGCTGCTGCAGATTCTGCCTCCGTGGGAGGGAATGTGGATAATCAGACGAGGGATTGAATTTATTTGTTAAACCTAAATACTTTTAATCTTCCTGCGCTGGGCAAAGATTTCCAACCTCTCAACCATCCATAACAACATTAAATACCAGGAAACCACTGACACTTTTTTTTTGACCAGCATTGCTGAATTGAAAATAACATGAACTACACTGCAGGTAGCAGTCCTGTTATTTGCATTCTGTTATAACACATCCTCTACACCTCGGCACAGTACGCGCCTGATCTTACATCTGACAGACAGTTCTGCAAGTTGTGTGGAGCAGCAGGGAGCTAACAGAATTATTTATCTGCCCAATCTTTCTGAACCACCTAGTCATTTCACCATGAAGAATACACAAGAAAAGGAGCCCTTCCTTCAAGACTATTTTTGGATATGGTGTTAATAATATGTTGTAGTGTGCACTGTGTTATGGGGCATAGACGTTCACGAAAGTGTGGGCAGGATTTTCTGGCACTTCCTAGCTTTCTTGTCTACTGAAGGTGACCCCCCTCCCTGCTCTTTGCCCAAAGGGTGGTAGCAATGCAGGCCCCATCACTGGCCATTGACTTTGGTGGGCCTGGAAGAGCCTGTTGGTGGCCAATGGTGAGCTGCCTCCACCAGTAGAAAAGCCTGTCAGGGGTTGGGGGAAATCCCAGCCTATGTTTGCCTATTCTTAATTTCTCACTGTTTGTGAGGGCCAAGAAACAGAAAAGGCACATCTTATTTTTGTGACAACTGTATCAGACTCCTATCAAGCTTACCATATATATGCATTTTGTTCCTAACATTTCCTTGTCGCTAAGTTGAGTCCAGTATTCTCTATTTTTCCAAAGCTTTTCCTGTGCTCATTGGCCCACATTGATCCCTCGTGTGGCAAAACATTTATTTTAAAATTCTTATCCTAATTTTCAAATGCCTCCATGGAATCATTCTTTCTCTGTAATCTCCAATTTTACAATCTGCAAAAACCTGTGTTTTTCTAATTCTGGCTTCTTGTGTACTGATGTAGAGATGCTGGCGTTGGACTGGGTTAAACACAGAAAGAGGTCTCACAACACCAAGTTAAAGTCCAACAGGTTTATTTGGTAGCACAAGCCACTAGCTTTCGTAGCGTGGCCTCTTCCTCAGGCTTCTCACCTGATGAAGAAGCAGTACTCTGAAAGCTAGTGGCTTGTGCTACCAAATAAACCTGTTGGACTTTAACCTGGTGTTGTGAGACCTCTTATTGTTCTTGTGCATTCTCAATTTTGACCACTGTCAGCCATGCCTCCAGCTTCCTAGGCCCTAAATTTTAGAATTCCTTCCCTAAAGCTTTTGGCTTCTTTCTCCCACTTCCTTTACAACACTCTATAAAACCTAACCCTTTATGTGACTCAGTGTCAAATTTATTTTGATTTGCTTAGCGAAAAGGTCATAGAATCCTCCAGTGCAGAAGGAGCTCATACAGCCCACTGAGTCTGCACTGACCACCCAGGGCCTATCCCCATAACCCCATGCATTTACCCTAGCTAATGTCCCCAACACCAAGGAACAATTTATCATGGCCAATCCACATACCTTTGGACTGTGGGAGGAAACTGGAGCACCCACAGAAAACCCACACAGACACGGGGAGAATGTGCAGATTCCGCATGGATAGTGACCCAAGCCCGGAACTGAACCTGATTCCCTGGCGCTGTGAAACACAGTAAAAAGTCTGACAACACCAGGTTTTAGTCCAACCTATTTATTTGATAATATTCTCACAAGCTTTCGAGGGGACAGCCTCTTCGTCAGGTGAATGGAGAGTTCTGGCCTCAGACAGAGCATATAAAGCACAGACAGTTTAGAGATTACTGATTAAAATGCGAATCCTTACACCTACTTACTGCTGTGAAACAGCAGTGCTACTACTGTGCCACCCTAAAGGATATTGTTTCTGTGATGTTGTACAACCTCAAAGGTGCTATGTAAATACAAAGGGGTTGTTGAAAGAATTTAAATAGGCTAAATTGGCTTACTATCCTGTAATAGAAACCAATCATTAAGACCAAACCTACCCCAATCCTTTGCCAGTGCTAAATTGCCACTATATTTTAACAAAATACGTTTAGAACTCAGAATTTCAACAGTGATTTGAACAAAAGGGCTTTTTGAGATGATTCGGCAGTCATTGCTATCGGCTGCTACTCTCGATAAAATACTGCCATTCCAGAGCAGGTGGAAATGAAAAGTGACACTCTGCAAGCAGTTAATTGTCTGTCTCACTATTTTGCTGGAAGAACTCCAATTTCAAAGGGTTAAGGTTAACACTCCCTAAAGATACAGCTCAAGACATTGGGCTACTTTAACTCGGAAACAGTGACCTCAAAAAGCTTTTGAAAGGGGTGGTGGCAGTGGCGGGCGGGGGAGGGGAATGGGTGGCGCGGATTAGAAAGGCTGAGATGAAAGCTAACTTTTGATGGAGTGGAAACTGCTGGATAAAATGACTGAAGCATTTCCCAAGGTGTGGGAGCTGGGGTCCTGTCAAACTGATCCTGACTCAGCCCTTTTCCTATTCCGCAGCCAACGTGAACAGGAAAAAAAGGCAAAAATAGGGATGCCAAAAATAACAAGAAAGAAGGAAACTGTTGCTATCCTTCACAATTGATAAAGCAAAAACTGTTGAACACAACTATTGGGCACCTGCAAAAATGACCAAAACACGAGAGGGGAGAAAACTTTCAAACTGAATGCCCTAACAGTCATGTAAACTTGTGAATGCGAGCAAATCATAGCTTAAGTTATCGAAAAATACTTGGAACATTTTCCTAAAGAATTTACATGTGAAATGACAGTGTGCTTTGGATACCATTTCATGAATACCAGCCAATCATCACAATGACTGAGAGAGTTCTCCCCACTCCCCGCCACTGCACCAGGGCCAGAGGGAGAATTTATAGCACCCAGTCCTCTTTCCAGGCCCCCATTCCTCCCCATATTCTATTTGTGAGATAATTATGGATAACAAAAGCCGTCTTGCCCCAGTTCATATCATCTATTCAGAATGAGATCCGAACAAACAGATTATGAACAAGAGCAGGCCATTCAGCCCCTCGAGCCTGTTCTGTCATTTGACAACCCTGTTTGTGATCAGAACTCCCACCCACCTGACGAAGGAATAGCCAGTTCCGAAAGCTATGGCATTTGCTAGAAATAAACCTGTTGGACTTTAGCCTGGTGTTGTGAGACCTCTTACTGTGCTTACCCCAGTCCAACACCGGCATCTCCACATTAGTGCACAAGAAGCCAGAATTATAAAGACACAGGTTTTGGCAGACTGTGAAATTGGAGCTTACAGAGATACAGTGATTCCATGGAGTCCACCCACTTGACGAAGGAACAGCCAGTTCCAAAAGCTCATGGCATTTGCCAGAAATAAACCTGTTGGACTTTAACCTGGTGTTGTGAGACTTCTTAATTTGATAACATTGCCAACATTATACCAGTGACTGCAACTCATAAGTACTGGCTGGAACTTTCCCATTCCACCCGCCATGGGAATCAGAGTGGGCGAGGGGTGGACCATGGAAAGATCTGTTGATTTTACGTCTTTGGAACAAGTGAGGCCATAAAATCACACCCAGTGAATTGGTTGTGAAGTGATTTGAGAATTTGTCGAGATTTTCTGTTCTTCCCTCCGCCCCATGGTGTGTTTTCCGCCAAGGTCTGTGGCCGTTTGTATGCGTTGCTTGTTCTGCAGCTTGGGAACCTACCACAGGGGGTTGACTTCAGCAGGACTGGACGATTCTGACAGCAGGAAGGGCTGGAAAATCCTGCCCACTGTGAAAAGTGCTATCTAAGTGTAAGCTTTGTCTTTCTTTCATTAGACTGGCATGTATTCAGCAGAGTGTCCATACCAAAGGTGAAATTTGAGCCCTAATGCTGAGGATAATCACAGAGAATCATCCTGAATTGGACGGGTGAGGCTCACAGAATGGAATTCTCCATTGGCAATGGGCGGGATTTTACGAACCTTGCCCAAGTGAAGTCATAAATTGACAGCTATTCTCCCAAATGCCTTATTGACATATAAGTATCAATATTGTATGGCCTGTGGAACACTAATTAAGACAGATGCTTATCATTATGTTTTGATTATGGGAGATGCTTTGTTGTTATATATTTTTGCAGTATCTTCTGTGCCTTGGTTCAGTAAATTAAAAATCGTAAAAGATTACACAGAGTGATGCATGCCTTACAGAAATGACAAGGTTACAGAAATTATATAAAATCTATACACAAAACCAGTATTTGGAAAAGATTGGTATGTTAAAATTGAGGTAATAAGATACATTTAAAAATGCAGCTCAACATATTAAACTTATACATATTCCTAAACATAAAAATCAAGGGAACTACATCATTATACAAACTGATTGCAGAACTTAATTCTAAGACAAAGATATTGTGAAGGGAAATGACTGGTTCTCTTTTAGTGCATTACAGATTAAAACTATACAAATTTTGGATATAAGGCTGAATGTTTAACACTCCATTGTTGTTTTCTTACACAATAGGCCTTTCTAACTTCCCTCTGAGTCATTGGTATGAAGTACCACTGATACTTTTTAATTGCCAGGGCATATGATAGTCCTAGACTCGGACTACTCAACCATAACGGTTTTGCTCTGTAATTAGACCATGAAAGTATAACCTTACACGGCTTGGGGCCAGGTGGTGTTTCTCACTTCTTAAGTGATGATACAACTGCGAACAAAGAACTATTCATGTGATGTTCTCATGTCCAACATTGACCACAATTAAACAGAATATTGTATTGGGTCAATTGATGAATGAACTTCAGTTACTTAATCATTACACATAACTAAAGTACAAACTAACTGTAATCATTATTAGATCTAAACTTTTCTACAACTCTACTTCATAGAACCCCAGATATAAAAAGTGAATGACGTCATGGAGAATTTTTGACCATTGAAATAAGGACTTTCACCGTCATTAGTTAAATAGGGTGCTCAGCTTGCCAGCAAATATTTGATTTGGATTAGCTTATAAAAATGTCAGTCATTGAAAATAGCATTTAGAAATGTAACTGGATTTTAGTTAGAAACATTAACATTTATTAATAATTGAAAATTGTATTATGTGGGCAGAAGACCAGTTTGGAGGTCAAAAGAGACGCAAAATTGCAAATGGTCTGGTTCATTGTGAGGCAGTATTCAGGGAGGATGGTGAAATTGGTGGGAGGGTGTGGACCTTGTAATGGGAGGGTGTGGACCTTGTAATGGGAGGGTGTGGACCTTGTAATGGGAGGGAGTGGACCTTGTAATGGGAGGGAGCGGGGCTTGCAATGGGAGGGAGTGGAGTTTGTAATGGGAGGGAGTGGGGTTTGTAATGGGAAGGAGTGGAGCTTGTAATGAGAGAAAGTGGAGTTTGTATCAGGGATCACAAACTATAATTTTGATCTTTCCAGTGTTTAATTGGATGAAATTTCCAGTACAGGACAACCATCCAAACAACACAGGAGCAATGAAAGGATCAAGAGAGATTACGGTGAAATAGAGTTGGTGTCATCAGTTTACATGTAGAATGTGACTTGGTAATTTTGGATAATACACAAGCCACTAGCTTTTGGTGTGTTGCCCCTTCATCAGTCACCTGATCAGTCCCCTATTCCACTCACCTGACGAAGGGGCAGCGCTCTGAAAGCTAGAGGCTTGTGTTACCAAATAAACCTGTTGGACTTTAACCTGGTGTTGTGAGACTTCTTACTGTGTCTAAGGTCGAGCAGAATACAATGTGGACTCCCAGATGAGTGAAGTGGAATTTAAACAGGACTGCTCTACTTGCATTCTGTATGTCAAGCCCAAGCCCTCAAACATTTATCTTACCAGCGCAATCTGCGGAGAAGAACATGAACTCATCACAATGTCAGTGGAGGATAATGCGGGTAATCTCAGCTCATCTAGCCAGAAAGAAGCAATAGCTCCCATCTCTGAATTCAATTATTCCTAAATGACTACACATTGCTTTTGTCTATAGAATATGCTCAGAATTCCACTCCAAATATTGATCACTATTCAGACCAAAAAAAACTTCCTGCACTTATATAACATCTTTCAGAACCTCAGGATCTCCATTGGTTCTGTTCGCTGTATCTAGTTGGTTAATGGACATGTAAGTACTAAACCTAGCATGGTGGCTATGAGTGGCCAAGAGAGGTAGGTGGGGAGACACGCCTTTCAGAACCCTGGGACCTCCAAAAGTGGGTTACACAAAGTACTTTTCAAGTGTAGTCACTGTTGTACTGTAGAAAACACAGCAGCTGATTTGAGCACAATATGTTCCACAAACAACAATGTGATAGTAGCCAGATAATCTGTTTGGGTAATGGTGATTGATGGATAAATGTTGCCTAATAGGTAAGCCATCTATTGGCTCAGATGTTTCAATATGCTAATGGATGCCTGGGCTGTCAGCCAAAAATACATAACAAGGTAGAAATTCATCAGAGTAGTGAAGCACTTGAAGCCCAGGGTAACATTGTTTGAGTGACAGCTCGAGCACTCTGACCTTTTCTGTCAATTGCACAGTGTTTTCTTTTACAGAAGATAAAGATGTTTCAAGAATTTGCCGTTTCGGTTATTGATATTTTAAAGTCTGGATGATTGATACTTTTATTAGCCTGTAGTCAAAAGGAGTTATTTTTAAGAAAACAAAAAGTTAGGAATGAATGACTTTTTCGAAAGCATTGTTTCATGCAAAGTATAGGATTCATTGCTTGTATATGATGCATAGAGATAGTTAATAGGCATTTAAGTACTGTAGCTTGGCATTCTGGATATGAGGGGCTACAATTTGGCCTTGGAGGGAGTGCAGAGGAGGTTTACTAGGCTGATGCCAGAGTTGAGGGGGTTGAGCTATGAGGAGAGGCTGAATAAACTAGGCTTGTACTCGTTAGAGTTTAGAAGAATGAGGGGAGATCTCATTGAGACGTATAAGATGATGAATGGGATGGATAGGATAGAGGTGGAGAGACTCTTCCCGCTCAAAAAAGACAGTAGGACTAGGGGGCACAGCCTCAAGATAAAAGGGGGGCGGTTTAGAACGGAGTTGAGGAGGAACTTCTTCACTCAAAGGGTGGTGAATCTCTGGAATTCTCTGCCCGTTGAAGTGGTGGAGGCTGCCTCGCTAAATATTTTTAAGACGCGGGTTGATGGGTTTTTGATAAGAGAGGGGATTAAGGGTTATGGGGAGAGGGCGGGAAAGTGGAACTGATCAGCGACAGATCAGCCATGATCTTATTGAATGGCGGGGCAGGCTCGAAGGGCTAGATGGCCTACTCCTGCTCCTATTTCTTATGTTCTTAAGGGATAGGTGGGGGCATACCTTGGCATGGGGAGCACAAGGAGGACCTTTTGAACTTAACGTTCAATGTGCTGTGAGGTGCTGTGAACCACAATTAGGTTGATAGGTTTTTGATAGGCAAGGGGATTAAGGGTTATGGGGAGAGGGCGGGAATGTGGAACTGAGCCACGACAGATCAGCCATGATCTTATTGAATGGCGGGGCAGGCTCGAGGGGCTAGATGGCCTACTCCTGCTCCTATTTCTTATGTTCAATTCTTTGAAAAGCCACCTGTCTCCATGAAAACAACAGAGGACTAGGACATACCCATCCCTGCAATGGTGCAGTCCAGATCTGGAGTGCTTACAACCTGAATCAGCCCACACCCTTAAAAGACACTCCTGGAAATTGGGAATGGGATCAGGATACTCAGTATCAGATCCGGGCTGCAATTTTCAGCCTTTCATGAGTTTCCTCAGTTTCATGGAAATCCAGCTCCCAATATCAACAACTAAACTTGTCTTATGTCTGCATTAAGATTGCTCTGTCTTCTTTATTGCTAGTGCCTGGCAGATTAATGCAGCCAACATAGCTCTAATGTTAGCTTCGACCCTTGGTTTTACACAGCCTGAGAGGGAGAAGTGGGTGCTGGTTCCAGATAAATCAAAACTCATTGCAGTATCGTGATTTGTATTGGACTTACTGTATTGGATTTAGTAGCATGTTGTTATTGTTAAATGTATCATAACACCATGCGGTGGGAATGAATAAGTCCATAACTGAGTTAGATGTTGATATAATATGGTATAGTAAAAAAATCAAGAGCAAGCACTATCTGCCACTGAGCTAAAACTGATGCACGAACAAGAGATCAAATCCACGCTTTCTTCAGTATTTATGGATATGCAAATAATTGTTTTCCAAACACAAAATGTCATATATTGTGTGAACTGCATCAATTAAAATATTGAGAAACCTCAGAATTTTCACTGTCCTAAAGAATGTCATTTACAGTTAGCTGAGATAAGAATAAGCTTTAATGTGCATGAGTTTCTCCTCTGCTCCAGCCGATCATTATATAGATTCTTTTTTTGGCTATTTTTGTGTTAGTTTATTTTTCTGTTCCTTTAGATGTTTTACTGCATTAATGGGATAAATGCAATTTGTCGCTGTGGAGGCAAGCTGGAGCTCTAAAAACAGGAACTTTGAATTCAGAACAAAAAGATGCAAATCAGATTGAACAAGCCTCAAAGCTCTCATATCACAAGCTTCAGCAGGTCACGGTGGGTCGGAAACCTGGGCACAGGCTCGATTGCCTGAAATGTTGTGTGCTGCTTCTCTACATTCTTAAAGCTAGACTGATTTGGAAAAGTTGGCATTAAAGTTGTGGATTTTTTTTGCATTCTGCTGCATTTGTTTTAACAAGTGTTCCCTCAAGCATTGCCACTTGCTATTCAGTTACAGTTAAAGCTACCAAAATGCTGAGGCTGGGGGCCCACTGCAGGATAAGGGATATAATTTCCTGAAGATTTTCACCGAGTTGGGCCAACAAAGGAGCATTTTAAAAATGGCAGGCAGGACAAATTCCAGGATTCCAGCTTCCATTTTCTGTTACTGGCAATTTTTAGCAGTTTGGGTTAAGGGTTTGGTTTGATTTATCGTTGTCACATTTATTAGTATACAGAGAAAGGTACTGTTTCTTGCACGCTATACAGACAAAGCACACCGTTCACAGAAAAGGAACGGAGAGAGCAAATGTAGCGTTACGGTCATAGCTAGGGTGTAGAGAAAGATCAACTTAATGCAAGGGAAGTCCATTCAAAAGTCTGACAGCAGCAGGAAAGAAGCTGTTCTTGAGTTGGCTGGTATGTGGCCTTAGACTTTGTGCAGGCAGTCAACCTGCACACAGCATTCCCGGCTCCATTGCGGAGGATTTAAATCCCACTGCAGTGTTTGCAATTTTATTGGAGCTGGATTCCTGCTGTGAATGCTACCTCTTGTTAGAGGTGTGAACAATGGGGGAATCCCGGTCCCACTTGAGTAAAAAAAAGACAAAGAAAGTCACCCCCTCCTGGAATTCTTTAAACACAAAACAAACGTTCTTTCAGTTTTGATAGTGTGTATGTCCCTACAGACTCAGGGAGTATAAAGAATCATGAGGTAGGCTTGGTATCTCGAAACTGGAAGCTCTTTATTAGAGGCGTGCACTTTTCCACAGTTGGATCTGCTCAACTGGGCCCCACACTAGGGATGAAGTAGAAATGGTCAAGAACTTCAAGTCTTTAGGGGCCCAGATCACCGATAAGCTGTACTGGTCCCCCCCATGCCAACACTGCTGTTAAGAAAACCCACCAACGCTTCTACTTTCTCAGAAGACTAAGGAAATTTAGCAGGTCTGCTACAACTCTCACTAACTTTTACAGGTGCTCCATAGAAAGCGTTCTTTCTGGTTGTATCACAGCCTGGTATGAATCCTGCTCTGCCCAAGGCCATAAGAAACTACAAAAGGTCTTGAATGGAACCCAGTCCATCACGCAAACCAGCCTCCCAACCATTGACACTTCCTGCTGCCTCGGAAAAGCAGCCAGCATGATCAAGGACTCCACATATCTCTTCCATCTCTTCTGTTGGGAAAAAGATACAAAAGTCTGAGATCATGTACCAATTGGCTGAAGAACAGCTACTTCCCTGTTGCAATCAGACTTTTGAATGGACCTACCTCGCACCAAGCTGATCTTTCTCTACACCTTAGCTATGACTGTAACACTACATTCGGCACTCTCCTTTCCTTCTCTATGAAGGATATGCCTTGTCTGTATAGCGTGCAAGAAACAATACTTTTCATTGTATAATAATACACGACAATAATAAATCAAATCAAATCTAACTAATTGTCCTGGGTCATCTGACCCGCATTCTTAAAGGGGCAGTCCGTACCTCAAACACGAACATACAATATATACACATATCACAGGTAGTTGGATGTATTTTAACTGTAGTGGTTGTTCATCGCGTTCTGTCCTGAAAGGAGACCGTTACGTTGATCAACAACATGCCAATTTATGTGCTCTGGGAGGAAGAGGCTTGAGGTTTGAAAATAACCCCTAATAAGTGCTCACTTTTATTGATGAGTTTTATGAACACAGCACAGGATATTATGGTCAGGAGGTTACCATCACAAAGTCTCGCTTGGGGAACCTGATGAATGAGTGTTGATTAATTTTCTTTCTATTTCTCTAACTTTTTCTCAGAAACACTAGTCTATGGTTGGAAAGGCAGCAGATACTGTCTGATCCCCTGCCCAAGGCTGTTCTGCATGTGTAAGCCTTGACACTGAGTGCTAGCAGGCTACACAGCTACAGAGGAAATCACAAATGTCCAATCCCACCCACAATTAGCAGGCAATGACAGGCCTAGCACATCCTGTGAGGTCATCGGGAACACAGGCAGGGTTTCCCAGTTGCCTGCAGCTAATTGTAATAGCTCCACTCAGCTCAAAGATATTAACCCCAGCACAGACTAAAGAAAGAACTTCCCTTTATATAGTTATGTGACTGCAAGACATCTCAAAGACAGTGACAGATTTGAAATGTAATGTTTTAATGTAGAAAGTCAGTCAGCCAATTTATGCACTGCTAGTTCCATCAAACAGCAATTAGATCATTCATCTTTAAGTGTTGTTTGATGGGTTAAATCTTCATAGAATCCCTACAGTGCGGAAGGAGACCATTCAGCCCATCAAGTTGCACCTACAATCCCACCCAGACCCTATCCTCTTAACCCCACGTTTTACCCCTGACACTAAGAGCAATTTAGTATGACCAATCCACTCAAACTGCAGCTCTTTGGACGGTGGGAAGAAACCAGAGCACCCAGAGGAAACCCTGCAGACACAGGGAGAATATGCAAACCCCACACAGACAATGACCCAAGGCCTGAATTGAACCTGGGTCCCTGGTGTTGAGAGGCAGCAGTGCTAACCACCATGCCACCGTGGCCAAACGACATGAGGAGAACTCCCTTCCCCTAATCTTTTTCAGATAGTGTCATGCGATCTTTTACCTCAACTGAGAAGGCAGAAGGGGTTGTGGTTAATATCTTATTTGAACTATAATATAATGTCCAACAGCAGCGTTTCCTGAGTATTGCACTGGCAAGTCAGCCTGGATTATCTGCCCAATTTAAATCCACATCCTTCTGACTCAGACGTGACAGTGCTATCATTGAGTCATGGATTGAATCTGAGGCCTCCTCCTCTATTGTTCAGTGGCTTCCACCCTGATTGTCAGGAAGGCTATTGGGAGTGTTCACCTTCTTACGTGAATAGAATTGTAAATATCCAAAACCATTTGATTGGCATTGAAAGTGAAGGCATTGTTGTGATAATACTCTGAGGGGAAGTGTTTTCAATCTATGTTTTGTCTCCTTTGAAACTGTGAAATAAATCTTATTAACAATCCCTCTTACCTGAGAGGAGACATTTCCAGTTCTCCCAATCGGAAGGTGACTTCTTGAAGACTGTTTGTGTCAGTCAGAAAAGAAAGCTGCTTGGGTGATGTATGTGGTAAACCAACCTCCGTTCGGGCAAAGTAGTGATTGATGTTCCACAACTGCAGTACAGAATGTAGTGAAAGTTGTTTAAAATGTTGAGCTCTTCTGCATGTTGCCTGAGGAATTTCTTTGCGTTTCCTCAATTTTCTTTTATTTTCTGAAAGTGCAAACTCTTCTCAAGAGTAAACCTTGACACCATCATATTCCCATCACTCACCATTCCGCACTTCCTGGCACTCCAGACTCAGACCTAATATCTAGATACTCCACCTCACACTCACATACATTTCAGTACTGCTTGTCTCACATCCATGTCCTGCTTTTCCACCTACCTCCAGCTATTCAAACATGGTACTCCATCCAGGCAGCCATTGATGGAGTCTCCAAGAGTGGAAAATGTGGTGATGTGAGTGACCCAATTAGGTGGGAGCAGAACTTTCAATTTCCCAACAGTGGGTTGAGAAAGGCAGCAGTTGTTGAGCCTCATGCTGTTCTGTGGTGGGTTCCCATATCCTAGAATGCCTACAGTGTACAAGGAAGCCATTCAGCCCATCAAGTTTGCACCGACTGTCCAACAGAGCATCCCATTCAGCCCCTATCCCTGTAACCCCACGTATTTACCTAGGGACACTAAGGGGCAATCTAGCACGGCCAATCCACCTAACCTGCACATCTTTGGAGTGTGGAAGGAAACTGGAGCACCCGGAGGAGACCCACACAGAAACATTGAGAACGTGCAAACTCCACACAGACCTGAGGCCGTAATTGAACCCAGATCCCTGTTGCTGTACACATGTATTATGATGTGGAGATGCTGGCTTTGGACTGGGGTAAACACAGTAAGAAGTCTTACAACAACAGGTCTACTTGTTAGCAGAAGCCACTAGCTTTCGGAGTGCTTGCTGCCCTTTCATCAGATGAGTGAATAGAATTCCCACTCACCTAATGAGGGGGCAGCAAGTGCTCCGAAAGCTAGTGGCTTTTGCTACCACATAAACGTGTTGGACTTGTTGGTGTTGTGAGACTTCTTACCACATGTATTATCACATGTAATACATTTTCATTCCATTAACATGCATTTTATAACAAAAATACCTTTATTTATTGAGTGGACTGAAACTACAGTATAACTTTTAAGAAGACTGGCAGTGATACTTTTAAGTGAAATAAACAGCAGTTCTTAAATTGCAAATGACAAAACTATCGGAAAGGTGTTTTGCCATTTGTAAGTAGCCCAGGGGACATTTAGCTTAAATGAGTATGAATGGCTCATCCTCTGAACCATTCACAAACATGAAGGCATAATCTGTGTGTTCAAATGGGTGTGGATCAATCCATTGAACTCAAATCACTTTGGACAATGAACCCCAGCTGATAAGGAGGCTCCACCAACCATTAGTCTAATCACCATAGACAATAGACCCAGGCTGAGAAGAATCACCTTCCTCAGGCCATTCAAACAACTCACAACAGTAAACGGACCTGGAATGAGTGTTCCCCAGCTTGCTATAATCATATTTAATCACTGGTTAGTTTGTGAATGCATGTCATTTGATAGCAAGCTTACACTTTGAGGCATATTTTCCCTTTCCACCTGCCACAGGAATCGTAGTGGAGAGAGGCGGACCATGGAAAGATCTGTTGGCTTCAAGCGGGATTTTCCAGTTTCAGGGCAAATGTGGTCGGAAAATCCCGCTCTTTGTGTTAAAAAAGAAGCTGCATTGCTTTTCCAGAGTTGGACTCAGAGAGTGGGTAACAGTGAAAAGAGAATTCATGCTCCCTCTCTTTCTCTACTGCCACTATGCAAGTATGTATCTGACCAGCCAAACACTGCAAGCAGTATCTTCAAGGTAGACCAAACAGCTGCTGATTTCAGAGAAAGAGACACAGGTTGCCCATCAAGTGTTTTAAGTTGCCTCTGCACAGAACCTGCAAAAACCTTCAGACACAGCCTGAAGCCATCCAATGCATCAGCCCACAGGATCCATAGAAGCAAAATACTGCAGAAACAAAAACAGAAAATGCTGGAAAATCTCAGCAGGTCTGACAGCATCTGTGGAGAGAGAATAGAGCCAAAGTTACCAGTCTGGATGATCCTTCATCAGAGCTCTGATTTTGTTAGAGGGTCCATATATTACTGACGTCCTTCTGGACATTGAAAGAAATTAACTGACCTTCTCTCCTTGTAACCAACTTCTGTGTGTGTGATTCTCTTAGATGTGGGAATGTGAGCTGGAATGTTTCCTAAAATTATTTTTTATCTCCTGGGTGTTAAGGACAATAAACACTATTTCCTTGTCTTTTAAAACTTACAAGAAAACCCAGTTGTGATTCTCCCATCCGCGCACGCCACTTTTCTGGGGGGTCCGGCTGGGAAATGCGGATCTGCGGCCTTGAACTGGGATTTGCGCATGCAGGAGGAATGCATGTGTATCTCCCAGAGCCGGTGAGCAGTTGCCAGCCAGACCACCCTGGAAACTAGCGGGAAGGCAGGTAAGTAATTTAAATCTTTTAAAAATCTATTTAAAGTATGTAGATTTGCTAATTATCAGGTTCATTCTGGCGGGGTTCAGCCCACCTCCCCACATTTGGGAATGGTGCCCCCTGGACATGGGCACTCTGGCAGTGCCAGCCTGTGCCCCTGGCACTGCCCAAGGGGCAAAGTGTCCATGCCCGGGGGCACCTTAGCATTGTCCATCAGGCATTGGGCAGTGCCAAGGAGGGTCAGGGCCTATTGTGGGCAGGACCTAGAGGCGAGGATGGAGGGATCCCGTTGCCATTCTGCATTAGGATCGGTCTGGGATGGAGGGAGGCCAGCTATCGGGGTGAGCTAAGGGGAGAGAATGGTGGTAGTCTGCCGCGGTGGGAGGGCCTGCCTCCCTAGGGTGGGTATGACCCTGGTCATACCACAGCAGGTGGTGTTTGCTGGGGTGAGAGGGGTGGGCTAGACATCGGGGCACACTGGGAAGGGGGGGGTGGTTGTCCGTGATAGCCCAGGAATTGCTGTGGGGGCCGCGATCGGGCCAAGGTGGGGGGGGGGTGGTTTGAAGGGGCAGCACTGCAGGGGCCCCGGGCTGACCAGCAATTGAACTGGCCAGCAAATGGGAGTTTGACAATTTGGGGCCACTGTGCATGTGCGGAGTTCCAGAACAGTCAGACTCCGGCGCGAATAGGCTCCTCCCCCCACCCCCGCCCGCCCCCACCGGGTTTTTAATAAGATTCATGATTGGGACCTCTGCAGTGCACAGAGTGCAGAGATTCAGGTGAGAAGCTAAACTGTCAGAACTGTTATGATGTAGAACAGCTTTGCCACCAATTCAGCACTTTTGGGAGATGTATCTTTTGAGTCAGAGCACTTAAACAGTTAAATACTCACTAAAACGTCTGTTGCAGTCAGCCAAGAGGCAGAATGAGAGGGAAGCCATTCTACCTTTCCTTCTGGCCATAGCAAATTATGTACGTGCTACCTTCAACCTAAAGTGGTGCATGAGAATCTTGTCACACCCGGTTTACGTTCATTGGAAGGTGACATGAAACAATCGACCTTCTGAGGTCAGTAGCTTCCCCATGTTTAACTCTGTGGCATGAGGGAGGGGAACAGGATACTGGCAGCTTGGACCAGGAAGGGTGAATTATTAGTGAGGGGGGGAAGGGGTGGTGTGAGATCAGGCACATCCAGGAGTGGAAGAGGGAGGAGATAGGATGGGTGTGGTGGGGATTATGGAAACAGTCAGCAAAGGAAAGAAAATGAGGAGCCTTAAGGGTAGTGTCAGTACTGTTCACCTGTGGATCCATCTCAGGCTGTCAGAGTCCATTCAGTGCTTTGTATTTACTTCGAGCCTTCCTGCCAAGATTGATTTTAGACAATGTCCTTTCTGATGCAGGAAAGGGAGGGCCAGCTGAGCCTGTAAGTTCAGCCATGTCCCAGAACGATGAGTACAACACTGGACACTAATATCAACAATCAATAAAGAGTGAATGCCAAAAACACAAGAAAGAAATATGCCTAACCACAGAATCTCCATTGTGCAGAAAGAGGCCATTCGTTTCCAGCCAAAGAACTGTGCCCTCCATCCTGTCCTCAGAACCCCACACATTTTCCATGACCAATCCACCTAACTTGCATCTCCTTGGATGATAGGAGGAAACCGGAGTACCTGGAGGAAACCCATAGGGAGAATGTGCAAACTCCACACAGGTTACCCAAGGCTGGAATTGAACCCAGGTCCCTGGCGCTGTGAAGCAGCAGTGCTACCCACTGTGCCATGTGCTGCCCTGACTATTTCCAGTAAGCAGCAATGTGAGCCAGCCATGAGGCATGCCAGTACATTTAGCTCTCTGACTAAGCTGGTCTCAACACATATAAATAAAGTGAAAGTAATACAACGTGAATCAATTAAATTTGGTGCTCTAAAATAGTATGTTAACGGCAATGGAGTTGGGCAGGAAAGTTGTGCTTGTGATGAAGAGCTTCCCTGTTGACGAGGTGGCTCTTTTATTGTCCACCTGTGTCTGTCACATGGGCCTGAATTTTCACTCCTGAGTTGGAAAATTCCTGACTCCTTAAACTTGACTCGGGAGTGAGTGAGTGTGCCGGATCGTCTGATTTTTGCTGTCAGACAAAAAACAGCTCTCACACTCTTCCACCATCCCTCACGCATTCCCCACGCCCCATCCATGCCCCATCCATGCCTCCACCCACCCATAATGGCCCCTCTTTCCCCCCATGCCAATTTTAATTGTAATGACGTGGGCATCAGAAAAAGTGGAAGAGTTGCTCATTTCCTGTTGGGAACGAACTATTGCAGTTAAAATTCCATCTATTACTTGTGCGAGTCTTGGCGAGTGTTGTTGGCTAATTTAACAGTGTGGCATCTCCCAGCTGAGCCCAATACCATTTCACTCAACATGGATGGGGCATGGGGAATGCGTGAGGGATGGTGGAAGAGTGTGAGAGCTGTTTTTTGTCTGACAGCAAAAATCAGATGATCCGGCACACTCACTCACTCCCGAGTCAAGTTTAAGAAGTCAGGAATTTTCCAACTCAGGAGTGAAAATTCAGGCCCATGTGACAGACACAGGTGGACAATAAAAGAGCCACCTCGTCAACAGGGAAGCTCTTCATCACAAGCACAACTTTCCTGCCCAACTCCATTGCCGTTAACATACTATTTTAGAGCACCAAATTTAATTAATTCACGTTGTATTACTTTCACTTTATTTATAGGGTTGACAGCCAATGGTCAGGGGTATGAATCCTGGATGATTTCCCATTGTAAAAAGTCTGACAACACCAGGTTTTAGTCCAACCTATTTATTTGATAATATACTCACTAGCTTTCGGGGTTACCCCCTGCGTCAGGTGAATGGAGAGTTCTGGCCTCAGACCTGAGTCTGAGGCCAGAACTCTCCATTCACCTGACGAAGGGGGTAACCCCGAAAGCTAGTGAGTATATTATCAAATAAATAGGTTGGACTAAAACCTGGTGTTGTCAGACTTTTTACTGTGTTTACGCCAGTCCAACGCCGGCATACCCACATCATGATTTCCCATTCCCAACCCAAGGATGTTGAAGACAATTATAGAGTTCCTGCAAGCGCTCCAACTGAAACTAGCCAAATCCATACTGTACTAACCAGAGATGGGGCTCACTCTGACTTACCAGGAACATAAGATACCCTTTTCAGGATGTATGAGGTGAGAATTAGAATTATTTCTCACTCTGGTAATATGGCACAATTTCACATTGTAATCTTTGGATTGATGAAATATTAATTGGAAAGTTTTTTGCAGGTTACATCAATTAAAAACGAAACAAGCGTTCATTGAGAGGAACTTTTGGTTTGCCAGTCTGAAATCTGATCACTCAAACCTATTAATAAACTAATGTATTCAGGTAAAAATTTATCAACTTGAATATTTGCAACTGAAAGATCTGCTGTATGTAAATGACAGGATATGCTGCAGAACATGAAAGAATGGAGTTGAATTAGGGCACCTTGAAAGATATCAAACCAGTGAACCAGGGAACACTATTCATATTTGCTTCACATCACTGAATAGAGTAAACAGCTTCCATGAATTATTCATTTAGTGGTTTCACTGCGAAAAGGCAGCCCTTTCAGTCAAACATTTCAGATAAATTGCAAATAAAAAAATCCTGCACTCTCAGGCTGTCAACCCCTCAAGATTGCCGTGGGATCTCCAGGATCCTTGGAATCTCCAGGATACTGCCCAGACAACCCAGGTTGAAAAATTATAGGGGCATTAGAAGGAGGTTTTACTTCCATTTCCTTTTGCACATTTCCATCTACTATCCATAAAAAGTATTTTACGATTTGGTGAAACGGTGGTTTGACATCGCCAATGAGAGTTTGTTTGCTTACTAATTGTTGGGGGAGGTTGTGAGGAAGGATGTTTTAGGCAATCCATGGCAGTGATGCAGGGGCAGGTAGTTTGGAAGCACAAGATCGTGTGATAAATTTCCAGGAATATGTCCAACCAGAGTTAACATCCCTACAGTGCTCTAGTACGTGCTATATTTTCCAACCCTAAAAGAGTGGTTGGCAACTTTAATAAACAGAAGAGACAATTTTTCAAATTTAGTCAAAAATATCAAAAGAACTGCAATGCTGTTATTCAAATACAAATAATAATGGGAACCAATCAGACAGAGAGGGAAGCCAGACGCACTTGGGATAAACATGAATGAATCAGTCCATTCATTTTGAGATCTCAATTTTCATCTTCAATTTTTATCTTTATAGCCATTACAACCCTTCTAATTATGCCACTTTTTTATTCAAATTAAACCCAAATGCTAATCAGTTCAAAAAAGTTAATCTATTTTAATATTCTGTGCAGAACTAATTATGAATGTCGCAAACTTCCGTTTCCTGCAATAAATTAGATTGTCTTGTAGCTTAACAGCCTCAAAACAAGGGTGACAGTTGCTTTATTGATGTCTACATCTGCTTCTGCGAGTGACTCATTTGATCAGATAAAGATCAACGTTAGCCATTAATGCAAAGGCACATTTTGCTTGGCAAAACACTGCAGTTGTAACTTGTGGATTAAAGTCCCACATCAGGACTTGGGAACAAAAAGTCAAGGCTATGATTCTCTGATTCTGATACTCGAGTTCAGTATTGAGGTAACTTTCAGATAGGACTTCAAACCGAGGCACTAGGTGCTTTCTGAGATGGGCATAAAAGATCCCGTGGTACTATTTCAAAGAGGAGCTGGAGAGGTCAATATTTATCCCATAAAAACAGCTAGATTACCTGCTTACTATCCCATTGCTGCATGTACAACTTGCTGTGTACAAATCGGCTGCTGCATTTCCTACACTGTAACAACTTCTGCACTTCAGAAGTTTGGCATTGGCTGTGAAGTGCTTTGAAGCGTCCTGTGATTGTAAAAGGCAGTACATAGATACAAGTCTTTCTGTTCTTTGTGATTGCTGTTGGAACCGGGCCACGTACGGATGGAGGACAGATGCAGGATTGGGTCTATCTGATGTTCCAGATAAGATTCAGTAGTTTAGAGCTCATGAGGACATCACTGCTCTTGTTACATTCAAATGTGGATCAGCAAACATTCTGTAAGAGTATACTCAAGCTCATAAAAGGCAAATTTAGGACTGATATCAGCAAATTTTTCTTTGCGCGAATAACAACTTGTCTTTCTACTATATCTTTTATAGATTCTATCGTAGAATCCCTACAGTGCAGAAGGAGGCCAGCCAGCGCATCAAGCCTGCACTGACCACAATCCCACTCAGGCCCTATCTCCCTAACCCCAAGTCTTTATCCAACTAGCCCCCTCACACTAAGGGGCAATTTAGCATGGCCAATCCACCTAACCCACATGTCTTTGGACTGTAGGAGAAAACCAGGGGACCCTGAGGAAACTCATGCAGATACGTATGTAAAATATCCCAAGGCATTTGATGGCAGAATTCATCAAAGAAATTTGTGCACTGTTGGTCTGAGGAATCGGATGATCTCATATGGGTCTGCTTAGAGTCAGTAGACTGGTCAGTATTTAAAAACTTCGTGACCAGCCTGAATGAGTATGCCACTATAGTAACTGACTTCATTACTAAGTGTGTAGAAGATTGTGTGCCAAAGAAGCAAATCTGTGTGTTTCCCAACTGGAAATCGTGGATGAACAGGGATGTCCACTGCTTGCTGACTTCCAGATCTGAGGTGTTCAAGTCAAGTGACACTGACCTATACAAGAAAGCCAGATATCATCTAAGGAGATCTATCAAAAGACAATACCGGACCGAGCTAGAGTCCCGGGCTAGTCACATGGATCCCCACCAACTATGTCAAGGTCTGCAGGACTTAACAGGCTACAAGATGAAGGCATGTGAAATCGCTGGCACCAATGTACTCCTCCCCGATGAGCTCAATGTATTCTATGCCTGTTTTGAGCAAGAGGTCAGTGACAGCACACCCTCCACCCTGAAACTTTTGGACAAACCTATATTGGGGTCACCATTGCAGACATCTGAGCAGCCTTCTTGAAGGTCAACCCACGGAAAGTGACTGGCCCGGATGGATTACCCAGACGCGCATTCAGATCCTGCATGGACCAGCTGGCAGGGGCAGGCACAGACATCTACAACCTCTCTTTACAACAATCTGAAGTCCCTATTTGCTTCAAGAAGACAACCATCATCCAAATACCAAAGGAAAGCCAGGCAGTGTGCCTTAATAACTATCATCCAGTGGCTCTGACATCCATCATTATGAAGTACTTTGAAAGGTCAGTCGTGACACGAATCTCGGGCTCCCGGATTGCCTGGGTCGACTACAATTCACCTATCACTGCAACAGATGCCATCTCCCTGGCCCTGCACTCAACCCTGGACCAGCTAGATAACAAAGGCACCTCTGTCAGACTCCTATTTATTGATTACGGTTCAACCTTCAACACCATTGTTCCTGTGAAACTCATCTCCAAACTCTATGGCCTGGGGCTTAGCTCCTGTCTCTGCGAGCGGATCCTGAACTTCCTAACCTACAGACCGCAATCAGTAAAGATAAGCAACAACAATCATCCTCAACATCAGTGTCCTACAAGGCTGACCATACCTACAAGTATGGTAAGGGCCTCAGTCCCTTACCATACTCTTTATACACCTATAACTGTGTGGGCAAATTCCCGTCCATCTCAATTTTCAAGTTTGCTGAAGACACCACTATAATAGGTTGGATCTCAAACAATGACGAGACAGAGTACATGGAAAAGAGAGAGAATCTGGTGAGCTAGTGCAATGACAATAATCTCTCCCTCAATGTCAACAAAACAAGATAGACATCAACTTCAGGAAACATACTGGAGAACATACCTTGTCAACATCAATGGGGATGAAGTAGAATTGGTTGAGAGCTTGAAGTTTTTAGATGTCCAGATCACCAACAACCTGTCCTGGTCCCCCCATGCCGACACTATAGTTAAGAAAAACCACCAATGCCTTTACGTTCTCAGGACTCTAAGGAAATTTGGCATGTCAGCTACAACTCTCACCAACTTTTACAGATGTGCCAGAGAAAGCATTTTTTCTGGTTGTATCACAGCTTGGTATGGCTCCTGCTCTGCCTAAGACTGCAAAAAACTACAAAGGGTTGTGAATGAAGCCCAGTTCATCATGCAAACCAGCTTCCCACCCATTGACACTGTCTACACTTCCCCCTGCTTTGGAAAAGCAGCTAGCATAGTTAAGGACCCCATGTGCCCAAGACATACTCTCTTCCACCTTCATCCATAGGGAAAAAGACACAAAAGTCTGAGATCACGCACCAACCAACTCAAGAACAATTTCTTCCCTGCTGCTGTCAGACTTTTGAATGGACCTAATTTGCATTAAGTTGATCTTTCTTTATACCCTAGCTATGACGTAACATTACATTCTGCACTCTCTCCTTTCCTTCTCTATGAATGGTATGCTTTGTCTTCATAGCACGCTAGAAACAATACTTTTCACAGTATACTAATACATGTGACAATAATAAGTCAAATCAAATCAAATCAAAATTCAGGAGAGAGTCATCAGTCAAAAATTGTTACTGAGCTACGTAAGGGGATGAGGACATGTGACCAAAAGGTAGGTTTTGAGGAGACCATGATGAATGCATAGACTGGGCTCCTGGATAACACAGTGAATCCAAAATGCTGGAATTATTTAAGAACAAAATAATTGCTGCAACAGGAGGACTTTAGAATAACACTGAATTAATGCATTGAAATGCCTCAAATAATTTTCTTGTCATCTAGTGAGATTCGAATTGGCAGCAGAGCCTGGCTTCCTTTGTCTAACTGTTTATATTGACACATCACCTGAGTGAAGTATAGGCTGTGAAGGACTGTGGACAAGAGACACCATCTTCAGGAAAGAACTGGGGTGGGGAAAAAGAAACTGACTGTGAACACTTTTTCAACTAAGGAATGCAACAAAGTGCTTCCTCTCCTTTCCAATATATTTGTGTCGAGCCTTAACCCCCTTCCTCTTACATCAAGTACACTTTGAGAAACTTATCAGCCATGATTGAATGGCAGAACAGATTCGATGTGCCAGTGATTCTGCTCCTATAACCTATGGTCTTATGGTAATAGAGAAATGATGAAAATTAGTGATGCAAATCATAAATGCACATAACTGTACACTCAAAACATAAAACAGAAAGGTTTTGAGGATTATTGGGCTTCTACACAAAATGCTCCTATTTCAGGCCAGATAAGGCAGCCTCTAATATTCACCTTAAATAATGCAAACAATGATAAGACAGAGTACAGGAATGAGATAGAGAATCTGGTGAACTGGTGCGACAACAATAATCTCTTACCCAATGTCAACAAAATGAAGGAGATTGTCATCAACTTCAGGAAGTGTAGTGGAGGGCATGCCCTTGACTACATCAATGACGACAGACTAGAAATGGTCGAGAGCTTCAAGCTTTTAGGTGTCCAGGTCACCAACAATCTGTCCTGGTCCCTCCATGCAGATGCTGTAATTAAGAAAGCCCACCAATGCCTCTTCTTTCTCAGGAGACTGAGGAAATTTGGCATGTAAGCTATAACTCTCACCAACTTTTACAGATGCACCATAGAAAGCATTCTTTCTGTTTGTATCACAGCTTGGTATGACTCCTGCTCTGTCGAAAACTGTAAAAAACTACAAAGGGTCATGAACGAAGCCCAGTCCATCACTCAAACCAGCCTCCCATTCATTGACTCTGTCTACATGTTCCACTACCTCGGAAAAGCAGCCAGCACAGTCAGGACCCCATGCACCCCGGACGTACTCTCTTCCACCGTCTTCTGTCGGGAAAAAGATTCAAAAGTCTGAGGGCATATACCAGACGATTCAAAAACAGCTTCATCCCTGCTGCCATCAGACCTTTGAATGGACCTATCTTGCATTAAGTTGATCTTTCTCTCCACCCTAGCTATGACTGTATTCTGCACTCTCTCCTTTCCTTCTCTATGAATGGTATGCTTTGTCTGTATAGCACACAAGAAAGAATGCTTTCACTGTATACTAATACATGTGACAATAATAAATCAAATCAAAAAGGTCCATCATTATTGAGAGCAATGACACTGACAATGAATTATGGTTGAAATGAAGGTGCCACAAAACAGTACAGAATATTGTGCAAGAATGAGTTTAGCTCATGAATGTGACAGAGTAATAACTTCCAATCATCCCAGATGAAGGGACAATACGTTTCGTTTTGCTATTTAGAGATACTGAGCAGAATTTTATGTTCACTCAGCAGCGCGATTGTAAACAGGGGTCACAGAGTTATAGAATCCTAGAGGTTTACAGCATGGAAACAGGTCCTTCAGCCCAACTTGTCCACGCTACCATTTTTTTTAAACCCCTAAACGAATCCCAATTGCCAGAGTCCAGGCGGCTATGTTGTATACCTGGGGCCAGAGTTCGGGACTTCAGTTCCAGGTTGGAGAGGAACTTGCAGTGGGAGAGGCAGGATCTCATTGTCATGATCCATGTAGGTACTAATGACGTAAGTAGAATGAGGAAAGAGGTTCTGCATACAGAGTTTGAAGAGCTAAGTATTATTTTGAACAATAGAACCTCCAAATTTATAATCTCTGGATTATTACCTGAACTGCATGTAAGTTAGCATAGGGTACATAAAATTAGAGAGGTGAGCATGTGGCACCGGGACTGGTGTAGGAGAAGTGGGTTTCAGTTCATGAGACCCTGGCATCAGTACTGTGGGAAAGTGGGAGCTATATCGTTGGGATGACCTCATAGAGTCATAGAGGTTTACAGCATGGAAACAGGCCCTTCGGCCCAACTTTTTTTTGAAACCCCTAAGCTAATCCCAATTGCCCACATTTGGCCCATATCCCTCTATATCCACCTTATCCATGCAACTATCTAAATGCTTCTTAAAAAACAAAATTGTACCTGCCTCTACTACTACCTCTGGCAGCTTGTTCCAGACATTCGCCACCTTCTCTGTGAAAAAATTGTCCCTCTGGACACTTCTGAGTCTCTCCTCTCTCACCTTAAACCTATGCCCTCTAGTTTTAGTCTCCTCTACCTTTGGGAAAATATATTGACTATCTATCTTATCTGTGCCCCTTATTATTTTATAGACTTCTATAAGGTCACCCCCTCAGCCTCCCACGCTCCAGAGAAAAAAGTCCCAGTCTATTCAGCCTCTCCTTATAACGCAAATCATCAAGTCCTGGTAGCATCCTAGTAAATCTTTTCTGCACACTTTGTAGTTTAATAATATCCTTTCTATAATAGGGTGACCAAAACGGTACACAGTATTCCAAGTGTGGCCTTACCAATGTCTTGTACAACTTCAACAAGACATCCCAACTCCTGTATTCAATGTTCTGACTGATGAAACCAAGCATGCCGAATGCCTTCTTCACCACTTTGTCCACCTGTGACTCCACTTTCCAGGATCTATGAACATGTACCCCTAGATCTCTTTGTTCTGTAACTCTCCCAATGCCCTACTATTAACTGAGTAAGTCCTGCCCTGGTTCATACTACCAAAATGCATCACCTCGCATTTGTCTAAATTAAACTCCATCTGCCATTTGTCAGCTCACTGGCCCAATTGATCAAGATCCCTTTGCAATCGGAGATAACTTTCTTCACTGTCCACTATGCCACCAATCTTGGTATCATCTGCAACTTACTAATTCTCATCCAAATCATTAATATAATTGACAAATAACCGTGGACCCAGCACTGATCCCTGAGGCACACCGCTGGTCACAGGCCTCTAGTTTGAAAAACAACCCTCTACAACTACCCTCGAAGCCAGTTTTGTATCCATTTAGATACCTCATCCTGGATCCCGTGAGATTTAAACTTATGCAACAACCTACCATGCAGTACCTTGTCAAAGGCCTAGCTAAAGTCCATGTAGCCAACATCCACTGCACTGCCCACATCTACCTTCTTGGTTACCCCTTCAAAAAACTCAATCGAATTTGTGAGACATGATTTTCCACTCACAAAGCTATGCTGACTGTCCTTAATCAGTCCTTGCATCTCTAAATGCCTGTAGATCCTGTCTCTCAAAATCCAACAACTTACCCAACACAGATGTGAGGCTTACTGGCCTGTAATTCCCAGGCTTTTCCCTGCAGCCCTTTTTAAACAAAGGCACAACATTTGCTACTCTCGAATCTTCAGGCACCTCACCCATGACTATCAATGATTCAAATATCTTAGCTAGGAGACCCGCAATTTCCCCCTTAGCCTCCCACAGTGTCCTAGGATACACTTCATCAGGTCCCGGGGATTTATCCACCATTAAGACTTCCAGCACCTCTTCCTCTGTAATATGTACATTCCTCAAGACATCAATATTTATTTCCCCAAGTTCCCTAACATCCATGCTTTTCTCAATAGTAAATACTGATGAGAAATATTTATTTAGGATCTCACCCATCTCTTGTGGTTCCACACGCAGATGACCTTGTTGACCCTTAAGAGGCTCTACTCTCTCCCTTGTTACTATTTTGCCCTTTATGTATTTGTAGAAGCTCTTTGGATTCTCCTTTGCCTTATCTGCCAAAACAATCTTGTGTCCCCTTTTTGCCCTCCTGATTTCTCTCTTAACTCTACTCCTACATCCCCGAAACTCTTCAAGGGATTCACTTGATCCCAGCTGCCTGTGCATGGTCATGTGCCTCTTTCTTCTTCTTGACCAGGGCCTCAATATCCCGAATCATCCAGGGTTCCCTACTTCTGCCAGCCTTGTCCTTCACTCTAAGAGGAATGTGTTTACCCTGAACCCTGGTTAACACACTTTTGAAAGCCTCCCACTTACCAGACATCCCTTTGCCTTCCCACAGACTCTCCCAATTAACTTTTGAAAGTTTCTGCCTGATACCATCAAAATCGGCCTTGCCCCAATTTAGAATTTTAACTTTTGGGCTGGACCTTTCATTCTCCATAGTTATTTTATAACTAATAGAATTATCCCAAAGTGATCTCTCACTAACACTTCTGTCACCTGCCCTTCCTTATTTCCCAAGAGGAGGTCAAGCTCTAGTCGGGCCATCCACATACTGAATGAGAAATTCCTCCTGAATACACTCAATAAATTTCTCTCCATCCAACCCTCTAATACTATGGCTGTCCCAGTCAATGTTGGGAAAGTTAAAATCTCTATTACCACTCTATTTCTCTTGGAGCTATCTGTAATCTCTTTATATATTTGCTCCTCAATTTCTCATTGACTATTTGGGGGCTGATAGTACAACCCTATCAAAGTGATTTTTCCCTTCGTACTTCTCAGTTCTACCCACGTAGACTCAGTGGCCAAATCCTCGGATGTATCCCCTCTCAGTACTCACGTGATGCTTTTCATAATCAGAAGTGCAATTCCTTCTCGTCTCTTACCTGCTGTTCTATCTTTCCTTATAGCATCTGTACCCTGGAACATAGAGCTGCCAGTCCTGTCCTTCCCATAGCCATGTTTCAGTATTTGCTATAATTGTGCGTGAAATTTCTTGAATGGCCTTCCCACCAGATTCTTTTTGCTGATTTTGTAATTTTATGTTTGGATGGATGAGGCCTAGGGTGGCCAGCTTGTCCTTCTCCTGGCTAATTATCGGCTACTTAAGGGTTGCTTCCTGCCCAGCCTCAAATTTCAGGCTGGCAGGTGAAGTTCCAGGAGTTGGGGAAAAGCCCTAACATTAACCAGGTTCAGGCTTCAGGTGGGAAGGTAGAGTGGGTTGGTTGGGTGGGGAGGGCAGGGGTGAATACCTCCATCAACAACCTCCTTTTCATAATGGTTCCCCATACAGAAGATCTGATCTCTGCAGGTTCCATTCCCCCAGTCTCTCCACCAAGACCCTCAACTCCCTTCTGTCCACCCCTGTGTCACAGCTCCCCACCTCGCCCTGAGACTCCCAAAAAGAGCTACCTAATCCTGGAATCCCAGGACTTAAGCTTTAGGGACAGCATGCAGTCCTGTTCACTACAGCTTCTGGCACTGCAGGGGAGAAAAACTGCACCAATCTAAAATATCCTGGCTTCTGGGTGTACCGTTGATGCACAAGAAGGCCTAAATCCAACACTGCTGTTCTTCTGCTACCATGGTAGCATGGTACTACTACCATGCAGTAGTTTTGAAGCATGCTGATGGCTTGTCTGCAGGCTCAGGATTTAGGGTGGCCCTTCTCACTGAGCACTCTATTCTCCATAGAGGACTACCCATGCTGGAAGACTCAGCTTGGCCCTTTCTGTTGACCATCACCGCCACCCACCACCATCAGCAGCCTCACTGGGACCTGCCTGGTTGATCTTGATACTCCCTGATCTCATTTACCTCAATTCCAGGCCTGATCCAGGCTTCCTGCTCTGGGGACTTCTGCCACCAGTGGCCACTGCTCCGCTGCCAGCCTTTTGATGGGCTATCAGTTCTTGAGCGTGAGATATCTTCCCCAGAGGGGTGATAGCCACAACTTCAGGCAGTTAATTGCCTGAACCACGTTAAAAAGAGTTGTGCCTTCCAGGCTGGTAGAGCCAGACTCATCCCCGATTTTCCAGCTGCTTCATGGGACTGCTACCTCCAGGTTCAATCCTGGTCTTAGTAATTATTCTCTTTAATATCATGAAAATAGTCACTCATTAAAAGATGTGTATGAGTTGTGTTTATGTGAGAGATGGATACTCAGCAAGACCTTGCTATCCTCGTGCATCCGTCACTGAAAGTAAGCACGCAGGTACAACAGGCAGTAAAGAAGGCAAATGGTATGTTGGCCTTCATAGTTAGAGGATTTGAGTATAGGGATAGGGATGTTTTGCTGCAATTGTCTCAGGCATTGGTGAAGCCACACCTGAAGTATTGTGTGGAATTTTGGTGTCCTTATCTGAAGGAGGCTGTTCTTGCTGTAGGGAGAGTACAGTAAAGGTTTACCAGGCTGATTGCTGGGATGGCAGGTCTGTCATATGAGGAGAGACTAAATTGGTTAGGATTATCTTCATTGGAGTTTAGAAGAGTGAGAGAGGATGTCATAGAAACTTATAAAATTCTAACAGGATTAGACAGGATAGATTCAAAAAGAATGTTCCCAATGGTGGGGGAGTCCAGAACTAGGGGTCATAGTTTGAGGATAAGAGGTAAACCTTTTTTAGCACTGAGGTGAAGAGAAATTTCTTCACCCAGAGGGTGGTGAATCTGTGGAATTCACTACCACAGAATATAGTTGAGGTCAAAACGTTGTTGCATTTCAAGAGGAAATTAGATTGCGCTAAAGGGATCAAGGGATATCGGAGGAAGGGGAGATCAGGATATTGAATTTGATGATCAGCCATGATCAAAATGAATGGCGGAGCAGGCTCGAAGGGCTGAATGGCCTCTTCCTGTTTCTATTTTCTATGTTTCTATGTGCATAGGTATATTTGTGTATGTGTGTCATCTGTTAAGCTCTCTCCTGGTAGATGAAGTGTAAATCATGTATAATCATGTGTTGCTGGCAGTGCATCTCGCTCTGCAGGTGCCTACCTGAGACCAGTACTGACGTATTACTGCAGCCCAGACCAAGGCCTTCATTCCTTTATTCCCCAGACCTCAGGGGGTCTCAAAGGATTAATCCATAGGTTCCTCTCATTTAATTTCATACTTTCCATTTGACAGCATCAGAAAGAAACAAACAGCTTCAGTGTTCCATCTATGGAAACTCATTAATAGATAGTGCCACATTATTTTTAGGTGGGTGAATTGTGAACCTCAATGGGATTCTCTGTTTCTACTTCTTAACCTGTTTGACCTAACTAGCCACAGTGCAGCTTTGCAGTAACAAATTGAGAACATTTAATAATTTATTTATTCCATGGATGTTTTAAAGTGTAAAAGTATTAATGGCTTTAGAAAGTATAAATGAAATCACACCTAGATAGCCAGTATTATTGCTTCCTGTGACTCAATGTTTACTCGTAAGTGTATGTAAATAATGATTTCTAGTGTCACAAGGAATCTGAGGAAGACTTTGAGGTAATAACTAATACTTATTAGTGTTAATTTTTCGCTGCTAATGTTCTTGCTTTAGCCTCTCCTGAAAGCATGTGCTCCTTGTTTTGAATGTTTCCATAGATATTTCACTCAACAGAGCCATTATTCATATTTGACGTTTGGTGCCGACTGTAGATATTACAATCAATGTGAGAGTCATCGCAACCGAGCCTGATTCTATCATTATTCAACTTCCCAGTACGTACATTTCCAGCTCGAGTTGATGGATAGATATCAGGGCACCTGATTGATTTTCCCTTTGTAACTGTTGAGGCCAATTGTCAGTCAAAGTAAAACTCTGGGGGTTAGACCTGGAATCCTCCTAGTCTGTAGATTGCTGGATGATGATTAAAGGCGTTGATAGGGTGAATAGAAACTATTTCCACTTGTGGGGCTTGACCAGAACAAGGTGGCACAATCTTAGAATCAGAGATAAGCTGTTCAGGAATGAGTCCTTTGTTAAAGACCCCGCTTGATGTTACCTGTCAGAGTATCTCAAAACCCTGAAGGATAACTTGAAACACCGGCTCTTGGTGTGTATTTGTTTGGAATAATGTGAGGAACCATGTACCACCTAGTGATGAACCAAACATGGTGTAAACAATTAATAAAGTGTATTTATTAAAGTAAAAGAAAAGAAAAACACACGGTACAGCTTAGATGACCAAGTCTGGGAAAATGCCTTTCCCTGATTCAGCAATGGCACAATGCATCTTTTAGAGGAGAATATTTGCAATCTGCCCTAGCTCTAAATATTAAACAGCATAGGCCTCTGTCTGAATGTTGGATGGAAAACTAAGCCTGCCTTCCCAGTGAGGATGCTCGCATTTATATTGTTCAGTTTCTTTGATATTCCACTCTGTGAATTGGGTTGTCTACATCTCTCAAATTCTTTGCCTTTTAGAAGCTTTCATCTGTGTGGCCTCACTGATCTCTGGCATAAAAAAATTCTGATATGCCAACTTGCACCTCAATTTCTCTTGATGCCTACTAATCTTGTTACTTGTTTGTTACTTTGTTTTCATCTCAGATGCAACTGTTAACCTCATTACTGGCCAAATTCCTAACATGTCCCCTCTTCTTAAAAATTAAATGTCTTAACTTGAAAGACACTTTCATTTTTCAATCATTTCTTAGCCAGTCTACCTTAACAACCATTACAAAGATTTAAGATCATGCATTAACAAGAAAAATATACCGCAAAGAACTTTTTGCCAATGTTTTTATAGGTCTCCTTTATACTTGTGATAAAGCGCCTGCAATGATGTTCTTTCTCCCAGTCACATGAATGATTTTTAATTTATATTAAATGCTTGTATTTCATTGGAATAACCTTGAATTCCGATCTCAAAATTTTTCCAGGGTAGTACGGTGACACAATGTTTAGCATTGTTGCATCACAGCACCAGGAACCCAGGTTCGATCCCGGCCTTTGGTGACTGCCTGTGTGGAGATTGACGTTCTCCCTGTGTCTGCATGGGTTTTCTCCAGATGCTTCAGTTTCCTCCCACAGTCCAAACATGTACAGGATAGGTGGATTGGATATAGTAAATTGCCCCTTAGTATCCAAAGACGTGTGTAGGTCAGGTAGATTAGCCATGGTAAATGCATAGGGTTGCGGTAATAGGACAAAGAGGAGGGTCTGGCTGGGACACTCTTTTGAGTTTGGTGTACACCTGATGGGCTGAATGGCGTCTTTCTATGGCTCTGAATCTTAGGTGATTATATTCCGTGTATATGTTTGTTTTTTGTGAGATTACTGGCAATGTAAATCTCAAAATGTTGTAATGCCAGTACCAGGCTTAAAGTCTCTTTTTCAATGATAGAATACTTCTGTTGGTGATGATTTAATTTCCTTGAGAAATAGCCCACAGATTTCTCAAAGTCAAGTTCATCATTCTGTAGAAACATGGCTCTGACACCAATGCCACCACCACTTTAACCTGCTTGTCATAATTTGGTGTGGCCAACAATGGGTTTTGTTATCAACACAGTTTATAAATATTTAAATACCATTTTGCAGTCCTCGTTCTTCATTAAGAACTCTGCTAATGTTCGTCAACAATTTACAATACAATCCTTAGAATCTCTAGCCTGTATTTTTGCATCTAATGGGGCCATTTGATCATGCCCCTTGATATGTCCCAGATATGAAATTCGGGCTTTAGCAAATTCACTTTTTGCTGGATTCTGATGAGATTGGCACCTTTTAAGTGGTCAAACAGTTTTTTAAGCGGTGAGATGTTCTTCCCAACTTTGACTGAACACACTAAGCATCAATTTATATTGCAAAGTGACTCAGTCCTTCAATAATTTTATTCATGAGTCTCTAAAAAGTGGCAGATGTATGCTTCATCCTGAATGGCATAACTTTGAATTGATAAGATCCATTTGGCATCATGAATGCGGAGATCTCCTTTGTCCCTCTCGGTCGGAGAATGCGGAGATCTTCTTTCCCTCTCGGTCAGAGAATGCGGAGATCTCCTTTCCCTCTCAGTCGGAGAATGCGGAGATCTCCTTTCCCTCTCGGCCGGAGAATGCGGAGATCTTTCCCTCTCGGTCGGAGAATGTGGAGATCTCCTTTGTCCCCTCGGTTGGAGAATACGGAGATCTCCTTTCCCTCTCGGCCGGAGAATGCGGAGATCTCCTTTCCCTCTCGGCCGGAGAATGCGGAGATCTCCTTTCCCTCTCGGCCGGAGAATGCGGAGATCTCCTTTCCCTCTCGGCCGGAGAATGCGGAGATCTCCTTTCCCTCTCGGCCGGAGAATGCGGAGATCTCCTTTCCCTCTCGGTCAGAGAATACGGAGATCTCCTTTCCCCCTCGGTTGGAGAATGCAGAGATCTCCTTTCCCTCTCGGTTGGAGAATGCGGAGATCTCCTTTGTCCCCTCGGCCAGAGAATGCGGAGATCTCCTTTCCCTCTCGGTTAGAGAATGCGGAGATCTCCTTTCCCTCTCGGCCAGAGAATGCGGAGATCTCCTTTCCCTCTCGGTTAGAGAATGCGGAGATCTCCTTTCCCTCTCGGTTAGAGAATGCGGAGATCTCCTTTCCCCCTCGGTCGGAGAATGCGGAGATCTTTCCCTCTCGGTCAGAGAATGCGGAGATCTCCTTTGTCCCCTCGGCCAGAGAATGCGGAGATCTCCTTTCCCTCTCGGCCAGAGAATGCGGAGATCTCCTTTCCCTCTCGGTCAGAGAATGCGGAGATCTCCTTTCCCTCTCGGTCAGAGAATGCGGAGATCTCCTTTCCCTCTTGGTCAGAGAATGCGGAGATCTCCTTTGCCCTCTCGGTTAGAGAATGCAGAAATCTCCTTTGCCCTCTCGGTCAGAAGTACTTGCCAATATTCCTTTAGCAAGTCTACCTTTGTGCTGAATTTAGACAGTCCAATTCTTTTAATGCTGTCAATCAGCCGAGTCTGAAATCCCAGGGGAACTGAAATAAACAGAAGTCCATTAACTTTACTTAACATAACCATTTGTAAGGTTGAGCAATTATTCTGCTCTCCCAGATCGGAGCTGTATTCCCCCTTGACATATTGACTACCTTTAAGAAAAAAGCTGAACTTTAAAACATCCTCCTGAAACATAAAAAACACACTATATATATACATATCAATTGCACAATTCCATCACAATTGCTACCTCCATTCGACCTAATTTCATTGAATCATAGAATCCTTACAAGTGCAGAGGGGTCCATTTGACCCATCGAGCCTGCACCGACAATATTCCCAATTGGGCCCTATCCTTGAAACTCCACACATCTCCCTTGCAAATCCCCCCAACACTAAGGTGCAATTTAGCATGGCCAATTAACCTAATTTATCCCCATGAATACACTTATAGAACTCCATTGACGAGAAACTGAACTGGACTAGCCATATTTTTTCATTCATTTGTGGGACATGGGCATCACTGGCTGGCCAGCATTTATTGCCCATTCCAAGTTGCACTTGAGAAGGTGGTGGTGAGCTGCCTAGGGTGGCACGATGGCATAATGGTTAGCACTGCTGCCTCACAGCACCAGGGCCTGTGTTTGATCCCTGGCTTGGGTCACTGTCTGTGTGGAGTCTGCACCTTCTCCCACTGTCTGTGTGGATTTCCTCTGGGCATCTGGTTTCTTCCCACAGTCCGAAAGACACGCTGGGGTTAGGTGCATTGACCCACTCCACTTTCCTTCCACTTTGGATAATTTACAGCAATATTTAACGAGTGATGCCACCATAGCATGGGGCTCAAGGCTGGTGCTGGTCATTCTCAGAAAGCTTTTTTTGCAAAAATGGATTTGTAAAATATCTGAAAGAAACTTCTCAAAATGGCTGTCACACAAAGTGCTACAATACAGTCAAAAAAACTACAGACATTTCAAAATGATTACAAATGGTGCAATGGTATTTAAGTTGTCTGCACAGACTGAGTTGCACCCTGAGGTGCTTCAATACAATTGTGATACTTGTAATATTCATTATATACATTCATTGTGAGTCATACAGTCAAAGGGTGCTCTGTACAATTCTCCTCCCCTGGGTGGACAATGGCCGAAAGGTCTTGCACAGTGACCTTTCCCCATTGCTCCTCTATAGCTACTGCCCCAAGCTTGAGTGCGTCCCTCAACTCATAGTCCTGGAGCTTGGAAAGTGCCACTCTGCAACACTCAGTCAAGGACAATTCTTTGAACCGGAAGAGCAACAAGTTTTGGGCAGACCAAAGGGTGTGTTTCACTGATTGATGATTCTCCAGCAGCAGTTGATGTTTGTCATGGTGTGTGTTCCTGGCAACAGCCCGTAGAGCATAGAATCCTGCGTCACGGAGCTGCTTCAAACAATTGCTTCAGTCAATCACCAAGTTTAAGGCCCATTTTCTGCTACCATTATTACTCACAATAAATGGTTGTGGTGGAAGAATCACTTCACAGTGCTCTCTAGGTTGAAACTATTGTCTTGTAAGCCTCTACTTCACTCTTCACTCACAGCCTCTACAATGGTTGAGGGCTAGAGCACCTAATATTAAACAAAACATCTGGGAAGAGATCCCAGAGCACTGTGGTGGGCCTTTCAATCAGTCAGCATTAGTGCTTCTTAGCCCCTGTAGCCACTCTGCCTCCAGAATGAAAGTAGCGCCATTTAAGAACATAAGAACATAAGAAATAGGAGCAGGAGTAGGCCATCTGGCCCTTCGAGCCTGCCCCGCCATTCAATAAGATCATGGCTGATCTGTCGTGGCTCAGTTCCACTTTCCCGCCCTCTCCCCATAACCCTTAATCCCCTCTCTTATCAAAAACCCATCAACCCGCTTCTTAAAAATATTTAGCGAGGCAGCCTCCACCACTTCAACGGGCAGAGAATTCCAGAGATTCACCACCCTTTGAGTGAAGAAGTTCCTCCTCAACTCCGTTCTGAACCGCCCCCCCTTTATCTTGAGGCTGTGCCCCCTAGTCCTACTGTCTTTTTTGAGCGGGAAGAGTCTTTCCACCTCTATCCTATCCATCCCATTCATCATCTTATACGTCTCAATGAGATCTCCCCTCATTCTTCTAAACTCTAACGAGTACAAGCCTAGTTTATTCAGCCTCTCCTCATAGCTCAACCCCCTCAACTCCGGTATCAGCCTAGTAAACCTCCTCTGCACTCCCTCCAGGGCCAAAATATCCTTGCGCAGGTGCGGCGCCCAAAACTGCACACAGTACTCCAGCTGCGGCCTCACCAATGCCCTATACAGCTGCAGCAAGACCTCCCTACTTTTATATTCAATCCCCCTCGCTATGAAGGCCAGCATCCCATTCGCCTTCCTGACCACCTGCTGCACTTGCAGGCTGGGTTTTTGCGACTCATGCACAATTTGAAGCATTTTCTTCTGAGGCAGGCTTGCTGAGTGGGAAAATTCCTGACTCCTCCTCGAACATGAATTCTCTCCACAGGTGCTGCCTGACCAGCTGAGGTTTTCCAGCATTTTCTGCTTTTCATTTAAGGAGCTACTGTGATTGATTGTGGTTTCACACTGAACTGACTCCAGCATTGACAACGTGGTAGGGATTTTGCAGAATTACACTATTTACTTTAATGGATGGTGAAGATCAGGCTGGGAGTGTGCAATTTTGTGATATTCACTCCTGAGCTGGAACATTGTCACTCATCCCTCTGCAGTGAATGGAGATTTGGCTGGGTGCCAAATTGTCCAACCTCGTTGCAGCAGGAGAGTGGCATGAACAGCTGGTAGGATCGTGCCCCTGGTGTTTGTCAGGAAGTGGCACAAACAGATTTGTTACTCCGATCATTTTCTCCCAATTTTCTCTCCTGCTCTCCTGTAAGTGCTGTTTTGTGGTAGAGTTTGGTTCCATGGACACTGAATGTTCTCTGGTACCTCACCAATTCTTTATGTGTACACTTCAGCATTTTGAATGTAGAGGCATGACACTTCAGCCCAATCCTGTCAACATGTTGGGATACATTTCACTTCCAAGATTCCCAGTACCTGACCCAAAATAAATTTCTTGTATGTGAAGTTGGACAATGACGGAAGCAGGTTTATTGGTTATAGAGCACATTGCAATTGAAACTGATCTTGTCCTGATTAGCTGTTCATACATTTTTTTTGCAGGGTCACTGAATGCTGACCAGGAGTAAAACAACCTGATGATTTCTCATTTTCCCTCAACTGATATTATCTATTAATATAGGTCAGGAATTGAACCTGAGACCTTTAGTCAGAAGTGGGGATGTTTGCTGATGACTGCACCATTTGCAACTCCTCCGAGACTGAAGCAGTCCATGTCCAAATGCAACATGAGCTGGACAATATCCAGACTTGGGCTGACAAGTGACAAATAACATTCACGCCACACAAGTGCCAGGCAATGGCCATCTCCAACAACAGGGGATCTAACCATTGCCCCTTGACATTCAATGGCATTGCCATTGCTGAAGTGCCTACTATCCAAAAACCTGTGGGTTACTTTTGACCAGAAAATGAACTGGTCAAGCCATATAATCACTGTGGCTACCAGACCAGGTTCAATGGCTAGGACTCCTGTCGTGAGTAAGTCACTTCCTGACTCCCCAAAGCCTGTCTACAAGCCATAAGTCGAGAGTTTGATGGAATACTCTCCACTTGCCTGGCTAATTACAGCTCCAACAACATTCAAAAAGCTCAACACTATCCAAGACAAAACAATCCACTTGATTGCTACTCCTTCCACAAATATTCACCACTACCAATGAACAGTGGTAGCCATGTGTAGCATCTACAATATGCACTGAAGGAACTTAACAAGGTTCCTTAGACAGCATCCTCCAAACCCATGAACACTACCATCTAGAAAGACAAGAGCAGCAAATACCTGGGAACACCATCACATGGAAATTCCCTTCCATATCACTTACCATCCTGACTTGGGAGTTTATCACCATTCCTTCACTGTCACTAGATCAAAGGCCTGGGATTCCTTCTCTATCAGCGCTGTGGGTGTGCCCCAGGAACTGCAGCGGTGCAAGAAAGCAGCTCACCAAGACTTTCTGAAGGGCAACTAGGAATGGCAGCCTAGCCAGTGACAACCACATTCATAAAAACTCATTTTTAAAAATTATAGTAATTATTGTGTGAGATTGCTGTGTGAAAGTTGACAGTTTCACGCATTACAACAGTGACCATGGCCAGGGTTTTACTGCAGAATGGAATTCTCCGTAGGCCTCGGGCAGGATTTTACGAGCCTTGCCTGAGCGAGATCATAAAATCCCACCCCATATTTCAAAACTTGTTCAATGCTCCTGAAGTGTTTTGTGATGCCATATTGTGATACCTAATATGTCTGGTCGTGAGAGGTTTAATACAACTGCCAGTTCTTTCTTACTGCATCTAAGATGGCTTTGCCCAGCACGCTGACAGGGAAGCTTTTATTTGGAATATCATCATTTGAGGAAATTAAGTCTGAAATTTTTTTTGGTTAGTTCACAGTGCATCCATGCCTGCATATCCCTGGAGCGTGCAATGTTCATTTGATACACTTAAGACCTTCTGTGACTGAAGGATATCTTGTTAAAGGGAATAATATTATATGACTTAATAATTTTAACTTAAATTAGTTTAATCATAATTTGGAATTTATGTTTGTGACTCCCCCCCACCCCCGTTACAAAGGGACTGCTTAAGGCTTAAGTATTTCTATTTGATAATTTCATCATCCTTATTGACTAACTAAAAGAGACCTTTCAGAGTCCTTTAACCATGGCACTCTGAAGTACGAGACATGTAACACCCATAGTAAATGTACCAAAAACATGACCACATCTGTCATAATAATCATAATCAGGGGACTACTTGCAACTTATATCAAACCTCTTCGGGTAAATCACTTGGGTAATGGCGACCTTTTCTGCCATGGCCATGTCATTGGATATGTAGTCACCTGTGAACTCCCCCTCACCTCCCCAGTCTGCTGCAGGGAGGTTATCTCCATTGAACTGGCACCCTCTGCATGGGGCATGGTGGGGTGCTGCCCTGCTGGCAGCAAATTCAACCCCAACTGGGCCCTTAACTATGTAAATTGGGCACATGTCTGGCAGTGGGATCCATCTCAATGTGGCTCCCCACTATTTTCATTGCTCCCCTCTCCCGAGTGCGCCACCATTCCATCAGGGATATTCAGCCCACTAACTCTCTTTCCACAGATGCTTCTAGACCTTTTGAGAAATTCTAGAGTTTTCTGTTTTATTTCACACGTTTAATTTATTTTTGAAGTTACTGGTTTTTATGCAGGGAAACATAAACCATTTTGCACTAGCGAAATCCCAGGAAAATCATTGAGCTGAATGAGCAGTCAGTCTGAATTTTAATCATAATATTAATAGAGGAAGGAATGTTGGCCAGTACAGCAGGAAGCTCACTGGCTCTTTGAATAACATATTGGGATTTTGAACAGATGGATAGAATATTCGTTCAATGCCTGATCCAAAGAACTCTAGGGTCAGAACAGTTCTTTGGCAACGTGATGGAAATGTTAACCTTGATTGTATAAGGGTTTGCTTTGGAACTCAAAACCTTAATGTTTTGATGTAGAAAGGAACAGGATAGGCCATTCAGGCCCCTACAGCCTGTTCTATCATTTAGTTAGAACATGGCTGATCGATATCTAATCTCTATTTACCCACCTCATATCCACGTCCCTCATCTAACAAAGAAAGATGTGAACCAACTAGCCAAGCTAACTTGAGATTTGTTTTTGGACTTGGGAATCAAAACAGAATAAAATGAAGCAAATGCATCAAGTGATCCATGCTGGGATATTTTTCTGTGGTGCAGCCAAAGTAAAATTGCCTGGACTGCCCGTTGAAGTGGTGGAGGCTGCCTCGCTAAATATTTTTAAGACGCGGGTTGATGGGTTTTTGATAAGAGAGGGGATTAAGCGTTATGGGGAGAGGGCGGGAATGTGGAACTGAGCCACGACAGATCAGCCATGATCTTATTGAATGGCGGGGCAGGCTTGAAGGGCCAGATGGCCTACTCCTGCTCCTATTTCTTATGTTCTTATGTTCTTCAGCTTCCAAGTGTGACTGGCCTGGCCTATGACTATAAGTGATAACACTTTCTACTGTATTGTATGTTGCTTGGTTAAAAGTACAGCATTGCTACTAATCTATTCCAAACTTTAGGATATTTACTTTTAACACAACTGTGAAGAGCAATATTGGTTAAGCTAGAAACCAAGGCAGAAAATAGTTTCTTGTAGCAAAATGCAAATGTAGTCAAAATAATTCTTTCACTTTGAATGGTAAGCATTGTGTGAGGGTATAAATTGCTCAGGCACAGACTGGAACCTCTATCAGATGCATGTGATCATGTGAGTGGGAGGTTCCAAGCACTTTCTAAATTACAGCTGTAAAATTAGGTTTCCTTGATTATAATAGGCCAGTAATTCTAGAATAATAACTGCTTGTTTTGCTACTGAAATTACTAGGAAATATTTCCAAGCACAGTGACTTTTGCAATTGTTTTCAACTGTTAGTCTTGTGTGTATTGCCTAGTCTATATTTCCTTTTCTTTCTTTTCCCTTCTGGTTTTTCTTTCCATCTCATGAGTTCTACCAGTGTATTATAACAAATTAACAGACTAATCTTTGAAAGAGGACATTGGGAAAACCTTCAAGGGAGACAGAATTATGAAGACCAGGCTGGCTGCACCACATACTCTCAGCATAAAGCTATGTTGGGCACAGAGGCAACCAGGCACTGTGAGGAGCCAGCCCTCAGTAAGGCAGATGCTCAGTTCAATGCTATTGATATTGTAATGAGCTGGGAGAACCAAATGTGTGTACTGCCCATCTTCAATCGGAGTGAAGGCAGGTCACAAATCATAACACCTGTGCCAAAATATGGAATAAACAAATTTTTAGCACTTAGGTTTTTGTAGTAATTATTGCTTTTTAATAATCCCTATAATAATCCCAGGAAGGAATAGTGCTTTTATTGCACAAAACAAACAAAAACCACAAGCCTGTAGTGAAACATAACAGAAGTCAACTAGGACTAAAAGATAATGGACCCACTCAGAGTCCTGCTTTATACAGGGATCGCTATTCGAGATCCACCTGGTTGGCTAATCACCCATCCCCAGGGAGCTTGTATTCAGTGAGTCCTTCTGGGAAGTCAATTAGTGATTCCGCATGCAAGTCATGGGGGTTATCACACCCCTCCCCCTCTGTGTCCGCAGGCTCTCCCTCGCTGTTTGGGCGCCAGAGCTATCTTCATCTTTTGGCCCACGGCCTTTTTTCTACTTCATACTCCACCCGATCAGATGGGATTTAGCAATTGGCAAGTGTCTCTTTCTGGACCATCGAGATATCATCGGAGGTGGATCTCCCTCAACAGTAGCTTCTGGCTGAACCTCTGCTGTGTCTGTTTTCATTTCTGAGTTGGAAATTTCAAATGTTGTTTTCAAACCTCCTGTTAGTTGAATTGTTTTGTCCTTCTTCAGAGTACTTGGGGTCTCCGGTGGCATTCTTGTTGACTTGGCTTCTTTGGAAGCTCCCATCAGCTTAGGTGGTCTACATATTCCTTTAGTATCTTGTCTCCAACCTTTATCGTGTAGGAAAAATAATTGTTCCTGGTATCCATGGGGTGTTGCCCCTAAAATTTCACACTTGAGCCTTGTCTCCTGGCAGAAAGACTCTATCTGCTTTTAGTCCATCATGGCCCCTTTTTTGGGCTTCCTGCTTCTCTTCCGCCCTTCCATTCAGGTTCAGGAATGAAAGGTTTAGCCTGTTCTGTAGACGCCTGCCCATCAGTAACTCGCCTGGGGCTACACCTGTCATTATATGTGGCATCGTTCTATAATTAAAAAGAAAACATGCTAGTTTAGTGTCTACAGATCCTTTGGTCTGTTTCGTCATTCCCTTTTAAAAATATGGACTGCTTGTTCCGCTAGTCCATTTGATGATGGTGGTAAGGAGCTGTTTGGACATGTCGCACTCCATTTCCGTAAATGTCCTAAATTCCCCTACTGGTAAATAGGGTTCTATTGTCCATCACAAAAACTTCTGGGATTCCATGAGTACTAAAATATTGCCTTAGTTTCTCTATTGTGTTTTACACTGTGGTGGACATCATCCACTGTACCTCCATCCACTTAGAGTGGGCATTAATTAGTAATAAAAACATGGAGCCATAAATGGTCCTGTGAAATCCACATGTATCCTAACCCATAGCTTTTCAGGCCATTCCCAGGAATGTAGAGAAGCTACCGGTGGTGCTTTCTGGTTTTCTTGGCACACTCTATATGCTTTTACCATTTTGATTTGATTTGATTTACTATTGTCACATGTGTTAGTAGACAATGAAAAGTATTGTTTCGTGCGTGCTGTACAGACAAAGCTTGCCATTCATTCAGAAGGAAACAAGAGATATGGCACAGTGGTTAGCACTGCTGCTTCACAGCGCCAGGGACCCGGGTTCAATCCCAGCCTTGGGTCACTGTCTGTGTGGAGTTTGCACATTCTCCCTGTGTCTGCATGTGTTTCCCCCAGGTACTCCATTTCCTCCCACAGTCCAAAGATATGTGGGTTTGGTGGATTGGTCATGCTGAATTGACCCTAGTGTCAGGGGAATTAGCAGAGTAAATATGTGGGGTTACAAATATAGGGCTTGTGTGGGATTGTGGTTGGTGCAGTCTCAATGGGCCAAATAGCCTTCTTCTGCACCACAGGGATTCTATGATTCCATGAGAGTGCAAAATGTAGTGTTACAGTCATAGCTAGGATGTGGAGAAAGATCAACTTAATGCGAGGTAGGTCCATTCAAAAGTCTGATGGCAGCAGGGAAGAAGCTGCTCTTGTTCATTTTCTCTATGTTCCTGTCTATTCCAGGCCACCAGACGTAGTTTCTCACGAGCATCTTCATTTTTGATATGCTTGGATGGCCATTATGAAGCTCTTGAAGGATGGGTCTTTGGGTGAGACGTGGGATAACTACCCAGGCTGTCCACTCCCGTCCGCCATCTCCTTTTTATTCATTTATAGGAGGCGGACATCGCTGGTTAGGTCAACATTTATTGCCCATTGCTAATTGCCTTTGAGGTGGTGGGAGTCAGTTGCCTTCATGGTTGTGTGAGGTCCTTGATTATGTTGGCTGCTTTTCCGAGGCAGCGGGAAATGTGGATTGGAGGCTGGTTTGAGTGATGGACTGGACTATGTTCACAACCCTTTGTAGTTTCTTGCAGTCTTGGTCAGAGTAGGCACCATTACCAAGCTTTGCTACAACTGGAAAGGATGCTTTCTAACTGGAAAAGATGCTTTCTTTCTAACTGGAAGGATGCTTTCCTTATGTCCAAAGATGCATGGGTTAGATGGATTAGCCATGGTAAATGCGCGGGATTATGGGGCAGCGGGGTGGAGTATAAAAGAATTTGCTCTAATACTTGTAATTGAAATACGTGTGATGAAGCAGGTTCAAAATGGAAGATGGAGTGAAACCAGCATGGCACTCAAAGTATGTTATCGAATGTAATTAGTAGAGTAGTCAGACTGATATGACTGAATGAAATATAACCAATATAATTAACCATGTAACCCACCAAAGTTGGTATAGTAAACACTTTTTAATGAATATAGACAGTAGCCTCCTGAGGAACACTGGACATTGTCCAGTTGTCCAGCTTAATACGTGACTATGGCAAAAAGGAGAGCAAAATAAACACGTTTTCTTCACTAATTGATCTAAGTTAGCTAAACCACGATTATTGTATAAACAGAATAGTTTAGATAAGGGCAGAGACTGGAACTACCATGGTTTCAAGGGCAAAGAGATGTATTAATGAGGGACCAATCTCAAGCAGGGTAGATAAAGGGCTAGCCCAGAAATAATGATGGCTAAAACAAGGAAATCTAAGGGTAAGATAAGAGTTCTGAGATATGGAGCTGTAATGTGCATAAAAAGACTGTAAGCAGAATGATTCATTGGATTGATCCGGACATCCCAGCTTTATCATCTTGTACTGGAAAATAAAGTCTACTGCTTGGAGGATTACGACTCAGACTCTCTGTTTCAAACGGTTAAAATCAGTTGTCGTCCTGGGGAACCACGACAGGAGCTAGGTAAGATACACTCTCTGCAAAGAATGGATTCTATGGAAATAGCCTGGGTCTCTGGATTATTAGTCCAGTAACATTACCACTGCAGCACCATCTCCCTGTATCTCCATCACTGTCCTTATCTTCTGGTACTATTTTTAAAAGTACATTTTTTTATTGCTACTATGATGTTCCTCCTGGGTTGCTAGCAGCAGTAAGTAGGAAATTAATCTGTAGACACGAGGACAATCCTGGAGGTTAGCAAACCTATTTGACTCGACGAGGGGGAGAAATCAAAATATGATTGCCCTCCAGCAAGGCACCTAAAGACTCCTAGGTTGGCATTTCCAGGCACAGGGTAAATGTTTTAGTTCTCTTACAGTTTTATTGTTTGCTGAAAAATTTCAACATGGTTCACAATTACAGCCAGTTTCTTTATCTTATTTTCATATAGCTCTTCTACCCCACAACTGTCCAAACTTTGTATTCTTCCATTTCTGGCCTTTTGCACATTCCTAATTTTTACCTTCATTGGCTGTACCATCAGCTGTTTAAAACCTCACTAAACTTTTTCTCCTCTCTGTAACTTTCTCCTCCTTTAAGACACTCTAAAATCTCTCTCTGTGACTTGGCATCGGGTCAACTGCCTGGAAATCTTGTTTTGAAGTTCATTGTCAAATCTTTGTTTGACAATAGCAGAAAATTTGGACAATCTCAGTAGGTCTGACAGCATCTGTGGAGAGAGAATAAGAGCCAACGTTTCAAGTTAGGATGACCTTTTGTCAGCTCTGGAGTATTTTACTTTCATCTTTGTTTGATAATACTTGTGTGAAGAGATGAGTGGCATTTTCCTGCACTAAAGATGACATAAAACTTAAATTTCTTTGTGCTGAAAAATGTGAGATATTAAAATAAAAATTTGAAGAATGCAAAATATCTTCAGTGATATTTCAATAGCAGCCAGCACAAAAAAAGGCATATCACTCACTTCAGTGAAAAAGGGAGGAGGTATTTCGTTCTGATGCCAACAAAGTTTAGTGGATGGCACGGTGGCACAGTGATTAGCACTCATGCCTCACAGCGCCAAGGACCCAGATTCAATTACCAGCTTGGGTCACTGTGTAGAGTTTGCACGTTCTCCCTATGTCTGCATGGGTTTCCTCCACTGCTCCAGTTTCCTCCCACATCCAAAGATGTACAAGTTAGGTGGATTGGCCATGCTAAATTGCCCCTTAGTGTCAGAGAGATTTAGCAGGGTCAATACGAGGGGTTATGGGATTAGGGCCTGGGTGGGATTGTGGTCGGTGCAGGCTCAATGGGCCAAATGGCCTCCTTTTGCACTGTAGGGATTCTATGATTCTATTCGAGGAAAGCAGACATTATGAGCAAACTAAAAATGTCAAAGGTTAAATTATAACTCTTATAGTTCAAATCTCATTTATATGCTCCTAGACCTTCTCATAAAGCAATTTAATTGTTACCACTTGATCCATTTATATTGCAATCCCTATAGGGATTTCAGTTTTTGGCTGGATGACGTGAACTAAGTACCATCTCCCAAGGTTTTTAAGTACAGCTACCTAGCTTCAGTTAAGGGGAAGTCGTGTCTGACGAATTTATTGGATTTCTATGAGGATGTGTCTAGGGCGGTGGATAGAGGAGAGCTGGCGGATGTGGTCTTCCTTGATTTTCAGAAGGCGTTTGACAAGGTGCCTCACAAGAGGTGAGGGGGCATGGAGTTGGGGGTAGGGTGTTAGCGTGGATAGAGGATTGGCTGTCAAATAGGAGGCAGAGAGTGGGGGTCAATGGGTACTATTCGGATTGTCGGTTGGTGACTAGTGGAGTGCCCCAGGGGTCGGTGCTGGGGCCTCAGCTGTTCACCATTTATATAGATGATCTGGAGGAGGGAACCGAGTGTATGGTGTTGAAATTTGCTGATGACACCAAGATTGGTGGAACGGCAAATTGTGCGGAGGGTGTGGAGAGTCTGCAGAAGGATCTAGATAGGCTGGACGAATGGGCCAGGAACTGGCAAATGGAATTTAATGTTGGCAAGTGTGAGGTGGTCCACTTTGGTAGGAAGAATGGTAGGAAGGACTATTACTTACGTGGCGAAAAACTGCAGCATGCGACGGTGCAGAGGGACCTTGGGGTCCTTGTGCGTGAGTCGCAAAAACCCAGCCTGCAGGTGCAGCAGGTGGTCAGGAAGGCGAATGGGATGCTGGCCTTCATCGCGAGGGGGATTGAATATAAAAGTAGGGAGGTCTTGCTGCAGCTGTATAGGGCACTGGTGAGGCCGCAGCTGGAGTACTGTGTGCAGTTTTGGTCGCCGCACTTACGCAAGGATATTTTGGCCTTGGAGGGAGTGCAGAGGAGGTTTACTAGGCTGATTCTGGAGTTGAGGGGGTTGAACTATGAGGAGAGGCTGAATAAACCAGGCTTGTACTCGTTAGAGTTTAGAAGAATGAGGGGAGATCTCATTGAGATGTATAAGATGTTGAATGGGATGGATAGGATAGAGGTGGAGAGGCTCTTCCCGTACAGAAAGGACAGCAGGACTAGAGGCCACAGCCTCAGGATAAAGGGGGGGCGGTTTAGAACGGAGTCGAGGAGGAACTTCTTCACTCAAAGGGTGGTGAATCTCTGGAATTCTCTGCCCGTTGAAGTGGTGGAGGCTGCCTCGCTCAATATTTTTAAGACGTGGGTTGATAGGTTTTTGATAGGCAAGGGGATTAAGGGTTATGGGGAGAGGGCGGGAATGTGGAACTGAGCCACGACAGATCAGCCATGATCTTATTGAATGGCGGGGCAGGCTCGAGGGGCTAGATGGCCTACTCCTGCTCCTATTTCTTATGTTCTTATGTTTAATGCAGCAAAACGAAGGTAGCACTGAATTACATCCCCTGTGGCAGGAGATAAACATGGATGAGTAACCACAATAAATATTATTAAGATGTACCATTTATAAAATGAGCAGTTCAAGAGTGAATGTTTTAGACATAAACAACAAGAACAAATCTGATGCAACCAAATCATTTAAGCTGCCTATGGGAATTCACCAGGTGGGGATGGTCAGCTTATAATTTGACATAATGGGGGAAGGGCAGAAGCAGTTTTCCATGGAATAAAACCAAGTCAGAACCCATGGGCACCCGTCACAATAATTGCAGTCGGGTTACAGACCCTAAGGGGATGGGAAGCCCAGTGGCCCTCAATGGATTCAAATTAATAAACTTTACCAACGGTATTTTTGCTAGTCTGCATGTACGTGTCAGAACAAAAGGTCACATAACATTTGGAACTGTTTGATTTTTAATTCCACACACTAGCAAAATATTATGCTGTGTAATTTCAATATCTAATGTTGAATATACATTAGATATATTGTATCTAATACAATAGATTAGATACACTATACACACAGTGTATTCATGTGAAATTCCTTCCATGACATTTTAGCAGAGATTCCAATCTCAGAAGGGTTAAAGTTTCAATTAAATTTGTTCACAAAGGTGCTTTGCATTAAGGTTCATGCAATTGATATCAATGTGATTAGCATCCCATCAACCCCTTTAAATTTAACTATAAATTTTATGAATTAGGACTTCCTGGACCTCCCCATTTTCACATTATCCTCTCTTAAGCTAATAATGACTGAGCAAAGTGGGAACTACTGACTGACATCACTTACCCTGCAGATTTCCCAGCTTCGGGATACACTAAATTTTGGCTACAAGTATAGTTTTGAGATACATGGTGATATTACTCATCATATTACAGAAACTCACACTGTAATTTTATTTATGTAGTTGCTGTTTGCATTTTCTGCCTGTTTTACATTTTTAGTCTACCGAGAAATAATTTTTTGAGTTTTTCTCTTAGGAATTAAGGAAGGGCCTAAATGGTGTTATCACCATCACTCAAAACAAAGCTTAAAACTTTTTGGGGGCGATTCTCCCAGCCTGCCGCACTGCTCGAGTAGCACAGTGAGCCAGGAGATATCAGCGAAGGCTGTTTCGCGGGCTTCCCGCTGGGCTTCACAGCCTCTGCAAGTCTCCCAGGCTAAGATTTCCAGAGTAATCAGCTCCGAGCTGGAAATCAGCACCATAGAACCCATAGAATCCTTGCAGTGCAAAAAGGAGGCCATTCAGCCCATCAAGTCTACACCAACAACAATCCTACCCAGGTCTTATCCCCGAAACCCCACATATTTACCCTGCTAATCATGAAACATTAAGGGACAATTTAGCATGGCCAATCCATCTAGCCCGCATATCTTTAGACTGTGGTAGGAAACCAGAGCATCTGGAGGAAACCCACTCAGATACTGGAAGAACGTGCAAACTCCACACAGGCAGTGATCCAAGCCAGGAATTGAACTCAAGTCCCGGGCGCTGTGAGGTAGCAATGCTAACCACTGTGTCACCATGCTGCCCTTACAATATGGAAATCTCTATTTCCATTTCATTAGCGGGCCCAGGACTGAAGTCTCTGGGCCCACTAGCATCTCCACCCAACCCTTACGTCCCCATCCGGGCCAGAGGGGACACTGGGACCTGGCCTGAGAGGTCTGAGAGACCAGCAATTGGGGGTGGGGAGATCAGAAGGTCAGTGATAGAGGGTTGCAGGGCTGACCTGCAATCTGGAGACAGGCAATACGGGACCACTGTATATGTGCCGATCTTGGCACGGACATATTGGTGCGTGTGCAGCTGCCCACTCACTGCTATGCTGCCGGCCCCTTGAGTGGGAATAGGCCCCGGCCCACTGATTTCCAGTGTGAATCATGTTGAGGCACTGTCTGATGCATAGAGTGTTGGAGATTCATTCTGGAAATTGCACTCAACAAAATGAGATTTACTCCCATTTTCCCACAAACCGGGCACTTAGAATTTTTTTGGGGGAGAATCCTGGCCATATTTGATCATGTGTGTAATGATGTTAACACATACTTCCAGAGGTATCACAACATGACTTCCTGCTTCCATTAGTCTTTCCCAGTCAAATTATCATCAATATTTTTATAACTATTACTCTAAAATGTTCAAGAATTTTTTTAATGCCCTAATATTTCTTCTGTCTTGTTTGCAGCAGGGGCCAGGAGATGATCTTTCATTACTGGAGACTCCAAAACAATCCTGGTGGTTTGGTAACCCTAACTGTGGACCGTTTTTAAAATATTTGTTCATGGAATGTGGGTGTTGTTAGCTGGGCCAGCATGAATTGCCCATCCCTGAGAGCATTGAAGAGTCAACCACATTGCTGTGGACCTGGAGTCACATAAAGGCGAGACCAGGTAAGGACGGCAGATTTCTTTCCCTAAAGGACGGTAATAAACCAGAGGGGTTATTTTATCACAATAAGTTATGCAAGCAATGCATTGAGGCATTTTTTTTGTTGCAACTTTTTTGTGAAATGTGAGACTCACAGGCTTCATATCACTCGAGCGAATTTTATATTGATCAAGATTACAGTTTTTGGGAAATAAAGTAAGGCATGTGAAATGTGTTTCAGTGGGAGAACATCTGGGTGACAATAAAATTAAATTTAATCTAGCTACGGAGAGGGACGAAGAAAAATCAAAGGCGAGAAAACCGTTCAGGAAATAGAAACATGTGACACTAAAGAAACAGTGCTAACTTGGGCATGTAATTGGCTAGGGGATAGGAGATGGAGAGTAGTGGCGAACAGAGGTATGCAGTACGAAATGGGATCCCCAGGGGTTGGTATTACAACAACAACTTATATTTACACAGCCCCTTAAACATAATGAAACATCTCAGCGGCATTCTGAAACAAAGCATGATGCCAAGCAACAAAGGAGATATTAGGTCAGATGACCAAAAACTTGATGAAAGAGGTCGGTTTAAAAAGTTGAGGTACAGAGGCAGAGAATTTCAGGGAGGGAATTCAGAGCTTAGGTTCGAGGCAACTGAAGGCACCTTTAGGACCTTTGCTTATCTTGTCACATATAGATGATTGGGTCTTGGATGTGAGTACAATTTGGAAGTGTGCTGATGGTATAAAACTTAACAATTCATTAAATGGGATGGTACGATGGCAGCAGTCAGCACTGCTGCCTCACAGCGCCAGGAACCTGGGTTCAATTCTCGCCTCGGGTCACTGTCTGTGGAGTTTGCTCATTCTTCCCATGTCTGCATAGGTTTCCTCCGGGTGCTCCGGCTTCCTCCCACAGTCCAAAGATGTGCAGGTTAAGTTGATTGGCCACGCTAAGTTGACCCTAGTGGCAGGGAGATAAGCAGGGTAAATATGTGGAGTTGCGGACTAGGGCCTGGGTGGGATTGTGGTCAGTGCAGCTTCAATGGGCCAAATGGCTTCCTTCTGCACTGTAGGGATTCTATGGTTCTAAATAGCAAGCAAGTTAGGAACAAGTGGACATAAACAGAAGTGAAATGGACAGATATATTGCCAATGCAATTCAATTTGGATATATGTGAAGTGGAACAACATGGAAAGGCAGTATAATCAAAACAGTATTATTTTGAGTGGGATGCATGAACAGAGGGGCCAGGGCAGGGAATGGGGGGGTGCGGGGTAAGGGGTGGGGGGTGGGGGCGGCGGTTGGGCAGCGGGGGGTGCGGTTGCATATTCACAAATCCTTAAATGTGGCAGGGTAACTTGGTTATATGGTTAGGAAAGTGTACAGAATACTTTGAAAATAGGGGCATTGAATACAAAAACAAGTTGTCATGGAAAATATTTACTATGTCTTGTTGGGCCTCAGCTGTGATACTGTACACAACTCTGGGCAATAAACTTTAGGAAGGATGTCAGGGCTCTGGAGAGGATGCAGAGGAAGTTTGCTAGGATGATACTAAGGAGGAGGGATTTCAGTTATATGGAAAGATTGGAGCAGCTGGGAATGTTATACTTAGAGCAGAGAATGTTAAGAAGAGATCTAATAATAGAGGAATTCAAAATTATAAGGGATTTTGAAACAGCAAGTAAAGGAGAAAGTATTTCCTCTACCCAGTGGGTCAGTAATCAGAGATCATAAATTTAAGATAGTTGGCAAAATAATTGGATGGGAAATGAGGAGAAAATTTCCTTACACTGAGGTTGGTTAAGAACTGGAATGTATTACCTTAAAGAGTACTGGAATCGGATGCCATAGGAGCTTCTAAAAGGCAACTGGACAGGCAGGTGAAAAGGACTAATTTGTAGAGCTATGTATAAGCAGCTGTGATATAGGACTAAATTAAACAGCTCTTTTGGATCAACCAGCATGACAAGCTACTAAGATTGTCCCCACTGTCTCTATAAGCTTAGCTCCACCCATTCACATGACTCTGCCTTTGTCAATCAATTAATCAAAACCCTACTCTGAAACTGGCTGAAGGTTGTAACTAATTTGAACTGAAATCAAAACTATTCAGAGACAGAATTGTGGTTGGACTGGTAGACGATACATTCTCAGAGACGCTTCAAGTTAAGGAACATTTAAGACCAGATTGTCAGGCAATTCAAAAATCATTTACAGCACAGATCCATCTTAAGTGGCAAAGGCAAGCCAATATCCAGGGCAACCCCCACTGTCCAGCTAGTAAAACAGCTGAGGATTAGGGACACTTCACGCCAAGAGAAGCAATACCCTAAACAACCAAAGGTGGACGAATATGGCTTGGTGCCAAGCGAACCTTTCGACATGATCAATGTCTGGCAGTCTAAGCAAAATGAATTCATTCCAACTACATCAGACGCTTTGAAAAACTCCGCAACATTAACAAAACCAGGTGCGCAGGTGATCCCAAGATAATTCACCTCACTGAGACCAGGACGGAAATCAATGAGGATGCCACTGCACTGTAAGGTGAGCCCATTGATAAGTCGCATCCATACATTAGGGAGGGAGATCTTCCATCCTAAAATGCATCACGGCGAACTACAAGTAGGAAGGAAAAGCAGAAGGAGCACTATAGATGAGATGCAAATTTATTCTCTCCATAAGGAATGGAATAAACCAATAACCATCAGTAACACCAGAAAGACACTGAGAAGGAGCAGTTCAACTCCAAAGAAAGAAAAATGAGAATTTAGATTAACCAACCAAATGCCAGAATGACCAGGTCCAAAACAATAAACATCAGAGTTTACCCACTACAACAGTCTACCATTCCTCCAACTATTGTACAGACAAGGAGGATGCGACTTTCAGCATCCATTCTCCATGGGCGCTAATTGCATAATGGCCAGAAAATCTCGTGAGAGGGCCACAGTGGGATTGTGGCGGGGAGATCTCAGTTTGAGAATGGATTGAGGGGGTGGGAAAGGGGGGCATGCCCTGAAGACCCAATGCCAGTGAGGATAGGGGTGGAGGTGGGAGGGAATATCAGTCACCCTGATGTCAGTGTGGTGGGAGAGAGGTGACTGAAACATTTAATAGTGGGAGAGATTGACCCTCTGTGATCAAAGGTTGAGGGTATTCCCCTTGTCTGAGGCTTACTGGTGTGAATCTCTCTGAGGTACAGAAAGCCAGAGATTCGCTCAGGTAAGTACGCCCAAAACAAATCTCCTGTTTTCTCACCCATTAATCACTTAGTTTGTTTTGGGAGAATCCCAGCCAATATCTCCAAGTCACTCATAGGGTAAGAGAAACTTCGTTAAATCAGAAGACCAAACAAATAAAGGGCTACAAACCATGGTGACAATCCAACAGCTACATTTTACCTGAAATAAAGGTTCCCTCCAGAACTGCACAAAATAATGTATTGGAGAGGTGGCTGGGTCAGCCCACCACAGGGAGAAAGAAAGATTTGCATTCATATAGTGCTTTATACAACCTCAGGACACTTCAAAGCACTTGACAGCCAATGAAGTCCTTTTAAAGTGTAGTCACTGTTGTAAAATCAAAAGACATACACGAATTGCACACAGAAAGGACCCACAAATGGCAATGTGGTAATAACCAGGTAATTATTTTTAGCCATATTGGCTGAAAGATAAAAAAAAGTTTCATCCAACAAACTGTATCTTTGAGGGTGCAGCACTCAGCTGTCAGCATTCATTCTGTGAACCCACAAATTAAGACCATGAGACATAGGAGCAGAATTAGGCCACTCAGCCCATCGAGTCTGCTCTGCCATTCAATCATGGCTGACATTTTTCTCATTCCCATTCTCCTGCCTTTTCCTCATAACCCCGATCCCCTTATTAATCAAGAACCTATCTACCTCTGTCTTAAAGACACTCAATGACCTGGCCTCCAAAGTCTTCTGCAGCAATGAGTTCCACAGATTAAATACTCTCTGGTTGAAGAAATTCCTCCTCATCTCTGTTTTAAAGAATTAGTCTGAGGTTGTGCCCTCTGGTTCTAGCTTTTCCTACCAGTGGAAACATCCTCTCCACGTCCACTCTATCCAGGCCTCGTAGTATTGTGTAAGTTTCATTACGATCCCCCCTCATTCTTCTAAACTCCAATGAGTATAGACAGAGTCCTCAACTATTTCTCATACAACAAGCACTTCATTCCAGGAATCATTCTTGTGAACCTCTTCTGGACCCTTTCCAGATTTTTTTCTGACTCAAATGCAAGAGTGCTGGCACTGAACTACAGTTGACAGTGTACTGTACGACAATAATTTTCATCAGCCTACTCCCTATTCTGTTTTCTTGCAACCTAACATCCCATCTCAATCACAGTAGCCAGATACTCAAGTGATGCCTTGTGGAAGCGACATACTTCTCCAATTCTTTTCTTGAGGGCTGCATTTACTGCTGGTACCGTGAATGTGCAGTTCGAGTGTGTTACTCCCTAGCTCTGTTTTATGTGGCAGCAGCATTTTATCCATCCTTAGGGCATCCTACTAAACAAAGAAAATACCTAAACTTAACTAATACCTAAACTATATCAATTAGTATTCAACCAATTATTTAAAATCCTGCTATTACATTTTTAACCCGTAGTTGGACAGAAGTAGATCATAGACTGTTTGGAGACAAGTTCAAGATTGTAAGCTGTCCATTAAATGTGTTACTTTTCCTGCATAGGAAGTTTCTCACATTTCAAAATGCATGTGCAACATTTATGGAATAATATAGTTTTACAGAGCGGGATTTTCCGGGCCCCCGAGGCATGTTTTGCGGCGATAGGGGTGACCCGCCTTAGCTGGTGGCAGATCTTCTGATCCCACCGCTGTCAACAGGGTTTCCTGTTCTATGCAATCCCCACTGCTGGGTAACCCATAGTGGGGGTGGAGTGGGGGTGGGGGGGTTAGGGTGCGGTGGTTTGCCATTAGCAGGACCAGTGAGAAAGGCCAAAAAATTCCAGCCAGTGTCTTTGAGGAGGATGTACTAACATCACCGCCTGTGCACAGAAGGGCACTGGCAGGATGGAGCTGGGCGCAGTGCGGTGACACCATTAGTTTTCCATGCAGGCGCAGACTAGCTTGCAAACAACAGTGTTTCTTAATTTGGTTTTACCAACATCTTGCATTAACTCTATGATGTTCACGTTTACCTATATTGAACCGTATATGCCAATTACATGCCCATCTCTTCAAGCAGCCTAGGTCCTTCCGTGCCTTGTCCATATTAACCAGTTGTACCAGTTTGAATGTGGGTTTGGGTGGAAACAGGATGGCTGTTAAAGAAATCATATCCATGCCACATTTTTTCGCAATAAGTCAACATCCTGAGGGAAGAAAAGGTAAGTAGAAAAAAACTCAGCCAAAGGGACAATAAAGTGAAAGTCAAGGCCTGCACCTTATTCCAATCAAAAAATAATCACTGCCACATGTCTGGATCTTGTGGAAACTAATGCAAGATTAAGAGAGGCAATGGCCTAGTGGTATTATCGCTCGACTACTAATCCAGAAACCCAGATAATGGGGATCTGGGTTCAAATCCAGCCACGGCAGATGGTGGAATTTGATTTCAATAAAAATTATCTGGAATTAAGAGTCTGCTAACAATCATGAAACCATTGTCAATTGTCAGAAAAACTCATCTGGTTCACTATATTATCCTTTAGGGAAGGGAATCTGCTGTCCTTACCCGATCTGATTCCAGAGGCACAGCAATGTAGTTGACTCTTAACTGCCCTCTGAAATGACCTAGCAGCCACTCAGTTGTATCAATCATTGCAAAGTCTCAACAAAGAAATGAAACCAGACGGACTACCTGGTATCGACCTCGGCACCGGAAAAGACAACAGCAAAGAAAACAGCCATGTCGACCCTGCAAAGTTCTCCTTCCTAACACCTGGAGACTGGTGCCAAAATTGGGAGAGATGTCTCACAGACTAGTCAAGCAACAGCCTGACATAATCATTCTCATGCAATCATACTTTACAGATAACACCCCAGACACCACCATTACCATTCCTGGAGATGTCCAGTCCCACCGGCAGGACAGACCCAGCAGAAGTGGTGGCACAGTGGTATACAATCAGGAGGGAGTTGGCCTAGGAATCCTTAACATTGACTCTCGACCCCATGAAGTCTCATGGCTTCAGGTTAAACACAGACAAGTTAACCTCCTACTGGTTATCACATACTGTCCTCCTACAGCTGATGAATCAGTATTCCTCCATGTTGAACAACACTTGGAGTAAGCACTAAGGTTGGCAAAGGCACAAAATGTACTCTGGATGGGGGATTTCAGTGTTCACCACCCAGAGTGGCTCGGCAGCAGCACCATTGATCAAGCTGTTCGGGCCCTAAAGGATATAACTGCTAGACTGGGTCTGCAGCAGGTGGTCAAGGAACTAACAAGCGGAAATAATATACTTGACCTCATCCTCATGACAGTATTGGTAAGAGTGACCACTGCACAGTCCTTGTGGAGACAAAGTCCCACCTTCACATCATGTTTGTGGCACTATCACCATGCTAAATGGGATAGTCTTCAAACCGATCGAGCAACCGATTGAGCATCCTGGAGGAGCTGTGAGCCATCAACGGCAATGGAATTGCACTCCAGCACAATCTGCCACCTCATGGCCCGGCAAATCCCCCACTCAACCATTACCATCAAGCTAGGGATCAATCCTGGTTCAATGGAGAGGGCAGGAGGACATGCCGGGAGCAGCGCCAAGCATATCTAAAAATGATGTGTCAATCTGGCGAAGTGATCAAACAGGACTACTTGTATGCTAAATGGCAAAAACAGCAAGTGATAGACAGAGCTAAGTGACCCCACAACAAACAGATCAGATCTAAGCTTTGCAGTCCTTCCACATCCAGAGGAAAATGGTGGTGGACAATTAAACAACTCACTAAAGGAGGAGACTCCATAAATATCCCCATCCTCAATGATGGAGGAGTCCAGTACCTCAGTGCAAAAGATAAGGCTGAAGTATTCCCATCAATCTTCAGCTGGAAGTGCTGAGTGAATGATCCGTCTCCGCATCCTCCAGTGGTCCCCAGCATCTCAGATGTCAGTCTCCAGACAATTCGATTCCCTCCACGTGATATCAAGAAACAGTTGGAGCACTGGATACTGCAAAGGCAATGGGCCCTGATAACGTTCCGGCAATAGTACTGAAGACTTGTGCTCCAGAACTTGCTGCTCTCCTAGCCAAGCTCTTCCACTAAATTTATAACACAGGCATCTACCCAATAATGTAGAAAATGGCCCAGGCATGTCCTGTACACAAAAAGCAGGGCAAATCCAACCCGACCAATTACTACCCAATCAGTCTACTTTCGATCATCAGTAAAGTAATGGAAGGGGTCATAAACAGTGCTATCAAGCAGCACTTGCTCAGCAATAATCTGCTCAGTGATGCCCACTTTGGGTTTCGCCAGGGTCACTCAGCTCCTGACCTCATTACAGCCTTGGTTCAAACATGGACAAAAGAGCTGAATTCCAGAGGTGAGGAGAGAGTGACAGCCCTTGACATCAAAGCTGCATTCGACCATGTGTGGCATCAAGGAGCCCTAGTAAAACTGGAATCAATGGGTATCAGGGGGCAATCTCTCCATTGGTTGCAGTCATTCGTGGTACATAGGAAGATGGTTATAGTTTTGGAGGGTCAGTTATCTCAGCTCCAGGACATCTCTGCTGGAGGCCCTCAGGGTAGTGCCCTAGGCCCAACCATCTTCAGCTCCTTCATCAATAACCTTCCCTCCATCATGAGGTCAGAAGTGGGGATGTTCGCCGATGATTGCACCACATTCAGTATCATTTGCGAATCCTCAGATACTGAAGCAGTCCATGTTCAAATGCAACAAGATCTGGACAATATCCAGGCCTGGGGCTGACAAGTGACAAATAACATTCATGCCACACGAATGCCAGGCAATGACCACCACCAATAAGAGACACTCTAACCACCGCCCCTTAACATTCAAAGGTGTAACCATCATTGAATCCCACCCCTCCCTGTCAACATCCTTGAGGTTACCATTGACCAGAAACTCAACTGGACTCACCACGTAAACACAGTGGCTACAAGAGCAGGTCAGAGGCTAGGAATAGTGCGCCCAGTAACTCACCTCCTGACTCCCCAGTTCCTTTCCACCATCTATAAGGCACAAGTTAGGACTGTGATGGAATACTCCCCACTTGCCTGGATGGATGCAGCACCAACAACACTCAAGAAGCTTGGCACCATCCAGGACAAAGCAGCCCATTTGATTGGCACCATACCTACAAACATTCAGTCCCTCCACCACCGACGCTCGGTGGCAGCATTGTGTACTATCTATAAGATGCCCTACAGCAATTCACCCAAGATCCTTAGACAGCACCTTCCAAACCCATGACCTTGTCCATCTAGAGGGACAAGGCCAGCAGATAAATGGGAACACCACCACCAGCAAGTTCCCCTCCAAGCCAGTCACCATCCTGACTTGGAAATGTATCACCGTTCCTTCGCAGTCGCTGGGTCAAAATGCTGGAATTCCCTCCCTAACGGCACTGTGGGTCAACCCACAGCACGTGGACCGCAGTGATTCAAGAAGGCAGCGCATCACCACCTTCTCAAGGGCAACTAGGAATGGGCAATAAATGCTGGCCAGCCAACAACGTTCATGTCCCACAAATGAATAAGAAAAGTAAACATTTTTTAAAAAGAGATTTACATGAACAGACAGGTCACATTCACTACACAGAAAATGTTATAAAATACAGGAAATTATGTAAAACCTAAAAATAATTCCTGAAAAAATGTTACAAGTTATTTTTCTTCAGCCGGAACATGACTTTGATCTAAATCACCTCCTTTACAGGAAGTCTTAAATCTTTAACAGTAAGTAAAACCAAATGCTTCCTTTGTGCTGAATATGCTCATTATGGAGATCTTGAACGCACAATCCACCTAGAGATATGCTCATAACTGAAGACTTTTTCACTCCCTCAAGTGCACCAATTAGTACCAAATGTGAAAGTAATTTTGTGATAATTTGGGGAATTAAATTGATGTGATCCAAACTCATCCCATATAACACCTTTGCAATGAAGATCCAATTAACTGATTTGTCTGGATTGGAATATATTGAAAGTAAATAAACTGATAAGGGTACAGGTTGATCATTCTAGCAGCAGGGCATTGGAAATTCCAATCAAAAGCCAACAGTTTGAAGTCCAACCTCATTTTTTAATGTTACTGAGTTTTGCTGGTTCTCTGAGCATTAATTGGCAGATGGCACTTCATTTTTTAAACATTCATTTTCGGGATGTGAGCATCACTAAGAAGAATGATATGTTTGTTCATCCATTGAAAGAACCCTTGAGAAAGTGTTGGTGAACATTCTTCTTTAACCATTGGGCTTGTGTGATGAAGATACCAGCAGAATGATATTTAAAAGGAAGTTGCAGGATTTTGGCCCTCCTGTCTCCATCCAAATTACCATTTCTGTAGATGAAGCCACAAAGGTAGGAGTGGTTCGAATGGACAAGACACAGAGGGACCTCGGCTGCTTGAAGAGGTGGCCATGCAATTGGCCTATATAATTGAGTGTAGATAAACGTGAACATCATAGAATTAATGCAAGATGTTGTCAAAGCCAAATTAAGAAACACTGGGGACCATCTTATTAAAAAAAATTCAAAGTCCAGAATGAGTGTGAAAATCGGAGAGTTTCTGATCCATTAATTGGGGCGAGTCCAAATCTGCAATCTTATGCACTTAGAGCAAATTAAAAACTCTCAAAATCTATTTCTTGCCTGTAGGGGGAACAGGAAAATCACCTGAACAGCCTGGTCCGTCCACCAGCAAGGATCCTGCACCAAGCCTCCACACCAGTTCAAAGCAGATGTTGGAAGAGAACAGAGATGATGAGTCATAGCTGTCATCTGCATCTTCCATCATTGCAGAGACACATTGGTGGATGAACTTAGCAGGCAGGCTTCTGGATCACAATCAGGTGAGGGGGGGGTGGGGCTTGTCGAGGTGGGGTGGGAGTCAGCCGGGGGGCAGGGGGGGTATCATCACTGTTTGGGGGGCAGCTGAACATCTGGGTGGGCCAAACTGTGAGGGGGGGCATTCAGGACTGGCCCGTGAATGGATGGGAGGCCACGATCAGGCCGGTGGCGGGGGTGTTAGGGGGCAGCACTGCAGGGATCCTGGGTTGGCCAGCAATCAAGCTGGCCAGCAAATGATAGGATGACACTTGAGGGCCTCTGCACATGTGCAGAGGCCTGCTGGTTTCAGCCTCTCCAGTGTGAATGGGCTTCGCCTCCTGAAATCTAATGATATTCACGCTAGTGGCCTCTGCATGGCACAGAGTGTGGGAGATTCTAATATGAACTCCCACTAAAAGAAACAGCGTGAATTACTCCAGTTTTCCCACAAATTCAACACAGAATGTTTTTCAGAGAATTCCGGCCCAGGAATTCTCCCAAACTCATTAGAACTCTCTAATGAGTGCAACAGCTACAGCAGACCAATTCACTCAGTAATGTGGCCTGTAAAAATAGTTGCATGGCCCTGGAAACAGAACAGGATTCCAATTTAAATGTGTTCATGAGGCACTCACCTGATTCAGTTGGGAATGTGGTGAAAGGGCAGACAATCAACAGGTCTACAGTTTGCACTTAAAAAAAGGAAATTAAAATCTTTCTGAGGGATCTGGACTTTTTCGTGTGCAAATTGTCATCAAAGCTGTTTAATATTAAACACTCTAAACATATATATGTATCATTAATATAAATCATTCCATGACTCAGGAAGACATCTTTTACACTGAAATGTGGAAAGTAGTTTTGGCTTTCTGTCATGGTGCTGTTTTCTTTCTTGTCATCATAAGGCATTTAGAAGCGAGCTGGCATCCATTACCCTGTTGCAGCATTTTTAGACGAGTATAAAGATATTTTTGTATTGCAGGATTAATGAGTGAGATGTTTTGAATAAATTAGCATATTTTATTATTGCCTTGAATCACAATTGGCTTATTCACTCATGAGGAGATAACTTTGAGTTGTGATTGGTGATTATTATTAAAATAGCAGAAACTAGTGACCTAAAGTCACTGATGTGAAACCTTGGCCATGTGTTAATGAATCTCTCAGTCAAACAATTATATACATTCCTATTTGCCAAGATCTGTTTAATGTCGAATTATTTAAGAGTATAATTCATCCTTCAGCTGAAGGTTCAAGTCATCAGTTATCATTTTAGATTTGATGTCCAATTTTACAGAGATACAGTTGAAACCTTGCAGTATTTGTTATTTTGCTATCATAAAAGTGAACTTACAGTGGAATGAAAAACCACTTAGCATGGTATTTTTCCTCATTTTTCATGGGATATGTATTCATTGATAAGGTCAACATTTATTGCCTATCCCTTATTGCCCTTGAACTGAGTGGCTTGTTAAGCCATTCAAAGGGCCCAGGAGACATGGGTGATCTTACCTTTTCACCCTGCCGGTCCATGGGTGGGGTGAGCCAGTAAGATCACAAGAGAGCTGGGAAATCAGATTTGCAGAAAGGGCACAAGGCTGTAATATTTAAATGCTATGTTAAATAGTATTTAGATATTACAATTGAGTCCAGGATGCAGTTGTCCGAGCTCACTTGCCCGTGTGGCCTCACTGATGAAGGTTCTGTCTGGCGAGGATCATGTATGGTCTCTGTCAACGGGGACCGGACATGATGGCACCCCCATCATTGTGCATACCCCCATCATAGCTCCACGTGCACTCAAGCTCCACCCCCTGGCACTGCCAGCCTGTCACTTTGGCACTGCTCACTGAGCACCATGACACTGCCGGGCTGGCATCCTTGACTGTGCCAAGGGGTGGAGCCTGAGGGGATGGAACCTGATGGAACCAGACAGAGTGAGCCATTCAGGTTGGGGATTGTTGTGCACTCTGCAACGGCGATCATTGAGGGGGAAATCGGTGGCATTGTCAACCCCCACACCAATATGGCTCGCTGGCATCGGGGCATCAGGACCCTCCCAATGAGTTCCTTAGTGGACCCTGACATGCTCCCTCCCATCATGACCCTCCCCCCGCTTTGCCGACCCCTGCACGGCCCTCCCTGTATGACACCCACTTTAAAACCTCCGCATGACATCCCCTTTCTTAGTCCTCCCTTCATAGCCCCCCCCATTGCATAGCCCACCCTGCATGACCCCCCCATGACCACCCACTTGTAGAGCTCCCCCCTGTTTACTGCCTCCCTTGTGCAATTCCCCCCTGATAACCACTCCACTTGCAAATCTCCCACTTCTGACCAACACTTGCACCCCACCCTGCAAAGCTCTCCCCTTTATAAGCACCCCCATCATTGTGCATACCCCCATCATAGCCCCAGCCCCACTCAAGCCCCACCTCCTTGGCACTGCCACAGCACACGTACGGTGCCAGGTGGGCAGTGCCCGGCCATGCCCCTATCCATCCAGGGGCTTCAATGGCCTCCGATCTCCCCTCCCCTTCCCTACAGTGGTCATGGCACATGATCTCCACTATTGTAGAGCAGTAGTGATTCTCGCCGGCAAGAGGGGCAGCATCCATGAAGGTGGGGAAGTAACTGTGCTGAACCAGTTAAGTGCTTTTAGATTTAGATATTTTTATGTTAATAGGTTTTGCATTGTTTCGTTTTTGTTTGGTCTGACAGCTGTCTGCTTGAGATCAATGGTGGGGGGGAGAGGTTTGCTGCCACTCTGCCTAAGATAAGTGGTGAAGAAAGGGAGGTGTCTGCTGCCACTCTGCCTCTGATCAGTAAGGGGGAAGGGGGGCAGGGGCCCGTGATTGGTCTTGGTGATGGGTGGGTGGGGGGATAAGTCGGTCACTAATGTTGGGAGGGCTGGGGCAGTGTCTGTGGGGGCCGGGGGGAGGCATTATCTGGCCAGGAGCAGTGTTGATGTGGGTATGCCGGCGTTGGACTGGCGTAAACACAGTAAAAAGTCTGACAACACCAGGTTTTAGTCCAACCGATTTATTTGATAATAGACTCACAAGCTTTCGGGGTTAGTCCCTTCGTCAGGTGAATGGAGAGTGAATGGAGAACTTTTTACAGGAGCAGTGTGGCAGGGGAATTGCATGCTATGACTTTTTTCTGCACCTGCGCAGTTGGAGGCTGATCGGAGCAGGCGCGTTTAGCCCCAGTCACAGGTTTGCGCAGCGCGATTTGGGATCGCTGATATTTTTGCAGTCAGAGAGTGTATAGGGGTGCCTCAGAATGGGTCTAAAAGTTGGATCTGAAACACTCCCAGTTTCAATCCACCCAGCACTTAGGATCAAAATGGTAAAATACGGCCCTAAATGTGTGCTCTCTCGGGCTGGTGTTGTTGGGAACATCAAACCCTAGTGCAGTCACCATGTCACCCTCCCATCTGGCAGCTACAAAGGCTCAATGGCTGACTGCTGATATTCCATCCTGGGAATCCCACAAGCAGGAACAACAAAGCAGGACTCAGTGCTCCTACTCCAAGCCAAGGAGCACAGATGTTAACATGGCTCCTCACACAGCATGGAGCCGTAAGTGCTGCCCTCCATGGGAACCCATCCCATGATAGTAACAAGGGTGCTCCTCGCCTGTCTATATCAGTTGCTAGCCATTCCTGGAAGACAATGCACCTCACATCCAGGTGGCTGCATGCATATTCTGCTTCAAAGCTTCCCAATGGGGAATCCCGCACAGCTTCTTTGTGCCTCCATGGCGAAAGTGCAATGGCCTCTCCATCCCATCCAGCTTTGGCATGGCACCGAACATAGTGTCAGCATGCCATCACTCACTCAGACAGGACACAGGTTACTGATAGGGGAGTGCTAGTCCTGGGATGGAGAACCTGATGGAATTTATCTCTCTCCCTCTCTTCCCCCAACTCCCTCCTCTTGCAGAGCAATGATGGACTTAGCCAGGGAGCCAATAGACCTGGCAGTGGTTCTTGTGGCTGCAGCTGTGAGGGAGCAGGAGGAGGAATTGCGTGCACTGCAAGGCCAGCCCACGGCAGAGGTTGCAGCAAGAGTGGCCAGTCAAGGGCAGGAGGTGGATGCCCAAGAAGGGGGCCAGACCATACAGGAGGCTGAGACCCCAGCGAATCAAGATATGCATGTCCTTTGTGGAGCTGCCGGACAGAGTGTCGCGCTCTGCAAGGCATATCCTGGAGGACTTGGAACCTCAAGGGACAGGGGGACACCCACTCCCGGTGGCAGTGAAGGTCACAGTGGCCCTCAACTTTTATGCCACCAGGACCTTCTAGGGCACAAGTAGGGACCCTTGTGGGATTAGTGCACAAGTGTACCTGTGAGGTGACAGATGCCCTGTTCACCTGGGCAGGCCCCTCCATAAACTTTGATCCGGGCCAGGCTCAGCAGGAAGCCTAGGCTGCTGGAATTGCCAACATTGCCTGAATGCCAAACATGGGGCAATCGATTGCTTGCACATCACTGAAAGCAAGGGCACAGGGTGTCTGGGGCGGATATATGGTGTGGGGACGATTGGGTTAGGTATGTCACAGGGTGACTCTCAGCGGCACGGGCTGTGAAGGGTGTGGGTTGGAGGCAGGTGCTGGGGGGGTGGTGGTGAGGTGGTGGGAGAGTCGGATACTAGCAGACTGCGTAGTATCAGGAGGTGGCTCTCAGTGGGCGGGGGCTGTGTGTTGTGGGGGATTGGAGGCAGGTGCTAGGGGTCAGATGCTAGAACACCACAAGGTGTTAGGAGGTGATGCACATTGCGGTCATGACATATGGGACTGTTGCCAGAGCAGGATGGACACCTACCCTTGCTGCCCGAATGAGGGCATTAGTCTTTTTGCAGCACTGGTGGCTGGTCCTACATGTCAGTGCAAGGGAAACATTCCAGAGGTGCTAACAGGGGCGGCAGGGGTTTGGGGGGCTGGGTGGATTGCAATGGTAGTGATTAGGAGAGGGAGGAGGAGTGAGAAGGAGAAACTCTGCAATGGTGGTGATCGGGGGGAGGAGGGTGAGAGGAAGGAACTTTACAAAGGTTTAGATCAGCCAGAGCACAGTGAGAGGGAGGGAAATCTAGCAATAGTGGTGCAATGTGGTCTGTGGTCCATGGGAGGTGGCAAGTACTTGGTGGGTGGGCAATGTCCGTGAGGGGTGCCGATGTCCATGGATGGAAAGTCGGGGGGGTCTATGTCTGTGGCAGGGGGGTTCCAGCACAGGAGAGCTCCTGTTACGCTGGGAGTTTGGGGTACATGCACAATGGCGCCCTTTGAATTGGACAGCCGGCTTGCTGGCAAGATTAGGCCCTGCCTCCTTCCCCTGCTGTTGAGAATCAGATTGTAGCTCTCTTTTTCAACTAACTGTCACAAGATTGGATTTTTTTCTCACAAAGAGAAAACAGGTCTGAAAATCTCCTGTTTTCTCACTTGTTCAGCACTTAGAATTTTTCTTGTAAGATCACCTCCACAGTCTATGTACAATTGATTTATTTTCAATAAAACTATGTCAATGCCATTGATACAATCTGACCTCAAACATTTGTGGTGAAATGCCAACGTTAGACGGTATAAACACAGTAAGAAGTCTCACAACACCAGGTTAAAGTCCAACAGATTTATTTGGTAGCAAAAGCCACTAGCTTTCGGAGCACTGTTTCTTCATCAGGTAAGTGGGAGTTCTATTCACAAACAGGGCATATAAAGACACAAACTCAATTTACAAAACAATGGTTGGAATACAAGTCTTTAAGATACAGACAATTTGAGTGGAGAGAACGTTATAAGCACAGGTTAAAGAAATGTGTATTGTCTCCAGACAGGACAGTTAGTGAGATTTCGCAAGCCCAGGCAAGTTGTGAGGATTACAGGTGGTGTGATGTGAACCCAAGATCCTGGTTGAGGCCGTCCTCATGTGTGCGGAACTTGGCTATCAGTCTCTGCTCAGTGACTCTGCGTTGTCGTGTGGCAGGAAGGCCACCTTGGAGAACACTTACCCGAAGATCAGAGGCCAAATGCCCGGGACCACTGAAGTGTTCGCCAACAGGAAGAGAACAAACACTCTTGTCTGGTGATTGTCGAGTGGTGTTCATTCATCTGTTGTCATAGCATCTGCATGGTCTTCCCAATGTACCATCGTAATTTACTAAGGTAAAATGCCTTCACAGAAACACGCCATTTGGCCTATCATTCCTATGTAAGAAGATTGATATTTAAAGAGTTAAAATGAGTTGTAAGATTAACAACCTGCCCTGAATAGAATTCAGGATGACTCCTTATTCTTGAACACCTTAGTCACTGAACTGCTTTTGAAGTTATTTAAGAAAGAAATGTGAGAGATAAAATAAAATGGATGAGAGGGGTGCGGAGGGATATGATCCAAGGGCAGGTCAGTGGGACTAGGCAAAAAATAGTTCGGCACAGACAAGAAGGGCCAAAAGGCCTGTTTCTGAGCTGTAATTTTCTATGGTTCTAAAAACAAAGTGCTTGGAAAATGCAGCAGGTCTGGCAGAATCTCTTCTTTGGAAAAGTATTGGACTTGAAATGTTAACTGTTATATGTTAACTCTTCACAGATGCTGCCAGCCCTGCTGAATTTTTCCAGCACTTTTTGTTTTTATTTCAGATCTGCAGCATCTGCAGTATTTTACTTTTAAAACCTCCCTTTTAAATGAGTCGGGCCAAAAGGCAACAAACTGTACTCGTTGTGCCAAGAAAAATCGGCAATGATTTCTGTAGTTTACTCCGGCATTTAGTTGATGCAGCTGGTCTTCATCAATGGAAATTTCAACATCTCAGCACTTCCCCGCTGGGACTGACAAAATAAGCCTCCTGGCAATGGTGACAATAATTAAAGGGGGAGGGGTTTGCATCTGCCACAGCTGAGTTGGAATCTTTCTCCTACAATTTTATCTCTCTATTGTATTTCTACCCACCCTGCCCTTCTCTGCCCCCTCATTGCCCCCCCCGCCCCACACACACACACATGCACACAGTTTTCTATTCTACTGTGGATATAGTTCAAAGGCCTTTTGGATAAAATGTTAAAACAAGGCCATGTCTGCCCTCTCAGATGGATATAAAAGATCCTGTGACACAATTTTGAAGAAAAGCAGCAAGTTCCCCCTGGTGTCCCGGCCAATATTTATCCCTCAACCAACATCACCAAAAAGCAGGTTATCTGGTGATTGTTACATTGCTGTTTGTGGGTCTCAAAGTATGCAAAGCGGCTGCTGTATTTCCTTCATTACAACAGTGACTGCATTTGAAAAGAACTAAATAGACTGTAAAGCATTTTGGGGCATCCTTCAATCGTGAAAGGCACTTTATAAACACAGTTATTTCTTCATTTATAGAATACATCATGAAGGAGACCATTTGGCCCATCATGCCTGTGCTGACTCTTTGAAAGAGCTTTTCCAATATTCTTGATGCCCTCTTTCCCCAAGGTGCAGCAAATTTTTATCCTTCAAGTATTTATTCTATTCCCTTTGAAAGTTACTTTGAATGTATTTCCAACACCCTGTCAGACAGTACATTCCATATCATAACCTGCTGCATTATGTTTCCATTTGTCAGATTTACAGATTTGCTGTGTTTACGTTCAGATTATCAATGTTTGAATAAGCCCCTGACTTTGGATGTTGGTAGCACTAGCATCCCAAAAGGTCAGTATTAAAACACAATAAATTCTGTGGAAGGCACCACGTTCTTCCTTTGTTCGAAAGGTTGTTCGTAATAATTTTCTTCTCAGGAATGTGATAATTATGTGCCGTGGAAATTGGAATGATGCTTACTGCAGATTTTTAGTGTACAGTGGATTGGAGCATAGAAAATAGTGAAATGCTGGCCTGTTTGGAAATGGAGTTATTTTCCTCAAGAATTATCAGGCTATTCTCACTTGTAAAATAAGCAGATTTGTGAAAAATTTTGAAACTTTCTGCTAATTATAGTAAGAATTTAGAATGTTTTGGTCATTGTATCCTTTCCAAAACATGTGTGACAAGAATTGATAGTGATATAGCACTGAATAGGTTAAATTCCCAGAATTGCTCTCTTGCAGCCATCTGCAGGCAATCAGTTGCTATTGCAAAAGGACAGAAACGAGAACAAAGAACTCAGCTAAGAAGCTGCGATCTGAATAGAAATGTGCCTTTTCAACAGGTAAATATGGAGCAACACTCCTGAGCCAAGTGACAGGTATAAGCAAAATCTGGTCCATGGTACAGTGATTCAAAAATAAATTACACAAATCACACAAATATATCATTTTTATTGATGATAGATTGAAGTCAATTTTGCCTCATCCCATTCCTGGCTGGGTCTTCAATGCTTATTTCACTAAGTACAGTTGATTTTGTTTCCTCTAAGCCATTCATACAGAAACCTGGTTAGCTCCTCGATTTCTATCATTTTTAAATGTCTACAAAAGAAAGAGGGAGGAGGACTCATTTCTGTCTGCTGTAGGAAAGTACCCAGTCTCCCCATAGCAAGCCAACTCGATCAGGAAGTCAGTAGAGAAAGTAGTTAACCTACTTATCTCCCACACAAAACGCACTGCTCAGTTTTCTCTTTTCTCCCAAAGGTATATACTCTTCTTCCAGTAAAATTATAGAATTGCATGGCACAAAAGGGGTCATTTGGCCTTCCTGGCTGTGATGTGGAGATGCTGGTGTTGGACTGGGGTAAACACAGTAAGAAGTTTCACAACACCAGTTTAAAGTCCACAGGTTTATTTGGTAGCAAAAGCCACTAGCTTTTGGAGCGCTCACTGCTCCTTTGTCAGGTGAGTGAGATTTCAGTTCACAAACACGGCATATAAAGACACAAACTTAATTTATAAAATAATGGTTGGAATGCGAGTCTTTACAGGTAATCAAGTCTTAAAGGTACAGATAATGTGAGTGGAGAGAGGGTTAAGCACAGTTTAAAGAGTATTGTCTCCAGCCAGGATGGTTAGTGAGGTTTTGCAATCCCAGGCAAGTCGTGAGGGTTACAGATAGTGTGACATGAACCCAAGATCCCGGTTGAGGCTGTCCTCATGTGTGCGGAACTTGGCTATCAGTCTCTGCTCAGAGACTCTGTGCTGTATTGTGTTGTGAAGGCAGCCTTGGAGAACACTTACCCGAAGATCAGAGGCCGAATGCCTGTGACCGCTGAAGTGTTCCCCAACAGGAAGAGAAGATTCTTGTCTGGTGATTGTTGAGCGGTGTTCATTCATCCATTGTCGTAATGTCTGCATCTACATCTGCATGATATGGGTATGCCGGCGTTGGACTGGCGTAAACACAGTAAAAAGTCTGAAAAAGTAAAAAGGTGTTGTCAGACGTTCTACATCTGCATGCAGACACTATGACAACGGATGTGCCAACTCTTTGAAACAACAATCCAATAATTCCCACACCCCTGCTATTTCCCCAAAACCCTGCAAATTTCTCCTTTTTGAATATATATCAAATTATCCTTTGAAAGCTATTATTGACTCTGGTTTCGCTACTCTTTCAAGTATTGCATCCCAGATCATAGCATGTGGGAAGGTGGGTTCAACTACATGGAAAATTATGAAAACAGTTAAGAGGAAGGAGAGCTGGGGAGAAGTTATTAAAGTCTCCTGAACAAATAATAGGTCAGAGTGTTTGGAAGGGTTAGTAAGCTAACTTCAGGCAGAGCAGTTAAGGGACAACAGTGAGAAGGGGGATAGTTAATGCTGAATTAAGGATGCTATATTTCAATGGGCGCAGTATACAAAATAAGGTAAATGAGCTTATAAAGCATATTGAAATTGGTAGGTATGATGTTTTGGACATCACAGAGATGTGGCTGCAAGGGGATCAGGGCTAAATATCCAAAGATACACATCCTATCAAAAAGACAGGCAGATGGGCAGAGGGAGTGGGGTTGCCATGTTAGGAAGAAATGATGTTAAATCAATAGCAAGAAACAATGTAGGGTCAGAAGATGTAGAATCTGTGTGGATAGACTTGAGGAGCTGCAAAGGTAAAGGGACCCTGATGGGAGTTATATACAGCCTCCGAGCAGTAGTCAGGATGTGGGGTAGAAGATGTACCAGGAAATAAAATAGGTGTGTAAGAAAGGCAAGGTTACAGTGATCATGGGGGACTTCAATATGCAGATGGACTGGGAAAATCAAGTTGGTCGTGAATCCCAAAAAAGGAATTCATGGAATGTCTATAAGATGGCTTTTTAGAGCAGTTTGTGGTGGAGCCTCCTAGGGATCAGGCAATTCTAGATTTGGTGATGTGTAATGAGGCAGACTTGATAAGGGAGCTAAAGTTGAAGGAATCCCTGGGAGGCATTGACTATAATATGATAGAATGCAGTTTGAGAGGGAGGAGCTGGAATCAGATGTAACGGTATTGCAGTTGAGTAAAGGCAACTACAGAGGCATGAGGGAGGAGCTGGCCAGAGTTGATTGGGAGAGGAGCCTAGCAGGAAAGACAGTGGAACAGCAATGGCAGGATTAATTCAGGAGACATAGCAAAATTTCAAGGGAGAAGTATATTAAAGGGAGGATGAGGCATCCATGTCTGACAAGAGAAGTCAGGGACAGCATAAAAGCAAAAGAAAAAACATACAATGTGGTGAAGATTAGTGGGAAGCCAGGGGATTGGGAAGCCTTTAAAAACCAAGAAGAGGACAATCTAAAAAAGAAAGGCTGTAGAGGCCAGGTCATTGAGTGTATTTGAGACAGATAGATAGCTTCTTGATTTGTAAAGAGATGAAAGGTTACAGGGAAAAAGCAGGGGAATGGGGTTGAGAAACTTATCAGCATGATTGAATGGCAGAGCAGACTCAATGAGCCAAATGGCCTAATTCTGCTCCTATATATTGTGGTCTTACATTGCCCCCTCTGATTGCCCGCAGAATTGGCGCCCCCTCCCCATTCCCCACCGATCGCTGTTGCAGCCGATCCCCGACCCCCCCCCCCCAAGCTCCATTACTGCAAAGGCCGATCCCCAAGCCCCTCGATCGCTTCCTGGCCGATTGCCACTCCCCCCCGAGTGCCACTGTCCCCCGCCGATGCAGAGTACCCCCTTCCCATTCCCCCCCGATGGAGCTACCCTACTCCCTGTCATGGCCCCATCTCCATCATGGGCCTGTCCCTTTCCCTCAGGCCCTGATGCCTTGGCATTGTTTAGTGCCTGCTGGATAATGCCAGGTGCTAGGCTTGCAATGCCAGTGTGCCAAGGGGCACTGCCTACCCCTGCTCCTGACCACCCATCATTCTGCTGCACAAAGTTGTGGAGCATAAACAGCTTTCACACAAACATGCTTTTTATGGGTAGCTTGGTTCTCTGGAAGTGAAAGAAACTGGAAGGGGTAGTCACGTACTATTCCATTTCAACATACATCCAGCTTGCCGAGGTTAACATTTCCTTACACCAGTGACTACCTGTTCATTGACCGTAAGGAAGGTTATGGGAGACACCACATAAATGAAAACATGCTTGATTTCTGATGCAGCAACCACACAGAAAATGGAATCATAACCAAGCACTAAGTGGTCCTTTCTGTTCAACCTTGGAACAGTGAGGTGTTTGGGGAAGACCATTTGTCCAAATAAATTATTTTAGAAAATGCAGAAAAAGCATCTTCTCAGTGCCACTCTAAATAAATATTTCTAACATATCTGTATGATCCTTTTGAAATAGAAGTAGTGCTTGGCCCCCAAATGAATTTTTAGGTGGGTTATGAATCCTCAGCATTTTAAAATGAAAGAAAATCCTTCAGGAAGTTGCAGAAGTCGTAGTATTGTCAAAACAGGAAGGAATGGAATCCTGCCACCTAATGGTGTCACTTGGCAATTATAAAACAGTGTTTGCTCTTGACCAAGCTTCACGAATTTTATTTATATTCTACTGTTCTCCCTGCATCATTGTTTCCCTCTCCTCTTGTACAACTGGTGACTCATGTTACGCTATATATAGTACTGCGAACCTTTAGCCACCCAGTTTCTACACACTGAGGCAAAGTAGACCTGTGGGTCTGATTCTGATCCCATCTGATATCATTACATGTTTGAAAAACAAAGGAGGCTTAAGGTTATTGAAATGGGAGGAATAGCCAAATAAATTTTAAAAGAGCAGCTATGTATGTAGCAAGAAAGCAGCTGATAAGTTTAAATCAAAGGGGAATGGATGAGGGATTGGAAAAAAGCGAAAATGTTAGAGGTTGTCTAGGTTTGCAATTAGATGCGTTGGATAACCTGAATACAGCCAGATTAAAAGCAGTGGAGAGGATTGTTAACCCTCACTGGGGGCAAGTATGGAGGTAGTTGGGCATCAAGATTCACACACTGGCAAGCAACCCCAGCCCCATCTCACCACAGATTATTTTCCAGTTAGCCTCCAAGTTTCCTCTGGCATCGGAATGCTGTAGCTGCCTGGAAACTTACACATCTCACTGCCTGCCATGGTTCAACTGCAATTGTGGCCCAACTTCTGAGCCATTTATTATTTAAAATTTCTATTTTCTAAGTAACTCCTCGCTTAGCTGCAAAGTCATTCTGTGGCTGCTTCCAACCTGGAGAGCCTCTTGTTGACCTTTCAGCTTTGACAGCCAAGCCCACTGTCCTTAAGAGGACGAACTCACCCTCTGGCCACTTGTTGAACAATTCAGAGAAGGTCACAGATAAATCATTGTCCCTGACACAGTGCTGACTTCTGACCCCCATTCAAAGCTGATGATAGAATTCTGAATACCGCAGGGAAAATGGTGCCCAGTGGCCCAAATTCTAACCAGGCAACACATCCAATTTTCCAGTATTTGCCATGCCCAGACAAATAAATGCATCCAAGCAAAGGTGGCACAGTGGTTAGCACTGCTGCCTCACAGTGCCAAGGACCTAGGTTCAACTTCAGCCTCAGGTCGCTGTCTGTATCTGCGTGAGTTTCCTCTGGGTGCTTTAGTTTCCTCCCACTGTCGAAAGATGGACTGCCAATCTCTGTACAGTTTTTGCTTATTAATAAATACCTTTTGTGTTGCTGATGAAGTCTGTGAGCGTGCATTACTACATTGGTGATAAAATGGAATATGAGAACACTGCCTGTGGCCTGACATGTATGAGTATTATGGTTAATCGAAGTCTGAAGAAATACTCACCTGAATGGGCAAAAAGACCATCTGAGATGTTGAGATATTGTCAGACCCTGACGGACAGACCCAGAGCAGACCTGCATTGGCCGCTGCGGTCAAAAGTTTAGAAATGTATAGAGGAAAAGAATCAAGAGGAAATAATCTTCAGAAGCTAGAACTGTGATTTTGAGTTTAAAGAAAAGTGACTTAAGAGTTGTTGCAGAGCTTCTTTTGAAGAGAAAAGAAAGGAGACAACAGAGTGTAGTGCTTCAAGGGAAAAGGGAAAAAATGCTCCAAGAAGTTGCAGTCAGTTCTTGAAAAGCATGGCAAAAATGAAGAGGCTGAGATGCCAGGATCCTGATCACAGCAGAGCCTGCACGGTGAGTGGGAGGTCTGGGTAGCAATCCCTGCAGCAAGGAACTGCATGCAGTAAAGTTCCAAAGTTTTGAGGAGAAGTCCCCGACATAAATCAGCCCCAAAGCGAACTTGCTGGATCTCCCATTGAAATTGACAAGGGAAACCGGTGCATCAGAGCGAGGAGGGAGAACAGACTCTCCATGCAGCCAACAGGTAAAAAAAGCTGCGGAGGTCGCTCAAAAGGCTTTCTACCAGTAGAAGATTTTTTTAAATTTCAAAAAGGAGCAGTCAATATTTCCGCCAAAACTTCAGAAGTGCGAGAAAAGCATATAGAGGGAATGGGCAGCTGCTGACAATTTTTTCAAGAAGTTGACAGTCTTGAAGTGGCAATGCCATGTAAAGTGGCAAGAAGAAACAGAGGGCAATGGACAGGAAAATTGGAGAATAGAGGGCAACTAGACCTCAAGGAAGGGGCAGTGGAAGACCTTAAAGAAGACAATGAAACCTAAAGGAAGAGGCAACACAAGACCTCAGAAGACACAATGAAAGAGCAGCACCGAAAGACCCCAGAAGGAAGGCACTGAAAGACCCCAAAAGGAGGGCAGTGATGATAGACCCCAGAAAAAGGATAATGGAAGACACTAAATGACCAAATTAAGGGCAATAAGAGAATTGCAGAACAATTCTTCAGAGACAGACCCAACGAACAGAGAAGCCTAAAGGGTTTAGGTGAAAGTAAATGAAGTAGAAATGAGAATTCTAGTTGTGAAATGTACATGTTCAGTAAGAACATGATGGATTCATCTTGGAAGAAATACAAAAATTAAAGACTTCAAAATAAATTAGGAACCATTGAACATAAAGAGTAATTAGCAAAAGGAATTAAAGTTCTACAGAAGATATTAAAACAACAAGATGAAATGACAAGACAGCAAAATTGGAAAATAAATGCAAAGCAAAACATACTAAATTAAAGGCCCGATTCCCCTATCCTAAAGGGCACGTGTTGGCCATTTCATGGGATTCACGCATCCATTCCTGATGCATGTGCGTCTCCACAGCTGGAGAGCAGATGCAGTCAGGACCGTGCTGAAAACTGGCGGGAAGACAACATAAGTGATTTTATTCTTATCTGAATCTATTTTAAATGTCATTGTCAGGCACGGGACTCAATTCTCTGGACCCACTAGCATCTCCCACCCCACCAGGAGTATTTCACTCTGGCGGGGTTTAGAGTACCTCCCCACTTGTGAGGAACTAGTAGGAGATCCCCGCTGGAAGGGAGGGGCAATTAGGGTTGGGTGGTGGGGATTGGTGCCACTTGGGCATGGATACCCTGACAGTGCCAGCCTGTGCCCCTGGCACTGCTGAAGGGACAAAGTACCCATGGCCAGGGGCACTTTGGCACTGCCCACCAGGCATTGGACAGTGCCAGGAGACCAAGGGGGCAGGGCTTATTGTGGGCAGGGGCATCTTGTGGGGGGTGGGGTGTGGGGGGGCGATTGGTGGGGGTGGGTGTGTCTCGCTGCCACTCTGCAGGTAGGATCGTTCGGTGCTGGAGGAAGGCCAGCCAAGGATTGGGGTGGGGTGGGGGTTGGTGATCATGCCGGGGAGGCGTTGGTCTGTCAGGAGGCTGGGGGGGGAATCGTCATTGCTGAGGGTGGAGGGGGGAGGGCTGGAGATTGTGGTGCCCTATCATGAGGGGCAGCAGTGCGGGGGTCCCGGGCACTGGCCAGCAAACTGCTCTGAGAGTTTGGGACCACTGTGCGCACACAAAGGCCCGGAACTGTCAGACTCTGGCGTGAATAGGTCCTGCACCCCCCCACCCAAGCTTTTAATGATGATCATGATTGTGGCCTCTACATTGCACAGAATGTGGGAGATTCGAGTCTGAACTCCCACTGAAATAACAATCGTGATTTACACCAGTTTTCCTGCCATTTCAGCGCTTAGAATTTTTTTGGGAGAATTGGGCCCTAAGAAGGAGAAATGAGTGAGACAATGTAGAATAAGCTGAATTCCATAAAAAGGTAACCACAAAATAAAAGAAGCTCAGTGAAGAATTGAATTGGGAGAGTAAGAGCTTGAAGAAAGGAAACATGACGATGAGAAATTAACTGAAGTGAAATTGATCGCGGATTCAGCAATTCAAACAAAGAAATAAACTGAGATTACATACAAGAACAAGACTGCTGAAATGGAAGGGCAACAAGCCTGTGTGGAAGAGTTTCATGCAAGACCATATTTGGAACTGTACATAGTTAAAGCCTACCAATAAAAGTTATGTTTTGTCTATGAACATGAATTATTACACCAAATATAAGTTATAATTAAAAAAAACATTTTTGGAGTGTCTGGCAAGGCCATCATTCATTGCCCTTGGAAAGATGGTGGTGAGCTGTCTTTTTGAAACCACTGCAGAGGTGTAGGTACAACCACAGTGCTGTTAGGGAGGAAATTCTAGGACTTTGACCCAAGGACAGTGAAAGTACGGTGATATATTTTCAAGTCAGGATAAGCAGTGACTTGGAAGGGAACCCCCATGTGATGGCGTTACCAGGTATCTGTCTGTCTTTGTCCTTCCAGACAGTAATGGTCGTGCATTTGGGCAGTGTTGTCGAAGGAACCTTGGTGAGTTCCCACAGTGCATATTGTAGATGGTACACCCTGCTGCTCCTGTTCATTGGTGTTGGGGGGATTGAATGCTTGTGGAATGGTAGCAATCATGTGAGCTGCTTTATTCTAGATGTTGTTGAACTTCTTGAGTATTGTTGGAGCTGCACTCATGCAGGCAAGTCGAGAGTATTCCATCACACTCCCGACTTATGCCTTGCAGACGGTGGACAGGACTTTGGCAAGTCAGGAGGTGAGTTACTCATTGCAGGATTCCTAGCCTTTCACCTGCTCTTGTAGCCACAGTATTTATATGGCTGGTCCAGTTCAGTTTTTGGTCAATGGTAACCCCCATGATGTTGATAGTGGAGGATTCAATGATGGTAATGCCATTGAATGGGCAATGGTTAGATCGTCTTTTGTTGGAGATGGTCATAACCTGGTAACCGTGTGGCACAAATGTTACTTGCCACTTGTCTGCCTAACCCTTGATATTGTCTAGATCTAGCTGCATTTGGACATGGACTGCTTCAGTATCTGAGGAGTTGTGAATGATGCTGAACATTGTGCAATTATTGGCGAACATCCTCACTTCTGACCTTATGATGGAAGAGAAGTCATTGATGAAGCAGGTGAAGATGGTTCGGCCTAGGACACTAACCCAAGGAACTCCTGCAGTGATATCCTGGAGCTGAGATGATTGACCTCCAATCACCACAACCATGTTCTTTTGTGCTAAGTGTTATGGGTCAGGTTAGAAATGCCAAAATATTTTGTGGAGACTGCCCAAACCATAAGTTTGGCACATTGAATTTGGCTAGGATGAGCATGATAGGTTTTACTTCAGGTATGATTCAACAATCCACTAGAGAGTTTTTAATCAAAAAAAAAAGCTTATTTAAGAATATAGTTACCATTATAGAAAGAAAATTAGCAATACCTTTTATCAATTACAAACAAAAAAAGGAAGAAATCAACCACAATAACGTATTAACCCTTAATTGAATATTAAAACTGTTCCAACAAACCAAAACCTTTCATAGACAAAACCCTTTTCACAGGTTTAACACAGCTAAGATTAAAATCTCACTTGACTGGCACTGAGTCATTTCGCAGCCTGCACTTTCCTTCCGGAAGGTAAAACGCTGCCTTGAGATAACCAGCAGAATTTCCACATAGAACAGGGAGATAGAGAGACTCCAGCTTCTTTCTTGCTTAATGCCCCTGCTGAAACCCAACTGCAGCTCAGAACTGAAAATGAAACCTTAATCTCACTGGGAAAAGAAAATCTTGTCCAAAAACACATGACCATCCTCCTAAATCAAAAAACTAATCCCAGAGTAAACACAAAGATACCCGTTTACCACTTAAGTAGCAATAACAGGACTCTTCGTAGTCAGCCCACCAACAATGACATCATTGAAGCTGTGAGCTGAGAAACCACTGAAGCTGTGAGCTGCAGAAATCACGTTTAAAAACAAACTTCCTTAAAGGACACTAACATCACACAGATTTGACTCCAATCAGCAGAGGATTTTCTCCCTGATTTCCACTGACTCCAGTTTTGTTAGAGCACCTTGATGCAATGCTCGGTCAAATGCTGCCTTGATATAAAGGGCAGTCATGCGTACCTAAGCTCTGAAGTTCAGCTCTTACACCCAGGTTTAAAAGAATGCTGTAATGAGATCAGGGACTCAGTGACCCTCGCGGAACCCAAACTGAGCATCATTGAGCATGTTATTGCTAAGTAATAAGTAAGGCATAAGTTATCCTCATAGAGTAAAGAATAGAAGACTATCAACATTGTATAACTTTATCTAAGAACCTGCTTCTAAATAGCATATCTTCCTGATCTTCCAAAGCACTTCACAAGCAATTAATTACTCTTGAAGTGAGGTCACTGTTGTTTTATTGGCAAACATGACTACCAGGCAGATACCAAAAGGACCAGGCAGATACACAGAGGGGTTCCACAATCAGCAGTGAGATGAATGACCAGTTAATCTATTTAGGGTAATATTGAGGATTCATTGTTAACCAAGACATTGAGACACATATGTCCTTCTCTGGGGAAAGAATAATAGGATTTCATACCTCCAGGCAGACAATTTAACTGTGACAAAGATATCCATGGACCTGATCCATTTTCATCTATTCCTTTATCCCACCAATGTTTAAGTAGCATGATGCTGCTCTTCTGCACCAATGTATACATTTAAAAAACAAATCAGACACCCACGTGCAATCTCAGCTTCACACTGCCAGTGGCTATGGTAAGACCTTTCCAGTAAATATATGAAGAGTCAGTGAGGGCACATCGACATGAATTACGTCTAGTGTCTCACATTGTGCACGTGGCAGGCAGACCTGCCAGAGGAGCTCAAATGTGTGCATTTCTCAGGGGGGAGATGGTTCTTTAGTACTTTAATGCCCAGATCTTTTAAAATCTGAGTTGCTGGTTGGATGTCTTGGGTCACACCCCTTGGATTTGCTTCTTTAGGTTACTAACAATATGGCGGGTAAAGCCACTGTTGAGGCAACCAGCTTCAACACCACTTTTCCTGCCCACTGCCATGCTGTGCATTTAAAAGGGAAAATTCTGCCCTTAATTTTCTTGCTCTTCCCATGCCTTTTGTAGTGAGTAACCAGGACATACAGGCTTGTTCTATACATAATGCTAAATAAGCTCACCTTAGATGAAATGGCAGATACTAGATAGGTTACAGTAACTCTGACTTAGGTAAGCAAAGACTGCTTATGCACTCTCCTCATGATTACTGAACAGGAAACCTTGCTGGAAGTATACTTGTCCTGATAAAAGTGTAGAATTCAGCTGCGATCTCCCCTGGGTCCCCACTACAGATCAAATAAGCTTGTACTGTCAAAGGTTCACACATAAATAACTTTTGTCAGTTACTGGTAAGAAACTAAAACCATTGGAAATGTATCCAAGCAAAGAGTCACTTCTTTATGGAGGAAATAGAATATTGGCAACAAAAATAGTTACTCGATAATAAAATTTCAGGAAATAGAATTATTAACAATCATAAAAGAACTTCCAGAATACAAAATATGCCATTGGACTCTGGACAAAAGTATTTGATCTCAATGGAAGTACAGATAGAAACAGTCTAAATGTGTCTGTCACAACAGTTGTAAAAATTTGATAACATGGATGTACAGCTTCATTTATTCCAAGGTTATTAATAATGATTCTATGCCAATAATTAATAGAAGTTTAAAATGTTTTAATGTTTATTTATTTAGTAGTGTCACAAGTCGGCTTACATTAACACTGCAATGAAAATCCCCTACTCGTCACACTCTGGCACCTGTTTGGGTCATGATGTGGGTATGCCGGCGTTGGACTGGCGTAAACACAGTAAAAAGTCTGACAACACCAGGTTTTAGTCCAACCTATTTATTTGCACAGAGGAAGAATTTAGCATGGTCAATGAACCTAACCAGCACATCTTTAGGACTGTGGGAGGAAACCAGAGCATCCAGAGGAAACACACACAGGCATGCGGAGAATGTGCAGACTCCACACAGACAGTGGCCCAAGCTGGGAATTGAACCCAGGTCCCTGGCACTGTGAGGCAGCAGTGTTAACCACTTGGCACTGTGCTGCCCAAAGCAGCCCTCTAAATTTACAAGTCGAAATGTCCTAGAAATTTGCAAATTCTATTTCTCATGAAGACATATTGACGTAATTTTGGCAGCACGTACACACTGGATGCTGGATGGTTCCAGGAGTTGTCATTTGAATAAATCTTGTTATCAATTACAAATGGCTAGTTCTCACAATTATTTTTATGTTGACTAGATTGAATCTGGATGACAAACCAATATTCCATCTTCACATAAATAGTCTCAACAAGTAGAATTGAACATAGCGCTTCAATTATATGAAGTTTGCCATGGTTAATTCCACCAGTGGCAGTTGCCTTCTTTTACTCTTATTCAGATGGCAATTGAAGCGCAACATAACAATGGCATTCATCATTAGTCCTAGCTGCCCTGCTTCTCATCTCTTTAGATGATATTTCCTGAGTTCTAGAAAGAACACTTACTATAATTCCAATCTGCTGCTCATTTGAATGCTTTCAGAATACTTTCATCCCTTGTTCTTTGAATTTCCTACTCAGTTGATGTAATAAATTGAACATTTTTAAGGAGGTAGTGCAATATTTAATAAATATGCTTTACCAGAAAAGCATCAGAATAATATTTGACTATAGTTTTCAATGTAGCCATTCATTCATTTATACCCATGAGCTGACCTTCTAACTGAAGGAGGTCAGATGGGAGACAAAAGAAACCAACCAAACATCACTAATGAACTATTATCTTCAATTAGGGGCCTGGCTGAAATTCAAACATATGGACAGTAGGGCTTTTTGTTTCCTAATTTATTTCAATGCTGAACTGCACTGAAAGGCCAGATAAGCAGAGAACTGAAATTTAAACAGTGTGAGCTTTTTGAAAGAAATTCTGAGGGAGAATTTCCTGGGAGTTCTACTTTCACAGCAGTGCCAACGCCTTATATTAATAGCACCTTCAACATTGTAAAATATCCCAATACACTTCAGTGAAAGCCATCTGTATGTGGACGAACTGAGTTATTGCCAAATTTCCACTATTGTTATGGTATGGAGCAGAAGAGGTTGCAAGGATCCCCTGATAGCTCAGTTATTAAATACACTATTAAATGCAATGAAGGGAGTTTTATATAACACCAAATTACACTTACAGGACATCTCAAAAGTGCTTCAGCTGATGCTTTGCATATAAGCTAAAGGCAATGTTTATTTAGTAGAAAATATGGCAGCTGGCTTCACAGCATGGTCCACTAAACAGCAAGTGCAATAGATGGTCAAGACACTGACCAGAACTTTCAGCTTCTGTTTTGTTTTTGGTGATGGGAGCGCAAAATCTCATGAGAGGCCAAATTGTGCTTTATGTTGGTGGGCAATCTCGAGGCAATCGTCCCCTACTGTAACAGTGAGGTAATGGGATCAATGAGGTTTCCCACCAGGCAACATTAGGAACTTTGTTTCCATTGATTTGTATGTCATTATCAGACATTCCCACAGCAATCATCTCCCTGTTCAAAAATCTGCCCACGATGGCATAATGTCACCATAGCATGACTCATGACTGCTTTCAAAAGGAGTGCATCTGGTGAGTTGACTTCTGAGGGGAATTCGGGTCACATAACATGGCCTCTCTAGACAGAACAGAGGGCACTGGCAAAGGCCCTAGGGATACCAGTAGAGAAGAAGAGGGGGGTACCATCAGAGGCAAGGTGATTATCAGCAGAGGTGAGGGAGTTACTGACAGAGATACGAGTGCCAGAAAGGATCAATGCACTGGGGCTGAAGGGTGCAGGCACCACGGTTCAAAGGTGAAGGCACTGGGGCTGATGGGGTAATGGAACCAGTGCAAAGGCATCGGGGCCAGAAGGGGGGAAAGAGTTGGTGCCAGAATGGAGAAGGCTCAGCACCAAAAAGAGGAATACAGCCAAGTTGTAAAATAATCAGTTGTTAGGTTTCTTTCTTTGGTACTAGGCCGCAGCCTTCTTGGAGGGCCATGACACTGAGGAGAAAGACTGAGCCAGTGAAAAGGGTGGGTGATAAGTCAACAAGTTAAACTCTTCGTCAGGTGAATGGAGAGCTCCTGACGAAGAGGGAAACCTCAAAAGCGTGTGAGTTTACTATCAAATAAATCGGTTGGACTTAAACCTGGTGTTGTCAGACTTCTTACTGTGTTCACCCCAGTCCAACGCCGGCATCTCCACATCATGTGCTGTGGCCCCAGACTGTCAGCCTCCCATTTGCTGGCCAGCTCGGATTGCTGGCTCCCAGTCTCGACCTCTCTGTCCCAGGCCACCCCAATCTCTGGCCCCCTACATTCCACAGTGTGGATACCCCTGCTGTGTAAACACGCCACAGGCAAGCCACCCCCCCTTCTCCTCCCAGTAAACCCCTCCTCCCCAGACAGCCCTGATCACTAGCCTCCCTCCTGCCCCCATCAATCCCAATGGCAGAGTGGCAGCGGGAACCCCCATCTCCTACCCATCACCCCCCTAGGCTCCACCCCACCAAGCCACGCCCCCAAGGTTCCATTCCCCCATAGACCCCATCCCCTTCGCACTGCCCCATAGGCCCTGATGGGCAGTGCCAAGGTGCCCCATGGCCATTGCACTTTGCCCCTTGGGCAGTCAGAGGGGACGCAGACTGACACTACCAAGGTGCCAATGTCCAGGGGCACCCAACCCCCTGCCACCCGATTCCTTGGGGGGAGGCCCGATTTTCCCCCCCTTCACTCCAGCAGAGTCAGGCCACTCGCTCCCCAAAAGTGGGGAGATACTCTAAATCTCGCTAGAGTGGTGGGGTGGGAGAGGCTAGCAAGCCCGAAGAATTCAGTCCCAGGCCCGCTAATAGCACTTAAATTACATTTAAAATAGATATAGGGCAAAATTCTCTCCAAAAAATTCAAGGTGTTGAATTTGCGGGAAAACTTAAATGCTAACCCTGCCTTCCTGCCGATTTCTGGCATGGAGCAGACTGTGCCAGAAATCCGGCAGTGGGAGACATTGGCAGGGCATGAACAGGGCACTGGTGAGGCCGCAGCTGGAGTACTGTGTGCAGTTTTGGTTGCCGCACCTGCGCAAGGATATTTTGGCCTTGGAGGGAGTGCAGAGGAGGTTTACTAGGCTGATACCGGAGTTGAGGGGGTTGAACTATGAAGAGAGGCTGCATAGACTGGGCTTGTACTCGTTAGAGTTTAGAAGGAAGAGGGGGGATCTTATTGAGACGTATAAGATGATGAAGGGGATGGATAGGGTAGGGGTGGAGAGGTTCTTCCCGCTCAGAAAGGACAGCAGAACTAGAGGGCACAGCCTCAAGATAAGGGGGGAGGCAGTTTAGAACAGAGTTGAGGAGGAACTTCTTCACTCAAAGGGTGGTGAATCTCTGGAATTCTCTGCCCGTTGCAGTGGTGGAGGCTACCTCGCTAAATATAGTTAAGACGCGGGTAGATAGGCTTTTGGTAGACAAGGGGATTAAGGGTTATGGGGAGAAAGCGGGAAAGTGGAACTGATCCACTTCAGATCAGCCATGATCTTATTGAATGGCGGAGCAGGCTCGAGGGGCTAGATGGCCTACTCCTGCTCCTATTTCTTATGTTCTTATGTTGTTACGTTCTTATGAATTCTTGCACGAATCCCACCCATTGTCCCCCACGTGATTCTCCCATCCTACTGCACTTGAAAGCAGGTAGGTTCAAAACTGAGGTGAGGAGAAACTACTTCTGTCAAAGGGTTGTGAATCTGTGGAACACCCTGCCCTGGAGTGCAGTGGAAGCAGAATCTATCAACAAGTTCAAGAAGGAGATAGAAATGCTCCTCATGAAAAGCAGGAGAAAGTGCTATGGGGAGCAGGCAGGAAAGTGGAGTTGAGACCAGGATAAGATCAGCCATGATCATGTTAAATGGCAGAATGGGCTCGAGGGGCTGAATTGCCTATGTCCCTACATACACCATCTTAACCTTTCTACCCTGCCCTTTCTAACCCTGCCACTCCATTTTGCATCCCCAGTATCCACAGGAGAGTTGGAAGCAGCTTGCTCTTTGCCATGCCCTCTTGGCTGTCATTACTTTGGTGGCCGTCAAGAGACTTGGAGGGCAATACTCTGCTTTTGGGATCCTGCAGTGTGGCATTGCCATCCTCCTTGGCCTGTGGAACTGGAGCTGAAACACTTCCAGGAAGAGGGGAATCGGTTAAGCTGGACACTCCTGGAGTCACCTGGGTAGATGGCCCTTGGCTATGGACCAGCTCCCTGAAGGCTCCGGCTTCCTCCTTGCAATTGAGGGGTAGCCGGAGTTAGCTTCAGAAGCCCTGCCATCCTCTGGTATTTGTGGATGCTGACAAGTTCCTGCACCGTGGAGTGCATGTTCTGCAGATGTACAGAAATCTTACACCAAACTCTGCATGGTGGACACAACCCTTGTTGTGTTGATTTAGTTGCGTCAGAGTGCCAGCAATACCTTGTCAGACAGAGGCAGTAGGTCTCCTCAATTCTACCTTTCAATCTGAAGAATGTAGCTGAACATAAGAACATAAGAAATAGGAGCAGGAGTAGGCCATCTAGCCCTTTGAGCCTGCCCCGCCATTCAATAAGATCATGGCTGATCTGTCGTGGCTCAGTTCCACTTTCCCGCCCTCTCCCCATAACCCTTAATCCCCTCGCTTATCAAAAACCCATCAACCCACGTCTTAAAAATATTTAGCGAGGCAGCCTCCACCACTTCAACGGGCAGAGAATTCCGGAGATTCACCACCCTTTGAGTGAAGAAGTTCCTCCTCAACTCCGTTCTAAACCTCCCCCCCTTTATCTTGAGACTGTGCCCCCTAGTCCTACTGTCCTTTCCGAGCAGGAAGAGTCACATCCCTTCCTGATGTTCCCAACTTTACCTTTGTAGCTTCAGCAACTGAGACAAGATAGAGTCCAGAGACACATCATCTGACTGAGCCTCAGCAGATTCCTGGTCTCCAGCCACCTTCCGCGTGCTAGCCGCTTGGACATCTCTGTCTCTACCTGCTGTGTACAAGAGAGAGTGAGGTACTCATCAGTTTATGATCCCGAGGCCTCTCTAAGACTAAGTCCTACAGAGATATATGTCTGTGCGGTGAAGGGTATGGATGAAAGCTGTCATGGTTCTTCAATCTCCATATCAGAGAAATCATCTTGGCTGATGTTGGAGGTCACTTGGACCCTGACAGGTGGATTGCCTGGGCTGATTTGATTGAGCTAATCTAAAACAAAGACAACCCTCAGAAGTGCTAACCCACAATACAGAATGTGGAATAAACATGAACACCACACCTTATTTGGAAAAGGTTAGGAAATCTTGTAAAAAGCCACATGGAGACTTGGGTTTATTCCACATTCTGTATTGTGGATTAGCACTTCTGAGGCTTGTCTTTGTTTTAGATTAACTGAAGACGGCCTTCACGACACATGATAGCGCAGACTCGCTGAGCAGAGATTGATAGCCAAGTTCTGCATACATGAGGATGGCCTCAACCGGGATATTGGGTTCATGTCACACTATTTGTAACCCCCATGACTTGCCTGGGCTTGCAACATCTCACTCACTGTCCTGTCTAGAGACAATACACATCCCTTTAACCTATGTTTAATGATATCTCCACCCCATTGTCTACAGCTTTAAGACTTGACTAGCTGGAAAGACTTGCATTCTAATCAGTATTCTGTGAACTGAGTGTGTGCTTTTATATGCCCTGTTTGTGATCAGAACTCCCCACTCATCTGACGAAGGGGCAAAGCCTGAAAGCTAGTGGCGTTTGCTACTAAATAAGCCTGTTGGACTTTAATCTGGTGTAGTGAGACTTCTTAATGTGTTTACCCCAGTCCAACGCTGGCATCTCCACATAGTGAATCAGACTCAAAAAGAAGCTGTAAGACATCAGGCAGCCAGATATGTATTCTGTTTCAGTTTAAGTTTGCCTGAGAACCAACCTTTCAACTACAAAAAACTTCACTACCTGCCATGAACCTTTCACTTTACAAGACCCTCACTTCAACTTTAAATCACTGAATCCATTCAAAATTCCCTCAATCTGCTACACGGGGAACCGGAGGTTAGAAATCAGAGACTGAGATAACGGTAATTTGTAAAGGTACATACCTTTATCTGTGTCCAATCTTTGAGTTGTGGGTGCCCAAATAAAACTGAATGTGAGTAATGTTGTGTTTAATTTAGGATAAATGTGTGAGAATAAATAACCTCCTTTATTTTTAAACCCACAAAGGTTTGCTGCTGAATATACACGCAATGCATAAGAAAATATACACCTTTTTCCAAACAAAACAAATTGATCCTGGGGAGTAAGAGAACATATATTCTGTCCAACACACAATCATCAGCATGGAATCATAATTATATCCCACTACTTACTGAGTTTAGTTCTGGCTCTGCTCAGCTTAAGATCTTTCCATAGCCTTGATCCAAATGTGGATTCAGGAGCTGAATGCCAGAGGAGAATTGATGAAAATACTTTGCAAGGACCCTTGCAAAAACCAAGATCTCTGGGGTCAAATGGTAAAAGTCTCCAATAACTATAGACATATCTGACACAAATGGAGCTGTGATTCTTGGAGGCCAATTATTACAGTCTGAGGACATCACTGCAAGAGTTTCTCAATGAAGTGTCTTCAGCCAAAACATCGTCAAGTGTTTTATCAATGACCTTTTCTCCATTATAAGATTAAGGGGAAGGACTTCTAGCTGACATTGCTACCTCACATTCAGCTCCATTCACAACTTCTTTGATAATGAAGCAGTCCTTAAACAGCCTTCAACAGAACCTAAGCGACTCAGGCTTAGGCTGACAAAATGGCAGACAATAATCACACTGCACAAGTGCCCAGAGTAACCCTCTCAAAAAGGAAACAACCATCCCTAATATTCAATACCACTACCCTTGAAATCAATGTTCTTTGGTCACCATTGACCTGAAGTTTAACTGGAGTAGCCATAGCAATAAATGTGACTACTCAAGCAGAACAGATGTTGAATTCCTCATTTTCAAACCCCTCAAAGCCTCTCCACCATCTATTTGGCCAATTCAAGAGTGTAATGGAATACTCATCATTTGCCTGGCATGCTCCAGCTGTAACAATACTGAAGTTTCACGATGATTACAGCACAGAAGGAGGCCATTTGGCCTATTGTGTCTATGCTGGTTCTCTGAAGGAGCAGTTCACTTAGTGCCTTCTCTTTCCCCAGCACTTTCTCCCTGTAATATTGCACATTCTTCCTTTTTAGATAATAGTCCAATTCCCTCTTGAATGCCATGATTGAACCTGCCTCCAGCTCATGCTCAAGCAGAGCATTCCAAATCCTAAACAGTTGTTGTGGAAAAATTTGTCCATATGTTGTTTTATTTTTGCCTATTTTACCTCAAGTCTGTGTTGATTTTCAATCCTACCACCAATGTGAACCGTTTCCCCCAGCCAATCCAGTTCCCTCATGATTTTGAATACCTCTATCAAATGTCATCTAAACCTGCTCTTCTCCAAGGAAAACATTCCAAAATTTTTCAAGCCACATGTATAAATGAAGTTTCCCATCACTGGCATAGTTCTTATGTTTCTTTCCTGCACTCTCTCGACATGCTTCTTAAAGCGTGGCGCCCAGCATTGAAATGCAATACTCAAGCTAAGAACCAATATTTTATACAAGATTTATATAACTTCCTTGCTTTTGTAACTTATGCCCATATTGATAAAGCCTAGGATGCTGTATGCTTTATTAACTGCCCCCTAAAATTGTCCTCCCACCTTCAAAAATAATGCACCCCCTTTAGAATTGTCCCTTTATTTTATAGTGTTCCTGTACATCCTTTCATGCAAAATGAGCACATCCCTTTGTGTTAAGCTTCATCTGCCACTTGTCCATCCATTCCTAGTTTAACGTCTGTTGTAGGTAAAATGTTAGAACCTGTCATCAAGGAGGAAATAGCGAGGCATCTTGAGGCGAACTGCTTGATAGAGCAGACGCAGCACGGTTTCCTTAAAGGGAAGTCGTGTCTGACAAATTTACTGGAGTTCTATGAGGATGTGTTTAGGGCGGTGGATAGAGGAGAGCCGTTGGATGTGGTCTTTCTGGATTTTCAGAAGGCGTTTGACAAGGTACCTCACAAGAGGTTAATACAGAAGGTCAGGGGGCATGGACTTGGGGGTAGGGTGTTAGCGTGGATAGAGGACTGGTTGTCAAATAGGAGGCAGAGAGTGGGGGTCAATGGGTGCTATTCGGATTGGCGGATGGTGACTAGTGGAGTGCCCCAGGGGTCGGTGCTGGGGCCTCAGCTATTTACCATTTATATAGATGACCTGGAGGAGGGAACCGAGTGTATGGTGTGGAAATTTGCTGATGACACCAAAATTGGTGGACAGGCAAATTGTGCGGAGGGTGGGGAGAGTCTACAGAAGGATCTAGATAGGCTGGGCGAATGGGCCAGGAAATGGCAAATGGAATTTAATGTTGGCAAGTGCGAGGTGGTCCACTTTGGTAGGAATAATGGTAGGAAGGATTATTACTTACGTGGAGAAAAACTGCAGCAGGCGACGGTGCAGAGGGACCTCAGGGTCCTTGTGCACGAGTCGCAAAAACCCAGCTTGCAGGTACAGCAGGTGGTCAGGAAGGCGAATGGGATGCTGGCCTTCATAGCGAGGGGGATTGAATATAAAAGTAGGGAGGTCTTGCTGCGGCTGTATAGGGCATTGGTGAGGCCGCAGCTGGAGTACTGTGTGCAGTTTTGGGCGCCGTACTTACGCAAGGATATTTTAGCCTTGGAGGGAGTGCAGAAGAGGTTTACTAGGCTGATGCCGGAGTTGAGGGGGTTGAGCTATGAGGAGAGGCTGAATAGATTAGGCTTGTACTCGTTAGAGTTTAGAAGAATGAGGGGAGATCTCATTGAGACGTATAAGATGATGAATGGGATGGATAGGATAGAGGTGGAGAGACTCTTCCCGCTCAGAAAGGATAGTAGGACTAGGGGGCATAGCCTCAAGATAAAGTGGGGGGGGCGGTTTAGAACGGAGTTGAGGAGGAACTTCTTCACTCAAAGGGTGGTGAATCTCTGGAATTCTCTGCCCGTTGAAGTGGTGGAGGCTGCCTCGCTAAATATTTTTAAGACACGGGTTGATGGGTTTTTGATGAGAGGGGGGATTAAGGGTTATGGGGAGAGGGCGGGAATGTGGAACTGAGCCACGACAGATCAGCCATGATCTTATTGAATGGCGGGGCAGGCTCGAAGGGCTAGTTGGCCTACTCCTGCTCCTATTTCTTATGTTCTTATGTTCCAACATGTTTATGTCTTTTGGAAGATCTACATTATCCTCTTCACAGTTTGCACTACTCCCAAATTTTGTATCATCTTCATATTTTGAAATTGTGCCTTGTACATCAAGGTTCAGTCATTAATACATATCAGAAAGAGCAAGGGTCCTAACACTGCCTCCTGGGGAACTCCATTATAAACCTTCTTCCAGTCTGAGAAACAAGCTTTAACCACTACTCACTGTTTCGTATTGCTCTTTTTATTCTACGAGTTCTAACTTTGCCTCTTCTTAGGCACTTTATTAAATGCCTTTTTGAAGTCCATGTACAACTAGCAAGCAGTTAGCATTGCTGCCTTAAAGCGCCAGGGACCCAGGTAAGCCTTGCAAAATTACAGGACTGCTTCCTGGTTAACACGTAATGTCACCTTGGCTCCTTTTATAGTTCCTAGCGCTTCTCGGAAAACTTCCAGGTACTTGAGCACTCAAGTGACCGTTTTCTAACTGGAAAACCCAATCCAGGTGGATTTCTTGCAACCAGTTTTGTCCCTTTAGGCTCGGGCCAGAGCCCCCCACTACCGTTCGTGGCAACTGAACCAATTGCCTTTCATAGGAGAAAAGAACAAAGGTTGTACCCACAATTTTCAGAGGTTCCCCTGTAAAAGTTCTCAGTCTTGCTGAAGTCTTGATTAAAGTTAAGGGTTGGAGTCCAGTGCGAATTTTACTGAACACGTATTCTCCAAACATCGATATGAATCCTAGATTCCTATACTGCAGAAGGAGGCCATTTGGCCCATCGAGTATACATCGACCACAATCCTGCCCAGACGTTATCCCCATAACCCCTTGCATTTATCCTAGCTAGTCCTGCTGACAATAAGGGGCAATTTAGCATGGCCAATCCACCTAACTCGCACTGTCCAAAGATATGGATCTTCGGATATGGCTGAGTCTGCATTGACCTCCATTAATGCTGGATGTCCATTTAAACTTGTGGTTATCTTAATTGGGTCCAATTTGGACATAGATATGCAGTTTGTTTCACATTGAATATAGATGGACCTTCCCAGGTGTTCACTCTCCTGGACACCAGCCTCTGTGTCACTTTCCTAAATCTTGGTGGTGAAGGCTTGCTTTGCTATTCTGACCCTGCATACGAGCAATAATTACAGTGCCTGGCCGGGCACATTCTGAAGGAACTGTTGACTGGTCTAAGCTTGGCTTTGGTTTAGGGCTGTACTGTAAGCAGATCTGGGTTTACTTGTATCCAGACACTTGCCAAGGGAGGCTATGTAATTACCTGTGCTCAAGTGATGGTCCCCGAATTCAGTCAAACTGGCATGGGTTTCCACTTCCATCAGGATACCTTGCAACTCATGTGCTCGACTTGCAGTATTTTCCAACGATAAAGCCAGCTGCAGCACCTGTTTGAAGTCCAGCTGGGCTTCATCCAACAGGTATTTTTGGATAGTTACATTTACCCAGCATACCAAATGGTCTCTTAGCATCTCATTTAGCACCAACACAAATTCACATGCTTCCGCCAGTTGTCTCAACCTTGTTAGAAAACCTGTAATACCCAGCATGCTGAGTAAAATTGGTACCTTCTCAGGATCAGTGGTGGATTAGAGTTATAATATTTCTTCACTAGGTCCACCAATTCCTGAATGATTTTCGTATCTGGTGCCTCCTAGAAAGTTAAGCTACAAACAGTAGCAAATGCTGACAGTCTTCAAGCAGTCAGAAGAATGACCCATTATTTTACATCTGTGACAATGTCTTCGGCCTGAAATAATGCATCCATTCCATATTTTATTCCCAGTCTTCAACAACAATGTCAAAAGAGTCCAGTTTCCCAAAGAGGCAAGACGCCTGAAAATAGCTTACTCCTAGCGAAGTTGGATGTTAGCGAACAAGTTCCTTAGGGTCGTTTTTTCTTCCTCATTGCCACTGAAATATTTCCTTAGAACTCATGTCTCTTCACCAAATTCCCTTTATTTACAAACTTAGTGACACTCCTAAGAGTGCTTCAGGTACAAAATCAGAATATGGAAGGGTCACTAACACTCCTCCATATGTGTATAAAGGTGAGACTCCCTGACTGGGCAGGCAATCATTACCAATCTTCTTGGCAACTCAGATAAACTAACTCAAATTAACAATGGGATAACCTAAAAGGAGCAGCTGCCAAAAAGGAGGGGAATCGCCCGAAACAAATGACAATGTGGAAAAGAAACTTAAAACATTAAATTGAAATGTGATTAAAGGGGTCAATAATACACCCCAGTCCCTGCAGTGCCCTGCAGGTATGGAAGGCGTTAATGCCCTCAGACATCTGTAGGGACACCTGGCCATGAATACAGCCGCAGTATAGGGGCAGACAGTCGGATCGGATAACCCCCTCAGTCACCTGCTGCCTGGACTTGTAGATGACAAACTTTGCCAGGCCCAGGAGCAGGTTCACCTGGAGGTCCTCTTCCTTCCCTGCCCCCCTCCACACCAGGTGTCTGTAAATCAGGAACATGGGACTGAAGTGTAAACAAAACATCAACAAAAGATTTTTAAGGAAACTGAGAAGGGAGTGCATCCTATAAAATTCAACGTACACATGGCTCACGGACTCCACAAGGTTGCAAAAAGGGCAGGATTGGGATTCCATGAACCAATTTAACTTTTGGCTCTACAGAATTGCTCTATGCATCACCCTCCACCACAGGTCCCCAAGATACTGGGGGAGGATCCCTCCGTAGAGGGACCTCCACTGTGGACCACTGTCGCCTGGCGGCAACAGGTCCTGCCAAGGTGTACCTGGATGATGGGCGAGGAAGCAGTAGTAGAAGGTTACAGCAACAGTCCGAACCGGAAGGCATGACACTTGAAAATGGCTTACTTCGAGCGAAGCCAGCTGTTAGCAAATAAGTTCCTTAGGGTCTTTTTTTTGTTGCCACTGAAATAACGCCTCAGAGCCCGATTTCTCTTTAGCAAACTCCCTTTATTTATAAACTTATCTCCACTCTTAGAGTACTTCAGGTACAAATTCAGGATGTAAGTAGCTCTGACACTCCCCAATATATAGAGGTGAAACTCCCTGATTGGGCAGGCAATCATTACTTCAATCAGAGAGGTCATACTCTGAGAACAACCTCATTGGTCTCATTGAGGTCATCACACAGGAAAACTTGGAGAACAGCGTTACTGTTGTTCCAAATTGTTGCAAAGCACATTACCATGTCCAGTAAGACAGTTTGTCATAGCTGCCTCACAACTCTTCATTGAGGAATCATTCCTAAGTCTTAAAATTGTACTTGTACATTTCTTCCTTTTATGGTGGCTGTTACAAAGCTTGATAGGGGAACAATTTTCAGACCCTGTACAGTGGATTTTACAAGCTCATGATGATTTGTAGTTAATGATTACTTTCTGTGAAAGAACAGGGTATAAATGGCATTAAAACTTTGATCTCAAGTATAACAGGTAGCTTCACAGCCACAGTTTGTTGTCAATATATTCTTACCAGTTTTATGGTATTTGACTAAACACCTGTATTTGACAATTCAGTTAACAGGGAGAAAATTAATTTAATAAATAACACCATGACCAGTTAAGTTTCCCACTGCAACAATCAGGTGGAATTTAATTTGCAATGACAAGATTTATAAACCTATGAACTTACTTGCAGAACACCTGCTTTTTGCCACTACCCAAACTACCAGTTGGCAGGAAGCAAGTTCACACATTAATGTTTGGCCCGGAACTACATAACCCATCATATTGCAAATGAAAAAAATGTCTGTACCATACCCATGGTTATAAAAGGTGCAAGGCACTTTGCATTTGTAAATAAGGGCCTGATATTTGTTTGAGCCCCTACTGCCAAGACTGCTTCATCCTGAGGTAGCAGGTGCTAGTCTTGGTATCACTTCTTACCAACAATGTAAATATACTTACTTAGGAGTGGCAGGATTGTCTTTCTTGGACACAAATTTAAAGACCGCAAGTAATCCCTCACCCCAGACCAGCTTCTCAGATCCCTGGGCAGTGACCTGATCTTTACTCTTCAATGAATTGTTTGGGCTATATTAGCTTGATGTGAATGAGACCCACATCCCAATAATGAACACCTTGAGCCTCACTGTTCAGGCTTTGGGAATGCAGCCTCCCTCCACCCCATTTCCCAGTACAGCTAATTTTTACCCCATTAACTGAAAACTATTAGGCTGCCTTGATAGTCTGTTGAACAAGTACATTGTCCAATGTAATTTTAACCATACATAGCAAAAGATCCTCATGTCTGTTGCTGGTTAGTGTTTAATTAGCTGATCTCAGCTGAGGTAGCAGTTGATGCACTACATTTGGCCTCAGCAAATGTAGGGCAGAAACACATAGCACTGATCTTCAATAAATTTATATTGCCTTGTACATTTGGGGATTTCCCGAAGGTACAAACTCTCTGTGCTAACAATACTGGCAGGCTAATTAGATAGGGGGTTTTCCCATGTCCCGCTGTCATATTTTCCTGACAAGACACTTGGTTTTGAGAAAAGACTAAACAAAGTGGGCTTAGGATTCACCCAGTTTCTCACCTCTAATGCAATGCAGGCAGCAACCATAAAGGCCTTAAAGGTAAGTCTTTCGCCCTAAATAGTAGATGAAGTGAGAGGTTGATGTTGGAGGGTTTCTGGCAGCTGCATTTGAACAGTCAACTTAAGACCCATGCTGCCATTGCTAATAGAACTGCACCAGCAGCTGTTTTCCCCTCTTCATTTCCCAGGTATGAGACCTATCTGGGGGCACAGACCAGGGCACTTAAGTAACCTGAATCTAGAAACTCAGGCAAGCTTATAATTTAGATAGTTGATTATTTTAAAATCACATTTTTCTGATGTCCAATATTTTGGTTTTTTAATTGAATTTCTCAGCAGCTTGGTATGAAAATTCTTTAATCAGAATGAAGAGTCCCCATGTTTGTCAGCTGCTGCATCGTCCAAACTAATAAGTTACTTTATTAATTATTCAGTGTAGCACACTTAGGATGCACAGTGTCTGACTCATATCTAGGCACTGGGATCTTGGGTAAAGTCCCATTGTGTCATTCCATAGGTGATAGAGTTAGTGAATGTATTGCCTAGTTGAACTGAGGCACAATATTATGAAGGTCAGTTTCAGGCCTTGCTTAATTAGCTAATCCCTGCACAAATAGAAATAGCAATACAGTAATTAATCTGAGATCTAATGAATGAATTTCTTCAAAGTTTGATATGAAAACTCTCAAATATGGTGATGAGTCTCCACGTATGTCATACTAAACTGGCCAAATGAGTTATTTTGTTAATAGAATACTCTATTATTCACTGTGGTGTTCAAAATATTAAGTCATGATGTAACTGTGCTTCCTATTGCGGAAACGTCAATCCTTTACTAAATTTTTGTTTTCCCTGCTTGCTTTGCACTGCAATGTCAGTGTCCCTAATATCAAACTGGAGGCTGAAAGTGTTTGTATTAATATGCTTCATGGCTAATTATTTTCATGATGTCTCCCAATACTTCATTCTGTTGTACTCATTGAACTCTGGCTTATTAAAATTAGATTCTCTCCATCCTCAATAAATGACGGGTAGAATGTAGCAAGAAAACTAAAGAGAGAAACCTCATTTGATTGCTCATTTTGTTATTGCAGCATCGTCAACATAACAGGAGCTAAGGGACTGAAACAAATGCTACGACAGTTTAAGCAATGCATCTGTGGAAATAATGACGCTCCCTTGACACCCACAACTGCAACATAGCCTTAAATGAAAACAATAAAAACAAAAATGAATTTATTGTAACTTTCCACACATGTACCTTTAATTTTAAATCAAGCAGTGTTCATTTTATTTTCCTGGCCTCTTTTCCCCATCACTTACATTAAAAAAATCAACAGGTTGAAATTTCCAGTTCTGCCAGGATTGAATTGGATTGATTTATTAATGTCGCATGTATTGGGATACAATGAAAAGTATTGTTTCTTGTGCACTATACAGCCAAAACATACCATTCATGGAGTACGTAAGGGAGAAGGAGAGAGTGCAGAATATTGTGTTGCAGTTACTGATAGGTGAGGAGAAAAATCAGCTTAATATGTGATAGGACCATTCAAAGGTCTGATGACAACAGGGAAGAAGCTGTTCTTGAATCGGTTGGTACATATTTTCAGACTTTTGTCTCTTTTTCCCAACGGAAGAAGAGAGTGTGTCCAGGGTGCATGGGGTCCTTGATTATGCTGGCTGCTTTCCCAAGGCAGTGGGAAGTGTAGATGGAGACAATGGATGGGAGGCTGATTTGTTTTTTTTTAAAGTTTATTTATTAGTGACACAAGTAGGCTTACATTAACACAGGTTACTGTGAAAATCCCCTCGTCACCACACTCAGGTGCCAGTTCGGGTACACTGAGGGAGAATTTAGCAAGGCCAGTATACCTAACTAGCAAGTCTTTGGACTGTGGGAGGAAACCAGAGTACCCAGAGGAAACTCACACAGACATGGGGAGAATGTGCAGACTCCACACATGATGTGGAGATGCCGGCATTGGACTGGGGTAAACACAGCAAGAAATCTGACAACGCCAGGTTAAGTCCTATCAATCGGTTGGACTTAACCTGGTGTTGTCAGATTTCTTACTGTACAGACTCCACACAGACAGTGACCCAAGCTGGGAATTTGAACCTGGTGCTGTGAGGCAGCAGTGCTAACCACTGTGATACCATGTTACCTGTGTGGTTTGCAATAGGTTTTGTGCTGAGTGTGAGTGGAAAATTTGGAGTGAGGCCAAAAGTCAGATTTCTGCCATCAGAAACGAGTCAGAACTATCCCCTCACCAGTTACATGGTGAGAGGATGATGGGTCAGCTTTCCTGATCCATGTCAGGAACATCATTTGCATGCATTAACTTGTCATAAATACTCAAAAATGTAACTTGCTGGAATCACGTTCCCCCTCCCAAAATTGTGCCACACCAGCAGGATAATAGACTTGTCTGTATCATGACCAGAGAAGTGGTGCACAGCTGTCCACCCTCACTTCTTGTGACTTTGAGGTGAGTGCAACATTAGAAGTCTATCTGCAATAGCACTGCTCTGATTCTTCAGCAATGCCAGTGTTGGCCCATTCTAGTGGGAGTATATGGTAGGCTGCTGACTGAGGCTGCTGGTGCTGTCCCAGCATGACGGCATTGTGTGCAGTGTGTCTCAGACAGGGCTGTACACTAAAACACAGACTAGCATGACAAATGGAGGGTGGGGAATCAGGAAATAACAGAGACATGAGGGTGAAGGGGGTTGGTAGGTTGGAGGGGCAGGAGGATGACAGAGACACGAGGGTGAAGGGGGTTGGTAGTGTTGGAGGGGCAGGAGGATGACAGAGTCATGAGGGTGAAGAGCGTTTGGTATGGTTGCAGGAAGAAATGATGGCAGGCAAGGGAAGATCGAGGGTGGGGAAGCTGGAGCCTGACATGGAACAGTAGAATGCAGACACAGAAGAGGTGGATGGATTCAATTTGCACGAAGGGAGGGAGGAGCACACAAACTTTAGAGTATGAAAGGTGTGGGGGGAGTTGTTAGTGTAGCACAAGAATGGCAGGTTGCAGAAAGTCCCATGGAGCCAGGGACAAAGGGAAACAGTCCTGTGATAATTCATTGAGAAGCCAAAGAGCTGAGTGAGAGACAATCATAGTCTCTGGATTGATGCCAAGACATCAAGGTGAATGATTAAAGACAGCTGTGGGGCTCTGTGGACCTCGTAGGTAGAGTGAGGTTAAAGGCACTCCTGGAGCTTTTTGGGCCATGCTACTGGACTTTGAATGGCATGCACATTGTATTTTTACTCCAGGAAAGGCCAACACCTAAGTGCTCAATGGAGATCAGGCACAGCTTGAAATGCAGGACATGAGCATAATCTCGATGGGGGTATCTGGCTTGGTACAGGGCTGCAAATGGGATTTTCAGAGCCGAGAAAGGCACCTACAGCCTGCAAATGGGGAAAAACATAATGGCTATGGAATGGGGGGTAAGGTAGTAAAAGCTCCTCTGTGGAAGGAGTAGGGGAGTCTTTTCTGTAATTGACTGAGCACACAGCCTCAGGATGGGGAGGGGTGAGATCTCAATGGGGATTGGTACATTTATAGTGATGGGTTCAGTGGTGAGGGCAGGAATGTCCATTACAATGTCAGGGTTAATGGGGGAGGCTGGAAAATCAATGGAGGGAGTTCGACCTGCACATGGTGAGGCTTCAGGAAGTTCAGAGGTCCCAATCTCAGACAGTTGGAGAATTGAAGTTGGTCTCAAATGAAAAATGCAGCACCACCATTTGAAACCCATAAGTTGTCACACAGTTTAAAATTGAACCTAAAAGAATCTGTAAGGGAGTGGGCTGAGGCAGCGTAGGTGGAATCCATGGCTAGACTCATGACCCTAACAGGGTAGTTTAGAGTAACAACATGGAAATAGAGTCTGAGCTGATAGAACTCTGTTATAGAAATGGTGCTAATGAAAATACTGACATGTGAGACTGTAGGAGTCATTGGGTTCACAATGAAGTGATCAATTTGAGCATTAAGAGAGAGGAAAGTGAAAATGGAAGATGCAGCCAACTATGGAGGGAGCACAGCTGCTGAATATCCAGAAGATGATCACTGAAAGTCGGAAGTGCCTTCTCCAATTGGCGATTGGGTCAAAGGGCATCCAGTCATTCCAAAAGTGCAAGTAAGACACAAACAGTATAGCAGATCAGACATAGTAGAAGTGTATTCGATAAGGTTGAACATTTCCTGGATGCAATCAAGCCTCTTCCATGAGATAGATGAGGTAGCTGAGGTGGCATCTTGGCCACCTGGATCTGTAAGGTTGCACTTCAGCTGGAACGCTGGATCGGGGAAAACTAGTGGCACAGATGCAGTTTTAAGGCATGACATTGCCTTTCTGGTAAGAATTGGGAGATCTACTATAGTCATGCATTCATCTTTAATCAGTTGGATCTATCTGTCCACAGGGAGAAGGAGAATTGAATAATGGCACCTGAGCCCAATGTTACCATCTTGATTGAAGTGATTCAATTGAGGAGGAAAAGAGCCCAGCGCCACTTAGCACAGCTTCAGAAAGATGCGCTGAGAATCAGGATCCAGGGAAGCCCCAGCAAGACCTGGAGGATGAGGGAGTCAAATCCATCACATGTAGGTGAATTGCATAACCAAGGGTCGGATGAAGATGCTACTCCTATCTGGCAATGCCATGCACCTCTACGTTTGTCAAGAGATGTGGTGGCTCATAGCTGCCACATTCTCAGAAGGGGCTGACGCTGCATGGACTGGGAAGATATTCCCAGCCAGTGCCCCTGAAGGTCACCGCTGCGCTTAATTTTTTTATCAATGGATCATTCCAGGGATTCACAAGCGTCCTATGTGACAGGTCTCAGTCTTCAACACATAAACATATCAAGGAGGTGATAGATGCCCTCTACAGTAAAGCTCATCAAGATGTGAAGTACACTGGATGAAGCTAGCCTGGCTGCTAAATTCCTGGGTTTCACAGCAATCTCTAGCTTCCCTAGTGCACAGGGTGTGATCGATTGTACACAAATGCTTTTGAGAGCTTCATGGTAGCAGCCATTGATGTTTATCAACAATTAAGGCTCCACTCCCTAAACATTCAGCTGCTGTGTGACCATCAGAAGCACATCATGCACATTTGTGCCAGGTGCTCTGTGAGTTCCCATAACTCATACTTCTTGAGGCACTCCCAGGTGCTTCAGATATTTGAAGGGATAGCGCTTACAGACAGCCTGCTTAGTGATAAGGGGTACCCATTGAAATGGTGGCTTATGGCACCTGTGGATCATCCTCAAAGTGCCTTGGAGGAACGATACAATACAGCGCATAGTTCACAAGATTCTCCCTAAAGCAGACCATTGGCATCCTGAAGATGCACTTCCGATGCTTAGACTGTTCAGTGGGGACTCTGCAGTAGTCTCCAGACAGGCTGTGTTAAATCATTTTGCTCTGTTGTGTCCTGCACAATATGGCATTTGGGGGCGGGGTGGGGGGGGGGGCGCGGTGGGGGTGGTGATTAGGGGGTCCACTTACTAGAGGGAGACTGGAGAAGGCGATGAACTCCTCCGATGATGAAGAACTGGAAGGGCAGAAACCTGAAGTGGGCAATGCTGGGGAGCTTCCATGTGAGAATACAATTAAAGGTACAACATATGGAAGATGTGCCCATGTCATGCTCATGGCCACAAAGTTCCAGGAAAAATAAAGTACACACAAAGGTACACTCGTGCATTTCTCTTAGTGGCATGCCAATGATCTTAATGACTTCTACAACCACTAACATTGACAGCAAGGAAAGCATTCAGCCTTGGACCTCTAATCTCATGTTTCACCAGGCCCTAATCTTTGGAAAGGTCAGCAACCAAAGCTGTATGTGGCTGCTCTGGAAAGTGAAATACAGCATACCAACACAACGTCAAGTGGACTTGATGCAATCTTGATGAATCCATCTCTGCCACAGAGATGGATTCATGACTGGAGAAATCATCGTGGCTGCATGTCTTGGGTTTTGGCACAAATAACTCAGACAGCTATTTGATCGTAAGATAACATGAGTGGTAACCCTCCAATGCAATTAAGCAAGCATGGTGTCTTTTAGTGAATATTATTTCCTAAGATAATTTGCGGTCACTTTCAGTAAAGAGAGGTTGACACATCTTCCTGGCATCAGACAAGGGTGAGTAACTAACATGAGTCAGCTAGACATCACATAAACGTGACACTCACAAAGGTAATTACGGAGTGGGATTTGGGTCACCATCACAAAAGAGATCACAAAGATGTATATGCAAAATGCTTTCAAATGACGAGACTGCTGTCATGAACATTATGCATTTCTGTATGTGCATCATATTTACAAAGATGCATGACATACAGTGAGTGAACACCTGTGACCTAAAAGTGATATCAAGGTTCCTTAATCTTTCTACACATATTGCTACATCTTGGTGGATCCTTGACATCTGCAGTGGAGGTGGAGGCAGCCTGTTCACTGCTATATCCTATTATTTTTGATAACTTTGGCGGGCATTCTTTGGAAAGCAGAGACCTGGGGGTCCCTGGCTTGCTTCGGGTAGCCTGCCACTGATGGATCCCACAAATACTTTTAGAGATGGAGTGAAGCTGTGAGTTCAAATCCGGCAGAATCTGCTGGACCAAAGTCTCCAAGAGGGTACCACCCTTTCCATGGGAGACCTCGAGCTGCTCATATTTCAGAACAATGACATTCGACAAAACAAACAGACTATTCCACCCTTCATTCTAGTCTGCTGAGTATCTCTCACAACTCTGTCTGATGTTCTGCCATTGTCCTTGCATTGCCAGAGTGTTTGCTACAGCCATTTCCAGAGGCTCATCATCTGATTCAAACTCAGTGAAAGGCTGTTGTCCAGTAGCCTCCCAAATGCCAAAGACCTGGGCTGTCACCTCCACCACAGGCTGCGGAGACATGTCGGTGAAATGTTCTCCAGAAAGTGAGCCCTAAGCCTAATCTAAATCAATGACCCATCTATGTGTCTCTGTGCTGGTGGAGGATGCAAGTGAACACTGTGAGATCTTCTTCAAATGTATCCTCAATGTCCTCCTCTGAGTTGGCCTGGGGCTGAAGTTGCCTGTGCTGGTCTGTCTAGATTTGCTGCTGTCTGTAAGAGAGAGAAGATAGAGTTAGTACATGAATAAGTTAAATACAACATTGCATGTCACTCTTTTTGAATGTCAGGATGTGATAACTCATGGTGGGCTGATCCATACTGGCTGGGAGAAGCTAATTGCACCTTCACCAGGAGCAATCTGTCCTCCCTTGCCAATTCGATAGCATACTCAAAGTTGGAGAACTCTTAGATGTTGCCCATCCCTCCTCCAGTCTGTGAATCCTCCCTCTCATTGGCAAGCTTGGCCTGCATGAAGACAAATGGATGGGATTTGATGAGAAGGTGAGCAGATTTTAGGAAACATGCATGCCTACTGTGTGTGTTGAGCCTTCCACAGCAAGTGTTGAAGATCCTGTTTGTAAAAGATAATAGAAGAGATGCTGGTGAATCGGCTTTCAAAGCTGATATCCTCTCCCTGTAATACTGAGATGCGTGATGCTTTGACTGCATAATGAGACTGTGACTTTGGACTGAGCTAAAGGTTGACTTACCCTGGTGGTGCAGATGAGATCATTCCTACACTGTATGATATTTACTTGGCTGTTGTCTGCAGAGCTGGTCTCTTTCATGACTGCCTCCTGGACCAGCAAGGTGAGGTTGGTGGGTCTCTTGGATCTATTCCTGGGAAAAAGTATCTCATGTTTAACACAGCAAAGACTAATGCTCACGTGATACTGGACTTGAGACTTTTGGATGAAGTCTGCAGTTCTATGGATAGCCTCAGAACAACTTCCCAATACACCAGGGACTCTAGGCAAGCAACCAACAGCAAACTCACCCTTCAGAAAGCCAAGACCTTGCTTTCAGGTGATCAGCAGAATTTCCAAAACTAGGGCGAGAGAGAGAGAGACACTTCTTTCCAGCTTAATGCCCCATCTAAAAACTCCAACTCATAACTGTAGCTTCAAACTGAAAATGAGGAACTTTTATCACATGACCTGTCAACCTTTTTTTCCCTAATGATGTAGAGTCATAAACACCCCAGTAAAAATAAACAATAAAAGGACATTTCCAGTCAATCTGGTGCCATAATGACATCAGCTAAGGCTGTGAGCTGAAAAACACTGACTGTGAGAACTGCAGAGATCATGATTTTGTAAAAAAATCTCTTAATGGTACACTAAGGTCACAGTGAGGGTGAGGTGGAGTAATTGCCACCACCTCCTCAAGAGCATTATGGATGAGCAATTAATGCTGGTCGTACAAGTGATGATCATATCCCATGAAACAAATAAAAGTGAGGGTAAAGGAGTTTGGATGAGTAACAGGAACACACACTAGCAAGTTTAACGTTTGTTGTAAGTAAAATGTTAGAATCCGTCATCAAGGAGGAAATAGCGAGGCATCTTGAGGGGAATTGCTTGATAGAGCAGACGCAGCACGGTTTCGTTAAAGGGAAGTCGTGTCTGACAAATTTACTGGAGTTCTATGAGGATGTGTCTAGGGCAGTGGATAGAGGAGAGCCGGTGGATGTGGTCTTTCTTGATTTTCAGAAGGCGTTTGACAAGGTACCTCACAAGAGGTTATTGCAGAAGGTCAGGGGACATGGAGTTGGGGGTAGGGTGTTAGCGTGGATAGAGGATTGGCTGTCAAATAGGAGGCAGAGAGTGGGGGTCAATGGGTGCTATTCAGATTGGCGGTTGGTGACTAGTGGAGTGCCCCAGGGGTCGGTGCTGGGGCCTCAGCTTTTTACCATTTATATAGGTGATCTGGAGGAGGGAACCGAGTGTATGGTGTGGAAATTTGCTGATGACACCAAGATTGGTGGAACGGCAAATTGTGTGGAGGGTGTGGAGAGTCTACCGAAGGATCTAGATAGGCTGGGCGAATGGGCCAGGAAATGGCAAATGGAATTTAATGTTGGCAAGTGCGAGGTGGTCCACTTTGGTAGGAATAATGGTAGGATACGTGGAGAAAAACTGCAGCAGGCGACGGTGCAGAGGGACCTCAGGGTCCTTGTGCATGAGTCGCAAAAACCCAGCTTGCAGGTGCAGCAGGTGGTCAGGAAGGCTAATGGGATGCTGGCCTTCATAGCGAGGGGGATTGAATATAAAAGTAGGGAGGTCTTGCTGCGGCTGTATAGGGCATTGGTGAGGCCGCAGCTGGAGTACTGTGTGCAGTTTTGGGCGCCGTACTTACGCAAGGATATTTTGGCCTTGGAGGGAGTGCAGAGGAGGTTTACTAGGCTGATGCCGGAGTTGAGGGGGTTGAGCTATGAGGAGAGGCTGAATAAACTAGGCTTGTACTCGTTAGAGTTTAGAAGAATGAGGGGAGATCTCATTGAGACGTATAAGATGATGAATGGGATGGATAGGATAGAGATGGAGAGACTCTTCCCGCTCAGACAGGACAGTAGGACTAGGGGGCACAGCCTCAAGATAAAGGGGGGATGGTTTAGAACGGAGTTGAGGAAGAATTTCTTCACTCAAAGGGTGGTGAATCTCTGGAATTCTCTGCCCGTTGAAGTGTTGGAGGCTACCTCGCTAAATATTTTTAAGAAGCGGGTTGATGGGTTTTTGATAAGAGAGGGGATTAAGGGTTATGGGGAGAGGGCGGGAATGTGGAACTGAGCCATGACAGATCAGCCATGATCTTATTGAATGGCGGGGCAGGCTCGAAGGGCTAGATGGCCTACTCCTGCTCCTATTTCTTAAGTTCTTATGTAACATTGAAAGTGATAAACAATTTACATAAATTAAAGTTCTGTAGTTTTTTCAAGATCTGTTGTAGATTTTCGATTGGTCTGGTGCTTCACTTGTCAATGCTAAATGTACTGCATAATATGGTACTAACTGGTAGTCAAAAGTTGCCCATACTTAACACATTATGGCATCTTCCTGAACCCACATCAACGAAATATCAACCAACCGTTCTCATTTACCAACGTCTCCCCCCGTTAACAATTTCTTTGTTTTAGCTACTGATCCTCCCCCAACCCCACCTGGATACCAATTGCCCCCACTTACCTGACAGCTCTGCTAATATCACTCTTTAGTGATGCCTCTGATTCACTGTAGTTCATTCACATTCTGGATATTAGGTCTAATATTGGGTTTTCCTTTGGAGCCTGCCAATTAGGCATAAGGAATAGTACTTTGTGTTGAACCCCCAACTCTCTCCATCCATGTAGCCAAAAATGGGCATGCATGAAGTATTATCAAATTTAGCTTATGTTCTAATGAAGTTATAGCATCATCTCTATCTAAATCTCTGGAGCTTGGGTTTCCATTTTTGTTGGAATTAAAATTATTCAGATTAGCAACTAAATCATCATTCTAAATAAACATAACTTAAAGTTACTGTAATCAATGCCATGCCTTCAGTTTAAAAACATGGCCAACAGGAAATACATTTTAAGACAAGCAGGTCATGACAAATAAATTCCAGAGTTCCTCTCTTGTGGGATTTCAGCCTTAACCAAGAAGAAAATCAATTTAAGAACACGTAGGAAACATTTCATTTTATCAACATATTCTTCTAATCCTTTCTCCTCCATGTACCTACCTAACTTCCCCTTAAAAACATCTGTTTATTCACCTCAAGGACTCCAAACTTCAAAGTCTTCTGGGTGAAGAAGTTTTTTACTGGATTTATTAATGACTATTTTACATTTATGACCCTTAGTTTTGTAATTCTCCAGGAGTGAAAACATCCTTTTTGCATCTACCCTTCATAATTTTAATAACTTCTATCAGGTGATTTCTCAGTCTTCCCTTTTCAAGAGAAAACATCACTGAATATGTTTAACGCAAACATAAATATATATTTAACAAAAATGCCATTCACTTTCACATTTTACAATTTCACATATGAAAATATGCGTATTCCCACTCTACTGCATTCCCTGAACACCTCAGAGCAGAGCTGTAGCCAATTACATTGCAAATACATAGAAGATAGAAGCAGGACTTTGATTTCTAATCCTTGCAGGTTAATGCAACCTGCATTACTCTTTCCTTCCCTGTTGAGAGTCCTCCCTACATTTGCAGTTGTCTTTTGGAGACCTTTAACCTTCAGACTCAGACAGAGTCTTGGGTTGTACATTTAAGGCTCATGGTTAGCTTGTGATTTTCTTTACATCTAAGACGTCTCTTTAATTGATCCCGTATTTCGACATAAAGTGATGATGATGCATATAGTAAGACTTTAGGCAGAATTGTTTCCCACAGACCAGTGGAAATTAAAGCCATGGCCAGGACTTTCCCAAAAAAACTTCTAAGTCCCCAATGTGCAGGAAAATGGGAGTATATCCCACTGGTTTTTTTAAGCGTGGTTTCCAGTATGAATCGCCATACTCTATGCATCAGAGTGCCCTAGTAGGATTTACTCTGAAAATCTAGGGGCGGGACCTATTCCTGGCCAAGAGTCTGGCAGCAGAGTGCTGAGTGGGCCACTGTGCATGCATCGATCTGTCAGCATGGAGATCGACGCATGCACAGTGGCCCCACATCGTCAGCATCCAGATCACTGACCAGCCTGATTGCTGGCCAGCTCTGCAACCCCCTATCACAGGCCTTCTGACCCCTCCAGCCCCTGACTGCTGGCCTCCTGCCCCAGTGTACCTCCCCCACCCCCAATCTCTCCGATCCTCCATCTGGTCAGCTTCTATCTCCTGACCCTTACACTCCCCTCAACAGGCCAACCGCACCCAGATGCCCAGCCCCAATCACCCCTTCCCTCCCTATTCCAGTCATCCCGAATGCAGCATGGCAACAGGTCCCACGACCCCAACTGATCACCCTCCCAATTAGGTCCTGCCACCTTGGCACTGTCCAATGGCTGATGGGCAGTGCCAAGGTGCTCTTTGAGCAGTGCCAGTTTGCTCCTTGGGCAGTGTCAGGGTGTCAGGCTGGCATTGCCCAAGGAACAACCCCCTCTTACCCCGACCTCATGGAGGGGCCTAAACAGCCTCAGTTCCCTCCAGCTGGGTGGGATAGTTTCCCTTCCATTAGTGGGGAGCAGGAGTAAACCCTTCTGGAGTGAAACACTCCCGGCAGGAGTGGGGGAGATGGGGAAGTCTCGGGGCCTGCTAATGGAATGCAAATGGGATTTTCATATTGTAATCAGCTCTGCACCGATTTCCAGCAGAGAGCTGATTATGCTGGAAATCTTAGTTGTGGAGACTCAGAGAGACCCTGATGCCCAGCTGGAAGCCCACAAAACATCCTCTGCTGATGTCTCCTGGCCTGATCAGATACTCAAGCAGTGCAACAGGCTGGGAGAGTCACTCCACCCCCACTCTCTATATCTTATAGCCCCAATTTCATTAATTAGGCACCTGCAGATTTCCTGCCATATTCTGTGGCAGGGTGGAATGATGGAGCTGGTTCCGCCATCATATCTGAATGCCATATTGAAAAGATACTCAACATCATTCACCAACTCTTGAAGAAAGAAGATGGATCTTCAGGAACACTCTTGAGGCTGACAGATGGATCTCCTCATGACACTAAATCTGGATGATCCACCTGTAGATGTCCCCCACTTGCTGCCATGGTGTTTTGGGGCTCAGGATTGCTGCTGGTCTCCATTCTAAACTCTGAAGGCAACCCAAGACATTGTGCAAGTGAGCTCGGACTTCTGCACATCACATTATTCCAGATGTGGGGGGAGATTTTGCATTCACATTCGCGAAGTGGGTGCAAAATCCCGTGAGAGTCAGGAAACAGGATTCTCGTCAGTGAGATCTCATTTCCTGATTTTCCAAGCCTCACGTCCGTGATGTAACGAGGTCCCTGTCCAGGAAGGACGGGTATTTCAATTAATTTCAATGTATTAACATATTATTAAAGGCCTTCCCAGCCACATGATCCACCCTCACTAAATATTCATATTTCACCAACATTTACAACAGCTATATAAGAACTGGAATCAGTTGAGAGGAGCCTTCTGGGGCATCAAGGCAGATATGGCCACCAGGGACAGAAGGACATGCCAAGGCACTACCCTGGCATTGCCCCAAGTGAGGGGACAGTTCCAGACTGGCCTTCTGGAGAGCCCATTGGGGGAATGGTGGAGGAGAAAGAACCAATCGATGTGAAGGAGGGGCAATGCCTGTGAAAACAGGGTGATACTGGTGAAAGGGGGAAAATGCCCACGCTGGTGGGTGATGACTGTCCCTGAAACCCTGCAGCAGGGTGGTCACCCTCATGCTTGGGAGTCAACCGAGGGGTGGGTGGCAAGTATATTTTAAATGAAGATTATGGTGCGCTTTAAAGATGGCAGCCCAATCTCTGTGCCTTGCAGGCTGTATCAGCCCCACCTCACTGGTGACAGTGTAAGCTACACCCCCAGATTTTCTGTGCACTCAGCTCTGTTTCTGGATAGATACACACCAGCTTTCAGTCAGAGCCGAACATTCTGGCTGGGATTCTCCGGCCTCAGCTATGGCTGGGATTTTCCAGTCCCACAGCTGTGAATGGAAATTGGGCTAATTGTTAAATCAGTTCTTGCTGGCAGCAGTTGCAGGGTTACTGGAGGGTGGAACTGATTTTTAGGCTCCCAACAATTCTGCCCACCATTGAACATGGCAGGCCATGGGAGAATTCCACACTTTGTTTTGACATCTGTGCAATGTATGCATGAGTAAGTGTGAAAAATAACGTTATTTCTCACTTAATGGATGATGTAGCTTTGGCAAAAACAATGTTAGATTTCAGAGAATGTACAAGTGAAAAAATGTTTAAAATGTGAACAGTTGAGTTGCAGGGCATACATCTTACTAAGGCACTAACAGGTGAATGAGCAGGTAGACTATACATATGTTTAAACTACTTTGAATGTCAATAGCAAAGTCAGGTGAAAGTCATACACTTTTGTGATAGCAAATAAGCAATGTGAAATTGTGGAAAACTGGAAGTGTGTTTTAAATGCTACAAAACAAATTCTATCATTAGAGGGTCAGAGTTACTTAAGGAATAACTGAATTGAAAACAAAGGCACATTTCAGTTGCTATTTATGTTTTCAATGCCATTTACTTATATCCTGTGCACTCACTTCTGAATAAACAAAAAGTGAGTACTTATATTGGTACAAAACTCCAGAAAACTAACTCTTGCTAAAATTAAATTTTAAATAAATATATTGTAAGGGAGATTTCTAGTGTTACAACAAAACTAAAGAGGCCAACTCTTGAAAAACAATAATATTAAAACAAATTATAAATAGGAAATGCGATAGAATGTTAAGGTATGTGCTTTCATAAGCATTTAACATTTTGACCTGGGCCACAGTCATGAGAGGATATTGTAAGCTTGCCTTCTCTGAATCTGCAGGATATGAGTTTCTGGTTCAAAGAACTTCCGGTTCTTTGATGTTATTGATTGGCTGATGTACTTCACACCACTGCTTTTTTTTAAGAGAAAAAACTTTTAAAAAGTCCATATAAAGAAAGATTTTCATGAGTGTCTCTGGTTCATATCCTGTGATCATCTGTTTCCATGTTAGGGCTTGAGGACCAATTAGTTAAAATTCCTGAGCAATACGAAGCCATTTTTGCAGAATTTCAAGATAAGCAGATATATTTTGCTTATTTTATATTACTTTTGCTGTTTTTTCAAAGATGCACACAACCTTCTCACCCTCCCCCCCACTGCGCCTCCTCTCACCTCCCCCCACCCCAACCCAGCTCTGCTGCCTCACACCCTGATGTGGAGATGCCAGCGTTGAACTGGGGTAAACACAGTAAGAAGTCTCACAACACCAGGTTAAAGTCCAACAGGTTTATCTTACTCACATCCTGTACAGATTATAGGCTTTGTTGGAAACTTGTTACTACTTTTCTGTCAGTGCTGCTGTGTATCTGACCACTTGAAACCATTAATCAAAGTCGTCTAATCCAGTGCAGGGGCAGTATATCTATACCAGCAGATTTAACAATATATCACAATTTTTGATTGCCTGAGGGGAATTTTCCAAAGTAGTTTTTCCTTTGTCCTTGGGTTTTTCCTCTGATTTTTTTGCCTCTTGATGATATGGATGCAGAGCTGGGGATGGGAAGCTTTGAAGATGCTATTAAATACCTAGTCATGAAGCTCTAGCCATTTTGTACGGATGATGTGGATTTGCCAGCATTGGACTAGGGTAAACAAAGTAGGAAGTCTCACATCACCAGGTTAAAGTCCAACAGGTTTATTTGGTAGCAAGTGCCACTAGCTTTCAGAGCGCCGCTCCTTCATCGGGTGAGCACTCACTCACCTGACGAAGGAGCAGCGCTCGGAAAGCTAGTGGCATTTGCTAACAAATAAACTTGTTGGACTTTAACCTGGTGTTGTGAGGCTTCTTACTGCACTTTGTATGAAGAAGGTTTGATGAACTAGCTGATTTTCTCATCAGCATTTTCATATGATTGTGAAAATTGTATCCCTTGCCCACTGCTAGGCAGACCAGTTTATTTTTTAAATTGTACCAACAGCATATGCCTAGTTTTTCCCTGGCTGCTGCCATCTTGGAGTCACCGTAAGTAGGAGAGCGATTTTCAACTGTTGTCCTCTCACTTCCTGTCTGGAAATCAGAATTTTTTGTGCACTGATTTGCCTACCCGAATCAGTTTTCAAGCAGTTATGTAACTGCTGCCCAGCACTCCCTATCAGGTGGCAGTTTAAATTTACAAATCAGGGTCCAATGTAATTACCATTTGTGTGGAGAAAAGGGAAGTGTTGTGGCAGTCCCAATTTCTCTAGACAACTAACTGATGGTATTTAAAGGAATTGCTAGGGTTCTCCAAGAAGTTATGTGCTATTTTTAAACTTTTGGAAGGAGGGGCTGGTGTTCTCCACGACCCATAAGTTCTTTGGGTTTGCTGCGACCCATTTTCACAGCAGCCCTCCACTTCCCCCCTCCCCCTGCAGCGCACACAGTCGGCCAATTTTTCACTGTCAGAAAGGGATAAGCTACTGCAAAATGCTCATTTGACATGGCACCTTGCATGAAAAGTTCCAAAGGTATGAAGCCAAAAATGTTTTGAGACTCCTGAGTGCTACTTTGGGTTGGCACCACAGGTAACTATCAATATTGTGCCCAGTTGGCACACAAATGGATCCTCTAGCTGGTTGGCACTAAACCTGAATGCAAAGTGCTGAAAAGAACCGGGATTAAGCAATGTAAATCAAAAATAATAGAACAGAAACTGTTGGAAATACACACATCATAAAGATACAAAACAATTTATTACCTATTAGATGTTCACCCTTCATCAAAGCACCTAATATATTTTACTCCAAAACTTGCAAGTCATGCACAATCTCCTTTTATTGAAATGCAGTGACTGATAATGGAAAGGAAAGGTGAAATGGTCTGTCGGTGTTCACTGTTTTATGTAGGTAGCCATTAATCTGTTTCTCAATGGTCTTCTTGAGGGAGAAAGTTTGGGCAGGAATTGGAAAAACTCCCTGCTTTTCTCTGAATTGCGAGATCTTAAATATCCAGCATAATAGGCAGATGGGATCCTGCTTTAATATTTCAACACAATATAGTTCTCTCTTGATACATGACTGAGCATCAGCCCAGATTACATATTCAAGTGTAGAGCAAACAAGTCAGTCACTTATAATTGTACATCATAATAACGATATAATTGATTGTTGTGACTAAAATTCCCCCAACATCCCGGTCAAGGATGACTTTAATGTTGCTAATGTGACAGATTGCAAGATTTACTGAAACATCTGATTAAGGAAAAGTAATAAGAGATAATGAACACTACAATAATGTCAGGCTTTCTGATCTTTTGATGAAATTTCCAGAACTACCCCTAAATGGCTGATCCATTTATAGTAAAACAGAATCGGAAAGTATGAATGAACATGCAAGTATAAGTAATATACAATATATACATTTCAGGAACCTTATCACATTACAGAATAACATTGCCACTGCAATGATAACAAAGTTGGAATTTAGATGTTTATGTTTTCCCTCTTCCTGTTAGCTTAGTTTGTTTTCTTTCTGCATGCAAGGATAACCAACTTTCATATGAAGTAAGAAATGTGTAAAACAGTGTAGATGAAAATTCTACACTGTGTGTAGGAATAGGAGAGGCACTTAAGTTAAAAGGTCAGAGCAAATATACGACACATGCTGCAATTTTCACACCCTTGCTTTATTAGTAGGTTTTCGGAGCATAGATCATAGTTGCAGTGTGTGTATCACAGGCTCGGTTCAGGGTAATGCAAGTAATTCAACTTTTCAATGTCACGTACCACAACAATGGATATTCATGACATCCAAGGAGATAATGTCTGTGGCAAAAGTTATCAGAACAAATTGTCTCCAAACATATGCATGCAAAGTCAAGATTTGCTCTTAGATAGACCAGCTACCTTGCATGGTTGACAAAGAGAAAATATGCTCCAACAAATAGCTTGGTTTTCAACTCAGATGGCTTGAGAGTCAACCTTACAACCATTTGCTTCCAATGAAAATACTTATTTAAGAATGCAATAGTTAATCTAATGCATTTGTGAATATAAATTACCACACAACATGCAGAAAGGTCAATATTCTAAACACTGATAATTTTTAAACATTCTTTGTGGGGATTTGGGTGTGGCCGGCAAAGTCAGTGTTTCTTGCCCATCCCTAATTGCCCTTTAAAGTGGCTTGACAGGTCATTTCAGAGAGCAGTTAAGAATTAACTATGTTGCTGCAGATCTGGATTCTCAAATGTATGTCAGACCGGCTAAGGATGGCAGATTTCCTTTCCAAAAGAAAATGAGTTGACCTGGTGGGTTTCATGGTCACCATCACTGAAATTAGCTTTCAATTCTTGATTTGATTAATTCTTTTCAAATTCCACCTGCTGCCATGGTGTGATTTGAACCTGTGTTCTCAGAGCATTAGCCTGGGTCTTTGGATCACTAGTTCAGTGACATTCCCATAGTACCACCATTTCCTAAGATCTGAATCACTGAAAAGCTACTGTCCCTGCCTTTCTGCCTGGCCAGGAGACCTGTTGCATTTCTTCACATACTGAAGCCGAGTGACATTGTGTTGTACATAAAGTTGCAATAATGACAAGAATTAGATTAGTGACCATGTGTTCCTCACAACTAATAGGGCACCCACCACTTCATAAAAAAGGAATATCTCAAGGATCAGCTAGTGCAATTTGTTGGAGGGATTCATCATTCTTTCCATTTCTTCTCATGCTAGATAATGAACCTGGCTGGAAGGAAGTTCCCTCCAACTTTCTGTTGCTGGCAGAGGTCAGAGGTCAGAAGCAGGAAGGGAATTCTTTTCTCTCATAACCTTTTCAAAAAAACTTGGTTAAGGTGGCAGAAGAAATTAATAGCCGAAGCATCAATCATTGCATGGACTTGAATCCAAAACGACTGCGTGCAGTAAGACATTTGGTATGTTGCCCTGAAGGATAATCAAAAAAGGCTAGATAGGTGTAAAAGTCTTTCAAGTTTGTATTATCTGATACTAATTCTTCCCTGAAGATTTCAGTTGAACTGTCTTATTATGCCTGTAATGCAAGAACTTATCAAACTATCAGATTAACTGGTGCTATAGTTCCCTGATACCTACCGCCAAATGTGTTTTTCTGTTCCAGTAACATCAGACAACACACCACACAACTATTAGTCAATATATGTTCTAGTGTTGTTGCTAGCCTTTGTTTTGAGACAAAGAAGAATGTACACAGTTACAGGGAGAAGATAGGAGAGTGGCACTAAGAAAACTGCTTATTCTGGTGCAGAGCTGGTGCAGACACATGGGCTGAATGGTGTCCTCCTGTACTATTTCAATGATGTGATTCAATGTAGGAGGAAAGCTCATGATCTCCTTGGATTAGCAAAGGTAACACAACTCCTTCTTTTCCCAATTCTTGCAATGTAACTGGTCAGTACTTCCCACCATCTATCAGCAATCAGAGCAATGAACGTGCCTGCATTGCATACCTCAGCATCTATCACTACTTAACACTTTGTCACCTCTCAAAATCACTCCTAATGCATATACTTTTCTCTGATGCTTTCACTGCTTTGCTTTCATTCAAGACATGCTCTTCTCATCTGCTCTTAATTACAGAGGGAGGGAGAAAGGAACTTAAAATAATCACTATGGCTAAATGGACATGATTTGATTTGAATTATCATTGTCACATGTTTTGGTATATACTGAAAAGTATTGTTTCTTGTTGCTTTACAGACAAAGCACACCTGTTCATAGAGTACATAGGGGAGAAGGGAAGGACAGGGTGCAGAGTGTAGTGTTACAGTCATAGCTAGGGTGTAGAGAAAGATCAACTTAATATAGATAGGTCAATTCAGAAGTCTGATGGCAGCAGGGAAGAAGCTGTTCTTGAGTTGATACGCGAGTTGGATCTCAGACTTTTGTATCTTTTTCCTAATGGAAGAAGATGGAAGAGAGTGTGTCCGGGGTGCATGGAGTTCTTGATTATGCTGGCTGCTTTTCTGAGGCAGCAAGAAATGTAGAGAGTCAGTGGATGGGAGGGTGGTTTGCGCGATGGAGCAGGCTACATTCACAACCCTTTGTAGTTTCTTGCAATCTTGGTCAGTGCAGGAGCCATACCAAGCTATAATACATCTGGAAAGGATGCTTTCTATGGCGTAGTTGTAAAAATTGGTGACAATTGCAGTGCACATGCTGAATTTCCCTAGCTTCCTGAAAAACTGGAGGTGTTGATGGGTTTTCTTAGCTATAGCATCAGCATGAAGGGATCAGGACACATTGTTGGTGATCTGGACACCTGGAAACTTGAAGCCATCGACCATTTTCACTTCATCCACATTGATGCAGAACATAGAACATTACAGTGCAGTACAGGCCCTCGATGTTGTGCTGACCTGTGAAACCAATCTAAAGCCCATCTAACCTACACTATTGCAATATCATCCATATGTTTATCCAATGACTATTTAAATGCTCTTAATGTTGGTGAGTCCACTACTGTTGCAGGCAAGGCATTCCATGCCCTTACTACTCTCCGAATAAAGAATCTACCTCTGACATCTGTCCTATATCTATCACCCCTCAATTTAAAACTATGTCGCCAGTGCTAGCCATCTCCATCTGAGGAAAAAGGCTCTCACTGTCCACCCTATCTAATCCTCTGATCATCTTATATGCCTCTATTAAGTCACCTCTTAACTTCTCTCTAACGAAAACAGCCTCAATGTAGACAAGGGCATGTCCTCCACTATGCTTCCTGAAGTCAATGACTATCTCCTTTGTTTTCCTAATATTGAGGGAAAGATTATTGTCATTGCACCATTTGACCAGATTCTATCTCTTTCCTGTGCTCTGTCTCGTCATTGTTTGAGATCTTACCCACTATGATGGTGCCATCAGCAAACATGGAAACTATTGGGACAAGAGACTATAAGTCCCCTGGACCTGATAGCCTACATTCCAGGATATTAAAAGACAGTGAATGCATTGGTTGCAAATTTCCAAAGTTCACAGGAAAATTCCCAGCAGAATGGAAAGCTTGAAATATAATACCCATGTTCAAGAAAAGATAGAGACTGAAATCAGGAAACTATAAGCCAATTAGCCTAACTTCTATCATTGGGAAAATGTTGGAATCCATTATTAAGGAAGTAGTAGCAGGACATTTAGAAAATCATAATACAATCAAAAAGAGTCAATGTGGGTTTATTAAAGGAAAATTGTGTTTGGCAAATTTATTAGAATTCTTTGAGGGTGGAAGGATCAGAAGTGGATAAAAAGGGAGTGTATTTGGATTCCCAAAAGGCATTTGGTAAGGTGCCATGAGATAAGAGTTCATGGTGTTGGGGCAATATGTTAGTATTGCTAGAGAATAGCTAACTAACATGAAACAGAGAGTTGAGATAAATATGTTATTTTCAGGTTGGCAGTCCGTAACTAATGGGTTGCCACAGTGATCAGAGATAAGGTCTCAACTACTTAAAACCTATAATGACTTGGAAAAGAGGCAAAGTTTTCTAGCAATATGGAAACTAGATGGGCAAGAAAGTTGTGATGACAAAGGCCTGGATCTTTCAATCAGTGGCAAAGTAGAGGCATACACCGCTGGCTGCATTACTCACATCTTCAATGGATCCATGCTGTAGCTGGGAGAGTAAGTTCCAGCTGCAGCTGACAAAAAAGATAGGAAAAGACAAAAACCTATAACTGTGTCCATGGCTGGGATTCTCCGGTGCTGCTGCAGTGAATGGAGTTTTGGATGAATGCCAAATTCTTCATTCCTGTTGGCACTGGGGTGGATGTGAACAAGATTGGAGAATCCCGCCCAGTTTTTAATGCAGCCAACTATGTATGTTCCCGTTGCCAGTGAGAATGGAGATTTGGCGCTCAGCCAAAATTCCATTCACTGTAGCGGCACCGGAGAATCTAGCCATGGATGAGGTCATTGGGTTTTTGCGTATATTCCTACCTTTTTTGTAACTGCAGCAGGAGAGCAGTTAAAAGTCACCCACATTTCTGTGGTCAGGAGTCATGTATGTAGGCCCGAGCTAGTAAGGATGACAAATATTTTCAGATTTTATTAATTGAATTTAAATTTCACCAGCTGCCATGGTGGGATTTGTGTTGAGAACATTAGCGTGGGCCTCTGGATTACGAGTCTAGTGACATTATTACCACTATACTACCATCTCCTTCCCCAAGTACAGGAAAGAGGTAGAGAATCTGGTGAGCTGGTACCACAACAATAATCTCTCCCTCAATGTCAACGAAACGATGGAGATAGTGATCAACTTCACAAAGCATAATGGAGGGCATGCCCCGTCTACATCAATGGGGACAAAGTAGAAATAGTCGAGAGCTTCATGTTTTCAGATGTCCAGATCACCAACAAACTGCTCCCTCCTTGCGGTCACTGTAGTTAAGAAGCTCACCAATACCTCTATTTTCTGAGGAGACTCTCATCAACTTCTACAGATGCACCATAGAAAGCATTCATTCTGGTTGTATCACAGCTTGGTATGGCTCCTGCTCTGTCCAAGATTGTGAGAAACTACAAAGGGTTGTGAATGAAGCCCAGGCCATCACTCAAACCAGCCTCCCATCCAGTGACGCTGTCTACACTTCCTGCTGCCTCAGAAAAGCAGCCAGCATAATCAAGGACCCCAGACACACTCTCTTATACCATCTTCCATCAGGAAAGAAATACAGAAGTCTGAGATCATGTATCATCCAACTCAAAAACAGTTTCTTCCCCGCTGCCATTAGACTTTTGAATGGATCTTCCTCGCATTAAATTGCTCTTTCTCTGCACCCTAGCTATGATTGTAACACTACATTCTCCACTGTCGCCTTTCCTTCTCTATGTACGATATGCTTTGTCTGTATAGCGCACAAGAAGCAATACCTTTCACTGAGTACTAATACATGTGACAATCAAATCACTTCCCCTCCCCCACCAACTCCAAAGCCTCTTCCACGGGGCTGGTAAAATCCTCCCCCATTGTGCCCAACTTTGTACACCACACTTTAGGATGGATGGACTTTGAGAGAATATCCACAAAATTTATTAGAATGGTCACGGGGATGAGCGATTATAGTTAAGTGAATCGCCTGGAAAAGTTGGATTTGTTCCCCATCAAGAAGATAAGGTTAAGAAAAGATTTGATAGTACTTTTTATTTACTCTTTTTAAACCCTTCATGATTTAAAGAGAAACTGTTTCTAACAGTGAAAGGGTCAATAACCAGAGGACACAGATTTAAGGTGATTGGTAAGAAACAAACACTATGAGGAAAGCTTCTTTGTGCGAAAAGTGGTTAGGATTTGGAATGTGTTGCCTAACAGGATGCTACATGTAGATTCAATAGTAGCTTTTAAAATGGAATTTAATAAATATTATACTTAAAGTAGCAAAAAAAATGCAGCGATACAAGGAAATATCAGACAGTGAGACTAACTGGATTGCTCTTTCAAAGAGGTAATACAGATGGGCTGCATGGCCTCCTTTGTTCAATGATTCTATGATTGTTGCATTATAGGATTCCAATCTACATGAGAGTCATAATGCTCCCATCTGCCAGCAATGACAGCCACAGTCGTTGGGATGTCCACTTGGTTAATGTGATGCCGGGTGGAAATCAAGCTGCAATGGAGTGATAACTAAAAATGCCCAATTCTAACCCCTGACACACCCTGTGGTTTAACATATAATTCTGATGTGCATAGCGTAATCCAATAGCATCTATGATTAATTTGATCAAGTAACATAGACCAACACCAAAATTTTAAAAAAAGGTCTTAAATCTCAAAGACATAAAAGGGTCTTACAAATCTGAAGATGGGTGACAGATTTTCAACATTAACCCTGCCTTGCCCTCTCCACAGATGCTGCCTGACCTGACTTATTTTGCCAAATCAAGCAGCGTATTATCATTCACAACTGTCTTTGTGACCACAAATACACTGACATTTAATTTTACCACTTTAAGCACTAAAGTACATGAAATCTGCAGTAAGTGTGTATGTCTTCTTGCCTGTTTTTCTTCCCATTCTCACATCCATTTCCTGTTAAATTGGAAGAAGTGGGATCTCCAGATCACTGGTTAACACACTTCCTCATTCAACAATCTCAAGTACTGGGAAAAGAAGACAGCCCATCTTTGAATCATTTGGTCACGTGTTCCCTCACTGGTAAAGTTTGACTTTTATGCAAGTCAGTCAATGCTGGGACCTGAACTTGTGTCTAGGCTTTATCTTGTGTTATAATTATTCGCGTGCCCCAATAGTTTTTGTCAGTTTGTGAGTAAGATGGCTTAAATATTCTGAGGCCACTCTATTTCAGGTGAACAATGATTTTTTTTAAACACGAAAGATAAATATTCGGACTTTGTGTTAACAATTGAAGGAAGCATAGATGCCAATGTGGAATGGTTCGGCCCAGTGGTCAGCTTCTGAGCAGCACGTCCTCTGTAATTCAATGTGATAGAATGATAAATGGGAAAATGAATTATGAATATCCTGACTATTGATGGGATGAGGCTGCTAACAGCTGGCTGTGGGCTGTGTTCTCAGATGTGTCTGATTGCACCTCGGTTGAAAATTGAGGACCCCTGATGATCTGTTAGATGGCTGCCTAAGATAATGTGTAACTGAACACAAAGAAAGCTTTCATCTTACAATTAATCTTTTCCTTACGAACCTGCCGAAGTTTTGTTTTGCAGCAGGGAAGCAGGGAAAGAGTTAACACGAATATTCACTGCTCTGAAATACAGAAAGTAGAAGCATGTTCTTGGGATTGTTTCAACCGGAATTATAACTAACATAACATAAAATATGTACTGTTCGGGTTAGGCAAGTGGATTAATCTTATCAAATGACATTGACTGCGAGCTGTTGCAAAGTCAGTGCTGTTAACAGTGGGAACTATGTATAACATTTTACCAAGCATTACCGGATTCCCATTTTCAGTTAAGTCATGTTTTACAGTAAACCCGGGATCGGTCATTTTCGGTAAGTATAAGTGAAATGACCTGTGGCGGCACAAATGCAGAACAATGGGAGTGTGGCACGCAGGATAAGACCGTTCGGCCCATCACCCTGCAACACCCGAAGGAACTAACGGCCAACACTGTTCATCCCCAAAATATTGACCCATCTCCCTTTTATTGTTTGGCTCGCTACATTTCCATACACGTTGCTTTTCAAGTAATTCTGTTATTAATGGGATGGGTGGAGGGGGAGAAAAGTCCCAGTCATTTCCAACTGATGTGGGAGTGGGAGTGGGGCTTTTGGACATTGCAGCCATGGAGAAGATGAGTGGGGGGGGGAGGGGTAGTAATTGAACGATACGGGGGGGGGGGGGTGCTTTTGGACATCACAGCCATGGAGAGGAGTGAGGGGTTGGGAGGAGGTCGTGCTGGTCATTGAGCGATGGGAGTGGGGGGGGGGGGCTTCTGGACATCGCAGCCGTGGATACGAGTGAGGGGTTTTGGGGAAGGGGGAAGAGGCTATGTTAGTCATTGATCGATAGGGTGGGGGGGGGGGGGGGAAAGAAGAAGGCTTTTGGACATTGTCGCTATGGAGGGGCGTGAGGGTTCGGCTGCTGGGGGGAGGGGGGACTCGCCGGTACATGGGGTGTGGGGGGGGAGGAGGGGGGGCAGTGACGCTCTGCCAATGGGGAGAGCGCTTTTCCAAACGTGTCCTTATATGGTTACAGAAGGGTGTGGGCGGGGCTGGCGCTAGTATAAAGGCAGAACGAACGCGCCGGCTCGAGACATTCTGAGGCGGTTTGAACCCCCAACGGCTGAGAGCCCAGGCCAAGCACTGCAAGCACCCGCTAACTAACGGTAAGACATTCCTCTCAGACATTCTCTTTTCCCCCCACGCCAAACCCAACAAAAAAAATATATTAATCATCAATTAGAGAGCTCGCACTCAATATAAAATATATAAACTTGGGCGGGGGGGCTCGATGGTAAATCTGTACGAGGGGTCGGGGAGGTGAGAAATCAATGGAAATCTGTCTTTAACTTGATTTCTAAAAACAATTTGCCCCCGATCGTGTTGGGTGTTTTATCTTTCATAATAAAACTTGTGTTTTTTTTCCATAACGGGAAAAGGCTAGCCCCACGTTTTTTAAACGTTTTCTTTAAAGAAGATTGTTGATTCGGGGGATGTTAAAGTAAAATTAACCAGTTGTGTGTGTATATATTGGTGGATTGAGGCGTTTTTTGACCGCGGCAAACAGGTGCGGCGAAGTTAACGGTTTTTTTCCTGCGATGGGAAGGTGGTGGCTGAGGGAGGAGGGCTGGGCTGGGGCGGACAGATCTTTCCAGAAAGAAAATGGCGGGAGGGGAGACTCTGGGTCGATGTTTTAGTAAAGGGGGAGAGGCTCTCACCTGGTTTTCTTACTCCTCTCCCGGCTGGCGGTGTGAAGGGATTGTCCTTGTTTCGGAGTCGCTGCTTCCTCCGGTTGGGAGGTGTGAAAACCTTCGAGGCAGGGTGGTTGGCTTGTAGGGCGTGGTTGGTTCCACTCGGGGAGGGTGTGGAGGCGGAGCAGCTGCCAGAGCGGGGCCCTCGGGTGTGTGTTTGGAGGGGGGGAGGGAGGTGTCGCTCTTGCCCCCAGCCGCTGCCCGACTGAGCGGTTGCTGCTGCCTGCCTGTCGCCACGCGTGCGCGGAGTTGCGCCGGGGACTACAACTCCCGGCAGGCAGTGCGCGGCAGGATGGCGGGGGAGGAGGCTCATGGTCGCATTTCCCAAATCGAGCGGCTTGCCCGCTGATTCACCGCGAGGAACTAGCGGGTTGTGTTTTTGTGTTGCCGCCCTTGATCTGCACTAGTGAGCTGGAGGCGTTCATCTGCTTCCCCCCCCCACCCTTTTTGGGGAATGAGTAGTGTGGCCCTGAGCTTGGCCGAGTGCCAGGCCTCTTGCTGGCTGGCTGTCTGCCTTTGCTTTTTGCACAACCCTTTAGTTTGCCTTTTATGGGCAACGCGAGACGGGGTCCAGATTTCTTTGTCTCCCCTCTGGCAGCATCTAGCGCCCTCTGCAGTTAATGCAGGGGAGCTCATCAGCTCGGCGGCAGGAAGTGAAAGCAAGGGAGGGGAACATGTGGGCAACTTGTTCAGCACAAAGGAGGGAGGAGGTGTTCGGATCTTGGCAGAATTGACAGCACGCAGTTGTGCAATGACACATGCTGCGCATCATTGTTGGGAAGCAAGTCATTTCATTTTAATTTAGCATCCCATGCTATGTCCAGTATTATTGCTAACGCTTTAAAATTTTTTTAGATAATCTACAGTCATGGATGATGAAATTGCAGCACTGGTTGTTGACAATGGATCTGGTATGTGCAAGGCTGGCTTTGCTGGGGATGATGCCCCTCGTGCTGTCTTCCCTTCCATTGTTGGTCGCCCAAGACACCAGGTATGGAATGGCCATTTCTAGGTTATCAATGGGTTTTCTTTCAAAAATTGGATTTGTTTTGCTCTTTACTGGATATTTTAAATATGCTGTGCTTTGCAGGGTGTAATGGTTGGTATGGGGCAGAAGGACAGCTACGTTGGTGATGAGGCTCAGAGCAAAAGAGGTATCCTGACCCTGAAGTACCCCATTGAGCACGGTATTGTCACCAACTGGGATGACATGGAGAAGATCTGGCATCACACTTTCTACAATGAACTGCGAGTTGCTCCTGAAGAACACCCAGTCCTGCTCACAGAAGCCCCCCTGAACCCCAAAGCCAACAGAGAAAAAATGACACAGGTACAAAGCTGACCATATTAAATTGCATCAGTACCCTTTCTATCTGGAAACTGTCTTCCTTCATTCTTTCCTATCCTCATTCACAGGGATTCTTTCAAAGATGACATTCTTTCCTGGAAATGACAAGGTTTTTTAATTTGCTTTTGAGTTACATTAACTTACTGATGCATGTATTGTGTGAAGTTCTAATCTTCAATTTTAGCTATTTTGCATTAATAGCTGATATTGTGGGATGGGTTTCAAGGAACCTAAAACTCTGGATATTTGATGGTACCCAAAGAGTTGGGTCAGAGGATATTTCCAAAACTTGTTGTAGAATGGACATTAACTAGCAAGAATGTGGCCTATTTTTTGGACCTGGGACATGATTTTGACAAAACATTTTGCATGCTTAACTTTTGACTTGGTTATGATTTGCCATTTAAAATTCACAGTTGTAGCATGTAACTGCCTTTGCAGGTTCATGTAATGTCAACATTTGTATGACTTATTTGTTGAAACTTGGATTTCAAACAAATTGATGTTTGTTTGTCTCTTTACAGATTATGTTTGAGACTTTCAATACCCCTGCCATGTATGTTGCCATCCAGGCTGTGCTGTCACTCTATGCCTCTGGTAGAACCACTGGTATTGTGATGGACTCTGGTGATGGTGTCACCCACACTGTGCCCATCTATGAAGGTTATGCCCTCCCCCATGCTATTCTGCGTCTGGATTTGGCTGGTCGTGATCTGACAGACTACCTCATGAAGATTCTGACAGAAAGAGGCTACTCTTTCACCACCACAGCTGAGAGAGAAATTGTCCGTGACATCAAGGAGAAGCTCTGCTATGTTGCACTGGACTTTGAACAGGAGATGGCCACTGCTGCTTCCTCTTCTTCCCTTGAGAAGAGCTATGAACTGCCTGATGGGCAGGTAATCACCATTGGTAATGAGCGATTCAGATGCCCAGAGGCCCTCTTCCAGCCATCTTTCTTGGGTAAGTAAACAGGCTGCTGCTTTACTAATTTTGCTTCACAACTTTATACATATATACATTTACTATTGCTATCAGTCACTGGATGATAAAAGACTAGGTATTAATTGATTTATTTGCTTGCAGGCATGGAATCCTGTGGTATACATGAGACCACTTTCAACTCCATTATGAAGTGTGATGTAGATATCAGGAAGGATCTGTATGCCAACACTGTCTTGTCTGGTGGTACCACTATGTATCCTGGCATTGCAGACCGTATGCAGAAGGAAATCACTGCTCTGGCTCCAAGCACCATGAAAATCAAGGTAATTTGGGAGTTTGAAAGTAGTGTGGGATAAAGTTACATGAAATGATCTTGAATGGTTGTGGGTAAAGCTTTGGCTTATTTTTACTACACTTTGTTTACAGTGTATTAATGAGCTTCATCCTATTTCAGATCATTGCCCCACCTGAGCGTAAATACTCAGTCTGGATTGGAGGTTCCATCCTGGCTTCCCTGTCCACCTTCCAGCAGATGTGGATTAGCAAACAAGAGTATGATGAATCTGGACCTTCCATTGTCCACCGCAAATGCTTCTAAATGGACTGTAACTGTCACGATTGCGCGAGATGAATTGGCATGGCTTTAGTGCTTGTCTCAGGAATAAAAACTGGAAACAGTGAAGGTGTTGGTGGTATTTTTGGCAACAAGCATCCCAGAAGTTCTGCAATGCGTTCAAGGACTGAATTGTACATTTAGTCATTCCAAATATTGATGTAAAGGATTGCATTGTCTAAGGTTATTAAAGCCTCTATGAAGGCTGCCCAAAAAGTGGGAGCAAATACTTAACCTTGTGTAGTATTGCTTATATGTAAATTATGTAACCGAAAAAATGTCCCGTTTTGTACTTTTCCGCCTTAAATTTTCGGTCCTCTTTGATTTTGGTATGCAAAAAGCTTTACCTTTATACACACACAAGTGAGGTTTACATCCCCTGGGCACAAGATGAACCGTTTTAAAACTTGGTGATGCCAGTTTGTGGGACCTACACTGACTAATACAATAAAGTGCACATGTTTAATTGGAAAATTGAAGTTGCTGTGCTGTTATTTGGTAGTTCAGACAAGACTGAGGTAGTTCAAGGTGTATTTACTTAACAACATTTCCTTGGTCTTTATTCATCGCTATATATAGCTTCTGCATTCCTGACACTACCATTAGTAGCATCCCAGTTTGGTGCTTCTATCATAAAGACTAATATTGCATGTACAAACAAACCATAAGGGCCTTCAAATTTCCAGTGGTGTTAAATTCAAGTTGCTGAATGTTATGGGGCTTTGTTGAGGTGCATCTTTTTAAATTCTTAAGCACCAAAGCATAGCTTCCTTTGCTCCCTTGGTATTTTACTACTGACAGTCTTAATTGTAGTAAGTCAGTGATCCCAGATTTTGGAGAAACTGGGCAGGGATCATTGTGGGACAAATAGCCATTCACTAAATTAACTAGTTACTTGCTACAACAAATAATTGTGGGGTAATTGAGACAACACTACTATTGTAAATGTGTCAATTCTTGTCAAGTAAAATTGCACAGATTACAGAATCTCCAGTAACACTACTCATAACAAAATAGTCTTTGGTCAAAGTCAGACTAGCAAGTACATTATGTAGATCTAATGTAATTACTGGGTAGACATGCAGATTTAAATCCATGCATCAAGTCAACATAAGTCTAATTGCATAAATGTTGGTAATATCTGAAATAAGCACAATGTGTTTGTGATAGAATTCCCACCCCTGCAACCATCTTGTTGAAATGGTTATTCTTGTGAAGTCTGACAGTTTTACTATAGTTGCAGATATCTTCACTATTGTCACATTAGTTTTGAATGAGGACAATCAAATTTTGATACCCCTGTTTTTCCTTCCCCAAGAGATGAATGACTAACTAGGCTGTCTTTCATTTGGTGCCATTATTGGAATGTAACAGGCCTGTCTGCAAATCTTATTTTGAAAAGATTGAGAGCAAATAATATCAGTCTCCTGAAATTACACACAAGCATTCTTCATATATCTTAAGCACATGGGAAAGCCTGATGCTGAATCAGACCTATGAATTGGTTGATGTACTTTAATTGGCCCTGCATTAAAACCCATGCATTTACAAACAGTATGTACAGGACATGAAGGTCAAGAAAGCCCCAAGAATTAACTTCAGGAATGGAAATAGAATCGCGATGAAGTCTCTTTGAAGTCTGTGGCCATCAATCCCTAGAAAACGTTCACTAAATAGTAGCAGCTCCACAATCCTCAATGTGTAAATGTATCATGTCGCATGGTACTAAAATCCCAACTTGAGACAGTTGAGTCCATGATAAAAGCAAATTACTGTGGATGTTGGAATCTGAAACCAACAGAAAATGCTGGAAAATCTCAGCATCTGTGAAGAGAGAAAAGAGCTGAAGTTTTGTTGAAACCAAAAGGCATTGAAAATGGGTGATATTTTATACTGCAGAGTGAGGGAATCCCTCACCCTACAGTATAAGTATCTCCCACTGCTGCCAGACCTGCTGAGATTTTCTTTTCAGACATTTGGGTCCACTGGAAGTCAGAACCTGCCTGGGTTCCTATTGATTACTATCCAATAAACCTACAGGATAGTGAGATTGTGAGCGTCTCAAATTGAGCTTTTGGAAATGATGCCCCCTATGGTCAGAATTTTGAGCATCACAAATTGAGCTTTTGGATATGATGCCCCCTACAGTCAGGTATCCATACTGATGCTTGAGGCTCATACTTGAAAAGTCAGTTAAGAGGCTACCGGCAGCCATGAAATTATATTCCATGAAGGGTTGGCACATTCAGGGAAGGTGACAAGTGTCTTGACTAAATGCACAAAAACTTCATATTTTTAAAACAAAACATTTATAATTCCCTTGAGGAAGGTGATGCCACAAGACAGGTTTTATAGTTTTAATAGTTCTTGGGTTGGAAGCACCATGTCAGTGTACTGACCAAGCACAGATGGGATGGGCCATCTTTCGGTGGCACTGCAAGGATTTTTTTCACCACTTTAGACTTCTCAAATACAGTTTTATTGTGTAAACTAATAGCACTGATTAAATGCAGGCTATTGTAAGGGAGGGTTGAAATGAATTGATGCCAAGTGCAAAGTTTACATACAATCCAGTTCCATTCAAAGTCACTGGATATTGAATGAGAATTGGACAGGGAACAAAAATTGAAACTGGAACTCTGATGTTCTCTATGGCTCAGATACTTGTATATAAAGATTAAGCCATTGAAGCAACTGAGGAAATTCAGCTTATATGGGTTTGTTAACTTGTTTAATTCAAAATATGAAGCATTACAACCACTTTTTAGGCTAGGGTGACATATTTTATCTCCCAAACCGGTAACTGAATGAGAAGAAAATTTTGTCCCGTTCCCAAACATTGACAATAGTACGACATTTTCAATTCTGAGACATGAGAAAAGCCCTTTTCACCAGCTCGAGTCTGGAATGCACTGCATGGAGGCAGCTTCAATCATTGCATTCAAGAGGGCATCAGGTGATTTATCTGAATAGAAATGGCATAGTCGCCTCACAGCGCCAGGGATCCGGGTTCAATTCCGGCCTTGGGAGACTGGGGTTTGCACATTCTTCCCATATCTGTGTGGGTTTCCTCTGGATGCTTGTTTCTCTCACATTCCCAAGATATGTAGGTTAGGTGGATTAGCGATGGTGGATGTGCTGGGTTGTAGGGATAGAGTGGGGCGGGGGTGGACCTGGAGGGTCGGTGCAGACCCAATGAGCTGAATGGCCTCCTTCTGCACTGTAGGCATTCTATGATTCTTCTATGGAACAATGTGCAGTGGTATGGGGAAAAGGCAGGGAAGTGACACCGAGACATAATGCTCATTTGAAGAGCAGACACAATGAATCAAATGGCCTCCTTCTGTGCTGAAATAAGTGTGATTCTGTGAAGACTGAGCTTTCCCACTTTCACTGAGGACTTGGGAATTTATAATGGAAAAAAATTGTCATAAAAATGACAACAAAATATCAGGTTTTGTAGTCAGGAAGTGAATGAAAATGTATATCTTTTAATTTTGATTGAAATGTGTAAAAAATATGTTTTAAAAGCTTTTATATAGCTTCACTCTTCAGATACTTCAAGTCCATAAATTTCCACTTCTTTTGTTACAATTTGATATTGTAAAATGCCATAAAAATACTCCTTGTGGGAATCCTGTGGTTAAATGACAACATTGTTCTGCAAGTTATCTGCCATCCTACTAGATTGCAACGTTTCTCCAAAAAAAATGTCTTTGTCAGTAACTAAAGTTTCCAATATCTATTATATAACTTTAAAGAGAAACAAACATTCAAATATTTACAAAGCCATAGTTACATGATTATCTCAAGAATTCTGTTGATGAAAAATGTAAAAGTTCTAATTAGTGACATTGGTAAGAGATCGACCTTAAGGTGCACTTAAGAATCTGTCAAAAAATACCAAATTTATTATTTAGAGATTGTTAAAAAAGTTACAAACTATTGCTGATGTGGGAGGAGCCTACATCCAATGTTGTCATCTCTATTATGTGTTTCCCTCATTCCTCATGAAAGTCAAGCCAGGAGTCAAAATAGCCAAGTCCAATAATCCATCCCACTTCTATTTAGTGGGATTCTCCCACCCTCTCCACAGTTCTGGTCAAGCCTAAGTGTCCTCTTCTACAATATGCCATACCCCATGCTGCAAAATCTCAGAAGCCCCAAACATCAGATCACAGACTCAGAATCCAGTGCCAGTATGAACAAAAACACAAACCATTTTTAAACACAGTTCAGGATAATCCCCATCCCATGCTACAAAAGCTCAAGGCTCTCCTCAGTATTATTAAAGTGCAGCACTGCCCCTCTGAGTGCAAATGAATCCCATTTATTTTATCCAATATTGCGGAATATTGGAATATCTTGCAGTAGTTCTACTCCTCTCCAACCTAAGTTATTTTGGGAGACTGGAGAACTCGAAGAAATTTCAGCACCAAAAGGTTCACCTTCAAAAGATACATCTTGCACACCACCTTGCTGGATATTCTCAACTTATTAACTGGTAAGGGATACAAAAATACATAGCTAAAGGAACCTCTATTAAATATGGAAAATATTCCTATTAATTGGTGTTTATAGTGTAATAATATTATAATAATGTTAGCCTTCATGTAGTGAAGTCTGGTCAGATTTTGAACAGAGACGGACACCACAGGTCTGGCTACTTTTAACATGAAGTAATGATGCATTAATGAGGGGACTTAGTAACATATGCATTATTGCATACTGGGTTCTAAGGTTCAGAAAATGCAAAGACAAAAGTTTGTCCTGCAAAACATTTGGCTACTTAATTGGAGTTTCTATAGAAGGAGGGGATTAACTGGTGCAAAATGATATGGAATCATAGTTATAAATTATAGCTATAAACATGATTATAAACTAAACTGGGCGGCATGGTGGCTCAGTGATTCGCACTGCTGCCTCACAGCACCAGGGATCCGGGTTTGACTCCCGGTTTGGGCCACTGTCTGTGTGGAGTCTGCACATTCTCCCCAGGTCTGCTTGGGTTTCCTCTGGGTGCTCCGATTTCATCCCACAGTTCAAAAGACTGTGGGAGAAGTTGGCCATGCTAAATTCTCCCTCAGTGTACCCAAAGAGGTGCCAGAGTGTGGTGACTAGGGGATTTTCACAGCTAGTCCATTGCATGTTGATGTAAGCCTACTTGTGACACTAATAAATAAACTTTAAAACTTAAATGTAATTAACATTTTCACTTGGTGGATTGGAGTTATTTGTAACAAGATGGAACTTATTGATAACAAACTAAAGGAGTTGTACTGATCTCTGGTTCGATCAGCAGAAAAATCTTGATTAAGGAAACTAGTCTGTTATCTGATGTTTCTGTAAAGGCATAAACCCAATTAGATTCTGCTTATACAGTGTGGAAAGTTAAATTTTGGTAACATCAAGTAATGTAGAAAGATGTGGATTGTCATGTAGATAAAGGCAAAATACTATGGATCCTGGAATCTGAAGCAAAGACAGAAAATGCTGGAAAAACTCAGCAGGTCTGACAGCATCTGTGGAGAGAACTGAGCCAATGTTTTGCATCTGAATGACCCTTCGCCAGAATTGTCAATGTTTCGAGTCAGCATGACGATGGGTTGTCCTGACTCGAAACATTGGCTCTATTTTCTCTCCACAGATGATGTCAGACCTGCTGAGTTTTTTCCAGCATTTCTTGAATTGTCACGTAGTTCGGAGTAGAAATATGTGTAAAATGTTTGTAATGAAATTTGAATTGATAAAGATTTGACCAGACTGAAATACTGAGCTCAGAACTGTAACGTATTTGAGGTTCAAACTGTCAGTTGTATTACCGTTTGGTGGATATTTAAATAGTCATCCAAGAGCTTGAATTTTACTGAAAAAAGAGACATCCTGTCGAAGCTTTTGTCTTGTACGGATCAGGATAGTATTGCAAGAATATCAAATCTCAAAGAGAACAACAATTTACAAAACATGAGAAGAGTGTGTTGATTGATTGGCAAGTGGAGTCTGCTTAGTAAAGGTGTTGTCATGCAGAAAGCATTAGTGAACAGTTAACAGCCAAACTTCTGTTTCAGTTCAAACCAACTCAGTCAACTCTGATTGGTCAGAGCATTGCAAAGGGGAATGAATCAGGTAATGGCTGTCCCCCAACCAGGTGCAATGTGTGGAAATGTTCCTTCTGTTTGCAAAGAACAGGGCCCTGTGTGTGAATGTATGTAGCTTCTAGCGCACAGCGAGACTGAGCGCGACTGATAAATTGTTGCACAATTGGGATTGTTTAGCAAGTGCTGTCCATTTGTGTAATTACACCTAAAGTTGGACAGTATGTTGTGAGTTTAACAAGCATGGGCTGGTTGAGTACAATCAGTACTGTGCCTGTTGCAAACAGCCAAAGGGCCATGCTGTTTGATGCCTTCTGCCAATAGTTGGGACTACATTCCTGGCAACATACTGGCATTGAAATTCATATAGCACATTACTGATTTATGCGACAAGCAGAAAGTCTATTTGGCTTGAGGGCAGCATCCTGTTAGTGGACAAAATGACTCATGATGCAACGGCACAGTAGCAGCATGAAAGAGCTGGCTTCACCACTTGCTCAAATTTTTGAGATACTTCACCCAAGGGTAATCTAAAACAGACTACAGCATTTTGCAGGACGTTATTTTTAGCAAAATGCATATTTAAATATGATTGCATGCACATTGTATTTAATAAATCCTTGACCACAATGTTTCAAGAACAGGATTGATTTTTGAGGAATAGATGGATCATCTATTGATAAAAATAATCCAGCTTCTAACAATCCTGTTTCAAAAAATGCATTGAAAACGCTTTTGTTGAGCTGATAACCCCTTCGTAAAAGTGCTTTTATTTACGCCTGATACCTGATATGCCTGTAGATGGTGCTGTGACCAGGCTTATTAATGTTCAGCAAAAACAGAGGATGCTGGAAAAACTCAGCAAGTCTGTCAGGAGAGGAAAAAGAGCTTATGTTTCGAATTTGTTTAACTTCTTCAGAACTCAAATGGCCTTGAAATATTAGCTCTGTTTTCTCTCCCTACGGATGCTGCCAGGCCTGCTGAGATTTTGCATCATCTATTTGCTTCAGGTTCCAGCATCTGCAGTATTTTGCATTTTGATTTTTTCATGCAAAGCTTTGCGGACATGAGTAACATTACTTAATGTTCTCTTGGAACACTCGTGGATAAATTGGTGCCTGTTCAGAGGTCAGAAGAAACTTGTTAGTGCAGATAGTCATTGTTTTTTGCAAAAAACAAGAAATGTAGCCCCTTCAAACGTTAACCAGGAGCAGGAATCCTGTTTATCACGAATGTAGCGCTCCTGCAAGTGTCTCTAATGTCACTGTGTTTTAACTTAGTTTATTCACAACTACTCAAAGATGAGACCATGGATCCTCCTGTTCCCTCCTAGCTCAGCCACTGCTGCACTACCTAGAATAGGAATGAGGCATACACATTTGGAAAGTCCGAAATGTAATTCCTGGATCAATTGGGATGTTTGGAAAACAGCATTGTTCTAGTGTTGTAGAAAATCAGAGATCTCAATGGAAAAAAAACAAGACTCACATTTACAAAGCACCATTTACAATCTTCAGACATCCAAAATGAGCTTTACAGCCAGTGATGTGTATTCACTATTGTAATATAGTATCTAATTTGCATATAGCAAGGACTCACAACCGCAGTATAATAATGGGCACCCAATCTATTTTAGTTATGTTGATTGAGGGTTAAATACTAGTCACAACACCAGGAAGAAGCTACTCTCCTTTTCTTCATCTAGTGCTATGGGATCTTTTATATCCACAGAAAAAGACAGACAGACCCTAAGTTTAATATCTCATCCAAAAGACAGTGCCTCTGAAAGTGCAGCACTCCCTTGGTACTACACTGAAATGACAACCTAGGTTTTTGGAGTGGGCTTGAACCAATAACCACTTAACTCAGAGGCTCATGTGTTACACTGCCACTTACTGTGTGTTGCCCACAAAGTCAATTGTAGAGAAAGTATGCATTCCATATTTTAAAAATAACTTCATAAATGTCACCAGAGGTAAAAAGAAACACCCCTCAAAGCTGGGTCTTTCCTCCCTATATATGTTAAAACAGAAATCTACTATGGTATGGAATATACTGTCTGCAGTGGGCCAGGCTTAACTGTAACTTCAAAATGGAATTAGATAGATATTTTGAACAGGAAAATAAACTACAGGCCTATGGGAAAACAGTAGGGCGAGTTGAAAAATAGCACATTCAGAGCCAGCAAATGGATGGAATGGTCTCTTTCTCTATGAGAGGTGGAGGGGGGGTAGGGCTCCTTCAAAGAGCAGAGCAGGCATGACTGCACACCATGCCCTCCATGCTCTCCACAGAGAGTGGGGTCCATACAGCGGATAGTGGGAACAATATTATTTTGTTAAGTTTCCTTTTCCATTTGTATGCCTTGGGTGCTTATAAATTGAGGCTGGGGGATGACAGAGTGCACTTTTGTGTAATACATTTTGCCTTGTGTCACTGGGCAGGGCAAAAAAATACAAGAGATTTATACGGAACTATTTACAATCTTCAGACATTCAAAATGTACTTTACAGTCAGTGATGTGTATTCACTGTTGTGATATAGCATCTATTTGATTTGATCTATTATTGTCACAAGTATTGTTTCTTGCATGCTATACAGACAAAGCATTCCATTCATAGAGAAGGAAATGAGAGAGTGCAGAACGTAGTGTTATAGTCATAGCTAGGGTGTAGAGAAAGATCAACTTAATGAAGGGTAAATCCATTTAAAAGTTGGACAGCAGCAGGGGAGAAGCTGTTCTTGAATTGATTGGTGCGTGACCTCAGACTTTTGTATCTTTTTCCCAATGGAAGAAGACGGAAGAGAGAAGGTGTGGGGTGTGTGGGGTCCTTAATTATCCTGGCTGCTTTTCTGAGGTAGTGGGAAGTGTAGACAGACTCTATGGATGGGAGGCTGGTTTGCAAGATGGATTGGACTATATTCACCACCTTTTGTAGTTTCTTGCGGTCTTGGGCAGAGCAAGGGCCGTACCAAGCTGTGATACAACCAGAAAGAATGTTTCTATGGTGCACCTGTAAAAGTTGGTGAGAGTCAGAGTTGACATGCCAAATTTCCTTAGTATTCTGCGAAAGAAGCATTGGTGGGCTTTCTTAACTATAATGTCAGCATGGAGGGACCAGGATAGGTTATTGGTATCTGAACACTAAAAACTTGAAGCTCTTGACCTTTTCTATTTCACTCTGTTGTTGTAGACAGGGGCATGTTCTCCTTTACGCTTCCTGAAGTCGATGACAACCTCCTTTGTTTTGTTGACATTGAGGAAGAGATTATTGTTGCTGCACCATTTCACCAGATTCCCTATCTCATTCCTGTACTCTATGTTGTCAGTGTTTGAGATCCAATCCATTACGGTGCTATTGTCAGCAATTTTGAAAATCAAATTGGAGGGGAATTTGTCCACAGTCATAGGTATATAAGGAGTTTGGTGGGGGGACTGAGAACACAGCCTTGCGGAGCATTGGTGTTGAGGATGATCATGGTGGAACTAAGTGTTGTTTCCTATCCTTACTGATCGTGCATCTAATTTTCATATAACAAGGTCTCATCACAGCAATGTAATAATGGGCATCCAATCTATTTTAGTTATATTGGTTGAGGGATAAATACTGGTCACAACACCAGGGAGAAGCTACCCTCCTCTTCATATAGTTCTTACTGTGTTTACCCTAGTCTAACGCCGGGATCTCCACATCATGACTTTTTACCGCCATTGCTCTCTTGCCCTGTGCTTGGGGGCATGCCCTTTGGGATGGAAGCTGGGGTGCGGGGCGGAAGCTAGACTCGGGGTGCTGTGAGGGGCGGAAGCTGGGGCTCGGCGCGCCGCGCGGGGCGGAAGCTGGGTTTTGGGGCGGAAGTTGGTGCGCCGTGCGGGGCGGAAGTTGGGTTTTGGGGCGGAAGTTGGTGCGCCGTGCGGGGCGGAAGCTGGAGGAGGCAAGGGTCGCAGTGCGGTTCCGGAGGAGCGCCGTTAGTTTCTCGGTGCGGGGGGGAGTGAGCGGCCCAGGCCCGGCTCCGGCCTGTTAGGCGGTTAAATCTTTTTTATTATAAGATTGAAAGCCTTTTATAATTGAATATTGGTTATTTTTTAATTGAGTTGTTTGGCCGATGCGGCCTCTGAGGTGCCGAGCCAGGCATTAAGAGTTTGAGGCGATGGAGAGCGGTGAGGAGCCGGAGCAGCAGCACCAGGATCAGGACCAATGCCAACCCCGGCCCCTCAACCTGACCGAGTTCTCGGATGAGATCCTGTTGACCATCCTGAGGTTCGTGCCCAGCTGCGACCTGCTGCTGAATGTCAGGAAAGTGAGCAGGAAGTTGGCGGCTCTGTGTGTGGACAAGAGCCTGATCAGCTCGGTCACTCTGCACAAGGAGTACCAGGTAAACAATCGGCGGGCCCACCACTCTGCCCGTCTACCCTGCTGCTCTCCCAATGGGGGACCCATCCACACTGGCCAGGATTGGAAACACGGGTCCCAACTGTGGCATTGCCAGGTTGTGACAATATTCTGTCTGCAACATAGACGGGAAATATATAATCAGCAACAGGCAGTATCTGAGGAGAGGGAACCTGAATGTGGACTGTGGAAATCGATTTCACCTTGTTTACCTTCATTGGCAGAACACGGTGGTACAGTGATTGGCACTGTTGCAGGGACTAAGGACTCTCAGTACCAGGGACTCGAGTTCGATTTCTAGCTTGGGTGACTGTGCTGACTCTGCACATTCTCCCTGTGTCTATGTGGGTTTCCTCTGGGTGCTCTGGTTTCCTCCCACAGTCTGAAAGACGTGCTGGTTAGATGCATTGGCCATGCTAAATTCTCCCTCAGTGTACCTGAACAGGCACCAGAGTGTAGCAACTAGGGGATTTTTGCAGTAACTACATTGCAGTGTTACTGTAAGCCTATTCGTGACACTAATAAATAAACTTAAACTTAGTGTTATTTCAACATCAAAACGGGGAGGAGACAAAAGAAATAGCAATCCATGTTGGCCAATGTCCTTAACTGCAGCAGCTGAAAACATAAAATGGGAACTGGCATTAGTTTTCCCCAATAGTTTCAATGACCAATCAGTTATATTGCCCAAACTAAGTAGGGTTGAAGTCCTTCATTCAGATCGTTCTGATTACAAATCTGTATTTGGACCTAAATCTATCTTTTGCAGTTAAAGCTTGTTTCTCTATGCCTATAATTCCTTTGAGTTTTTTTCAAATAAATATCCAATGCATCTTTAAATAATGAGCTGTTAATTGTAAGGAACCTTAAGGCTTAACCCTTCCATTAAACAATTCGGCTGTTTTAAAACCAACGAAAGAGAGATCGGTATTAAAGAACAATACAGCACAGGAACTGGCCCTTTGTCCCAGCAAGTCTGTGCTGATACGTGCTTTCTATCCTTCAGTTTGGCTCCTGTTCATGTGTCTATCAAGATTTACTTTGAACGTTGCTAACATACCTGCTGCCACCACCTTCACCAGCAGTGCATTCCAGGCACCCACCACCCTCTGGAAAAAACGTTCCCTGCACGTCTCCCCTATCGTAGTTGACTATTCCACCCTGGGAAAAAGCCTCAGACTACCCACCCTATATATGCCTCTCACAATTATGTCGACCTCTATTGGCCTCCATCTTTCCAGTGAAAATGATCCGAGTTTATCCTTCCTCTTTTCATACCTAAAACCCTTCAGGCCAGGCAACATCCTAGAAAACCTTCTTTGCACCCTCTCTAATGCATCCATGTCTTTCTGGTAGTGCGGAGACCAGAATTGCACGCAATTCCATTTAGCGACCAACTTTTTTTTCTCTGTGAACAGAATCACATCAAAATAAGTGGTTCTTGCCAAATGTTCTGGAAGAAAATTTAAACTCTTCTGTTACCCTGGTAACTCAGTTGGCAAGCACATTGCAAACTGTGCAACTTTGCCATACAAATCAGGTCCTCGTTTCGCTCTCTATTACCATTCGATTGGAAAGGATCTACATAGATATCAAATACAGACAGTACACCCCTTACCCGTTATGCTCGCATAGAATCAGAGAGGTTTATAGCATGGAAACAGGCCCTTTGGTCCAACTTGTCCATGCCACCCAATTTTTACCATTAAGTTAGTCCCAGTTCCCTACATTTGGCCCATATCACTCTATACCCATGTAACTGTCTAAATGCTTTTTAAAAGACAAAATTGTCCCTGCCTCTACTACTGCTTGATCCAGACACTCACCCTCTATGTGAAAGAATTGCCCCTCCGGACCCTTTTGTATCTCTACCCCTCTCACCCTAAATCTAATGCCCTTTAATTTTAGACTCCTCTATCTTTGGCAAAAGATTTTGGCTATCTATCTTACCTGTGCGCCTCATTATTTTATAGATCTCTATAAGCCTCTACGGTCCAGGAAAAAAAATCCAATCTATGCAGCCTCTCCTTATAACTCAAACCATCAAGTCCCAGTAGCATTCTAGTCAATCTTTTCTGAACTCTCTTTCTAGTTTACTAATATCCTCTATATAATAGGGTGACCAGAACTGCACACAGTATTCCATGTGTGGCCTTACCAATGTCTTGTACAACTTCAACAAGATGTCCCAACTCCTGTATTCAGTGTTCTGACCAGTTAAATCAAGCAATTAAATCTCTGATTTAATCGTAATTGTTCTGATTACAAATCTCTGGAATTCCCTGCCCATTGAAGTGGTGGAGGCTACCTTGCTAAATATATTTAAGACACGGTAGATAGGTTTTTGGTAGGCAAGGGGATTAAGGGTTATGGGGAGAAAGCGGGAAAGTGGAACTGAGCCACTTCAGATCAGCCATGATCTTACTGAATGGTGGGGCAGGCTTGAGGGGCTAGATGGCCGACTCCTGCTCCTATTTCTTATGTTCTCATGCCGAATGCCTTCTGTCCAACTTTCAGGAGCTATGAACCTGTAACCTTAGATCTCTTTGTTCTGTAACTCTTCCCAACAGCCTACCCTTAACTGAGCAAATGCTACCCTAGTTCGATCTACCAAAATGCATCACGTTGCATTTATCTAAATTAATCTCCATCTGCCATTCATCAGCCCACTGGCCCAATTGATCAAGATTCCATTGCAATCCAAGATAACCTTCTTCACTGAACAATATGCTACCAATCTTGATATTATCTGCAAACGTACTAACCATGTCTTCTATGTTCTCATCCAAATCATTAATATAAATGCCAAATAACAGTGGACCCAGCCCAATCCCTGAGGCACACTGCTGGTCACAGACCTCCAGTTTGAAAACTCTACAACCATCCTCTGATTTGATTTGATTTTATTATTGTCACATGTATTAGTATATAGTGAAAGTATTCTTTCTTGTGCACTATGCAGACAAAGCATATCGTTCATAGAGAAAGAAAGGAGAGTGCAGAATGTAGTGTTGCAGTCATAGCTAGGATGTAGACAAAGATCAACTTAGTGCAAAGTAGATCCATTCAGAAGTTTGGCAGCAGGGAAAAGCTTTTCTTGAGTCAGTTCTTTCATGATCTCAGACTTTTGTATCTTTTTCTCAATGGAAGAACATGGAAGAGAGACTGTCCTGGGTGCATTATGCTGGCTGCTTTTCTGAGGCAGTGGGCAGTGTAGATAGTGTCAGTGACTAGGAAGCTGGTTTGAATGATGGACAGGGCTTCGTTCATGACCCTTTGTAGTTTCTTGCGGTCTTGGAAAGAGCAGGAGCCATTCCAAGCTGTGATACAATCTGAAAGAATGCTTTCTATGGTGTGTCTGGAAAAGATGGTGAAAGTTGTAGTGGACATGCCAAATTTCCTTAGTCTGAGAAAATAGAGGCATTGGTGGGCTTTCTTAACTATAGTATTGGAATGGGGGGATCAGGGCAGGTTATTGGTCACCTGGACACCTAAAAACTTGAAGCTCTCGACCATTTCTATCTCGTCCACATTGATGTAGACAGCGGCATGTCTTGTGTCATCAATCAGAAGTCTCTCAACACCAGCTTAAAGTCTAACAGGTTTAACCTGGTGTTGTGAGATTTCTTACTGTGTTTACTCCAGTCCAACACCAGCATCTCCACACTGTGTCTTCAAGTCAATTTTGTAACCAGTTGGCTACCTCACCCTGGATCCTGTGCGATTTAACCTTATGCAGCAACCTACCATGCGGTACCTTGTCAAAGGCCTTGCTAAAGTCCATGTAGACAACTTTCACTGCACTGCCCTCATCTACCTTCTTGGTTACCCCTTCAAAAAACTCAATCAAATTTGTAAGACAAGATTTTCCACTCAAAGTCATGCTGAATGTCCCTAACCAGTCCTTGCATCTCTAAATGCCTATAGATCCTGTCTCTCAGAATATCTTCTAACAGCTTATCGACTTCAGACGTTAGGCTCACCAGCCTGTAGTTCCAGACTTTGCCCTGCAGCCCTTCTTAGACAAAGGCATAACATTTTTCTTCAGGCACCTAACCTGTGGCTGTCGATGATTCAAATATCTCTGCTAGGGGACCTGCAATTTCCTCCCTAGTCTCCCACAACATCCTGAGATACAGTTCATCTGGTCCTGGAGATTTATCTACCATGATGCACTTTAAGACTTCCAGCAGCTCCTTCTCTGTAATATATGTACACTCCTCAAGACATCACTATTTATTTCTCAAGTTCCCTAACATCTGTGCCTTTCTCAACCTTGAATACTGATGAGAAATATTAATTTAGGGTCTCACCCATCTCTTGTGGATCCTCACATGGATGACCTTTTGATCCTTAAAAGACCCTATTCCCTTCCTAGTTACTCTTTTGCCCTTTATGTATTTGTAGAAGTTCTTTGGATTCTCTTTTGCCTTATCTGCCAAAGCAATCTCAAGTCCCTTTTTTGCCCTCCTGATTTCTCTCTTAACTCTGCTCCTACGCCATCTATACTCTTCAAGGGATCCACTTTATCCCAGCTGCCATATGCATTTCATGTGCTGCCGCCTCATATCCTGAGTCATCCAGAGCTCCCTACTTTTACCAGCCTTGCCCTTCACTCTAAAAGGAATGTGCTTACCCTGGACACTAGTTAACACACTTTGGAAAGCCTTTCAATTACCAGGTGTCCCTTTGCCTGCCAACAGACTCTCCCAACCAGCTTTTGAGAGATCCTGTCAAGTTTTGAATGTTCCTGCTTGATACCATCAAAATTGGTCTTGCCTCAATTTAGAATTTTAACTTAGGAGCCAGACCTATCATTCTCCATCATTATCTTAAAATGAATGGAATTATGGTCACTGGTCCCAAAGTGATCCCTCACTAACACTTCTGTCACCTGCCCTTCCTTATTTCCCATCCACATGCTTATTTTGGGCAATCCACATACTGAGTGAGAAATTCCTTCTGAAAACGCTCAACAAATTTCTCTCCATCCACGTCCCTAATGCTATGGCTGTCCCAGTCGGTGTTGGGAAAGTTAAAGTCCCCTACTACTACCACCCTATTTTTCTTGGAGCTGTCTGTAATCTCCTTACATATTTGCCCCTCAATTTCCCACTGACTGTTTGGGGGCCTGTGGTACAATCACATCAAAGTGATTCCCCCCTTCTTATTTCTCAGTTCTACCTATAGACACTCAGTTGGCGAAACCTTGGATATATCCCCTCTCAGTACTGCTGTGATGTTGTCCCTAATCAAAAATGCAACTCCCCCTCCTCTTACCTCCTGTTCTAGCTTTTCTATAGCCTCTGTACCCTGGAACATTGAAATGCCAGGCCTGTCCTTCCTGTAGCCATGTTTCAGTAATTGCTATAATATCCCAGTCCCGTGTACCCATCCATGCCCTGAGTTCACCTGCCTTGCTCGTCAGGCCTCTTGCATTGAAATAAATGCAGTTTAATGTAGACTTCCCTTGCTCTCTCACATGATCAATCAACTTTCAGGCACTGTAAAAACATACCCGCAAATTATTTCAGTTCATGTTTTCCCCCTTTTACTTCAGTAAGTTCCAAGATGATTTCAAGTAATTGTCCCCTTGAACTTTGTTCATTCATTCTAATGAAATAAAGTGACTGCTTTCCCCTCCACTGAGTTCAAATGATTTAAGTCCGAAAATGATTGTTGTTTTCTGATCTTTAAAAAATTAATATTAACGTGGAGATTAAAGTTGATAGCTCAATTTGATTATACAGCAGTACTGACTCGTGCTTTCACATCATTGTTTAATGTGTAAGCTGAGACGTAAATTTTAGACTGTTCTGCCAATGGGAGTGATCCCTTGCGAATGGTTCCATTATTCAAGTTTAATTAATCAGGAATCAAACTTCTGAAGCCCACTCTTAATCCAATGGGTTGTATTGTTGTGCTTGTCCATGGCAGTGGCATCTCGCAGGCATTGGCAGTGACTGTTTAGTCTGTGACCTTTGCAAAATGAGTAAATGTTGAAGCGAATGGATTTGCTGATGTGCTGAGCAATGTAAGAATAACCAATGATGCAACCAACCTTGAATCATCATGTGGAATTGAAGGCTGAATTTTCACTGTACATTCTTCATTGTCCCGCCTTTGTGGGCAGAAGGTCTTCCATATGTGGACAGAGTTTTAGCCAGCTCTGTGAATTCTTTTGCTATCACAGTGACCATTTTGCTTCTGCCAGCAAATTGTGTGCAGTTATTTCTTTTTAATTGTTATTCAAATCCTTGCCTCTGTTCTCTTCTCATTGCCTGGTATTCATCGACTGGGTGTCCTCTGTTACTATGGATAAAGTCTATAATCCATGTGAACCTTGACACTGAATGCACCTGTCCAGTATTAGAGATCTGGTGCTCCATTTGACGTCAAGTTCTTCCTACAAAGCAGAAAGAATGACATATATGCATATCCACCACTCTTCACCGGATAGCATTTAGGAGTTGGGTATTATAGCTCATAAAATATCTAAGTGCAGGAGAAGGTTATTTAGCCAGTCGAGCCTGTACCAGCAACAATCCTACCCAGGCCTTGTTCCCATAACCGCACGTATTTACACTGTTAATTCTCCTGACACTAAGGCCAATTCAGCATGGCCAATCCACCTGACCCATACATCTTTGGACTGTGGGAGGAAACCCACACAGGCATGGAGAGAATGTGCAAACTTAACACCGACCATGACCTGAGGCCGGAATTGAACCCAGGTCCCTGGTGCTGAGAGACAGCAGTGCTAACCACTGTATCACTATTGTTTTTATTTGTTTCCTGATAAACCAGACATTATAGTGCAGGTATCACTGCTCCTGCTAATTTCAATTAACCCTGAGGTTATTCTAAAATATGACTCAATATCGCATAACAAACTTGCTGAACTATGGGGCGGAGACCTGGTATTCCATTATTTTAACAATTATTTAGATCTACATATAGTGTGTTTAATGTAGTAACACATCTCGGAGCATCTCATAAGTGTCCAGTTGTCTGTGGCATAGATGTTCAGCAGTGTCTCAAATGTAAAGGGTTTTCAAATCGATCTAAACTAAGGTTTTGTGAGAATGTGGGATAGTTGCAGTGGAAGATTGCAGGTTCGGTCCCAGCTCTCTGCTGAGTTAGCTGCTCACCACCAGAGGGTGCTCCAGCTGTCCTGAGCAGGGGCCTGGGTTAGGAAGAGAATATTTCACCTTTCTTTCTGCAGCAACTGTTGACTGTCCTCTGCTGGACACTACAGGTGTATGACTACCAGCTGAGTGACAGGGTCAGGCGCAGCCTGCACACAGTTGACTTGTTTACTGACTCTGAGTACCTTGCTGGTGTCCTTGAAAATATAATCCAGGGAACGGAAGGAGGCGCGGAATGTGCTGCTGGGCTATAACAATTTGAATTCGAGAATAAAGGGACACTGTTTCTAATGACTGAAGCACACAGACTTAAGGTGCTTGGCAAAAAAAAACAGAGGTGGGATGAGGAAAAAAGATTTTACGCAGCAAGTTCAGAAAGAATTGGGATGCACTGGCTCTAGTGTGCTAAGTGCAGGTTCACTGTTAGATTTCAGCTGGGAATTGGAAAAATACAGGAAAGAGAGAAAATTGCCAGGGTATGTGGTAAGAGCGGGAGGTTGGGACTAACTGGATTGCTGCTCAAAAGAACTAGTGCAGACTCAAAGGACAAAATAGAATAAACTATTCTATTTTGATTTGATTTATTATTGTCACATGTATTAATATACAGTGAAAAGAATTGTTTCTTCTGCAGGTTACAGACAAAGCATACCATTCATAGAGAAGGAAAGGAGAGAGTGCAGAACGTAGTGTTACAGTCATAGCTAGGGTGTAGAGAAAGATCGACTTAATGCAGGGTAAATCCATTTAAAAGTCTGACAGCAGCAGGAAAGAAGCTGTTCTTGAGTCGGTTGGTATGTGACCTCAGACTTTTGTATCTTTTTCGTGACTGAAGAAGGTGGAAGAGAGAATGTCCAGAGTGCGTAGGGTCCTTAATTATGCTGGCCGCTTTTCCAAGGCGGGAAGTGTAGACAGAGTCAATGGATGGGAGACTGGTTTGAGTGATGGATTGGGCTACATTCACGACCTTTTATAGTTTCGTGAGCTCTTGGGTAAAGCAGGAGTCATGTCAAGCTGCCATACAACCAGAAAGAATGCTTTCTATGGTGCATCTGCAAAAGTGCATCTATGATGAGAATCATAGCAAACGTGCCAAATTTCCTTAGTCTTCCAAGAAAGTAGAAGGGTTGGTGGGCTTTCTTGACTATAGCGTCGGCATGGGCGGGGGGGGGACCAGGACAGGTTGTTGGTGATCTGGACACCTAAAAACTCGAAGCTCTCGACCATTTCTACCTCATCCCCATTGCTGTAGACAGGAGCATGTTCTCCACTATGCTTCCTGAAGTCAATGACAATCCTCTTCGTTTTGTTGACATTGAGGCAGAGATTATTGTCATCGCACCAGTTCACCAGATTCTCTATCTCTTCCCTGTACTCTGTCTCATCATTATTTGAGATCTGAGCCACTATGGTGGTGTCATCATCAAACTTGAAAATTGAGTTGGAGGGGAATTTGGCTGCACAGTCAGGTGTGTAAGGAGTATAGTAGGAGGCTGAGAACACAGCCCTGTGGGGCCCCGGTGTTGAGGATGATCATGGAGGAGGTGTTGTTGCCTATCCTTACTGATTGTGGCCTATGAGTTAGGAGGTTCAGGATCCAGTCGCAGAAGAAGGAGCCAAGGCCCAGGCCGTGGAGTTTGGAGATGAGTTTCATAAGAATAACGGTGTTGAAGGCTGAGCTGTAGTCGAAATGGAAAGGTGAAAGGAAGTAATTATTTTAAAAAAGCTGAGGGTGAAAAAGCAAGACTAAAACTAATGACTGACATACTAAAAACGATCAATGAAATAAAATATAGCCAGCCTGAAATCAGCAGGTTAGAAAAAGACAAATGCATGAAATATGACATACACATAAAGGTTGATAGGAAGCCTAAGCATAAGCTTGGAAGATCCTTTGATTTGTGTGCCGGACCATAATTATGCAATTGGAAATGACGAAAATTGAGTTTAAGGAGGAAAGTAACCACTGGAGGGCAGTAGAATAAGGCCACAAATGGTTCACCCTCCATTGAAACTTAACTCACAAGACAGCGAGAGGTTCCTTTGCACCAGGGATTTTACTTTATCTGGGGTATTGTTGTGATTCCCAAAGAGACCGATAATCTATTAAAAAGAAATTTGAATTTCCAGTGGCCAACTTAAAGGAATTGTATGACAGAATTTCAAGCTTTAAGACTTTTACTAACAAACTAAAAACATCATTGACTAAACTCTATTTCTTTTGCAACTTAATACTCTAAACTACAAAGAAGATTCCCATTTAACATTTAAAGCAATCAAAAATATCTCTCCACAGTTATTTACTCTTGTCACTTCAGTGGATAGATATTCTAGTCTTCCAGTACCAGTCCAAAGTGATTCTTGACTTCCAAGGGCTTACTTTCCTTTTTCTTTACCAGACAGATAACTCTGAATCACCAAACAGCTTTTGCAATGCAAGTTACTCTGGAGATCCCTCACTCTAGCTAAAGTAGATGAAGCTTCCAGTCTTGTTTAAATCCTTACAAAGCTGGTCTTTTCAATCCAGGCTTGAGCTCCCAACACATCCTTGCTTGGTGAATCATCTCTCTCACAAGAACATAAGAACATAAGAAATAGGAGCAGGAGTAGGCCATCTAGCCCTTCGAGCCTGCCTCACCATTCAGTAAGATTATGGCTGATGAAGTGGATCAGTTCCACTTTCCCGCTTTCTCCCCATAACCCTTAATTCCCCTGTCTGTCAAAAACCTATCTACCCGTGTCTTAAATATATTCAGCGAGGTAGCCTCTACCACTTCAACGGGCAGAGAATTCCAGAGATTCACCACCCTTTGAGTGAAGAAGTTCCTCCTCAACTCCATTCTAAACTGCGCCCCCATTATCTTGAGACAGTGCCCTCTAGTCCTGCTATCCTTTCTGAGTGGGAAGAATCTCTCTACCTCTACCCTATCCATCCCTTTCATTACCTTATACGTCTCTATAAGATCCCCCCTCATCCTTCTAAACTCCAACGAGTACAGACTCAGTCTATTTAGTCTCTTCATAGTCCAACCTCCTCATCTCCGGTCCAACCCCCAAATCTAATTCCACTACCTTCCTGGGACTTTGGAAGCTAATAATCTGTCCATTGTTTGCACAAGTGTTTTAGTCGTTTATAGGTGCAAACACCTTGCATCATCTTCCCAGTAAACCGGCCTGGGCCCCGCTTTAATCTTAAACTACTAAGCCACTCAAAGGCTTGTTGTCAGCAGAATTCAGGACAGTCATATTGAATGGCGGGGCAGGCTCGAAGGGCTAGTTGGCCTACTCCTGCTCCTATTTCTTATGTTCTTATATGACACTCTCCTTTCCTCCATTTTACATCAAATAAAAGATGTATACCCCAGAACACAATCTTATAAAACCTTGCATTTACAACAGTATTTAGCATGGGGGCTGCAAATGCCAGTAGCTTGATGTTTCTTCCTTCTAAATTGGTCTCTTCATCTTGAGCATTAAGATGGAAACTGTGAGTTGCTGTATTTTTAACAGGGAGGAGAGATCTTCCTTGAACAGAAATAACTTTGTGCAAACTGTCCATTCAAAACAGACCAGAACATTTTAAGTTGGTCTTCACGTCAAACTCCACTACTTTGTCCTGGTGTCATCTATATGTGTGGACACACTGATTGGAGAGCGTCAAGATTAGCGTACCCTGGTCCTATCTGATGTCGCTCATTTATATTTTACAATTCAGATCTTTCAGTGGTAACCAGGAGCCTTTTCCCTGCTCCACTTCTTTTTGCTTCCTCCCCCTAAACTAGGGTGCAGTACTCTAAATGTGGGAAGTAGTGGTATTGTCACTAGATTAATAATCCAGAGACCCAGGGTAATGCTCTGGGGAGCCAGGTTTGAATCGCACTATGTCAGCTGATGGAATTTAAATTAAATGGCATGGCAGCACAGGGGTTAGCAATGCTGCCAGGGACCCAGGGAATCTGGCCTAGGATGATTGTGAGGAGTTTGCTTGTTCACCTTGTGTCTGTGTTGGTTTCCTCCCATGGTCCAAAGATGTATGGGTTAGGTGCATTGGCCATGCCTAAAAATTATCCTCTAATGTGTAAAGATGTGTCAATTAAATGGATTAGCCATTGTGAAAGCCTGGGGTTATGGGGATAACGTAAGAACTAGGAGCAGGAGTAGGCCATCTGGCCCCTCGAGCCTCCTACGCCATTCAATAAGATCATGGTTGATCTTTTTGTGGACTCAGCTCCACTCATCTGCCCTCACGTCATAACCCTTAATTCCTTTAATGTTCAAAAATTTATCTATCCTAAGATACTCTTTCAGAGAATATCAGTGCAGGTTAGCTGGGCCAAATGGCTGCCTCCTGCACTGTAGGGATTCTATGGTTAAGCACAATCCAACAGCCAATGGACAAGGGTATCACTTTGGCTCACTTGCAGCATGGTAAATGCACTGCTTATTATTATAAACTGAGAGTTTTCTTAAATTACATTTTGCTATCAGACCCTTGACTGAAATGTTGACTTGCTTTCAGGAAAGTGACACAAAGGTGACATCTCTGCTGAAAGAAATAACCGGTGATGTTCAACAGCTGAAACTGAGTGGCTGCTATTGGCTGTCTGGCTCAACCATTGATCAGGTGGCAAAGTGTAAGAACATCCTGAAGTTGGACCTGACAGGATGCCGCATGACGTCACTGCGCCTCTCCAGGATGCTGTCTGTACTCTGTAACCTGCGCTCTCTGGCTTTAGACGTCAGCCAAGGATTTGATGTTGGCCAGCTTAGCAGTGAATGTAAGGCAACACTTGGCAAAGTAACTGAACTCAAGCAGACTTTATTCACCCCTTCCTATGGCATTGTTCCGTGCTGCACCAGTCTGGAGCGGCTGCTGCTTTATTTCGAGATCCCTGACCGGACTCGAGAGGGTGAAATGCTCTCGGGACAGCTGATGGTTGGACAAAGCAACATCCCCCATTATCAAAACCTCAAAGTATTCTATGCAAGGTTGTCCCCAGGCTATGTTAACCAGGAAGTTGGAAGGTTTTACCTGTCTGTTCTGAGCATTCGGACTCCTGAGAACCTGCGTGCCTTTATCCTATCTGTCCCGGGGGTTTTTGTTGACACTGGATGCTCCACACGGAACTTCCTAGATTGTATGACCAAAAACTTTAGCTTGGAGGCATTGCAGCTCCCTCGTTCCTGGTTGAATGGATCCTCGCTCCTACACTCCTCACTTCTGCACACCATTACATTGAGTAATCCTGTCTATTTGAACTTTAGCCACTGCATCCTGTCTGGCTGCCAGTTGAGCCATCAAATAATTAACGGTGGCAGAAATGTCCAGTCGTTAGTTAGCTTGAACCTCAGCGGCTGCGTACATTGTCTGCTATCAGATTGCTCCGTCTTTCGCAAGGCCAAAGATGACATTGATTTTGATGTGGTGGAGGCACTGGTAAACTGTTGCCCTAACCTAAGACACCTGAATCTGTCTGCAGCTCACCACCACAGCCCAGAGGGGACCGGAAAGCACTTGTGCCTGCTGCTAGCGAGATTGAAACGCTTGCGTTCATTATCGCTCCCTGTGTGTTGCATTGTGCAAAGTGCCAAAAATGCCGACAAATTGCCTAACCACACAGTGCCAACACTGGGGGCACAATCTGTGCGCCGGGGCCTGGGAAAGAAGGTTCGAATTGGAGTTGCGACCTACCCAAAGAATGTTCAGGAGCAACTATCATTGAATTTGCCAGCAACGGTGTTTGGGACATTACTGGAGAATGTTCCCTTTTTGGAAGAACTTGAGCTGATTGGATCCAGTTTTTCCTCCAACGTGCCTCGGAATGAACCTGCCATTAGGAACCTGCAGCCTCCCTGTGACCGAGCGCAGCGCATCCGAGACGAAGAGCTGGCACTCATTGGACAGTTACAGCGCTTGCGCAGTCTGACCTTGGCCCAGCTTCCTGGTGTTCTTACAGGGTCAGGACTGATTGGCATCGGACTGAAGTGTCAGCAGCTGCAGACATTGTCTCTGGCAAACCTTGGTCTGTTGGGGAAAGTTGCTTACATGCCAGCTTTGTGTGAAATGCTGAAACACTGCAAACAATTGAAGGACTTGAGGTGAGCTAATGTCTTTGTTAGAATTTGAAGTTTTAGCACAATGTCATCCTCCTTGTGAAAGAGAAAATTGCATTTTTGTGGAATCTTTAAGTCCTCAGGATGTCCAAAATGCTTCACAGTTAGTGAACTATTTAAGTGCGGCCACATGTTACGTAGGCAAGTCTGGTGACCAACTATACATAAGAACGTCACAAAGAACAACAAGATAATTGATCATTAATGGCAGTGTAATGGTAATGTTACTCAACTAGTCATTTGAGAGATCTGTGCAAATAATTGAGAGAATTGCTCAGGTGTGTCCTGTCCACAAAAAGCAGGACAAATCCAACCTGGTCAATTACCGCCCCAGCAGCCTTCCCTCGATCATCAGTAAAGTGATTGAAGGGGTCATCAACAGTGCTTTCAAGCGGCACTTCCTCAATAACCTGCTTGCTGATGCTCAATTTAGATTCGTCTAGAGCCACTCAGCTCCTGACCTCATTACAGCTTTGGTTCGAACAGGGACTAAAGATCTGTGCTCAAAAGGTGAGGTGAGAGTGACTTCTCTTGACATCAAGGCCACATTTAACCAAGTGTGGCATCAAGGTGCCCAAGCAAAACTGGAGTCCATACAAACCAGGGGGAAAGCTTTCCACTGGTTGGAGTTATACCTGGCACAAAGGAAGATGGTTGTGGTTGTTGGAGGTCAGTCAGCTCAGCTCCAGGCCATCAATGCAGGAGTTTTTCAGGGTAGTGTCCTAGGCTGAGCCGTCTTCAGCTGCTTCATTATTGACCTTCCTCCCATTATGAGATTAGAAGTGGGGATGTTTGCCAATGATTTGTACAATGTTCAGCTCCATTTGTAACTCCTCAGATACTGAAGCAGTCAGTGTCTATATACAACAAGATCTGAGCCACATTCAGGTTTGGACTGATAGTGCTAAGAAACATTCCTTTTGCCTGGATGAGTGCAGCTCCAACAGCACTGCAGAGACTCGACACCATCGAGGACAAAGCAGCCTGCTTGATTGGCACTGTCCACCACCTTCAACAACTGATCCCTCCATCGTTGACACACAGTGGTAGCAGTGTGTACCATCTACAAGATGCACTGCAGTAACTCAGAGGGGCATTCAACAGCACCTTCCAAATCCACAATCTCGCATTTAGAATGACAAGGGTAGCAGATGCATGGGGACACCATTACTTCTAAGTGACTCACCATCCTGTCTTGGAAATGTATCACTGTTCCTTCACTGTCGCTGGGTAAAAATACTGAAACTGACTCCCTAAAAACACTGTGGGTGCACCTCCACCACAAGGACTGCAGCGGCTCAAGAAGACAACTCACCACAACCTTCTCAAAGATGATTAGGGACGGGCAATAAAAATGTTGGCCTGGCCAGTGATACACACAGCCCATGAAAGAATAACAAAGTTGACTTGAATCCCATCATGGCAGATGGAAAATTTTTAATTGTTTTAATGGAAATAGAAAAAGTTGGTATCAGAAAAGTAAAAATGACTATTATTGAATATTTGTAAAAATCCAACTGGTTTGTTCACGTCCTTTCGGGCTGGAATTCCTGTGACATACCCAATCACACACCAGTTCCTTAGCAGCCCTCTGAAGTAGCTGAGCAGAGCACTCAGTTCTGTCAAACACACAAAATAAGCTGATCCCCTGGTTTTCCCTGATGGCCTCGTGAGCTTCCATGAATCACTGTCTCCAGTGGAAGATGTGGAGTGAGGGGAAGAAACATGAAGTAGCATTGTTGCTCACATTTAACAGTTATATGTGTGTTGCAGCACTATCAAATAACATTGCATTTGTTGCTTGGCATACTTCTCTTTTCTGCTCTTTTGTGTGTGCTCTCTTTCCTGTTCAAGGTCTTTTTAACTACTGCGTATTGTAGTGATTTGTGGCATATTTTATTTTGTTCATTTTACTTCATGCCATAGGTAGAAGCAAGATTCTGACTGTTTGTATCTATGGAGGACATTCCTTTGATTTACTTATTCTGTCCTTGAGTAGTTTTGTTCAGTATCAAGTTATTCGTTTGTGAGGTTTGATTTTTTTTGAAACAAATACTTAAGACTCTTGAGAGTAATATTTTTGACTGTACCCAATTAATGGCATTTTGAATAGCACTCGTGATTGGAAATTGTGGCTACAGGGGGTTTGGCATCACTATCTACAGCATTTAACAGCTCAATAATTATTTACCACCTAATGTGACTTGTACTGACCAGACAGCTGCTGTCTTTTTATTTTATTTGTTCATGCAATGTGAGCGTCGCTGGCTAGACCAGCATTTATGACCCATCCCCAATTGCCCTTGGGAAGGTGGTGGTGAGCTGCTGCCTTCACTGCAGTCTGTGTGGTGTAGATACACCCGTGGTGCTGTTAGGGATGGAGTCCCAGGATTTTGACCCAGCGACAGTGCAAAAATGGTACATAGTTCAAGTCAGGAAGGTGCGTGGATTAAAGGGGACCTTGCAGATGGTGGTGTTCCTGTGGACCTGCTCTCCTCTCTTCGATGGTAGAGAACGTACGTTTGGAAGGTGCTGTCAAATGAACCTCTTCAAGTTGCTACAGTGCATCTTGCAGATGGTATATACTGCTGCGCAAAGGAATGAATGTCTAAAATGGTGGATGCTGTGCCAATTAAGTGGGCTGCTTTGTCCCTTATTTGAGCTACTTGAGTGCTGTTAGAACTGCCAGGCAAGTGGAGAGTATTCCATCACACTCCTGACTTTGTATTGTGGACAGGGTTTGGGAAGTCAGGAGATGAGTTGTTTGCTGCAGAATTCCTAACCTATAAGCACTTGTAGCTGCAGTATTTATATCCAAAGAAAAGTACAGCACAGGAACAGGTCCTTCGGCCCTCCAAACCTGTGCTGACCATGATGCTCTAACTAAACAAAATATTCTGCCCTTACTTGATCCGTTTCCTTCTATTTCCTTCCTATTTATGCACCCATCCAGATGCCTCTTAAATGTGCCTGCTTCCACCGCATCCTCTGGCAGCACGTTCCTGGTACCCATCAGTTTCTGGTCAGTGGTAGCCCCCAGGATGCTGTTGTTAGGAGATTCAGTGATGCTGGATGGTTACCTTCTCACTTCTTAGAGGTGGTCATTGCCTGGCCCATGTATGGTGTGAATGTTACTTGACACTAATCAGCCCAAACCTGAGCGTTGTCCCGGTCTTGCTGCGAGCAGACATGGACTGTGTTATTATCTGTGGAATTGTGAATGGATCAAAACATTGTGCAGTCAACAGTGAACATTCCCACCTTTGAGCTTGTGATGAAACAGCAGAAGATGGTTGGACCTCGGACACTACCCTGCAGCAATCTCCTCAGTCTGAGATGATTGGCCGCTAACATCCACAATAGGTCTCACTGTCTGTTTTATTTAAATATTGCACAGGTTTTTCTGTTATCCGTTATCATCATGTTGCTGTTTCTCTCATCTTTACTTTCCATCCTGCACCTTTCTGTTGGGTCTCTTTCTGTAGTAGGCAATGGCAGCATCTGCAACTTCACTCTGTATTTGCTGCATTTCCATTCATGTCTTCTTTCCCCATCTGATCATCTTGACCTAAACCCAACCTCCCTCTTAGTGACTTCCTGTTTTCATTCTCCTTCCCTTTCTGCGATGTCCCCATATATTTCCCCCACTTCTTACTTTGTCCCTAAAATTGTTGCCCTATTTCCTGATCTCCAACTCTCCGCAGCCCCACCATTATCCCTGTCCCTTCTTTTCAATCAGACCACCTTCCTGCTCTCTCCCAGTGAATCAATAAAGCCTACAAATTGAAACGATTCTTTGAAAGTGAAACTAAAATCTAGATGAAGACATTCTTCATCAGCAGCACTTGAGACCAGAAATGTATGTCATGGTAAGTGGAAAAACCAGCTTCTTTGTGATGGGAAAAACTTCCCAAATGCAAAATTTGAATTTCTTTCTTCATATTCCATTCACTGGTTGAATATGAAATCCTCCTGAGGAAAACCCTGGAATCAAGGTACAGTCATCATGGGAAAAAAAATCGATTTCTTCAGTTAAGATGCATGTTGTAGATCCACCATGGTGTTGCTTATTGAACAAAGGAAATGGGGATAATGGATCATGAGGAAGTGTAAAAGCAGAACTGTGGTGCAGGGTGAAGGAAGAATGGTTGTGGAACAGGAGCAGAAGGATGAAACTTTTGTTAATTGAGGCAGATATCATTTTGTGTATGTGTGTGAGACTAAACAGCCACTTGCTAGGGTGAAAACATCTTCTGTGGCATTGAGTTAAAGATGATGCAGAATTTGAATGGCCAGAGTCTTGTATCATGTTGCGCAAAATTCTGAAACTCCCTCCCAAGCAGCATTGTGGATGCACCTACACTATATGGACTGTAACTGTTCAAAAAGGCAGCTCACCGCCACTCTCTCAAGGGCAATTAAGGATGGGCAGTAAATGCTGGCCTGGCCAGTGATGCCCACATACATGAACAAATATAATAAAGCGTGTTTCTTTTGCTCAGTGGGCGGCATTCTTGCCTCTGGGTCGCAAGTTTTTGGGTTCAAGTCCCAAAAGCACAAAATTCAACGCTGTTGCTCTAGTGTAGTAATGAGGGAGTGCAGCACCTTCGGATGTGCCATCTTGCGGATGAGACTATAAACCGAGGTCTTATTTGCCTGCTTAGATGAATGCAAAAGATCCCATGGCTCTATTTTGAAGAAGAGCAAAGAAGTTATCACTGGTGTCCTGGCCAATACTTATCCCTCATTCAGTATCACAAAAAGCAAAGGTAGGTCGGATAGGACATTGCGAGAGGCTGTCATAGCCACTATCAGCTCCAATAGGGAATTCAGAAGAAACTTCTTCACCCAATGAGTGGTAAGACTGGGGAAGTCACAATCACAGAGTGTGACTGAAGGGAATAGTCCAGATACATTCACGGGGAAGCTGGATAAGCGGATGAGGGAAAGGGAGTAGAGGGTTATGATGGTAGATTTAAATGAGGAAAGAGGCTTAAGTAAACACCAGCATAGACTGGTTGGGCCGAATGACCTGTTTCTGTGCTATATGTCCTGTCACATTTCTGTTTATGGGAATTTGCTGTGTGCTAATTAGTTGCCATATATTTTATATTACAACAGTGTCAGCACTTCAGAAGTATCTCATTGGTTGTAATGTGTTTTGAAATGTCTGATGACCAAGAAAAGAGCTATATTTATTTTTCTTGCAACCATGCCTTGTTCCATTTCTCAAGTTTTGTCATTGTCTTTCTCACTCTGCAGCTATTCTGCTCTCAGAATATCAATTGCTGTTTTTGGTTTTGACTCCTTTTCTCCTGTCACTACCTAGATTTCTTTCTTCTGTATTTTTCTGAATCCATCACTGTAGTTCTCACACTGGTTCCTATCTCACTTTATGTTCAGTTTCTGCACCTTTCACTTTTGAAGCCTAGCTTATACAGCAAGACTTGACATTGAGTACTGAGATTTAGGCAAGGGAAGCTATCAGGGTGCTAATGGGATAAATGTAAGGGAGGGTATGACATGACCCATGATAGGTGTGCTGGAGTAATTTCGCATGGAACTAATTCCTATTAGGGAATTGGGAGCACAACATGGGATTGTGACAGTAAGAGGAAGGTAGTGGCTGAACTATTTGAGATGTGATAGGGCTAGATTGTGTCAGCAGAAGAATATGAGGAACAGGAGCAGGGATCTGCAGTTTAGGCATGTGCCACAGGCTTTAAGGATGGGTTCATTAGAAAGCTTTGAGTATGTACAATTAGATAAGAAGAGTAATTAGTAAGGAGGATAGGAGGAAATGGCTAAACTGCCAACATCAGATGCCGTTTAACAATCTGCCCAGAACTTTTCCTGGTAGTAATGGTTGATGTTGAGTGAAGTTCCATAAGAAACAGTTGGCTTCCTCCTCAGTCTTTCCTTCACATATCAGTCATGACCTCTTCTCTTTCTCTTACCATTTGTTCTGTATCCTTGGTATCCCTTTCCTCCTCATTGTAAATCACAGATGTCTACTACATGTGAGAAGACCTATTGAATATATTTGTTGGTGCACATCATCAAAATGCCTGCTAAATCTGGACAGGGAAACTTGGCTAACTGTTGTTTGGCTTTGACAAAGTCAAACATGCTCACTGAAGATCCACATTTACACTTTTCCTGACTGTGTTGATCAGGAGAACAAATCCGCTCTCTCCTTTCAGTAGAAAATTAGATTTCTGGGTGAGTTCACGGACAGTCTTGAGAGCAACAAGTGTTGGCTTTGACAGTGACGCTCACACCTTGTAATCAATTTTTATTAAAAAAGGTGATGGTTTTTGGAAGCAAGACATTGCTTGGTGAGCTTCCTTCCTCTTCCGGTGTTCTCTAAATGTCCTCCAAAAACTTTGACCTATGCTAAGATATGATTTTGCAATATACCACAAAGCCCCTTCATGCTTGTTGCCAAAGGTGATTATTATTATTATGAGAAGATTATTTGACTAGGGATACAGTCCAGCGGATCTTTATCTTTAAGCTCATGGGGCAGCTAGTTGTTGAGCTTCAGAATGACACACAAGAAAGAAGTTGGGAAAGCTTTTCTGAGGCATGACAGTCCAGACTGCAAAATTACAGCATGATAAGTTTATGTAGGCAGATTTCATTATAAAGATGGATACAGGATTTTATAATAGGGAAAATCTGACAGGAAATGTAGAGATACAAGATTTTCTTAATATGGAGATAGTTCCTCCTTGTCAACTTAGTACTGATGGAGTGACCTGCCAGAATTGACAAGTAGACCCATTCCGAGCAGACAGAAATAAAAGTTATGAGGAATTAATAAAGCAGTAAAATATGCATGCTTTTTTATTATTGCTCAGATAATTTACATTTGAACTTTCTTGGGTGGGATGGATCTGATGAGATGTAATTTGAAAGCTGGCTCTTTACAAGGTTGTAGAACACATGATGATGTATAATTTGTATTGCATTGTGGTTTATTCCTCCTGCAGACTAGAACAGCCGTACTTGTCAGCAAGCGCGCAGTTCTTCCAAGCACTGAGCCACTGTTCGTCACTGGAACGATTCTGCATTGTCTCTCGGCATGGAACTTTCCAGCACGATGCGGTGATGTCATTCATGACCAAGTGCCCGGATGTCGTCATGTGTCACATGTTTACAGGAGAAACTCTAGTGGCATGCAAGAACCTTCAGCAAGCACTGATTCAGGGGTAAGTGAGAGATAGCTAGCTTGTGTACACAAACAGTGAGTCATAGCTGCAATAGGTAAAAGGGCCAGTGCACAAATGCCTTGTGTGGAAATACACCAAGGGTTAATAAATGCTAAATAAAGTGCATCAGATAGCCAAGGGTTGCCCTTTATTCTATCAATACATTTATTTTTGTTAAAGTGTTATTTAAATTAATAAAAAAATTCATGCGTTTTTTAAAACCCTTAGAAACTTGGGGTATAAGAACAGGGGTAGGCCATTTGGCCCTTTGAAAATGCTCTGCCAATTGATAAGATTATGGCTGATTGTGGCCTTTACTCCATTTTCCTGTATGTCCCCCGTAACCTTAAAATCCCTACAGTACAGAAGGAGGCCATTCAGCCTATCCAGTCTGTACGATCCACAATCCCACCCAGGTTCTATTCCTGTAAACCCGTGCTAATCTCCCTGACACTAGGGTCAATTTAGCATGGCCAGTCAACCTAACCACACACCTTTAGACCGTGGGAGGAAACTGGAGCACCCAGAGGAAACTCTCACGGACATAGGGAGAATGTCCAAACTCCACACAGACTGTGATCCGAGGCTGGAATTGAACCTGGGATCCTGGCACTGTGAGGCAGCAGTGCTAACCACTGTGCCACCATGCTGCCCTTGTCGATCAAAAATCAACCTTGTTTATTAAAAATCTGTCTAACTCAACCTTGAAGATACCTGATAAACCACCCTCCACTGTGCACTGAGGAAGAGAATGTAAAGGCTAAATACCCTTTGAGAGAGAATAATTCTCCTTTGTTGTGACAGGGAGATCCCTTACTCCTAAACTGTCTCCACTAGTTTTAGTTGCCCCCCCCCCCCCCCCCAAGTGGAAATATCCTCCCAGTATCTACCCTATCAAATCTAGGGATCAAAAATGTTTCAGTAAAATCCCCTCTCTTTCTTCTAAACTCCTATGTGATAGGCCCAACCTGTTCAGTCTTTCTTCAAAAGATAAGCCCTTCATCCCAGGAGTGAGTTGTGAGCCCAGTTAGTAATGCCCACATCCTGTGAGACATCTTTTTAAAAAGCCAGAGTTTCTATTTGCTGATTTCTATCCAGCGATTCTTGCTGACAATATATATCTTTTGATGTCCGTCAGTAATTGTGACACCCCACCTGCTCCCAAGTCATCTTGGTTACATAACTTAGTAACATGGTCTTGATTTTAATGCATGAGGATAGCAGAGAGCTGTCAGGGCTCGAGCACCGTGTCCCAGCATCAATCCTTGATTCCTAGAAGAAGGAAGACCTTGGAGGGTGTCAAAGAGAAGAAGTAGTTTGAGATCTGAAGTGCTTAGTGTTTCTTTTTGAGGGTTAATGGAGATTGTTGCTACTGCTGTCCCCTGGTACATGGTCTCTTGCACAGTCAGCAAAAACTCTGCATTTCACTGCAGCAAATTACTTTGAAATGCAGTATCTTTTGCAAGTAACAAGAAAGTATTGTATATTTTATAAGCGCTGGGTATTAAAATACGTTTGAAGTTTTGTCATAATATTCTCCCTCCACCCTAGGATGGAGCTCTCTGTATTGCTCCCTTGCATTTCAGAACAAGATTCTTTCTGCTTGTTTGAATAGCAAGGCTTGAGCACTGGTTTATGCCAGTTTGAGCATTTTGATATTTCTTTACTCTTTCGGTAGGGGGTGATGTTGTAAGAGGTATCTGACTAGTTGGTTTTCTATCTTTCATACACGGACAACATGAAGCATGTTCCGTAGCCTAAACACCATAATAGGATTGAATGGGACTAAAGTATTCTAAGTGTTTTACTGCAGTATTGTGACATGTTAAACATCATCTCTAAATGGTGTTTCAGCAGAAAGGTTACAAATAGTTCAGGATTTTTTTTCTTACTCTTACTCTTGCACTGTATCGCTCGAGTACGCTTGGTGTGAATAAAAGAGCAGCAGTGGTACAGAGTTATTAGTGGATTGTTTGATTTATACGGTCGATGTGGACTCATAAATGATTCATGTGTACATTATCCTTTTCATAATGGATAGAGGTACTTAATCCCTCTGGATTTCCAGAAAATGTTATCTGTATTCTACATTCTTGTGTGTGATGTATGTGTGTTTGAAGGTAGCTGCACTTTGGAGGGAGAAAATGGGCGGGGGAGAAGAAAAGAACGACTTCAAATTAAGGAGTGCAAAAAGCCAGGGTAAAAAACACAATTGGAAGAGAAGATATGAGGGAAAACTAATAGCATTGGAAAGAGTCACTGGGAATATGCAATGCGTAGTAGCATAGCGAATTGCACTCTCTTGCTCACTTCCTAATTTAAGATGCTGCCCAAAGGGCTTGAGTTGAGTGGATTTTTTTCCCTTATGAACCACTAGCTTCTATAATGCATGCTTCGAGTTCCTTGTAGATTATAACTGGTCCATTTATAGGAGATACTTTGGATTTTAAAGTATGTGGCCATTGCTGAATCAATTGCTGATTCCGTTCTGGTCACCTCTCTGAAAATATGGCCTGAGGCAGAGACCTATTTATTTTCCCAATGTCACAGTGGTTTAGGTTATTGTGTGGGAGGTTTTTGCCTTCTTTCACTTTCACCTCCTCTTGCTCATTTATGCCACATTTTCACTGGAGTTAACCATATGAGGCCAATTTCAAATTGCTACAGTAATGAAAAGCAAAGTACTGCGGATGCTGGAAATCTGAAATTAAAAATGCAAAATGCTGGATAAACTCAGCAGGTCTGGCAGCATCTGTGGAGTGAAACAGAGTAAAGGTTTTGAGCCCAATTCACTGAAGAGTCATCTGGACTCAATGTTAACAGATTTGGCCAGACCTGCAGAGTTTTTCCAGCCTTTTCTATCTTTATTTCATATTAATGAGGGACTTTGAATAAAAAGGGTGAGTCCTTGCTAGCTTCTTTGAAGCCCATAGTCTGCTCAGTTCATACTCTGTACTCAAGATAATCAATGACAGATCACCCCCAAGTAGTATGGAATTACTTTTTGACAGCTCGTTTCTAAATGAAGTGCTTTGTAGTCTGTTGTTTGCTCCGGCACATGGGCTGCCACAAAATGAACCCCCAGCCAGCTTCTAAGGATAACAGCATCTTGGAAAAGATGGCACGTTCTTTGAAGGAAAAGAGCGTTGGAATTTATTTTGAGTTCTATCGATCATACTGGCTCATGGTGAATATCTTGAGTGAAGCTTTCCACTGTGATAACTCCTCTGCCAACCCCCCCTGATTTCAATCTCCAGTAATTTCAGGACACAGGGTTTATTTCAAGTGATTCACAGATCATGTGGTGGGAACATGCGGACAAATGACTCAGACAGGTTTGCCTCGTTTGCTAGTGCATTCGTGGAATACCGGTCATGGTGTGTGGATCTGGCCGACCATTTCAACATGACTGGCTTGTTGCTTTAAGCAAACTTTCTGTTTTATGTAAAAGCTGCTGAAGATCCAGTGGAAACATGAAATGTTCATGTAGAAAATGTAGCCAGCTTGGTAGGAATTAAAATGAATAGTGGTAGCCTTATCAGTGGTAAAGGGGCGTGACCCTCTTCAGAAATTATGAATCAGACGCAGTAAGTCTCCCTTCAGGCTTGAGATGGCCACTAATATTGCTCGTTAATTGCCAATTTATTTAACCTGTTCTTCCAAATTGGCAGTCATGATTTAATTCAATCTATACTGTGCTTCTTTCCTCTTCTGTCTTCTTACCACCACCCACCACTTTTGCTTTCTTTCAGTATATTTATTGCATGGTTTTTGTCTGTGAGGATCAGGCCGTGGACAACTCTGGTTTACCAACGGGAGCCACATTTGTAATAGATTATGTGTCATCTGTGGTGCAGTGGATATCACTCCTACTTCTGAGTGACGAGTATATAGAAAATTATACAATGACACAAAAATCCAGTGCAGCACTGAAGGAGTGCTGCACGATATTAACATTGTTAATATTTGAGATGTTATACAAAAGCCCTGTTTGCCCCTTCAGCTGGATATTAAATATCCTGTGGCACTATTTGGTGAAGAATAGGGCACTGTGTGATACCCTGGACTGTATTTGACCCTATCCAAAGCCAAAAGACAAATTACCTAGTTATCATCACCCTGATGGGCACAAGTCCCATCTCTGTTAACCACATTGCAACAGTGACTACACCTCGACAGTATTTTATTGGCTGTCAAGTGATCTAGGATATCCCGAGCTTGGGAAAGGCACGATGGAAATGCAAATCTTTTTCCTTTCCACTTTGAAGAATGTCGTCTGTCCACAAATTGAACTGTGTATTGTTGAGCAGGAACGCCACCTAGTGGCTCAGCTAAAATTGACCAAAACTATGATTGGGATTTTCCTGATGTAGAGATGTTGGCGTTGGACTGAGGTAAGCACAGTAAGAAGTCTCACAACACCAGGTTAGAGTCCAACCAGTTTATTTGATTGTAATCCCACAAGCTTTCGGAAATGGTGTTCCTTCGTCAGGTGCGTGGAAGGTTCAGCTTGTGAGATTACTATCAAATAAACTGGTTGGACTCTAACCTGGTGTTGTGAGACTTCTTACGGGATTTTCCTGACAGTGTCACACAGTCATAGATAGGCCTGGGAGAGCTTGGTCAGGCTAGGACTTTATTCTTTAGAATGAGGGTTGACCTTACTGAGGGCATAACTTCATGAGGGGTATAGATAGGATGAACGCACATAAGTGTGTTTTTCGTAGGGAAGGGGAATTGAAAACTAGAGGGCATAGATTTAAGGTGAGAGGGGAAAGATTTAAAAGGAACCTGAGGGGCAACTTCTTTACAGAGAGATTGGTGCATATATGGAATGAGCTGCCAGAGAACGTGGTTGAGGCAGGTGCAATGGCAATATTTAAAAAGCATTCGGATAAGTACATGAATGGGAAAGGGTTAGAGGGATATGGGCTGTACGCGGGCCATTGGGACTAGTTGGGAGGGCACCATGGTAGGTTTCAGTATTGTGTTGCTCTATGACTCGAATCGTTGTCCTTCGTGAGAGCTCCATGTTCTAGCTGAGGAATGGCTGCTGAAATGAGTTACAGGAGAGCTGCTAGTGCACGTGGAAGCCGATTTCAGTTTAAGTTGCTTCCTCCGGTAGAGGAAGAAAAATAAAGAAAGGGGTAGTTATGTCTCCAACCTGTTATTGGTCCTGTATTTAATATTGTAGCTGCATTACTCCCATCATTCTTCTGCTTCAGTATATTCTTTTTCAGTTTTGTTTTCTTCTGGTAAAAGCTCACTGTACAGATTTAAGACTCTGTTGATTGCTATCATACTGTATTGTCATTACTTGGACAACTAGAATTTTTCCGAGATCTATCTTGAAGCACACCTAATTTGCTCTTGAAAGACCCAGCTAATGTCTACCAAACTTGGTTTCTCTCATTGAAGCATACAATAGGAATTGGGCATCTGCAATATCTCCTGGTTCTGCTTCTTATAAAGTTTAGTATTATGCCAAAATCAGTGGAAATAGAAGTCATGTTTTAGAAAATATGGAATGGATGAGAGTGGGTGGGTGTGAGTGAGAAATCTGAAACGTCCAAAAATGCAATATAGTACGTCCTGACACGAAAGCACAGATGCACTCCTTCAGTCATTAGTGATGCATTACGCCTCGTTGAAGACCAGATTCCAAGGCCCAGTTAGCACTACCTGTCAACCACAGTCTCACCAGTGAGATGAGAATAGGCAGAGAAATAAGCCAGCCTTTGTTCTGAAGCATGAATGTCATAGGCAACTAACCCAAGTGTAACCAAGCTGTATGAATCTTCCAGTGCAAAACAGGTACCCAGTACTCAGCAAGTGGAAAGCCAACTTCATCAGTCTATGTAGAACAGACCATGTCATTTAATTCTTCTAATATAAAGTACTTTGTAATGCAGCCAAGTCTGAGGTGATAATTTAATACATCTTTTATAAGGGTCTTCTTTCATATATTGTAATGACTGGACATTATCTCCATTGTGCCTGAGGTCTTCAGGAGGAAATGGTTTTGTGATGCATGTTGAGGAGTCATTATGCTTTCCAATGTTCCCTAAATCTTCAGGATGGGTTGTTTGAAACAAAGGGAATGGCTTTTTGATGCCACCTGATTTGGCACCCTGACACACTTCAGTGAGCTTCTCACTGTGTGGGAATCTGGGCCCACAAGTTGGTGAATATAGACATCTTTCCCTGCTCCAAATCTGCCCCTGCAAAAATGTAATAAGGTAGGGGCATATTGAAATTTAAACATGATTATGAGCTTATTGGTATGAAGCAATAGCTTCCCAACCTGGAATCTAGTCCTGTTTGAAATATTATACCATTAAATGCAGCACTTCATGATTGTAGTATATTCCACTTTTGTTGCGAGAATGACTTTCAAGCCGTTTCCTTTCTGTGACTCAGTTTTTTGTAACTGAGATTTGCAATTTAAAGGAGGCACAGCTAAAAAGGGTTTGGAGATTTTAAGTGGAAATAAGCACAGCATTAAAATCAGTAACTGGTCAGAAGGCTCAATCTTCCCTTAAAGATGGGAAAATGAAAAGCATCTTTTTGGAGGAGAATTTAACTGCGCAGAACACAAGTTACAGGTAGCTAACCAGTGCACTAAGGTTTTTTATTTGTTCATGGGATGTGGGTGTTGCTGGTTGGGCCAGCTTTTATTGCACATCCCTAAGGGTATTTAAGAGCCAACTGCAATGGTTATACTTGTTTTCTTTTGTGGGAGCGTTTGTTGTCTCCCACTTAGCTTGGTGTCCAATGCAATCATAGAATAGAATCATAGAATCCCTATAGTGTAGAAGAAGGCCATTTGGCCCATCAAGTCTGCACCGACCACAATCCCACCCAGACCCTATCCCCATAACTCCATGCATTTACCTTAGCTGGCCCACCTGACACAAGGGGCAATTTAACATGGCCAATCCATCTAACAAGCACATCTTTTGTACTGTGGGAGGAAACCCGGAGAAAACCCAAGCAGATGTGCGGAGAGTGTACAAAATCCACACAGACAGTGACCCAAGCTGGGAATTGAACCTGGGACCCTGGTGCTGTGAGGCAGCAGTGCTCACCATTGTGCCACTATGCCATCCTTATGAGAATAGGCAGAGAAATAAGCCAGCCTTTGTTCTGAAGCACAGAAATCATTGGCAACCAACCTATGAATAACCAAGCTGTATGAATCTCCCAATGTAAAACAGGCATTCTGTACTCAGCAAGTGAGTGACAGGTTGGATTCTAGCAGCTACTAACTGTCAGGGTTTCATACCAGAGTGTAGAAATTGGTTATTGGGCAAACTATTGAACAGTGGGGCCATTACACCGCAGTGTAGCTCTATCCAGTTAGATGTATATTTCCAGCTGAGCACCACACAAAACCAGGATTCCTGGCTAATGTTTTGTTTTTCCCATATCAGATGCACAATCTTCATTGTAGCATCCACAATGACATCCCTGGTGATGCCCACTAACTGATCTGAAAGACTGTTTATTTGCCCAGTGAGTCATTGGAGGAGTTATTGTAAAGAAAGACAGACTTACATTTTATATGTTGCCTTTCACAGCTTCCAGATGTCCCAAAGCAGTTTACAACCAACAAAGTACTCTTGAAGTGTAGCCACTGTTTTAATGTAGGAGGCAGGACAGCTAATTTGCACACAACAAGTTCCCATGAGCAATGTAACGAACAGATAATCTGTTTTTAGGTTCTGGTTGAGGGATAAATGTTGGTCAGGACACAGGCAAAATGCACCTGCCCTCCTTAGAATAATGGCATGGGATCTTTTCACCTAGGTAATCTAGAATCTGGATCACCTAAAAAAAAAACAGGGACACCTAGGTGAGTCTCCTATTTATCAACTATAGCTCAACCTTCAACACCATTATTCCTACAAAACTCATCTCCAAACTCCATGGCCTGGGGCTCAGCTCCTCCCTCTGCAACTGGATCCTGAACTTCCTAACCCACAGATTGCAATCAGTAAGGATAGTTAACAACATCACCCCATGATCATCCTCAACACCAGTGCCCACAACGTTGTGTCCTCAGCCCCTTCCTACTTATACATAAAGTTTAAAATTTATTTATTAGTCACAAATAGGCTTACATTCAACTGCAATGAAGTTACTGTGAAAATCCCCTAATAACTCTGGTGTCTGTTCAGATACACTGAAGGAAAATTTAGCATGGCCAATGCACCTAACCTGTACGTTTTTGGACTGTGGAAAGAAACTGGAGAAAACCCACACAGACACGAGGAGAATGTGCAAACTCCACACAGACAGTGAACCAAGCCAGTGCTGTGAGGTAGCAGTGCTAACCACTGCAGCATGCCACCCCATCTACATCTATGACACTGTGGGCAAATTCCCCTCCAACTCAATTTTCAAGTTTGCTGATGACATCACTGTAGTGGGTCAGATCTCAAACAATGACGAGACAGAGTACAGGAATGAGATAGAGAATTTGGTGAACTGGTGCGACAACAATAATCTTTCCCTCAATGTGAACAAAACGAAGGAGATAGTCATTGACTTCAGGAAGCATAGTGGAGGACATGCTCCTGTCTACATCAATGGGGATGAAGTAGAAATGGTCGAGAACTTCACATTTTTAGGTGTCCAGATCACCAGCATCCTGTCCTGATCCCCCCCCATGCTGACACTATAGTTAAGAAAGCCCACAACACCTCTACTTTCTCAGAAGATTAAGGAAATTTGGCATATCCACTACAACTCTGACCAACTTTTACAGATACACTATAGAAAGCATCCTTTCTGATTGTCTCACAGCTTGGAATGGCTCCTGCTCTGTCCAAGACTGTAAAAAACTACAAAGGGTCATGAAGCCCAGTCCATCATTCAAACCAGCCTCCCACCCACTGACTCTGTCTACACTTCCCATTGCCTTGGAAAAGCAGCCAGCATAACTAAGGACCCCACACACTCTAGACGTACTCTTTTCCACCTTCTTCCATCAGGAAAAAGATACAGAAGTGTGAGGATGCATGCCAACTGACTCAAGAACAGCTTCTTCCCTGTTGCCATCAGATTTTTAAATGGACCTACCTTGCACTAAGTTGACCTTTCTCTACACCTTAGTTATGACTGTAACACTACACTCTGCACCGTCTCCTTTCCTTCTCTGTGAACAGTATGCATTGTCTGTATAGTGCGCTAGAAACAATGCTTTTCACTGTATACTAATACATGTGACAATAATAAATCACATCTTTTGTATCCATGTGAGAGGGTCTCGACTTAACGGTCTATCTAAAAAAAGCACCTCTGACTAGAGTTGGTGCTGAAGTCTCTCAAGTGAGACTGAATCTACACCCTTTCTGAGTCAAGGGTGAGACTCACTACAGCTGACATCAATCCTAAAGGCACTTTGTTGAAGGGTGGGCAACTTATGATTGGGAATGTTGTTTTCTTTTCCCACTTGCCTGTTGGTGCTTGGAAATAACTTGCCACAATTGGTGGGCTCACAAATCTGAAAGTGCTGCTATTTCAAAAATATATACCTTCTACAAAAAAGTTCAGGATAAATCAGTCTAACTGTTCACTTCATCCTTTGCATTGTAAAATATATCTTAGACTAGATCATGTGGTTTATGTTGTCTACAGAAAGTTGACGTTGCTGATACTTGATCATGTTTTGGAAAATAAATCGCACCAAGTTTTCCAGGTAATGCAGAATAAATAAATTGACTGACCTGTACTTAATCTGTTAAATTGGCATTTAACTGTATAAGTTAATATTAGATTACATTGTGTAACCCAGAATAACAAGGCATCAATATTTAGTTTGCAATAATTATCATTTGGGCAATAGCTGAAGCAGCTATTCAAAGGACTCAGGTTTGCTAGACCATTATAACACGTAGGTACAAATACCAGGAACTGAGGCACAATAAGATTTCCATTTACTTATACAATGATCCCTTTGTGGAACTGGTGTGGCAGAGTTACTGAGCTGATGGTGAGATAGCATTGAATTAATGCCTGATAGGGTTGTTGGCTTGGGATAGTTTGATGCTTCATACTAAATTCACCTCGCATGTGTAATCTAGCTGGGCAACTGCTCTGATGTCAGCCATCATAGTTTGGCTCAATGTTCAAGTAATAAGATGTCTGTCTTGTAAATGTTTTTGTTGATGAGTAAACCTGTCAGTGGTGCACTTTTCTGATTGTTGACATGGGCAAAAGTTGGACTTGCACTGCCCAGCCGTTAAGAGCTGAAGAATGTGCAGAGTTTGAGAATAGGGAGTGTTGATAACTAGGGGCAGCATGGACAAGTTGGGCCAAAGGGCCTGTTTCCATGCTCTAAACCACTATGACTGTATTCTATAGAGTGGATCTTGTACTTCAGGACAATTCAACGATTTCGTAATTGTACAAAAAATGAAATTTGCAATAATATCTTAAACCATTATTAAAGCAAATAATTTGGTTGTTATTGCATTGCTATTTGTAGGACTTTGTGCGCAGTTTGACTCTCATTTCTTGGATTACAACAATGGTTGCACTTCAGAAGTACTGAGCGAGCTGTAAGGTGCTTTGGCATGTCCTAAGACTGTGAAAAAGGCTATATGAATGCAAGTCTTTCTTTATATGCCAAAAGTCATAAAGAAACAAGTGGCCCGTTGGGTTAATCCTCCGTTGTTTATCGCGCGTGGCAGGAGTGCATGGGTTGTGCAGCTCACTGGATATAGATTAAGTTAATAACTTGTGTTTAGAAGAAATTCTAATCCAGAAATCAAAAAAAATTAGAGATTGATTTTGTTTCCCAAGTAGTGGATTATTAGTGCGGTTGTCAACTGAAAGGCATTATGTATGTGTTTTAACTGCTTCTGTTGGTTCTGCAGTGAATGTTGCCATGGCGATGCCTTCTTCCAGGCCATCATTGCATGTACATCTGATATGCGGGCAGATGGTCAGAAGAACTGACAGCAATAGCACCGGGGAGTGTGTGTGAATGAGAACACTGTAGTCAAGACCAGTAGTGGGTAACTCCATAAATTATTGGGATCTTTTGTGTCCATTTTGAAAAGCAAAAGGCACTAAGACCTGGAACAGATCAGCAATTCCAGTTGCTCATATATCATGCAGTGCCTTTACTGTAGTAATCAGTTAAAATGCCTCCCCTCACGAAAGTTTTAACGGCAGCGCCTTATAGCATTTTTCATTTATTAAAATGCACCTTTAAAGCACTTTGACACTTTTGTTTAATGTGTAAACGTTGACACCTTATTCACCAGGAATGTAGCAATTGTTTTATACTTCAACACAGCTCAGTGGAATGGTTCCTCAATGAATAGCTGAATAGAGAGTTTTATGTATGTGTTTCAAATGCTTGACAGCCTACTTCTATCTAATATATAAATTAACATCCATTAGCTCTGCCTCCAGCAATGGAGGAAGTATGTTTGCCTGTATTCAGGTAATAGCAGAGCATGTACCTTTGAAGTGAGAAATACTGATCAAAAATTAATCTCCCCCCACCTCTAAAAGCATGTGCTTGAAAGATGATTAAAATCTCCTGTGGAATTTTATTTCAGTTCTGTTCTCGCCTCTTTTTCAAGTCTTCATCCAAGAGGGTAGCCAGATGGCTTACTGCCAGGTCTCTGCCACTGGCATTCTGTAATTACCCACCAGGAGGTTGGTGAAATGGGCCAAGAAGACTTCCATCTGTCCCTGTGGGGATTCGTCAAGCAAAAACATTCTGGCCACAGTTGGTAGTACAGTGTATTGAATTGTGTGCTAGTATGTTTAATACATAGCAGCAAAAAAAAGTATTGATTTTATATTTGGCCCTTAACGTAGTTACTGTAAATTACTGACGAGGTAATTCATGAGAAAGAGCTTGTCATCATTTCATGACTGTGTGGCCTGATTATGCCTTTATTCCCCTCTTCCCAGCTTTCACTTCTTCTAAGTGTGTGGATGTGACTTGGTTGGAGTATACCTCCAGTGGGATAGTAGGCCCCTGCCGCCAGGATTGTCTGTTCCTCGTGTATGCCTGGACAGTGAATATTGGCTGATTATTTGACTAGCTTTGAAATTGCTTCAGTGCAGGAGACATTTTTTTTTCAGAATTATTTGGAGCCCATTTTGTGTCCTCTTCCTGGGTCTTTTTAGTTGGAGCAAAATATGTTTATGTATTAAAAATTGAGTTGCCATGAAACAGATGAAAGATTGAGCTTAAAACCAGTTGGAGCAGATATGCAGCATAAACCGGAACAGGGAATAGTTTGAATGGTGGAGTATGATCAAACTAGTCTTTTCAATTCAAGCTTTCACTGGGATTAATATCCATTTGAGTAAGATTGTTTTTTCTTTATCTCTCCCTCAGCCCCTCAATAACACATGTTTTTCCTGTATGGGCGTTGCACTTTCTCTTTCAATAATAGGGTGGGACTACATTGCCTGCAGACTTCTTTATACCTACTGAGATGTGATTCTGTAAGATTTGTCTGTGCTTGTTTTGAAATTTCCTTTTTTGGTTTGTGCCCCCATGTAGCCAGGGAGCCTAGCTGAGGTGGGGTATACACTCTGGTATCTTCCTGAAATGGGAATTTTATATGTTTAAGCCGTGATGAATGCTAGCAGTTAGTTCAACTATGGAAGGCATCATACCCTGTCTGCATCAGACATTGCAGCATTGGAAAGAAGAGGGATATGGAAACCCTGGCCACTGTTTTGTTACCAGCATATTGTTCATGCACTTCTTTTAAAAATCACCTTGTAGATTTTTTTTTACCTCTCTGAACAACGTGTGCCAACGTGCGACTCATCTGTAGGTGCGGCATTGCTTTCAAGCTCAGTTTTATTATTGCCTGATTCTGCAGATACTTTTTCTAAGCAGAGGCTGCTGAATAACAATCAAGGCCATTTGCGGCATCTGAACTTTGATAGGAGGTCAGCTAACTGTCCTGTTACAGTTCTGACCTTGGTCACAACTTGAGGACCCTACTGCTCTGTATTTCTGAGTTCCACATCATATGGCATAGCTTGAGAAGTGAAAAATAAAATTTAGTAAGAATTGTGCAAAAAAATCCAAATTGATGATGAACAGGTATGCAAAAACTCCTTAAACAGAAATGATAGGGATAGAGGGATAGAAACTAGAAGCAAGTGTAGGCCATTCAGCCCTTCGAGCCTGCTCCGCCATTTATCTTGATTGTGGCTGATCAGTGAATTCAGTATCCTGATTCCACCACCCCCCCCCCCCCCCCCCCCACCTTCCCTTGCTCCCTTAGCTGTATCTAATCTCCTCTTGAAATCAGACAATGTTTTGGCCTCAACTTCATTCTGCGGTAGCAAGTTTCAATGTTCACCACCCTCTGGGTGAAGAGATTTCTTCATCTGAGTTCCAAAAAGACTAGTAAATGAAAAATATGCATAGTGATGCTGAACATTTCAAATGTACAATACTGCCACCCCCTTCCCAACAACCTGTGAAATGTCTTTTGGAGACAACATACTTACGATATTCCTAGAATCATGATACAGCGCAGAAGGTGTCGACACAGCCCATAGTGGTTTTGCTTGTTTTGGCAGAGTTGTACAATTAAATCAAACTCTCTTTCAGCCGATTCCTTCAAACTTCCTGCTTGTCTGCATACAATACCAGTCAACTGTGTTTGCATTTTAAATAATTTTGTGAGGTATAGGTCTGAGTTGATTGAGCTCTGCTGGTTATTTGTATGAGAAATGCGCAGGGTTCAATTGTCTTTTTTATCCTGGGAAACCTTATGAAGTTTTTGAGCAAATTTTAAATGAAAAGCAAGCAAACTGCTGTTGTCAAAGACTGTTTAATGTTCCCGTGTGAAATAAGTTGTGGCTTGTCTGATTAATCATAATTACCTTCATCTCTCAACATATAGTTAATATAAATGTCATTCCCTTCCATTGTAATAAGCATCACAATTTGCACAGGTGGGAGATGTACATTCCATCGTATTCAAATTGTGGAAGCGTAATGTCGGACTTTGGAGCTGGTGGAGATTGACACTTTCATGAAGATTGTGTTGCTTTCAGTAAAGCTTTGAACATCAAAGCACTCCTGTGTCACAAAGGCTTTAAAGCATGTAATGCTTTCTCCTAACCCTATTCTATTAATACTCAATTTTTTATGAATCAGTTTTCTTCAGATTGTTGCCCTTCATTTTCATTTTTGTTACCCTTAACTCTTTGATGTCCGACAGTTAATCAATGATTTTTGCTTTGTGGTGGAGGAGTTTAAAGTCCTACCATTACATGATGACTGTTCTTAAATACAACGACCATATGACTGACTAAAGCAAGACTTCAGATAACAGCCTTGAAGTCATTAAGCAAATTGTGTGGGAGCCTTAGGATATTATTAACTTGATGGCTTTGATTTTTTTACTTTGCAGCAGCCTCCTGCTGTATGTTTTGTTTGTTAATGCTAAGTTGCGTTATATTAGCAGTGCTATATATACATCATGATGTTGATGTTGTTGTTGTTGTTGTTAGCAAAAGAAAGACAAAACAATAAACCCAGACACTTCGGAGAATTTGGTAGACAGTTTTCAGTGGAGTGGTACTTGTGCTGTGCGTGTATGTAATATGCTTGGCTTGATTCATGTGTCCTTTACAATCTATAGAAGAGGGAAAGAATTATGATTGTTACATACATTATAGACCTCCTAACATCAGAAAAAAGAAAATGAGTTGCGTAGGTTTACGCAGCCATCTAAAACGGGGAGGTCATCTTTTTAATCTGCAGCCAGTGCTGAATCTGCCAATGTTGATATAAGCAAAATACTGTGGATACTGAAATCTGAAACAAGAACAGGCCCAGCAGGCCTAGAGAGAGAAGACGGTTAACCTTTCGAATCTGACTCTACTTCAGATCTCTTTTTCTCTGTTCTTGTTCCACCATTGTTAATGTCTGGCTCAACACCTACCCTACTGCAAGTGCACCTATGTCCTAAATGAACGTTTGTGTTGCAATACACTGCTGTCTTGTGAAACAGCGTGACTTTCATTAGAGAGAACAAAAAATTGTGTAAATCTTGCTGTATTTACATTCAATTCCATTAAATAAATATCCTGATTAGTTTAGTAGGTAAATGCTCTACCAGTGATAACAGAGCAGGAAAGGCCAGGGATTTAATTTGCTGAACTCAGCTGGCATAGTAATCCTATAATTGGTTTCTCAATCCTTTGAGCTTGCGGTGGGGGCTGTTTCCGATTGCTGCCCAGTGACCACCCATATCTGGAAAGGGTGAAACATGGGTCACATGTCATACTGCGTACAGTCAAATGGGCTGCAAATGTTTGCTGTCTGCATTCAGTTGGGTGAAACCCAAAGGGCAGCTGCCTCTGTAAAGTCCTCATACCTTTACCTCAGTGTGCTTCTTCAGTATTCAGCTTGTGGTGCTTGTCACCCACCCTTCAGTTTCAAATGAAAATACCACAGTGGGACAGTGGAGTGGGTGTACTTGGGGAAGATTGGTGGGTGAAAGTGTTTTGGGGTCAGAGATTACCATGACTGCATTGTTTTTGAGCCCAACCAAAATAAGATGGCATGTCTTATTATTGCCTCAATTTTCAATATGCGAATAATGTGTAATTGTTCAACAGCCCCTGTAAACAGCAAAAAATAATTAAACAACTTAGCCTCTCAGCCCTGAGGGAAATGGGAGCCTAGACTTAGAACATAAAAATACCTTGGTGGAGAAATCATTTTTGAGGTTCTTCCAAAGATGTGATTTTATTCGAACGTAGCTTGCAGCCAAGTAACGCCCCTCCACACACAAGATGCATGACTGTACTTCGTTCTCGGCCTGCAGCACCTTTTCTAAAGGAGTAAGTACCTTTGCAGGTGCACGGGGAATGTTGGTACCCTGGGCTATTGGGTTCCATTACCTCTTGATGTTTTGTGGCTTCTATTATCTTTGTCTGTCCCATTAATGTAATAAATGCTTCTCTTTATTAAAAATTATGGAACTGGTGCCAAACAGAATATGCAAATTGATTTTGCATCTGTTATTCCAGCTCAAAAACAAAACGCTTATGAATAGTTAATCCAAATTTTAAAAATCTCCTTTTTCATGCAAACAGCCCTCGTCCAGACTCTATTAAAACTGGAGCCTACAAAGTGCAGCTTTCAATTCTGTTCATTTGAAATTGGAATGTTTTCCAGAACAGAGGAGTAACATCTATAAGATGCCTTTAATGCAATTTATTGAACAAAATTTGACCCTGAACTTTATAAAGAAATATTAGGAATATCACCAAAAACTTGATCAAAGAGGTAGATTTTGTGGAAGGTTTTGAGGAAGAGAGATAAAGGTGGAGGGCAGAGAGGTTTATGGAAGGAATTCCAGCACTTAAAGCCCAAGCAGCAGAAGGTGTAGGCACTGATGGTGTGGAATGACTACAATTAGGGACGTTCAAGTGGCCAAAGTTAAAATAGAAACATAGAAGGTAGGATCAGGAGGAGGTCTTTTGAGCCTGCTCTGCCATTCATCACGATCATGGCTGATTGTCCAACTCAATAGCCTAATCCTGTTTTCTCCCCATAACCATTGAACCCGTTTGCCTCAAGTGCTATATCTAGCTGCCTCTTGAATACAATAGAATCATTGAATCATGCAGTGCAGAAGGAGGCCGTTCAGCCCATCAAGTCTGCACCATCCACAATCGCATTCAGGCCCTGTTCCCGTAACCCCATGCATTTACCCTAGCTAATACCCCGACACTAAGTGATAATTTAGCAGAGCCATTCCATCTAACCCACACATCTTTGGATGGTGGGAGGAAACCAGAGCACCTGGAGGAAACCCATGCAGACACAGGGAGAACGTACGGACTCCGCACAGATAGTGATCCAAGTTGGGAATTGAACCCAGGTTCCTGGCACTGTGAGGCAGCAGTGCTAACCACTGTGCCACCATGCTGCTGAAATCTGAGAGTTGTAGGGCTGGAGGAGATTATAGACTGACCTAGATGTATTTTAGATGCAAGCTTTCTCTGAGACAGCTCAAATCATTCCCCTTTTTTCGTATTGATAATAGTGTCTACGTATTATTTGCAGCCTTAACTGGTTTTAATAACATATCCACCAAATTCTCCAATCATTTTCTCACTCCTTTGTTCCAAGCATACTGCTGCTTAATCTTTATTTCCTGTTTTTTTTTAAACTAATCCCTCAACTTTATACTTGTACAGAACTTCATAAGATGCAAGGAAACAAACCGTCCAATAATGTCTGAAAAGAGAATCATAGCAGAATGTCAGATCACAGTGAAGAATTAAAATTTCAAGCAGGGAGACAAATTTGTTACCCAGGAAATATATTATCATTGGACGGATAGAGTGGCCAAGGAATGAGTTGAAGGCTTGAAATGGCCAAAGGTACATTTCGAAACGTGAAAAAGGTTACGATCAACTCAGAGTTAGCCTTGGAAACAAAGCTAAAAATCCTGGAATGCTACATGCATCACACCAATTTTGACATTGGGTAGTGATTGTTGGGTGATTAGTAAAATACAGAGAACCTACTCTTGCTCCTAATTTGTATGTTTGTAAGAATTGAGGCTGCAGAGTTATGATTTTTGAGGTGAATAATGAAGATGTCTTGGACAAATCACACAACCAGTGAAAACGTGCTAGTAAAATTTGAAACCAGAATAATTGTGCTGGTCAAGATCAGGGAGAGTCTTCTGGAATTTCTTGAGCGTGTAATAAGATATTGTGATTTAGAAAGTTTATTGTTGGTGGGAAAGATTGATGGTGAAAGAGATTGAGGTAGACAAAGAACAACCTTTTTAAAGAGCCTCACAAACTGGATGAATGTACCGCCCACAAAGATTAACCACGTCTTCAGAGCACGATTGACATGGAAGTCCACAGTCGCCAACTATGGTTAGGGCTTGGTACCTGAAGAGAAAGAAGAGACCTTCATAATCAACCTCTGTGCTACCTGCCCAGGTCCCTTTGGATTAATGCAAATTGACTAAAAGTAAACCAGAGAAAATCTGCACTTTATTCTACTGGGTATCTTTATTACAAAGAAGTACATATCTTAGTTCACTCTCTGTTGCGTTTTCTTGCCCCATTTTGAAGATTTCGACTTGTTCCAGGATTCCTTTAGCGCCTTTCCCTCTTCATGTGAGAGTTTTAGCAAACCTTTGAAGCAGAGTGTCAAGCTAACCCTGCTGAAGTCATGATGTGGAAGTGCCGACGTTGGACTGGGGTGAGCGCAATAAGAAGTCTCTCCATTCCAGGTTAAAAGCCAACAGGTTTATTTGGAATCATGATCTTATGGAGTACTCACCTGATGAAGGAACAGTATTCTGAAAGCTCGTGATTTCAAATAAACTTGTTGGACTTTAACCTGGTGTGGTGAGACTTCTTACTGTGCCCACCCCACTGAAGCAGGAGCCACTGGATAAATTTCAAATCAGGAAGTGCAGCTGACTCCCACCGTCCCTTCCCTGATCTCTACACCCATCCTCCACCCCACCCACAGATCTACGGGGAAGTGTAGCACCTTTGCCACTAGTTACACTGAGGGCAACAAAAAAAATCAACACTTCTGGGCATTGAGCTTAGGACATTACTGGTCTGCAAGACAAAGTTGATAATGTGGGTAAAAATGAAAAAAGTAGCAGTGGTTTTGGAATTGCGTATAACTGGAACTTTCCCATCTCCAATCCATACTCCATTCCATTGCCAGCCATTACAAAGTAGTAGCTCATCAGTGGGCCTCTGCAGCCACTGTTTTTTTGTTTCATATGTAAAGCAAAAAAACCACCTGATGCTTTGTTCTATGTCCCATTATAACTTCACATCTAACTTCAGCAGTCATTAAAGATTGAAGGAAATGAATCTTCCTTTTAAGTCCACACCCAACTTTCTAACTTATTGCCTTTTGTTGTCCTCCAGTTTCCAGGCAGAACGGCCTGCTCTGAACGTGGCCATATTTCCACTCCTTCATGAAGGACTTGCTGACGCCATCAGGGATGTTCCTATGATGCACTTGGATGAAATAACTCTATTTAAAAGTCGTGTTGCAGAAGACCCTCTGCATCTCTGGTGGTGATACCCAGCGCTGCAGGAATTGAATACAATGTGGGTGACCACACCCCCTCCCAACATGCGTGCTCAATCTCCTGAATTTCCTCTGCCTGTCGATGACACTGTTGTTTAAAATAAAATACACACATGTTTACTGTCTTGTGGAAACCAGAAAAAGGATTGAAGTTACAGAAGTTTGTTTTTGTTGCTTTGTTTTCCTGCAAAACTCCATGGAATTTGGGTCAGCACCCTTAGTAATGGGTTTTGTGTGTAACTAGTTTTATGTTGTGTCTGCTGTAGTTTTCACAGTAATTGGAAGTAAGAACATGAAAAGCCAAGGACAAGTAACAACCGATCAACACTCATCCCCCTAGTACTGTAATAATCTCCCAGAATACCATTCATTGTGTTTTGAGCGTAATTAATGTTTGCGTCTACTTGCTGCTTAATTTACTTTCCACTAGATTAAATCCTCTGGTTCGTCTTTCCTGCTTCACCTTTGCAAAAACTGAGTGCAACCGAGTTTAGACTAGGTTCTTTCTTTTCTTGCCCTGTTCTCAGATTATCTGCTACTTTTTTAGACAGTGCTTGATCTTCAATAACCTTCCTTTAGCTCATACACTTGACAGCTGGGATCAGTCTTGTTCATCTCTGCGCCCTCTCTAGTGTTTGTATATGTTCTTTGTGATGTGGTGACCAGCATTAAATACAGTTCTTCAAGTGTGGTCTGACTGGTGTGTTTTAAAGTCTTTGCATAATCTCTTGGCACTTGTGTCCTATTTTCTGGCAAAGTATTGCGCCATTCTTTTTTCTTGTTTCACATTGCTTTGCTGTATTGTCCAGACAAAATGATGATGCAGCTAGCACTCCCTCTCGGTCTCTAAATCTAATTCACTGTGTACATATGCACATGATTTGATTTATTATTGTCACATGTATTTAATAGGCAGTGAAAAGTATTGTCTCTTGCCAGCAATGCAGATCGTTCATAGAGAAGGAAAGGAGAGAGTGCAGAATGGAGTGTTACATTCATAGCTAGGTGTAGCAAAAGATCAACTTAATGCAAAGTAGGTCCATCCGAAAGTCTGATGTACATGATGTAGAATTTACAGTGCAAGAACAGGCTTTGGGTCCAGCTACTATATGCCATAAGAACATAAGAATTAGGAACAGGAGTAGGCCATCTAGCCCCTAGAGCCTGCCCCGCCATTCAATAAGATCATGGCTGATCTGTCGTGGCTCAGTTCCACTTTCCCGCCTTCTCCCCATAACCCTTAATCCCCTTGCCTATCAAAAACCTATCTACCCGCGTCTTAAATATATTTAGCGAGGCAGCCTCCACCACTTCAACGGGCAGAGAATTCCAGACATTCACCACCCTTTGAGTGAAGAAGTTCCTCCTCAACTCCGTTCTAATGCCAGCATTTATACACTCATACTACCTCTTTGAACACCTACTCATCCAACCCTAAGAGTATTTCTTTCTACTCCTGCCCCATCATGTACTTGCCCAGCTTCTACATAAATGCAGCTATGCCTAATCTATAATATGCACATAGGATAAATCTAGACATAGACTATGTTTATCTGCGCTGAATGCAGTTACTATTTAAATAGGCACATGCTGAGGTGATCTAAATCTATTGCAAAGCATTGACAATTGGCACTTTTTGGCCACTGTTAATTCCAGCATTTTGAGGCACACATCATGGATTCCTTATCTGGGTCTTTGTGTCATCTGCTCAGGTACCAATTGAAAGCTGGAATTGTGCCTCTATTCCGATATAGTGAGATTGCATTTCAATGTGTTTTACAATGCAGAAACTGAGCAGGGGTGGAGCACAGACTGATGATACTATCATTTTCAGGATTCCTGTAGGGATTGAATTGGTGAAGACCCTGTATGATGCAACTCCTTCCCCAGCCCCATCTCGTCTCTCTTGCTCATTCGGCCTCTCTCAGCCGGGGCCTTGTATGTGCAGCTGCACCTGGCTTCCTTGCTGTAAGCTGGGCTTGTTTGGATAGGGGAACCGACTGGGGCTTTATAGTTACCAGTTGTTATGCAAGTGAAATAGTCTTGCAAGATTCAGTGTGAAAAATGACCACCTGGTTGCTGTCAGTGGATGCCTGCATGTGAACCTGTCTCCCAGTCTGACTCAAAATAGGAGGGAGAAATTTCACATTTTGTTTTGTGAAAATAAAAAGCAGATTTTGAATTGGGAATTTTGAGCTGTTGTATTACTGCTGATCTCCTGGTGGTAGCGCTGCTGAGCTATTAAAGATCTGCTTTCAGCCGTGCCACCACCTTGAATGTAATTGTGTTGTGGAGATTGTAAACCATTTATGCCTCACTTCCTATTTCTTTGATAAACCATCACTTTTATGATGTATTGCATAAATTACTTTACAGATGGGACCCATTTGGCCCGTGACATGCCTGTATCAGAGCTTGCACTTGAGCTGAAGCAATATTCTCCAATCAAACGTCTGTCCTTAAATCAATACAAATATTGCAGATGCTGGATTTGCTGCAGTTCTGAAGAAGTGTGATATTGGACCCTAACCATTAACTCTACAAACCAACTTTCTCCACAAATGCTGCCAGATCTGCTGAGTTTTTCCAGCACTTCCTGCTTTTCTATGTCTTCCCTTTCCCTCTACCCCTTTATATCTATGCCGCCATTGTCCTTGACAGGTTAGTGATCAAGCTTCATTGACGTGTCGAAACAATGACCGGGACTGTTTTGGCTCCACTGGGATTGGGTAACTCCCAATGGCATTGCTCAAGGCATCATCAGATTGCATATACTCCTTCACCACATAAAGGTGGTAGCCCACAGCAAAGGTGGCACTTCAAGATCCTCATATTAAACCAAAGCATACATAGCTAGATGACAAAAATTTGCCAAGTGCTGTGGCAATGGGGAGTGAGTGCCAGGAACAGAGATGTAGGCTTGTGAGTCCCCAGTCGATTTGTACCCAGGTGACAGATGTGTAAAGGTTGTTGGGCACATGTTGAGACAGAGCAGCATCTGGGATAGAAGTCCTCTTCAGGTTACCCTCTGGTCACCATAAATGGGGAGGGGGCTAGGAAAAATGTCCTAAAATTAGGCTCTTTCCCCTGGCTTAGGTACCACAGCCTGTGGAATCACAATGTCAGTCAAAGAAAGAAAACATTACATTTTACAACTTGGAATGTTAGAATACTCATGGGGAATCTCCAAGAGTGGCCATTTGAAAAGGAGAACTACAATCATCATCTGCAGTAGCAAGACTTTATTGATATTACCACCCTCAGACATGTCTTCCTGGGGAGGGGCACCTGAAGGAACAAGCAGGTGGCTACACCTACTGGAAATGCAGGGCTAACAGTGAGTTTGTATCCAAGGGATTGGTTCTGCCATCCTGATTAGAATGCTGGAAGCACTGCCAGAATTCTGTAATTGTATAAATTAAAGACTCATGACATTTCACCTAAGCTCAGCTGTGATCAGTATGCCAACTTTGTCAGCAATTCTGCCCTGACCCTTTACTTTGATGAAGGTGTTAAAGAAAAATTCTGTTCAGACCTTGACAAAGTTCTCACTGCCATCCCAGAAGAAGAAAAGATCATCATGGGGATTTGATTTGATTTATTGTCGCATGTATTAGTGTACAGTGAAAACTATTAGTTCTTGCTATACAGACAAAACATACCATTCATAGAGAAGGAAAGGAGAGTGCTCAGAGTGTAACAGTCATAGCTAGGCTGTAAGGAAAGATCAACTTAGCGCAAAGTAGATCCATTCAAAAGTCTGATGGCAGCAGGGAAGAAGCTGTTCTTGAGTTGGTACGTGAGCTCAGACTTTTGTGTCTTTTCCCCAATGGAAGAAGGTGGAAGAGAGTATGTCAGGGGTGTGTGGGGTCCTTAGTTATGCTGGCTGCTTTTCTGAGGCAGCAGGAAGTGTAGATTGAGTCAGTGGATGGGAGCCCGGTTTGCATGATGGATTGGGCTACATTCACGACCTTTTGTAGTTTCTTGCAGTCTTGGGCAGAGCAGTGATTCAACCAGAAAGAACGCTTTTTATGGTGCATCTGTAAAAGCTGGTGAGTGGTAGCTGACATGCTAAATTTCCTTAGTCTTCTGAGAAAGTAGAGGCATTGATCGGTTTTCTTAAGTTTAGTATCGGAATGGGGGGAACCAGGACAGGTTGTTGGTGGTCTGGACACCTAAAAAATTGAAGCTCGCGACCATTTCTACTTTGTTCCCATGTGGAGGCATGCCCTCCACTACAATTCCTGAAGTCAATGACAATCTCCTTTGTTTCGTTGTTGAGAGAGAGATTATTGTTGCCATATCAGCTCACCAGATTCTCTAACTCATTCCTGTACTCTGTCTCATTATTGTTTGAGATCCAACCCATTACTGCGGTATCATGAGCAAACTTAAAAATCGAGTTGGAGGGGAATTTGGCCACACAGCTATTGGTGTTTACGGAGTACAGTAAGGAGCTGAGGACACAGCCTTGTGGAGCAGTGTTGTTGAGGATGATTGTGGAGGAGGTGTTGTTGCCTATCCTTACTGATTGGCTTCTAATGCCAAGATTGGATGCGAAAAATGGGATGGGAAAATTGAAACGTACAAAATTTTTTACAGGGCTCAACAGGGTAGGTACAGAAAGAATGTTCTCCCTGGGGATGGGATTGGGGGCGGGTGTTGGCCTAGATCCAGGGGACACTCAGAATAAGGGACAGACCATTTAGAACTGAGGTAAGGCAAAATTACTGTGCTTAGTGAGTGATAATTCTTGACTCGAGAGCTGCGAAGGCTTAGTCACTAAGTATATTCGAGACAGAGATTGATATATTTCTAGATGTTAAACATATCAAAGGATATGAGAAAGGGGGTGTATGGCCTACTCCAGCTCCTGTTTCCTATGTTTCTATGTAAAGCCATGCAAACAGCGTCCTGCTCATACTGACAGCGTGCAGGATGGCCTCATTACAACAAAGGCCCTCTCTAAAAGAAGGATAAATGCAAAGATCAAAATATTGCATATTCACCTAGCACCAATTCATTCCAAACAGAAAAAGCCCAAGAGGAAGAAGATCAACGTTACAGCCAGAAGGTGTTTAAAAAAAAGGCCCTAGTCCTGTAAAAATGGGGTGTAACCTTTGCTCCACTTCTTTTGAACTTTGATGCTGGAGCTGGGGACATGTGGTGCTGCCTGTAGCTCACCCAGTTGGAGTCGGGGAGGTTGGGCAGGACAAGCATTTCAGAATTATAGCGCAGGTGAGTGGGTACAGAGCGGTAACGCTACATTGACTGCCACTTCAAGGATGTCGTGGCCCCATGTGTTCCTTCCTCCATGACTTCAGAAGTGCGACTATAGTAACCATCTTCAAAAAGGGAAATAAATCATGCTGTCGGAACTTGAGATATTTCTGTTTTGGCTATAGCAGTGAAAATGGAAAAATCTAGACATGCAGTCTCCTGACTGGTTTATTTTCAGTAGCTGAGGAAATTCTCCCAGAGATACAGTGTGGACTTAGATCCTCCAGAGCAACTGCTGACATGATCTTTATTGGAGACCTTGGACAAAACCAAGAAAAATGTTAAAAGCTCTGCATTGCGTTCATCAACCTGGCTAAAGTATTTGACAGATTGCATGGCTCTGTGGAGCATGCTCCAAAGGTTTGGGTGCCCAAGAAGCTATATCAGAATCTTTGAATTGTCCCAAGATGATATGAGTGCAACTGTTATCAGTGGGAGATCTGGAATCAGCTTAATCCAGACTGGGTCAAGTAAGGCTGCATGATAGTCTGACCATGGCTATTCACCTTATCAAAGATCAACTGCCCTCAGGTGTCAGCATTAAATACCATTCAGGTGAAAAAACCTTTAACCTCAGTTGCCTTTGAGCCAAAACCAAACTGATCACCGTAAACATACATGGTCTACAGTTTGTAGGTGACCGCAATGTCATTACCTACATTGAAACATTTGTAAATCACTCATCAATTCTGCAAACAAGAAATTCTTAAAAACAAAACTCATATATCAATCTATACGTGGTCAGCCAAATATTTCACCTCCCATCCATATTGGAGGAGAAACTCTGGAATTTGTTGAGCTCTTCCCATACTTTGGCAGCCACCTCTCCAAAGGCCACCATTGATTAGGAGATCCAACACCAGCTCAGCTTCCTACAAACTACAGCAGTGAGTGTTTGACAATAAAGTCCTTCACAAATCAACAAAGCCCCTGGTAAAGAGCAGTAGTTGCCACCACACTTCTGTACGGCAGTGAGAGCTGGACTGGATTTCAGCAACACAGAAGAGTGTCCATCAGCAATGCCTTTGCCACATCCTTTAGATTCAAGGGGAGGACCATGGAACAAATCAACTTTGATGGACTAGATACTGTGTCTGGATGGCTGAATGCATCTCCTCACTAGGTCCTATTTTTTCAACTCTCAAATGGCCAATGTTCTAGGGGAGGACGAAGAAAACACTTCAAAGACACTCTTCAGTGCTCCTTGAGACACAGCAGCATTGACATTAGTGACTGAGAGGAGGTTGCTACCAATTGTTCTGAACAGCAACGACTTGTCAATCAAGCAGCATCACACTTTGAGTTACAACATCTCAATGATGAAGCAGAACAATGGTGGATCCTTGTGTCTGGTGGAGAAGCTTCAAGGAGTTAGGAGGTGAGTTACTTGCTGCAGTATTCCTAGCCTCTGAACTGCTGTTGTAGCCACTGTGTTTACGTGGTGAGAATTTCTGGTCAATTTGAGTTCCTGTCCAAGGATGTTGACAGTGGGGGATTCAGTGATGGTAACACCATTGAATGTCAAGGGGCAGTGGTTAGAGTCTACATCTACTCTGTCAAGCCTCCTGAGAATCCTATATGTCTCAATAAGTTCACCTCTCATTCTTCTAAACTCCAGTGAGCACAGACCCAATCTTATTAACCTATTCTCATAAGAAAATCCCTCCATAGCCAGCATCCACTTAGTGAACCATCTCTGGACTGCCTCCAATCCCAGTACATCTTTCCTTTGATAAAAGGAACAAAGCTGTTCACAATTGTCCAGCTGATGTCTTTTTGGGCGTGGTAGCCCAGTGGTTGATGATAGGACAGGGTCTGAGGATAGGTCTTGCTGTGGCTGTATAAGGCATTGGTGAGGCCGCAGCTGGAGTACTGTGTGCGGTTTTGGGCACCGTACCTGCGCAAAGATATTTTGGCCTTGGAGGGAGTGCAGAGGAGGTTTACTAGGCTGATACCAGAGTTGAGGGGGTTGAGCTATGAGGAGAGGCTGAATAAACTAGGCTTGTACTCATTAGAGTTTAGAAGAATGAGGGGAGATCTCATTGAGACGTATAAGATGATGAATGGGATGGATAGGATAGAGGTGGAGAGACTCTTCCCGCTCAAAAAAGACAGTAGGACTAGGGGGCACAGCCTCAAGATAAAGGGGGGGGCGGTTTAGAACGGAGTTGAGGAGGAACTTCTTCACTCAAAGGGTGGTGAATCTCTGGAATTCTCTGCCCGTTGAAGTGGTGGAGGCTGCCTCGCTAAATATTTTTAAGACGCGGGTTGATGGGTTTTTGATAAGAGAGGGGATTAAGGGTTATGGGGAGAGGGTGGGAAAGTGGAACTGAGCCACGACAGATCAGCCATGATCTTATTGAATGGCGGGGCAGGCTCGAAGGGCTAGATGGCCTACTCCTGCTCCTATTTCTTATGTTCTTAAATCCCACCATTAAAATGAACTCATCAACTCAGTAAGTTTTCATCAGAATTTGTTTTAATGAAGGGCCATAATCCTGGAACTTTAACTTTCTTTTTCTTTCTCTGCCCGATCTGCGGAGCATTTTCAAACGTTTTCTGTTTTTATTTCCACAATAAATGCTGCTTTGCTAGTGTTGCCCACATCCCAGAAACAACAAAGGAAACACTGATGGGTCCGATTTCTTCCTCTTCAATAATGAAACCACAAAAGGCACCCTGTAATCCATTGGAACCAACCCAGACCTCAATAAACTATTAAACATATGAGCCAGTGATTCACATGCGACCTCCCCCACTTCCATACTGAAATTAGTGGAATAGGGTTGAGCAGCACAATCAGCTTTAAGTGCCTTAATCCTCGCTGCAATCCAGCGGCAATTATACCTACTAAACCAACTTTAGCTGCAGCAGGACTAGCGAGCATCTTCAGAAGTGAAAAACTAGGCTAAGTATCTATTAAATTTCCCCTTGCCCTGATTGATCTCCATGCAGTATTTAATGATACTCTGACTTCTAACATAAAAACATTATAATTGCTACATGCACCATTCTATCCCCCGGTCCCCCTCCCAATATTGCATTTATTTTAGTCAAACAACATAACTCGATGTACCTTAGCCCTGCTGAAAATAGCCATTAATATTATATGATCAGCAATATAGATTCGCTGAACCAAGTGAAATGTAACAATCTGTTGATTGCTCTTGTCGGGGAGATCCCACATGGAGATCGGTTACTTAGTTAACTCCCCTTTGATGACCACGCTAGACTTCTTCTGTCTTTCTAATTTGATTGCCGAGGGCGGCACGGCAGCACGATGGTTAGCATTGCTTCCTCACGGTGCCAGGGAGCCGGCTTCAATTCCAGCCTCAGGTGATTGTGTGGAGTTTGAACATTCTCCCCGTGTCTGCGTGGGTTTCCTCCAGGTGCCTCGATTTCCTCCCACAGTCCAAAGATGTGTGGGTTAGGTTGGTTGGCCAAGTTAAATTGCCCCTTAGTGTCACGGGGGACTAGCGGTGTAAATACAGAGATAGGGCCTGGGTGGGAGTGTTATTGGTGAGGACTCAATGGGCTGAATAGCCTCCTTCTACACTGCAGGGATTCTATGGTTCTAAGTTGGAAATCAAGTTCCAACTGTCCCTCTTTCACAGTAAGTTCAATCTCACATCGCCATTTTGAACTATTTACCAATAGGTGAGCTACTGCTGCATCGAAAACCATCAAAGTATTTAAACTTGAGCAGATTAACCACTTGAGCATAAATACCACACATGGGCAAGTCTGAGTGCACATCTTGCTACACTCAGCACATTTTCGCCTTGCTTTGGAAGGCTTTGAAAGCCATTATTCTTTTTTTCTTCTAAAATCATAGTGCAAATTATAGAGACAGGCTACTTAAAGGATGTGCAGTTCCAGAAAGGGACATTTTGGTTCATCTGACAGGCCTCATAGTTAGAATAAAGGATATGTGGTTCACTACCCATTACCCTCACTTAACTTTCTCATTCGCACCAACCCCTCTTTAAATTACTGATGCTGTCTGCTTCTGCCAATTCCCTGAACGTTTAACATTCACCACTCTGTAATCCTCCCTCTCTTGAGCTGCATTCTATGCCTCCCGCCCCTTCCCCCAGTGATGTTCCCAGGGCCTTGGTAAGCAGTTTCTTAGTGTCCAATTTAAGAACTTGAATGCTTAAATAAAACTCCTTCTCAGATTTCCCTGTTATAAACAAACTTAATTTCTCCACTCTCCCCTTTTACCTCAAATGTTTTATTTTGCTATTATTTGGTACAAAGATCATGAAGGATTCTAACAGACTAAATACGGAGAAGCTGCTTCAAGGCACAAGTGTCAATACTAGGTGATAGATATAAGTTTCTTGGCAAAAGAATGGGGAGAATATTGTTTGAGCAATGCACTGACTGAAAGGATGGTAGAAACAGACTCAATAATAACTTTCAATGGAGAATTGAAAAAACCTGCAGGACTGTAGGGAATGGGGCTAGAGAATGGGCCTAATTTGATAGCTATTTCAATGGGTTAGCACAGGCATGATGGGCTGAAGGGCCTTCTATATTGTATCATTTTGAGGCTTTATGATCTCTCTGGCTTACATTTTCTAGCACAAAGACATACTTCCTTCTATAGCAATCAGAACTTCACACACAGCTTCAGATGGGGCTAACTGTCCCATCACATCCAATGATTACCCTTGTTAGCATTTGTTACGACCAGCCCCAGTTGAGGTTCCCCAAAAGCTGCTGATCCAGGTGAGACCCCTCAATTTGTCACCGTCTGGCCGACCGACTCCCTATCTTTATTCAACCCATTCTCTGCTTGTGGCAACATGGTTTAATCTAACAAGGTTCGCTTTCCCTTGGATAGCTTTTCCAGACCCCAGAGTTATTTTAAAAAAGGAGCCAGTTTAACTAGGTTTTCTACAGTTAAGATGGAATAAGTTTATTAACTACTAAAAAGGTACAGAGAAATGGTAAAACACATGCATCTACATTCACACAGATAACAAGCAAGAAATGAGTCCAACAATAAGTAACTATAAATAAAAAGTTATACAGAACAATTCTTGAGTTGCAAGGATTGGATGATGAACCATTGCAGCTGTTATGGATTGATTCCAGTCTCGTTGATCTCTGCTGGCGAATAGTTGATTCTTCTGTTCCATGGTTTGGGAGAGATATTTGAGTTCTCCGTCCAGCTGCAATCCCTTTTTGCTGGCTGGGTGATTTCCATAGTCAGAGAGTGAGTTTTCTCAGCTGCATTTTTTCACAGTGCACACACACACACACACACACACACACACACACACACACACACACACAGCAGGGCAGATACACATAGACTCACAGACTGGCAGGGCAGATGCACACACACACACACACACACACACACACACACAGACTGGCAGGGCAGACACATACACACACACAGACTGGCAGAGCACACACATACACACGCACATACACACACACACGCATGTACACACACACGCACATGCACACAGATTGGTAGGGCAGACACACACACACAGACTGGCAGGGCAGACACACTGACACAGGTACCAGCGAGGCAAGCAGTTACTCCCCTTCGTTATGTATTCCACTGGACCCAGAATCCACCAGTTTGTCTAAGGGATAATCACTCAGGGTCCCTTAGATAAGATAGTCATCATCTTCCTTTGTCTTTATGGGAGAGACTGATCAGTCTTTGGATGCTTTTAAAAAGACCTTGTCTGAAAACATAGGGAGGGGTTCCATTGTAACTTTGAGTAACAGCCTGCAGCCAATCCTGTCAGTGGCTAACTGTACATTCTCAGTTATCTTCAGTCTCTGTGTCTATTTTAAAATATAAAACTCAAAGTTTTTTTAAAGTCTACTATTGCTGTATATAATTCCATGTTTTTTTCTCAGTCATCATAACGCGCCATACAACCCAAGATTCCAGTTCCTTTACCTAGTGCTGCTGAGCAGTCCGTACAGATAGTTTTAATGGTCTATCACTCCCTGAATGGTTATCCTGTACAGTATTATCAGAGTTGGTGAGGTAGGGAGAAGGATTTGAAGGATTGACACCAGCACAGACCATTTGGCCCACATGGTCTCTTTGCTGTAAATTATATGTAACCTCTACCTCTCCACCAACACCACCAACCTCTTGTTGAGTTGTTCTGATAACTTCATACTTTTTAACCTATAGCTCAGGAATGTAGTCTCACTCTGACTAGATAACCTGTACCGTTCAGAGTGACTGCTTTCTTATTGACCCTTATCTTAATCCCTTTCTCAATCCATAGAGGCTTTATTTTTCCCCACATAAAACTTTAATTATTTCCTGTAGCTTAATATGTTCTATATAAAATATAACAGCTGCCCTGGTTTATACAGCCTATCCTTGCACACCAGTTTCTATCCTTTATGATATGCCCTACCTTGCATTCTTTTTTTTAAATGTATTGTGATTGAATGTTACAATCCTCACCCTATCAACAACATAAAATGTAAGATCAGAGTTTGTTCTGGATGCATCTCAAACTGTCCACCAAAAGCTGGTGAAATCCAACCTGGCCAATTGCCAACCTATAAGTCTGATTTTCCATCAGCAAAATGATGGCAAGTGTCACCAGCAGAGCTATCAAGCAGCACTTACTCAGCAATAACCAGCTTATTGCTCAGTTTGGGTTGCACCAGAGCCACTCAGTTCCTGAGCACATCACAGCCTTGATCCAAACATGAACAAAGGAGCTGAACTCAAGAGTGAGGTGAAAGTGAAGAGTCCTTGATACCAAGGCAGCACTTGACAGAGTATAGATCAAGGGGCCACAGGAAAACTGCAGTCAGTGGAAATCTGGGGGAAAGCTTGCCGCTGGTTGGAGCCATACTTAATACAAAGGAAGTTTGGCGCGCAGTCATCCCAGACGGGGGGTGGGGTGGGGGGGCATCACAGCCGAAGTTCCTCAGGTTGTGTCCTCGGCCCAACCATCTTCACCTGCTTCATCAATGATCTACTCTCCATCATAAGCTCAGAAGTGGGGACTTTTGCAAAAGATTGCACAATGTTTAACACCCTTCAGGACTCCACAGATATTGAAGTAGTCCATCTCCAAATGCAGCAAGACCTGGACAATATCCAGGCTTGGGTCGAGAAGTGGCAAGTAGTATTATTGGTGCACAAGTGACAGGCAATGACTATCTCCAACAAAAGAGAAGCTAACCATCACCATTACCATTGACCAGAAACTGAACATCTATATAAATACTGTAGCCACTAGAATAGGTCAGAGGCTGGCAATTCTCTGGTGAATAACTCACCTCCTGACTCCCCAAAGCCTGTCCACCATCTACATGGCACAAGTCAAGAATGTGATGAAATACTCTCCATTTGCCTGGATGAGTGCAGGTCCATCCAGGCAAATAGAACATCCAGAACAAAGCAGCCCATTTGACTGGCACCACATCCATTGTCTCAAACATTTGTTACCTCCACTACCAATGCAATGGCAGCAGTGTGTACCATATACAGGGTGTACTGCATCAACCCACCAAGGCTTCATCCACAGCATCTTCCAAACTCACAACCTCTATCATCTAGAAGGACAACGGCAGCAGGTACATGGGAACACCACCACCTGCAAGTTCACCTCCAAGCCAGTCACCATCCTGACTTGGAAATATGTCACTGTTCCTTCACAGTCACTGGGTCAAAATCCTGGAACCCCCTCCCTAACAGCACAGTGGGTATACCTACACCTTATGGACAGCAGTTCAAGGAAGTCACTCACTAACATTTTCTCAAGGGCAGTTAAGGAGGGGCAATAAATACAGCCTAACCAATGCTGCTCACATTCTGTGAAAGGATTAAAGATACCTTGCTTTGCTGCGCATTTTTAACAGTCTTAGCTCAATTCCTCGATGCTGTTCTCCGCTGCAATCCCACTCTGTCTGTTTCCAAATGTGTCTTTTTTAATGCATTTTCTATGTGAAGTTATGCTGTTTGCTCATCTTGTGTCTCTGTGCTTCCCTTGTGGATGGTCCCATATTCCTGTTCTTTCCCTAAACTCTCTCACCTCACTTAATTTGTCTCCCTGACTCAACACCAGAGACTACCTTCTGAGGCTTCTGATCCAGAACTGTTCATCCTTCTGGATATTGAGGAGTGCAGAGAATTAGTCATCAAACTCAACAATCTTATTTCCTAGACCTCCAATCCTCCACAGTCTCCAATATAGACATGGTTCCCCAGAATACCTTGTTGATGGGAGGAGGGCCCACACTCGGCAGCTCACACACATTTCCCGAGAGATCCCGTCCCCTCCATTTCCAGATTCATAAATTTGACTGGGAAGGAAATATTTAATCACTGACCTTCTCTCAACCCATAATCTGCTGCAGTCTGATTAGGCGAAACTAGCAAAAGATTTGTACACATTCCTCTGTCCCTGTGCTGACTCTGTAATGCTTTACACATTGTTTAAGGCATTCTTAACCTGACTGTTTATACCTCCTACGTTTTTTCAAATGACTTGAGGCCTGACCTCTCCTTGAATAGTGCGAGCCTGAACTCCAGCAACAAACCTCCGCCAGGATCAAATTCTTTGCTCACTCTCCTCTTGCAAATCATAGACATGAGTGAGAGATTTTATTTCCATAATTAATGCCAGTCCTGGGCCAGTAACTTCAAACTGAAGATCTCTTCTGGATTGAATAAAACATTCTCCCTTAAATCTTTTCTGCTCAAAATAAAATGCAGGTCCATATTCTCGAAAGTAAGTGGGGTTTTGACAGAATGAATGAGGATGTATGAACGTACCAGTGAGGAGCAGGAGCAGGCCAGGAGAAACTACTTCCATTGGCACGGGGGTCTGTAACCAGAGGAGTGCATGTTTAAGATTATTGGCAAAATGACATGGCCCAGGTGGTGAGAATTCTCTTCCTGCAATAAGTTGTTGCAATCTAGAAGACACTGCCTGAAAGGATGGAAGTAGATTTCAAAGTAATTTACAAAAAGGAATTGGATAAATAGTTGAAAAGTACAAAAAAGCTGCGGGAAATGAGCAAGGGAATGGAATTAATTGAATAGCTCTTTTAAAAAGTGGAACATGTATGGAGAAATGGAGAAAACTAGCCGTGTATTGTTGGAGCTTCAGCAAAGAACAAAATAGACTATTTACCTACTGTTTCCTTCTGTTCATGGTGAATCTTTATACTTAATAACTATTAGGGGAGGAATCTCATCATTCAACTACTCTGAACATTTAATATTGAAAAAAGACATTTATTTTCCAGCGCTGTGTGTGGCCCATTCTCCTCCTCGCTTGTTTGCAACATAAAGCATTATAAATTGGGAAAACTTGAATTTTGCTGAAACAGAGATATGTTGCTGAAGCTTTTCATCTTGCACTCATCAGGACTGTTAGGAAGTTGGAATGAAATGAAAAGTAAAGAATTGGATTTCACTGGAACTGGTAGGAATTTAGCTGCACAGAGGACTTCTGAGATGCAGATTAGCCGAGCAGCAGAGTGAAAGAGATACTTTGCAAAGCAAAGATTAACAGTCTAGGGACCTAGGTTATAGCCCTGCCAGAAGCAAGGCAGAGAACTCTCAGGAAAATCAAGCATTTGTGCAGGTAAAGAAAACAGCAGAATTCTGTCTATGTCAGACCGCATGAATTCTACTCTGAACTAGAAGAAGGATTCTCAAAAGAAATCTAGAGATCTGATGAAGTAATTATTTGCTGGATTGGGTCATTGTTAAAACCTATGGGGTGTTGTTTTGGGGAAAGTGTATTTTTGGACTTTGAGAAAGTAGATAGATTTGAATTGGGGGGCAACTTATGTATATGGTCTGGGTTGTTGTAGTTAATTGTAAATGTTGTTCTTTATTGTTACCTTTCTTGTTCTGTGTTTTAAACATTTATAAATGTTTTGTTATTTGAATAACTTACAACAAGACTTAACTCTTTCCTCACCAGGTTGCTTCTCTTTTCTCATATTCTTTTCCAAATTACAAAAGCAAATAGTTAAGAACTGGCGTTCCAAGTTTCTCTTCGGGGATTTGGGATGCCCTCGTAAAGAACATTAGTGGGTTTCATAACAGGGCAAACAAAAGAATTCCAAATTTTAAACGATCTGAGAAATTTATACTCCAGGAGAAAAAGATGCCAATCAGTTGGCACATCAATTTTGATTGGCTGAGGCATTGTCTTGGAGAAAGCGATGGGGAACTACAGGCTCCCCAAGCTTCTGGGTAATTGAAAAAATGGCAGAAGGTTTGAACATACTCCTTTTGTTTACAGAGGATGATTCCTGTGTATGAATGCATGTCACTGCTAGCAAGTATAAATAAGTCACATTATTGAGCCTGACTGAATATCGTAAATGATTGTGGCTATCGGCACATTCAGGATTATTCAGCAAGTGCTGCCCAATACAGAACCATGTCTAACAGCAGACATTTGTGTTTTGCAGGCGAGGGCTGGCTGAGCAGAGTCTATACTCAGCCAATTACAAACAACCACAGGAACATACTGTGAGATTCAATTGGTCAATCATGGGGGTGTAGGACCCAGGTACTTGTATCTCACCAACACTGAAATGTTGTTACTTTCTCCATGGCAACATCTCGGCCAATCAGAATCAATTTAGCAACCAATTAGCCCCCTTTTCTCCTGTAGTACAAATTGTTGTGATTGTTTGAAATTTGGGTTTCTCGCATTTGCCTTGGTGAGTGCAAAATGACAAGCTCCAAAGTGGTCCAACTTCAAGTTGGGGGGATGTGGAATAATTAACAGTGAAATTATCTATGATAACATTGTCTGTTTACCCGTAGATTCTTTATAACATTATAACATGGCTGGTAACCAGTGGTGTGTGTGTGGGTGCGGGGTGAGTGCTGGTGGGTGGTGATCAGTAGCCATGGGGGTGGGGGGTGGGTGGGGTGGTGGTCCAATGGGACATTGTCAGTACAATTGTTACCCAGAAGCTAGAACTGGTTTTAATTCTTCTAACCTTTTTCTGGGCAGCTGTTTGCGTTAAGACAGTCAGAGCCATCTGAAGTTTGTGATAGAAATCAGAATATCGATGTTTCTCAGTGCAAGGCACTTGCCCATTGGAGATTTGAACTTCTGGGCAACTGCAATCCTGACCTAGAAATTAGATGGGGATGGGGGTGGGGGGGTCAGGGGGAGGTCCGGGTTGGGGGGGGGGGTGTTCCTGGCGCATCTTTGACATATCTCCCGGATCCAGTGCCCTGAAAGCTGGAAGTTGAAAGCCATTTTTCAGCCTCCAGCTTCCTCTTGTTGAGGAGCAGCAGCAGCAATCGATGAGTACTTTAATTTTTCAGCTGACAGATGAAACAGCCATTGGTTCTTCACTAATGAGTGCTGAATGAATTGGAAGCAAGCAGACAATTGGAATCACAGTGATAGCTACTGTAAACTCAAAATGGGTCAGATTTGACTCAAACCACCCTGTAAATTTTACAGTGTATATAGTATATATGGAAGTCTGGGAGTAATTAGAAGGCAGTAATCTAATTGAGGGTTTGATGTGATGTTCATGAACTGCGTGAGCTTTGCACTTGTGCTGAATGACATCAATTTAACCTCTCAATTAGGTTACAGTCTTGTAATCATTCCCAGGTATCCATTATTCTGAAATTATTTTTCCAGAGAGTTGGGTTTCTGTTTGGATTGAGTGTTGGACACTGAAAGCAGCTGTTCCTTACCAAGAACATGTGCAGACTGCAGAGGATGTATGCTGTCTTGACTGTAATTATGATACTGTTTGATCCATAAATAGCATTTTTCTTGCTTTCAGTTCATAGTGCGTTTGTTTGAATATAGAAATGGCATGGGTGTTCTGAGCACTCAGTTGGTATTTTCTCACTCTTTACTGTAGATGTTGACTTGTTAGGTATGCATTACACAAATGCCAGGAGTTCACTCATACAAATGGCTATCCATCATGCATTAACCTAGTTCGTGATATGTTGGTATCTTGTTGTAGGGGAAGCCATAACATCTGGGGGTTGCCATTGACTAGAAACTTAACTGGACCAGCCACATACACTACAAAAGCAGGTCAACGGCTGCAGAGAGTAACTCTCCTCCTGACTCTCCAAAGCCTGTCCACCATCTACAAGACACAGGTCAGGAGAGTGATGGAACAGTCTTCACTTGCCTTGACAACTGCAACTCCAACAACACTCAAGAAGTTCAGCACCACCCAGGATAAAGCAGTCCGCTAGATTGGTACCCCATCCACCACCTTCAACACTCACTCTCTCCAGCACTGGTGCAGCCACATGTACAATCTACAAGATTCACTGCAGCAACTCACCAAGGCTCCTTCAACAGCATCTTCAAAACCTTGAGACCTTTACCATCTAGAAGGGTAAGAGGAACAATCACAGGGAAACACCACCTTAAAGTTCCTTTCCAAGCCACTTCGCATCCTGGATTGGAACTATATCACCCTTCCATCACTGGGTTAAAAACCTGGAACATTCAGTCTAACAGCACTGTGGATATACCTACACCATATGGATGTGTAGCAGTTCAAGGAAGCAGCTCATCACCATCTTCTCAATGGCAATTAGAGATTGGCAACAAATGCTGGCCTTGCCAGCACATAGCACTTCTCCTCTACTCCCCTCATGCCCTCCTATCTAATCTTCTATCCCCTTCTCACCTCAGCTTGCCTCTCCTCTCTTACCTTCTCCCGCTTCTTCCTACCCCTCTTTTCACCATTCCTCTCCTCTAAGATCCCCCTCCCGCGTTCCCCTTCCACTTCCTTCTCTCCTCCTCACAAAACCTTCCTCTTCCCACTCCACCTCTTTGTACTACCGTCCCCACTTCCCCTCTCTAGTTCCCTTCCCTTAAGGTTCCTCTCAATTCCTGTCCTTCCCCTCCCTTCATTTCCCCTTCTCCTCTCCCCACATCCCTTCCTTTGCCTCTCCTCCCTCTTCCCTCTTTCCTTCTCTCCTGCCACCCTCTCTCCCTCCCATCTTCTCCTCTTCTCATCTTTGTGTCCCTCCTCCACTCCTCTTTTTTCCCCTTACTACCACTGCTGTCCTCTCCTCTCGTATGCTCTACCCTCTCCTCTCTTAACCCCAACCTCCTCTCCTTTCCTCTTATACCCTCTGCTCTCCTCCCCTCATTCCTCCTGTTCTACCCCCACCATTCATCAAATTAGGCCCCCTCCCTGAACCAGTGGTCTAAGTAACAGCATCACTGGGTACACTGATAGCTGCCAACTACACTCACACTTGACTGGAGTATTGGAGGGTTTCTGATGTCTATGGAACTGCCAATAAAGAACCATCAGAGGTGTTAGAAGAGGAAGACTGAATTTGAATATGAGTAACAAATCTTACAACTGGTCTAAGTCAAATGTTCAGCATTTCAAAATGTTTTCCAATTGGGTATATATTCAAACATCATTGAGATGCCCAGTCCAAGGTTCAGACACAAGATGAGGACATTAAGTGTCAAATGCAAGCAATCAGAATTGATGAGTAATGTTTGTGTGGTTTGATTAATGTAGTGAAATATTATTCTTCCATTATATTTGAATGATGTCTCCAGATTTTGAAGTTTTGCCTGCTAGTTATTCATCTTCCTCAGAAGAACCAAATCGATTAAACTGAGTGTTTGGGAATGAGTATCAAAGAGTAGACCAGCTCAACCTTCAAAAAACTACAGCAGCGAGTGTTTGACAACAAAGACCTCTGCAAATGAATGAAAGTGCACAGAGCAGTTATCATCACCAACCTCCTGTAGTACGGACTGTGCAGCAGTAACATGAGAGCTAGAAAAGCTCCATCAGTGACATCTTGTTATAACCTCCAGATTCAGTGGGATGACCATTGAACAAAAACTACTTTCCTTCTTAAAGTCAGCTCCACAAGCCTCCAGGCAAAACCCCTGCAAAATCAACAATAATGAACTGGACATTGTCTCCAGAGAACCAAATAGCGTCTCCCCCGCCAGCTCCTGTTTTCTCAACTCTCGAATGGCCGACACTACAAGAGAGGACAAAGAAAACTCTTCAAAGGCTTCCTGACACTCTCCATGAAGAACAGCAGCATTGACATTAATGACTAGCAGGAGCTTGCTACCAGCCTGCGCTCCCAGCATCTTAAATGATGAGACCAGGTGGTAGCAACAAGGCAGAAAGAAAGCAAGCCCTGCACTCCTCATCCCACTGTCTCATGGGACATCTTGCCCCACGGGTTCAAAGTTCTGCAGCTCGGGATTCGGCCTCTTCAGTCACATGTAGACCCATGGCAGAAACCAGGACCCTGAGTGAACATCATCTTTGAATCAAGGGATATATCACCTACTTTAGCAGCAATCTTTCTCTCTGTCTCTCTCTCGCTAGCACCCCCTCAAGGTGAGAAGGATACTTGCCCTAGAGCTTGTGGGGAGGCGATTGTGCTGCAGCTACCACAGAGTCCTAGCTGACCAGCAAATTCTTCCTCTCTTACCATCTGCCTCAGGCATATTAGAAAGATTTGCAGTTTAATAATCAATGTGTTTGGCCACATTATGAACGCACCTTCCATGGCCGTCAAGTTCTGGGGTGAGACTCAAACCCCAAACTTCTGGATCAGAGGCAGTGTGCCACCCTGACTTGGAAATATATCACCTTCACTGTCACTGGGACAGCATTGTGGATGTACCTACACCACATGGACTGCAGCTCAGCACCACCTTTTGAAGGGCAATTAGGGATGGACAATAAATACTGGACTAGCCAGCGATGCCCACATTCCATGAAAGAATAAATCACTGCCACAAGGCCTCTTTCATTTGACAACAAAATGGAGAGAGTGACCTGTGACCCAGTCCCATGGGCAATATGATGTTGCCCAGTCACTGTGCTAATCACACGTTTACATCTGTTTGTGTAACCTAGCTCAGGAGCACAGCTCAACTCTGTTAGAAGATAGTGCCAGGAAGGGAATTGATTATAACAAGGAATTAAAATGCAAGCAGCGAAACAGTATAAATAAATCCCAACTAGAGAGAGCAAGTGGAAATATAAAACTACGATGAAAGCTTGTAACAAAAGCCCAGCAAAGTATATTTTTTTATGCTTGCAAATTTGGTCTAGTGGCGCAGGATTTTGTTCGCATTTATTTGCAGCCAAAACAGAAACATCCAAATCTCTGCACCAACTCGAGTGAACTTTTCCCTATTTCTGTAAGTTCTCTTCAGTGCAAGACAAATGGTTTATATCAAATGTAATAGGAATAAATTTTCACAACCTTTCCACCTCAGGCCCTTAACATCTGCTTCACACATTGAGGAACCAAACTTCTACTCTACCCATCCCCACGAGCTAGAGGTCCATTCCATTCCATCCTGCAAGCCTTTCCTGGTTCCCACACAAAGGTCATGCTGTCAGGTTACACTCACATGCATCTTAGGTTGACCAGAGCAAGGTCAATCAGAGGTCTCGTAAATCTAGGTGAAAGAGAAGCAAACATGGGGAGCTATATAAATGAGCAGTGGAAATGCTGACAGCTCACTCATGATGCACTCAGCAAATTCCCCTTCATTTTTGCTAATGAAGCACTTATAAATGTACACTTTTGATTACTGCAATTTAATCTGGAATTCATACACTAGAATTATTGGGATATGATATTAAATTGGAAGAAAGTCAATTCCTCATCTTTAACCTTGGGTATAACATTTTCTAAAATAAACTTTCTCAATAAGTTAAAACCCTGGTACCCGGCAGGTTTATCTCACTGAATATTTTGCGTGTGCCCTCACTGCCCCTCTCATGATCTGATTTTAATTTCACTCTACACTACAGCAAATTACACTTATATAACACCACTAATGCAGTAAAAAATATTCCAAGGCTCCTCACTGGAGTGTTATCAGACAAAATGGGATACTGAGCCACATGAAGAGGTATTGGTCAGTGAGGTGGGTTAGGGAGAGAAGCAGAGAGATTTACCAAGGGAATTCCAGAGCCTGTGGCCTAGGCAGCTAAAGGTTTGACCACTAAGTGCGCACTGATCAAAACTGGAAATGCTCAGAGTTGGAGGAACAGAGGTATTGCAGCGGGATGCGGGGCACAAGAGACAAAGAGGAGTGAGACCATGTGTGAATTTGAAAACAAGGGTGGGAATTTAAAACTGAGACATTGTCACCAATGAAACCGAGCTTTAGAGACTGTTGTTGATGTGATATGATTTATCTTTACTGATGAACATACCCCATGGTGATAGGCAATAGAGTTTGTTAGTAACCTCAAACGTATCCAGTTCATTTGTGTTTCTTTCGTTTGTTCCCAGACTCCCTTTGGACAGGCAGGGTGAGAATGGGGTGACAAAGGTCAAAATGTGTAAGTATTAGATAGTCACTAATAGAAACCTCTTTAATCCAGAGAATGGTAAGATTGTGGAACTTGCTCCACAGTTGGGGTAAATAGCATTGGTGTATATCAGAGAAGTTCAATAAAAGGAGTGAAAGGGTTTGCTGATAGAGTTAGATGAAGAGGAGTGGGAGGAAGTTCTTGTGAACCATGAATGTAGTCTTAGGCTGTTTAGCTGAATGGTCTGCATCTGAGCTGTGAATTCTGTTTATTTCTATCTATGGTATTTTGAATAAAGCCCCATAAATAATAGTAACCTTCTGGTACCTTCAGATATCTCCCTGTAATAACCTAGATACTCTGTGCTAAGAAGAGAGATGGGAATTGTGCACTGATCCCCATTCTATCCACATCTGAAGTCTGCACAGATACATTTTCCAGCAGGATCACTGGGCAGTGATTTTGAAATCAAAACCATGGATAATTTCTCACTCTTCTTTCACATTCAGATAATTGAGGTGACTTGTATCATCAAGCAAAACCAGCAACTGGGTACAAACCCTCAGATCAAAGATGGAAAGCTCCAGATGTTGGATGTTTAAGGTGGATTTGGAACGTGGCACCTGCCCCTGAACTGCACCACTCTTGCAATGCTACTTTCAAATGTAAATGGGCCGATAGGCCAAGAGGTTATCTCAATGCCCAGTTAAAGGTCCTGAGCACCTCCAGAAGGTGAGAGTTGGCGACTTGATATCAGCAGCAAAGGCAGAAGCAGCCATGTTGGAGTCCCTGTTCAGGGGAACAGGGAGCTCTTGGAAGGACTAAGAGGGCAAAGATGGCACACAGTGGCCATGGACCTCAGTCAAGATGCCACTCTCAACCTATTGCTAGTTGACCTCTCCTGTCTCACAAATGGAAATGAAGCTTCTTTTGCCCCCTGGCAACCCAACCAGCTGTGCATTAACTGGCACAAGATCGTCTGGCTTCATCCAGAGAGAGTTTGAAACTCCCAATTTGCCCTTTACAAGCTCTTGAAGAGTTATGAGGTGCCATTAACTGGCGGTGAGTGGGAATATCACTACCTCCCCTCTGCCAGCTTTGCAAACTGCCTGGGAGGCAGTGGGATCCTGTATGTAGCCCTCCAGGAATGCAGTTTTCAAACCACACTCACAGCGGCAATTGAGAATCCAGCTCCTGGCCTGTATGATCCATGTCCAGATGGGGTATTGGTTTTGCTAAATGCTGAAGTGTACTTGAATCATTACAGAAAATATCCTTGCAGCTGCTCCTATCTGTTGCAGTATCATCAACAGGAGTGCGGAAGAAACTCAGTTCATATGATGATTCAACGGGCAAGGCAGGATCAGGGTATTGAGTTGGTTGATCAGCCATGATCCATGGTGGAGCAGGCTCGAAGGGCCAAATGGCCTACCCCTGCTCCTATTTTCTATGTTTCTATGTTCTACGTTTCTATGGTGGGACAGCATGAGGAACTAGACTTGGACAGCATGAAGAGAAGCAAATTTTACCTGTAACATGACCATGGTTTGTGACCTCCTACCTCTATCATGCAAACATTCAAATAAGGAAATGAGACCAGTTAATCGAGATCTGGATGTGGAAAGCAAGGTGAAAACCTCTATTAGCAAGCAACCCATTATTTGAGTTCTCATTGACAATAGTCTGTCGGTGGAAAAGGAAGGAAAAGATCACTCACAAGCAATTCATCTTCGTTTTGAGCCTAGGCCTCAAGTAGTTTATTGAAACTAGCTACTCTGTAAGCTCAGTGAAAGTGCATGATAGGTAACTGTAAAAAATATTTACTCAAACACAGAACAAATAAATCCGATTGGATCCACAGCCCGCGCCAGGAGTTAGACGAACAACAAAGACTTCCATAAAACCTCAAAATCTGAATTGGGAAACAGAAAGTTGGAAAGAGGAAAATAGGGAAAGGTCTGTATGAGGTGGGACTCTTTGTCAATGGTTAGAAGTCATTGTTGATTCTGCCATTCTTGATTCTGCCATTATCTTGCTAAAATGCCGTTTCTTCTGTTTTATTTATTGATGCTAAAACTGGTTACATGAGCAAAGTGCAATAGTGGGAATTCCTTTACTTAAATTGTAGCAGTGTGAGGTATGCAGCTATAAAATAGTCTGTGTCATTTGTGAGGGGAGTAGTTTATGTTTATTTATTAATGTCACAAGTAGGCTTACATTAACACTGCAATGAAGTTACCATGAAAATCCCTGAGTCGTCACACTCCGGTGCCTGTTCAGGTACACTGAGGGAGAATTTAGCATGGCCAATGCACCTAACCGGCGCATCCTTCAGACTGTGGGAGGTAACGGGAGCCCCTGGAAGAAACTCACACAGACACGGGGAGAACATGCAGACTCGACACAGACAGTGACCCAAGCCGGGAATTGAACCCAGGTCCCTGACGCTGTGAGACAGCTGTGCTAACCACCGTGCCACAGATTTTATTCCGATCGTATCAGCCACAATACAGCTAAAGGAACAATAAAATATTAAATACATACTGTACACCAGCATACAAGACTCTGGACTGCTTCAGCGTTCTAGCAGTCAGTAATCACAATAAAATTTTATTCTCCCTGTTGGCCATATGCTTTTCTTTGCATTTTGCAACATGCCGTTTAATCTAAGTACAAGCAAAGACTTCAGTTAAATTCAGGAAACAAGATAGAGAGTCAACTCCACATTTTACAAACTCCCATATAACAAAGCTTTAGTGAAGCAAATTGGCATTTGTTATCCAAAACAACTTACATTTATCTCACACTCCTTGCATTGTAATAAATCTGAAAGCAAGTTGTCTGTAATGTTTTCCTGTCATGAGACAGTAAATTGGGGACCTCTCATGATATGGGCGACTTCACTCTATAAAGATTTCTTTAACAACACTTTTTTTCAAAAACTTAGGAAATTCCTTCTGACAAAATTATGTTTTATTATTATTTTTATTGGCTTGCCGTACTAAACCAGACATGGTTAAGCTGCCAGTTCACTACAAGACCATTACTGGAACAACATCACAAGGGCTGCTAACCTATCGCATCAATCTATTCGAGCAGCAGTGAGGCAGTTCTATCTATACACTCACTGTGAGCCACAGACTAAAAAAACTACAGACCAGTGTGTAGCATCACTTTAATATACAAGCAATCCATGCCTTTGTACCTTCAATTTGACAAAATGTTGATGGCTTTAAAAGGAAGCTCATCCTCAGTAAGGCAAATAATAAGAATAATAACTGGATTTAGATGGTCAGTTGGCACAGTGGTTAGCACTGCTGCCTCACAGCACCAGGGACTTGGGTTCAATTCCAGCCTTGAGTCACTGTCTGTGCAGAATTTGCACTTTCTCCCTGTGTCTGCATGGGTTTCCTCCGGATACTCTGGTTTCCCCCCATGGTCCAAAGATGTGCAGGTTAGGTGGATTGGCCATGCTAAATTCTCCCTAGTGGCCCAAAATGTGGAGATTAGTGTGGGGTTACACGGCTGGATGGCGATGGGGTTGGGCCTGGGTGAGCTGTTCTGTCAGAGAATTGGTGCAGTCTTGATGGGCTGAATGGTCTTCTTATCCACTGTAGATTCTATGATTTAGAAGTCTAACTTTTAAATTTTTGTTACCACAGTATTCTTGCTTCCTTCTTGCCTGAAGTTTCTCCAATGACGAATAGGTAAAATAGCTTGAAGCTCCATCACCGTCAGTAGAGTTGAGCTGGAAGAAAGGGGAATGGAGGATTCTGTAAATCGGTTCAACAAAATCTGGACCAACAAGGATGAGGATTTAGGCCTCGGTGAGGCTGGGGGACAGCAGGTGGGAATATTGCTGCTTGCCTGCATGCCAGTTCCCTGGCTCAATCTCACTCCTGGGCCATTTTCCCAGCGGTAGAGTGGAGGCAGCAGAGACACCCACCAGCTACGTATGACAAGTAGCCAATTAAAGGCATTAACAGCCAGTTAGGACCTATTTTCCAGCTGGCTTCCAGGTTGCCAGAGACAGCAGGCACCAGATCAATGGCATGGTGGCCACCTCCTTGTGGCAGACTGGGGAGGCCAGTACCCGAGCCAGGCCTACAGATCCTGCCTGCTGTGTAGCACCAATTACTGGAGGAACTCCCTCTCCTGTATCCCCTCTCGTTGGCAACCCAGCCGAACAAAAATATTTAATATGTTAATAAGTTTCTGAAATAGTGCCTCCATCTTTCTTATTTACTGCAGCTCACGGCTACTCTCCAGTTGGGAAGCCTCTGGTTGACCTTCAAGAGTCCATTTACCAAACTGAATTAAGTACAAAAGCAGGAGACTATGCTTCAGCTGCATAAGCCATTGCACAGTATTGGTCTCCTTACTTAAGGAAGGATATAAATGCATTGGAAACAGTTCAGAGAAGGTTTACTAATACATGGAATGGCTGGATTGTCTGATGAGGAAAGGTTGTATAGGCTAAGTTTGTATCCGCTGGAGTTTAGAAGAGTAAGAAGCAACTGGATTGAAACCTGTAAGATCCTGAGGGATCTTGACAGGGTGGATGTGGAGAGAATGTTCCCTCTTGTGAGACAATCTAGATTTAGAGGGACACTGTTTAAACATGAGGTCACCCATTTCAGACATAGGGCAGGATTTTCCTCCACCTCCACAGCGTGTTTCGCGTTGACAGGAGGCGGTGCCCCACTCGTTGGTGGCAGGATCTTATGGTCTCACCATTACCAACACGGTTTCCTTTGAATTCACCCCAGACCACTGGGAAATCCACAGCAGGGTGCATCATTGGCAGCACTGTTAGATCCCGCTGGAAGTTATGAGTCTTTGGAATTCTCTTCCTTGTAAGGTGGTGATAACGATGTTCTTTCAGAGACTTCATCAGTGAACAGCAGGGGATTTATTTAAAGTTTTAAAGTTTAAACGCTTATGATTATTTTGTAAGTGTCACAAGTAGTCTTCCATGAACACTACAATGCAGTTACTGTGGAAATCCCATAGTCGCCATACTCTGTCACCTGTTCAGATACTGAGGGACAATTTATCACAGCCAATGCATCTAACCAGCAGATCTTTCAAACTGTAGGTGGAAACTGGAGCATCCGGAGGAAACCCACGCAGACACGGGGAAAAAGCGCAGACTCCACACAGACAAGGGTTTACAAGGATCTACAAAAGCAGCAGCATGTCTGGAGCTAGTTATGGAATGTCTCCTGATTAAGAGAACTACCCCCCCCCCCACCCCCCGGGGTGATTCCCCACCCTGAGTCCCAATTGATCACCCAGGATAGGTGACCCTCACTCTGTTATGTTGTCCCTGAAAGGACAATAACCTCAGAGAATGAGGCAGAGGGGGAGATCCTACCAGCTTGTTATGCTGGGTGATCAGTATGGTGAGGCGGTAAGATAGGGTGAGAGGAGAAAAATTAGACACGCGCCCAGTTTCTTGCCTCTCATGATGTTACCGGCCCTGTTCTGCCGATGAAATCCCTTCCTGGGCACGAGGCTTGTTTAAATATTCATCAGGTAATTTCAATATATTTACTGAGTCCCACGCGCTGTTGTCTGGGCTCACTTGCCCTTACCTTACCAGGTATAACCATATTGTGGACCTCCTCTCCAGTGAGAATATGATCTCCACCAACAGGGACTAGACACGATGGCCTCGCTGGTGGGACTGGAGGCCATAGAAGTCTCCTGGATGGTCAGGGGAAGGGGCAGGCAGTGCTAACCTGGCACCCTGGCACTGCCCAACAGGCACTGGAACCCCTAAAGCTCAGCAGCTGGATTCCTGATGTGAATAGGCTCCATCCACTCCCCAGGCTGGTGAGAATCATACTTTGCTTGTTTTATTTTCTAAATGAGGTACGATTGCATCTGGGACCATTCTTTCTGGTTGTATCATAACTTGGAATGGCTGCTGCTCTGCCCAAGACTAGAAGAAACTGAACAAAGCCCAGTCCATCACACAAACCAGCCTCCCATCCATTGACTCCGTCCACATTCTCCACTGCCTCGGAAAAGCAACCAGCATAATCAAGAATACTACGCAACCCGAATATTCTCTCTTCCACCTTCTTCTGTCGGGAAAAAGATATAAAAGTCTGAGATCACTTACCAACCAACTCAAGAATAGCTTCTTCCCTGCTGCCATCAGACTTTTGAATGGGTGTACCTGATATTAATCTGAACTTTTTCAACGTCCTAGCTATGACTATGTTCTGCACTCTCTCCTCTCCTTCTCTAGGTTTGATATGCTCTCTCTGTATAGCGCGCAAGAAACAATACTTTTCACTGTATACGAATGCATGTGACAATAGTAAATCAAATCAAATCAGATCAAAAAACCAAAAAATGGGCGCAATTCTTTCCAGTTTTCATTCTCGTTCAGCACTTAGAATTTTTTTGGTAAGATTGCTTTGTTTTTAAGGCAAAGTGAGATAGATTCTGGGTAAGCAAGAGGCTGAAAGGGCATCAGGGTAGGTGGGAATGTGGAGTTGAGTTTACAGTTAATTCAGCCATGATCTTATTGAATGATGGGGCAGGCTCTAGGGGCAGAATGGCCGAGCTCTGCTCCTAATGTTCATATGGAGCATTCTTAATTGGACCAGGAGCATGCTCTCTGGCCATTAATTGGCCTCTCTGGAGAAAATCACAATGGGTGGAATTTTCTGGCCATTTCTGCTGAAGGGATTTTCCATTTCGCCAAACTTGATCCCCATCATTGGGTTTCTTGGCAGCAAACTTTGGCGGGATCACGTCAGCTGTCAATGGCTTGCTGTATCTGCCAGAGGAGAGTGCTGGGGACTGGAAAAACCTGTTCAATGAGTGGGTTATCCATGCAGCGAGAGCTTCTGACCCACATTTCAGCCTGGGGGTGGTCTACAGTAGCCCTCAGGAAAATCCTGTCCCAATCTCTAGGCTTGAGTTGACTGATCTCAGCTCAGACACTGGTGGGGGACATTACAATGGGCCAGTCAATCAGAGTTACCAAGCTTAGTTATCATCCAGTGAGGGCTGCTGGAGAGTGTGTAGGAGCACATGAGGGCAGGATTGTATTATTCTGGAATGGATCTCAAATTCACGCGTTACTCAGAGACACGCGCATGATAAATTAACCATATGGGCTGGAGGACTGCCAGCGCTTACAAAATCACGTGGCAGCATCAACTGGAACCTTTCAAAAGAGGGAACAAAACTCTTCGTGAGCTGCATCAGGAACATGTTTTCCTCTGGTAAATAACTCCACCATCCATAAACCAATACAATACGGAGTCATCATCTCACCTCAACCTTACTATAAACTCCACACGAGAAAAGGTGCATACATGGATTTTAATAATTTACTGTTCTTGATAGATAAATATCTTATTAATCTTATATCAGCATGAACTTCCTGTTGTTACATTTTGGATTAACTTTTTCCTAAGATAAATGCCTATGTCTACATTTTTAATGAGTATTGCTTAAGTAAACTTGTCACACAGATTACACCATCTGGCCAGCAGAATCCTGTAAATCTCTCAAAAATGGTTTCTGAAAATAAATCTCCCAGTGTCCAAACTTTCTGCTGCTGATTATAGCTGTTCCTATCAGCACACATGATATTTCACACCTCTCTATCGTGTGCCATCCTCACACATCCAGTTGTGCGAGGCCCCTTGGGGATGAGTGACCATAACCGGATAGAATTTTTCATCAGGATAGAGAGTGATGTAGTTGATTCTGAGATTAGGGTCCTGAATCTTAATAAAGAAATCTACAAAGGTACGAAGTGCGGGTTGACAATGATGGATTGGGAAATGCTACATAAAAGGATGATGGTGGATAGGCAATGGCAAACATTCAAAGAGCACATGGGTGAACTGCAACAATTGCTTATTCCTGCCTGGCACAAAAGTAAAACCAGAAAGGTGGCCAAACCATGCTTAACAAGGGAAATTAGAGATAATAGATCATAGATCATAGAACCCTACAGTGCAGAAAGAGGCCCTTCGGCCCATCGAGTCTGCACCGAACACAATCCCATCCAGGCCCTACCCCCATATCCCTATATATTATACCCACTAATCCCTCTAACCTACGCATCCCTAGACACTAAGGGGCAATTTCTTAGTATGGCCAATCAACCTAACCTGCACATCTTTGGACTAATATTAGATCCAAGGAAGATGCAAGCAAACTGGCCAGTAAAAAAAAACAACAGACCTGAGGATTGGGAACAGAATTCAACAAAGGAGGACCAAGTGATTGATTAAGAAAGGGAAAATGGAATATGAGAGTAAGTTTGCAGGGAACAGAAAAAACTGACTGTAAAGATTTCTGTAGGTATGTGAGGAGAAAAAGATTGGTAGGTCCCTCAGTCAGAAATAGGAGAACAAGGAAATACAACTGAATACATATTTTGTTTCTGCCTTCACAAAGGAGGACACAAATAACATACCAGAAACGTAGGGGAATACAGGGTTTAGAGAGAGGGAGGAACTGAAGGAGATCAGGATAAGTCCAGAAATGGTATTGGGGAAACTGATGAGTTTGAAGGCTGATACATCCCCAGGGCCTGATAATCTACATCCCAGAGTACTTAAGGAATTGGCCTGAGAAATAGTGGATGCATTGGTGGTCATCTTCCAAGATTCTATCGACTCTGGAGCAGTTCCGACAGATTGGGTGGTAGCTACAGTATCCCCACTATTTAAAAACAGAGGCAGAGAGAAAACAGGGAATTACAGACTGGTAAATCTGATGTTAGTAGTGGGTAAAATTATAGAATTCATTATCAAAGGTTACATAGCAAAATATTTGGGAAACAGTGGCAGAATTGGATAGAGTTAGCATGATGTGTGAAAGAGAAATCATGCTTGACAAATCTACTGGAATTCTTTGAGGATGTTACTAGAGAAGTTGATGAGAGGGAGCAGTGGATGTCCTTTATTTGGACTTTCAGCAGACTTTCAACAAAGTCGAAAGAGATTAACATGTAAAATTAAATTGGGAGAAGTGTATTGAGATGGAAAGAAAAATGGCTGGCAGACAGGAAACAAAGAGTAGGAATAGATGGGTCTTTTTCCGAATGGTAGGAAGTGACTAATGGGGTACTATAGGGATCAGTGCTAGGATCCCAGCTAATCACTATGTATATTAATGATTTAGATGAGGGAACTAAAAGTAATATCTCCAAATTTGCAAATGACACAAAATTGGGTGGGAGGGTGAGCTGTGAGGAGGATGCGGAGATGCTTCAGTATGATTTGGACAGACTGAATGTGTGGGCATGTGAATGGCAGATGCAGTATAATGTGGATAAACGTGAGATTATCCAATTTGGTCGCAAAAACGGGATGGCAGATTACTATCTGAATGGCCTTAAATTAGGAGAAGGGAAGGTGCAATGAGACCTGGGTATCCTCGTATGCCAGCCACTGAAGATAAGCATGTAGGTGCTGTAGGCAGTAAAAAAGAGCATGTCAGCCTTCATAGTGAGAAGATTCAAGTTAGAGGAGCAGGGATGTCTTGCTGCAGTGGTACAGAGACTTGGTGAGGCCATACCTGGAGTAGTTTATGCAATTTTGGTCTCCTTATCTGAGGAAGGATGTTCTTGCTCTAGAAGGGAGTGCAGAGAAGATGTGCCAGCCTGATTCCTGGGCTGGCTTATGAGACCATCCCAGGAACCAGTCTGGAGTTCAGAAGAATGAACGGGATCTCATAAATTCTAACAGGATGAGACAGGATAGATACAGAAAGGATGTTCCCAATGACCAGTGGTGTTTAGAACCAGGGGGTCACAGTCTGAGGGTACGTGGTATACCATTTAGGTCAGAAATGAGGAGAAATGTCTTCACCCAAAGAATATAAGAAATATAAGAAATAGGAGCAGGAGTAGGCCATCTAGCCCTTCGAGTCCGCCCTGCCATTCAATAAGATCATGGCTGATCTGAAGTGGATCAGTTCCACTTTCCCGCTTTCTCCCCATAACCCTTAATTCCCTTGTCTATCAGAAATCTATCTACCCGTGACTTAAATATATTCAACGAGGTAGCCTCCACCACTTCAATGGGCAGAGAATTCCAGAGACTCTCCACCCTTTGATGAAGAAGTTCCTCCTCAACTCTGTTCTAAACTGCACCCTCCCCCACAATCTTGAGGCTATGCCCTCTAGTTCTGTTTTCCTTTCTAAGAGTGGTTAGCCTGTGGAATTCGCTACCACAGAAAGTAATTGAGGCCAAATCATTGTATGTTTTCAAGAAGCAGTTTGATATAGCTCTTGGAGTGAATGAAATGAAAGGATATGGGAAGAAGGTGGGATCAGCCTATTGAGTTGGATGATCTGCCACGATCATAGTGAATGTCAGAGCAGGCTCAAAGGGCTGAATGGCCTCCTCCTGCTCCCATCTTCTATATTTCTATGTAAGCCATCTACAACTACTCAGTGTCGTATGTCACTGAACCATCCCTCTTTCTTACTGTCCTCTACTTTCCTCTCTGGAAGAGATTTGTGTAGCTGTTCAGCTCTGATCAAATGGCCAAAATACTTATGTTTCCTTCTCTGGATGTCCCTTCTTTGTGTTCTTTTCCCTCTTGCAATTTCACACCCCTCTTCACTTGTCTTATGATCTGTATATGGAGTTTTTTAACACGCATCTTAGCATCCACATTTCAAAAGCCTCGATGTTCTTCTTCATTTATTGTCCTGGGTTCTGAGGCAGACAGGAGAGAGGATCGAATGCAGCAGCTTACAACTGTTTTTCCTCGTTACAATCTTGAGCTTTCTTGTTGTTAACACGTCCTTCACAACGTTACTTCTAGCTATCTCGATCCTTCTTCTGAATTTGGCATCTCATCCACCATCCTAAATAGACAAATACCTCTCCTTGTTCCAGTGTGACACCACCCACTTCAATCTTCACTCTCTTCTGATCTATTCCTTCTGATTATGATTGCTTTTGTCTTTTTGGGACTCAATTCATATTCTAAACTTCAAAATTCTTCTTGATCTATGACATTTGATAGGGATTTTATCTGATTATGTAAGTAGTTCCGCGTCCTCAGCGTACTGTAAGTTTATTCTGGTTTTGTCTCCACATTTATATCCCCGAAGTACATCTAATTCTCAGAATATTTGCTCTGTGCACAGATTAAATAATTTTGGTGATAGTTCAGAGCCTTGTCATATTCCTCTCTTCACTTGAAACATATCAAAATATCATTCTAAATAAAATTAACACATCAAAACTATTCTGTAATTCCATATAAATTTATCAATTGATTCACCTCCATTTTGCTCAAAGCCTCTGCCTCTCCCAAAAGCTTGACCGTGGATTTAATGTCCATGTCCTAAGCAGTGACTTTGTAAGCTGAATTTGTGTTGTGCTTTTTATTCATTATTGGGAGGTGCCTAAGGCCAGCATTTATTACTCATCACTTATTGCCCTTGAAAAGATGGTGCTGAGCCATCTTCTTGAACCATGCAGTCCATTGTTTTTATTCCAATTCAATCAAATCGAGTCCAATTCAGAGTCCCAACAAGTTGAGACATTCCTGATCAAAGCAGACAAGACAGGGCTCTCACCTCCTGTCTTGGGCTTGATCTACATGATCCAAGCTGATTGGAGTAGGTATAGCTTCTTCTCCAAGGCTTGATCTCATTTGCATCATAGCTAAAAGGCTGAGATGCCGCTTTTAAAAATGACTTCAAATGAAGCTAAAATGTAACCTAATGACTTCAACCAAGCACAGCATGTCAATATTACACTTGATCTTAGCCAAAAGGCCACGCAGTCCATGTAGTGCAAATGCACCTACACTGCTGTTAGGAAGGGAATTCCAGGATTTTGACCCAGTGAGGATGAAGGAGCAGTGATATTCTTCCACATCAGGGTGGTCTATAACTTGGAGGGAACTTTTGCCCCTGCCTTTGTTGCTCTTGTTCCGGGTTTGCAAGGTGCTGTCAAAGGAACCTTGGTGAGTTGCTGCAGTGCATCTTGTAGATGGTATACACTGCTGCTACTGAGCAGCGGTGTGGAGGGAGTGAATGTTTGTGGAAGGGCTGCCAATCAAGTGGGCTGCTTTGTCCTGAAATGGTGTTGAGCTTCTTGAGTGTTGTTAGAGAATATAAACTGCCTATAAAAACATGTCAAGCTTTAATTATGCCCTCCCCACAAAGATGGGACCAGAACACTTCAGTTTTGCATCTTCCAAACCTCTCAACGCATACTGTAGAGAAACCCATGTTCTACAATTCATTAGTTTTTGCTTTGCAGATTTCCTTAGTTTTTCAAATTCAATATGAAGAATAGATTAAAGATCAAAACATTATATAAAAGATAAAAGCAGAATGCTTGACTTTAAAGTGGAGACTGAATTGTACCTGCTGTTCTTGGTACACCAGCCTCAGTGTGGCAACCCTTTGCTATCTTAATATTGTTGTCATGCAATCAACTGGGGGAAAGGCTGCTCTTATGGCGATTTATTTTACAGGAACCAAAGCCTATTTGAATCAACAAGAGGTGAATTTTCCCAGCTCATTGGTAATGGAGGGTAAACTGGGAGGGTTCTATTAGGGGCTACTGACCAATTCCATATGCATTCTGCCTTCACCGGGAAGGCTGTTGTTGTGCAGGAAGATTGCTAGATAAACTCTGGTGCTAGATAAACCTGGTGCATATGACCCCCCCACCGACCCCAACTGATCACTTAGGCCTGCCTGCCCAGCTCCAGCTTCCCCACAAGAACCTACCTGCTCTTCAGAGGTGCCCCCATCCTGGAGCTGCAGGCCCAACTCTAGTCACAACCAGCGATGGTGCTGCCAAAACTGCCAATCCTCTGGTGGGCTGACAGCTCCAGGCAGGGTACAAGATGCCATAGTGCCCCATGCCCACCGGAGCACAATCACCTCCTGCTTTCAGCCCCAGTGGCAGAACTTCATCTGAAAAATTCAGTTCATAGAGGTGGTTTTAAACAGGACATTTCAGCAAACACTCTGCAGAGTTTACTTAAAGAATCCCTGCAAATCACAGCAAACGTAATTCATGACTGAAACGTCTCCTGATCAGAGTAGTTTCTCCAGCAAAAGATTACCAGCAAGCGAAGAATAGTTTTGTTCAGTTTAAGTTTATTTATGAATGTCACAAGTAGGCTTACATTAACACTGCAATGAAGTTACTGTGAAAACCCCCTGGTCGCCACACTCCGGCACCTGTTTGGGTACACTGAGGGAGAATTTAGCACAGCCAATGTGCCTAACCAGCACAACTTTCGGACTGAGGGAGGAAACAGGAACACCCGGAGGAAACCCATCCATGGGGAGAACGTGCAGACTCCACACAGACAGTGACCCAAGCCAGGAATTGAACCGGGGTCCCAGGCGCTGTGAGGCAGCAGTGCTAGCTATTGTGCCGCTCCATACTCACTTCGTAAAATCGATCACAGTCACTTACAACACTGTTACTGGTGCGATTTCCAAATCAGCTACATTCTGCCCAGAATCTCTACACACTGCCCAATGCTGTGTGGGAATTTGTATGCTGCAACCAGCTCTGTGTTTCTGTTTGAGTCGCAGGGACCCATAAAAATCTACAAAGCTGTGTTTACAGAAAACACAATCAGATGGTAAGATTCTACCTAATTGTTGCTTTCACCAGTTTCCAACTTAATGAAATCATAATCTTTTATCTCAAGAGCCACACTTTAGCGCATGGGTTAAAAAACAAACAGGCACTTAAGCTGAGAATTTAGATTCTTCTGGAAACGCACACAACATCTGCAGCGCACATTAACCTGCATTTATAGGACTTGTGATTGGATGCTTCTGGCTCGTGTCTGATCAAAGGAAAATTAACAGGAAGTGCAAATAGACGTAATCAGATAGTTTTTTTTAAAACCAAGAGACTCCATAAAAATAAGCTCTTAACTTCAAAGAGGATGAGTGGGATTTTATCACCCACATTCCCCACAAAACAATCTCTCTTCATAAATTGTTTCAAAACCACAAACTCAGCTGAACACAATAAAGTGCACTTGGCTTATTACTACTGCCAGCGTGATGCTGCTATACAGGATTATAAACACACAAAAAAATTTGTTTACTGTTACATCAAATTCAATCCAATTGCGGAGTATGCACCAATTCACTAGATTTGATAGATATTAGGTAGGCACTGGAATTAAAAAGATCAGAGATGAAAACAACTTCTTGGCAGGACCTAAGTGAGTGCTTTCAGATAAATTATTTTACGTTGTAGGCCTTGTTTGTAACAAGATTACGTAGCAGACACTGGTAGTTTCTGGAAAAGAGGCAGATGGTGTAACTGTCACGGAGCTGGACAGAGCCAAGATTCATGGTAGCCGTGGCAACCGTTTCTTCTCCTAAAGGACTCCTGATGACTGGGGACTTGCTCCAGATTGTTTTCTTGTCCTCTCGTTTACACTTTGGTCACTGGTCTCACTGTTTCTTTCCCATTAAGGGGGCAGCATGACGGCGCAGTGGTTAGCACTGCTGCCTCACAGCACCATGGACCTGGATTTGATTCCCGGCTCGGGTCACTGACTGTGCACAGTCTGCCCGTTCTCCCCGTGTCTGCGTGGGCTCCCTCCCACAGTCTGAAAGACATTCTGGTTAGGTTTATTTATTAGCCACAAGTAGGCTTACATTAACACTGCAATGAAGTTACTGTGAAAATCCCCCAGTCGCCACACTCTGACACTTGTTCGTGTACATTGAGGGAGAATTTAGCACGGCCAATGCAGCTAACCAACACGTCTTTCAGACTGTGGGAGGAAACTGGAGCACCCGGAGGAAACCCACACAGATACAGGGAGAACATGCAAACTCCTCACCGAGGTATGTTGGCCATGCTAAATTCTCCCATCAGTAAAATTCTCTGAACAGGCACTGGACTGTGGTGATTAGGGGATTTTCACAGTAACTTCATTGCAGTGTTAATGTAAGCCTAGTTGTGACACTAATAGATAAACTTCAAGCCATCACTATCCCAGGTTTTCTTTCCCAATTTTCTCTCATTTTCCCCCTTCCTCTCCTCTCAACTGCACTAACGTAGTGCCATTCCTCACAGTGATGGTAGGCCTTGAGCGTCCATTGGTTATTTAACTGGGGTCATCAAAGCCAAGTCTAGTCTAGATTCCGTTTATTGTCCTTTCCAGACCAGATGTTAGGAAGCTTGGCTAGTTTCTAGTCAACAAGACACAAATCCTGGACTAAAGTGAGAACATGGTTCACTTTCCATCCCAGCCACTGGAAAATATCTTTTTTTAATTCTTACAATGCAGAAGGAGGTCATTCGGCCCACTGAGGGTCAAGTTATCAAGGCCAATCAATCTAACCTGCACATCTTTGGACTGTGGGAGGAAACCCATGCAGACACAAGGAGAACGTGTAGACTCCACACAGACAGTGACCTGAGGCTCTAATTGAACCCAGGTTCCTAGCGCTGTAAGGCATCAGTGCTAACCGCTGTGCCACTGTGCCTATCCATTTACTTCATTCTTTATTCTTATAATCCTCAATCCTGTTTCTAACTCGATGTCTACTCCCTCCATGACCTTACCATTCCCTACCTCTATACCTTTTCCAGTCCAACAACACTCCAAAATATCTGCACCCCTCCAATTCTGGTCCCTTGTATGTTCCAATTTCCTTCCTACCACCATTGGTAGCCATGCCTTCAGCTGTCTAGGCCCTGAGCTGAGGATTTCCCTCCCTAAACATCGCCACCTTACCCTCCTCCCTTTAGCATCCTTCTTAAACCTCACAGACTGACCTTTGATAACCTGTTCTCTTACCTCCTTAGGTGACAAGATGTCAGCTTTTTAGCAAAACACTTCTGGCTTGAGTTTGATCACAGGAAAATTAAGAGTAAGTACAAATAGATGTAATTAGATTTATGTTTTAAACCAAGAGACTCTATAAAAATGATCTTGCAATGTTTATTATGTTGTAAATGTTATCTTGTTGGCAATCAACATCCAATGGCAATCCTTTCATCTTACAAAGAACGCAGACCTGATACATCACTAAAGTTACAAGTTGGTTCTGAAGGTCCAATTCACAGGTGGCAGATCGTAAGTCCTGTCACTTTTGGGCAATGGCTTCACTACAAAATGCTCTACCTGGTGTGGAAGTGAAATGTTGGCAATAGCTCTATACAGAGTTAATTGATCTCAGCCAGGGTGGCAGCAATGATGAGTACATTGGGCCTCAGCAACCCCCTCAGATAAGGAAGTGGAAATCAGCTCACTATTCCACTCCTGCTAGAAAGTACATCAGAGACATAGAATTCTACAGTATAGAAGGTGGCTATTTGGCACAGCAGGTGGGATTTTACAGCCTCACTCGGGTGAGACCATAAATTCCCACCCAAGGTCAATGGGGATTTCTGTTGTCGGACCCTCGCCTGCCCCGATTCCGTGGCATGTGAGGTGGTAGAGTTCCAGCCATCGTGTCTACACTGGCTGATCAAACATAGCCCAGTCCAACACGCAAACCAGCCTCCCAACCAATAACTCCATCTACCCTTCCTGCTGCCTCAGAAAAGCAGCCAGCATAATCAAGGACCCCACGCATCCTGGACATTCTCTCTTCCACCTTCTTCCATCGGGAAAAAGATACAAAAGTCTGAGGTCACGTACCAACCGACTCAAGAACAGCTTCTTCCCTGCTGCCATCAGACTTCTAAATGGACTTACCATTTTTAAGTTGATCTTTCTCTACATCCTATCTGTAACTGCAATACTACATTCTGCACCCACTCCTTTCTTTCTCCCTTATGTACTTTATGAACTGTATGCTTTGTCTGTGTACTGCGAAAGAAACAATACTTTTCACTGCATGTTAATACATGTGACAATAATAAATCAAATCAAATTAAAACAAATATGATGACAGTACCATTCTCCCGACCCCTGCGCATTGCTTTTATTTAAACAACCTACGGCTAAACCTAGTTTTAAAATCACTGTCTCTTTAGAATTTTAAAGTCTTTTTGTGCTTAAATTAATGCCTCGATTGAACCTTTCTCCATCACACTTCCAGTCGGTGCATTCCAGACCCCAACCACTCACTGTGTGAAAAAGTGTTTTTTCTCACATTTCATTTGCTTCTTTTGTAAATGACCTTAAATCTGTGAAAAGTAAAGTTTATTTATTAGTCACAAGTAAGGTTTACATTAACACTGTGATGAAGTTACTGTGAATTTCCCCTAGTCGCCAGTCCAGCGCCTGTTAGGGTGTGCCCTCTCACTCTTGATCCTATTATGAGCGGGAACATGATTTTAAACATCTCAATCAAATCTCCTCTTAACCTTTTCCTCTCCAAGGAGAGGAACATGTACCGACATGGACTAGTTTCTGAGTGGTTGCTTTCATCGCTGTACATTTTATATGTAGACCTTGATACTCATATATTGTTACAACCTTTCTAATCTATCCTCATAACTGAAGTTTCTCATCCCTGGAATCCTTTTTGTAAACCTCTTCTGCACTCTCTCCAGATCCTTATTTGAATAGAAACAATGTGCGGGAGTACGGGGAAAAGGTGGGAGAATGGCATTAAGTCAGACACCTGTTTTGATTTATTATTGTCACATGTATTGGGATGGGTTTTTACCACAATTGCCAATGGTTTTATGGTCATTATTAGCCTTTTACTCTTACTGAATTCAAATTTCCCCATCTGCTGCGATGGGATTCAAACCTGGGTCCCCAGAACATTGCGCTGGGTCTCTGCATTACTAGTACGTTGACAATTCCAATATGCTATTCCTTCTAGTGCAACTTGAACCTCATGACTTAGAGGCAAGAACCAAGCCATAGCTGGCAACAGAGAAAGGTACAACATAGCTTGTCTGAAGCATGTACCAGCATGGACCAGTGTCTGAATGGTCCCTTTCCATGCTGTACATTCTATATGTGGACCTTGATACTTGTATATTGTTACAACATAAGTTTTACTGTCCCTGAACTGAGCAGGAGAACAATATTTAATCTGTAAACCAAAGCTTCAGAACCCAAAAAGCCTGGCAAATAATGTTCTGGAAGATATGAACTCTTCAGCAAGTGCTGGCTGAGCAGTGCTGCTGGCCTCCAGCACAGGCAATCAAATTCAATGATAGTGTTATAGCCGGCCCTGGAGTTCATGCTGCAGTAAATCTGATGGACCTTCTGCAGGTGAAAAGCTATGGAGTAACAGCTAGTGTTTTGTATGGATTAAAACAATTTTTTGATGAATGGTGCTCGAGCAATGACAGGAACTACACACTCCAGTGCGCATGATGTTAGACAGCTTGTCACAGTTTTTCAAGCACAGTACGGTACTAAATCCACACACAGTCAAATCTGAAAACACTCACTTCTGCGACAAAGAAATGACTGCCAGAAGCATACAGCTGCCACGTCCTGGTTTGTTCCTGACTTAAGATGTGAAGGCATGGCTATTCACAAAATATGTATGAGTGAGGCCACAGTGTGTGATGATTCTGACCTGACCTGCCCCCCGGCTCCATGCTAAATTAAATCATTTATATTTCTTGTTAATATTTCTCCCTGCCTTGTCCTGATTGTGTTGAATCCTCGCTGGAGGTACAACTTCTTGAGCACTGGTTGTCCTTTAATTGATTCTCAAGGTATGAGCCGTGGCTCTGTTAGTAGCACACTTACCCCCGAAATCAGAACGTTGTGGGGTCACGTTCCACACTACAGACTGGAGCACAAAATCTAGCCTGAACTTTCAATTGGTTCAAGTTATTGTGGTTATTGCACTGAGCGAATGCTGCAGTGTGAGAGGCACTGTGAGGGAATGCTGCAGTGTCAGAGGCACTGTGAGGGAATGCTGCAGTGTCAGAGGCACTGTGAGGTAATGCTGCAGTGTCAGAGATACTGTGAGGGAATGCTGCAGTGTGAGAGGCACTGTGAGGGAATGCTGCAGTGTCAGAGGCACTGTGAGGGAATGCTGCAGTGTCAGAGGCACTGTGAGGTAATGCTGCAGTGTCAGAGATACTGTGAGGTAATGCTGCAGTGTCAGAGATACTGTGAGGGAATGCTGCAGTGTCAGAGGCACTGTGAGGGAATGCTGCAGTGTCAGAGGCACTGTGAGGGAATGCTGCAGTGTGAGAGGCACTGTGAGGGAATGCTGCAGTGTCAGAGATACTGTGAGGGAATGCTGCAGTGTCAGAGGCACTGTGAGGGAATGCTGCAGTGTCAGAGGCACTGTGAGGGAATGCTGCAGTGTGAGAGGCACTGTGAGGGAATGCTGCAGTGTCAGAGGCACTGTGAGGGAATGCTGCAGTGTCAGAGATACTGTGAGGGAATGCTGCAGTGTCAGAGATACTGTGAGGGAATGCTGCAGTGTGAGAGGCACTGTGAGGGAATGCTGCAGTGTGAGAGGCACTGTGAGGGAATGCTGCAATGTCAGAGGCACTGTGAGGGAATGCTGCAGTGTGAGAGGCACTGTGAGGGAATGCTGCAGTGTCAGAGGCACTGTGAGGGAATGCTGCAGTGTGAGAGGCACTGTGAGGGAATGCTGCAGTGTCAGAGGCACTGTGAGGGAATGCTGCAGTGTCAGAGATACTGTGAGGGAATGCTGCAGTGTCAGAGATACTGTGAGGGAATGCTGCAGTGTGAGAGGCACTGTGAGGGAATGCTGCAGTGTGAGAGGCACTGTGAGGGAATGCTGCAATGTCAGAGGCACTGTGAGGGAATGCTGCAGTGTGAGAGGCACTGTGAGGGAATGCTGCAGTGTCAGAGGCACTGTGAGGGAATGCTGCAGTGTCAGAGGCACTGTGAGGGAATGCTGCAGTGTCAGAGGCACTGTGAGGGAATGCTGCAGTGTCAGAGATACTAAATGGATTTTACACCCAACCCGCTGCCTGGAGGCAGCCTGCTATTGGCTGGCAGCGGGAACTTCTGGTCTCACCATTGTCAGCGGGTTGGATAAATCCCTCTGCTGGGAAAACCCTGGTGTGTGTGTGCCATTGGCAGGACAGCAGGAAGATCTCACCAGCCTGCACAGCCGGAAGTCCCGTTCAATGTCCTTAGAATGCAGACGTTAAATTGAGGCTGTCTGTTGAGCATAAGAGGTCCTTTTGTCACTATTTTAAGAAAAATAACAGTTGTAATTCAGACTACTCATTTATATCATTGCTGTGTGTGTAATCTTGCTGTGTCTGGGATCTTGCTGTGTCTGTAACCTTGTTGAACCTGGGATCTTGCTCTGTCTGAGGTGGCTGTATCTGGGATCTTGCTGTGTCTAGACTCTTGCTGTGTCTTGGATCATGCTTTTCTGGGGTTTGCTGTCTCTAGAGTCTTCTTGTGTCTGGGATCTTGCTGTGTCTGTGCTGTTTCTGCCTCTGGTATCTTACTGTGTCGGGACTCTACCTGTTTCTGGGATCCTGCTGTGTCTGGACCTTTGATATGTCTGGGATCTTGCAGTATTTGGGATCTTGCTGTGCCTGGGTGTTTGCTGTGTCTGGTATCTTGCTGTGTCTGGGAGTTTGCAGTGTCTGGGATCTTGCTGTGTCTGGGGTTTGCTGTGTCTGGGAGTTTGCAATGTATGGGATCTTGCTGTGTCTGGCATTTGCTGTGTCTGGGAGTTTATAGTGTCTGAAACCTTGCTGTGTCTGTCTCTTGCTATGTCTGGGAGTTTGCTGTGTCTGGATTCTTGTTGTATCTGGCATGTTGCTATGTCTGGGATCTTGCTGTGTCTGGACTATTGCTGTGTCTGTGCTGTTAGTGTCTCTGGGATCTTGCTGTGTCTGTAGTTTGCTGTGTCTGGACTCTTGTTGTGTCTGGGATTTGCTGCGTCTGGGAGTTTGCTGTGCCTGGAGTCTGGGATTTGCTGTGTCTGGGTGTTTGCTGTGTCTGGAGTCTGGGATTTGCTGTGTCTGGGTGTTTGTTGTGTCTGGGTGTTTGTTGTGTCTGGAATCTTGCTGTGTCTGGGAGTTTGCTGTGTCTGGGATCTTGCTGTGTCTGGGATCTTGCTGTGTGCAAATTGGTTGCTGCATTTCTAACATTCCAACAATGACTAGTCTGTAAATTTGCTTCATTGGCTCCAGAGCTTTGGTGTATCCTGAGAGGTGTTTGTACATCTTTCTTTCTATAACACACTGGAGGCATTTGGATAAACTCCCAGTGGAAAGCTCTAATGGTTTATAAAGAGAGTGAAACTCTCAAGTATATTACACAGTTTAATGGACTCTCATTGTTAGCTTTTTAATTGACATAATTTCAGATTGTTTACTCTTTTGAGCTTTTCGATATTTGGTACAGTGTGATGAGTACACTAATTACACTCATTGTCATCTCTGCTTCTTCACGTTGTGTGGGAGGGGGGAGTGTTTTATAATGTTCTGATGGTCTACTAGTCTAAGCTTTACAAAGGGGTGGGAGGAGGGGACAGACAGGTACAGAGGATTTCATTAAATGTTCTCTCTCACAGCAGTACAGCATATGGTAAAAATGGTGCAGCATTGATTTACTAGCTTCTTTATCGTCTCTGGAGAAAGGGAACAGGCACACACAGCAAGCAGGGGCCTCCTTTTCCCAAACTGTGGCCACGAGTTGACCAGCTGACCCTCCCCGAGGTCACATCTTTACCTGACAGCCTCTGGCAGATCAGAAAGTGAGATTGCTGCTGGGTTAGCATCAATGCTCTCCCAGCTTTGATCTTGACGGGCAAGATGCAGATAAATAGTGAAAATTCCAAAATGGATTAAAAAAAGTCAAACTAATTTTTCCTCGTGTCAAGGTAGTTTATTTTACAGCAGGCCGATCCAACTTTTGGCTGCACTTCTAAGTATAAATGGGACGGGGATAGGGATGGTTGGCCACAAGCCATTGTTAACAGCTTGAATCCATTCTGCTATCAGGCTTGCACTACTTTTCCAGGGCATGTAGGAACAGCAGTAAGCCATTCAACCCCTCCAGTCTGTTCTGCCATTCCATCAGATCACATAGCTGATCTCCACCGCCTAGATACATGAGAACACCAGCATCTGCAAGTTCCTCTTCAAGTCACTCACTATCAGGCCTTGGAAGTATATTGTTGTTCCTTCTTTGTCACTGGGTCAAAATCCTGGAACTCCCTCCCTAACAGCACTGTGGGTGTACCTACACCATAGGGACTGCAGCAATTCATGAAGGCAGCTCACCATCACCTTCTGAAGGGCAACTAGGGATAGGCAATAAATGCTGGCCTATCCAGTGATGCCCATCTCCCACAAATGAATTCTTAAAAAAGTCCCTTAATCTTCTACATTTAAGGAAATATAAACCTAAAGACCATCCATAACACAGACAATATGTGCGGAAAATAAATGCCAGATACTTGCTTTCTGTGTCTCTGTTTCCAGCAGCAGAAGCCAATACAGTTCGGAGGCCAGTAGATGGGAGTGAATCCTTCACAGTGATCATCTCCCCACACTGTACCCTACCCAACAAAGGACGAGTAAACCTGGGAGCAATGACTCCAGGCCTTCTGGAAGGAATTCTTCCTTCAGCAGGACAGTGAGTTAGCCTGGGCTGGAGATTCTTTCTCCAATAATAAAAAACAGAAAGTTATGATAAAACCCTGCAGGTCTGGCAGTATCTGCAGAGGGAGAAACAGAGTTAATGTCTCGAGACCATTATCACTTCTTCAGAACTGAAGACAGGGAGAAATGAAATGGGCTTTATGCTGTTAAAAAAATGGGGGAGGGACATGAGAAAGGGCCACATGGATCAAAAGGAAAGGTCAGGGATCAGTTAATGGGTGGGGGCAGGCTAAATACCAAAGCTGTCATGGAACAAATAGCAAAGGGAGTGGTAATGGTTGTAGTAAAGAAACAAAGCATTGTACCGGGGAGGTGTTGATGGCAGAATGAAGATCAACTCTGGATAAAAACAAACTACTACGGATGCTGGCATCTGAAACCAAAAGAGAAAAAGCTGGAAAATCTCAGCAGGTCTGGCAGCATCCGTTAGGAGAGAAAAGAGCTGACCTTTCGAGTCTAGCTGACCCTTTGTCAAAGCTAAAAGGCGTAGAAAAGCCAACTCTGTCTCTCTTGAATTCTGAAGAAGAATTGTCTCGGACTTAATACATTAATTCCATGAGCTTTTCCAGCACTTTCTGTTCTTATTTCAGATCTCCAGCATCCACAGTATTTTGCCTTTATTTTTGTGATTCTTTACAGTTCTTGTCCACACACGATGATCGGGAAGAACTGGCCTGCCTACTTTCTCCTCCCCTGAGTTGAGTAAACCACTTTGAAGAAGTATTCATCCAGCTGAAACCCTAGTGTGTGGTACTTTTGTGGTTGTTTGGATTTGGTCGAGTTTGTAGATTGCTTTTTGAAATATCTGTTGATCTTTTGCATTCCTTTCAAAGGCCGGTTATTATTAACTTAGCAGGGAGTAGGGGAATGAATGAAAACAATTTAGTGCTGGCACTGAGCTGAGCATTTCAGACGCTCCCCTACAATTCTTCTTAAGACATTCATTACGTCTGTAAGTGATACTAAACCTTTTTCCTTCCCCACCCTCCTCAAAATAATAATCAGCAGTCATTCGAATGCTCGCTGCAAATCATTTATTTATGATACGTATGAATGGAATGCGGTGCACTGAAATTGACATGAAATTAATTAGAATTTCTTTTGGAAAAGAATTATGGATCCACTCTCACAGATTCGCTCATGCTACTAGCCACCTCCCAGGAGACAAAAGCAGACTAGGAATGGAGAACAATCTACTGTAAGAAGTCTCACAACACCAGGTTAAAGTCCAACAGGCTTATTTGGTAGCACAAGCTTTCGGAATCTCGCTCCACCTTCAGGTGAAGAAGACACTCATCTAAAGACATTCTCTTGAAGAAGGAGTGAGACTCCGAAAGCTTGTGCTATCAAATAAACCTGTAGGACTTTAACCTGGTGTTGTGAGACTTCTTACTGTGCCCACCCCAGTCCAAAGCCGGCATCTCCACTTCAGAACAATCTATTGACAGGTAACAGGAGGCCCCTCCAGAAGGGTGTCAGAAGGTAGAAATACTTCACACCCTGGTTCAGCTGAAGTCTGGAAACCAAGAAGAATCAAGTCATTTGAACTCCTTTAACCCTCACTGCTCCCATCACCGGTCCAACCATGCTGAAACCCTAATGTGTCAGCATGCTCCTCCTTCAAGCACTATTTGAGGATAAACTTTGTAATTAAGTTTAAAAGACTACTGAACACAGTGTTTCTCTAACATTCTTTTCCATGTACCACTTAGGTGGGACAGAAGTCCACTTACCAGCCACACCCCACCTCTTTCCACCACATAAAACACACCAAATATATTAATCAGACTTAATGGAAGAATAGTACCGTCTGTGAAAAGACACCAATGACGTGATGTCTGGCTCCATGTTCATAGAATCCCCATAGTGCAGAAGGAAGCCATTCGGCCCATCGTGTCTGCACCAGCCATAATCCCACCCAAGCCCTATCCCCATAACCCTACACATTTACTCTTAAGGACATTAGGGGGCATTTAGCATGGCCAATCAACCTAACCCGCACATCTTTGAACTGAGGGAGGAAACCAGAGCACCCAGAGGAGATGCACACAGACACAGGGAGAACATGCAGACTCCACACAGTCAGTGACCCATGCTGGGAATCGAACCCGGGCCCTGATGCTGTGAGGCAGCAGTCTAACCACTGTGTCACTGTGCCGTCCCTGTGGAAAGCTTCAATCTTACGTCAGCCTCCACATTTGGATCTACTTCTTTGTTTTCAGCCCCACAAGTATAGAAAAGCTGGAGGACCATTGCAGAGCACCTGGAGGACTATTGCGGGCCATTGGAGGACCATTGTGGATCCCCTGGAGGACAATTGCAGATCCCCTGGAGGACTATTGCAGACTACCTGGAAGACCATTACGGACCATCTGGAGGACTATTGCAGTCCCCCTGGAAGATCATTGCAGACCACCAGTGGCCTGCGGACCACACTCTGAGATTCACTGATCCAGCAGAATGTTACAATCTGGCTATTAGATGTCTACCCAGTTACTTTTCCAGTATAGCAGAGGCACCATCTGTTCATATTTCATCTCCTGGATTATTGGATCCCCTGCAAATGGATAATTATCATACATCAAAATGTTCAGTCCATTTTTCCCGTGAAACTAAGCTCAGAGCATCAACCTAATCCTCTACTTTGTTCCAAGTGAAATATCTACTCTTTGCATAATTTCTAACAGGTGGCACACTAATCCTAGGGAGGAATGGGGTGAAAATGCTAGTCATGGCTAAGAATTAAGCTTGAGCTTCTCACTTTAGAGCCAAATGCACTAATATTTGAGCTACCATGCCAATCTAGAATGAATGTAATGACTCCACTGATGGCTCTGCAGGTAATTGCATTCACTATAACAGACAAAGTTTGAGTTGTGTTCGTTGCTTTCTCTGTTGGAAAACTGGCATATAGAATCAGTTATTTCGGTATTGTTGGAACCTGATTTGATTTGATTTATTATTGTCACATGTATTAGTATGCAGTGAAAAGTATTATTTCTTGCGCACTATACAGGGTCTATATATATATTTGGGGTGGCTCAGTGGCACGGTGGCTTTCACTGCTGCCTCACAGCGCCAGGGTTCGATTCCAGTCTCCACTGCTTGTGTGGAGTTTGCACATTCTTCCCGTGTCTGTGTGCATTTTCTCCGGGTGCTCCGGTTTCCTCCCACAGTCCAAAGATATGTGAGTTAGGTTGATTGGCCATGCTAAATTGATCCTGAGTGTCAGGGAGACTAGCAGGGGGAAAACATGGCATTACGGGGTTAGGGCTTGGGTGGGATCGTTGTGGTGCCGGCTCAATGGGCTGAATGGCCTTCTGCTGCACTGTAGGGATTCTATGATACAGACAAAGCATACCTTACATTGGGAAGGAAAGGAGAGGGTGCAGAATATGGTGTTACAGTCATAGCGAGAGTGTAAAGAAAGATCAACTTAATAGAAGGGAGGTTCATTCAAAAGTCTGATGGTAGCAGGGAAGAAGCTGTTCTTGACTTGATTGGTACGAGACCTCAGACCTTTGTATCTTCTTCCTAACAGAAGAAGGTGGAAAAGAGAATGTCCAGGGTAGGTGGGGTCCTTGACTATGCTGGCTGCTTTTCTGAGGCAGCAGGAAGTGGAGACAGAGCCAATGGATGGGAGGCTGATTTGCATGATAGATTGGGCTTCATTCACAACCCTTTTCTAGTTTCTTGCTGTCTTGGGCAGAGCAAGAGCCATACCAAGCTGTGATACAACCAGAAAGAATGCTTTCTATGGTGCATCCAATGGCCTTTGATTCTTTGTATGTATTCCACTGAAACCAATTCAGCTAACCTCCACTTTCCTTCTCACTCTCCATTCGCTGTAATATTCCTTTTATTCAAGCCTTTCAAATTATATTTGTAATTCTATAATAGCCATCTATGGTTAAAAAAAAATCCACTCTTCTAATTATCCTCTGTGCTAAGCAATTCTTTTCACAACAGTTACTGAATGGCATTTTGTGTTTATCTCAAATTTCTTCCTTCTTGCCTTGCTGACAAGAGAAAACAATCTATCACCATTGCCTTCATTTTGCAGATGTCTGTTAATAGCCCTTAACCTTCTCAAGTCGAACCAAAAGAGCTTAGCTTCACAATCCTCTCTTCATAACTGGAACATTTCACTCATGGTCTTCAGCTTAGGCAGTCCCTTGGAGTTGAAGATGACTTGCTTGCACTCTGGTCTGATGGGTTCTGAGATGGCTGATACGTCCAGTGTGTGATCTGCAGTCTCTGCTAAAGACAGGGCAGGTAGTGCTTGGAAGCTTGGCTGGATGGGTTGTTTGAAAGTTTGTCCAAGGCCTCAGCTTGGCCTCTGTGTGCTCCTGAACCAAGTCTCCCAATATCTGAGGTGCCTTCCCCAGTGAACTTCTCCATTTTGGTCAATTTCAAGCAGGGATCCCAGGAGTTGGCAGGATTGTTTGCCCTCTCCAGGACGTGTCCAAAGTGTTTCCACTGTCCCCCTGGGAGTCTGCAGCCATGACTGATTTCTGAATGGTATAGAATCATAGAATCCCTACAGTGCAGAAGGAGGGTCTGCACCAACCACAATCCCACCTAGGCCCTATTACTGTAACCCCACGTATTTACCCTACTAATCCACCTGACACTAGGGTCAATTTAGCATGGCTAATCCACCTAATCTGCACAGATTTGGACTGTGGGAAGAAACTGGAGCACCGGGAGGAAACCCTCGCAGACGTGGAGAGAATGTGCAACCTCCACACAAATAGTGACCCAAGGCCAGAATTGAACCTGGGTCCCTGGCACTGTGGGGAAGCAGCGCTAACCACTGTGCCACCCTGCTTTTGCTGCTTTTGAGTAATTAATATTTTAATGCTAGGCAGGTTGGCTTGAGAGAGACACTGCCGTTGGAAGATCTTATGAAGGCACCACTGGTAGGACTTATGCAATGCTTTGAGGTGCTGACTGTAGGTTACCCAAGTGGCTGAAACCTGTAGGAGGTGCTGGGATCAGTGCTGCTCTGTAATCCATGACATCAGACTCAGGTTCGCCATCCTGATCCTCAAATACTCTTTTCTTCAGTTGGTCGAATGCTGAGCTGCCGTGGTAACATTGTGGTAAATCACACCCCAACATTTCCACCTCTTCAACAAGGTGATCAATACTGTAAGCAATACTGCAACTATTAACAAAGGTTTGGCATGACTTCGACACTGCTTCCCTGATAATTCAAAACCTTTACTTTCTTATAGTCTTATGCACTTTCACTGTCACCTCCAATGATTTGCGGATGTGAATGCAAAGTTCCTTCTGCTCCTCTTCTCCATTTTAACTCTTCCCCATTTGAGGTGTGATTGTTTTTTCCTTTTCATGCTTGGGCTCCTGCTACCTTGCAAGTGACAATGACTGCAGTCCCAAGAAGGGAACCACCTCCACCACCTCTCAACTGAGGATGGACTAAAGAAGACAAGATGCATTCTGAAAAGGGAGGAAATGAAGTTGTCTTTTAAGTAGCGACTGAGAAGAATCCCTGTCGGGGAGGGTTCCACCTTCCTGCTGCCTGCCATTCCTGTACAAAGGCTTACACATGTTATGAAGAATGTGTATTCTGACTTCAGGCTTCCTTTAGTGACAGCGATGTTGGTGAAGTTCTTCTAGGAGTTAACTCCAGTTCTGGATTGCTCATGAATAATGTGATTTATGAATTTCATAGCAGAGGGAGAACAGATTGTAAGACTATTCCTGGATTTTATACATCTTGACAGAGTTTCACTGTCTCCTCTGTAACATGAGACACCAAGAGATTGATTACCTTAAGACCATGAACCAAAATATTCCACAGTGCAATCGCAGAGCTACGCAGAATGTTGTTCTTTATTTGTCAGTTCCCCGGAATAAATAGAGGATAATAGCTAGATAGTAACTCAGCTGGAGACTGAGTTACCAGACTGTAACTCCATCAAGCAATTCAGATGACTCATAAACTTTGAGAGTCATCGTGAACGTCAGCCCTCCGATTGAATTACTCGGGGCCTTGTTATCCTTTGTTGCATTATTTCTATGGTTTCAGTTTTATTTGGAGTTTAGATTTAGCCGCTCTCTGACAGTATTACTGGGAGAAGGGCACGTTCAGCACTGCTGGAAATGGAGTAATGGGGGCGAAAAAGTAATGGGCCAGGTTTCAAAGTAATAGTGAGGCTAACAATGCAGAATCCGGCACATTGCCCAGATGTGTGGCTAAGCTGGAAAATCCAAACGTTAGGGTCACATTTGCATCACTCTGCTGCTAGCATCACAGAAGTGACATCTCCCTAACTAACAACCGTTCCAACTGGCTGTATTTGCAAGGTGAATATGAACTGAACTGACCACAGAATGTTAATTCTTGTCGGGATCAAATCTGGGACTGGTAACATCGGTTATTTTGACCACGACAAGTACAGTTGAGTTCAAAATGAACGCCCATGGCGTGGGCACATGTTTCCCCTGTGTAGAGTGCTGGATGCTATTTTGGTGAGGCTGTTAGCACATGCAAAGCTAATGTCTGCTGGAAATATACAGAGCAGGCAGATCATGACATCAGTTAGTGTGCAACATTAATGTGAAACCAGAGCTGTCGTTTTGGAGTTTGGAATGTCAGCTGACACTCTCTTTAAGCCTCGCACAGCTGAACATGGGTTAAGCAGCAGGGTGAGGCCCTCATCGTCATCATTTAGAGGGATTATCAGCTGCCGTTGGTTTATTTTCTCTGGCTGTTGCTCCACTTCTACACATTCTTGGTACTTCCGATAGTTGTTTCGAGTTTCAAAGGTCTCCTGAGATGGTGTGGCAGGTGCTGAAATACTATTTGTTGGGTTCACGGCCTGTGCACCAACCAGTTGTGCCCAGGCATATGTGCATGAATAAGCATTCTGCTTGGAATAAAGCATGACTGGGTGAATGAGCCGAGGCCACACAGAGCAGGACAAGCTGCTGGATGGAGGAGGAGGACATAATAAGAACATAAGAACATAAGAAATAGGAGCAGGAGTAGGCTATCTAGCCCCTCGAGCCTGCCCCGCCATTCAGTAAGATCATGGCTGATCTGTCGTGGCTCAGTTCCACATTCCCGCCCTCTCCCCATAACCCTTAATCCCCTTGCCTATCAAAATCCTATCAACCCGCGTTGATATTGAGCGAGGCAGCCCCCACCACTTCAACGGGCAGAGAATTCCAGAGATTCACCACCCTTTGAGTGAAGAAGTTCCTCCTCAACTCCGTTCTAAACTGCCCCCCCTTTATCCTGAGGCTGTGCCCTCTAGTCCTACTGTCCTTTCTGAGCGGGAAGAGCCTCTCCACCTCTATCCTATCCATCCCATTCAACATCTTATACATCTCAATGAGATCTCCCCTCATTCTTCTAAACTCTAACGAGTACAAGCCTAGTTTATTCAGCCAGGAGAGGGAAAAGGGAGTTCAGCAGGAAGACGCACCCACCCAGGGTGTTCAGGGAACAATTCTTCTATCTGAACATCAGCAACAGACAAAGCTCAAGACACCCAGGCTTCATCGCTGAAATTTACCAACTACAGTGTTTGTGGAATGAATTTTTGACCTCATCGCGCCAGTTTTTCAGCACAAAAATGCCATAAGACCAGGAGTGAGCTGACTAGTGGGAATGGCACCCGTTTTCATGCCCATTCCCATTTTACCGAGAAAAAAATGAGCACAATCAAGACCCCACTCAAAAGGGGCGGAACGTCTATTTGCATGTTTCTGCATTCATCACAATGTCATTAGTGAGCTTCACTCCCAATCATCCCAGCTCACCCGCCTTAGTCAGCTCATTCACTGCAGCTGCAACCAGCAAGCAAAACACCTACAAGGAAGTAGGTCTCTGGTTTCAAACCGCTCTGTACTACAGAGGAGGGTTGTTTTGTGTGACCGTGCTATGTTTCTGGTCGAGGGGGCCTGCGAGTGGTGGGGTGGGGGGGGGGGGGTGCTGTTGTTACTCATGGGGTCCAACTTCAACCTCTCAGCATGGTCCTGGGTCTGAGCACTGACCTCGGGTCTTAGCGCTGGCTCTAGGTCCTAGTGCTGGCAGCAGCAAGAACTGTTGCTGGTGGGGGATGGGCTGGAAACTCTCTGACGTGGCAGTGTTGCGGTCAGGTAGTGCTGTTGGGGTCACTGATGCATGGGTTCTGGGGGTGTATATGTGTGGGAGAGGGGGATGGGGGGGCTCTGTTGCCATTCTGGGGGGATGGGAGGCGGAATTGGGGAATATGTGTTGCTGGGGGTCTGTGGGGGAGGTAAGGTGTTTGTGTACTGCTGGGGGGCTCTTGGCGGGGGGTGGTATGGGGGGTGTGTGGTGCGGGGGTGTGTGTGGAGGGTGTATGGGGATTGTGTGTTGCTGGGAGGCTGTGGGGAGGTATGGGGAGTGCTGGAAGCGTGTATGGAGGTTACGAGAAATGTGTGTTGCTGGGGCTGTGTAGACGGGTATGGGGAGTGTGTGTGGCTGGGGCTGTGTGGAGGGGTTTATGGGGGTGTGTATTGCTGGGGGGAGTCTATTGGGGGGCATAGAGGGTGTGTGTTGCTGGGGCTTTGTGGGGGGGTATGGGGAGTGTGTGTTGCTGGGGCTCTGCATGCACGGGGGTATGGGGAGTATGTGTTGCTGTGGGGGTCTGTGGGGGGGGTATGGGGAGAGTGTGTTGCTGGGCATCTGTTGGGGGGGATATGGGGAGTGTGAGTTGCTGGTGGTATCTGAGGGATATGGGGAGTATGTATTCCTTGGGGTCTGTGGGGCGTACGGGTAGTGTGTGTTACTGGGGGTGTGTGGGTGGGTATGGGGAGTGTGTGTTACTGGGGGTGTATGGGGGGTGGGTATGGGGAGTGTGTGTTACTGGGGGTGTATGGGGGGTGGGTATGGGGAATGTGTGTTACTGGGGGTGTATGGGGGGTGGGTATGGGGAATGTGTGTTACTGGGGGTGTATGGGGGGTGGTACGGGGAGTGTGTGTTACTGGGGGTGTATGGGGGGTGGGTATGGGGAATGTGTGTTACTGGGGGTGTGTGGGTGGGTATGGGGAGAGTGTGTTACTGGGGGTCTGTGGGGCGTACGGGTAGTGTGTGTTACTGGGGGTGTGTGGGTGGGTATGGGGAGTGTGTGTTACTGGGGGTGTGTGGGTGGGTATGGGGAATGTGTGTTACTGGGGGTGTATGGGGGGTGGGTATGGGGAATGTGTGTTACTGGGGGTGTATGGGGGGTGGGTATGGGGAATGTGTGTTACTGGGGGTGTATGGGGGGTGGGTATGGGGAATGTGTGTTACTGGGGGTGTGTGGGTGGGTATGGGGAGAGTGTGTTACTGGGGGTGTGTGGGTGGGTATGGGGAATGTGTGTTACTGGGGGTGTATGGGGGGTGGGTATGGGGAATGTGTGTTACTGGGGGTGTGTGGGTGGGTATGGGGAGAGTGTGTTACTGGGGGTCTGTGGGGCGTACGGGTAGTGTGTGTTACTGGGGGTGTGTGGGTGGGTATGGGGAGTGTGTGTTACTGGGGGTGTGTGGGTGGGTATGGGGAATGTGTGTTACTGGGGGTGTATGGGGGGTGGGTATGGGGAATGTGTGTTACTGGGGGTGTATGGGGGGTGGGTATGGGGAATGTGTGTTACTGGGGGTGTATGGGGGGTGGGTATGGGGAATGTGTGTTACTGGGGGTGTGTGGGTGGGTATGGGGAATGTGTGTTACTGGGGGTGTGTGGGTGGGTATGGGGAGTGTGTGTTACTGGGGGTCTGTGGGGCGTACGGGTAGTGTGTGTTACTGGGGGTGTGTGGGTGGGTATGGGGAGTGTGTGTTACTGGGGGTGTATGGGGGGTGGGTATGGGGAGTGTGTGTTACTGGGGGTGTATGGGGGGTGGGTATGGGGAATGTGTGTTACTGGGGGTGTGTGGGTGAGTATGGGGAGTGTGTGTTACTGGGGGTGTATGGGGGGTGGTACGGGGAGTGTGTGTTACTGGGGGTGTGTGGGGGGTGGGTATGGGGAATGTGTGTTACTGGGGGTGTATGGGGGGTGGTATGGGGAGTGTGTGTTACTGGGGGTGTGTGGGGGGTGGGTATGGGGAATGTGTGTTACTGGGGGTGTATGGGGGGTGGTTCGGGGAATGTGTGTTACTGGGGGTCTGTGGGGCGTACGAGTAGTGTGTGTTACTGGGGGTGTGTGGGTGGGTATGGGGAGTGTGTGTTACTGGGGGTGTGTGGGGGGTGGGTATGGGGAATGTGTGTTACTGGGGATGTATGGGGGGTGGTACGGGGAGTGTGTGTTACTGGGGGGGTGTGGGTGGGTATGGGGAGTGTGTGTTACTGGGGGTGTATGGGGGGTGGGTATGGGGAATGTGTGTTACTGGGGGTGTGTGGGGGGTGGGTATGGGGAATGTGTGTTACTGGGGGTCTGTGGGGCGTACGAGTAGTGTGTGTTACTGGGGGGGTGTGGGTGGGTATGGGGAGTGTGTGTTACTGGGGGTGTGTGGGGGGTGGGTATGGGGAATGTGTGTTACTGGGGATGTATGGGGGGTAGTACGGGGAGTGTGTGTTACTGGGGGGGTGTGGGGGGTATGAGGAGTGTGTGTTGCTAGGGATGTATGGGGGGTGGTACAGGGAGTGTGTGTTGCTGGGGGCAAACAGAGTTCTTTAACTTTTCCATCTATCTATCCTCTTTCCCAACTGCCCTCCGTCTCCCCTCTCGGAGTAATGAGATGGCTTTGGCGATGCAATCAATTGAGCTTGCTGTTCTTTTATTTGCTGTTGGGTTGTGGGCACAGGAGGCCCGAGCCTTACCACTTGCAGGAGGAGAGGGAGGGAGATGGCCATCGGTGGAAGGACGTGGCTGCCATTCTCCCTGAAGCAGGGGGGAGGAGAGCGAGGGAGCAGAGACACCGGCAGTTCCGCACATGAGTGTCATTTGAGCAATTGCGGCCGCTGATGGCTCCAGCTCCGAAAGGAGACAGTGCAACACCTGTACCATTTGTTTCAGGGGCTGGCACCTCGGGGCACGGAGGGCACCCACTCCCACTGGCTGTGAAAGTGATGGCTGCCTTAAAGCTTTACGCCGCCAGGCCCTTCCAAACTGCCAGTGGAGACCTCAGCTGTGGCCTTCTGTTACTCAACCATCGCTTGGAGCCTGCAACTCATGGTGAGAATCCCCTGCCCCAGGCTTTCCACTGCAGACACCACCCTTGCAGTGTTGGCCTGGGAACCACGCAAGACAGGCAATAGCTGGTCTGCCTGAAAGCTCTGGGACTCCTCCCAGCAGCCTCGCAGTTGGTCCAGTGTGGCCGTCAGCCTCTCCTGAATTCCCGGACTTTGTTGCTACATCTCCAGCAGCTGAGGGGGAAGTGATCTCAGAGGCCCAGCATGTAGCCTGGGGCCAGCTGAGTCCTTGCCTCTGGCAGGCCCCGCAAGCCAGCGACCTCGGATGCTCCCCCCTCCATCCAATGCACATCAACACATGTATCGTGCTCACCAGAGAGTGACCCAGAAGCTTCGCTACTAATTTGACCCATTGATGTGAGAGTATCTGGGGTGGTGAGTTGCGAGGTGGAAGCTGGCACGAAACTGGTGCTGGCTTTGGATGTCCCTTCATCCGTTTCCTCTGAGGAGTCTTCGAAACTGGTGCTGGCTTTGGATGTCCCTTCATCCGTTTCCTCTGAGGAGTCTTCGGAGCTGCTGGGGCAGGATGAGTGGCAGCAGCAGTGGGGGCTGCGATGCCAGATGACCCGGGCTTGTCGGGGCACCTTTCTGCAACACAGGACACAAAGCTAAATACAAGAGAGAGAGAGGAATCCGGGCTGCATGCAACTTACTTCAGATATCTCCAACAAGTGGAGGATTGGCAGGTGCTCACTTCTATGCTCCAGCTCAATCATGTTGTAGCTAATTGAGCAGGTCCCCTCCTCTCCCATAAGCTCCAGCCCTCACTCCTCAAAGGCGGGTGAGGACTTGGAGGTCAGGCTCACCACCCCCTGTCTTCGCCCTCTCGTGGTGATTATGAGCATTCTTCTCCTGAGGGGACAGAAGGAGACATGAAGATCTGATGGCAGGAGTCCTGCAGGATATCAGGGCCCTCAGAGTGCAAGTATTGTGGGGGGAGGTAGGTGCTTAGGACTCAGGGGCTGGAAGCATGCAGAGTGCTGGGGATGAGGGTATCTGAGGGTCATTTAGGGGGAAGATGTTGGATGAGGTTAACCACTCACCCTTACTGCCCAGATTAGATCATTCAGTTTGTAGCGTTACTGTTTCCCGGTCTTTTTGGCCAGTGCCCTGGAACTCATGCTGCCATCCCCTCCCAGGCTGCATTGCCATCCCTTCCCCTAGGGTGGCATCCTGCTTGGGGTGTGGGGTGGGGGTTTTAGGGGGGGTGGGTGGAGAAGAGGATCTCCCACTTTTCTTCCTCCCGCCTCCAGCAACCTAGCAAGATCACCATTGGAAAATTGGAGGAGCCTGGAGGCTATTTCTTCCTGCACTGCCTGTCTGTCTATTCTTGAGGTTTTTATGGAGTTTTCCCTTGTTAGGGCAGATCAGCTGCGGGCTGAGTCATGCGCCCGTTAGAGCATTCCAGCAAGTTTAATGCAGTTTGCCTTGTTAGCCCTGCCCATTGCCTCCAGTGGCTAGAAACCATCTCGCCCATACTTTCAATGTCTAAGTCCGTAAGGTTGTGGGAATGGAAATTCGCCCAAAACGCAGATCAGCAACTCTCCTGGTTTTATGCTAGTTAGAAACTTAGAAATAGTCTTGTAAAACTCCACCCATGTATCTGGCCACTTCCAGACTGGAGCTGGGGATACCTACAATGTCCCTCAGTTTGCATTACATTGCTACATAAGAGGTCACTAAGGCTCCCTTTGCAAAAAGAGATTGTTTCATTTCATTTCCTTTGGCCTGGGAGAAGCAGACAGAGTGAGAGTTTGTTGGATTACAGGCTTTGCTAGTGCCATATGTCAATGTCCAGCTGGTGTGTGGTCACAGGCAGAACATCGTTAAGAAATTCAGCCACCTCGACTTTACACTTGATTCTCACTCCCTTATACGGTTCATTTCGATCGATTTGGTTATGGAGATGAACTGGTGGTTGCTTTGTTCACTCGGCTCCCAGATGCCTTGTTTCCCTTGCTGCACCAGCATCATCTCACATTTTAGCAACTTGACACCCAAAAGGTGTGAAGAATCAAAATGTGCAAGCTCAAATCTAACTGACAGCAGATGAGCTTCAATGTCCTGCTCCACTGAGTCGTAGCTATACGAGAAAATGATGAAATAAACAAAGAAGCAACCTGCATTTGTGTAATACCTTTCATAACCTCAGGCCAGTACGGTGGCACAGTAGCTAGCACCACTGCCTCACAGCACCAGGGACCTGGGTTCAATTCCCGGCTTGTATCATTGCCTGTGCGGAGTTTGCACATTCTCCACGTGCCTGCCTGGGTTTTCTCTGGATGCTCCAGTTTCCTCCCACAGTCCAAAGATATGCGGGTTGGGTGGGTTGGCCATGCTAAATAACCCTTAGCATCCCAAAATGTGTGGATAAGGAGGATTAGCAGGCTAAATGCATGGGGGTTACAGGGGAGGGGAAGGGGGTGAACCTCGCTATTGGAGAGTTGGTGAAGGATCGATGGGCCGAATGACCTTCTTCTGCACTGTAAGTATTCTGTGATTCTATAATATCCCAAATGAATGGAATACTTTAGAAGTGTTGGAATATGGGAATGGTATAATTACGGAGTTGTCGTTAGGATGCCCTGCAGCTGTGCACAGCAAGATCCCACAAACAACAATGAACTCACTGACCAAATAACCTGTTTTACTGATGATATCAGGCTGAAGAACAAATATTAATCCGAATACTGAGCACCCTTCACCAGCTTATATTCAAGAGGAGCGGACGGATTGTTCACATCCACTCGGCAGGACAGCCAGGGCCTCAGGTCGATGACTCATCTGAAAGGCCGTACTTCTGACAGCGCAGCACCCTCCTCGATGCGACACTGAGGGGTCGGCCTTGGGTACGCACTTCTGTACCCGGAGCAGGCCTTGAACCCACAACCTTCTGATTCTGAGTATTGCCAAGCGAACATGCTGATCTCGACAGGAGGCAGAGGCTTAAGAGTGCCAGACAGCTAATGTAAAAGTTAATCCCGCTTTCCACGATGCTACCCGTGCCATTCACAAGCTGATAGCGTGTAACACTGATTCAGACACCATGGTCAAGCTTTCCTTTTCAGCCGGACTGACACTTTTGACTGAGCTGCTGCTGAGATGACAGATAGGTTGTGGGCTGGGTGAGGCAGCTCACCACTAATTGCACTCAATGATACTTGGCGTAAGTGCAACACGATCATTCCTCGGTGTCTGCATTTTGAAGTTGGAGAAGCTGGTATGAGACAAGCATAATTTTTAGTCTTGGCTGCTTTTTACATTTGTCATGTCACTGGCATTAAAGGTACTCTTCATCCCTTGAAGGTTATCTCATCTTGTCAGATACATGGCAATCTCAGTTACATTAAACAAATGAGAAGGTGCTGTTTCAATCAGCCTGTAAAGCAGGACAGCAAGCGTCACGTGCTGGCAGACTGACTCAGCCTTATCCTAGCTGCTCACTCCCTATTGTCATAATGATCACGTGTAACTACATTGAAGGATTCAATTACTGAGCCAGCTTTCCATCCTTGCAGCTGACAAGTCATTTTTAAGGAATTGCCGATTCACCTAGACTCAGCTCCTTGTGGCATTTTCAGAAATATTCAATATCCCCATTTCTTTCCCAGGACTTTGTTTAAATGCATTTGGGAGATTGCATTTTCCGGATATCCCATTGGTGTGGTTGGTAAATGTAAACCTCACAAAACCTACGTTAGATCGACCAGCTTTATGGCTGGATTTCCTCAACTTTGTTCAGTGTTCCCGGGTCAGCAATGGGAAAAGCTCCATATTACTCACTGCCCTTCTGAGTTCACCCCAATCTGAGCAGAGATACACGCCTGGCTGCTTTGGGGCACCAGTCAGAGATTGAGAGCTCTGAATTTGCTGACGGGCTCATTTGAGGTTCTGATTGGTGGAGACCCCTTAGTGCGGGGCTACTGCCGCGTGGACCTGGCTGTCCGTGTGGCCAAATCACCGCTTTCCAGAGCCATCTGGGGCGGATCAATGACTTCTACCCAGCCGAACCTGAGCCAGAGGCTTTCCCGGGCCCCGGTCTGGCATCAGGCTTTGCCCCACATGTGGAACCTTGGTGCAAGTTTTGTCCATTACCAAGAAAAGGAGCCTGTGGGTGGCCAGGTGAAGCAGCTGGCACTTTGTCATCTCTCAACACCTTTTTCCCAGAGCTTGAGTTGGTGACGGAGGACTCAGAGGACCAGAAGTTAGAAAATCTTCTGTGTGTGGAATCCACGTTGGCAGCAGGGAGTGTGGCTGAAGGCAGGGATGGGTAGCAAGTGGAGTTCATGGCAAAGCATGAATCCAAGGAAGAGCACATCTTCGCTCAGTTTAAGAGCAGTGGCACCTGCAAAGGAGGAAACACATTGTGGGCACCTGGGAAGAACATTCCCACCGAAACTGCTATCCTCGACATTCCGTACGGAGCCAAGTGTGAAGTTGAATTTGAGGTGATGCCACAGTTGCTTACCCACCTGAAAGTGGAGAGAGGTTGGATTGGGGAACACTCAGAGGCCGGAATTTTACCGGCACACCTACCCCAGAATCAGGGTGGGTGAGGCTCACAGGATGGAATTCCCTGCTGGCCTCGGATGGGATTTTACAAGCCCCACCCGAGTGAGGTCGCAAAATCCTGGCCTCGGCGTTGACAGCTGTGATCAGTGCTGTGACCATGGCAACAAGGACTGTGTAAACTTCCTCTGGAAACACTCGGCAGATCAGCTGTAATTATTCATGGCACAGGAAACAACCACCCCTTGTTTAAAACCTTCCTCCCCCCCCACCAACACCACAATCTCAGACTGAAAACTGGTACTATTTATCTGGGAGAGGTCTGGTTTGTGGGAAGGTTTCACTCTCGTCGCACCTTTGCCCACGCACAGATTTGATACCACAGGTTTTTTAAAAGTAATTCCTGCTGATTGAATTTTAACTATTCAATCCAAGGGGAGCATTACAGACTAAAATCAACGCAGCTGACATTTCCAGGCAGCTTTTCCATCTGCTGGTACAAGTTTCTAAGTTTAAGTTACACGCTGAAAAATTGTCGTATGCTGTACAGTACAGCTGAACAAATGAGTAATACAAAAAAAAACACAGTGTGCAAGGTTGTTTGGTGGCTTTGGAGGAGAGAGAGCAGCAGTGACAGCAGCAGCACAGGTCCCTTAACCAGGGCTGAGAAGACTGGGCAGCTAAAGCCAACAGCGAGCTCGTGAGCTTATCTTATGGGACGGCACAGTGGTTAGCACTGATGCCTCACAGCGCCAGGAACCCGGGTTCACTTCCAGCCTCGGGTCACTGTCTGTGGAGTTTGCACGTTCTCCCCGTGTCTGCGTGGGTTTCCTCGGTTGCTCTGGTTTTTTCTCACACTCCAAAGATGTGCAGGTTAGGTTGATTGGCCATACTAAATTGACCCTAGTGTCAGGTGGATTAGCAGCATAAATATGTGGGTTTACAGGAATGGAATCTGGGTGGGATTGTGGCACAGACTCGATGGGCCAAATGGCCTCCTTCTGCACTGTGGGATTCTATGATTCTATGTTGGTGTGTGGACTTGTGAAGTCTCAGTGAGGAGGACAGACACTGGCCTAGCAATAAATTCTGCCATTCTGAAAATGTTTTTAACACTGTCCGTTACAAATGCTTTCGATAAATGATCTTTCTCTGTACATAAAAGAATTAAAAATTATCTGCGATGTACAATGAGTCAGGAACGTTTGAGAAATTCTGCAATACTGACAATTGAAATACAGGATGTTAGCTAGAATGATGTTATTGATGATTTTGTGAAGAAAAAGTACAGAAGAAATGTGATCTAAATAGTCATGGCTTGTAAACAAGTGACGAAGCAAGAAAATCTGAACAATATATCCGTCTTCTATAAAATGTTTAAATTTGGTTTTACAAATGGGACTGCCTGATCCAATATCATGGTGGTCACATGCAGACAGTTATAAGTGGTGAGTAGCTGCTGTTCCCCATCAATCTCAATACTGGCCTTCAGAAAGTCTCTGCTGGACAAAGAATGGAATCCTTCCAGTGATATTGGACTTGGACTCACCGGACTCCACTTGATTGGAGTATTTGCTCCTGCACTGGACTTTTTCTGGCTCGTTCTGTCCTGCACTGGTCTGTGTTGTACTGGAGTCAGATGGCCTAGTGGTATTAATCCAGAAACTCACCGAATGTTTCGGGGACCCAGGTTCGAATCCTGCCATGGCAGCTGGTGCAATTTGAGTTCAATAAAAAATCAGGAATTAACAATCTACTGATGACCAGGAAGTCATTGTTGATTGTCGGAAAAACCCATCTGGTTCACTACAAGAAAGGAAATCTGCTGTGCTAACCTGGTCTAGTCTGCACGTGACTTTAGAGCAACGTGGTTGACTCTGAACTGCCCTCTGAAATGGCTGAGCAGGTCATTGAGTTCAAGGGTGACTAGGGATGGGCAATAAATACTGGTCAGCTAGTAATACCCATGTCCCACGAATGAATAAAGAATGAAGACCATCGGCTGAATTCTCCATCTCGTTGCTCATCGGCCAGTTCATGTTTGCTGAACGCCAAATTCTCCGTTCTCACTGGCAGTGGCATCAGGGTGTGAATGGCTGGAGAATTCTGGCCATAGATCGCAATACTGATCACCTCTACATCAGGTAGACTTGGATTTGAACTGATCAATGACAGGCTTACGTTCATAAGTTAAAAAGCACTGAAGAGATTAAGCAGTGATTTACCACTTGTGTACTTTTTAGGGGCTTGCAATGTGGATTTGAATTCATCAATTACAGGCTTGTTTTCATCAGTTACAAAGCACCAAAGCAATGAGCAGTGATTTGTACTTTTTTTGGTTCCTGTGGCTTGCATTATAGATTTGAATTCCTCAATTATAGTCTTGTTTCCACAAGTTAAAAAGCACTGAGACAGCAATTTGGACACCTTCCTCTGTTTCCTATAGATTGCATTATGTGGGCTGAGGTTGGATGTGGTCAGGAGGGTGATGATGTAACTTGGGGGTGGGGCTTGACATCACTGATGGGCAGGTCTTGATGACACTGGGAGGTGGAGTACCATGTCAGGGGGCAAGGGGGTGAGGATGGGGGGGTGATGTCATGGGGGGGGCCCGACACGGAGGTGGAACGTGGTAGTAGGTTTGTGTAGGTTTGTCTCTGTAACACTGAGCAGCTTCAGCAGGCAGCCAATCTTCTCCAGCATCTTAAATACATTGCCCCTGCTCGCATAGCCAAATATCTTAGTGAGATCAATGAAGGCAGGTTATAGTGACTTCCTTTGTTCACATCTTTTCTTTTGTAATTGCCAAAATGAATTTGTGTCAATTTTTAAAAATTCTTTTCATGGGATGTGGGTATCATTGGCTAGACCAGCATTTACTGCCCATCCCTAATTGCCCTTGACCTGGTGCAGTCTGTGTGGTGTAGGTACATCCACAATTCCAATAGAAAGAAGATTCCAGGATTTTGACCCAGTGACAGTGAAGGAACAGCGATATATTTCTAAGTCAGGATGGTGAGTGGCTCGGAGGGAGAGTACAGGTCATGGTATTCCTGTTTATCTGCTGCCCTTGTCCTTCTAGATGGTAGAGGGTTCAGCAGGCTTTGTCGAAGGATCCTGCATGAGTTGCTGCAGTGCACCTTGTAGATGGTACTTACTGCTGCCACTGTGCAAGGGTAGTGGAGCGAGTGAATGGCTGTGGATGGAGTGCCAATCAAGCAGGTTGCTTGGTTCTCGGTGGTGGTGTTGAGCTTCTTCTGTGTTTTTGGAGCTGCACTCATCCAGGCAAGGGGAGATTATTAGATCGCCCTCCTGATTTATGCATTGTAGATGTTGAACCGGCTTTGGGGAGTCAGGACATGAGTTATTCTCCACAGGATTCGTAGCCTCTGACCTGCTCTTGTAGCCACAGTATTAATATGGCTAATCCAGTTCAGTTTCTGTGCCTTTAAAACTGACCTTAGCACATTATTACATTGATAACCCATTTGCTTATATGTCACAGCTGCTGTGAGTGCCTAGAATTAGAAAGCTTGAGCTTCCACTGGTGAAATGAACTGAATGAAGGTTGCATTGACAGCAGCTTGAGATCCATATGGACAACAGCTTCCACAGTGAGCATTAGAAAGTTCCTGGTTACAACAATCTGGTGCTGACAGCACGCTATTGTCAAAGCAACACTGTCACTCCTGAGTGGTAGGAAGGTATGTTTAAAATATACTTGTTTGTGGCTAATTGAAAAGCTTTAACTGAAATGGCAGAATTATCAAAGCGCTTATTTATTAGTGTCATGAATAGGCTTACATTAACACTGCAATGAAGTTACTATGAAAATCCCCTAGGTGCCACACTCCAGCACCTGTTCGGGTACAGTAAGGGGGAATTTAGCATGACCAATGCACCTAACCAGCACGTCTTTCTGTGGGAGGAAACTGGAGCACCCGGAGGAAACCCATGCAGACACAGGGAGAATGTGCAGACTCCGCACAGACAGTGACCCAAACTGGGAATCGAACCATGGTCTCTGGCGCTGTGAGACAGCACTGCTAACCACTGTGCCCCTGTGCCACTCAAGTCTCAGTTTTTACCACGTCGACTAGCTCAGCGTGTGACCTTCTTTAGGAGAGGACAGAGGGGCACAAAGCTTTATTTCTGGGATGTTTAGTTGATTTTGTGATAAGAAGCTCAATTACTTGTGCTTGTTAATTTGAAGAATGTAAGCGTGGGGAACAGACCATTTGAATTATTACAACCTGCATAGCTTCCTCTATTTTGCACTCTTCAATGACCCTGATCTTCCAGTCACTGGTTTGTCAGAGACTGGACATACGACCCAAGAGGCACACTGGGATTCCATGGAACTCCTGATATGCAGGCTTAACATGTGACTGGGGTGTGAGGGTTGAAGTTCTGGTGGGCATTTCCCCTGCTCCCCAGCCCCATCAGTGAAAGTCTCTAACTTACTTATCTAGATAGTTACCGAGGGAAATAATAGACACAAAAATTCTACTCTTTATCCTAAATAAAGATTTGGGGAATAACTGTTCCTTGGTGTATTCTCCATGGCAACACCTCCGCAAAACACTGGAACCCTGCTCCTCCCAATCCTGCCCTCATCTATCCCCACCTTGTCCCTTGTAAGATTTGTTGGGTGCCAATCACCCTGAAGCCCCTTGTTTAAATGACAATTGCTATATAGGTATTTGTCATGTTTGCTGGCTATTTGACTTCAGGAGGCAACACAAGCAATACTGATTGTGAACTCACCCAACAGGATGACTGTCTGATGGTCAAAATTCCTTCCCATCTTTTCTTTCCCTAAAGCAGAGGAACCAAGATTAGCTAAGAGATCAACTGGCATAGTGCAGAATGGAGATAACAAAGAGGTGTTCTGGTCTGTCTGAAATATTTTTGATCTCTAATTATTGTGGGCAGCTAAATGTTGTTCTGTGATACCTGTCAGGCCTGTGCTGACTGACCTACAATAGCTCCAGGTCCAGCAGCGCATGTATATTTAAATTCTCATCGTTACGCTAAGATCCCTCCATGCCCCCTATAACATCCCCCAGCACTACACATCCCCAAGGTATCTGCATTCTGACCTTTTTCACATTCCCGACAGCCTTCAACTGCCTCAGTCTCAAGGCCCAAATTCAATTGGTAAACTTCTTCACTTATCCCTGCTTCATGAACTTGCTATTTATAACCTACCTCTTTGACCGAGCTTTTAATCACCAGCCCGAACATCTCCCAATTCTGGCTCTGTCAAATTTTGCGCTCCTGTGAAGCACTTTGGGACTGAATTAAAAATGCCATATAAAGACAAGTTATTGATGTTATTAGAGCACTGGTTCTCAACCGGGGTCCTATGAAGCCCTTTCCCTGAAATGTCCCATGAGTTCATGTCATTAAACTAAAACTAACCTTTGTCTTCAGCTCTGTGCTTGGTATGTCCAAGACCCGGTGAATCTTGGGTCTCCCGTGCAGGCACCGGTTGGGAAAGAGCTGCACACGCTTGTTTTAGATTGCGTGTGACCAATGGGACTTGGAACTAAAGGTCCCCATGCACCCGGGGAGAAACGAGAGAGACAGCAGGAGGTTAAATAAAATAGGCGAGAGGGCAGGGAGAAATTAAAAATAAAGTTCCCAGTAAGGGAAGAAAATGGAGGAAATAGGAGGTGTGGCTTAAATTGATTTTTTTATAGTATAGAGATGTGCCAGGGTATATAAAAGGTCAGGACCACTGGTCTATGCAATCTGTAGGAGCAGCTTGCCTGACACACACTGTAAGAAGTCTCACATAGGCATACCCACTCACATTGTCTGTACCTTTATGACTTGATTACCTGTAAAGCCTCACATTCCAACCATTGTAAATTGAGTTTGTGTCTTTATGTGCCTGTTTGTGAGCACATCTCCCACTCACCTGAAGAAGGAGCAACACTCCGAAAGCTTGTGCTACCAAATAAACCTGTTGGACTTTAACCTGGTGTTGTGAGATTTCTTACTGTGCTTACCCCAGTCCAACGCCACCATCTCCACATCATGATTACTCACACAGTCCAGAGTCTCCTCCTCCCCCCACCACTGCATCCCCCCCTCCCCCACTCTCCCCCTCCACCCCACAGTGATTGAATGGAGACAATGAGCTTTCCTGGTGACCCATAGGTGTGAATTTAGTATTTTCCCTCCTGCACACAACACAATGGAGTTTTTAATGCACCAGTGGATTACAACACAATGGTGTAGAGGAAAATCTGACAACTGCTGTAATAATGACACAAGAGAAAAGTAAAGAGAGAGAGTAGCATGGTGCATAGTGAACACAAGAATCCAAAAAGTAGTAAGAATTGAGCGTGGCGTTTATTTAATATTTAATATTAACGTTACTTTAAAGGTCGGTTCTGATTGTCGATTCATCAAAGCATTGAAAATGAAAAGGCAGCAGCTGTAATTATAAGGCACGGCTGGATTCAAATACCACGCAGAGTGGTATAGTAAGCACTCAAATGTATACATAGAGTGACTGAATGCCCGAATGCTCAGTATCTTTTGATGCCTGGAACATTACTTAGCATTAGGAGAGAGGAGCATTTCCTGTGCTGGCTGTTGAGAGGCAACAGCTGTTTCCTACCTCTCTGTGGGGGACGTTGTGTTGGCTGCAATCTGCTCCAGGTGGGGAGTCTTTCAGTGCTGCTCCGAAAGCTAATCCACATTCGGAACAAAAAAAAGCAGCTACAAACTTTTTTAATGTTCAATATTTTTGCCAGTGTGAATACGCCACTGTTTCTAGTTGATTTAATCAGTGCTAAAAAAAAATTAAAGGGCTGGCGTTGCCAAGACTTATGTTTCATTTTTCTCTTTCAGAACTCATAAATAAGCCAGCCCACTTGCGAGTCTGCTGAGTAATTATTGAGCCGGTTTCTCCTGGAGCAGGGCCGCTAACTGTCTCGTGTTAATTAGAATGGTCCTTACATGTTTAGGGATTTTTAATTTTCTGCTTGGCAAGATGCTGAAAGTACAAACTGATCAAGTGAGGCATCAGGGCAAGCAACTGCACATCTCTTCAACCAGTCTGATTGAGAAATGAACAGAGTAAGGACTGAGAAGGATGTGTAAATTAGCACAGGTAGACTTAATGCTAAATTAGGTACAGAAAAAAATAAAGAGAAGAGAAGAGAGATAAAGTGGCAAAAAAGAAAAGTAAAGAAAATGAAAAGGGAAAATTTTGAAAATTTCCAACAGCAATTAAAATCTGAAGGAATGAGAACCTACACTTGTTAATTTTCTGTGCCACATAATGAACACAAAGCATTCTGTTAAAGGGATGCTTAGACTGGATTGAATGAGACTTAACAGGCTGTGGACAATTTTGATTGTATCAAAAGCAACTTTGTGCACTAAATGTACTTGATTGATCAGAGTTAACGTTTTCAAAGAGCTAGCAGTAGTGCAGCACCTGGGATTCTTTTGATACATATGTTCATCATTTAAAGTGCAAAACCTGGACCATTGCTTTCTGACATGCCAAACATGACAACTGGCAAAGACTGGTGAGGACCTTGGTCAAACTAACTTGGGTGGCCAATGACTCATGAAAACAAGTTTTTATGCTGAAAGTGTGATGGGCGCAAACTTATCATCATTGAAGGAGAGTCATATGGACTTGAAACATTAACTTTATTTCTCTCTCCACAGATGCTGCCAGATCTGTTGTGTTTATCCAGCATTTTCTGTTTCTATCATCATTTAAGTTGCACAATTAGGTGTATTGAAGGAACAAAAGTCAAATGTACTCGTGTGTTTTACAGCATAGGTAGATTTCAGAATATTTGAAGAAAATGTAATAATGGTAGTTTAATAATAGTGTTTATTTTAAAAATGTGTTTGCAGCCTAGAGGTTGAATTGTGGTATGACTTATATCAAAAAATCCATATATAAACTAAGTAATCGCATTGAAAATACGGAAACATGGGACAATCATATAAGAACAGAAATTGGCAAACACATTCAGCAGGAACAGGGAAATAGTGGATGTGATATTAAAAGGAGGAATATTGAATTAAGATCATATTAAAATTGCAAACCAATACACCATTCCCACGTTACAGGCACAGAAGGTCATAGTGATTTCATCATTTAAGATACTTTATTGAGAACCCGAAGGCATAGAGTTACATTGGTACTTTTCCATCCTGTATCTTAAGCAGCCAACTTTAGTCAAACCTATGAGTTGTAATTGCTGTGGGCATGGTAGCCAGTTCTGAAATTGGATAGATTGCATGAGGGACGCATTTATATTGTTCCACTCATGGTCATAGAACACATTGAAGTGTTTTACACTCAATAAATTACTTTGAAATACTATTGGTATTTATGCACAGCAAGGTGCCACAACCAGCATGAGATTGTCAATCATGTGAACTGCTTCTGTTGTTGTTTGAAGGACCCCAGGAAACTCCCTTCCTCTTCTTAAAGAGGTAAACAGGGATTTTTGTTTTATATACACTATTAGCCCAGTGTAATATTTCATCCCTTTAAAATTGCAGTGCCTCCCTTTGTGTGAAAGTGAAGAATCAGTGTGTTTCCCCAGGGTCATGTCCTGGAATGGGGTTTGAACTAACAACCCTCAGGAGTCAGCACTGGGAGTTCCAACTCTCAACCAAGGCTCACATTTGAAAGTGTAAGTCGACCTTTCTAGGAGTGATGGGCATAAACCTCTGCCTGAAAAGAAAACATTCTTGACATTTGATTTTCTGTGCTTTGGAATCTACTGTAACTTCTATCTGAACACGTGAAGGGTCATGCAGATACACATTCACTACACTGTTCTGTGTGTGTATATATATATATATATGTATACTTGAACAGCTACCTGATTTTCAATGTAATTCAAATATAGGAACAGGAGGAGACCATTCAGTCCCTCAGTATGTTCTGCCATTCAATTAGATTGTACCGTAGTATTTTCCCACCTTCAGGTTAACTGAGAGAGGTGAAGTTTGGCGATGTCACAGAGATGGGAAACAGTGGCCTTGATGGCTGAAGTTTGAGGTCAGAAGATCACTTCAGGATTAAAGGTGACATCAGGTTTACAGACAGACTGGCTTAATCTTAGACAGCTATCAGAGGAAAGAATGCTGTCAGTAGGGAGTGGAGTTACATATAATACATGTGCAGATAAACAGTTCCAGTAACCCCCAGCAGGGTGGGCCCCAGTGATGATTGCCAGGGAGATTACACAATCACACCAGGCTTTACATGCAGCTCACTGTAAGCACACCCTAACAAAGTGTGAACAGCTTCTCCAACAGCTAAATTTGTCCAAACTAGCTGGAGTGTTTATATGGTACAAGCCTTAAGCCTTTGCCATTGACACCAATGTGTTCCTTTCCTCTTCCTCCATGTATTTTGTTTCTCATTCTTCATTCTGAAGAAGGGTAGACCCAATACAGTGACTGTTTGCTCTCTCTGCAGGCGCTAAGTCGCTGGGTGTTTCCAATGTTGTCTGGTTTCGATGTGAGTGACATGGATCTACCTCAGCAATGAAAGCCCCTTCCAAACAGAAAGTATGGTATTGAGTAGAATTCCATAGAATTTACTGCACAGGAAATTTCCCCCAACACTGGCATTTATACTCCCCTAGAGTCTCCAACCACTTCATTTCACCCAGCCCTCTGCCAATCCTTTCAGCAACGTGTATGTCCGAAACTTCTCTGTCTATGGATCTCAGTCACTCCATGTGACAGCAATTCTCATGAATGCACCTGATGTTTTGTGAAGTTTTAACTTGATCTTGGAATTTTTATACGGCTGAGCTGGTCTGGGGTACTTTCACAGAAATATTTCCCAATGGGGAAGACACACGGCCAATAATGTTGGCCAACTGTTAACAGCCAGGCAAAGTGTTGGGGAAGAGATGCCCAGAGATTGGGAGCTCGGTTTACAAATCTCATTGTGAAATTCTATTCCTGGATACTTGATGGCTAATAAAATATTTCTTTTGTTTACAGGCCACGTCTGCGGGAAGTCTTAGTATTTACATGTAGATTTGTGGTTGGAGGAACTGTCTTGCAGTGGGGCCTGGTCTGAGGATACAGCACAGCAGAGGAAACAGCTGGATATTGCACTGTGCTGTGTGGGTTCTTGCTCTCACACTGTTGACCATTCTTGTCTGCCAGCTGTTCTGTGCAGAACATGAGGTGTTGCCTCCTCCCATTACTGTGTAAATGGTTTTGTCTTCAGCCATTTCTGTGATCCACTGGAGTTGGAGACTTGAGTCAAGAGGGGAGAATTTCGGAGCCTCCGAGATTTTTCTGGAATTCACAGCTTTGGGAAAAGGAGCCAAAGGCGAAGCAGGTCTCCCAGATTCCCAGCTGCTCATCCACAGATGGAAAGCTATGTGTTCCTCGGGGCCTCATTTTCCTGTCTGTATGGTGTCCAGGAAATTCAGGATAGCCAGCAACAGTGCATCAAGTAAATCCCCCCTCATCCCTCTCCTGCACTTCACAGCCGGAGGTTCCTGCAGCCCAGATTGCTTGTGAGGAGATCCATGGGCAGCAGAAGATCAGGAAATTTGGCACAGATCTCTCACTTGGTATTTTGTTCCAATTCATTATCATCATAGACTCTTACATCTATGGAAGGCAGGCATTAGGCTTATCATCACTGTGCTAGCCATATGCTAGAACTATCCAGTTAGTGTCACCCCACTGCTTCTACCTGTTCAGTGTCAGGAGGAAGGTGCTAAGCATGGACACAGTCTTTCCACCGAGCTCTTTGCACAGATACTGGGTGACTTACTGTCAGCCTAGATTGATCTATAGAATCATAGAATCCCTGCAGTGCAGAAGGAGGCCATTCAGCCCATTGGGCCTATACTGACAACCTTCCAAATGAGGCCCTATCCCCATAACCTCGTGTATTTACCCTGCTAATCCCCTTGATACAAAGGATCAATTTAGCATGGCTAATCCACCTAAGCCGAACATCTTTGAAATGTGGGAGGAAACTGAAGCACCCGGAGGAAACCCACTCAGACACAGGGAGAATGTTCTTGGAGCATTCGTGACACTTTGCTTTGCCATTGTTAGTTCAAGAATCCCAACAGCATTGCTGAGGGTGTTTACAATTACAAACAATTTAAACTCCTTCAATATTCTACCCAAATCCTTTCCACACCATGTCAGTGCAGCTTGTAATATCTCACTGTGGCAGCCAGTTACATCAGACTTATTGTAAACAATGGAACATGAGACAAGGGCCTGAAAGTTGCTGTTAATGTGCTGATCCTAATGTTAGGACAATTTCCAGGTTGGGAACCCAGAAGTGCATGTATTTGGACCGCAGGCTTGATCTTCCCAGGCCACTTAGGAAACTGGAAATAGAGGGCACACGAGCAGCGCAGGCTTGGAGGGCCGAAGGGCCTGTTCCTGTGCTGTATTGTTCTTTGTTCTTTGTCTGTGGAAGCGCTGTCCAATTAGGGATGGCAAACAAGCAATGGATGTGGGAGAGCCAATCAGAATGCCCAAAGTGAATGGTGGCCCATTGTGTAACTGCTGAGGTGAATGGAAAGGGAGACACAAGATGGAGGTACTATATTGGTGCTGGAACTGGCAGCAGCCACATGAAGCCCAGCTTATTAAATGGATCTATTCTCAGGATAATCATTTCTAACTCAAAATATTTGCCTGTGGATCTCCTGAAGATAATGTGCTCGTTTAAAGATGAAATCTGACAATGCAACTCATGACTATCTAATCTCACATTCTGTTGTTGCCTTCTGTGAGGAGATGAACTGTAGTCTCAGTGTGGTGGAGGACAAATAGCCATTGGCCTACAAGAATACCAATTAATTGCTGCTGTTGTGACCTTTGTTAGCTTCCTGCCTCTGATGGGCTTAAGCTTCATTATGAACTCTTGGCTGAGAGCCCTGGCATCCATTAGGATACTGAAACATCTAAGCCCAGGAAAAACATTGCTTGATTGACAGCGCTGGCTCTACGGTCTATGCTGATAATTGCATGAGGGTGTTCCATAAGATGAAGAGGTTTCAAATGCTTGTAGTTTTTGCTATTGATACTTTAAACGGTCTGGATATTTAACACTTTTATTGGGCTGTAATAAAAAGCTTCTTCTAAGAGTGTAAAGTTATGAATAACCTTATTTAAAATCTTACTTTACACATCCTACTGTCACTATGGTGTTTCTTTGGTCCATATGGTGTTTGGTGGGTAAATGGCTACATAGTAAATGCCACAGCTTGGCCTGAGAGGTATGGGCCATTTGATCACTGGAACTAAACACTGGAACGCATTGGGAGAATGGGGACAATCGAGGTGGGAAATTCCCCCAGTGTAAAAGCCATTTTGGAGCTCCCCATTTATGCTTAAATAGATAGTGTTGCTATGGCATCCATTTTATGTCTAGTGCTCACTAACAACTCCATCGGTTTCCATGAGAAACACACCTTCATTGGAATATTCCCTAAATCCACACATTTCCCATTTACAGATGATACATTTGCTATATTTGGATCTGCAGCTGTAGGTAAGAATCTCTTTACACACTGCAATGGGCTCCAACATCCACTCAAATTCTCCTTTAAAATAGAGCATCAACCTGGCTCCCTTTCCTTGATGTGGTGGTTGAGAAATCTGCCAAGGGATTCTGTGCTACTGTCCACTTTCACTGGAGCAAGCCCACCTTCACTGGTCAGTATATGTGGTGGAGTTCCAGTTCCACGTTCTATTAGATTGGCCTTATCAGCAACATTGTAAATAGGGCCTGAGTCATTTTCTCACTTGGTGCTACAAAGCCATCCTGTGGGATAATGGCTACCCTGATCAGATCATTGCTCACGGTGTACCACACAAACTCACGATCGGGCATAAGGCCACCACTTCCAGGCCTGCAAAATGCTCCAGTCTGTTAGGTTACCCTGGGGTGAGGTATCTCAAAAATTTCAGCAATAGGTGAAGCCAGCCCTTTCATGCTGCTACTATGCCGTCACATCATGAGTCATTTTGTCCACTAACAGGATGCTGCCCTCAAGCCAAACAGACCTTCTGCCTATTACATGAATCAGTAATGTGCTATATGAATTTCAATGCCAGGAATGTAGGTCATATGTCTCAACTACTGGCAGATTGTATCAAACAGCATGTCTCTTTGGTTGTTTGCAATAGGCGGAGTACTGACTACTCAACCAGCCCGTGCTTGTTAAACTCACAACGTACTGTGCAATTTTGGATGTGATTCTCCAATTAGACAGCACTTGCTGAACTTTCCTGATTGTGCTAAGAATTCTACGAACAACGAATTGAGGTTTATCAGTTAAGCTTGCAGCGTGTCCAACTAATGTGTGCATGAAGCTACATGTATTCACACACAGGGCTCTGACCTTTGAAACAGAAAGAACATGTCCACACGTTGTACCTTTTTCAACTAAATAATGCTTTGAGGGGCAGCCAATCTTTAGCTCATTCCCCATGGAAACATTCAACCAATCAGAATGGACTTGCCTGGATTGAACTTATACAAAAGCTTGGCAGTTAACTGTGTCCTGGTGTATTCTGCATGGCAATGCTTCTACCAATCTGAGCCCATTTGCCAAGCAATCAGCATCCTTTCCTCATGTAGGATAAATTGATGTTCCCTTTGAGATTTGGTATTCTTGCGAATGTGTCCTGATGAGGGCAAGTTGAAAAACTCCGACAGCATGTCTCATTTTCAGCAATACTCAAGTTGTCCCAAGCAATTATAAACAGAGGAGTTATCCCTGGTGTCCTGACCAATATTGATCTGTCAATCAATAGATTATGAGGTCATTATCACATTGCTGTTGGTGGGAGCTTGCTGCGCACAAATTGGTTGCCACATTTCCTAACTTCAGAAATACTTGACTTGTTGTAAAATGCTTTGAAGTATTCCAAAGCCATCAACGGTGTTTTGTAAATCCAAGTTCCTTCTTTTCATAACAACTATTTAGTCATTGTTTTGCTGCTTAGATCTCAATTTGTTAATTTGTTTATACAGACATCCAACTCATGTCAAATAAAATTAGCTGCTTCAAGATAAGCAATCTACAAGATTCACACTGCAGGGTAAGTTTTTATTTTGTACTGCTGTACAAAAATATGGCATTAAATTCAAAGAATCAAGATATTACAATGATGTAATGTGAAGTTTGTTAGATTTATGAGCACCACCTGTGGATTGGATTTATTATCGAATTTTCATTGCTTGCAGGTAGGGATTAAATATAACAAAAGTTATTAAGAAGAAAGCCTCATGCGGTTTTAATGAAATATTTATTCACCAGCTCTCCCAATGTCTCAGGTTGTAACTCGATTAGGAAACAAGGTGCATCAGCCCCGATATTTGCGGGAAGAGAGGACGGTAAAGGAGGAGGGAACCTGGATGTCGGGGTCCGAACCAATCTAACTGCAGGATCCCAAATCATTTTCTGCTTCTATTCCCTACCCAACAGCCGCCACATTGATAGCAATGACCCAGCGGCAGTGGCCACAGCCAGGGATTTCTGGGGATAAGGGGTGACACTATGGCTCAGTGGTTAGCATTGCTGCCTCACAGCACCAGGGACCTGGGTTCAATTCCTGGCTCAGGTCACTGTCTGTGTGTCTTAGGCTGATTGGTGTAACAAATCGTCCCTAAATCATTTTCCCATGTCTGTGTGGGTTTCCTCCAGGTGCTTCGGTTTCCTCCCACAGTCCAAAGATGTAAGCATTAGGTTGATTAGCCATGCTACATTGACCCTTCGTGTCAAGGGGATTAGCTAGGTTAAATGTGAGGGATTACAGGAATAGAGCGTGGGTGGGATTGTAGTCAGTGCAGACTCAATGGGCCAAATGGCCTCCTATACTGGAGGGATTCTATGATTCTATGACAGACAGGCTATCAAAGTTTTTCATCTTGTACTCATCAGGGCGTTCTGGGGATAGTAGGTTGGAGAGTAATGGGGAAGGTTAGAAAGATTGAGGTTCATGTTCAGTGACTGGTGGGTGTGTGGGCTGTTCTGGAACAGCTTGGGGATTGGGGGTCTGGGCTGGCTGGAGTCTACTATCAAGTGGGATAGTGTGGAAAAGTGACAATTGGCAGGGACTTGCCTGGGGTGGGGGATTGGGGATGGAAGGAGGTGATGGGAAGGGTCACTGTTTGTGGGTGTGGTGGAAAGCTGAGAGGAGTTGTGATTGTTGGACAATCCTATTCCTTTTGGCCCACAAGGAGTGCTATATATAAAAAAAACTAGCCTACTGGAGCCAGCTGTCCCACCTCCATTTTGCTGCCTGGTTTCCTGAGCCGTGGGAATTCTAACAGCATCTGTAAACCTTAAATCAACTGATTTAAATATGATAATGATAATAAAATATGATAATATGTCACATGTCTCACAACCCAACCGCCCCCCCAAAAGAAAGTAGCAGTCCCCTAGGCAATGGGTTGGGAGTTTTTCCATTTACCTCCCTCTTCACCTCCCATTGACTCCAAACATTCCCAAGGCAAGGATACATTTCCTGGTCTGTTCTGTATTTTCCGTTGTCCAGCTTGGTAGCAGAATGGGTTTTCCTCCTGAGTTATTACCCAAAAGCTCTTTGTTGAATGTTATATATGGGAGAATGGAAGCTGGAGTACGATGGAGATGATTTGCTACTACTCAGTCTTCTACTCCCAGATGGAGGAGAACTGGACAGCGGGACTGGCAGTTAAAATGAGAGGCACCACTCATCCCCTCACACTAATCACACTGCCTTCCCCATATGGGTTTGAATATAAGCTGTCGCCTGAACAGGAAGGCTGTGGGATTGGAGTGGCCCTGTCTGATATTATAGTTGTTGGTCTAAGTGGGGGAGGAACAATGATAGCAGCAAGGATTTCCTAAGACTATAGGGCAGCTTTAACTTCCCCTTTCCTGACAGAAACTAGGCATGTGGAAATGGATATAGTGAACCTTCAAGGAAGCGGGAGCAGGGAGAGTGGGGGTGCTGGATGATGAATTAAAGGCAGCCCTGCTAATGGAGCAGGAGTGGAGGAGGAGCAGTACGGAGGTGTTGGCCACCCTGTCCTGGCCAACTGTGATTTAAATTACAGGCACTGCCCTCTAGCTCTTGGCATATGTGACTGATGCCACTGGTCACACCAGTCAGTTTAGCCTGAAGCCCTGATGGGGGAGGGGGGAGCAGCAACTCCTGGCCAAACCACATAGCTAGAATCAGCTCAGAAAAAGGTGATTTTGGAAAATCATTCGTTACACTCTTTGTTTATCTAGATGCCACTGGTGATTTTCCTTGTCCTGAGCCAGTGGAGTCTGTCGGTGATGAACAGCCTCTTGTTGGGGTTGTCAGAGAAGGGTAACTGGGCAGAAAGTTTCAAACTTCTCCTCAGTCCTGTGACACGGTCCTGTGCTCTTGGGTTGAAGGCTGATGTGGGAATTCTTTATAGGAACGCACCCTGTGAGATCAAACTTGATAAAATACTGGAGGAAATCCAGGAACTTGGTTGCACTCTATTTGGTTATATACACTCACCTGAAAAATATTCAATGGAAGTACAAGGAAACTGCGTCCAGTTCTGGTCACCTTACTACCAGAAGGACGTGGAGACCCCGGAGAGAGTGCAGCGGAGGTTTACCAGAATGCTGCCTGGTATGGAAGGACTGGGTTATGAGGAAAGATTGGGTAAACTGGGGCTCTTCTCCTTAGAAAGACGGAGATTAAGGGGGGGATCTGATAGAGGTGTATAAAATAATGAAGGGTATAGATAGAGTAAACAGTGGCAGGCTTTTTCCTAGATTGGAGACAAATATCACGAGTGGTCACGAGCTAAGGGTGAGGGGGGAGAAGTATAATTTGGATGCTAGAGGGAGGTTTTTCACACAGAGGGTTGTGGGGGTATGGAATGCGCTACCAAGTAAGGTGGTGGAGGCAGGCATGCTGGACTTGTTTAAGGTTTACTTAGATAGACACATGAGTGAAACAGGGATGGAGGGTTATAGGAGACGGTTTTAAAGGGTCAGAGCCTCGGAATGTTACTGGGAATCTAATGCTACATGTGTTGATGTTTTGTCTCTTTTACTCTGCAGGTGCGTTGGTCCACCTTGTTGTCAAACGAGGGGCATGCACACGGTGGGTCATGCATGGACTGCTCTTGGATGTTTCGAGAGTGGCCTAGTACTTTGCGTCGTTTGTGTATGCTTAAAACTGGACCAGCAGATGGGCACCACAACAGCTCAGTGACTATCACTGCTAGCTGTGCAGATACATGGATTTGGGCCAGTGTCTGTGGGAGTTTGTGCAGTCTCCCTGTGGTTGCGTGGGTTTCCTCCGGGTGCTCCGGTTTCCTCCCACACCCCAAAGGTGTGCTCTTAGGCTGATTGGTGTAACAAATCGTCCCTAAATTAGGGAGGTGAAAGATGAAATTGCTGGGCCGCTGACGCAAATCTTTGTCTCTTCTTTGGACACAGGTGAGGTCCCAGAGGACTGGAGGGTAGCTAATGTGGTACTGCTGTTTAAAAAGGGCAGTAGGGATAACCCTGGTAATTATAGACCAGTGAGTTTGACATCGGTGGTAGGAAAATTGTTGGAAAAAATTCTTAGGGATAGGATGTATAAGCATTTGGAGCATTGCGATCTGATTAGGGATACGCAACATGGCTTTGTTCAGGGGAGGTCTTGCCTTACGAATCTGGTAGAATTTTTTGAGGAGGTGACAAAAACGGTTGACGATGGGCGAGCCATTGATGTCATCTATATGGATTTTAGTAAGGCGTTTGACAAAGTCCCTCACGGTAGGCTGGTAGAAAAAGTTAAGGCACATGAGATACAGGGACAGGTAGCTAGATGGATTGAAAACTGGCTAGGCAACAGGAGACAGAGAGTGGAAGGGTCCTTTTCCAGCTGGAGGTCTGTCACCAGTGGTGTGCCGCAGGGCTCAGTACTGGGACCTCTTCTCTTCGTAATATATATAAATGACTTGGAAGAGGGCGTACGTGGTGTGATCAGCAAGTTTGCAGATGACATCAAGATGGCAGGTTTGGCGGATAGTGAGGAAGATTGTCAGGTGACACAGCAGGATATAGATAGATTGGTATACTGGGCAGATAGATGGCAGATGGAATTTAATCCTGACAAATGCGAGGTGATGCATTTTGGAAGGAATAATGCAGGGAGGAGTTACATGATAAAAGGTAGACCAATTAAGAGTATAGAAATGCAGAGGGACCTGGGAGTGCAAGTGCACAAGTCTCTGAAGGTGGCAACCCAGGTGGAGAAGGTTGCAAAGAAAGCTGATGGAATGCTAGCCTTTATAGGAAGGGGTATAGAGTATAAGAGCTGTCGTCTAATGCTTCAGTTGTACAGAACTTTGGTTAGACCGCGTTTGGAGTACTGCGTCCAGTTCTGGTCACCTTACTACCGGAAGGACGTGGAGACCCTGGAGAGAGTGCAGAGGAGGTTTACCAGGATGCTGCCTGGTATGGAAGGACTGGGTCATGAGGAAAGATTGGGTAAACTGGGGCTCTTCTCCTTAGAAAGACGAAGATTAAGGGGGGGAATCTGATAGAGGTGTATAAAATAATGGAGGGTATAGATAGAGTCAACAGTGGCAGGCTTTTCCGTAGACTGGGGACAACTATCACGAGAGGTCACGAGCTAAGGGTGAGGGGGTAGAAGTATAATTTGGATACTAGGGGGAGGTTTTCCACACAGAGGGTTGTGGGGGTATGGAATGCGCTACCAAGTAAGGTGGTGGAGGCAGGCACGCTGGACTTGTTTAAGGTTTACTTAGATAGGCACATGAGCGAAACAGGGATGGAGGGTTATAGGAGACGGTTTTAAATAAGGGTCAGAGCCTCGGAACGTTACTGGAAATCTAATGCTACATGTATTGATGTTTTGTGCTGAGCCATGCTGGGACCAGAGTCCTGGCGAATCGTGTAGCTAGGACTGTAGACAGGGCTTTAAACTAATTAGGGGGGGGAAGGGTGCGAGGGTAGGTGACATTACGAGGCCTAAAGTTAAGGAGAGGGTACAGGTAAGGGTAGAGGCTGAGGATGTCCCCATAATAAAGGGAGTAGGGGGCATGAGTATGGTTGGTGGCGTTCCGGCAAATAGGGTCCAGGTGAAGGCTGGGATGAAGGCACTGTATCTGAATGCACGAAGCATTCGGAATAAGGTGAATGAGCTGGTGGCGCAGATCAGCACAAATGGATATGATCTGGTGGCCATTACAGAGACGTGGCTGCAAGGTGACAGGGACTGGGAGCTGAATGTCCAGGGGTATCAAGTGTTTAGGAAGGATAGGCGGGAGGGAAAAGGGGGGGGCGTAGCTCTGCCGATTAAGGATAGCATCAGGGTGGTAGCAAGGGATGATATTGGAACCGAAGAGCAGAAAGTGGAATCGTTTGGGTGGAGATTAGGAACAGCAAAGGGAGGAAGACGCTGGTGGGTGTCGTCTATAGGCCCCCGAATAATGACCTGGAGGTGGGGCGGGCTGTTAACGCGCAAATAAGTGCGGCGTGCAGGAATGGGACGGCCGTAATTATGGGGGATTTCAATCTACATATTGATTGGTCGACCCATGTTGGACGCAGTGGGCTTGAGGAGGAGTTCTTGGAATGCTGCCAGGATAGTTTCCTTGAACAGTGTGTGTTGGAGCCGACGAGGGAGCGAGCTATCTTGGATCTGGTGTTATGTAATGAGGCGGGTAGAATCAGGGGCCTTGTGGTGAAGGATCCTCTTGGGGAGAGTGATCATTGTATGGTGGAGTTTCTGGTGCAGATGGAGGAGGAGAAAGTGGGTTCCTGGACACGAGTCCTTTGTTTGAACAGAGGGGAGTACGGTAGGATGAGAGAAGAATTGGCGAATGTTGACTGGGGGAGCGCGTTGGAAGGTAGGTCTGCTGAGGAGCAGTGGAGGATCTTTCAGGAGATCTTTCTTGGTGCTCAGCAGAAATTTATTCCAATGGTTAAAAAGGGCCGTAGGAGGAGAGGTAATAAGCCGTGGATAACGAAGGAGGTGAAGGAAAGTGTTAAATTAAAAGCGGAGGCGTTTAGAGTAGCTAAGAGTAGTGGGCGAGAAGAGGATTGGGAGAGGTTTAAATGTCAACAAAGATTGGCAAAGAAGTTGATAAAGAAGGGTAGGAGAAACTATGAAGCTGGGCTAGCGCTTAATATTAAAAAGGATAGCAAGAGTTTTTATAAATATATAAAAAGGAAGAGGCTGGCTAGGGTGAACGTTGGACCCTTAGAGGATGAGAGGGGGGACTTAGTGGTAAAGGATGGGGAAATGGCTGAGGTCTTGAATAACTTTTTTGTTTCGGTCTTCACGGAGGAGGACGTGAATAATTTGCTGGATGTTAGAGATGGAAAGGTGGTAGGACTGGAGGGTCTCGATGACATTATTGTTACTAGAGAGGCGGTGCTCGACAGACCGGAGGGACTGTTTGTGGACAAGTCCCCAGGACTGGATGGAATGCATCCGAGGGTTCTGAAAGAAATGGCGGAGGTGATAGTGGATGCCTTGGTGGTTATTTTCCAAACGTCGCTGGATTCCGGGGAAGTGCCGGAAGATTGGAAAGCGGCTAATGTTACGCCGTTGTTTAAGAAGGGTGGCAGGCAAAAGGCAGGGAATTATAGGCCGGTTAGTTTAACGTCTGTTGAAGGTAAAATGTTAGAATCCGTCATCAAGGAGGAAATAACGAGTCATCTTGAGGGGAATTGCTTGATAGAGCAGACACAGCACGGTTTCGTTAAGGGGAAGTCGTGTCTGACAAATTTATTGGAGTTCTATGAGGATGTGTCTAGGGCGGTAGATAGAGGAGAGCCGGTGGATGTGGTCTTTCTTGATTTTCAGAAGGCGTTTGACAAGGTACCTCACAAGAGGTTATTGCAGAGGTAAGGGGGCATGGAGTTGGGGGTAGGGTGTTAGCGTGGATAGAGGATTGGCTGTCAAATAGGAGGCAGAGAGTGGGGGTCAATGGGTGCTATTCGGATTGGTGGTTGGTGACTAGTGGAGTGCCCCAGGGGTCGGTGCTGGGGCCTCAGTTATTTACCATTTATACAGATGATCTGGAGGAGGGAACCGAGTGTATGGTGTCGAAATTTGCTGATGACACCAGGATTGGTGGAACGGCAAATTGCATGGAGGGTGTGGAGAGTCTGCAGAAGGATCTAGATAGGCTGGGCGAATGGACCAGGAAATGGCAAATGGAATTTAATGTTGGCAAGTGCGAGGTGGTCCACTTTGGTAGGAATAATGGTAGGAAGGACTATTACTTACTTGGCGAAAAACTGCAGCAGGCGACGGTGCAGAGGGACCTCGGGGTCCTTGTGCATGAGTCGCAAAAACCCAGCCTGCAGGTGCAGCAGGTGGTCAGGAAGGCGAATGGGATGCTGGCCTTCATAGCGAGGGGGATTGAATATAAAAGTAGGGAGGCCTTGCTGCGGCTGTATAGGGCACTGGTGAGGCCGCAGCTGGAGTACTGTGTGCAGTTTTGGGCGCCGCACCTGCGCAAAGATATTTTGGCCTTGGAGGGAGTGCAGAGGAGGTTTACTAGGCTGATACCGGAGTTGAGGGGGTTGAGCTATGAGGAGAGGCTGAATAAACTAGGCTTGTACTCGTTAGAGTTTAGAAGAATGAGGGGAGATCTCATTGAGACATATAAGATGATGAATGGGATGGATAGGATAGAGGTGGAGAGACTCTTCCCGCTCAGAAAGAATAGTAGGACTAGGGGGCACAGCCTCAAGATAAAGGGGGGGCGGTTTAGAACGGAGTTGAGGAGGAACTTCTTCACTCAAAGGGTGGTGAATCTCTGGAATTCTCTGCCCGTAGAAGTGGTGGAGGCTACCTCGCTAAATATTTTTAAGACGCGGGTTGATGGGTTTTTGATAAGAGAGGGGATTAAGGGTTATGGGGAGAGGGCGGGAATGTGGAACTGAGCAACGACAGATCAGCCATGATCTTATTGAATGGCGGGGCAGGCTCGAAGGGCTAGATGGCCTACTCCTGCTCCTATTTCTTATGTTCTTATGTCTCTTTTACTCCACAGGTGTGTCGGTCCACCTTGTTGTCTAACGAGGGGCATGCACACGGTGGGTCATGCATGGACTGCTCTTGGATGTTTCGAGAGTGGCCTAGTACTTTGCGTCGTTTGTGTATGCTTAAAACTGGACCAGCAGATGGGCACCACAACAGCTCAGTGACTATCACTGCTAGCTGTGCAGATACATGGATTTGGGCCAGTGTCTGTGGGAGTTTGTGCAGTCTCCCTGTGGTTGCGTGGGTTTCCTCCGGGTGCTCCGGTTTCCTCCCACACCCCAAAGGTGTGCTCTTAGGCTGATTGGTGTAACAAATCGTCCCTAAATTAGGGAGGTGAAAGATGAAATTGCTGGGCCGCTGACGCAAATCTTTGTCTCTTCTTTGGACACAGGTGAGGTCCCAGAGGACTGGAGGGTAGCTAATGTGGTACTGCTGTTTAAAAAGGGCAGTAGGGATAACCCTGGTAATTATAGACCAGTGAGTTTGACATCGGTGGTAGGAAAATTGTTGGAAAAAATTCTTAGGAATAGGATGTATAAGCATTTGGAGCATTGCGATCTGATTAGGGATACGCAACATGGCTTTGTTCAGGGGAGGTCTTGCCTTACGAATCTGGTAGAATTTTTTGAGGAGGTGACAAAAACGGTTGACGATGGGCGAGCCATTGATGTCATCTATATGGATTTTAGTAAGGCGTTTGACAAAGTCCCTCACGGTAGGCAGGTAGAAAAAGTTAAGGCACATGAGATACAGGGACAGGTAGCTAGATGGATTGAAAACTGGCTAGGCAACAGGAGACAGAGAGTGGAAGGGTCCTTTTCCAGCTGGAGGTCTGTCACCAGTGGTGTGCCGCAGGGCTCAGTACTGGGACCTCTTCTCTTCGTAATATATATAAATGACTTGGAAGAGGGCGTACGTGGTGTGATCAGCAAGTTTGCAGATGACATCAAGATGGCAGGTTTGGCGGATAGTGAGGAAGATTGTCAGGTGACACAGCAGGATATAGATAGATTGGTATACTGGGCAGATAGATGGCAGATGGAATTTAATCCTGACAAATGCGAGGTGATGCATTTTGGAAGGAATAATGCAGGGAGGAGTTACATGATAAAAGGTAGACCAATTAAGAGTATAGAAATGCAGAGGGACCTGGGAGTGCAGGTGCACAAGTCTCTGAAGGTGGCAACCCAGGTGGAGAAGTTTGCAAAGAAAGCTGATGGAATGCTAGCCTTTATAGGAAGGGGTATAGAGTATAAGAGCTGTCGTCTAATGCTTCAGTTGTACAGAACTTTGGTTAGACCGCGTTTGGAGTACTGCGTCCAGTTCTGGTCACCTTACTACCGGAAGGACGTGGAGACCCTGGAGAGAGTGCAGAGGAGGTTTACCAGGATGCTGCCTGGTATGGAAGGACTGGGTCATGAGGAAAGATTGGGTAAACTGGGGCTCTTCTCCTTAGAAAGACGGAGATTAAGGGGGGATCTGATAGAGGTGTATAAAATAATGGAGGGTATAGATAGCGTCAACAGTGGCAGGCTTTTCCGTAGACTGGGGACAACTATCACGAGAGGTCACGAGCTAAGGGTGAGGGGGGAGAAGTATAATTTGGATACTAGAGGGAGGATTTTCACACAGAGGGTTGTGGGGGTATGGAATGCGCTACCAAGTAAGGTGGTGGAGGCAGGCACGCTGGACTTGTTTAAGGTTTACTTAGATCGACACATGAGTGAAACAGGGATGGAGGGTTATAGAAGACGGTTTTAAAAAGGGCCAGAGCCTCAGGACGATACTGGAAATGTAATACTACATGTTCATGTTTTGTTTTCTTTCATCCACAGGTGTGTCGGTCCACCTTGTTGTCTAACGAGGGGCATGCACACGGTGGGTCGTGCGTGGGCTGCTCTTGGATGTTTCGAGAGTGGCCTAGTACTTTGTGTCGATGTATGTGCTTAAACCTGGACCAGCAGATGGGCACCGCAACAGCTCAGTGACTATCACTGCTAGCTGTGCAGATACATGGATTTGGGCCTGTGTCTGTGGGAGTTTGCACATTCTCCCTGTGGTTACGTGGGTTTCCTCTGGGCGCTCCGGATTCCTCCTACACCCCAAAAATGTGCTCCTAGGCTGATTGGTGTAACAAATTGACCCTACACTATTCTCCCCTGAGTCTGGTTACAATAGGGGTACCATTCACATACACACGGGTCAAGGAAGGTGTAGGAAAAATACATTGTTCAGATGGTGGCGTGGGCTCGTTGGGCTGAAGGGCCTGTTTCCCATGCTGGGTTGTTCTTTGTTCTTTCTTTGTAAATTATTCTCCCCTGAATCTGGTTTCCAATGGGGGTACCATTCACATACACACGGGTCAAGGGAGGTGTAGGAAAAATACATTGTTCAGATGGTGGCGTGGGCTCGTTGGGCTGAAGGGCCTGTTTCCCATGCTGGGTTGTTCTTTGTTCTTTTATTCTTTGAAACACTCTGGAATGTAACACAGAAAGCAAAGTGGGTGTACGTTCCCAGTGGTTAGATCAGAAGCCATCATTGTTTTCCCAGTTTGCCCCTTGTCGAGTCACCTCCCGTGATCAGTCAGCACCCTCAGGACAGCGAGGAGAACGTGAACAATCATTGCTCACACACATTGGACAGGAATTTACACCCTCGCTCATCCCAGACCTGTAAAATCCCACCTGAGGTCAACGGGCCTTCCCATTGTCCGCCCCTCGCCTGTTCCGATTCCCATGGCAGGCGGGGCGGTAAAATCCCGGTCATCACCTCGAGGGTGAAGTAGGGAGTAGAATGATCCAGAAGGTGGTCGTTCAGCCCACCCTGCGTGAGTTGGTTCTAACTCCCCTGCCCTTTCTCTCTTCCTTTGCATATTGTTTCCTTTCAAGCATTTTCTCCTATCCCTTTTTAAAATCATCACTGATTCTGCCTCATTTCAGGCAGTCTTGGCCAGATGCTAACTGGTGTGGTGTGATGTGAATGTTCCTTACAGTGTACACATCTTAAAGCTCCTGTCAATCACTGTCCACCAAAGGACAGGATGTGATATGAAATCCCACAATTCTGTAGCTAGAACGAAGAAACAATTGTACAGGTCAGGTATGTTTATATAGCCAGGCAGTTACTGTAATCTTCAAATAAAGAATTCCTGTTATTGCTTTACCAATCCTTGCTGTATGATGGTGTTTATAATAAACAGAAAAACACTTCACTATCAAATCGATGCATAGAATCTTTACAGTGCGGAAGGAGGCTATTTGCCTTATTGAGTCTGCCCAGCCGTCTAAGGGCATTTTAGGCAGATCCACCTGCCCATTCCCGTAACCCCATACATTTACCATGGCTAATCTCCCTAAGCTACATATCTTAGGACACTAAGGGGCAATTTAGCATGGCCAATCCATCTAACTTGCACATCTTTGGAGAATGGGAGGAAAGCGGAGTACCCAGAGGCGGAAACCCATGCAGACACATGGAGAATGATCTCAGACAGTGATCCGAGATCAGGATTGAACCCAGGTCCCTGGCGCTGTGAGGCAGCAGTGCTAACCACCGTGCCATCCATTCTCCTCAGCTTGCTGCTGGTTCTTTTGCCAATTGTCTCTGCTTACTGACCCTCCTGCCTCTGGAAACACTTCCTCCTTTTCACTCTATGTATGATCTTGAACACTTCTGTTAAATGATATGTGAGCCACCCCCTCACAAAACCATGAGGGAATATGTAGCGTCGAGACAGTGCGGGAATGTCTTTGATTGCAATGTACTGAAAGCTGACCAGGGGCCACCAGCATGTGGGAAATAAGAAGGTCTTTGAATGCTGGAAATAAATAGAAAATGCCTGGAATGCCTGGCCTGCCAGAGAGGTTCTCTCAGGAGACAGCAGCGAGCTGAACGCTCCACATTCTGACTCAGCGTACAACTGCAGCAACTGACACCACTCAGAGCGCGGCGAGATGATGGCCTCCGTGGTGCGGACGCTGAGGTCTGGGAGATGGAGCTGCCTGACATTCTGGCAGCTCCTGTTGCACGTTTCATCAGCTCAGAGGCTGATAACCTTGAGGTGACGAGACTTTCCGCCTTGGGACAGCTGCCGTTATCCATCACACCATGAATCTTTAATCAGCCCCTGGAGCAGTGGCGACAGCTGTCAGGAGAAATCTGTCAGCCTGCAGGCCCCACCATGAGGCATGGCCCATCCAACAGGCACACACACACACACAGGGTTACCAACCTTCCAGGGCTGTCCCTGGAGTCTCGGGGAATCAAAGATCCTACTGGAAACAAATGTGTGCAATTATTAAAATCTTCTTTGAATATTTACATTTATGGCTTATCGGAGGAAAGGAAAAGGTTTTTTTGACTGGATGGGGCAGATGGAGGTGAGAGTTCATGTGACGAAATCTCCAGGAATATGTCCAACCAGAGTTGGCAACCCTAGCTTCCCATGACAAACCTTGTCAGAATTCTGCAGGTTTCATTCTAATTATTGGACCTCCTGGTCCAAAGAGCTTTTGACTCCTGTTTAATCCTTTTACTCAGCACTTGTCAATTTGTCTTGTTTGAACATTACAGCCCTGTCACATGGAAAAAGCTGTCATTTTATTGGTGTGGAAGTCCTATTTTCCAACTGGTGAATCCTGAAGTGGAAGTCATGATGTGGAGTTGCCGGTGTTGGACTGGGGTAAGAAAGTCTCACAACACCAGGTTAAAGGCCAACGGGTTTATTTGATAGCATGAGCTTTCGGAACACTGCACCTTCATCAGATGAGTGCCTCACTTGATGAACACTCACCTGATGAAGGGACAGTGCTTCAAAAGCTCATACTATCAAATAAACCTGTTGGAATTTAACCTGATGTTGTGAGACTACTTACTGTGCCTAAAGTGGAAGTAGAGACACAAAGATGAACAGATATTCAGCAGACATCAATTGTAAAGTGGTAAGGATTAGTTACAGCAATCTAATTCAGTGGAAAGTATGCAAAATGTTGTCAATCAATACCCCATCATCTCATACTGGGGACATCCTGGAGTGGCACAGTGGTTATCACTGCTGCTTCACAGCGCCAGGCACCCGGATTCACTTCCGGCCTTGGGTGGAGTTTGCACATTTTCCCTGTGTCTGCGTGGGTTTCCTCTGGGTGCTCCGGTTTCTTCTCACAGCCCAAAGATGATTGGCCATGCTAAATTGTCCCTTAGTGTCAGTGAGACAAGAAGGATAAATTCATGGGGTTACAGGAATAGGGCCTAAGTAGGATTATGGTCAGTACAGACTCAGTAGGCCAAATGGCCTCATTCTGTACTATAAGGATTCTATGATTCATTGCAGCAGGATTCCTCAGGGTAGTGTCCTAGGCACAACCATCTTCAGCTGCCTCATCAATGTCTTCCCTTTCACCATAAAGTCAGAATGAGGATGTTCGCTAATGATTTTCAGCACCATTCGCAATGCCTTAGATACCAGAGCAGTCCATATCCATACGCAGCAAGATCCAGGCAATATTCAGACCTGAGCTGATAAGTGGCAAGTGCCAGGCAATGACCATCTCCAACCAGAGAGTTTTTAACCACTTTCCCATGACATTGGAAGCTTTTGACTGCATTTCCGGTTCGCGGGGTTTTTTGATTACTTTTTCTTTCCATAGCAGAACTTAGGCGAGGGGCTAGTCGGGAAGGGAGAGAGAGCGGCGGGGGGGGGGGGCGGGGGGGGGTGTATAAATCAGCAGATGGGCACCACAACAGCTCAGTGACTATCACTGCTAGCTGTATAGATGCATGGATTTGGGCCAGTGTCTGTGGGAGTTTGCTCATTCTCCCTGTGGTTGCGTGGGTTTCCTCCGGGTGCTCCGGTTTCCTTCCACACCCCAAAGATGTGCTCTAAGGCTGATTGGTGTAACAAATTGTCCCTAAACTATTCTCCCCTGAATCTGGTTTCCAATAGGGGTACCATACACATACACACGGGTCAAGGGAGGTGTAGGAAAATGCTTTTAAGATGGCGACGTGGGCTCGTTGGGCCGAAGGGCCTGTTTCCCGTGCTGGGTTGTTATTTGTTCTTTTGTTCTTTGACATTCAAAGGTATTACTGTCACTGAATCATGCACTACCAACATCCTCGGGGTTATCATTGACCAGAAACTGAACCAGACTAACCGTATAAGTACTGTGGCTAAAACAGCAGGTCAGAGGCTAGGAATACTGTGGCGAGGAACTCACCTCCTGACTTCCTGAAGCCTGTTCACCATTTACAAGGCACAAGTCAGGAGCGCAATGGAATACGCCCCACTTACCCGGATGGGTGCGGCTCCAATAACTCTCAAGAAGCTCAACACCATCCAGAGCAAAGCAGCCCACTTGTTTGGCACCCCATCAACCACCTTCAAAATTTACTACCACCAATACAAAGTAGCAGCGATGTGCACCATCTACAAAATGCAATGCAGCAACCAAGGCTCCTTTGACAGCACCTTCCAAATCTGCCATCTAGAAAGATGAGAGCAGCAGATACATGGAGACACCATCATTTGCAAGTTCCCCTCCAAGTCACTCACCACCCTGATTTGGAAATATGTCAGCCGTTCTTTCACTGTCACTGGGTCAAAATCCTGGAACTCCCTCCCTAACAGCACTGTGGGTATACCTACACCTCAGGGACTGCAGCGGTTTAAGAAGGCAGCTCACCACGGGCACTTTGGGATGAGCAGTAATAGCTGGTCTAGCGAGTGATGTCTGTTTGGTTTCTTTTACTGAACTGTTTGCAAAGGGAATATTCATTTTATTTACATTGCAACAACAATGTGCATTTATATTTCATCTTCAACACAGTAAAACCTCCCAAGTCGCAAAATTAGACACTGGGATATTAGGACAGGTGACAAACGCTTCAAGGAGTATCTTAAAGTAGGAGAGCGAGGTAGAGAGTTTCAGGAAGGGACTAACCAGAGCTCAAGCTATAGAAGTTGAAGGTACAGCCGCTAACGATACAGCAATAAAAATCTGGAACGCTCCCAAGAGGCAAGACTTAGGTGGACCATTATTGGGGCTGAGGTGGTTAGAGAGAAAGGGAGGAGGCAAGGCCCAAGAAGGCTATGAGAACAGGGGTGAGAATTTTAAAATCGATGATTGCTGAGCTAGGGCCAGTGTAGGTGAGTGAGCACAGGGGTGATGGGCAAATGTTCATCAGTGAGAGTTAAGACAGGGACAGGGCCCTTGCTGTTTGTCATTTTCATAAATGTTCTCCATTCATCTGATGACAAGGGGATCCTTGAAAGCTAGTGAGTTTACTATCAAATAAATCGGTTGGACTTAAACCTGGTGTTGTCAGACTTCTTACAGTGTTTACCGTCCAACGCCGGCATCTCCACATCAAGATTTTTGCCTGACCAAGGTAACGAGGGAAATGAAGCAAAGAAAAAACATTTGAGTTCAATCATGATGCCATTGGAATGGGTTTGAGGGGCTGAATGGCCTACTCCTATTCCTATTTACCTTGCTAGCTGCTTGTCTTGCTGTAAATATGCCTGCCTTTAGTAGTTGGAGCGCTGGCATAATAAAGAGCTCAAGTTTCCAGAAGAGAAGAACAGCTTCATTTCTGTCTGGTTAATTCGTTCACCCACTATTGCTCCACTTTTAAAACGCCTGCAAACTGCATAATGGCGGCATGTCGACACCTCTCCTCATGGCATTTGATAGAATTGCACCAAAAGGAATTTCCTGCGACACAGAGAATTAAATCCCCCTCAAACTTCACCGCAGAAACAAAGCATTTCAAAACTCAACACACACACAAACATATCAACCATTTCGTTTTAATATTCAGTTTATTGATGAATAAAGTATAAAAATCTGAGTTACTAAAATGCTTCAAAAGGAACACTTTGTAAAACTCTGAAGTATCAATAAAAAGTTCCACATAAGTGAGTTTTATACACTATCAGTGTTTCCCCGTACACACGCAAAGATTAAATGTTTATACAAACATAATCAAAACATGACACCCTCCCCTCGACAGCTCATTTACAAAATGTTTTGATGCTTTTTTTTTAAATTTCCAAAATAATTTTTTTAAACCCCTTTTAACTATTGTATTTCTTAAAACTGTTTTACACATAACAGGAACACACTGACTGTTAAAGGAATTACACAGAGCAAAGACCCAGGGTGGACCAGCCTCCTGCTTGCTCTTGTTTTTCTATCTTTTATGGTAATCAAAATTACAAAAAATCCTTTCTCTTCCACTAGCAGCTACTTTAGAGAATCCAGTCAGTCAACAGTATTGCACTTTTATAACAGGAGATCTTTTTTTTAAGTGGGAAGGGTGGGGAATGGGGTAGTGATTTTTTTTGTTAATCATATTGTTACAATGCTCCTTTCTTTAAAAAAAATTTGTGTCGCTTTACAAGTTTTAGTACAACGCTCTGTTGCATCGCAGGAGTTGATTACAGGAGGGATTTAAAGTGTCATCTTTTTAAAACTATTTTCCTGTTGAAGTACATGTCTCAAAACAAAGCCAGAAATTTCTGGTGACAAAGAGGTTGCAGTTGCACTCAGATAACTCGTTACATTTCACCTTGCAAAAATCAAAATGGGCAGCGGCATCACAAGTTTTTGCATTTAGCTAAAGTCATTCTCTCCCCTCTAATGCCCAGAAGGTGCTTCACCCGTTGAATAGGGACTAGAGCCAGATCCAGTGAGGATCTCCTTGTTTTATCCCATCCAACACTCTTGACATCTCCCTACTCCTATCCAAATCTTATAAACAAGAGGGGGAAAAAAAACTAGCATTTCTATAAGCGCCTTTTACCCAACTCAGGACGTCCCCAAGCACTTGATAACTCATGAAGTACTTCTGAAAGTGTAGTCACTTTTCTCAGGAAATATGCCAAAAGATCCCAATCAACGCGATCGGTACAAAATTACCACATAAACCAGCTTTAAAAACTTGGAGATCCAGCTGTTTCTGTTCAACCTTAACAAAATGCCCTTTGAACTTGTGATGCCATTGTACGAACCGTGACAGAACAAAAAGACAGAGCTTACTTTTTATTTGTAGTTTTTTTAAAATAGTGTTTTTTTTGTTAAACAAGGTGGTGGATTATAAATTAGCTTATCTTGGCAACGTGTACTGAACGTTTCCAGATATAATTTTGCAGACTGCTCCTACTGTAGCAAGAATGGTTTACCTACAGGATATACACCTTGTTGACTCAAATGTTTGCCCATGAAGCAACTCTTGAAACAATGCTGGCTTGAATCGAGATGGCCGAGTTGGTGAATGTGGGTAGTGTTTAGAATCAATGTTAACGGGTGCTACTACCAGGGATAGTTGTTCCCTTGTGTTTGGCAGCTGACTGCAGCTGTTAAGGTGCTGGTGTTTCTGATTGTTTCCTGACACATAAATCTACCACTCACAAAGGGTGAAGCACTGTCAGCCTTCGGCCTGGTGTCTAAGTGGGGCTGGTCTCGGCCTGTGTTGATGCGAGTCAGCAGCCTTGGCGTCAGCATCACAGACTAAACAGTGGAGTACTCTCCATGTTAGGAAGGAGCACTTGGGCAGGCGTGCAGAAGGAAAGATGTGGAGAGGAGGGAAAAGATAACCAGCAAGACCACAAATGAACAGCAAAAGTTCTCCGCTAAATTGTTACCCATTAAAGCCTCACTGGTCGCAAAATCTTTTTAAATGCTTTTATTTTAAAAAAAAACGACATGGACTTCAAAGTCACGGGATTGTTTGTACTGCCTTGATTGTATCCAAAGGTTATGGATCTTTGACTCGTTGTAAACTTTAAGCTTTCGTTTGTATCAAACAGGCATAGTACAAGAAAATGTATGCAAGGTTTTTATGCAAATTGACCCTGTTAAAATAGACATGAGAAAAGCAATGTAGAAGTGAATTAATAATATCCCCATAATGGCCAATTCTGGAGCTTTCTGTTAATTGTACACTCACTGGAATTTGACACAGGGATAACTTTTTAAGTTCAAGTCCATTGGAAGAGTGAGTTCTGTACAAGGATCATTTCGATCAGGAACCTTCACTCTGTTTCTCTCTCCTCAGATGCTGCCAGACCTGCTGAGTTTATTCAGCATTCCCTGTTTTTATTTCGGATTTCCAGCATTCGCAGTGTTTTGCTTTTCTTGTATGAGTGAGGTTATGGGTTGACAAAAAAAATCCCAACAAAACTGGGTGTAAAAATATGTGAAGCAGCTATGTGAAAGGTAGCAAATTAAATCAACAAATTCAGTCAGTAACCGATGGAAGAAATGCTCTCCAATATAACCTGTGGTTTTGCTCAGACGCTGACTGCCTTGCTGTCTAATTTCAGCATTTTTCTGATTTTATTTCGGATTTCTGAGAGTTTGTGAAACATTTGTGTAATGTTAACCTAACTCATCGGGCGAGAATCTCAGAGGATTGAGTACAACACCGTATTTACACATCACCCACTATTGCCCGCTGGTGACTTCTGAGTATAAATTGGGTAGGTTATTAACCAGTGCTCCCCCTGATCTAACCAGCTACCCTTGGGTGTGTTAGATTCAAACTATGTCTGTAAATACAGGAAATAAGATTAGCATTGCTTCTATGTGCATGACAAATAGTGTGGGGAGGGGGTCACTGGCCCAGTGTCACACACTTGTCAGACAACAGACAAAATAACCAAATATCAGGGCTTGGCAAGAGTAATCCTTCAAGCTGGGTCACCTGAAGAGGGACCAATGCCTCATGTTCAGAACATTTAATGTTTGCCAAAAGATTTTTGTCGGTGCAGACTTGATGGGCTGAATGACGTCCTTCTGCACAGTGGGATTTCTATGATTTTTGTTACCTTAGAGAATACATTATTTTCAGAGTACTTCTGTCTTGCAACAGGATTTAATTTTGGGGACTCAACTTTAAACCTGATACTAGTCAATAAATGAGACAGATTACAAGCTTGGATAATAAATGCATTCGGGGTCCCTTCAGTGACTAATAAGATGCTGGTGGCCATTTTGACTTTGACAGCTAAACAAAACAGACGGTATCACATCAGCTGCCCAGTCCTGTATAGGGGCCCCCCCCAAAAGGCTTCACACTTCTGGCCGCAATGTACTCCTACCCGTCTTACTTGGGAATTATGTCTGAAAATAATTTTATTCATTATATTTCACTGATTTGAAAAGAAACCTCCCTTGAAAGTGTTTGTTTGATTTCTGCCATTTGACGTGCTTTTCATTTCCGAAACCCTGCTCGAGACGTACAACACAGACAAATTCAAATTATAAACGATGTGTACGCCATCAAAAGAGCTGCAGTGGAAAAACCAATATAACAGCGGGCACGTAAGGCTAGGCTGTCTTTCACAACATTAATTAAAATTGTGTTTGCTGCTTCTCGGGAAGCTAGAGGTTAATTAAAAGGCAGCGAAACAAGGGCGATAGTTGTACTATAAGAACTAGTTGCTACGGTTACAAGCGCACATTACATTCTGTGGAAGTGGCCTACCTGTGACTGAAAACTCTTGTTCTGATAGCTCTGATGCATTCTGGTCTCTCGTAACAGGTGGAAAGTGCAGAGTCTCACATAAGATTTTCCCTTTTACAGACCCAATGTCAGGGCACGTGGATATTTTGAATACTTTGTGTACAGACTGAAAAGGACTTCAGCTTTGGGAATAAGATAAAGATCACAGCAAAAAGAAGTTTGGTTTAAAAAGAAGTTGGTTTTGGGATGAATTACTTCAGAGAATTTATCCGTGAGACTGAAGAGAATGGTGAAATAATTTGGTTTGATTTGAAAAGTAAGGGCTGGCCAGAAGTACCTGTTGTCAAAAAGGCTTTCCATTTTCCTCCATTTGCTAAAGTGACCTTAGCTGTGGATCCCACTGAAAATCATGGCAATGCCTTATTATTTTCTCTCTGCACAAGATTAAGTGACTTTTATTGATGATGTTAGGCACCAGTGAATATTTTCTGATGAAATCTGAATGGCTTTTAAAAGCCCAGCTTGTTCAACAGGGACACTTCTGGTGCATTACATTTTCGTTGATACTATTCAACGTAAGCTCTTACAATACTTAGTTTTAGACATATTCTAAACATTAATCAGTTCTGAGCCAAAGACAATCCTCTTGGTGGGGGATTTGATGTGGTTTGACTGATTCTGGGCACAAATATCAACTGCGTCCACTGAGCATGTTCAGTGGCACGGTGCATTGTGGGAATGTGTCTGGTGAGATGGTCAAGGGAGCCACCATTCCCACGATGCATGAGGCTCCAATACATGAAGAGCATATACTGTAGTTCCACTGACGTGGATTCAAGTGCAAGTGGTTCGCATTTTCCCTGCAAAAGAGGCCTTATATGAATCTCTGCAGTTAATACCAATATGGAGGGAACTGCGAGTGGCATTCAAAGGTTAGTTGTAATTGTCTGTACAACACATACAAGTATCTATTTACACAAATACAATGTGAAAATCTCTCTCCTCACTCTCGATTGTCGGTGATCACCTCTCCTCGGAAGGCATTCGGCAGTGAAATAAGTGCTCTCCATCACACTAGTTTTCTTACTTAGTTGCCAGCTAGGCAAAATACTGTTCAAGTTCACTGTGAATTTACATCTGTCCATTCCTGGAAGAGTTCATTAATCTCACAAGCTATAAATAGAGCTTAACCCTCTCATATCTCTGATCGGTCATATTTCCCAGTCATCGGAAAAGACACCATTCAGATATTTGATACAGGACACTAGTAGACCATTCTGACAACTGTACATCAAAGTGCTTCCCCTGCCCCAGCTGAACCAAGTGAGGCCGAGAAGGAAGTAATCTGTGCTGTAGAAAAATACAATAATATAGTATCTCTTCTAAAACTCATGTTTCTCTTTTAATCAGCATGCTCCAAACTCAGACGATGCTCTTCACCTGAAGTTCAAGCTGAGGCCTTTGACCGTCGCATGGTCAAACGTGACGTCAAATAACAGACAGTGGCCAGCACCACAGGATCCTAATCAGAGTGAGCCCAAAAAATCTCCAGACTAGACAGTGAAATAATGTCATCCTATTCACTCATATGAAATGCGTATACCGTTCTTTGTCCGTGCCTGCGGGAGTCCTGCTGACTGGGGACAAGGTCTGCTCGCCTTCCCCAGACTGGTGGGCATTGCTGAAGGCCTGCTCTGGCAAAAAAAAAGCTATGGACCGGAGGAAGGATGGCCATCTTTGCCACTTCTTGGGAAGTTCCAACGCTTTGCCCCCACTTTGTTTAGTTTTCCCTGAAAGGCCTCGGAATCTTGATGCCACTCTACCTTGGTTTATGCCTTAGCAAATGATGGGCACACCATCAGTGTTGAAGATCATGCCCGTGGTTGGCTCGTAGGTCCCAGCCAAGTGGTACAAGTCCTCACTGTCTTGATATTTCTTGGTCTTTGCCATCAGCTCATACTGGTCGAGGTTGACCACCTGGCACTTGTGGGAGATGGTCTGGACGTCATTTTCGTCAATGTGCGAAGATTGGTACAAAGCACGCTGAGGAAGGAAAAGGAGGAACAATATGATGGAATCTTACAACACAGAAAGTGGCCTTTTGGCCCAACATGTCTCTGCTGGTTTGAGTACAAAATTACACTAATGTTGACAACCCGGTTGCACTTTGCTTTTACACTAGGAGTTTGCGAAAACTGTAATATTCTGGTTATACCTGCAACCATCTGAAAGGGAAATAAAATCTTGGCCACAATCACTCATTTTTCCCTATCCATGAAGACCATTTAAAACCAGATCTGCCTCCAGGGCAGAGCACCCTGAAAGGGGGCACACTGATAATTAATCATACTGGATGTGTTAGAACTCAGTGACATCAACTCACCCAGAAATTTGGGAATGTCAGTTCAGTGGAGAGGGCCAGGAAGGTAAGGGTCCAGGGCTCGCAGGGTGTAGACCTCATTGTCATAGAGAAGGCATAGTGGCTCACTGGTAAAGGCCACATAAAGTTTGAGGATAGAATAAATAGGCAAATCGAGCTGCTCCAAGCATTGTACAGTGAACCAGTCATGACAAGGGAGACTCTCAAACAGTCCCTAGGTGGCTTGTTTGCACATATCTCCTCTTCAGGCATGTGTAGAGGCTATCTCATTTGTCTGTACCTAATATGCCTGTCAAACGCTTCCTGTATGGCATTTTGGAGTCCCAGTAATAACTAGCTGAAAAATGAGCACTGCACATCTCAATCTCAATCCCCTAAATTTGGAGGTTTGGTCAGTCAAATGTGGTACATATAAGTCTTTCCCAGTGGCTTGGGGATACAGTGAATCACACGGAACTGTAAAACCTGTTTGGCCCCCACCCAAATGGCAGGAAGGATGCAACCGCTGGCATCAGCACTGTCACATTAGGAAAATTACCATCCAGTGTGCCTGTGCTGATAGATGTCTGAATGCTGGAGGAAGACCCCATTAGATTTGCCCATTATATCCTCGCGTGTTGAAAGGATCCGAACACCAACACTGCCTGTCAGACCTCACTGATGAATAATTGCTAGTGGCCAATTGTGGAAGGTGCTGAAGAAAATGGGGAACTATTAACTCACATGGAACCACACCCCAACAAAACATTTAAAGTTTATTTTTGTCACAAGTAGACTTACACTAACACTGCAATGAAGTTACTGTGAAAATCCCCTAGTCGCCACGCTCTGGTGCCTGTTTGGGTACACTGAGGGAAAATTTAGCATGGACAATTCATCTAACCAGCACGTCTTTCAGACTGTGGGAGGAAACCGGAGCACCTGGAGGAAACCCATGCAGACACAGGGAGAACATGCAGACTCCACACAGACCCAAGCCAGGAATTTAACCTGGGTCCTTGGCACTGCGAGGCAGCAGTGCTAACCACTGTGCCACCATGCTGCCCACAAAACATATTTGCTTTCAGGAGAGAGAGAGAGAGCAGACAGAACACTGTAAAGAGAGAATTAATAGGTTGATAATTATTATACCCATGATTTTCTAACTGGTTAATAGTGCACATGGTCATCTGATAAAACATTGCAATCAGGAATGTGACTTGACAGAAGAGGAATGAAAACCTTACTGGTAACAGTCAGATACCAATCCATACGCTGCTAATCTGAGTGTTGCAGTCGTACTATAATCAGTAGAAAGGAAATCATTCCTCACAACTTGCAATAAACTTTGGAGTCTATTCATTGCCAGTAAACGACACAGCCAGGAAATAGCTTTCCCATTCCCAGGGCATTAATGGGAATAGCTATCCCGTTCCAAGGGCATTAATGGGAATAGCTATCCCATTCCTAGGGCGTTAATGGGAATAGTTATCCCGATCCCAGGGCGTTAATGGGAATAGTTATCCCGTTCCCAGGGTTTTAATGGGAATAGCTATCCCGTTCCCGGGGCGTTAATGGAAATAGTTATCATCATTCCCAAAGCGTTAATGGGAATAGCTATCCCATTCCTGGGGTATTAATGGGAATAGCTATCCCTTTCCTGGGCATTAATGGGAATAGTTATTCCATTCCTGTGGTGTTAATGGGAATAGTTATCATCATTCCCGAAGCGTTAATGGGAATAGCTATCTCATTCCTAGGAGTGTTAATGGGAATAGCTATTCTGTCCCAGGGGCGTTAATGGGAATAGTTATTCTGTTCCCAGGGTGTTAATGGGAATAGCTATCCCGTTCCCAGGGCATTAATGGGATTAGCTATCCCATTCCTGGGCATTAATGGGAATAGTTATTCCATTCCTGGGGTGTTAATGGGAATAGTTATCATCATTCCCGAAGCGTTAATGGGAATAGCTATCCCATTCCTAGGAGTGTTAATGGGAATAGCTATTCTGCCCCAGGGGCGTTAATGGGAATAGTTATTCTGTTCCCAGGATGTTATGGGAATAGCTATCCCGTTCCCAGGGCATTAATGGGAATAGCTATCCCATTCCTGGGTCATTAATGGGAATAGCTATTCCATTCCCGGGGCGTTAATGGGAATAGCTATCCCATTCCTGGGTCATTAATGGGAATACCTATCCCTTTCCTGGGCATTAATGGGAATAGTTATCCCATTCCTGGGGTGTTAATGGGAATAGCTATCCCATTCCTAGGAGTGTTAATGGGAATAGTTATTCTGTTCCCAGGGTGTTAATGGGAATAGTTATTCTGTTCCCAGGGTGTTAATGGGAATAGTTATCCCATTCCCAGGGCATTAATGGGAATAGCTATGCCATTCCCAGGATGTTAATGGGAATAGCTATCCCATTCCTGGGGCATTAATGGGAATAGCTATCCCTTTCCTGGGCATTAATGGGAATAGTTATCCCATTCCTGGGGTGTTAATGGGAATAGCTATCCCATTCCCTGGGCATTAATGGGAATAGTTATCCCTTTCCTGGGGCATTAATGGGAATAGCAATCCCATTCCCGGGGCATTAATGGGAATAGCTATCCCTTTCCTGGGGCATTAATGGGAATAGTTATCCCATTCCTGGGGTGTTAATGGGAATAGTTATCCCATTCCCGGGGCGTTAATGGGAATAGCTATCCCATTCCTGGTGCATTAATGGGAATAGCTATCCCTTTCCTGGGCATTAATGGGAATAGTTATCCCATTCCCGGGGTGTTAATGGGAATAGCTATCCCATTCCCGGGGCGTTAATGGGAATAGCTATCCCATTCCCGGTGCATTAATGGGAATAGCTATCCCTTTCCTGGGCGTTAATGGGAATAGTTATCCCATTCCCGGGGCGTTAATGGGAATAGCTATCCCATTCCCGGTGCATTAATGGGAATAGCTATCCCTTTCCCGGGGCGTTAATGGGAATAGTTATCCCATTCCCGGGGCGTTAATGGGAATAGCTATCCCATTCCCGGTGCGTTAATGGGAATAGCTATCCCTTTCCCGGGGCATTAATGGGAATAGCAATCCCATTCCCGGGGCATTAATGGGAATAGCTATCCCTTTCCTGGGGCATTAATGGGAATAGCTATCCCTTTCCTGGGCATTAATGGGAATAGTTATCCCATTCCTGGGGTGTTAATGGGAATAGTTATCCCATTCCCGGGGCGTTAATGGGAATAGCTATCCCATTCCCGGGGCGTTAATGGGAATAGCTATCCCATTCCCGGGGCGTTAATGGGAATAGCTATCCCATTCCCGGGGCGTTAATGGGAATAGTTATCCCATTCCCGGGGCGTTAATGGGAATAGCTATCCCATTCCCGGGGCGTTAATGGGAATAGCTATCCCATTCCCGGGGCGTTAATGGGAATAGCTATCCCATTCCCGGGGCGTTAATGGGAATAGCTATCCCATTCCCGGGGCGTTAATGGGAATAGCTATCCCATTCCCGGGGCGTTAATGGGAATAGCTATCCCATTCCCGGGGCGTTAATGGGAATAGCTATCCCATTCCCGGGGCGTTAATGGGAATAGCTATCCCATTCCCGGGGCGTTAATGGGAATAGCTATCCCATTCCCGGGGCGTTAATAGGTTTAAGGTTCGAGTCTGAATTCGACCAAAGGGTGCTTTCCAAACTCACCTTGCCATCGTTGAGTTTTTTGCCCAGGTTGGTCTCTTCGGGGTGGTAGAACCATTTCACTCGCACCACCATGTTGTTGCCCCAGGACTCCCACATGCTTTGAATCCTACCAATGTACGGCAAGTTGGGGCGTCCGGCAGAGAGGAAGACGGCGCAGTCTCCAAGGCGAATGATTTCTTTGCCTCTGACAATAGCTTTGTAGAAGAGCTTCTTCGCTTTCCCCTTCATTCCTCTCCTCTGTACAAAGATGAGACATGTTAATCATTGCTCGCAAATAACTGTAAGTATAGCATTAATCGTGGCGTTTGCTTTCCAGCTAGTAGATTGGTGATGCAGAGGTGTAAAATGTAAGGACAGTTTTTTGTGTTCAGTAAGGTGAGGGTGGGGCTGTATGTATTACAGCTAGTAGATTTTTCAAACCCTGTAGTTAAACATTGCAAATACAAATATTACAAAGCCTTGCTAAAGCCCTTTCTTTTAAACTTTATTATTGACAGAAACTGATGCTCGACACAAACCAGGCTGTGAATACAGAACTGGGTGAAAAGATTCCTATTAATAAGTAACTCCACGTACAAAAGCAGGAATTCTATAAAGAGCAGGCTTCTCGAAGGAGCGCAGAGCTTTCAGCAGCTGACACTCCAGTTCAAGTTAAATCAGAAACAGTACTTTGAGGCAATTTTGTTCTACCAAGTATTGTCAACTATTTTATCTCAAAGGGAGTTAAAGCCATTGCTCAGAGGAACTTGAAGAAGTCAATCTAGCTTCAGATTCTATATTTTTCAGTATCAGTGAATCACTACCATCTGATCTTTATTGCTTTAAATATATGCAAATAAAAAAATGTTTCCTGTAATGATAGATAGAATCGAAAACTCCTAAAGTGACACAAGACTTGTACTGAACCTTGGTTGGACCACACTTTAGTGTGCAGATACAGGGGCACTGGAGAGTGTGCAGAGAAGGTTTATAAGGATGTTAGCAGGGATGTGTGGGTCTACATATCAGGAATGGATTGATAGGCTGGGTCTCTTCTCTCTTGAATAAAGAAGGCGGAGAGTGAGCCTTAAAAATAATGTAGGCGTTTGATAGACTAGACATCCAGTAAATGTTCCCACTTGCAGGGAAGAGTAAAACACCAGGCAATTAACAAAATATCAGCACCAGGAAATCTAAAAGAAAATTCAGGAGAAACATCTTTACCCAAAGAGTGGTGAGAATATGGAACTGGCTCCCACGGGGAGTGGCTGAGACGTGATAAATTAACTTAGGGGAAAGCTAGAAAAGCCAGTGAGAGAGTAGGAAATTATAGGGTAAGGCTGATAGGTGAAGAAGGGTGGGAAAAGGCTTGAGTGGAGGCAAGGATTAGCCGTGCCAATGATGAGGGTGGCAATCATGAACGAAACTCCAGATTGCTGAACTAGCGTGATCAGTTTGAGAGTTTAGTCAGAAACACAGGTCCCTCTACTTATAATTACAGACCAGAAAGGAAAAGAATGACTTGAATTTACATAGCACCTTTTGTGATCATGGGACATTTCAAAGCAGTTTACTGCCAATGAAGTAATTCTTGCAGTCACTGTTGTAATATGGGAAGCATAGTGGCCAATTTTCACACAGCAAGATCCCACAAACAAAGTTGTTTTGCTGATGTTGACTGAGGGAGAAGTATTGACCAGGACACCATGAAGAATTCCCCTTGGAATAGTAATGTGGGATTGTTTATATCTACTTAAAAGGACTCATTGTGCCTCAGTTTAAGGAATGATCCAAAAGGTGGCACTTCTGACAATGCAGCACTCTGTCAGTACTATATTGGGCTCAAGACCCCAGTGTGAAAGCCACAAGGGCCTGATTCAGAGACAAGGGAATGCTAGTCAGGGCTCATACTAATAGGAAGCCTGCCTTATCACCATCACACGTTCCAGTGTTAGGCAGAGGAGAGCAGTAAAAAGGTCACATGATTGGTATGAGATTTTTAGATTGTTCGGACTTGATTCAATTCCACAGGAATTTGGTTCTTTACAAGTCAGTCATGGGAGAGTTGGCAACACAGTTGATCTCAGGAAGGGTTAATAGGAGCAGCCAGGAGTGGGAACCTGAGCAGCTGGTTCTATTGTCTAGCTGCAGGGTGCTCAGGTTAATTGTTAAACTGGGTGGGACCAGCCAGCCTGTTTAGCCCAGAGCTAGGACTGAACCTGGGATTTTCCCAGTCTGTGTGAGTCAGTGCCGAGCCTGTCAGCTTGCTTACCCGCTGAGCTGTTGCAGCAACTTGTGTGAGGGCCGGGATTTTCCTGCCCTACCCAGCCCCGGACTCAATAGACTTCCAGCTGGCCTGCCAGCAGTGGATCCTGCCATGGCAAGGCCAGGCAATCCCAGTCAATAACAGCACAGGGATGGTTAACCTGCCCCACAGTGATCCTATTACTAAGGTAGACATTGTACCCATTGACCAATAGAATTACACCCCAGTACAGCTTTCAGAAACCTCACAGACTGGGCTGCTGAAACCTCGCAGGGGTGACATTATGTAACTCAAAGTACAGGACATTCAGCCCATCTGTACTATGTCGACTCTGTGAAAAAGCTATCCAGTATCCCGCTCTTTCCTCACAGCCCAACAGATTTTCCCCTTTAAGTATTTATCAGATTCCCTCTAGAATATTACTAATAAATCTTCCTCGCTGTGAAAATAAATGGTCTTCATTTGTGCTCCAGTTCTTTTAGCAATGATCTTAAATCAGTTTTAAAATTTAAATGGCCTCTCAATTTCCTGTGACAGATTGTTCTGGTTCTAGCCAATTTGAACCTGAGGCTGTAACACAGGCTACAAGGAAAGCTGGACTTTTCTCCACAGAACACATTTCCTGGGTTTGTGCCCCGACATACTGTATCCTGGACAGTCATTGGACTGCTGATCAGCCTGATCTCGTGTCATTTGCCACCCCCAAGTGATAAACAGGGAGAACATGCAGACTCTGCACAGAGAGTGACTCAAGGTAGGAATCGAACCTGGGGCCCTGGTGCTGTGAGGCAGCAGTGCTAACCACTGTGCCAACCCTGACTCCACCAAATTCTCACTGCTCCAACACCTCTTCCCCTTCACACATTCACTCTATCCTATACAAGTCCCTCCCAAGTCTCCTTTAGTCCACCAAGATCCTCCCACGCCCTAACCTAGGGGTGTATAAGCTGCGATTCTGGGAACACACGGGGCTTTTTAACATTTCACTATCTCTTCCAGAAACAGAAAACCTCAAAAAAATTAAGTCAAGAGATGTGAGAGCGTTACTGTTATTGTGGGGATAAAATAATTATGCTGCACTTTATGGTTTCAACTGATTATTTGAATAAGTGCTCACTGTGCTGTAAATAAACCAGTTTAAATGGCCTAGCAACATCACGGTTATAGATAGCATCCTTGGTTTAGAACATAGAACAGTACAGCACAGAACAAGCCTTTCAGCCCTCGATGTTGTGCTGAGCTGTGTCCAAACCCAAGATCAAGCTATCCCACTCCCTGTCATTCTGATACGCTCCATGTGCCTATCCAATAACCGCTTGAAAGTTCCTAAAGTGTCCAACTTCACTATCACAGCAGGCAGAGCATTCCACACCGCAACCACTCTCTGTAAAGAATCAACTTCGGACATCCCTCCTATATCTCCCACCATGAACCTTATATGCCCCCTAGTAACAGCTCCATCCACCCGAGGAAATAGTCTCTGCACATCCAATCTATCTATCCTCCTCATCATCTGATAAACCTCTATTAAGTCGCCTCTCATCCTCCTCCGCTCTAAAGAGAAAAGCCCCAGCTCCCTCATCCTTTCCTCATAAGACCTACCCTCCCAACCAGGCAGCAACCTGGTAAATCTCCTCTGCACTCTCTCCAATGCTTCTACATCCTTCTTATAGTGAGGTGACCAGAACTGCACACAATATTCCAAATGTGGTCTCACCAAGGTTCTGTACAGTTGCAGCATTATCCCACGGCTCTTAAACTCAAACCCCCGTTAATAAAAGCTAACACAATATAAGCCTTCTTCACGGCTCTATCCACTTGAGTGGCAAACTTCAGAGATCTATCTGAGGAGCAGGTTTTATGGTTGCCACCATTATTATTTTGAACTAAACTGAGATGATGAGTTATTCTGAATGTGCTATTAGAAGTTTTATTTCTAATCATGAGAATCAATATGCATTTTAAGTTAAAGTCCATTTTAAAGATTATTTTATTAAGTTTTCAAAAAGACAAATAGATAATATTTCAGAGATAGGTCTATTTTAACTTTGGTTTTCTTTTCTATTGATACTTATATACAATACATATATTTTATGTATTGTATTTGCGAGTTGCCCATTTGGTTTAGAAATGTGAAATTTTAATCTTGTAGCACCTGACAGTTATTATTTGAGGCCAATTTTCTTTAAAAGGTTTGTCAGGTTAAAAATGGTTTTAAGTTTACTCATTAAGTGTTGGAGCAGTGAGGATTTGGTGGAGTTGGGGGTGGCACAAAGGTTGGCACTGCTGTCTCACAGCACCAGGGTCCCAGGTTCAATTCCTATTTTGGGTCACAGTCTGTGCAGAGTCTGCACATTCTTCTCGTTTATCACCTGGAGACAGCAAATGACACGAGATTGTAGGCTTACATTAACACTGCAATGAAGTTACTGTGAAAACCCCCTAGTTGGCACCTGTTCGGGTACACTGAGAGAGAATTTAGCATGGTCAATGTATCTAACCAGCACGTTACTTGGACTGTGGGAGGAAACTGGAGTACCCAGCGGAAACCCACGCAGACATTGGGAGAATGTGCAGACTCCACACAGACAGTAACCCAAGCCAGGGATCAAACCTGGGTCCCTGGCACTGTGAGGCAACAATGCCAACCATTGTGCCACTGTGCTGCCCCTCTGCTGAGTCCTGCCCTAATTGCTCCGACTACCAAAGACACTTTTGAAGCTCTCTAAGCAATGGGCCTTCAATCATTTTATTAAAAAATTAATGTAACCTCTAAAAAAAATGATGCTAGTACTGAAAATATTCTGCCTTTTTAATCACCACAGTTCACTTCCTAGCTTTCAGCTGGAGGCCTGTTGATTAAGTAGGTTCTAATATTTCAGCTGTACTCATCTTTATTTTTAAGATAGGGATAATATTTTACCTGAGTCGGTTTCCCAAACCATTTCCAGAGTTGTCTGGCAGGGAGAAAGGCGGCAATTTTGGGCCGGTTTTCCACCGAGGGCAGCCGTTGCCTTTTGGCTAGCTCCTTTGTCGTTGGCAGATGGATGCCCTCCCGTTTCTTGGGCTTACTTTTGCCCTTGCTCTGCTGCTGCTTCTGCCTCTGCCTCTGGGCCTGCTGCTTGGGCTGCGGCTCCGTCGGCAGGCGGGCCTGCTGCCCTGATGACGCGGCGGGCGCTGGGGTGGACTGATAGCTGGACTCCTCGTCGGAGCTGCAGGACGAGTCTTCGTCCGTGGTCGAGGACGAAGAGGACGAGCTAGACGAGGATGAGGAAGAGGATGAGGAACTGGAGGAGGAAGACTGGGACGATGACGATGCTGGCGATGAGGCTCTCGAACTGGTTGTACTGCTGCTTCTCTGAGCCTCTCCGGCGTTGTTCTGTCGATCATCCTCAGCGTCAGACTCGGGGCTGCTACTGCTGCTTGCACTGCTGTCCCCATCTTCCTTCTCTTTGCTCTTTATTTTGGTTTTAGTATCAGAATTGTTGCCAAATGTCCCACCAGAGTAAGCAGCTCCCACACGCGGCTCCTTCTTTGCCCCCTTACATTTGGAGGGTTTCTGCTTGATGTCACTGCTCCCAGCTGTTGCTGGGTAGGTCAGGTTGAGCATGGCTTTGTTATCCATCTTGCCCGTTAAGTTTTGATCTTCCATCATCATTGCTTTGGTCTTCTTTGTTTTGGGTGACATCACCCCTTCGTGGTCTAACTTAATGAGAATCTCCGCCTCCAGCTGCTTCCTTAGTCCCTTCCCGACCGTCCCAAATTCCTGACCTTCTTCTTCCGCTTTCTTCCCCTTCTTTGCTTTGACGCTCGCTCCGGCATTCTCGGAGGTGACGAACGAGTCCAGCTGGCCCGGAGGCTCGCCATACGCCTCCATGGCAAGAACGTTCCCGAATACGGGAGAGGGGAAGGCAGGCGGTTGCTGCTGTGTGGTTTGTTTCGGGACGAGCCTCACTTTACCCACTTTCTTCTTCTTCTCGTTGGTGACCCTGGGTGGAGCTCCATCAACGTTCCTTTTCTGGAGACACTTCCTTGTGGTTTTCACAACGTGTTTGCCCTGGATGTCTGCATCGGCCTGACCCACCGCCAGCCCAGAAACCTCAGTCTGATCTGAGACTGCGTCAGCTCCTAAATCAGGGTAAGAGAGAAGAAGAGAAACCTCTCAATTATTTCATACTTTCTTTCATTAATTTCCTTATCCAAAGTGCTGCCAGCCATCTCAGAGAGGCTGGAAAATCCCCATTGTTCTCATCAGAGAAGGTCAGGAAATTTCCAGTGATACGGGCTATTGGTTATCCTCAACTACATCATTAAAAAAACACATTACCTGGTCATTTTCATTTTGTTATTTGTGGGACCTCGCCATGTACAAAGTGGCTGTGCTGGTTACTACATTACAACAGTGGCTTCACTTTGAGCCTGTTCCCTGCTAGCAGACAGAGTTTGGACAGCACAGGGGCTTTGGCACAGTGGTATTACTAGAGACCAGGGTAATGGTCCCCAGTTCGAATCCCACCACGGCAGATGATGAAATTTGAATCTAAGTCTGATGATGACAATGAAACCATTTAGGGAAGGAAATCTGCCATCCTTAGGGTGCAGGTTGAGTGGATTGGCCAGGCTAAATTTCCCCTCAGTGTCAGGGGGACTGGCTAGGGTAAATGCATAGTGTTATGGGGATAGGGCCTGGGTGGGATTGTGGTCACTACAGACCCAATGGGCCGAATAGCCTCCTTCTGCACTGTAGGATTCTAAGAAATTTCTATGAAATTACCTGGTCTGGCCAACATGTAACTCCAGATCCACAGCAATGTGGTTGACTCTTAAATGAAGGGTGATCCAAACAGCTCACCATAACACTGGAAACCGCAATAAAGATTAGGGACGTGGGAACTGCAGTAGACCCTCTAGTCTGCTCCTACATTCAATTGGATCATTGTGGATCTGTATCTTCATCCTTTCTATATACCTAACTGGAACCTCTCAAACTCAGTTTTGCATTTGAGCTTGAGCCTCAGCACTTTGCTGAGGAGAGAGTTACAGATTTCCACCACCCTGCTTGCGAGGAAATGCTTCCTGACGGTGATCCCTTCACAACGAGTTAACTCCGCTATTTAATTAATGATCGACTTACCAGCTTTCCCCTTGGTGGATGCTTTTCTCCCGCGGCCTTTGTTTTTGGCTGCGCCATTATCAGTGCCCTGAGCACTTGCCTCCTTGCCGTCCACGGTATCTTTGCTGGATTTGCGGCTCTGCCGTTTGGTGTTGGGCACCAGCAGGGCAGGCGATGGCTCTGCACCTGTGAAGAGGAAGCCAGTCTCTGAATCAGACACTGACAGACATAGCACTTTTAACTTTTGTGCTACTCGTAACAGCAAAAGATTCAACGAATGGAGGAAATAAAAGGAAAACGCAAGGAGCTGGGGGTGGGGGGATGGCATTTTTGCCTGGACATGACATCACTGCACCCTCCACCAGACAGTGGTCACTGCTTCCAAATCTCAGGGACGCCTGCTACTTGAATCTGACAGATACAATTGCAAACCATTGCCAGCCAGAGTCTCTCCTATTCTGGAGAGTAGAACGGTGACAACAGAAGTGGAGAGAGAGACAGGGGGGGATAAAATCACTTCTTGGACTCTTCTGCCTTCCAAAATGTCTTAGTGACCAGAGGACTACGTAGGATTGAAGGGAGGAGTTGAGAGGGAAGGTTGGAAATGTTACGGGCAGAAAAAAAAATCTACCATCAAAATTATCTATTGCGTTTACTGTCACAGTAAAGGATCCCATTCCACTGTTCATTTGATGCTCTATTAAAACCAAGCTAACCTACTTTGGGTTGGTGGAAACAGCCTTTATATCACTCCAGTTCTCATTTATAACAACACAAATTCCCCAACCGCTCATCAAGAAAAAGTGAGTGCAAAACCACCGCAAAGTCCCTTCTGAGCCATTGGAAAAGGTTCTTGTCAAATGTCACAAGGCCATCCTTCTAACATGAATGGACTCAGCCTGATCTGAGGCCATCGGTTTTACGTACATTGAATCTTGTAGTCTGGAGGCAGGAGGCGAATGTGGGAAAGCGGAATGCGCCCAGTGTCCCCGTCATCAAACTCCACCGTGATCAGATCCTCATCTTCATCCGGGTCTGGACTCCCTGAACAAAGGGGAGAAGCAGAAGGGGAAAGAGGGTTAGGAGCAAAGCTAAGGGAAGGTCTGGAGATCTGGGTTGTAGCTGGAAGGGAATACATGGGCAGTTGGGTACAGCACAGTTAATGTCAGATAACATGTCATAGTAGTAAACAAAACCAGAAAATATACTCCCCTTCTATAGAAGAGTCTTATGGACTCTCTCCACAGATGCTGCCAGACCTGCTGAGTTTATCCAGCATTTTCTATTTTTATTACAGAAAATAACATTGGAAGATGATCTGCCCTGAAGTAAAGCTAGGACTGCATGAAGGGTGTTGGAAAATCCTCATAATGACATGTCTGACAAACTGGAACTTGAATGCATAATCTAGGATGATGCTCTGGTGCAGTACTGAAAGGCTGCCACACTGTCAGTGGCGCTGTCTTTCAACACGGGCATCAAATTGAGACCATACCTGCTCCTGGAAGTAAATATGAAAGGCTCCCAAAGCACCATTCAAAGAGGACTTCTGGCCAATAGTTATTCCTCATCCAATACTAAAAAGTATAGTATCTGGTCATCATATTGCTGGTTGTGGGATCTTGCTGTCCAAAAAATGGCTGCCATGGCTTCCACTTTATAACAGTGACTACACTTCAAAATGACTTCATTGTCCACAAAGCACTGGGGGACATCCTGAGGCTGTGAAATGCACGTAAATGCACATCTTTCTTTCAGGGTCACTAACCTGTTGATGGATTGTTATTCAGCTGGTTTATTGTGATGGTTTAGGAAAGATGAAAACAAAGTGTATCTTTCGTACACTCGTGATTAAGTAGGTCCGATAAGAAAACCAGCATTTGTGGAGCTGTCCTTAACAATGAGTGTTTGACAGTGTATCAATACAGCAGAACTGGTGAGCTTGGAAGGTGGTTACTCTGCAGGGTACAGTTTGGAAGCTGGGAGGAGCTGCTCTTATTTTGCACAGTCCATTAACTGTTGGCATTTACCGAGCATTAAGAAACCACCCCACCCTAGGCTTGCCAGGTGAGTATCACTGGAAAGGAATGGACAGTGTACACAATAATAACAACTCTGCAGTAAAACAGGCACTTCACAGGCATGCTATAAAACTAATCTGACACTGAACCACATATGGAGATATGAGGAGAGGGGAACCAAAAGCTTGGTCACAAACATTAAATCTCAAAGAGAAATGGGCCAAAATAAGATACAGAAAGGAAAGGAATCAAAGAGAGGCCATAAAAGTGATGGTTTCAGGTCTGCAGTAGCAGCTAAAATGCATATATGAATGGACAATGGTTACATGGGTACAGCAGAGATCCTTAAAGCCTTAGCCACGGGAAATGTTTGTGGGGTTAAGGGGATATGGCAGTTTTGAATCTTGTATCTAAGGAAGGATGTGTGGCCCTGGAGGAAGTCTGGAGGAGGTTCACCAGAATGATACCAGGAATGGAAAGCTTGAAGTATGAGGAGTGTTCGGGGACTCTGGGTCTGTACACGATGGAGTTTAGAAAGATGAAGGAGGATCTCATTGAAACTTCCAGAATACTGAATGGCCTGGACAGATTGGACTTAGGGAAGATGTTTCCATTACTGGGTGTGACTAAGATCCAAGGGCACAGCCTCAGAGTAGAGGGACAACCCTTTAGAACTGAGATGAGGAGGAATTTCTTCAGCCCCAAGGATGGGGAATCTGTGGAATTCATTGCCACAGAAGGCTGTGGAGGCCAGGTCATTGAGTGTATTTAAGATAGAGGTAGACAGATGACTTTTGATTGGAACGGCTTCAAAGATTGCGTGGAAAATCTTTTAAAAAATATCAGTAAATAGGAGGGGAAAAAAATCATTAAATGCCAATTGAGAAGTGGATGACCGGGAAGGAGTTAATACAATGTGGTGTTGACCAGCTGTGGAAAGTTGAAGTGCCTCATTCAATGGGGAATAGATTGTTATTTGAAAAGAAAGGATGTGGGGAGGCACCAGGCACAAGGCTGGAGAATGTCACTAAGTGAGCTGCTTATTTGGAGAGCTGCTGCAGCCGTGATGGGCTGAATGGCCTCCGCCTGCATTGTGAAGGTTCCCTGATGTGGAATTATGCTAAGCCTTTGGTAACTTTTTCATTCAACCCTAGATTTTTAAAACGATTTCAAAATGAGAACCATGTGGACTCAAGCTCAGGTGTTGGAAACAGGAATTCCTGGGTATAATAATAAAAACGCTCTAACATTCTCTTAATTAAACCAGGGAAAAGTCTATCAACAACCAATCATTTGAACACAACATGAAGTATGGTGCTGTCAGGTTTTAAATTTAAACCATTGCTCTCGAAGAATGTAGCATGCATTTTCTGATTGGATGTTTTGTCTCTGGTTATAATCATACACATGTGAGAGTTCACAGTGAAAATTAATATTACACCTCGAGTGAAAGCGTTGCCTGTAGGCTGCTTTCTGGAACCACTTAAAGCTGGAGCTAAACAGTGTGTTACTGAGCAGCGTAGAACACAGAGGGCCAGGTTCCATCCCAGCTGTGGTGGCTTAGCTGATCTCAGGGGGTGGGGGTGTGGGAGAAGGGCAGAGCTAGCAGCCACAGCACATTGGGATTCAGCATCCTTGCTAGAAAAGGGAGCACCTAGCCAGGGTTCCTGCTCCCGATTGCTAACCTTTCTCTTCAGTCAGCCTTGGACATCAGGTTGTGATCAGACTCATTGGTGACGCCTCCTGAGGGTCCTGTTTAGACCCTCACTACCCAGACTTACCCCAAAGAATAGCTCCTTAGAAGAACAGGGCCAATGCTCTGTGAATGCTCTTTCCAAATCTCTCTGTCTCCCTCTCATTTGAGACACTCAAAGGGGAAGCGATGCACAGTGGTATTGGCACTGGACTAGCAATCCAGAAACGCAGGGTAATGCTCTGGGAATCTGGCTTCAAATCCCACCACAGCAGATGGTGAGATTCGAACGCAGTAAAAATCTGGAGCTATAAATCCAATGTCGATTGTTGTAAAAACCCATCTGGTTCATTAATGCCTTATGTGTGACTCCAAGTCCACCGCAACACGGGAGACTCTAAATGCTTTCTGACCGAGCCCAGTGGGCAATTAGGGATGGGCAGTAAATGCTGCCCACATCCCATAATTAATGAATGAGGTATCTCGGGATGTTTCAACTATTCTGAAGGCACTACAGAATGGAAGTTCTCGGCATTGGATGTTGGCTGGAGCCCAACATCATCCCAGGATTTTAGCTCGGTTGGACAGCTGATTCATGATGCAGAGTAATGCCAAAAGCATGGGTTCAATTCCCATACTGGCTGAGGTTATTCATGAAGGTGCTGCCTTCTCAATGTTGCCGCTCACGTGAGGTGTGATGATCCTCAGATTAAATCACCACCAGTCGGCTCTGCCCCTCAAAGGAGGGAGTAATCTATGGTCACCTGGGACTTAAGCTTTACCTTTACTAGTGAAGGTTAAACTGAGCAGCTGACTGATGTTTTACTCCACTGCAACCCAACTCGTGAGGAAAGAAAAGGTTCAAAAGGTTTCAGTCATCCAAACATAGATTTTTTTTTAAATCATTCGTGGGACATGAACGTCATTGGCTGGCCAGCATTTACTGCCCATCCCTAGCTGCCCAAGGGCAGTTAAGAGCCAATCACATTGCTGTGGCTCTGGAGTCACATGTAGGCCAGACCCGGTAAGGATGGCAGATTTCCTTCCCTAAAGGACATTACTGAACCAGATGATTGACGATGATTTCATGGTCATCAGTAGATTCTTAATTCCAGATTTTTCTTATTGAACTCAAATCCCACCATCTGCCGTGGCGAGATTCGAACCCGGGTCCCCAGAACGTTAATAGAGTTTCTGGATTAATAGTTTAGCGATAATACCACAATAATGTTGGAGACGTCTCAGTTCTGACAAGGGCAGACCATCATCCTGGATGTAATATCCCCCTGGGATTGCTAATTTCTCTGCAAGATCTCACTCTAATGACGTCCATGGAATATTACAGTGCCATGGTGCTGCAGAAATCTGGAAGCGTTGCAAGTTATGAAGGAGTTCTGGAGGGGAGAGTAAACGGAGCCTCATAACACATTGAAGCAGTTGTGTGTGTGTGTGTGTGTGTGTGTGTGTGTGTGTGTGTGTGTGTGTGTGTGTGTGTGTGTGTGTGTGTTGGGGGGGAAGGGGGTAAAGTAATTCTGTTCAGAAATCAAAGGCATTTTATTTTTTTCTGCCTTACTAATGGAGACAGTTGTAGCTGTTGCATAAACACTCAACGTGTTGCGTTGTCTTGTACTGGATGCCTTGCACCTCTCTCCAGATGTGATTAGCCACCATCTTGAGAATCCCCTCAGCAGGAATGAAGATCAGGTCTGAGACTATTTTTTTAAAAAAAAGCTCTGAAACCTATTTTCAACACATTCCTAATCCAATCCAAGAGAGATTTTAAAAAATACACAGGAATGTCGCCAAACGTGCTTTTGGCTGCAGTACAGGGGGGAAAAAAAAGTAGTGGTTTTTCTGGTTCCTTTTATGTTGCCAGCTGCAAACGTTGGTGTTTCCCACTATAAAGGGAGCTGAGTATAGCAGATTTATGGCAATAATTAGAGGATAGCAGTTATCACAATGTCAGCGCACCATGATAGATTCCCGTATCACATTCAAGAGCAAAGTGATAAATCTGCCCTGATAGCAAACGGCCCAAACACTTTTATACAAAAAAAAGTTGCAAGCTGTGAAGACCTTCCTGTCAGTTTTCGGAATCACTTAACCATATTGGGCACTCCACTTAAGTGCAAGTTCCTTAATGATGATTTGTTCTAATCAATAGATTGGATCAAAAGGTTGTGCTGCAACCAGGAAAAAGCAAAAGAAAAACTTCTTAAAAGAGGACCTTTCCCGGCGTAGGATTTATCATAATGCATATGAACGATCTGACAAGTTCAGTGAGTGCTGAACTCAGCGAGATTAAAGTGAATGCTAATTTCTGGAGGAATCTCAGTGGATTTTGTTTTATTTGCTCCCGGGCTACGGGCATCGCTGACAAGGTCAGCTTTTATTGCCCATCCCTAACTGACCTTGAGAAGGTGCTTCATCTTCATGAACCGCTGCAGTCCGTATGTAGACACACCCACAGTGCTGTTAGTGGGGGGTGGGGTGGTGGGGGGGGGGGGGGGGGGGCTGGTGGGCGTGGTGGGTGGGTGGGTTCCAGAATTTTGACCCAGCGACAGTGAAGGAACAGCAATATATTTCCAAGGCAGGAAGGTGAGTGACTTGGAGGGATCTTGCAGATGGTGGTGTTCCCCATGTGTCTACTGCCTTTGTTCTTTTAGATGGTAGTGGTTACAGGTTTGTAAGGTGTTGTCAGAGAAGCCTTAGTGAGTCGTTGCAGTATATCTTGTAGATGGTACTCACTGCTACCATTGTGCATTGGTGGTGGGGGTGAATGTTGAAGGTGGTGGATGGAATGCCGATTTGGCTGAGCAAGCTGGCTGCCTTGTCCTGGATGGTGGCAAGCTTGAGTGTTGTTGGAGCTGCACCCATCCAGGCAAGTGGAGAATATTGCATCACACTTCTGACTTGTGCCTTGTAGATGGTGGAGGCTTTGGGCAGTCAGGAGGAGAGTCACTCTCTTCAGAATTCCCAACCTCTGACCAGTCCTGTAGCTACAGTATTTATATGGCTGGTCCAGTTCAGTTTTAGGTCAATGTTGATTGCTGGATGTTGACAATGGGGGTTTTTATGATGGTAATGCCATTGAATGTGATGGGAAAGGCGGATAGATTCTCTCTTGTTGGAGATGGCCATTGTCTGGCTCTTGTGTGGCATGAATAATTCTTGTCATTTGTCAGCCTGAGTTAGGTCTTCCTGCACACTGGCACAGACTACTTCATCCATAAGACCATAAGATCTAGGAGCAGAATTAGGCCACTTGGCCCACTGGGTCTGCTCCATCATACAATCATGGCTGATGTGATTCTCATCCCCATTCTCCTCCCATCTCCCCATAACCCTTAATCCCCTTTTTAATCAAGAACCTATCTATCTCTGTCTTAAAGACACTCAATGACCAACACTCAATCCAATCAGGTTGACTCAGTTTCTCTCCCAAGTGGCTGTTTTTTGAAGTTAGGGCCTAGACCAGTGACTCCCACAATTTGGTATAAGGGATGTTTGGGCATTGGGGGAGGGGGGGGTGGAGTTGGCGGGTGGTGGTGATGGCAGCGGTGGGAGGGGGTGGTGGGGCAGCAAGAATAAAGCAAAACAGCCAGGAAGAAAAACAGGCATGTTCAAGGCAAGCACAGAGGTTGCCTGTGTGGAACTTGTTCACTCCCCTCACCTTCTAAAGAACTGTCAGCAAAAAAAACCCTTCAGGTGCTTGTATCATGGGATGGCATAGCTGGTTCCCAGGCCCCTCTGGTCAAGACTCTCTGCTTCACAAGCATCTTAGAGCTTGTGACACCAAAACTTATCCCATGAACCCCAGTGAGAGTCTTGACCCATGGTTTGGGAACCCCTGGCCTAGATAGTTAGCATTGGCTACTTATTCGTCAAGATACTGTCTGATCTCTTTCAGAAGAGATCGTAAACAGAAGCCCAATTTGCCTTCTCAAAGTGAGCATAAATGTCACTGTTTCAAAAAGCACAGTGTCCTAACCAACAACCACTATTACTTAAAACATAACAATTTATTCAGTCAATATCTCATTGCTGTTGTGGGATCTTGCAATATGAAAATTGACTGTCACACTCCTATACCAGGACAGTGTCTACACTTTAATAATACTTAATTCACTGGCATGCCCTGAGGTCCTGGAATTTATTATATAAATGCTGTGTTCTTGGTCTGGTTAGTCACAGACTCATATTTTTCAGTGGCTTGTGATCGGGTATCAGCCAATCATTTCCCACTCTCCCTGTCTGGCCCAGGAATACTGGGCTGGACTGTACGAGACAAGTGGATATCAGTTAACAAAGTGTAGGAAGGGAGTGTGTCTGGAGTCCAGGCTCTATCTGTCTGCACTGTACTCACTGGATAAACTCACTGCTGACCGAGTCCTGGGCACAGTACTGAATTAGCCAACTGGACAACGCTCCTCCATTCTCCAAGTCTTTTTATGTTCCACTGCAGACCTCCCCTCATCTCTCCTTTAGCTCCTGACACGGTGGCACAGTGGTTAGCACTGCTACCTCACAGTGCCAGGAACCCAGGTTCAATTCCCGGCTTGGGTCACTGTCTGCGTGGAGTTTGCACATTCTCTCCGTGTCTGCATGGGTTTCCTCTGGGTGCTCTGGTTTCCGCCCACATTTTAAAAGACGGGTTGCTTAGGTGCATTGACCCAAACAGACACTGAAGTGTGGTGACTAGGGAAACTTCACAGTAACTTCATTGCAGTGTTAATGTAAGCCTCACTTGTCACTAATAAATAAACTTTACTTTGAGCCCATCTTCACTCTCCTCTTCTCATCCTCTGCTCCAACTCCTCCCTCCTGTACCTCCCACTCAATTCCCCACCCTATCCCTCTCCCCTCGCTCTCCTTCAACTCCCCTTCCCTCCCCACCATCGCCTCCCTACTCCTGACTACTTAACCTATCCTCCAACTCCCCTTTAGCTCTCCTTCACCTCCCCACTCTACCCCCTCTCCCTCTCCTTCAACTCACCTCTCCTCACTTTCCTATAACCCCCACCCTCTCACTGCCCTCCCCTCTCCTCTGACCCCTTTCCTTCTCATCCCCTCCTCTTCTCTCACCCCCTGCTTTGTACCTCATTCTGCTAATGAGGAATGTGGAAAAGATATGTTCTTGTGCTTGTGGGGGGAAATCAGTCTGCATGCAAAGCAGAACAGCTGATCCTGCGATCAATGAACTTCAAGGCAAACGCATTAGAGCCTTCATCGCTGATTCAGCACTAAGCCTCACTCTCAGACTTCCCACACGGCAAGTTTGGATGTCAGTAAGTTTTTCACTGATGACAGTGTGACAAGACAGGACTTCCATCTTGCCGTTCAGTGAGAGTTACAAATAAACAGTGACAATACCTCTGACCACGGTTCCTGGGTAGAGACAGCGGTACTGTTGGCTCCAGTAAGCAGCAATTCGGGTTCCCTCGGGCAACAGCCTCACAGACGAGGGCTTAACGTCAATGATCTGCTTCGGAAGGATATTCGAAGAGAAACAAGATATCTAAAATTAAAGCTGCATTTAAATTTCAGCTCAGTTACATTCTGACAAAGTGAAGGCTGATCTCAACAGGAAGCTGATATTCTCGGGCCCTCGCTCAGTGAAAAGGTTGTGATTTCGGAGGGCGGCAAATCAATTCATTCAGTAACACTGGACAGGGTTTCACTAACATAGACGATAGGAGCAGGAGGAGGCCATTCAATTCTTCAAGTTCTGCTCCACTGTTCATCACGATCATGCCTAATCGTCCAACTCGATAGCCTAATCCTGCTTTCTCCCCATAACCTTTGAACCCATTTGCCCCAAAGGAGATGGGCAAGAAGGGGTTAGTGAAACTCTACCACCTTTCAATCTATACCTGTGACCTCTTGTTCTAGACTGCCCCACAAGGGGAAACATTTTGGCTTCATCTACTTTATCAATCCCTTCTAGCATTTTATATACCTCGATCAGATCCCCTCTCATCCTTTTAAACTCCAGCGAGTATAAGCCGGCACTGTTTAATCTCTGGGGGAATTTTACTGATGGTGGGACTGAAATTAGACAGACCCTGGGCCCACTGAGATGAGCAGCCAGTCCAGTCTAAGGAAGCTTCCAGCTAAATGAAGGCAGCCTCCCAGCGACAGCCCAGTGAGTGTTTATGGAGGGAAGGTTATTCTAAAGGAAAAAGGTGTCCGCAGGCAGGACAGGGCAGAGTCCAGAAGACGAGCTGGTTAGGGTGCACTGGCTGTGCTAAATTCTCCCTCAGTGTATCCTAACAGGTGCCAGAGTTTGGCGACTTGGGATTTTCACAGTAACTTCATTGCAGTGTTAATGTAAGCCTACTTGTGACGCTAATGAATAAACTTCACCAGAAAATGATCCTTAATTCAAAGTTGTGACAAAGACTTCAGATGCAATGAGGAGTTTTGAGCCATTTTAATCCGACAGTTTGCCCCCTGTCTGGGCTCCAAATGAGTGATTTCACTTTGCTATCTGCACACCCAGGTTTGAGGAAAAGCTGACATCTGGCGGTAACTAAGTCAAGAAATGTGTTGGGACAGCACGTTCGAAACCAAATCTTTGAGGAACTTTTATCTGTAATCGAAAACAGTTAACAAGCCTCTCACCGCTTCCTGCAGGAGCTGTTCCAAGGAGTAGATGTGAGGACGATTCCCCCTCTCTCCCTCTACAACCACACGGTATCTAAAACAGAAATGTTTGCGTGTTAGGAGCAGCAGGGTGTTTACACAAAACTTGTTGAAGAGGGTTTGAAATAAAGGAGACTTGGCTTGAATCAAGTCCAGGATTTGTCATTTTAATCTCAATGGGAGATTCACACTGCCAAATAAATACAATTGTCTCTTTCCCTGGTTTTATCCAATAAAATCCTATTTTCTATGATAATATGAAGGACATTTTGTAGGTCACTACCGAATGTTATCATCTGAGTTGAGTGACCCTGTTAACTGCTCCATTGGTTAATGCCAGAAGAGTGGCGCCCATATACAAACTGATCTCAACTTTGTTCCACATGACATTGCCCCAGTGAATCTCCCTCTGTGTGTACAAACAAAACACATGTTTGTATCTCCCCGCTCTCTGTTCCAGAAGGTGATGACGTATTGTTGTATATGAGGACAGACGGGCCTTGCAGAGTTAGTTACATGAAACAGAAAGACATTTCGACATTCACTCAGCACGTCCAAAGTACTCCAAGGCAGTTCTGGCTGGAATGAAATGGTCAGAGCTTCTTTACTGAAGGAACACTCAACAGGGATTTCACTCTTTGGGTCACTTCAGTTTTATACAAAAAGATTATGTATAAAAAGGGTTATATATCTCTCCACACAGTACCTTTATGTTTATTTGGAAGCACAAACTTTTGGACTCCTGCTCATTCATCAGGTTAACTCGCCTGATGAAGGAGCAGCGCTCCAAAAGCTTGTGATACCAAATAAACCTGTTGGATTTTAACCTGGAGTGTGAGAATTTTTACTGTGCCTACCCCAGTCCAAAGCTGGCATCTCCACATCATAGTACCTTTAACATTGGAAACGACTCTCATATACATAGCACTCTTCATACTCTCAGGGCTTCCCAAAGTGGAGTACTTCTAGAAATATTCCCACTGTTTGCTGTGGCAAACACAAACAGCCAATTTGCACACAGCCAATTTCCAGAAACAGCCATGTTATCACAGCTGGACCATCAGTCTGTGTGAGGTGGATTGAGAGACAATTATTGGCCAGGACACCAGGGAGACTTCTTCAGCTCTTCTACAAGTAGCACCATGGGATCATCCAGATTGCAGACGGGCCTTGCTTAAACATCTCACCTGAGAGTGCTCCCTTCAGCACTTCACTGGGGCATCCATTGATATTATAAACTCAATCCCAACCTTTTGACTTTGAGACAAGAGCTGCTGCCACTGAGGTACAGCTGGCCCCAGATGTAGTGCTGCTATTCTAGCACAGACTAGCTCTGCTCTGATCCACGTTGCGTTCCTCATGCACGCTACATTTATTTTTGTTTCAAACCCTCTTTGTTGAAAATATCCCTTGAAGTTGAAAATTAATCGTTTGAATTGAAGAAGATGAAATGTATTAATTTGTTTTGGACCTATTACAGGACAGTCATTGTTTCTGCTGAGTTCAATCCTAGTGCATATCAGGCACATGATTACAGCATGGTATCACAGTTACTTCCCCATAATGCAGCTATTGAAACCAGGCAGACATAACGCGCCACCAATATATGCTCCCAGCCTCATTAGGGTTCTTTCATTTCTTGCACTGGATGTTCGATTGGGGACACAAAGTACAGACATGGTTTGTGAATTACATCAGGGACCTGTCTCTCACTGCCCCAGAGTACAGAACGGCTGAATCATCTCGTCAGCTTTGACTTAGTCAATAGCACGCATGGGTCAGAAGGTTACAGGATCAGGCTCTGCTCTCAGAGACCTGACCGCGTAACATAGGCTGCTAAGGGAGCGCCGCGCTGTCACAAACACTGAGATGTGGAGATGCCGGCGTTGGACTGGGGTGGGTACAGTGAGAAGTCTCACAACACCAGGTTAAAGTCCAATGGGTTTATTTGGAATCACAAGCTGTGATCATGATTTGTGAGACCTACCTCTCCATTCATCTGATGAAGGAGCAGCGCTCTGAAAGCTTGTGATTCCCAATAAACCTGTTGGACTTTAACCTGGTGTTGTGAGACTACAAACTTGTGAGGTCCTGGGCTGTAGGGGTGAAGGATATGAGCCAGGGGGGAGTGCGTGGGGGGCTGATAAATGTTAAGATGTTTACGTGAGCCTGAATTGACACGAAGGCAGGTTTCCTGTCCAAATTCAGGGTGGTGGGTGCGCTATTGATGCTAGTCAATCAGAGGTCTACAACTTCAGAGAAACACCTGGTTGGTACAATGGAAATAACTGGGAGGCTGCTTCAACAAGAAGGTGCCCTCCCGGAAGGAGGGGGGGCTGGGTGCAATAGCCCAGTGGTATTATCACTAGTCTATTAATCCAGAAACTCAGTTAATGTTCTGGGGACCTGGGTTCGAATTCCACCACGGCAGATGGTGGAATTTGAATTCAATAAAAAAATCTGGAATTAAGAATCAACTGATGACCATGAAACCATTGCCAATTGTCAAAAAAAAACTATCAGTTCACTAATGTCCTTTGGGGAAGGAAATCTGCTGTCCTTATCTGGTCTGGCCTACATGTGACTCCAAAGCCAGAGCAAAGTGGTTAATTCTCAACTGCCCTCCAAGGGCAACTAGGGATGGGCAATAAATGCTGGCCAGCCAGTGATGCCATGTCCCACGAATGAATAAAAAAAACTCAGGCAAGCTGGTAAGGGGCACCTTAAGCACTGGTCCCGCTCTTGGGTTCTTGCCCCTCAGCAGCTGTTCTGTCCCATCCTTTTGGAAAATCCTAATCTGCCTCCTAAACTTACCTTTATCAAGGCCAACTTCTGTTAAGCCCCGTGCTCTGCCCATCTCAACAGCACCAGGACTCTCCTCGATATGAATTGATTCTAACCCTGGAAATTGTCACAACCTGAGGAATGAGCAATTTCTCTCGACTGGAAGCCAGCAGCATAAAGTGTGCCCGTGTGGGTCGAGGAGTAACCGGGCCACAGATTCAGTTATGCCAGGTATTTGTCGCATGCCAGAAGCAGGAGAATCCGACAAAATGGCAGACAGGCCTCGGGGTGGTCAGAGTGCCCTCGGGCACTGCCGCTACACCGCCCAGCCACCTGCAATTCTCCATTGTCAGGTTTTGCAGAAAAGCTGAAACATTCCCCTCTAAATGTTTAAACAACGCACACTTCAACCTTTTTGCTGAATTATATAGCTGCCAAACTTACATATCAGGAGAATGGACAGTTTTCACGTAGCCAGCATAAAGCAGCTTGTCGTCCATTGGAATCAGCACTCGAAGACCGTCCTTCAGCTCATCCTTGTCAATCACACACGTGCGTGGAGCTGTGGAAACAGAGAAATCTCTCAGTGATGCCTTAGTGACAAACCACTGCATTCACCCCTAACGGAACTGAATTCCCTCGACAACCGTAAAACAACTTGTAGCTATCGAATGCCTTCAACGGATCAAACCATCCTGAGGTGATTCCCACAAGCATTTTCCAACAAAACTTGATACCCAGCCACGCAAGGAGATATTAGGAAAGGTGACCAACAATTTTGGCTGGGATTTTCCAGCTCTGTTTGCTGTCAAAATCTTCCAGTCGTGTCTCTCCCCCCAACAGGAAAGACAACGGGCGTTTGGATGGCCCACTGCATCTCATGTGGCAAGGCCAGAATATCCCAGCCTTGGTCAGGGGAAGAACTTTCATGGAGTGTCCTAAATGAGCGGGCAAGAGGTGGCGATGGCCAGAGAGGGAATTCTGAAGCTTCACGGTCAGATGGCTGAAAGCACAATGGTGAGGAGGTGACAAAGTGAGGTGAAACAAGGGGCCAGAATTGGATAGAGAGCGCAGATTTTCTGGGGTTTTAGGGCTGGAGGTGGTTGCAGAGATTGGGAGAGGTGAGGCCTTTAGCATGGCGTAGATATCTGCATCAATCCCACATGAACCCTATGATTAAGGTCCCTCTTCCTGGGAGCAATCAGCTCGTGTGGAAAGAGGTGACAAAGCATCAACTGCTAAGGATTTTACAGGCACAGGTCCGACTACTGGAAACATCTCCAATATCCCCAGATCGTGAATCAGAGACCAAAAGAGAAAATGCTGGAAAATCTCAGCGGGTCTGGCAGCACCTGTAAGGAGAGAAAAGAACTGATGCTTCCAGTCCAGTAACCCTTTGTCAAAGCTAAAAGGCATAGAAAGTGGGAGATATTTATACTGCAGAGTGAGGAAATGAAAGATGAGTCATAGCCACTTTACGAAGGGTCAACTGGACTCAAAACTGTCGCCCTTTTCTCTCCTTACAGATGCTGCTAGACCTGCTGAGATTTTCCAGCATTTTCTCAATTGGATTCAGATTCCAGCTTCCGCAGAAATTTGTTTTTATCCAGTGAATCAGAGGAAAGGAAATTTTAGATGTGTTTAAGAAGAAGCTTGAAATGCAGGGGAGGGAGAAAGGACTAGAAGGGCAGGATGAGGTGGGGGTAAGGAGGGAGATGGAGGGTAGGATGAGGTGGGGGTAAGGAGGGAGATGGAGGGCAGGATGAGATGGGAGTAAGGAGGGAGATTGAGGGCAGGATGAGGTGGGAGTAAGGAGGGAGATGGAGGGCAGGATGAGGTGGGAGTAAGGAGGGAGATGGAGGGCAGGATGAGGTGGGGGTAAGGAGGGAGATTGAGGGCAGGATGAGGTGGGAGTAAGGAGGGAGATGGAGGGCAGGATGAGGTGAGGGTAAGGAGGGAGATGGAGGGCAGGATGAGATGGGAGTAAGGAGGGAGATGGAGGGCAGGATGAGGTGGGGGTAAGGAGGGAGATGGAGGGCAGGATGAGGTGGGGGTAAGGAGGGAGATGGAGGGCAGGATGAGGTGGGGGTAAGGAGGGAGATGGAGGGCAGGATGAGGTGAGGGTAAGGAGGGAGATGGAGGGCAGGATGAGGTGGGGGTAAGGAGGGAGATGGAGGGCAGGATGAGGTGAGGGTAAGGAGGGAGATGGAGGGCAGGATGAGGTGAGGGTAAGGAGGGAGATGGAGGGCAGGATGAGGTGGGAGTAAGGAGGGAGATGGAGGGTAGGATGAGGTGGGGGTAAGGAGGGAGATGGAGGGCAGGATGAGGTGGGGATAAGGAAGGAGATGGAGGGCAGGATGAGGTGGGGGTAAGGAGGGAGATGGAGGGCAGGATGAGGTGGGGGTAAGGAGGGAGATGGAGGGCAGGATGAGGTGGGGGTAAGGAGGGAGATGGAGGGCAGGATGAGGTGGGGGTAAGGAGGGAGATGGAGGGCAGGATGAGGTGGGGGTAAGGAGGGAGATGGAGGGCAGGATGAGGTGGGGGTAAGGAGGGTTTCTGTGCTGTAAAATTCTATCTGCACTGATTGAAGAAAACATCTACTTGAAAAAACAGGGTTGTCCAAGCATAGAGAGTTTTTAAGATAGTAATCTTTCTGTGAGGCCATTTGTAAATAAAAAATGAGGCTTTTAATGGATTGCCAATAATTCATCTTGTCAGGTAAAAGGGAAAGAAAAAAGATCAGAGTTAACATTTAATATTCTGAGAACAACCAGCCCATTATGTAAAGTAATATTTCCTCGCAAAGGACTTGTTCACAGCTGTGACTCCGTCACCTGTCAAAATGCAAGCATCCAGAAAGAAGTAAGGAGGGATAGTGAACACAGAATCGAATGAAAGGTGCACAAAGGGCAAAGAGGGGGGTTTATTTAGTGGAGGAAAAAATAGTCATCTCAATAGCTGAGCACGGCCACAGGAGTGAACAAAATCATTTGTAAAGAGAAAGTGACAATGTGTAAAACTACCCAGCATCTGAATTAGTTTTGGCAGAAAAAGTTCCACAGTGTTTATTGTCACAACCACATGGAGTTATGATGCAGCACAATCGTCTACTGCCATTTTCACTGGGCACTGAGTTTGGACTCACTTCCAATTTAAAACGATGGCCTTACAAGCAGCCATTCTGTTACTGGGACTTGTTCTTTTTAGCAGGGACATCTGCTGAACAACTAACTTGAGAGACATTCGTCCAAGAGCAGCGTGGTGGCACAGTGGTTAACACTGCTGCCTCACAGCACTAGGGACCTGGGATGGGTCGCTGTCTGTGTGGAGTCTGCACATTCTCCCCGTGACTGCGTGGGTTTCCCCCGGGTTCTCCGGTTTCCCCCCACAGTCCAAAGATGTGCAGATTAAGTGAATTGGCCATGCTGAATTGACTCATAGTGTCAGGGAGACTAGCAGGGTAAATACCTAGTGGGGTTACAGGCCTGGGTGGAATTGTTGTTGGTGCAGGCTCGATGGGCCGAATGGGCTCTTTCTGCATTGTGGGGATTCTATGTTTTAAGTATTGTGGCCACTAAATGTTAGAATCTAATAGGTTCTGTTTAATGAGTGTTAAACATCCAGTACCTGGAAGGTGAACGTATGCTGGATGTTGGATTTGTTAATGTATTCAGTTGCATGTACGCAGCCAGCACTGGAGGGGAATGAACTGGGAGTGTTTGCAAATTGAAAATAAACCTGAATAAGGTAAAGGGTAGCACTGGATTCATTTTTCTATCATATGCAGTTAATGGAATTATTTTTGCTGATGTACGTTCTGAGGATTGTTATCTTTAGTCAAGCCAAAATCAGATATGTAGCACAATAGGCAGAGTGTGGAATAGTTCGGGTTTTGTTTCACTGCCAACGGGAAAACCTTAATCCAGCTCAAAGTAAGGAATAAATTGGAAAAATATTACTCAGCAAAAAAAACCCCAGACATTTACATTTTCAAAGTTCCTGTACAATGCAAAACATGACCATCAGATCCTGAAATAAGCTGCTGACAATCCCAACGATTGTCTGCTGGTGCCGGAATTCTCCCATCCTCCCGCCACTGGAATTCTAGCGGGAAGGGGTGGGGAATGTGTGTGGGGTTGGGGACGAGGGCACTCCATGTTTGTAAAGGTCCATTGAAGTCAAGCGGAAATCTCCGGTTTCCAGCCAGGCACGGCCGGAGAATCCCACCCCACGCACCCTGATCAGAGTTCGGCAAGGTTGCAGAATATTTTACCGACTAACCTGGTGTGGAGGGCCTCTCAATGAGCATGCTCAGTGGCAGGTTCTCATCTTCCGAGAAGCTGCTGTCTTGATTCTGCTCAAAGTCCTCATCAGCCGCCATACTCTCCATCAGTTTACTGACAGCACCGCCTTTGGAGCGTGCCTGCTGGAAGACCAGACAAACTGCTAGAAAAATGCTTAAGCGTCATATTTTGGTGTTGTTATTTTCTTTAATAAATCACACTAAGTATCCCCCATCTCCACCACCCTCCTCATCCAGCAGGCACCCAACTCAGTGTGGGAGTGATGTTCCACAGGTTCTGGTTTCAGAATGATACCTCGCCCAAGGAAACAGTGCATGGTCTGAGTGTACCACAAGTAAATTCTAACCAACGGCAAGGAAATAAAAAACAGATTATCAGTTACAGTCATGTGGGATAAATACTGGCCAAGGAAACAGAGCCATTGGACGTCATACAGCCAAATAAGAGGGAGATGGGGTGTCTATTCAAAGCCTCAATTAAAAGAAAGTGCCTCCAATAGTGCAGCACTCCCTCAATACGGCACTGAAGTGTCAGCTAGGATCATGTGCTCAAGTCTCTCGCGTGGAACTTGAACATACGAGCTCGTGGCTCAGAGCTGACAGTGTGATGGTATCCATTAAGCCACAGCTAACACTCTAAGTGTAGGCAAAGGCACAAATGTTTGGTAAGGAACAGCAGGAGGGGAGACCGAGGAGGTCCCACCTGCCCTTTTAGGTGGACAGTTGTTAGAATTTGCCTGTATCCAAGAGTTGGTTGCAATCTCAGTGATTACCACACTTTGTGTTAACACCAGTTATTAGCCAGAGCAGTGGGAGTAGAAATGATAGCTGACATGTTGGCTACATCTCACATCAGGTATTGGCCAGAACTGTGGAAATGCACAAGGAGTATCACTTTGAGATAAGAAGATAAGAAACAGGAGCAGGGTCGACCATTCGGCCCACCCAGCCTGCTGCACCATTCAATATGAACATGGCCAATCTTAGGCTTCATTTTCCTGCCCGCTCCCCATATCCCTTATTTCCCTGAAACACCAAATCCGTCTACCTCAGCCTTAAATATATTCAATGATAGAGCAGCCACAACCCTCCGGGGCAGAAAATTCCAAAGATTCTCAACCCTTTGAGTGAAGAAATTTCTCCTAATTTCAGTCCTAAATGACTAGCCTCTTATCCCGAGGTTGTGCCCCTGTGTTTTAGATTCCCTGGCCAACCTCCAATGGTAACAACCTTGAGACGAGTGGCGCTGGAAAATCCCGCCCAACATCTACAAGTTTGATCACCTTGTGTCTGCAAGAGAACTTGGTTGTGTGAACCTATTGGATAAGCCTAATAGTCAATATGTTATCAGTGTTTGAGTAATAAATGGACATGTGGATTCTAGTCTGAATCACAAGGAATTATTCATCTACATTTAAAACATTTTCTAACAATAGTTAGAAGAGGTTACTGGGCGGCACAATAACACAGCGTTGGTGGCACGGTAGCACAGTGGTTAGCACTGCTGCTTTACAGCTCCAGGGACCTGGGTTTGATTCCTGGCTCGGGTCACTGTCTGTGTGGAGTTTGCACATTCTCCCCGTGTCTGCGTGGGTTTTCACTGGGTGCTCTGGTTTCCTTCGAAGAGCAGTTGCTGCAAAATGAGGTTGTGAAAGATGCAATGGAAATGCAACTCTCTCTTTCTTACACAATGAATTGAATATTTATTCAACATTCCGACTGGGGTAAGGATCTTTGAGGCTACTCTGGGAAATGGATCCACTTGATATGTGCCTCAGTTTAAAAAAAAGAAACAAGATGCTGCTTTGTGTGAGAGGGTTCTTGTCAAAACAGGCTCCAAAAACGTCTTGTGAAGTTTTAAGTTTGAAGTTTATTTATTAGTGTCACAAGCAGGCTGACATTAACACTGCAATGAAGTTATTGTGAAAATCCCCTAGTCGCTACACTCTGGCGCCTGTTCGGGTACACTGAGGGAGAATTTAGCGTGACCAATTCACTCGGCGGCTAAATAACACCATCTTTCGAACTGTGGGAGGAAACCGGAGTACCTGGAGGAAACCCATGCAGACACGGGGAGAATGTGTAAACTCCACACAGACGGCGACCCAAGCCGGGTATCGAACTCAGGTCCCTGGCGCTGTGAGATGGCAGTGCTAACCACTGTGCCATCGTGCTTAAAAAAAGGGGATGCAGGGGATTGGCTGAACACTCACTTTGTGTGCTGCTTTCAAACTGCAAGAGAATCTGTAAATGTGCAGCCCTTATTGGAGGAGGCTCACGCTATGAAGTGAGGAGGGAAGCTACACTGAAACTGGGAATGTGGGGTTATTGAACAGCGGAGCAGTCCTGAGGGGCTGAGGGGCCTCCTCACGCTTCTAATTTGTATGAAATTCTTTGTTAGGACGGGGTGTATATTGATTAAATATCTTTCCACCATCCCTCACACTGAGATGTCAATCGCGGCTCAGTTGGTGACACTCTCCCCTCTTGGGTCAGGCGGTTGTGAAGTCAAGTCCCACTCCAGGACTAGAGCTCAGAAATCAAGCATGGTGCTCCAGCACATTACTGAGAGAGTGCCACCTTTCGAGTAGAAACTTAAAACAAAAGCCTGTCTTCCCTTCCAGTTGGACATAAAAGAGCCCACAACAATATTATCAGAGTGTCTTGGCCAATGTTTATCCCTCAACCAACATCACAAGGTTATCTGGTCTTTATTACATTACTGCTTGTGGGAGCTTGCTTTGCCCAACTGGCTGCCACATTGCAGTGGCTGCACCTCAGAACCGCTGCATAGTGATTTGGGACATCTGGTGTTGCTAAAGACGCTTTATAAACGCTAATCTTTTTTAAAAAATGGACTTGCACACGCTGAATAATTCTATACCAGACAGTGGTTACAGGCAAAGCTCCAATGACAATTCTGAAACTCCTCACAGCATCTTCGTTCAAAAAAAACAAAGAACAGTAGAGCACAGGAAGAGGCTCTTTGGCCCTCCAAGTTGTCCTATCGAGACCAATGATCCCCCTCTACTCCCCATTTATTCATAGGTCTATCAAGATAAGTCTAGTCTGATTTTAAATGGGAATCAGACCAGCCTGGACGCAGAACATTCAGGAGATGTATTTCCGGAGAAGTTAGATAAACAGGAGGGAGAAGAAATAGAAGGTCAAATGGATTGAGTGAAGTGAATGTACAGCATGGAGCAGATGGGCTGAATGGCTTTATGTTCAATGTGAAATTCCCTGTTGGAAAATTCACCCAGATATTTCCTTCCTGTTAGTACTTTAAAGTGAACTAAAAACTGGTAAACTTGCTGGTTATTTTGTGGTACAAATGCAATCATAGTTTTTAAAGGATCCAAGACCTATGGTATATACACAAATCTGTGTTCAATTCTCCAGAATACAACCCATTGTGCATTAGTACAAGAGTGTTACCTCTTTTCTTCCATCCTTTGCTTTCAGTTTGACTTTGTTCTTTTTGCAGGGGCTGCTGCTGTGTAGGAGACTGACCCTGGGTTCAGGCGGGTTACTCACCATCTGGGCTGAGGGCAAGCCAGGGGATAATGGCTCCTTTCCTTTCTTCCTCTGCAAGTGGAAAACACAGCAGTGAATCAGTAAGCTAGCCCTCAGCACCTTCCCAGCTCATGTTCCCTGTGCAGCTCCACAAGGTGGGATATATAATCGGGATGCCTGACCTTAGGCAGGATTTTCGCCAGGTCGGAGTGACTCGGGAGCCCTTTAAAAATGATGGCTGGAACCAGATTCCCAGATTTTAGGGAGTGCCCTTTCTAAGGGTGCTGGCTGGAACGGGTTATAAGCCTGCAGCCCGCACTCTGGGCCTGGCCTGTTCTGTTGCAGGGTTAGGCATGTCCTGGTCCTCCATAATTATCATGGAGTCAAGCCAGCTTCACAAAGACTCATTGTTCACAGCACCTCAGGGGGAACCTTTTAAAGGGAAGGTTCCAAAAGACTTTCCTCATGGTGCCCCGGCCACCGTATGCCCACTGAACAAATTCATTTTCCCCCGAATGCCCGTTCATGACAAGCCATACCTCCCACGCGCCCATTGTGGTGCCTCATGCCCTCTACACCAAGCTATGGCACCCCTACATGGTCATTCACCCAATATACGCTGTATAGATCAATAAATCCTACAGTGACATCAGGAAATATAAAAAAATTTCACAAAAAAAACAATCTGTGTTGATTACTTTCCATTTTCTTTAAAAAAAAATTTAACAATGGAACTGTCAATCATCCACACCCTTTAAATTTCAATTACCGTAAACACTTAAAACCTCTTGATCTTGTAGAAATAAACACTGTGAAATTGACAGCAGAGGTAAGGAGGCCAATCAAGCAATATTTTCCCTGATGCTCAGGTGTTTTTGTACTCTAATTGTATTCTGGGCTTTCAGCAAAGCATACATAATAAGGGTTGGTTAAGAGTCCAGAAAGCCATTATCCTGTTGAAAAGCTGAGCCCCAAAGAAATCATTGCTTGGTTGACATCTCTGGCTCTCTTACTTACCTAAACTGTAAATTTCACTATTTTTTAACTCAAGATAAAGAGATTTTAAGTGCTTACAATTACAGCCACCAATACTTGAAATGGTCTGGATGATTATCACTTATAGCACAAAAAGGATTTTTTTAAAGGAAGTGGGACATTGTCAATGAATGGTTATTTTTTAAGCCTTTTACACACCTTATTGTCGCTGTAGGGTTCATTGATTTTATATTGATTAATTGAAATTTAAAGGGTGTGGATGATTGACAGTTCCATTGTTAAATGTTTTTTAAAGAAAATGGAAAGTAATCAACACAAATTGTTTTTTTGTGAATTTTTTTTACACATCCTGATGTTACTGTAGGATTTATTGATCTATACAGCGTATATTGGGTGTATAGTGGTTAAATTGCCGTGAGAATGCCATAGCTGGTATGGGGACACGAAGGGGTGTAGGAGGCGGCTGGGGATATATCTTTGCATGGAGGGCATGGGAAGACAAAGGGATTGCTTGGGGGGGAATGGGAAATGTGTGAGGACCTTTTTGTTTTAACTAGGGCAAAGTCCCACAGTACCAAGAAGGGTTCTGCTAAACAGAACATCTACACCCGGCAGCTCCTGTGGCTGCGTCTGCATGGTATCCAGGATTATCTGGCCCCACTACAGTCTGCAGCAAACCCCCCCACATCGCTGAAACTAAAATCCCATTTTGTGGACACTTCCCCTTGAGGCGGATGGGCGGAGCTGTGAACTTCCCCCACTCCTTGAGGATGAAAATCCAGCCTGTTATCTTTCCATGGGCCACGTGATGGCTACACAGTAAAAGCACCCAAGCCCCAATGCCAGGCTACCTGATTTGAGTGGGGTCGTGGCCCTTGGTTGACCACCTGGCACCTAGGGGAGGGAGAGTGCTGGAAGGAAAAGCATGAGTTAAATGTTCTTCAGGAGGGATTTCACTACCTTGTCTTTTGCTTTGTTTGTCTCTTTCTTCGGGCTGGTTGCTGAGTTCTTAATGCACCGGCTGGCTTTAACGGCAGGCGCGGCGCTCGCAGTGACTGCCGGCGACAGCACGGCGGAAGTACTGGCGTCATTGAGGAAAATCCTCTCGCTCCTCCGCCGGTTCCACAGGTCGTCATCACTGGCTTCAGGTCCAAAATCAAAGGTGAACTCTCGTGGAGATTTCTCCTTGGGTTTCTTTCCCTTCTTCCCTTTGTCGGCTCCCCTCAGCTTCTCCTGGCTCTGCAGTTCGCCCGCGGCGCTCCCCTGCTCCTGTACGGATTTCTTTGCTCGCGGCAGAGCAGCCGGTTTCTGTTTGATTTTGATGTCGCTTTCCGAGTCTGTGTACTCAAATTCAGTCCCTAAGTCGATAAAAGAGACATGCAAAGATAAAGCACTTTAAAAAAAACAGAAAAATGTTGGCAATTCTCAGCCAGTCTGGCAGTGTCTGCTTTATGGGTTTTATGCTTTTTAAAAAATTAATATATTAAAAAGTAAAAAGGTTAGGATTTTTTGAAACCTTATTTATATTAATGTTCACACAACCCTCATTTTTAAATGTTCTATTGGTTATGAAACTCGAATGGGACCCAAGTAGAGATACAGAGGGTAGGGTGGTGAAAATAACCTGCCACTGTGAAAGAAAGGAAACTTGTTGACATCTTTCCATGTGTGAAAGATGATGGAGACTCTACAAACACATCCATTTCGGATGGACTGTCTCCATGTGGTGCACCTTCGCTGAAGGGACAATCCTCGAGAGGCAGGCTTTGCCACAAGTGCCGCACATCGAAGCCACCAAGTGTTGCTGTGGGTTGCTGTTTTTGGCACCGGCACTTGCTGCCAATCCACTGTAGCCATCAGTCATGCCAGCCTGGAGGTGGTGTCACCATTTTCCTCTTGTTGTCAGCCAGGTGTGCTAATCAATGTCCAGTGACCGGCTGGCATCGTTCCGTAAACACAGGCAACAGAGGAGGTTGCCATAAAATACAGGGGCGTCTCACCCTTTAGCCTCACGGGGAAGGCTTCCGCGAGGGTCACACTAAAAAGGCTCCTCTCACTTGCAGACTGAGCTCACCCAGAAGCACAGTGCAGCTCCTGTGTCGACAGATCTGCTTATGGATGTGATCTTATCCATACACTCAAAAAAAGAAATGCAGCGTCGCAAAAATACAGGCTAGGGATAAATGACTATCTGATGGAAGCACAGTCTCACGATAATAAATAATTTCCCATTCCATTCCATTATACTTAATTTCTTATCCAGGAATAACACGTGTAATTCTGATCCAAACACACAGAAGTCGCCACTAATTCACTGGGCGCTTTCAGAACATTTCCTCATTTTAGGTGAAGACACGTTAAGTCTCATCTTTTGTGCCTACTTTCATTTCAGCTATTTCCACACCAGTATGCGATTATGAAATTCAGTTACACAGTGCTAACTTGGATTACGGTCATGAACTTCCACAGGTGCCCTCCGCCCAACAACTGATCTGAGCAGAACGTGTGCTGAGGGAACTCTGCTCAGTTGGTTTGTTTAACATTCAGTGTTACTGCTTCTTTGACTCAAACCGAATTTGAATTGCTGACGGTAAATTATATACATATCTATATTAAAAGGAGTGATGTCACTACATTAAAAACATGACTGGACAGGCCTTATTGCATGAGGTCATTGAGTATTAAAGGGCCATCGGCAAGTGAACTGCCAGATGCATTATGGTTTGATATTTGCATTTTAAACCAAACTGAGGGCTTTCTTTCAAAAATTCTAATGCAAACTGTTTAGGAAAAGACTCAAGTGAGATTTTAATGACTTTGGGTGCCCAGATGATGTGGGCCATCTTATTCCTTGAACTCAACCTTCAGCCTCAATCTCACTTTAACAATGCACACTCATACTTAAGTTTAAAGTTATTTATTAATGTCACAAGTAGGCTTACATTAACACTGCAATGAAGTTATTGTGAAAATCCCCAAGGTGCCACACTCCAGTGCCTGTTCGGGTACACTGAGGGAGAATTTAGCATGGCCAGTGCACCTAACCAGCACGTCTTTTGGACTGTGGGAGGAAACCGGAGCACCCGGAGGAAACTCACACAGATGTGGGGAGAACATGCAAACTCCAGCCACCCAGGGTCAGATTTGAACCCAGGTCCCTGACACTGTGAGGCAACAGTTTTTCCCAATTTATCTCACCTAACCCACACATCTTTGGACTGTGGGAGAAAACCAGAGCATCCGGAGGAAATCCACGCAGACACAGGGAGAAAGTGCAACCTAAACGGATATCACTTCAGGCCGGAATTGAACCTGGCTCCCTGGCGCTGTGCCATCATGCCGTCCAAAGCCTCATGCCTCTGTGGCACTTTATTCCCCTGGCTGCCAAGGGTTTATCTGAGTAGTGCTTCCGCGGCGGAAACTCTGTGGTGCCACTTATTCCCAAACTAGCAAATATGGGAAATCAGTTTCTGCAGAGAAGTTATTGTCAAGGTCTTGTGAAACCCGTCTTATTAACAATTTATGTAAAGAGGGGATTTTTGTTTATACACTACAATGTAGAACTGAAAACAGGTCATTTTAAGTTGTCTCTATAATCTAGGTTCAAATGACCTTTGTTGTTGGTTGACGGTATCTTCACTAAATTAGTCAGTAGGCTGAGGGAAGGTTGACCTTGCAAATATAGGAAGGCAGTATATAGCTGCCACCGATTGTTAACTGTATACAGGTTGTGGAAATAAAAGATTAGGCTCTAGTTCTATCCTTCACAAGTTATTGGGAATAGAAGACTTACCAGCCCTTTGGGACATTCATAAGGGTCAAAAGTCTTTTGATGAATCAAACACAGGGCACAGACGACAGCAAAACTGGCACACTGCACTGGTGTGCCACCCTCCAGTTATCCCACACGGGACATCTATGCATAATTGAACAGGTTCTGTTCACCCTTCCTTCTGAGCTGTTCCAATGTTTCATCTCGGTAGAACATTTACAAAACAAAGTTGGGTTTCTGAAAATAGAATCATGCTCCTTGCAAGAGGCTTGGCAGAACAAAGACTTGCTCTGCTGCACTGATTGGAGAGCAAATTGGATTTATAACTGATACATCTGTACTGCTTGCACCAAATATAGAAAGTAAATCTAACAAGTTGCTCTATGTTAAAACACCTTGAAGCAGCATCCCATTCTTACGCTCAGCTAACTGGAAGTTTGGTGATCTTTACAATGAATGAGATTTACTCACCCATCAAGTTTTGCCGTTCTTCTTTCTTCTTGGCTTTTTGCTTTGCCTCAAGCTGCACAACTGATAACGGCGGAGTCATAACTGGGCTCGGCAGGGCACTGGCTGCAAATCTGGCTAGCAGACCAAGACCACTTTCATCCAGGATTGGTGAGGAGAGAGTATCACTGCAATCATTCCTATAATCCTCTTCCTCAGAGGTGTAATCTACATTGAAAAAAGTAGCAAGTTACTGGCAATAATAACAATCTCTGCAATAGAGTCTGGGTTGAAAGCACTGGAGAATGACACCTGTTTGTGCTTTTATTCCCTTTATTTTTCTTTTACGATTAGTTATAAATACTTTAAAGACTAGAGTAAAAACTATTTTAAGAAATGGATAATAAAATTGAAGTTCTTCAGATTATTTTAGAGCAAAGATTTCTTACTTCTTGTACATTTTGCCCATTAATAGTCTGGAACTCATTAAAAAATAAATGGGGAGACTGAAAGTAGGTAAAGCTATTAACAAGGATGGTGAGTGTGTGAAAAGATTAACCACTCCTCAGTCACAGGTGATAGAAACTGGTATTCAGAGTGTATGGTAATCTCCTTTCAACCTCAGCACTTCCCTTCAATGCAAATCCATTATTAACCAACATTCTCCACTCCTCCAACCCACATTTCCGACTCAACAAGTTGCACAGTTTATAGATATAAACAAGTAAGAGCTTTAAAATAACTGTGTGAGGACATTTCCATCCTGCGAATCTTATTTAACCCTTTGACTGTTGGTAGCCAGAAGATGGGCACCGGCTAGTCAAAGGGTTAAATTCACAAACGTTTTACATTCAAAATGTACCATCAAGCAGATACACCAACATTAAATTTCTTCTCTTTGACTTTTATGCACCAAATTCGATTGGAATTTATTGACAGAATTTCTTTTTTGGTGGCTTTGCTTTGTAATGTTACAGTGTGCACCTCTACTCAACAGTGCAAGATTGGTTAGGGAAAAATAAAGTGAAAGAGCCGAATGTTAGCAGCACCGTTGTTATTTAAGGAGATATCGAACAGCGTAAGTATGTTAAGCAAAGAAAGGTTTCATCTGAGCAAGTAGCACTCAGAAGGACAAATCACAGCTTATTGGTAAAAGCAAGCGAGCCTACTGCGCACAAAGCAGGCTGTGTGTAGGCAGACTTTGAACAGCTTTGGGTCCTTTGTTGTCATGGTAACTATTTTATCTATTTTATCACATAACAGTATCTTCAATTGCAACAGCGTAATGGGATTTTTTTTTTCTCTCCGAAACAGTTAAATTTAAAATATGCTTGGTAAAGGTACAATTTATTCAAAAAAAACAAGAAAAAAATTGCAAGGACAGTGGTCAGAGTACACAGGTTACATGAAGAAAAGTGGTGTTCCTACCTACATAACCATGTGCAAGGTTCTGCTGTCATGGAAAGTGACCCCACTGCGTGGTGTCTGCCCTACTCCCAGCCAATCACTTTGCTTCTTAGTGCAGCATGAGAGCAATGCAAGATACCGATAGACATTCAAGCATCATGGATAGGGGTCAAAGGTGAAGGGGTGTCAAGCAGCTGCAAGGAGAAAGCGAGCATTCTAGAAAAGCCAGGTTATTGTTTTAGTACTGGACATTAGGGGACAGCCATAAAGAACCCTATTACCCAAATATCCCTTAAAGCAATTAGTAACAGATCTTGCCCTTTAGTAACAATACCAGGGCAACTCTTTTCTGACCTTTCATAGGCAACATTCCAAAATTCCAAGAAAAACAACTTCACTTTCAATGTATCATTGCCAGTTATATGAAAATCCAGTGGCCCGCTTCCTCCCCCATTTCTTGTCCCCTAGGGTTAACGATCATCCTATTTAATTTGAACAGAGCGTGTCCATCATGCCTCAGCTGCCTTGATGTCACAGCCCTGAATATATTCGCATGCACGTACACTGGGCTGTTATCCTAAGACAGAACCACCAGAAATGATCAATTCTTTGCCACAGCAAGGACACTGTCTAGCACAGAGTCTATTGATTTTGTTGGCAGTTGTAAAATGTGTTAATACAACGAGGCATTAATGGATTTGGCTGCACTGTGGAACAGGAACAGGAGCAGGAATGAAGGTAAGACCACTGGATTATTTACAACCGGCACTGCCTCCCCATGAAGATCCATGAATAGTTTATACCCCAAAGATAATGTCAAAAAGATATAATAAAAAGATTCAGGCTGCGTGGAACCTCAGCCATTCTAACAGAACTGGATGAGCAAAAGATTAGAATTGGCCCTTTTAAAGGAGCATAATTTTTTTAGCCTTCTATCATTTTCTTTGTAAATAAAAACCCCACCTTTAACTCTTGAGTGCTACTCCCAGAATCATATGGATTGATTACCTAAGGATGACCTGCCATTTTTCGCCACTGTAAAGGAGCTCAGTCAGTCCCAATCTTTTGCTCAGCATTGTTCAAATGTCTCGCCAATATCGTTGATGGTTGCCATTTAAAAAAAGAACAAAATGGCTTTTGGCAATGAGTATCACCCTTTTGCAGGTTTCATCTGGTTGCTTGCTGTTATGTCTCCACCTAGCCCTAATGCAAGTCCAATTCCGTAAATCTGGGTATTTTCAACAACTGTTGATATCAAAGATGCTCAACCAAATAAACTCCTAGTCCCAATAAACTAGATTTGCTTTGTTACACAGAAGGGACTTGCCTCTGAAATCAAAGACAAAGGATTTAACAAACTCTCTGGACTGCACTCTGGGACAGGTGAGTGAACATTACATTGATATGTGTGGTCAAATATTAATTTACATCTATCATTTGATTATAAAAATGGGATAGCTAGTTTTTATGGTACAATACTATTTAAATATAAACCACAACAGAGCTTTAAGATATTAATACAGTTTACATATGCCCATTCCTTTAAATTTTGTACAGTTTTTTTTGTTGAAAAGAAAACAGTACATGTAAACTTCCAAAGTGTCCGATTGTATCGGGGATAAGATAATTATCAAGATTTCAAACAGTGACATAGTTTTACAACTGGTGAGACAGTTGCATTAAAATATATCATTGTCCCGAGAAAAGGGCTTGAACTGTTGAATAAAAACAAAATTGGAGTTAATTTTAAAAGTTACACTGTTTGCAGTTAAGTAATTAGGATTTAGCATGATTTACAAAAGAGGTGTATAACAAGACATTCTGTCACACTGGAAAAACCAGTTTGCTATGTCAGTATTTGAAAACACCTGGGAAGCTAGCTCTGGAAAACTTTCATGTCTCTGGAGACACGCTTACCACAGACAATTTAACACAGGAGCTAAATTAAAATTCCAACAACTGACTGGGGTGGCAGGGCAGCACAGTGGTTAGTGCTGCTGCCTCACAGTGCCAGGGACCTGGGTTCGATTCCAGTCTCGGGTCACTGTCTGTGTGGAGTTTGCACTTTCTCCCTGTGTCTGTGTGGGTTTCCTCCCACAGTCCAAAGGTGTGTGGGTTAGTTGGATTGGCCGTGCTTAAAATTGCCGCTTAGTGTCAGGGGTTAAAGGGATTAGCAGGGTAAATATGTGGGGATACGGGGATGGAGCCTGGGTGGGATTGTGGTCAGTGCAGACTCAATGGGCTGAATGGCCTCCTTCTGCACTGTAGGGATTCTATGATAAAGCTGCACTACATTTCAGGCTGTCCAGTCCCACATATTCTTAACACCAACCACCAATAATTATTGTCTTAAAATCTTCTTTTATGTTGCATATTGGCTAAATACATATTGATGCTAATTAGACCTTTCGTAGAATTTCAACCAATTGCCACTTTAATGAATGCTCCTGTGTTACACCCTGTCACATAATACTCAGCTTCCCATTTTGGGAGATCTGCTGAGTGCTTCAGTTAAATGCAGATGTTGCTTTTTTTTGTCAACCCAAACAGAAGGTGCCAATCAGCTCCCGAGATCAGTGCTCAACCTGTGATGTTTCCTACGCATCTTTTCGCTCGTGTTTTTGGAAAACAGTTTGAACCAATAAAACAGAAGATGTAGAAGCAAAAAAAAAAGGATGCTGAGATTGTTGGGAGGACGTATTAGAAACTAGAGGAGGCGATACCAGCAAGCTTCTGAGAAATAAAGACAGATAACCAACATTGCTGCACTTCCTAACAACAGTCTGATATGAAAGGGATATCTGAATAATAGAGTGTTCTATTGCAAGTGGAAATGAAGTGAAATGCCCTTTCATCTATTAGAAGAAGGCTACATATTTAAAAAAAAATTAAAAGCAGATGCAAAGCAAGAGAAACAAAGCACGCTCATTTAGTTAAAAAAGAAATTAACATGTTTAATTAAGCTTCGGCACCACAATGCAGTACAAACATTGGGAAAACACACACACACACACACAAAGTATTCAATTTACAATTCCAGTGGTTCATTGCAGCCTCTCAAGAGGCCAATCCCAAGGGAAAAAAAGGACTTAGGAATTAGCCAATTAGACACAGGCTCCAAAAGAGCCAATATTTAATCCATCGCAGTTAGAAAGGGGCAGCCCACACCTGCCACATTCCAGATGGTCACTACTTTGTACCATCATATTCTCTCAACACCTGAGGTTTACTTCTATTAACCTTGATTGAATGAGTCCTCCGAACTGTCACTGAAAGATGATCCGGGCACAGCTTCCTCCAGCAGCAAGGCAAAGTGCTTCAGATTTTTCTTATCTGCCGCCCGTTGTGATCGCATAGTCCCAGTGGCAGGCGCTAGTCTTTTGGCCTGCTTTGTGCCCAGTGAAGCCTTGCTTTTCTTTGATATTATGCCATAGAGAGCAGGCGCCTTCTGTTTGGAGGCTGATCGCTCAGACATACTGGAGGTGGACTGCAGTGGCCATTCATCCTTTATCAGCTCCTCCTCATCCTCTGTGTCAGTATCTGCAGTGGTAAAGGTAGCACTCAGTGTCACTGCTCAAAGCTTCAGCATTACCATAGTATTGTGAATAGAAACATCAAAGTCAAAGTGACCAGACTTCCTCAAGGTGCCAAATGCCTGAAAATGGAGTTGAAGGTAGTTGAGATGCCAACGGTCTGGTAGAATCATAGGATCCCTACAGCACAGAAGAGCCGTTTGGCCCATCGAGTTTGTACCGACTCACTGACAGACCTTCCTTACCCAGGTTCTCTCCCACATCCTATCCCTGTAACCCACACATTTCCCACGGCTAATCCATCTAACCTACACATCATGGGACGCTAAGAGGAAATTTACCACGGCCAATCAACCTAACCCGCATATCTCTGCAGTGTGGAAGGAAACTGGAGCACCCAGAGGAAACCCACGCAGACTTGGGGAGAATGTTCAAACTCCACACAGACAGTCACCCAAGGCTGGAATTGAACCCTCATCTCTGGAACTGTAAGGCAACAGTGCTAACCAGCATAAATTAGTGGCTCCATTTAAAATTCTCATCTCTTTTCAAATCCTTCTTTGAGTCACCACTCCCTATCTCTGTAATCCCCTCCATAACCTTCTCACCTCTTGCATATCACTCATTTTGTTTCATTTAACCATTGCCTGCTGCTGCCTAAGCTCTAAGCTTTGGAACTCCCTCTGAAAGCACGCCCATTTCTCAAACTCTCACTCCTCCATAAAGCTGCACCTTGAAATCAAGCTTTTGACCATTTGTCTTAATATCTCCACACATAGATGGGTTGTCAACACCTTAGGGTGTTTTGCTACCTTAAAGGTGCTACATAAATGCAAGTTGTTGTTGTATGAATGACAGGAGTGAGATTAGTAGTTGAGTCTGACATTACAGTCATTTTTTTATACATGCAAGGTACATCTTCTCGCACCCAGCCTGCTTTTCGCTGCTATGTTTCTTAAGAGCTAAGAATTAAGAATGAGAGTTGCTTATCTAAAACTCTGAAAACTGTTTACTACCAATTAGCTTTAACTAATGAAAAGTATTAAAACAGGCTGCGCAATGGCACAGTGGTTGGTACTGCTGCCTCACAGCGCCAGGGACCCGGGTTCAATTCCAGCCTTGGGTCATTGCCTGTGTGGAGTCTGCATGTTCTCCCTGTGTCTGCTTGGGTTTCTTCCAGGTGCTCTAGTTTCCTCCCACAGACCAAAGATGTACGGGTTAGGTGGATTGACCATGTTAAATTGTCCCTTGGTGTTGGGGGATTAGCAGGGTAAATACTTGGGGTTACGGGGATAGGGTGTGGGTGGGATTTTATTGGTGCTGTCCTTCTTCTGCACTGTAGTTATGTTTCTACGATTTCTGTTCTAAGATTTCTAGGTAATTCACATTCCTTTCTGCTGCTTTTTATCTGCTCTTTCCCCAGTCGGGGTAGGCAAGATTTCATTCATCTCAGTTACTCTGTGACAGCTAACCCCAAGAAGCGTCACTAGAACAGTGGACCTCATCAGGCTATTCCACCATGAGTTCACACCTCGCCACAACATCCACACATGCACTTTTGGCCAGAAAGCCATCAGAGGTGGGGGCCCAGGTTGACATGACCCACCCTCTCCAACACTGGGGAGCTAGGGCCAAAGGTTAGCCACTCTCCCGTTACCCAACTGAGATCAACACAAGCCAAAGAGGGGATAATCAGATCTGCCAGCCTGTCTGGCTCACTCCCACATTGGGCAATACATTCACTCACTAAAGGCATCGGGTCAACCAAATTGTGCTAGCCGGGGATTGTGATAATTCTCTATAATTAGTCTTGTTGAAGCAAGTTACCATACTGAGACTTCTCAAGTAATATGGACAATGATATAAAACTCAGGACATAATAAAGTGTAGTTGCTATACCTTGTTGTTAATGTCCGCACAATTTTGGTAAATTATTTGGTAAACTAAATTTTAACATCATTCATTGGACAGTAAACCTCCAACAAACGTTCCGAAACAGCAGAAGAAGGAGGTAGCTCACATCAGCAGTACACTGTAAGACTTAGACAAAGAGATGACACAAGGAGCAGCTGAGATACTCTCCTGAGAGCAGGGGAGATTTTTATCCTGTTGATCAGCTATCATGGAAACCACCTGATTTTCCAATCCCATTGATTTTAGAGGAAGTGAAAGTCAGGTAATCCCTTTAAGAGCTGGCTGATCCTCCACTGCAGCTTCATCGCTGGAGCAAGGAGCTGTCAACCAACCACCCTGTGAGGGAACATCTGTCTGTATCTGACCACAGTCAGAACAAACCTTGGAGTGTCAGCACTGGCTGCCAGAATTGGAAAGTCTTTCATCTCCCCACATTGACATCCATCACCTTGACAATCAAACACCAACGCTCAAAATAAAAATCACCAAAAACTTTTATCAGCCTTATAATTATTGAAAGAATTGTCTAAAACAGTGGCAACTGACAGGATACATTTTACAACATGACCCTAACCCTACACCTAATCTCACCTAAACACAAGCTGGTAAGAAGTAAAATTCAGGACTTCAATTCCACTTATAGACGACTTTACTCCGCATTAATAAGGCTTTGGATTTTTTAAACTGCGTAGTTCTACATCCAGTAATCAAATCCATTCCAGATAATGACAGGCTTCATTTTGGATCGTTTTTACTCAGGGGTAATGCGGGGTACAAAAGTGCAAGAAATATACTTCACTTAATTTGAAAAAGCAGTGGAACTTACTGTAGGAGTAACTGCTGACCTCTGACCTCGCTGGAGAATTGGACGTCTTCAGCCTACCCTTCAACTTTGAACCTGAGTCCAACTTCCTGCCTTTGGCTGCCATTTTGTTTTTACTTTCTTTGGAAGAAAGTGTAGCCGGAGAGCTACTGATGCCTTTATGGAGTGCTTTCCTGCCATCCTTTCCCAGAAAGTCTTTATGAGAGCCCAGGTGCCTGCAGTTGTCCATAATGCTGCACTTCTGCTTCCCCGTCGAACCATCTGCAAACTTAAAGGGTGACTTTAATTTAGTTAGCGAGAGGGTTTGGTGCAGCTTGGTCGCCAGCTGATCCTGTTCGCTCACCTTCCTCTTCTTCTTGAACTTAATCTGGCCATGGCTCTGTTGGGTTTAAAGTAACAGAAGTTCAGGATTTAGAGTCATTCCAGCGCAAATGGCATCGACAACAGTGGACGGAGATGTGGTTGCCGAGGTTACGGAACATCTGTGAATGGTATTCCTAACATCCTACACACAGCCAATTGGTTGCCCAGGATTTTGGAGCAACAATGTCTGATCCCATGGAGTGATGGGATATGAGTCCTGTGTTGGATGATTCCTAACAGTGCTGAGCATCATATCTTAACCGATATGGTTTCATCAGTCAGAACATTGAATACAGGAGTTGGGATGTCTTGTTGAAGTTGTACAAGACATTGGTAAGGCCACACTTGGAATACTGTGTACAGTTCTGGTCACCCTATTATAGAAAGGATATTATTAAACTAGAAAGAGTGCAGAAAAGACTTACTAAGATGCTACCGGGACTTGATGGATTGAGTTATAAGGAGAGATTGAAAAGACTGGGACTTTTTTCTCTGGAGCGTAGGAAGCTGAGGGGTGACCTTATAGAGGTCTAAAAAATAATGAGGGACATAGACAAGATAGATAGCCAATATCTTTTCCCAAAGGTAGGAGAGTCTAAAACCAGAGGTCTAAAACTAGGTTTAAGGTGAGAGGGGAGAGATACAAAAGTGTCCAGAGGGCCAATTTTCTCACACAGAGGGTGGTGAGTGTCTGGAATAAGCTGCCAGAGGTAGTAGTAGAGGCAGGTACAATTTTATCTTTAAAAAGCATTTAGAAAGTTACATGGGTACGATGGATACTAAGGGTATGGGCCAAATGCGGGCAATTGGGATTAGCTTATGGGTTTTACAAAAAGGGCGACATGGACAAGTTGGGTGAAAGGCCTGTTTCCATGCTGTAAACCTCTCTGACTCTATGTTTCACTAACACAGTTTAAAGTTTATTTATTAATGTCACAAGTGGATTTATATTAACACTGCAATGAAGTTACTGTGAAAATCCCCTAATTGCCACACTCAGGCACCTGTTCGGGTACACTGAGGGAGAATTTAGCATGGCCAATGCACCTAACCAGCAAATCTTTCGGACTGTGGGAAGAAACTGGAGCATCTGGAGGAAACCCACGCAGACATGGGGAGAACATGCAGGCTCCACATAGACAGTGACCCAAGCCGGGAATCGAACCCAGGTCCCTGGCGCTGTGAGGCAGTAGTGCTAATCACTGCGCCACCGAGGGGAGTCTAAAGAAGCTGGGATTGATCTCCTTAGAGCGGAGAAGGTTAAGGGTGATTTAACAGATAAAATCAAATTACTGCAGAGGCTGGAATCTGAAACCAAAAGAGAAAATGCTGGAAAATCTCAGCAGGACTGACAGCATTCATAAGGAGAGAAAAGAGCTGATGTTTTGAGTCCAGATGACCTTTTGTCAAAGCTTTTGGTGATTTAATAAAGGTGCTTAAAAATTATGAAGATGTTTTGATTGAGTAAATAAAGAGAAACTGGTGGCATCTTATTTCTTCAAAATGTAAAGGGGGCAAATGAAGAGATTCAAAGCTCACTGTGTTTATTGTTTGACGCAAGAGGGACACTTGTGAGGTCCAATCTTTAGATATTTAGATGAGGTGTGTGTGTGTGTGTGTGTGTGTGTGTGTGTGTGTGTGTGTGTGTGTGTGTGTGTGTGTGTGTGTGTGTGTGTGTGTGCGCGCTTATGGATGGCTTTACATTACCACCACATCACCTTGCTATTAGGGAGGCTTGGGCTCAAATCATCTGCACACTGTACAGTTTTGAAAAGCTTTGCTCTTGGTGCAATTAAGTTTCAACTAAGATCCGACCAATATTATGTGTGTCAGTGGATAACACACACTGGCCCTTGAGGCAGTAGGATGTGAATTCAAATCCAACCCCAGAGAGGTGAAAATGTTATTTAAGGAATGCTTTACTTTGGGAGCTGCAGCCCTTGTGGATGAGACATCGAGGATATAAAAGATCCCAGTTACTGCTTCAGGAAAGTAGCTTTCCAAATGCCCTGGACAAGACTAAGCCCAAACCAACATCAACGAAACAGGTAGCCAGTCATTTATTTCATTAGAGTATGTGGGAACTTGCTCTACACAGATTGGCTACAGAATTTCCTACATTTTCATAGAAATATAGAAACTAGAAGCAGGAGTAGGCCATTCAGCCCTTCGAGCCTGCTCCACCATTCATTTTCATCATGGCTGATTATCAAATTCAATATCCTGATTCCACCTTTCCCCAATATCCATTGATCCATTTAGCCCCAAGATCTAATTTCTTCTTGAAATCAGACATTTTGGCCTCAACTACTTTCTGTGGTAGTGAACTCCACACATTCAACACCCTCTGGGTGAAGAAATTTCTTCTCATCTCAGCCTTAAAAGGTTTACCCCTTATCCTCAAACTATGACCACTCGACACATCAAAAGTACTTTCTTGGCTGTAAAACACTTTGGAATGTTCTGAAGCCATGAAAGACGCTATATGCTTCATTTGATTACAATTGGAAGGGATGTTAACTGATACTCCCTTTCATTCTCACTGGAAAAGTATTATCCAGTACTTTTTTGTTGTTGATTTGAATTGCTTTAATTTAATCACTCTTAATAGTCCCAAGGTTACCCTTTACTTTCAGCATGTAACATTTACTTTTCTTCTTCGCATCTAGGGGTCACAGCCACAGTGGGTCAATGTCCACTTTCACTTGTAAATACATCCAATCAGAACAATGTTAAGTGAGCCATACTGTTTTTTCACCTGCCCCCTGACAGTCTAGAATTACATACACTCTCAGTAAAACCACTACTCTTGAAGCTTTTCACATTACCTGGAAGGAACTGTGGTTGTGAATGGTTGATTTAGAAAAAAGCATCCACTCAGCAAAACCAGGTGGGCACATTGCTTTAGTTTGTTATCGCTAACAAAATGATAAATGCATTCTTTATACCCATTTTCAAAGGGACATATACCAAAGGGACAAAGAGCAACCCGTTGGAAAGGTGTTAAAGGGTATTTTCATACATGCAAGAAACACCATTCTAAATAAAATAGCAAATTAGCAAAACAGAATTGGAAGCTCCATTAACTGACAGTCTACTGATTCGCAAGTGAGAGGCAGAATACAGAAACCACTACGAATCACCTATAATCCCATACATGATAAAATATATATCTGCTCAGTTCATTTTGGCCATTACCTGATGCTCTCGGTTTTATCTGTCAAAGCTGACGGAGGCAATCTGTGGGGTTATTTCACCATGGGCTAATGGTGTGAAATGGCCAACATTGAGTAGGCCGCCCGTTATCCATGGACTTCAGAAGAAAGGAAAATCGAGAGGTCAATTTAATAGTGCCTGTTTACAGCATCACCTCAAGGTAACGCGGCCTTTGAGAAGAAATTTATCCTTTGATGTGACATTCAGATTACTGAAGTAATGGATAGCAGAGATAAATTGTGGTGAGGTTTATAATGTCAACGGGGCAACATCAGTTTGAGGCCAGGTTTATGTTGTGGGTGGTCCCCTGATATGATGTTCTTAAAAAAATATATTTCTGAAAATAGGAGCCTCCCCTTTTTCTGTCTGGGCCTGTGTTCAAACCACACACTCCCACCTAGCTGAACTTGAGAGATGTACTGATAATTTTGATATGCATTAGCCAGACACAGGAAAAGACAGAGATTAATGAATTATTGTGATAACGGTTGGTTTATAAGACTGGGCAAGTGCTCAGGAACAGTTAATCAGACTTAAGGGCAGCTAACCAGGGCAACCAAGGGCACGGTTGAAGGAGCCTCATTTCCGCTGACTTACCTCGTGTGAGAAGCTAGAGGAGACATCCTGCTCGTCCCACATTCGGCTTCTCCCTTTCACCTTCAGGCTGACGCCCTCCACCTCATCGTCTTCGTCCTGGTTCAGCGTCCTGACCTTCTTCCGGGCCCCCTCCACCATCTCCATCTCGTCTGACAGTAAGAAACTTTTCCCGTGCCTGCTGAATGAAAGGCCGGAGTCAAAAGCCGGACTGAGTGCACGCCATAAAACTGCGGAAGAGAAAGAACCTTCTGGGGCTGGCGCGCCCTTCGCCAGAAGATACGAACAAACAAACCTGAGCGGAGAGGTATAACCTTTGCCGACTGGTCCTGAATGCCCTAAGACTCAAAACGTTAGCTGAAAGTTGACTTCCAGCTTGCTTCCCTACCTTGCTTGGCCCCTCCCTCTACACCAGACTGAACAGGAAGTGGTCTGGCAGCTGGAAGTGACCAGGTGTTGGGTGTTGATGTATATGTGGGGGGGAGTTGTGGGGGGGGGGGGGGATGGGGAAGTGGGGAAGGGGGATGGGCTGCATCCCCCGACCTCCAGAGGCTGTCTGGTGCTCATTCCGACAACACTGGCCAAGTCGCAGCTAACCAGTAATGAACCATTTCTCTCCACGCATTAACTTACTTCCCACTCTTGCTGTCACTTCGCCCTCTATCAACATGCGGTGACGGAGCGCTTGAGCCATGCTTTCTCTTTCGCGGCCTTCCAGGTCCTCTCCGCGACAAACTCCTACTTTTCTCATCCCGTTTTTCTCTACGGAGATACAATATGGATTATTTTAAATGTGATTTAGCGGCTAACTTGTTAGTAGTAGAGAATGTTTGATAGGCCTGGCCTGAATCAATGAGAGCCCTATCCCCAGTTACACGATCTAAGTTAACTTCCCTAATGGGGCTCTTGTCAGGCCTTTGCCCAGAGCAGGCAGACTGAGCTAACATGATTTTGACAGTGTTTAACTTGCACATTAATTATTGTTTCAGGAAGGATGGTTTAAGGTTGGGGGTATGAGGTGTTTTTGCTATGGCTTTGTCAATATGCAGCTCTCTTTTATCATGATTGAGTTGCAGTATTTTATGATGGTTAAGAGCCTCTCAGGGCTCCAGATTTATCTATTCGCTGTGAAGATTTCAGTCACTGAACAGAATGGCTGTACCAGCTTGCCTTGGACTCATAGTTCGTACACTGGGCTGTCTTTGAAACCACGTCACTTACTCTGAGTCTCTCCTCTTCTGGAGCTTGGCTAGTTCCCTTTGCTTCTCCTTGTATCTCCTCTGTAGTTCTGCCAGCTTCATCCTGTAATCCAGCTCCATGGTACCCATTCCCTCAATGGCAGACTTAATGGAGAACATCTAAGTTTGAAAGCACACTGCTTCAGAGACACTCTTGAAAGAAGCCAGCAGGATACAACTGTTTGAAGTGGAATTCATTTTCATTGTCTCCACTGATTAAAAATGACAAGGCCACAAAGGATATTTTTAAACTTCTCTTCCCAATCAAAAACTTTCCTGGTGTAATTAGGCCAAAGATTCATATCCGTGTTGGCAGTGCATACTTTGTAGTTTAAAAATGCAACAGCCAGTGGTTTAATTTTCAAATGAACTTCTCAGTGTATCACCACTAGATAGTGATAACTTCCAGTAAATATCACAACAGATGAGTCATATAAAATCTGACTCTTCTATGAAAGCAGAGAAGTCCTGTAGCGAACATGCACATTTTGCTGTTCTACGTGATTTAGAATCATAGAATCCCTACAGTGCAGAAGGAGGCCATTCGGCCCATCGAGTCTGACCAACCACAATCCCACCCAGGCCCTATCCCTGTCACCCCACACATTTTACCCTGCTAATTCCCTGACATTAAGGGTCAATTTAGCATGGCCAATCCACGTAACCCGCACATAGTTGGGATGTGGAAGGGAACCGGAACATTCGGAGGAAACCCATGCAGACACAGGGAGAACGTGCAAACTCCACATTGACAGTGACCCGAGGCTGGAATTGAACCCAGGTCCCTGGTGCTGTGGGACAGCATTGCTAACCGCTGTGCCACCCCAAATATAAATCCAGAAAGACCCTTCTATTTACCAGTAGAAACATCAAAATGGCATAAATTGAATGTCCTCTTTGTATTATTAACCTGCAGTATTTAAATAACACATTTTAATTAATGTAAGCTCTGTGCTCTTGCCTGTAGCAAGGGGTAGCAGCTGTGCCTTAGTGGTAGCACTCTTGCCTTTGAGCTAAAAGTCTGCAGGTTCAAGTCCCACTCTGGGTACTTTAAGCATAACTGGCACTTGGGTGCAGTGCTGAGTGAGTGCTGCACTGTCAGAAGTGCCAGTTTCCTAATTTAACTGTAAAACCCAATCTGCCTTCCTAGGTTAAGATCCCACATCAGTATTTCAAAGAGGATTTGTCCTGACAAACACCAATCCCTCAACCAACAAATTCAATAGATAGTCTGGTCATGGCCACACTGCTGTTTGTGGGATCTTGCTGTGTGCCAATTGGCAACTGTGTTTCCCAATTTTGCAGTCTATATTTCAAAACAAGTTCATCACTAGTTATATCACCAGTTGCTGTATAAATGCAACTCTTTTTCAATAATCTGATATTCTATAATATTGGCGTTTTTTTTCATGAACAGAAACCTAACACAGCTCTTGTCTCTAATTTAAAATTCACTCACAGGTTCGTCCTTCTTCTGCATCCAGCTGTATCTCTTGTTTGGATTTAGTTCACGGGGCAGCCTGATGATCACTGGTCCACTCTTTGTATTCTCAAGAGCTTCAGTGCTGATCGAAGGCATGGAATCCATCATCAGTGCTTGGGTGCTGGCAACAAGCAGGCTTTCCAAATCTAGGTGGGCCCCTCCTCCTTCCGGACCTTCCAACAAAATACAGTTTTGCTTTTAAAAGGTTTCTTCTTTCCCTAATTACAGTGTCATTATAAATGTAAAAAGATTACATGTTTCTCTCATTTATCTTTTAGTCAATGGTTATTTTGCTGGACGTTTCATCCAGAGGCCTGGGCTAATAGGCTGAGAGTTAAAATCCTATCATGGCAGTCTGTGAATTTGTATTCAGTTTGTAAATAATCTTTAAATTAAAAACTCGCACAGTATCTGTGTAAAGATACCATGGAACTGTTGGTTCTTCAAACAACTGACTCATTGATTAACCTTACCTGGTTGCACCTAGGCCCCATGCAATGACGCTGTGTCTTAATTGCCCTCTTATGGAGACTTGGTGGTAATGTCACTGATAATCCAGAGGCCCAGGCTAATGCTCAGGGCAACCAAGGATAGATAATGGGCAATAAATGTTAATCAAAGTCAGGGATGCTTACAACCCAAAACTGCGGCAGACAAAACCTTAGTCAAGTGGAAATGTTGGCAACGTTAATTTAAGGTGGAGATCTAAAACTTCACATGGTTTAAATCTAGTTTTTAACTCAGAATGCTGATTAGCAACCCGTAGCAAAATTGTGCCTTCAAGCCACCCAAAATCATAGAATCATAGAGTCCCACAGTGCAGAGGGAGGCCATTAAAGTCTGCACTGTCTACAATCCCACCCAGACCCTATTCCCGCAACCCTACATATTTACTCTGCTAATCCCCCTGACACTAGGGGCAATTTAGCACGGCCAATCAAGGGAGAAAACCAGAGTACCTGGAGGAAACCCACACAGACATGGGGAGAATGTGCAAATGCCCCACAGACAGTGACCCGAGGCCAGAATGGTATCCGGGTCCCTGGCACTGGGAGGCAGCAGTGCCACCCATTGTGCCACTGAGAAAGCTAAATTCTGTTAATTGATGGTGATAGCTGAACACTCATTGCTCCAGTGGGACTTGAGCATTTGGCAGCCCAATGTAATTGAAATTCATCCAGCTTTTGAAGCTCTCCCTGTCTGTTCTAAAGAAACATTACATCTGCACTTGACATAAGTAAACAGCTCCATGACACCTCAACCACCATTTTATGAGTGTGTGACCACACGTTGACTATTGGAGATTTATTTGAAAGAGTTCATTTGACAATCCAATTTATTTAAAGTCCTGCCTCCTAGCAACTCATGAGATGTCAAATCATTGCAAAGGAACACTTAGATAGAATACAAAGGTCAACATTTTCTGGCCATTCCTGCCAGCGGGATCTTCTGGTCCTGCCAGCTACGCCTGCCACCCACCCCTGCCCCCACCCCGGGACTGGAAGATCCTGCCACCGGCCAATGGTGGGCCACTTCTGTGGCTGCAAAACACACCATGGGTGGGAAAATCCCAACCAAAATCTTCATTTGAAATAAGGGGGAGGGGCAATCTTACCAAAACAAGTGCTGAATGGGTGCGAAAACAGGAAACAATCTTGCCAAATTTTTGGGCAAGCTCCCAGACACAATTGTGCGGCACTTAGAGAAATAAAAGTGGCAAAATGTGATTCTCGCCAGTAGGGGAAGTGGGTAGAGCTTATTCACGCCAGGAAGCCAGTTCCTCAACCCAAGGGGTGTCATTGCACAGGTGCCCTGATCTCCCAGTGCACTGTGCATACACAGTGTACACAGTATTATGGGAGCTCTGTTACTCCTCCCGGTTCCCCGGACGATTGCCGTTCCCAATCCCCTCCTCCAGTTGGTAAGATCATCCCCAACAATTTTTAAGCTAACTTGTCTTCAAGTGATGGTATTTAGAAAGGGGACAGTGGAAGCAAAAGCAATGAGAGATATGAAAGAACAGTGATGTGAGGTTTTCAGAAAGAATTGGCCTCTCACTTAGGCTGCAGCCATGAAATCCTGGAATATTAATCCTAGCCACAAGCCTGATGGCAATGGTGGAGTCTTCCTCTACACCAATAACTCTGTCCTGGATGATGGTGATTTTCCAAAATGCAATTGACAAAATGACAAAGACCTGAACAATAGAAAAGGCCTCTGTGATTACCTGCCAACAAGTATCCATTTCTAGGAAGTCACACACAGGCCTGTAATCATTTACTTCTTCTATAAAAATGGCACCAGAAGTTCCACAAGGGAACCTGTAGTAGAAGTGTTTAGTTTTGAAAATCTGCAGACAATTCATAATTGGCTTCCAACCTTCACAGCAGCAACTTGATGGCCAAATTGTTGTGGTATTGGATGGGTGGATGGAAAAAAAAAGTTTCTATTTATATTTCCTTTGGCACATTTTAATGCTAATTAATGCTGGCAATGGATTCTCTTTCCAACTTTTGGCACTCTATGCGTCAGAGTCAAGGAATCCTGGATCAGGTACAGCAATAGCCAGAAGCAAAGAACAACTCCCTACTTGGGAAAAGAGTGCTTTCATCTCCGACCCAATGGTGCCTCACCTACTTCCTACCTTGGCCAACCTTGTGGTTTCACTCCCACTGCCAGCTGAGGCTCAGGACAAGGGGACCAAACACGAGACAATCTGAGCTGAGACTGGCCTTTCTCGCATTTCCCTTTGGGTATTTATAGCCAGCACAATGGGAGAAGCAATTCAATCCAAGGATCAATCTTTCAAACTAGACTCAAACTCACTACCATTCAGTTCTATTGAAATTAGGTCAAGTGCAAACATTTCCCTGGCAATTAATTAATGACATTTTTGTGTTGGAGGACAGGTAAATGACTCTTACGTGTCGAATAGTTTTGATGGCGAGTGGCTTCTGATCATACAATGGTGGCACCTGAATGGCATCCTTGGTATTCTCGTTGCAAGATCTGGTTTTGTATAATTTTCAGTTGGGAGTTCTGGTTTTAAAAGGAGGATTTTCAAAACTTGTAACACTTGGATTCGAAAACACACTTCTAGTCCAACCCATACAGAGGCAATAAAAGTCTCCCAGGGTTTACTGAGCTTAGGTGAAAAGCAAGTTTAGGCAGTTTCCAATCTGACGGTAAATTGTCTATTGTGCCCTGGAAAGCAAATTGGATGGCTGGTGTGAGAAATGGCAGTGGAGGTCAGAGCTAAAACAATGCTGGGATTCTCCAGCCCCGCCAAATTTCTGAAGGACTGGATGATCTCAGCAGCAGGTGGGGCTGGAAAATCCTGGCTGATGAGACAGAGTAGAGGGATGCTTAAGATGCATTGAGCTGTTCTGTTCCTGACCCAAGAGTGCAAAACATTCTTGTTACCCAACTCTACCATCCCTGGATGAGCGGGAACTACCTGCGGACAGGGATGGAAGATGTTGATGGAAATAAATCTTACTTACGTTTATTGCTCTCACTTGATCTACGCCGTTTCAGTTCAAGTTCAGCGATTTCACTCAACAGGGCTATGCCGATAAGGGAAGAACTATCGGCCACACTGAAGTCTGAAGGCATCATGAGAACACTGGGCATGGTTGGCTCAGTTGGTAAGGAACATGCCTGGGGAAGTTCGACAGCAGCCACCAGAGCATTCATTCCGGCCATAGGGTCATCTAGCTTTATTTCTGGTGTTTGATTTTCAGGGATCTGAAAACACATCACTTCCTGTTTCAGCTCAAAGTGTTCCAGAGTGGGTTCCGCTGTATTCGAAGGTGTGGAGAGTAAAGCATCTTCGACAGTGTCCTCAATGTCCGCCTGCTCGGTTTTAAAGTAATGATCGTTATGTTCTGGCAACTCCTCTGCTTTTGAGCTGTCCACTTCCGAATGTGTCAGAGTGCCCTGGTAGTCACCATGCAGAGAGCTGGCCTGCACTTGCTGGAGCTCAGCTTTGTCCTCCACCACCTCTGGAGTGCGAGCTATTGTCTGGTAAGGTGACAGGCAGCTTTGGTGGTCATCTTGGCTCTGTAAACTAGGTGAGGCTTTGTGTTCTGTGGTCAGGTCCGTCGGCTCATTGTCCATCTCTGCGACAAACGGCACAGGTTTGCTTTGAACCTCGAGATGCCGATCGCACAGGGTCTTGCTGTCCTCGAGATCAATCAGATCCTCGCATTGCACTTTGATTTCAATCGGCTCTGCAGCTATGCTGGGGCGCAAGTCCTCTTCCGGCGCGGGGGGATGCAAGTGTATTGGCTTGACATCAGGTGAGGACGGAGCGATAGAACAGGACATGGGCTCGGAGGACTCTGGCAGTGGTACGTCTGGCGCCAAACCGTCAGCATCAGATGCTGCAGTGGGCTGCAGGAGGTAGGGGTAATGGCTGCCAAAAGAGGTTGGGAGGGACCGATAAGAATATCCTTGAGGAATCTCTATAAAATACAGAGAAAAACAGCAGAATTATCTTACAAGTGAAACAAATAAATGGGTAATAAATGTTGGTAAGAAGTCTCACGAAACCAGGTTAAAGTCCAACAGGTTTATTTGGTAGCAAAAGCCACTAGCCTTTGGAGCGCTGCTCCTTCATCAGGTGACTCATCTGAGAAAGGGTCAGAGGCCTGAAAGCTAGTGGCATTTGCTACCAAATAAACCTGTTGGTCTTTAACCTGGTGCTGTGAGACTTCTTACTGCGTTTACCCCAGTCCAACGCCAGCATCTCCACATCATAATAAATGTTGGCCCAGCCAGTGATGCCCACATCCCAGGAATGAGTAAAAACAAATAGCCAGTTCAGATAAAAGTTGGTTTCTCTGATAGAAAATCCAAAGATGCAGGTGAGCTACATCCCACGCACATATTTTACATGTGCCAACATAATAAAGATGCACTATACATCCTAAAGCTGACTACAACATGTCAGTAATATTCTACAGAAAACCGTGCATTAAAACTGAGTGACCCAATAAGAAAAGGTTGATCTTAAAACATTTTCCCCTATTTTGTTTTGGGACATTTTTCATGCCAGAGAGGACCAACCACGATGATCAATGGCAAATCAAAGGATTTCGACCCTCAGTAAATAGGAAACCTTTTTGATGCCTGTGTTCAAATGGAGACTCAGGAGTGACGAACAGGGCTGCAGGCATGTTGGATAATGTCAGCTGAACCAGAGATTAGTTAATGTCATATTCACACTAACTTCACAAGTGGCTGCGTGCTGTTGTCCAGGCTGGTTGGTCACAGTCCTCAGTCGCTAACCCATCCAGACAAGGACATGGGTATCTGACCATGACAACACTCATGCAAAGGAAGCGGGTTCGACATTAGTGAGGAAGTCAGTCTCAAGCAGAAGCAAGGTTAGGCATAACATGGATGCCAACAAGTATTGGGGAGGCGATGGCCTAGAGATATTACCATTAGACTATTAGTCCAGAAATTTAGCTAATGTTCTGGGGACCTGGGTTCAAATCCTGCCAGGGCAAATGGTGGAATTTGAATTCAATAAAGTAAATATCTGGAATTAAGAATCAAATGATGACCAGGAACCCATTGTTGATTGTCAGAAAAAAAATCTTGTTTACTAATGTCTTTTAGGGAAGGAAATCTGCCATCCTTATCTGGTTTGGCCCACATGTGACTCCAGAGCCACAACAATGTGGTTGACACTCAACTGTAACTAAGAATGGGCAGTAAATACTGGCCAGCCAGTGACACCCACAAATGAACAGACAAAAAATGTCCCTGGCCAGAATGTTTGGTAACTTGTGGAGATTGCGTAGTACTTGATGCTGTACAGTCTGACTTACATCCAATGTTTGGAGAAGCCCTGTTCAATTTAGGAGTTCCTAACCTCCATTAACACAAAAATATTTCACTGTACATGACGGCAAATCTCATCAGTGAAGCGTAACTCCTTACCAGGAAACAAGGTTTGAAAAGGAACGGAGGCTTCTTTCTCCAAGCCTTTCTTCTCAGACTCTTTGGATACTTCCACTTTCTGGGGCAGAGCTGGGGCCGGAGGGGGTGAACCATGTGGAGGGCTGGCCGGATGGGACGCTGGAGACGGAGAATGATACGGTCGTGGGGGCAATGGATCCCCCACCTCGGCCCTCACGTCAGACTTCAGTTTTAATCTGGGAGATGAGGTGTGCGATGAAGGAGGCGGGGTACCTGTCTTGTGAAAGGATGTGGATGGGGCTGGAGAGTGGGATGAGTGCCTCTTCTGTAACATTCCTGAAGAGGAGGCCACGAGCCCGTGTTTGCTTCCCTCCGAGCTTCGCTTGCAGACTTTATCTTCCATCTCATTTCTCTGCTCGTTTGCTTTCAGCCTTTCCTGGGGTAAAAACAAAACGGTGGCATACGTAGTGAACACTGTCTCCCACTGCACCAACCCACTCCTACTGCCAAATAGAATGTACAAAGTGTTTTTGAAAGGGTGTTACCTATCTTGGAGCAGGGCTGGAAAATGGTGTGGGGGGGGGGGGGGGGGGCAGGATTACCAAACCAAATGCTACAATAACCTCATTTACAAGGGCAACGCCTGCACTCTACGCTGCAGACACTACAGAGGAGACTTTCCTGGGCTGATGCCCAGAACTGCCTGCCCCTAGAAAAGATAAGGAAAGGGGAAGGTCAGGGTTGTGCCTGTAACGGAACCCTCCTGGTTATATGGCATCTACAGTAAGAAGTCTTACAACACCAGGTTAAAGTCCAACAGGTTTATTTGGTAGCAAAAGCCACTAGCTTTCAGAGCGCTTGCTGCTCCTTCATCAGATGAATGGGAGATTTTTTCACAAACAGGGCATATAAAGGCACAAACTCAATTTACAGAATAATATCTCCACGTATATAGTGTCTGCCATGTCCAGATAGTTCATTGTATCTGGTTTGGAACAGCCAGACAAGCCTCCTTAGTAAAGGATATTTGCCAATTGGCTGTCTATTGGTGCCAACATTCTCAATAAATTCTAACCTGCTCTATAATAATAATAATACAGAAGCTGAAAGGACACAGGGAAAGTGGGGTGGTTCAAGGATATTCATAATAAAAGCAGCACCAAATGTAAACTAGATTCTAAAGATTCTGTTGATTTTGCTGCTATAATTAAAACAAGCTTAAGGTGTGTTTCATAAAGATTTGCTGCACCTATCAGCTGTCAGCCTTAGCTGAGTGACTGGCACCTCCAATTCAGAGTCTAAGAGTGGAATTTTATGGCCTCACTCATCCCCAAACCATAAAATCCCGAGGTCAATGGACCTTTCCATGCTCCGCCCCGCTCCCGCTCCGATTCCCGTGGTGGGTGGGCGGTAAAATCCCGGCCTGAAAGCCAGGAGCTTCAAGTTCCATGCCAGGGACTCGAGCACAAAGTCTAGGCTGACAATCCAGCGCAGTGCTGAGGGAGTGTGCCCTTGTCGAAAGTACTATCCTTCAGATAAGAGGCTACAACTGAGGCCTATCAGCCTTCTCAAGTGGATGTAAAACGATGCCACACCTGACTATCAAAGGACAGCAGAGGCACGCTGACTGAGGTAATGGTCTAGATTTATCACTTATAAAGATTACACGGTTGTCACATTATTGTACGTGGGACTTGTTACGCACAAATTGTCCGCTGCCTTTCCTACCCCACAACCGTGAGCACATTTGAAAAATTGGCCAGAAAGCATCTGGGACATCCTGAGGTTATAAATGCAAGTTTTTCTTACTCTGGATATATATAATATTAAATGCTGCAATCCTGTCGATGTTGAGCACACTGCCAACATTTGGAATGCTGTGTGAAACTATTCCAAATTGAGATAGTGAGTGTTTGGGTGCTGTTGATCAGAGGAATGCCAATTTTCACAGCAATCCTTCTCACGAGGCTACGTTCTTTGATCTGCCGTAGGCCTTGATGCATTACTTTAATAAAGCAATGACCAATGAGTTTCTACTATTTCCAGACCCCTGGCTGCCTCCAGCTGTCCTGATGCCATATTAAACTCTAGCGAGTGTTGAGTGGCATAAGGTGGGAGTCCACCTCTCACTTGGGAAGAAGTCTTGCCTTGGAAAGCTACCAGCCAATCAGATTGGCTGGCAGTTCTCCAGACGTGGCGCTCTGTGTCCGCAAGAGGCAATGGGTGGGGGAGTGGGCGGCATAAAACTTTAAGCCAGTGATTCCCCTGACTCTTTCATTCCCACCCGCACCCCTGTTCCAGCCACTTACACCATAGTTCTCTGGGGTTGTGTAGCTAGAAGCAGCAGAGAAAGTGCAAGGCTAAGTGTGCCCCTGGCAACAGTGGAGTTAAAGTGTTCACCAAGAAAGGTCACTTCATTAAATATCACTTCTCCTAGACATAGAAACCCTACACTGCAGAAGGAGGCCATTCAGCCCATTGAGTCTGCACCGACAACAATCCCACCCAGGCCCTATTCCCGTAATGCCACATATTTACCCTGCTACTCTCTCTAACCTACACACCCCGGGACACTAAGGGGCAATTTAGCACCTAACCAGCACATCTTTGGACAGTGGGAGGAAACCGGAGCACCCAGAGGAAACCCATGCAGACATGGGGAGAACATGCAGACTCCACACAGACAGTGACTCAAGCTGGGAATTGAACCCGGGTTTCTGACGCTGTGAGGCAGCAGTGCCAACCGCTGTGCCACCGTGCCACTCTTGGATTGGCCCAAATTGCATTTATATGGCACCCACTTTGATGTCGGCCCATGAACAAGGTGATATTTCAGCTCCTCTGATCGTGCATAAGGGAAGTGACATTGTTACAGGACTGGGCAACTGTGACAAAAGCTTTGCTTTCCTGCTAGCGAACAAGCTGCCAGCCCGGCTAATCCGGCAGAGATGGAGGGAGAGGTTAGGGGAATGGACTTACCACGAGCTGTGCATTGCGTTGGATTTCCATGGCGTGGGCTGCCTGTTGCTGGAGCATGTACAGCTCGTGCTGTCGGAGCAGCTGCTGGTGAGACAGTAACTGCAGCTGGTGAGCGTGTTGCAGGGAGCTTCCCGCCGGAGGGTACATTGAAGGCCACAGAGGCCGTTCCATTAACTCTGCTGTAAGGGAATGCACACAAAGTTCACCATCAGGACCAAAACACAAAAACAGGACCAAAACAGGACAGCAAAACACCGCACGAACCGTGTCTATTCAAGACTTTCAGATTCTGCAACTACAAGGGAGTCAAGTCACGGGGAACAGGCCGGAGAGTGGACCTGAGGTCAAGATCAAGGCAGCCATGCTCAATCATATCGAATGGCAGAGAAGGCTTGAGGAGTGACCTACTCCTCCTGCTCTTAATTCATATGTTCTTATGTGAAAGTAATGTGTGCAGCTATTAAATACATTAATGGTTCAGATTATCAACAGACTGCATATTTACCTCGAAAATCTACTCCCAGACTAAAAGACTTAATATAAACTAAACACATCGCTGGTAAGCAGTCCACTGATTTTCCACACTGTCCATTGGGTCAGCCGGATAACATGCAGTGGGAGAAGTCCCAACCCCAGAGGCACAGCAAACTCTCCAGGTCTCACTGACAAGCCAAGCCATCGGAAACAGCTCTCTTGAGTTAGACTGGACCTGGTCAGCTGTCTGGATTACGGGGCTTTCCATACAGAGTTGCCTCAAATCTGAGCCTCTGTTGCCAGGCATGTCGCCTTCAAACCACTACACTCTCAAAGGTGCCACACCCTCCTGCAGTGCCCGCTCCCTCCCAAGCTGGGTGGTGTCTAGTTGGTCATTAAGTAACAGACAAATGGACGGAGCCCTCCCAAGATGGACAGCGGATAACTCTTCATTAGCAGGGGGGATCACCAGGGGTGAATGTCCCCTGTCCCCTATCCTCCACTGAATGGCTCTCACACAAGATGGAGCTGTCTTCTCCAATCTGATTATGGTGGGTACCAAGACATTGGCTATACTGGTCATGTTCTTAGCCCTGGCCTTCAATAAGCACATTCTGACAGGTGCATTCCAAGACTCAGAGCTCGTAGGAAGGTCATTTACTTTCTGCTCAGGGGTGGGACAAAGGTTGGGGCTGGGGTTGTACTTTAACATTCCCGATGTTGAAGTCTAATGCTGCAAATCCAGCTGCCTATCGGCTCAAAGCTTTTCGATAATAGCCCGGGCTGGCTATTATCAACTCTCAACCAGCTGCTGCTTTAAAACCGTTTCTGAATCTGGGATTACACCCGTGGCGAGGGAATATATGTGCGTACACAGGGAGGTCTGCTCTTTGAACATACCAAAGTGCGGTAAATGTTCTGTTGGGATTACGACCAGCTGGCCAGACTGTGGGTCTCTGGCAAACTGGTAGGTGGATGGAATCGAGCTGGGAATGCTGGGGTGAAATCCTGGTGGCATTCCCTGGTGTAAAGATGGATGAGTCAGACCTGCAGGAAACAATGGAACAAATTGGACGTGAAGACAGTCGGAAATAATCCTGCGTCATTACATTTCCTAAATAGAAATAATAATGAGATAACACTTACTAACCGTGCAATTAAACGGCATAATGAAGTAGCATTAAAAAAAAATAGATTCATTCAGAATTCAAAATAGGCTCAGTATCCAGGAAGGTTAAATATGATAGAGGACTGCCTGGTGACTGGGCCTTTCATCCATAATTGGATTGTACCCAATAATGCTCAGTTTAACATGGAATGGGAAAGGAGCTAGTGACCAAGTTACTGCCTGCGAGGTGGTTCAGATTCGATTGCTGCTCTGCGGTCTAAGCTGAGGGCATCGTCAGGGCCTCCAGACCAGGGGCAGGTAGATCCACCCAGCACTCCATTCCTGGGTGCAGTCTGGTGCTCAGAGCTCTGCATGTGTGAACGCTGTACCAGGAGAGGATGAGGGAATCAATTGTTGCCCCTGGGGCTGTCCTTTCTGCCCATTGACCCCCACGGATCCTCACAGAGGGGCTTTCCCCTCCAGCTGGCAGTGTCCCCCCACCCCTCCCCCTCTCCAATTTGGCCAATCAGGAGGCTGTCTCTGAGTAAATTCCCAAGCAGGTCCCGATGCCGGCCAGTGCAGGCTCAAGGCCTCCCACGTGCTGGGGTTCCTGGTAAAACTCAGCCCCAAGTTAAAACAATGTGCCAAAATCTCTGAGGGAGATGGGTGAACGTTACGTATTTAATAATGGGGTTTGTACTGGCATCAGCAATACCATTACAATAAAATCACCACTTAAAACAGATGGTGAGACAGATCAAGATCATCATCATAGTGAGTATTCTGTTAAAGGAAGGGAGAGCACATTGGCAATAAATGTCTGAATTTCAGCTACTTTCAGTGGATATGGTCATCTGTGCCATTTGTTAGTTTATGAGGAGAGACTGAGGAGACTGGGACTATACTCATTGGAATTTAGAAAAATGAGGGGAGATCTTACAGAAACATGTAAGATTATGAAGGGAATAGATAAAATAGAACAGGGGAATTGTTTCCACTGGCGGGTGAAGCTAGTACTCGGGGGCATGGCCTCAAAATAATGGGGAGCAGATTTAGGATTGCGTTCAGGAGGAACTTTTTCACCCAAGGGTTGTGAATCTGTGGAATTCCCTGCCCAGTGAAGCAGTTGAGGCTACCTCATTGAATGTTTTTAAGGCAAGGATAGGTAAAGTTTTGAACAGTAAAGGAATTAAGGATTATGGTGAGTGGGTGGGTAAGTGGAGCTGAGTCCATGAAAAGATCAGCCATGATTTTATTGAATGGTGGAGCAGGTTAGAGGGGCCAAATGGCCTACTCCTGCTTCTAGTTCTTATGTTCTTACTTGTAATCCTTTCCTATGCAGGTGCAGAGTACCTATCCAAACACTAACAGAGGGTTATTGATCAGTGGGCCAACTTACCAGGGTAGGTCTTGACTTTGTGTAAAATGGTTGATAGAGAGTCGGCCTATCTCTAATCAAAGGAGAGATGTGATGGGTTTGCTAACTCACCGTCAGCTATGCTATTCACACAGTGACAACAGACAGACCAGGCTGGGACTCCTTTCTCTCAGAGAGAGAAGACTGAGGGGTGACCTGGCGAATGTCTTTAAAGTTATGAAGGGCTTCAATTCTGCCTGGGGGAGGGGGTCATAAACCTATGACAGTCGCTAATAAATCCAGTAAAACAGTGAGGAGAAACATTTTTACCCAGTAGGGAGCGATGAGAATTTGGAAGTTGCTACCAGATGGCAACTTTCGTAAGATGCGTTAAAGGGAAAACTAGATAAACGTACGAGGGAGAAAGGAATGGAAGGCAACGCTGATGTCACCCCTGTGGAGCAGAAGCATTCACGCGTGCCACTTGGGCCGAATGGCCTGTTCCTGTGCTGTACATTCCTGATAAGACCTACTTACAATACGTCAACTTGCAAAAATGAATGAAACGAATCCATTTCCAGAGAGATACTGACCGTATGGATGTCCTGTCAGCCACATGGAGGGACTCCCAGTCCGAGGAAGCCAAGGGTGAGACGCTAAGTGTGAGGTGGGATCGGTCGGCCAGCGGGCAGACCCAGCCAGAGTTGGGCCTCCCATCACCATCAGGTTAGAGTTCAGGCTACTGGTGCTGCACCCTGGAGGGTGTAACCGAGCAAAATCTGCCAACTCCTTACTCTCTCTGCGGTTGGACGAGAAAATAGCCAATTAGGTTTGAGCAAAGGTTAACGCAGTCGCACGTCGATGCATATTGAAAATAATTCCTGTACAGCAACGCAAGCAGAGTCATACAGTGGCAAGGACTGTGTTGTGGCTTTAATTACTGAGCCAGGCTGATTGAATAATTTACAACTGATAAGACTGAGTGAGTTATAGCCAAAAATCCCAGAGGAAATTAAAAAAAAAATCAAGCCACACCAACTATCATGACATATGCTGTTTATAATGCTAGCGCTTTCAGTTGGAAAGTACGTATAAATTTTGCCACGGAGGTGGTTTCATGTAGCCTGGGGAAAGAAAGCTGCTTACGGACATTAATATCATCCAGTGGATCTGTTAACCTGTCACAACCATGGCAAGGTTGGCTGTGGGGCATGTTCCGACATTAGCACAACCACGGCTTGTTCCTCTGCTATCTATTACATACCCCAGTCCAACGCCGGCAACTCCACGTCATCTATTAGAAGGACCCTGAATACCTCTCATTCAAACACCAAGCAGACAAAGAACAATAACGGAACTGTTATCTCAAGGAGAATATTTTCTCAGTGGTCTGGGGAGAGGAGGGGGGGGAGGTTGGCAAAGAATCTGAAGGACTATAGACTCAAAGCCACAGGCTGGAATGAACGGGTGGAACTTCTGATTTTCTTCATCACTAAATAGGTCTTAACCTCGGGTGACAGCTGACTGGAAGAGTGAGGCAGCTTGTTTGGCCGTTTGTACGGACAGCTCCGTTTAAAATGAAATGACGGGTAAAAATGAAGACTAAATCCTGAGGTCCCAAGAGATGGGCCAACGCCCCCATGACCAAAAATTCCGAAGTGTTCTTTTTTCTGAAGAACAGTAGGAAAGAGGATGGATGCTAAGTGTTCTGACCTTTGCAGCAACTTGCAATCTTCAATGGTTCAAAATGCAAATAGTTGGATTTGCAGACCTTGCCGTGTTATCTTTTGCACACACGTATCCAAGTTTCTCTAAGTATTGTGAGGCAGCTAGCAAAGTAAAATTCAAAAGCACTTTGTAGAACAAACATCTTTAGCTTTCATCTTCAACTTATCTGTGCAGGCAGAAAGGCAGGAAAGCATAAATCACTGAACAGTATAACAGCTCTGCACCTCAGCGGAGAGCAGTGAATAGGCTCTCTCTCCCTGCACACACAAACACACCAAGCTACACTAACAAAAGACAAACAAACAACTTCAGAGGAAAGCAGCCAATACCAGGGTCTCCAGTCAGTTGTTTCAGAAACCTTTCATCCCCAGTCAAATGGAAAGAGAGGCCTTAAAAAGAATTTTAAAAACAGATTCTTTCCTCTCCAAAGGCAAATCCCCCAACATACGCACTCTCATTGTTCTGTGTTTCTAAGTGAAGGCTAAAAGCATTTTCTTCATTCCCGTAAGGTTGAGCAGGCACAACAGAGAGCAATTTTTTTTTTACAGGCTGGAACTGCAGGATTCAGATTCCATCAGCTACAAGGTCAAGTTGAGAACAGTACCAACCGGACGACAGAACAGAGCATGCCCAGTTGTCAGCCTCCGCCACCCCGCTGATGCTGGGCTGGTTCAAGGTACAGTTACACATTGGGGAGGTGGGGAGGTGGAGGGGGGAGTTGGGCTACTGGAAGCTAAATCTTGGAAGCAATGATATACACTGAAGGAGGGCATTGGGCAGGGTGTAAGGAAGAGGAAAAGCATTGTTTAAAATGCGCCAAAGGGCTAAAAGTGATTGACAAGGCAACAGGTTCCCTCACCTGTGTCCTCCCCCCGCCGCCCCCCACTCGGAAAGAATCACCTTTCCAAGTCCTCCAGCCCATTACCTGATCTTGCTTGTCACATATGGGAGTGAGTTTGGTCAGAATCAGGCTGCCCTGACAGGTGGGACATCCCTTTGCAGAGACGCGCTCTGCGGCGAGAAGCTTTTCTCTTTCACCTGAGCCACAACCCCTGAGCTGGTACCGACTGACAATCCCTGGGGACAAACTCTCCACAGCCCCGTGTCACAGGGAGGCTTTAACTGGCATCTTAAAACAGCTTCCCCTACAATTGGTGAATATCTTTGTTTTAAACTCCAGAAAATTTCCAAGCCTCAGAAGCGATTTTTCACTTGAAAGCTGATGTTAAATATAAACATTGTGTTTAAACATTTCCAAGTGAACAATTAAAATTGTGCACACAGTGGGGACTGATTAATGAATTGTTGTAAAGTGAATTCAATGTTTAAAAAGTCTGCTGGACTGCCCTCTATTGTTAAGTGACACAGAGGGAGATATCTTTATCGTATCAACGTTATTCAGGCACCCTGTTTTTATATTTCCCAACGGCTGGCTGGTGTAGATAACTTTATATAGCACTCCTGTTCAGGCAGGGCGTCCACTGTACACGGTGCCCAGTTGTGACATTCCTGACATAAAATATGACTTTGCAGCAGGAGATGGCCATAAAATGTCTGCTTCTGCGGTAGCTCCAGCCCACAAATGCAGGATCCAAAACTGGGTGAGCCTGCAGCAACTGGGACAAAAACCACTCCAGGTGCACATGTTCCCCTTAAAGGTGTCAGCTAAGGCTCAGTGGGTGGCACGCTTTCCCCCAGTCAGAAGGGTGGGGTGGGGTTAAGTCCCACTGTGAAACCTGTCTGTAAAACCTAGGCTGATACAGTAATGAGAGAGTGCGACCCTGTCTTTACGTTCAATTGAAGCTCCATCTGGCCTCTGATCCCGTTGCTCCAATTCAAGGATGAACAGTGTGTCCCGGCCCATATCAATATCACAAGAACAGACTATCTAGTCACTCTTCTAGTCAATGAAAAATATCTAGAATTAAAAATCTACTGGTAACCATGAAACCATGATTATAAAAACCTATCAGGTCACTTTAGGGAGGAAAACCACTGTCCTTACCTGGTCTGGCCTACATGTGACTCCAGAGCCACAGCATCGTGGTTGACTCTTAACTGCCTCCCAAGGGCAACAACTAGGGATGGGCAATAAATAGCCAGCGACGCCCATGTCCCACAAATTAAGACAAAAACTATTACAGTGCTGTCTGTGGGAGCTTGCTGTGCACACATTGGCTGCCATGTTTCCTATATTACAACGACTACAATTCAAAGAGACTCCAGGAAGCTTTGGGATGCCCTGAGGTTGTGAAAGGTGCTAGAGCAATGCAAGTCTTTTCTCTCTATTTGAATATTCAAGATTATGGAGCAACTGGTGAATAACAGCTCTGCTTTCCCCAGGCAAAATGCGGCGATGGATGTGAAGGATTCGCCATCCATCACACACCCACTACATTTAGAAACCCACTCCTTTTATGTTCCCGTCCGGAATATTTATGAAAATACTGGAGCACTCTGCCACTTTACTGACCACATCACAAACTGTTTTTAATAAAAGCAACTTAAAAGGTGAGGTTAATGTAAGAGGTGAGGTTAATGCTGAAAACATAAGTCCCACACAGTAATTCAACTGACAGACGGGGAAAAAAAATAACAACTGCTCTAAGTCAGGATTAAATAACATAAATCCGATAAAGGGGGTCTTTGTGCTCCACCAACAGCTCTGCCACCTTGGCTGTGTGCCAGCTTCAGATAACGCAGCTGTACCCTTGCCATCGTGCTCAAGCCCTATCTCACTGACTGGTTGGAGCTGGACGAGACATTGTTGTGTCTCGTCGCTTTCTCTCGAGGCTTGAAGGGAGTAGACACATAGAGGGTAGACTACAGTCAAAAAAAACATTCCCTCCAGGGAACCAGCAGTAAATATAATACGAATAATTCCTCCAGTGTATATAGCGCAGCTTTTTTTTAAAACTGTTTGTCTTGGATGGCTTAAACATAATAACACTTGTAGAACTTGGGGTATCGGAATTAATGAGGCTACTTCTCATTTCACATAACATTTTTCCAAGGCCAGTGAATGGGCCTGATTGTTACTTCAAAGAAAAAGCATTTGTTACACTTGTACTTTTGACTGAGGTCATTGTTGTGCTGGTCATTCTACAATCCCTACGAGACATTACATCAACATAACCAATTCATGGCATTTTCCTCTATACATTACTTTTCTTTATTGAATTATTATGAGCTGACATCCTATGGAGTTACTCAAGGTGAATGACAGCTCAAACTTACATTCTGAGACCATCTATTTGGGCCTCAGGATGTCCAGAGTGCTTCACAGCCAATGAAGTATTTCTGAAGCACGCTCAATTTCAGGACATTGTGGTTCCACAGTAAGGATTCGTTACTCTGCTCACTGCCCGATCCGTCGCTGCCCCGTTTGTTGCTCTGCACCCCCTCTCCACTTTGCACACTTCATTGATCAACTCACTACTTTGTTTTCCTCCTTCACCAGCGTACATAAGATCTCAACTCTTCAATGTACAGAAATTGTACCTTCAATGTATATCTAAATTTCCAATCAACTTGAGCTTTCTGCATTACAATTAGTTCCATTTCTGTTTTCCTCGATGCAGGCAGCTACCTGCAGCATCATACAGCGAAGTCCCTGTAGCTGCATGTTTGGTGACCATGCCCCCCTCTTGCACCAGGGCAGCAAATTCAGCCATTAATGACGAGGCTGTTTGTTCTTTGGTGATGTTGGTTGAGAACGAACACTTGGCCAAGGGACTGGAATGCTTTTGCTCCATTCTAAAATGCCACCCAAACAGACGAATGGGCCCTGGACCTAATGTCTCATCTGAAAGACGCCATTACCAACAGCACATGACTTCCTCAACATTGCACAACTTAACTGTACTCCTGGAGGTTACATCATATGACCTGCCCACACACTCCAGCCTTTATTCGGGCAACATTTCCATCCCTGTGACGTCCTGCCTTGCTACACCAACAGGAAAGAGACTCAAAGCCCAACTGGATGATACTTGACTCTCAGCCAAACAGATATTTTCCCCCATTTTCAATATTTCTATATCTGGTAAGGAGAAATGTTCAAAGAAAGTGGCAAGAAAAAGAAGCTTTTTTAATGTCCCGATAATCTTTCTCCAGGGGTGCAGTGTGCTGAAGATGGATGTTCAGCTCC